>NC_141696.1:1504922006-1506385232 GCF_964263255.1 Lissotriton vulgaris
ATTAGGGAAAGCGTTGGATAGCGTAAGGTTAAAAATGACTATTCCAACTCCAAAGGGTGCAACAGTAGGGAAAGCGTTGGATCGTTTTTGGGGGTAAAATTACAATTCCCACTCCAGAGAGTGCAACAATAGGGAAAGCGTTGGATAGCGGGTGGGTAAAAATTACTATTCACACTCCAGTGAGTGCAACAGTAGGGAAAGCGTTGGATAGCGTACGGCTAAAAATTACTATTACCACTCCAGTGGGTGCAACAGTAGGGAAAGTGTTGGATAGCGGGTAGATAAAAAAATGGCTATTCCCACTCCAATGAGTGCAACATTAGGGAAAGTGTTGGATAGCATAAGGGTAAAAATTACTATTCCAACTCCAAAGGGTGCAACAGTAGGGAAAGCATTGGATAGCGTAGGGAGAAAAATTACTATTCACACTCCAGAGAGTGCATCAGTATAGAAAACATTGGATAGCGGGTGGGTAAAAATAACTATTCCCACTCCAGAAAGTGCAACAGTAGGGTAAGCGTTGGATAGCAGGTGGGTAAAAATTACTATTCCCACTCCAGTGAGTGCAACAGTAAGGAAAGCGTTGGATAGCGTAAGGGTAAAAATTACTATTCCAACTCCAAAGGGTGCAACAGTAGGGAAAGCTTTGGATAGTGTAGGGGGTAAAATTCCTAGTCCCACTCCAGAGAGTGCAACAGTAGGGAAAGCGTTGGATAGCGGGTGGGTAAAAATTACTATTCCCACTCCAGTGAGTGCAATAGTAGGGAAAGCGTTGGATAGCGTACGGGTAAAAATTACTATTCCCACTCCAGTGGGTGCAACATTAGGGAAAGCGTTGGATAGCGTAAGGTTAAAAATGACTATTCCCACTCCAGTGAGTGCAACAGTAGGGAAAGTGTTGGATAGCGGGTAGGTAAAAATGACTTTTCCCATTCCAATGAGTGCAACATTAGGGAAAGCGTTGGATAGCGTAAGGTTAAAAATGACTATTCCAACTCCAAAGGGTGCAACAGTAGGGAAAGCGTTGGATCGTTTTTGGGGGTAAAATTACAATTCCCACTCCAGAGAGTGCAACAATAGGGAAAGCGTTGGATAGCGGGTGGGTAAAAATTACTATTCACACTCCAGTGAGTGCAACAGTAGGGAAAGCGTTGGATAGCGTACGGCTAAAAATTACTATTCCCACTCCAGTAAGTGCAACAGTAGGGAAAGTGTTGGATAGCGGGTAGGTAAAAATGACTTTTCCCATTCCAATGAGTGCAACATTAGGGAAAGCGTTGGATAGCGTAAGGTTAAAAATGACTATTCCCACTCCAAAGGGTGCAACAGTAGGGAAAGCGTTGGATAGCGGGTGGGTAAAAATTACTATTCCCACTCCAGTGAGTGCAACAGTAGGGAAAGCGTTGGATAGCGTACGGGTAAAAATTACTATTCCCACTCCAGTGGGTGCAACATTAGGGAAAGCGTTGGATAGCGTAAGGTTAAAAATGACTATTCCCACTCCAGTGAGTGCAACAGTAGGGAAAGTGTTGGATAGCGGGTAGGTAAAAATGACTTTTCCCATTCCAATGAGTGCAACATTAGGGAAAGCGTTGGATAGCGTAAGGTTAAAAATGACTATTCCAACTCCAAAGGGTGCAACAGTAGGGAAAGCGTTGGATCGTTTTTGGGGGTAAAATTACAATTCCCACTCCAGAGAGTGCAACAATAGGGAAAGCGTTGGATAGCGGGTGGGTAAAAATTACTATTCACACTCCAGTGAGTGCAACAGTAGGGAAAGCGTTGGATAGCGTACGGCTAAAAATTACTATTACCACTCCAGTGGGTGCAACAGTAGGGAAAGTGTTGGATAGCGGGTAGATAAAAAAATGGCTATTCCCACTCCAATGAGTGCAACATTAGGGAAAGTGTTGGATAGCATAAGGGTAAAAATTACTATTCCAACTCCAAAGGGTGCAACAGTAGGGAAAGCATTGGATAGCGTAGGGAGAAAAATTACTATTCACACTCCAGAGAGTGCATCAGTATAGAAAACATTGGATAGCGGGTGGGTAAAAATAACTATTCCCACTCCAGAAAGTGCAACAGTAGGGTAAGCGTTGGATAGCAGGTGGGTAAAAATTACTATTCCCACTCCAGTGAGTGCAACAGTAAGGAAAGCGTTGGATAGCGTAAGGGTAAAAATTACTATTCCAACTCCAAAGGGTGCAACAGTAGGGAAAGCTTTGGATAGTGTAGGGGGTAAAATTACTATTCCCACTCCAGAGAGTGCAACAGTAGGGAAAGCGTTGGATAGCGGGTGGGTAAAAATTACTATTCCCACTCCAGTGAGTGCAACAGTAGGGAAAGCGTTGGATAGCGTACGGGTAAAAATTACTATTCCCACTCCAGTGGGTGCAACATTAGGGAAAGCGTTGGATAGCGTAAGGTTAAAAATGACTATTCCCACTCCAGTGAGTGCAACAGTAGGGAAAGTGTTGGATAGCGGGTAGGTAAAAATGACTTTTCCCATTCCAATGAGTGCAACATTAGGGAAAGCGTTGGATAGCATAAGGTTAAAAATGACTATTCCAACTCCAAAGGGTGCAACAGTAGGGAAAGCTTTGGATAGTGTAGGGGGTAAAATTACTATTCCCACTCCAGTGAGTGCAACAGTAGGGAAAGCGTTGGATAGCGTACGGGTAAAAATTACTATTCCCACTCCAGTGGGTGCAACATTAGGGAAAGCGTTGGATAGCGTAAGGTTAAAAATGACTATTCCCACTCCAGTAAGTGCAACAGTAGGGAAAGTGTTGGATAGCGGGTAGGTAAAAATGACTTTTCCCATTCCAATGAGTGCAACATTAGGGAAAGCGTTGGATAGCGTAAGGTTAAAAATGACTATTCCAACTCCAAAGGGTGCAACAGTAGGGAAAGCGTTGGATCGTTTTTGGGGGTAAAATTACTATTCCCACTCCAGAGAGTGCAACAATAGGGAAAGCGTTGGATAGCGGGTGGGTAAAAATGACTATTCACACTCCAGTGAGTGCAACAGTAGGGAAAGCGTTGGATAGCGTACGGCTAAAAATTACTGTTACCACTCCAGTGGGTGCAACAGTAGGGAAAGTGTTGGATAGCGGGTAGATAAAAAAATGGCTATTCCCACTCCAATGAGTGCAACATTAGGGAAAGTGTTGGATAGCATAAGGGTAAAAATTACTATTCCAACTCCAAAGGGTGCAACAGTAGGGAAAGCATTGGATAGCGTAGGGAGAAAAATTACTATTCACACTCCAGAGAGTGCAGCAGTATAGAAAACATTGGATAGCGGGTGGGTAAAAATAACTATTCCCACTCCAGAAAGTGCAACAGTAGGGTAAGCGTTGGATAGCAGGTGGGTAAAAATTACTATTCCCACTCCAGAAAGTGCAACATTAGGGAAAGCGTTGGATAGCGTAAGGTTAAAAATGACTATTCCAACTCCAAAGGGTGCAACAGTAGGGAAAGCTTTGGATAGTGTAGGGGGTAAAATTACTATTCCCACTCCAGTGAGTGCAACAGTAGGGAAAGCGTTGGATAGCGTAGGAGTATAAATTACTATTCCAACTCCAGTGAGTGCAGTAGGGAAAGCGTTGAATAGCGTACGGGTACAAATTACTATTCCAACTCCAGAATTTTCAACAGTAGGGAAAGCTTTGGATAGCGTAGGGGGAAAAATTACTATTCCAACTCCAAAGGGTGCAACAGTAGGGAAAGCGTTTAATAACATAGAATTTTAGTTTACAATATTTCTAAATAATGTTTATATTTGAAATAATGTATAATTATTTTTAAAATACATCAACATTAATAAAAAACAAGTAATAATTAATAAAAACCAATTACTTTTGAATAATTAATTGACAATAAATTAACAACAAACACCAATAAATAATAATAATTAAATATTACTAAAAAAATAATAAATACAAAAGAATAAAATATTGATCAATATAAAAAATATTATTTACATTTCAATCACTATTAAAAATTAATAAACATTATACAACTTTAAAAATTTTTCTAAAAGTTTGACAATTAATTGTTTAATTTTTCAATTTATTAAAAAATATTGACAAATTAAAAATTGTAATTGACAATTAAAAAAATTAACCATTAAAATAATTAATTACCAATTAATAATAAATTAATACATTAATTATCCATAACAAAAAATGTATAAATAATTAAATATTTATAATTAAATTACTTCCAACCCAATACCCCTATAAACCCACAACACGCTACGGTACTAAAACATAACATTTTTATTAAAATTAACATTAATTACCAATTAAATAATTAATTTATCAATTAAAATAATTAATTGCCAATTATTAATTAATTACAAAATAAATTTTACATATAGAAATAATTTATTAATTAAAATTAAATTACTTTCCACCCTATTCCCCTATAAACCCACAACCCACTCCGGTACTAAAACATTACATTTACTTAAAAATAACATTAATTACCAATTAAATAATTAATTTATCAATTAAACTAATTAATTGCCAATTAATAATAATGAATTATAACATTATTTATACATAAAAACATTATTAATTAACTACAATTAATTTACTTCCCACCCTATTCCCCTATAAACCCACAACCCGCTCCGGTACTAAAACATAACATTTAAATAAAATTAACATTAATTACCAATTAAATAATTTATTTATCAATTAAAATAATTACTTGCCAATTAATAATTAATTACAAAATAAATTATACATAAAGATTAATTTATTAATTACAATTAAATTACTTCCCACCCTATTCCCCTATAAAACCACAACCCGCTCCGGTACTAAAATATAATATTTAATTAAAATTAACATTAATTACCAATTAATTAATTTATCATTTAAAATAATTAATTGCCAATTAATAATTAATTACAAAATAAATTATACATAAAAAATTATTCATTAATTACAATTAAATTACTTCCCACCCTATTCCCCTATGAACCCACAACCCGCTCCAGTACTAAAACATATAATTTACTTATAAATAAATGTATTAATATATAAAAGTAATACACGTATAATATAAATTAATTTAAATACTTAACAAAAACATATAACACATACATAATAAAAAACATAAAAATAATACAAATATCGATATTAGTGTCATCAAAATTAGTTACATCGATATAAATGCTATGGATATTACTAACTTCGATATTACTTACATCGATATAAAGAAATTCGATATTACTTACCTTAGGGTCGATATTCTGCCCAACGATATTCTTGACGTCGATATTCTGCACCTTCGAAATTTCAAACACAATATTTTGGTAGGTCGAAATGTAATAATCGATATTTTGACTGTGTACCGTCTTTGGCATCAAATACACCTCGAGTATACCTAACTCTGTGGTGGTCTGACCGAGGCGTATATGTAGGGGGAAGAAGAAAAGCTATATAACAGGTTCCCAAAAAGTTAGAAGGGAGCCACGTATAAGCTCTGTCATTACAGACAAAATATGTTCCTTGAGACGGAACCAACGGAGGAAAATCAGAGGACGAGAAGATGTAAGTGTACAGACAACTCTGCTTGCTGTCAGTCTTTTTGCCATTAACTTGGAGACAAAAATTACCTTGATGGGGTACGGTCCATACTGGAGAAGACCCACCCTTTCTAGTTTTGTCGCCAAGGCTAGAAACATAATGGGTAACATTCCATCCCTCATAAGCTCTCTTCTCGTCTAAGGGAATCTTGTTCTTCTCTACGGTCTTAGCCATTACTACTATACCCTTAATTAAAGAGCTGTGGCTGAAATCCAATCCATTCCCAAAAGTTTTAATAGAACTTCTAAGTCTGTTGTGGTATGCGGCCAAAAACATAGCCAGATAGGCCCAAGCTGAACCTTCATATGAAAAAGGAAGTACCAAATATGGCATTCCCTTATGTATATTGTGTGGCATAAGTCCGCACACCCAACAATCAGTTATATTAATAGCCAACCGATGCTGATGTAACAGCTGGACAAACGTATTATTCGTATACTCGGCTCTCCTTATCTGTTCATGAGGCTGTAGAGTATGCATTTTATGAGAAAGCAAAGAAATCGTAGAATTAACAACATTTTTGTACTGCAGAACATGCACGATCCAACCTGTGCAAGCTAATAAAATACATAAAAACATAAAAACACACAAAGTTACGCCAAAACGACTACGTAATAATTTACAATATTTTGATCTAATTTCTTGCTTCCTATTTTCCCTACCTATGATTATTGTACCATCCATCTTTATCTAAAAAAAATGTCGCTCACGGCAATCTTCCTTAATCACTCAGCTACTTACTTCTGTATCCTGAGGCACTAGCCACTTGCTAAAAGAACGAAAACCAGGTTACAGTCTGAGTCTCCTACCGTGACCCTGCGACGGAGACGGATGGCACATCTAATACTAAATATCACAAAAAAAACAAGGAGGCAAAAAAGATCAAAAAGAAATGTCTTTAGGCATAAAGGAAAAAGGAAATGTTCAAAGTGTCTAGTTCCTTGGGCCCGCTCTCAACCTCAAATTGTAACGTGTTTTGCTCGGCACAGTTTGGTCCTTAAACAAAGTCTCTGGATTGGTAGTGTCTATTCGAAGATGCGCAGACACAGCAGCTTTAAGAATGTCGTCATCAACTTTCTCAGACTGGGTTCCATAGATTTGAGCATTACTGAAAGGCACAAAACAGGGAATCGCTTCAGATTCAGATTCTCTTATACCACTGCGGACCCATTGGTCAAAGGGTAATGGCAGAGGCACTTTCTTACAGTGCATGCCATGAACCCAATTTTTCTTGCCGACCAATTTCACGGCTGTGCGAGTAACAAGTAGAACTTGTCTGAACGTTGACCAGCGAGGCTCCAGATTCTTAGTCCGCTGGAAATTCTTCGTGCAGACCCAGTCGCCAGGCAGGATGGTGTGACCTGGGTCTGTGGAGGCCTCTGGCGAAGCACTTTTTACCTGTTGGCGAATAACACTCAGTTTAGCAGTCAAGTCATGCAGATAGTCGATTAACAAAGGATATGGTATGTCTGAATATTTCCTGGGACGAGGGACACCCCAAACATTAGCTGGGCGTCCGAATACCACTTCATATGGGCTAAGTCCCATACAAGAGTGCACAGTAGTTCTGGTTGACAAAAGAGCTAGGGGCAGGGCATCAGGCCAAGCAAGACTTGTGCTAGCTTGAATCTTAGCTAGTTTAAGCTTGAGTGTACCATTATAACACTCAACCAAACCCGCTGACTGTGGATGGTTTGCCGCATGGAACTTCTGTCTAATACCAAGACCAGAACACACTTTCTGCATAATTTGACCGACAAATTCACTTCAATTGTCACTCCGGACAATTTGCGGTAAACCAAATCTGGGAAAGAACTCCTTAGCAGTGGACAAAGCAGGTTATCTTTCAAGGTGTAGGCCTCTATCCAACGGGAAAAGGCACATTCCACCACCAGAACATACTTGAGATTGTTGCATCGATCCATGTGAATGTAATCGATCTGCAACACCTCAAAAGGATATGACGGGGGAGCAAAATGACCTGCCGGAGTTGGGGTACCCTTTCCTGCGTTATTCATTAGACAAACAATACAATGCTTAATCACATTTTTGGCACATTTCGGAATACCCTCATTCTGCCAAACTGGAGCCAAGAGCTTACATATGCCTTTCGCACTAATGTGAGCTGGACCATGAGCCTTAGTCACAACCGGCAACACATAAGCATCCGTAATAACCATCGCTGATGTTCCAACAACTCCGTCCAACAACCCATCGAATCTAACATTCCCGTACGTTCTTTCCACATACTCAATTCCTTCTCAAAAAGCCTCTCCCTGAATCGTTTTCACACTCTCAATCGTGTCTTCACACATTCCAATTTCCCTAACCTAATTCGCAGGGCCTGCCACATACATTCAACTAGTGGTATCTCTAGCTGTAGTTTTTGCTACTTCATCTGCAAACGCATTTCCACGACCAACATCATCTGTAACTTTCTTATGAGCACTGCACTTTATAATCGCTATCTGTGTAGGTAAAGTAAGTGACTCGAGAAGATCAGTTACCAACTGACCATGCTGAATCTTTGTTCCAAGAGAGGTAAGGAATCCTCTCTCCCTCCATAATCTCCCGAAGCTATGTGCAACGCCAAAAGCATACTGGTTATCAGTGTACACATTCACTCTCTTTCCCTTTGACAACACACATGCTCTAGTCAAGGCTATTAATTCGGCTGCTTGAGCTGAATTATGTCCGACACGTGCTGTTTCAACAATTGTGCATAATGTGGTGACAGCATAGGTAGAAGTAGTTTCCCCATTTGGAAGCCTTAAACAAGAACCGTCCACCCATAGGATTCCATCTGGGTCCTTGAGCGGAGTGTCCTTCAAATCAATCCTACCCTTCGTTTCTTCTTCCGTACGAAGAAAACAATCATGTTTTTCCTGAACGTCTTTCTCATCTGGGAGTGGCAACAGTGTAGCTGGACTTAATGTATTACATCTTTTGATATGCACATGACTCGCCAGAAGTGTCAGCTCGTATCCAGACAAACGAGCACTCGTGAGATGCTGTGTTCTTGTTCTATTTAACAAGGTATCCACTGCATGTGGAACCATAACAATGAGTGTGTTATCCAACACTAATCCAGCAGACTGCCTAATAGAAATCCCTGCAGATGCTGTAGCTCTGAGACAGCTGGGTAAAGCTTTAGCTACCGGGTCTAGTGTAGCGGAGAAATAGGCGCATGGTCTCTGCCTATCTCCAAATTGCTGTGTCAGGACTGACAATGCGCTACCCTCTCTCTCGTGAACGTACAGTGTGAAGGACTTGCGATAATCTGGGGTACCCAACACTGGAGCAGAACACAGAGCAGTACGTAGGTCAACAAAACTTTTCTGACATTCATCCATCCAAGGGAGCGGATGGGGCGTATCCTTCAACGTAAGTGCCAACAATGGTTTAGCCAAAAGTGAAAAATTAGGGATCCATTGTCTACAGTAGGAAGTGATACCCAAAAAGGCACGCACTTCTCTCTGCGTGGTAGGTACAGACATCTGAGAAATAGCCTGAATACGTTCTGGGATCAATCGCCTTCCCTCCTTCGACAAGACATGACCTAAATAGGTAACCTCTTGGCGGGCATATTGCAACTTAGAGGGAGACACCTTATGATTTAGAGCAGACAAATGATGCAACAACGCAACAGTCACACTCTAACACACATCTTCCGTATCAGCAGCCACTAACAAATCATCCACATACTGAATGAGCGTAGCACCTGGAGGCAAAGAAAAAGTATAAAGTTGCGACTTAAGAGCCTTGCTATAGATGGAGGGACTTTCACAATAGCCTTCAGGTGCTCTTTTAAATCGGAAGCTTCGGCCACCTAAAGAGAAACCAAAAATATCTCTACTTTCTTCAGCAATAGGAATACTAAAGAAAGCATTCTTTAGGTCTATCACTGAAAACCAAGCTGCCAAAGCAGGAATCATCGTCAATAAGGCTGTAATGTCTGTTACAACAGGAAACTATGGCACAACAATTTTATTGACTTCTCTAAGGTCAATAACAAATCGATAAATAGGTGCCTGTGAAGGATCAGTTCTCTTAAGAATTGGAAGAACAGGGCTATTACAAACATTGCCTCTCGTTTCTTCAACCACGCCCTTCTGAATGAAGTCATTAACAATAGGCAAAAGCGCTCACTCACCATCGCTGGAAATACGATACTGGGAAATGCGTGGCATTCTAACGTTCTCTTTAACAGTGACAACATACAGTGGGATCGCAAGACAACCCACATCATTCGGACCCGTAACCCAAAGACTTTCAGGAAGAGAAAGCAACTCAGGTGGAAACTGGTCTCGAGATAGATACATAGAAGATGTCAATTTCTTCCCTAACGTAAGATGCACACCAGAAGGAGAACAATACAATGTTGCATGCAACCTTTTCAACAAATCCAGACCCAACAAATTCTCGCCACAACCAGTTGTCAGAATAAGTGAAGCATCCAATTCATAGGGGCCAATCGAAACAGGCAAGAGACAAGAAACCGGATTACGAACTGGGGCACCAGACAATCCTACAGAAGTATTTATTAAGCCAGACAAAGGTGCCCCAGGGAGTTTAGAATGAATGATAGAACTTCTCATCGCACCAGTATCCAAAAGAAACGGCTCTGAAACACCCATAGCATTGACAGTGACATACGGCCCTTTTTGATCTACTAGAATCAACACAACTCCCTTGCTTCTTCCTTGGCTGTCCTATTCAGTATGAAAATCTTCAACCCTATCTTCAACACGATAATAATCATTATAATACTGCGCACACTGGGCTCTCTGATGATCAAAGAAGTTTGTAGCTGGTGGAGGAAACGAACGCTGCTCCTGAGAAGACATGCCTCGTCCTGTACCTCTAGATCCTGTCTGAAAATTACCACGACCTCGTGGAGCAGATGTCCCATTATTACGCTGTAATAAAACCGGACAATTATTCTTAAAATGTCCCTCTTCCTTGCAGTACGCACATTGATTCGGACCTACCAAAGATCGCGGTACAAAAGACTCAGACTTCTGGAACACCTTCTGAAACTGTGGAGGTTGAGAAAACGGAGACTGCGCAGGACGTGGAGGATAAGCCTGCTGCAGAAGAACCTTTGTTTTCAGATCTTTATTTCTTTTCTCTTGTTTCTCTTTCTCCTCCTTATCTATATTCTTATAATACTGTGCAGTAGCCAATATTTTAGCAGGGGAAGAGACAGCCCATGCACTTTCAGAACTCTTCAATTTATTCGATAATTCGGGAAGCAAGGTATATACGAACTTATCCACAAACAACCGCTGACCACCCTCTACACTCAAATCCACACCACTATGGTCAATAAACGTCTCTTCAAAATGAGTGAAGAAATCCGAGACGCTTTCGTCTTTCTTGTGCTTGCATGTGGTCAGCTTATCCCAATTTACTCGCACCGCAGGCATCATTGTCTTCATTAAATCGATTATTCTGCTTGGTAAGGCAGTAATCAGATCATCGGGCTTCGCACCACCTACTTGGGCTCTATCAGCGGCTCTAAGAGCTGCCCAATTACCACCTAATTCAACATCATGGTCTTCTTTACGAATCCTTGCCCATAATGCTTGCGGGACAACATTCCCAAATAACATATCAATGTCGGCCAAATTCATAATACAAGCCTCAACTGTCTGAGACAATTCTTTATAATACCCAGCAGGATTTTTGCGAGGGTCAGGAAGAGTCTGTTTAAGCGCCAAAACTTCTGACCTTTTCCAGGGTTTGTGGACCCAAATACGCTGGAAATAGGCAGGGATCTGTGGCGGACCAACTACCTCTTCTCTCCATACGGGAGGAACTTCACGCATCAGATAATGCTTTATACCCTGTCTATCAACAGTATCAGCCTCTGAAGGAGTCAGAGACAAAAGCATGGCCCGAAACGCAACGACTTTATTCACCGCGTCTGAAACCTGTGGTCCTACAATAAAACCTTTATCAAAATCAGCTTGTAACTTCAGTAGCTCCGAAGGAACTGAACCTAGCACCATATCTTCCCATCCTGTAATAAGAGTTTTACACATAACATTAAAAACATATCTCTGTGTGGGCTCCATCCACTGATGAAAAGAACTCATAATATCCTCTGCACTATATTCTAGCCCCTTCTGAATCCATTTACGAGCAAGAGATCCCAAAACTACTTTCTCGTCCGTAAGAGGAAGTTGACAACGAGATTGTCGTCTAGAAAAAGCTGGAGACATATTCAAGGACCCAAAGAAAGGAGAAAAGAAGTTCAAGACAGCCTCTGCTATTCTCCTCTGTGAGGTAGGAGAATCCCTAAAGAAAACAGGAGACACGACAGATGTGGCAGGCAATGGCGACTGAGCCAACTGGGAAACAGAAGCAGGGGATTGCAGAGAAGGTGGGGGCTGATTTACAGGATGCAAAGGCGGAGCAGAGACAGGCAAAGGAGCATTAACAGGTTGTGCTAGTTGCTGAACAACCCGCAATGGAGCAACTACTGGTTGAGCAATAGGAGGGGGTAATGGAGGTACATTAGGAGTTTGGGCATAGGGCGGAGGTGAATTCAGTAGACAAGACATTAGGGAATCTTCTTCCAATTCCTTACTTTTATCTGAAGGAGCAGTAGGCAACACCGGATAGCATCTATCTATCGCCATGCGATGTTGTCTTTCCAGTATCTCATTCGCATTATCTACTTCATTATTTTTAAACTGCTGCGCAGCCTGTATAATTGACATGTCTTGTGCTTTCTTATCTTTTTTCGCTTGCTTAATTTCTTTCTGTTTGGCTTCCTTACGCCAAAGGCGAAAAGAGTCAAATATTGCCGGCCGGGCTTTCCTTCTAAACAGAATAGCTTCCAAATTATTTAATATGGCGGGGTCAAAACTACCATTTTGGGGCCATTTTAAAACTCCACTACTTTTCGTGTATCGGACCCATGTCTCATTAAAGGTAATGGGACCAATACCATGTTTAGAATAAAGCTCATAAGTGGTAGTTCCAACTGGAGGAATCGGACATGAATCCTCTAACAGGGAATCCCTGGTACAACCTAAGCAACAAATTCTCTTAAACGTACTCAGTCCAGGCATCGTTTACTTCTCTAGACTGCTCACAAACAACAAGGGGTATGAATTAATAAAACAGCACAAACGTACTCACCCCTTGGCTTCAGTTATTGCAATATCTGAATAAAAAACAAAAACAAAAACCAAACAAAGTTTGTGGGAGCGACCCACCAAATACTTAACTAAGGATCGTCCTACACCAGCGAAGGCCCGTCTATCGTCTCGCTTTACCAAACGTCATCAAAGGGTCCAAGGCAGGCCGACAATCAGGGGAGCAGTCGTCAGCAGCCGTCAGAAAGGAGTAGCCGCGCTGCAAAAAACCTTCGGTCCACTTCCGACATACAGGGGTCGATCACGTGGTGCGCTTCCTCCGGAATTTTCTTGCGGGGCTCCTCGCGACCCTCGGACTCAACTGCTACCACTGAAGTCGCCCCACATTGGGCGCCAGTCGGAGAACCGCAGCCCTAAGGCTCGGCGGCGCAGGGTATGCCTGAAATCCCCGGAATTCACCTGCCTTGTCAAATACAGAGACACAGACTCTTCGTCTGGCGTAGAAGATTGTATTTAAGTGTGGAGAGGTGTGGCTCACTGGTTAGAGGCAGCAGACCCGAGTGCAGAGAACGGCCCGGGACCAGGGTTCGATTCCCGACGCGGCAGGGTCTTGGACCAGGATCAGCGGACTGATAATTCTCGCATCGGTGCCTACTCCGACCAGGGAGCACACTCGGCAACTCTGGGCATTAGCTTGCCTCATCTCCACAACGGCCCCACACAAACGCCGGGGATGCCTGGTTTCACCTTGGAGACCCCCAGGAGGGACTATCTCACAGGGAAAGCCAGGACGGGTTCCCCAGCGGTCTATAGCGCTACGAGGCCTCCGGGTAGCAGTGCGCTTTACAAGACACAACAATTCAAAAAAAGCTGCAGCTAGTACAGTGGTCTTAGAAGTTGTTGATATAACGAGGTTCAAAAGAGACTACCACTTAACTACGTGGAGCACAGGCTTAAATATGGTACAGTACAATGCAAAACATGAACATACAGGAGCATGAGGCATAAACAAACGTTGTAGACAATACTTAAGTCTAAAGTAACCAAGTTCCCGGTTATATTTGTCACTCAAACCCTTAAGCAAATTACAAACAAATCCACACAATTCAGTTTACAAGTGGAGAAAATACAGCTGTGTACTCTAGAAGGACAGTCGTGAAACAGGAGAATGCATGAGACGTGTAGCGAAGGACAGCAGATAAGATAACCTACAGGAAAGAATGGTGCAAACCAACAAATAGTCCGGACGGGGATTAATCAGCTCAGACAGGAATTAGTGTACGCGGCCAGGCCCTGACACTCGTTAGTAAACAAGGGCAAAGAAGCGACCTGACACGTAAATGCAGAAACAACAAAAACATCGCGCTCGCCGTGCTGCCTGAGTGAGGGCAACACCAAATGGCGGCGGCTACAAAATGGAGGCTGAGCACGAACGAATTCGCGATTTACAGAACCTCAATACCCCTTCTAGGAAATAATGTCTCCTTGTATTGCGAGTGAAGGTTAGAAGGCGCTCAATATACTCATGGCCCTGTTGAGCACTCTTTCAATTGTGCCAGCCAAGCTTGTATCCTCTTTATTTTACAATATTGATACTGTGAGTTATTTGTAAGTGAAATTAACCCTTTATGCTCCTCATTACAAATTGTGTGGTGTGGTATTTGTACATATTTGTCTTTGGAAATACTCTCCAGATGAAAGTCAGAGATCCAGTTGTTGGACTGAGCCTCCTCAACTAGTGAGACAATTTCTCTAGTTATTTCCTTTGTAGGATCCCTGGATAGTTTCTGATAATTCCTCTCATCAGATAGAAGGCTAGTGCATTCGTTATCATAAGTAATTCAGCCCAGAATTACTATAGCACCGCCCTTATCTGCAGGTTTCAGAACAATACTAGGATTCTCTTCTAATTCTTTCAAAGCTTTTTTCTCCACATTAGACAAATTAGAGAACAAACAAGTTCTATTCTCCTTCAAGTTCTCCAAATCAAAAATAACAGCCTGTTAAATTTTCCCACCTCCAGTGCTAGTACCGATAATTGAGGTGTGAAAGTAGATTTAGGGCTTAAGGAAGTATCATCGTCTTAAAAGTCACCTAGTGGGACTAAATGATGAAATCCCTTGGTTTGCGATTACTAAGTGATCTTCACCTTGAGCATTGAACCTGCCGCTGTTTGAGTAACTACTGAACTGTGTTTGGGTGAACTATATCAACCTGTTTGCTATTCTGTTTGGAGGCAATATGTGGCCGCACTATGGTGGTCTTGACAAGTTAAGGAGGGCAGACTGTGTTTTATGTCGGTCCTTGGGCTATATTATGTAGACATGTACCACCCTGTATGCATTTCTTTCTCTTTGCTTCCTTTTTAATTGGCCATCTGGTCTGATGTCGATCCACAGGCACTATGATCTGTGCCTGGTTTTTACCAAGCATATGGGGTGTGACTTTCTAATGGCCTCAGCGATCAATTGGAATGTTTTGGTCTTGAGGGATTTTTCCTTGCGCTCTAGACAGGGGCGCGTGTATTCCCTTCCATGCATTTTGACTTTACGAACATTGGGTGTGCTGTGTGACAGCTTTCATCTGAACCGGGAGTGGGGGCCTGACACTAATGAGAGCACACGTTTGGGCTATCCTGATGCATACACGCCCTCACGTGACTGGCGGGCTGCTGCAGAAGTAATAGATTTAACGCTGGATTCGGCATTTTGCCGGCAGACTACACTGCGGACAGCGACAAGCCGGCGGGCCGTGGACCACCTACGGGGCAGCAGTGGCGGCTGGTGACATTTGAAAGTGGTGGGCGTAAAAATTCTGGATGAGTGGCTGGTGGCGAGTAAGCATAGCGAGCGCGCCTCAGTGTCATAAAGAGGGTTAGTTTGGGGGAGTTTGGGGAATTTTATTTAAAAAAGAGTGGGCAAACAGTGCATTTTCAAGCAAATTTGAGAAAGTAAGAAGGTCACTAAAGCATTTTTGAAAGTGTAGTTATGCAGTGGTGTCAGTTTGTGAATGTGTCATGAAGTACCAAAAAATCCATTTTATGCTGCATAATGGGCAGATTTGAACAAAAAACGAATTTGTTTCTAGCTCAAACAGATCAAAAGTAACGAAAAACATGGCAGCATGTGTTCGTTCTTTTGAAGGGGAAAGCCTGTCTCAAAGGCTGACTTGTCATCTTTCAGATGCTTATTACTGTATGTGGGTGGTGGTAAACTGGTACTAATAAAGGGCCCGATTCACAGAATGAATTTAAGACTCAATCCTAAACTTACTACTATTTTGGTATTCACAGATTGCACTTACTACATTTGGCATTCACAGAATGAACTTACTACTTTTGGTATTCACAGAATTTAGGATTTGGTCTTAAGTCTGTCTTAAGTCTGTCTTAAGTTTGTCTTAAGACAAACTTAAGACAAAATCCTAACTTCTGTGAATACCAAAAGTAGTAAGTTCATTCTGTGAATTCCAAAAGTAGTAAGTGCATTCTGTGAATACCAAAAGAGTAGTAAGTTTAGGATTGAGTCTTAAGTTCATTCTGTGAATCGGGCCCATTGTTACCATATGTAAAGACCCCGAGTTCACACACACTGCACTTTAAAAATTAAATAAAAACACTGCCTGCTTTCCTGCACTGAGCAGATAAAACCACTGAGCTATCTAACATACACAGCGTAGCTAAAAACACTTCAAAGGGAAAAGAGAAAATGATTTCTTTTGCACAAAACACATCTCCAAGTTCCAACAAATACGGAAAACAATACGCGGGTAATAATCATAGACAGATTCGTCTCGTCTGTGCTTTGTGTGTGAAGCTGTTTGGGAGTTTTCTGGTAGACAATGCTGCTATTCACACATGGGGCAGAACGGTGTCCCTGAGTGCTATTAGCAGGCGGCGGATGAGTTGACAGGGAGCGGTGCTCGCCCGGACAGGACAAGGGTCGCAGCAATACATTATAATATCGTGGCTGCTTACTTATGACCCTTTTTTCATGAACTATTTTTTATATGGACGGATCTGTCGCGGGAAAGAATATCGACCGTCGCCGGACCCAGATTCAATTTCAAAGGCTAGAAGAGCCGCTGTGCTGCCACTGCCTGCCAGCTATGAAGAACCATCATGCGCCGGCGCCGCCATGTTCGAAACAAACATAAACAACTGTGAATGTCATCATCATGTGTTAACTAACTGAAATATAAAAACTTACGTTTTTCTCATACTGTTGAGGAAGAAGTGTGTAGTTTGGTCATGGTCACGCGGCACAGTCAGACTGCAGCAGCGGCCGGCATGCTCGTGGAAGGGAGCAATAGCTACTAGCTAATCCTGACGCTGCTCTCTTCAGAGAAGAGCTGCTCTCTAAAGAGAGCAGCGTCAGGATTGGACAGAGCATGAAAAAAACGTTGCTCCTTTTTGAACCATTGGGGTCTGTGGGGAGTTGCAAACCCCGTACTCAGCAGTGCTTGCTTTTCGAATGCCATAGGGCTTCGTAGCTGAGGAAAGGAGGCCAGTCAAACACCACATGCGCAGTGGTGCAACAGTGAGTCAGAGACAGTCAAGTCATGCAGGCTGTCAGTGTCACGTGATTTGATGACGTGGCGAGGCAGCGCGAGTTTTGCATTACAATCAGCGGTTCAGCGCGAGTTTTCAATTACAATTAATAATATGTAAACTACAATTTAATAATATATAAACTTGATTAGTGGGGCAAAATTATTAGTGGGGCAACGCCCCACCGCCCACATGGTAAAACCGCCACTGCGGGGCAGTAAGTGTGCTATGTGTAGCTCTGGCAGTATATTGTGCGGGAGGCAGGAATGCAGGTTACCTCCGGTTTTACTCGCCCGTTAATTACCGTGTATGTGAGTGCCTTCTACAATCGGAGTGTGTTAGGTATTGAAGGAGACTTTAGATCACGCTTTTTCTCCTCTCTGCCTGCATTTCAGGTTGTGTCCTCAGGGGTTCTCCTTGCCCGCCGTCATTTCAAGCTTTTGACAATAGTAAACTCGGTGAGTGTGGCAGCCCGGGGAAATTATTGGACGCTGTGCACAACGGCCGTAATGACATCTTCTTAAGATGATTTGATTAGTCAATGACCTGTGGTAATGGAGGATTTCTTCACTGTGTGACAAAAACTCATTTGTTTATGATGGATGGATGGTTATGTACCATTTTGTAAATTTGGAGACTCAATGATTAATCAGAATGTCTCCTACTCTTTCCCCGCTACTTTGGGGGAGGTGGATGGACATATTACATATCACTGTCTTGCTCAGGAGATGGATGCCTGTCCCTGTGGCTTGGCCTGTGGCCTTGAATAAGATTTGATGGTTCTAAAGAGAAACCTTTTTAACTCTCTGTAAAATATGTGTGTTTTGTTTTACAGAACATGTATCCCGTGTCAGGGGAATTACCTCCACACACCAGGATTGCTGTACGTATGAACCCTGTATACTAACCAGAATAGGGTAACAGGGTGGCTTGACTTGGACAGATAGGGGTCCTGAAGAAGACCGGCGTGACCCGTTATTGTGGGCAGATTAAACTCGGTCGAAATATGTTGACTTAAGCAGTCTTGGGAGGGTTGATGTGAGTTCCTAATATTCTCACAAATAAACCCATCCTTTCTCATTTTAACCCTGTCCGTGGGACCCTGGGAAAAAAAATCGATAGAGTACCCACGAGGCAGTTTTAGCTTCTTTTTTCACTGTACTTATTTCTATCACTACTCCCAGTCAGGGTTGGTGGCAACTTACACTACCCATTTATGTTTGTTGTTTATGTTACATGTTTACCCCCTCCCTATGCTCCATCCTGTGCGTGGCTACACCAGGATGTTTTGTAAACAGACCTGATGATGAAGCATGTCACACACAGACTTGTGTGTGAGTGAGGGCAGTTTTACTAACATTGTTTGTGCCCCTTGCATGTGTTATTCAGTCTCCTTTTCCTCTCTACCCCTCTTGGTGTGTATACATTACACACATCGCCGCTGCTGTTGGGTAACATGAGGGTTGTAGGCAAAAAATGCTCTTTACTCCTGGGCAAGCCAGGACAATAGGGAAGTAGGAACACCCTTGAGTTTGACAAGACAGGGAGAACAAATACACCCCACCACGACCCATGAGTAAAACGAGTGATCTTCCAAACACCACACTGAACACTGACCAAGGCCAGGGGGCAGAAACCCTCAAACTCTCACCCTTGGGCAATGTGGCATTTCACTTGGTCGCCTTGCTGGATCCGCATTGTCTTGATCATCACTTTTAAAAACTTCAGAGGTGTTTTTTTTTAAAGACATTCTACTTTGCTGTAGCATTTAAGAAGCTGGTTGAAAATCATGACTTGAGTTTTTTTCCTGAGGAAGCATTGTGTAATATATTTAGTACGGTGCAATGGATGGAATGACATATATGACTTGTTTTTTGTCAGTTAACACCAGAAAGTAGGCAGGTTGAAAAATTTTAGATGACACCTTTTCTACATGTTTGAAATATTCAGTATGGTTTCAAAAAGGAAATTAAGAACTAGTTTGTTGATTCTAAATGGCCTACTTCATTTTCTGAACTTATCTATGTGGTGCTGTAGTTTGAACACAGATTATAAAACAGACTGTTGCGGGCATTCTGCATATTTACATAACTATGTGCAGGAAAACAGTAACTCAGTGTATAGGGGCTGTACCTTCCTACCAACTTGGTACCCAAAATCCCCAAACTGACTATCTATAGTGTCTCATTGGTTCTCCTAATAATCACGAAGCTACACATGATTAGACAACCCAGAACACAATACCCCCGACTCTCTCAGGAATCGTGGTAGCAAGACATACCCTTTCACTCACTCAATCACTCGTACTTGTCCATAATAAGAATTGACAGAGCCACTGTAATAGTTCAAAATGTTTATTTTAACTATTTTGCTCTGTAATACAATATACGAGCCCCTAACAGCAGCAAAATGCATAAACTCTGAACAATTAGCAGTGCTACAATTCCATTGTATTTAAAGAGGGATGAAATCATATACAGACTGTGGAAAAAGGACTTGTTGAACTGTATTTTAAAATAACCCACACAACTCCATTTTGTGTTGCCATGCTCTCAGCAACTTGGTGAAGAACTGTTTTCCATGTCCCCGTTGAAACTTGCACAACCCTCCCCGCTCCTTGTGGTTGAGCCGATTCCGAGAAGCTGCCTGTGTGCCTCACCCCCTATTCGTGTCAAAGACTCAGATACAACCTGTACTCCGTTGGTAACTCAGCCTGTCACATCTCCTGTGCCCCGTGACCACCCCATCTGGTCAAGGAAGCACGAGGCTGCACCCTGTGACCACACCATTGAGCAAGGGAGCACGAGGCTGTGGACATTGTGCAATAAGAGACAGATGTCCCCTGGCCATGATTGCACCACAAGACTGACGAAGAACTTGTCAAATGAGGAACTAATCAAAATGTGGAACTGTATATTGTGTAAATGGGCGTGGCTAGCGCTATAGGTATGTGTGTGCTGCGGATTGAAGCAGCAGTCTCCGTAGAATTGTCTTTGTACCATTCTGGGACCGTGTCCTTAGCTCGAGCTAATAAATAACTTACTTCCCTCCACGGCTGGTTGTCCTGGTCTCTTTGGTAATGTATGACTTGAACAAGAAGAACCTGTAGATTCTAAGGTGTCCCCTGCACCACTGGCTTTGACTCTCCTAGTGGGGGAGAGGTGACCAAAAAGCCGGTTCTACGGACTATAAGGCATTATCACCCTCCCCTTGGTAAGATTGACTTTTATTATATAAAGGAAGATCCCTGGGCTTTGTCAGCAGACCCCATACCTTAGTGCATACATCATAGGAATTCACATTCAGGAATTCACTGGGGTGAATGTAAGACATTGATCTACATTCTGTCCATCAAATTGTTTTTTGTAATTTTCTCCCTGAGTGTACTGGAGTAGCTCAGACGTGGGTCCCAGAGCCTCCACACCACTGGAGTCAAGCTAGCCGGGCTGATGAGAGGTGTTACCTCGAAACCGGTCCGGTCCTCGGATGCTTGATTCCGGTCTGGGAAAGATATGGCTGTGTAGTTCGGACTGGACTGTTCCCATGGGGCACAGGGTCAGAGCTGATTTGCATAAAGCCATTATCTAACCCAGGGTGGTGTGGAGTGCAAAAAACGATGGATTTAGGCCCAGATCATTGTACTGGGGTGAATGTAAGACATTGATCTACATTCTGTCCATCAAATTGTTTTTTGTAATTTTCTCCCTGAGTGTACTGGGGTAGCTCAGACGTGGGTCCCAGAGCCTCCACACCACTGGAGTCAAGCTAGCCGGGCTGATGAGAGGTGTTACCTCGAAACCGGTCCGGTCCTCGGATGCTTGATTCCGGTCTGGGAAAGATATGGCTGTGTAGTTCGGACCGGACTGTTCCCATGGGGCACAGGGTCAGAGCTGATTTGCATAAAGCCATTATCTAACCCAGGTTGGTGTGGAGTGCAAAAAACGATGGATTTAGGCCCAGATCATTGTACTGGGGTGAATGTAAGACATTGATCTACATTCTGTCCATCAAATTGTTTTTTGTAATTTTCTCCCTGCGTGTACTGGGGTAGCTCAGACGTGGGTCCCAGGGCCTCCACACCACTGGAGTCAAGCTAGCCGGGCTGATGAGAGGTGTTACCTCGAAACTGGTCCGGTCCTCGGATGCTTGATTCCGGTCTGGGAAAGATATGGCTGTGTAGTTCGGACTGGACTGTTGCCATGGGGCACAGGGTCGGAGCTGATTTGCATAAAGCCATTATCTAACCCAGGGTGGTGTGGAGTGCAAAAAACGATGGATTTAGGCCCAGATCATTGTACTGGGGTGAATGTAAGACATTGATCTACATTCTGTCCATCAAATTGTTTTTTGTAATTTTCTCCTTGAGTGTACTGGGGTAGCTCAGACGTGGGTCCCAGAGCCTCCACACCACTGGAGTCAAGCTATCCGGGCTGATGAGAGGTGTTACCTCGAAACCGGTCCGGTCCTCGGATGCTTGATTCCGGTCTGGGAAAGATATGGCTGTGTAGTTCGGACTGGACTGTTCCCATGGGGCACAGGGTCAGAGCTGATTTGCATAAAGCCATTATCTAACCCAGGGTGGTGTGGAGTGCAAAAAACGATGGATTTAGGCCCAGATCATTGTACTGGGGTTAATGTAAGACATTGATCTACATTCTGTCCATCAAATAGTTTTTTGTAATTTTCTCCCTGAGTGTACTGGGGTAGCTCAGACGTGGGTCCCAGAGCCTCCACACCACTGGAGTCAAGCTATCCGGGCTGATGAGAGGTGTTACCTCGAAACCGGTCCGGTCCTCGGATGCTTGATTCCGGTCTGGGAAAGATATGGCTGTGTAGTTCGGACTGGACTGTTCCCATGGGGCACAGGGTCAGAGCTGATTTGCATAAAGCCATTATCTAACCCAGGGTGGTGTGGAGTGCAAAAAACGATGGATTTAGGCCCAGATCATTGTACTGGGGTGAATGTAAGACATTGATCTACATTCTGTCCATCAAACTGTTTTTGGTAATTTTCTCCCTGAGTGTACTGGGGTAGCTCAGACGTGGGTCCCAGAGCCTCCACACCACTGGAGTCAAGCTAGCCGGGCTGATGAGAGGTGTTACCTCGAAACCGGTCCGGTCCTCGGATGCTTGATTCCGGTCTGGGAAAGATATGGCTGTGTAGTTCGGACTGGACTGTTCCCATGGGGCACAGGGTCAGAGCTGATTTGCATAAAGCCATTATCTAACCCAGGGTGGTGTGGAGTGCAAAAAACGATGGATTTAGGCCCAGATCATTGTACTGGGGTGAATGTAAGACATTGATCTACATTCTGTCCATCAAATTGTTTTTTGTAATTTTCTCCCTGAGTGTACTGGGGTAGCTCAGACGTGGGTCCCAGAGCCTCCACACCACTGGAGTCAAGCTAGCCGGGCTGATGAGAGGTGTTACCTCGAAACCGGTCCGGTCCTCGGATGCTTGATTCCGGTCTGGGAAAGATATGGCTGTGTAGTTCGGACTGGACTGTTCCCATGGGGCACAGGGTCAGAGCTGATTTGCATAAAGCCATTATCTAACCCAGGGTGGTGTGGAGTGCAAAAAACGATGGATGTAGGCCCAGATCATTGTACTGGGGTGAATGTAAGACATTGATCTACATTCTGTCCATAAAATTGTTTTTTGTAATTTTCTCCCTGAGTGTACTGGGGTAGCTCAGACGTGGGTTCCAGAGCCTCCACACCACTGGAGTCAAGCTAGCCGGGCTGATGAGAGGTGTTACCTCGAAACCGGTCCGGTCCTCGGATGCTTGATTCCGGTCTGGGAAAGATATGGCTGTGTAGTTCGGACTGGACTGTTCCCATGGGGCACAGGGTCAGAGCTGATTTGCATAAAGCCATTATCTAACCCAGGGTGGTGTGGAGTGCAAAAAACGATGGATTTAGGCCCAGATCATTGTACTGGGGTGAATGTAAGACATTGATCTACATTCTGTCCATCAAATTGTTTTTTTTTTACATCATAGGAACAGCATAGCACTTTTCCCTGGAAAGGTCCCTCTCCAAGTGTGTGTTTGAACAACATGCATCCCCGTAATATCACAGTACGAGTTTCCAGCAGTGCAGCTGTGTTTAGCATGTTTTGTCTAGGTGCTAGGGACTGACAGAACAGAATAGCGATGGGCATTGTTTATCGACCTTGCACATCGTGTTCAGACCTAACTCCAGGAACAGGTAGAGAATGCAGAAAGCAGACAGATCTCATGTGAAAGGCGCAAACCCAGTCTTGCAAAATAAAGTCATGTAGTAACATGCGCAAAAGCAGCATCATGGCAGCAGAGCTCAGGCTAACTTAGCAATGTCGACAATGACCCTAATGACACTGAGCAGTCAGCTGCCCCAGACATGCTGTTTTTGAGCTTTCCCGCTCCTGCCCCTTCCATAATGTGTTCATCTTGTTGTTGGCTACTAATTTACCTGTTACGTGGCCACATTATTTCTGGCCTCCGGCGTTCCAGAGTGTTGTGACATACGTCGGCTTTCCCCACCACACGGGAGCATTTTTATGCTAGTCACGTACAGGCCAGACTATTGCTTATCTTGCACCCTCACGTTCACCCCCCATCCCCCTTTTTAATGTTTTTTGTATTTTAGGGAAGGAACACCCTTGCCAGCTTGAACCCCTCAAACCAGTAAACCTGAGGTTTGACGACCTTTTGCCTTATACCCGCATTCAGGGATTTAACAAATTCTAAAATACATCATGTAAGACATCAGGTCTCATTATATGTCCATTTCTATGTTCTCGTCCAGGTGAGTTATTAATCTATCCCGACCTATGACTCCTTTAGATACCCGATTGCCTCAGCCACCGTCGCATGTTTATACATTCCTTTGGGTTTCAGGGAACAGTTCCAGAATCATTGATTTGGCTCGACATTACCAAGTCCCCGGCACACCCGCAGGTATTGGTGATTGCATAAGATATCCCAACTGACACTCTTTTCCTTTTCATCCACCCTGTATTCCTTCTCCCTGTTGTTAACTTTAACTGTTTCATTGCTGTATATTGTAGCATTTCCTTGCACACGCATATCCTTTTGAGGCAGCCCCACAAGGCTGTCCTTCTCCTAGTGCCTTTCGGTGCAGGTGAGTAATACTGCACTCTGCTATATATGAAATTTGCATGTCATATAAGCTCTGATTTCATAGTTCACTCTTTAATTCTTCATATTCTTTATCTCATCTGACATTCACAATACCACAATTTTCCCTTTAATCTGTTCACTACTCTGGTGGTTTTTTGATTAATTATGTATTTCCCTTTATGTGGTGCATCCAAAATTTCAATCTTTCGAGAGAGATGGTTTTACTTAATGTACCTTGTACTTTACTTTGCAGACAATATTTGCATGTAGTTTCCTGACGAAGGCGGCACGCTCGCCGAAACTCGCGGCGATTCCTCCAAGAACCTTCGCCACATTTTCTGCTTTTGATTGTGTACCTTTGACATAACTGTTTTTGATTCAGTGTGGCTAAAAACTTGTATATATTGTTTCTATGTCTTGTGATACCAATTTGTTTGTGATGAATGTTTTTCTGTACATTAATTGTTATCCAGATCAGTAAATCAATTTTGAAAGCTGGAAAATTACCCATAGGCATCATATCCTGGGTAATAACCATTGATACAAGTAACTGTTATTGTCTTTATGTTCATTGTATTGTTTGATACATTTTAAGCCACTTTTTAAATATTTTTGAAAAGAATAAAAAGACATATTTTTCGATATCTGATTGGTACATTAGTTTGTCCCTTGATTAGTTCCTCGATTTAGGTCTGTTTTCATTCCTATTTGACCACATTGTTGCCTAGTGATTTTGATTTACAATTGCATTTTTCCTGTCCTAGGAAAGTTTTATCAGTTACAGGGGGTCATTATTTTCTGCATGAACCAGGTTACCTTTGCCAGAAGCTCTTTCCCTAAACTGTACCTTTTGTTTACCAATTGGCACAACGTCAGTACCCTTTGTAAGTCCTTAGTAAATGGTACCCCTTGCATTTAGGTCAGTGGCACTGAAGAGGAACCCCAAGGGTAGCAGCCCAAATTGAGCCACCCTAGGGTACCCTTATCACGGCCATGCACACTGCCATCGGACTGCGTGCCGTGGGGCAGACAAAACCAAAGAGTCGACATATCACACATCCATGTGTGCCATGCCCACAGACACTTGATTGATTGATTGATTGAATAGAGATTTGTAAAGAGCAACTTTGCCCAAAGGCGTCAAGGCGCAATTGATGGAAAATAGCCAGGTACAAATGTAGAAATATAGAGTATAGAGGCCTAGGAGTAGGCTTCAGTAAAGAACAGAGTTTTAAGGCCCTTTCGGAAGAGAAGGAGAGATTCTTGGTCCCTGAGTTCCAAAGGGAGCTCGTTCCAGAGTCTGGGGGCGAGAGAGGAGAAAGCCTTACCTCCCCATCTCGCCTTAGCGACTCGGGGGACGGTCAGCAAATTCTGGCCGGCAGAGCGCAAGGCTCTACCGGGGACATAGCTCGACACTAGGGACCTGATGCCCTCAGCACCAGCACCATGAAAAGCCATGTGAGTGATGGTCAGAATTTTAAATTTTATCCTGGCATATACCGGGAGCCAGTGGAGATTTTTCCTGATCCGGGTACCTGAAGAGCGTCTGGGGGCATTGACGACAAACCTCGCTACAGCGTTCTGGACGATTTGCAAACGATGAAGTAGTTTATTGCTCATGCCACGATATAGGGCATTACAGTAGTCCAGTCGCGAGGATAGGAGGGCGACCGCAACCAGTTTCCGGGCATCAGGAGAGAGGTAATGGGTACGTTTTCTTAGCACCCTTAAAACCCCGCAGCAAGTTGAAACCGTTCTGTTTACTTGCTTATCAAAAGCAAGTGAGGTGTCAAATATGACTCCCAGGTTACGGGCGACGGGAGAAGGCTGGGGACAAGTTCCCAGTGTCTGTGGCCACCAGTCGGCTGATACAGGTAAGACATCCCTCTAGCAGGCCTTATAGTCCTAAAGCAGGGTGCTCCGTATCACTTGTATCGACATATCTGCATGAACAGATATGCCCCTGCAATATCCATATTGATTTTGGCAATTGTAAGTGAACAGGGAAGCCATAGACAGTACATGGGCTGGGCACTCATCATCACAAGTTTCCCAGCTTCATGATGGCTTCACTGTATTATTGGATGTTTGGTACCAAACCTCTCATCTTAAAAACCTGCACTAATTCCAGTGTCGGATTTATTAATAATTGCACACAGAGAACCCCTTAAACCTACCAAACCTTATTGTGATCACCAACTGGTCTAAGCCAGCCTGTCGCCACCAGACAGAGTTCTGACCTTATGTGGAGAGCGCCAGCACACTCAGAGGTCAAGAACAAAGCCTATTCTGGGCGGAGGTGTTCACACTTTAACCCTAGTCAGGAAGTGCCATCCATGGTGGGAAGTTTCAAAGGCCTTGCCACCTTTAATACATGACCCAAGTCTCTCCTGATAGAAGGAGCAGACTCCACCTCCTGTTCTCACCCCCCTTTGGCAGGAAGACAGACGATAAAATGAAGAAAGAATAGGAGGTGTGCCACCCTCTGCCAACACTACCCCTTAGGTGCCAGGGGTGAGGTAAAGCCCACTTTTCAGTGCTAACCATCTTGAAGATGGTGGGACTTCTCCAATTACGGCTAGTGACATGTCCCTATCCCACAGTAGGAGGGCATAATAGAGGGTGTAGACACTACAGGCAAGGGGCCCATTGGCCACTACCTTTCACTTTCTTGTAAATTACCCTAAATTTTGTATTTAGGTGGCATCTCCAGACCCTGAACATTAGTATCCATGGACACAAGAAGAAGACAAACGAAGAAATGCTGTTGGACCGACAACTGCAGACTTTGTGGTGCACTTTTGGCACAAACTCCTGCCTGCTGCCACAGAACTCAACAATCGCCATCCTCTAGCTCGTCTCGTCACTGTGTGGCCACCACAAATGCTGGAGAGTCTTCAGCACTTCACAAATCAACAGAGAAACTCCCTTGAGATAGAGGTACTATCTCCCTGCTACCACAGGTCTCTAAAACAGGACTCACCGAAGCTGAAAGACACCAATACTCTGGGTACCAGACCCCTTGCTGCGAAAACCTACAAAACCGAGTCCATGAGCACTGCAACTCTACAGCGAGTTAGCAACCGATTGGGGACATCAAGACTCCAGAGAACCACTTCAGCAGTAGCCCAGCAGCTCCAGAATCATTGCTCCAAGGTGTCAGCCCCTGACCGCGAGGTGCCTCTTAGTGCACCCTTGCCCAGCTGCACATCTTCACTGCATCCAGCCCACCCGTCCAGGGCATCTTCAAACCAGCTATGCTCCTATGGCCCCCGAGCTCTTGCGACCTCTACTCTCCCTTGAGAGCCATCAGACTTGCCTTCAAGACCTCCTTTGCTTTGCTTTTGCAGGTGGCCCCTGTCTTCATAGTGCGCCAGCTACAAAGTGCCCCGTTTCCTGAGAAATCCAGGCAGCTCCCGAGAGCTTGGCCTTGGAACATTGGACCTTGCCCTGAACCTTCCGATTCCAAAAGGTGAACCACTCAAGTAACTGCATTGTATTGATGCTCCAATATCCTTTTTCCTCCCTTCGAAAATGTATTGTGTGCAACTGTGATTATTGCATTTACTGTAATTTTCTTGTATTGCGAAAAAGTATTTACTTTGTACCCAAAGTTCTTGGTCTAAATATTTATATAAAAAAAGTACTATTTTTCTAATCCGGTCTTTACTTTATCCATTGGGTGTATGAATTATTTATTGCCTGTGTGAGTACAACAAAATGCTTAGCACTACCCTCTGATAAGCCTAACTGCTTGCCCAAACTGCCACATAATTGAGCGTTAGTATTATCTACCTCTGTAAATTAATAAGGGTCTCCCCGACCTGTCGGCCTTGTGTACTCCATTGTGGTGCACTACATAGAGAGGTGAGTTTACGACAGATGGGTCTAGGCCCAATGTATACATTAGATTAGCATGACCCTGGGCTAAAATACAAAGACGGGGCACAATATACACGCAGTAAGACACTAAGGGCGGGGAACAGTGGAACTGTTCAAGTGAGGATTCTACTCATTCCACTTGTTGAGAAAACTGTGGAAATTAGAGTTCAAAGGATTACTCCTTAAATAATATGCAAATATCAAATTTATACGCTTGATTGTGATTGTTATCTATGAATATTTCTCTGAATATTGAAAAGGCTTCTCTATCACCAGCCATAGCAATTGGTTGCAAATCTGGCAACAGATATCTGGCTGCAACAAATAAGTATCTTGAGTGTTTAGGAAAGAATTCTCTGAAACTCAAGTAACGTATACACCATGAAAGCAAGATGAATGCCACTATTGGAGGTTTTGTGAGAGGCCTGTGGTGTGGCTGAAACATGTAATCTAGCCTGACTCAAAACTATGGTTTTCAGATGGTGTATGCATCACAGATGCATAGCCTCAAATCAAGTGGCACCCACACTCTGCATGTACGGCTGACCTCTTCTGCCTCCCACGAACCATGCACCCATGAAGTTAGAAGGAGTGCGTCTTCTCGCTTGTCTGGTGACCATATGTAAGCTCGGTCTGCAGATCATGACAAACCAAATGATTTAGGAGGTGGGATACAGCAATTTAGTCAGTCCAATTTTGCATTACATTCCTACAGCTTTTTATTTGTTTGCAATTTCTAATTGTGACTGCCAGCCTCTGCTGTGGAGTTAAAAGAACTGGCCCACATGGTGCACTGCCTTATCTAAATAGTACACAGATCTCTTGCAGAGCCTAGCTTTAGGCTGGAGCAAATAGGGACATGAAGATTGGGCTGCTGAGCACACCAATTGCTCTACTCTCAGACCTGTCAACTGCAAAAAAATATTCACCTTGTAAGGAGGGGTCGTAGTCTCAGGCCAAGGACTTAGGAAAATCCTGTGCTTGTGCCAGTGTTCCAAGCAGCCCACTGAGCGACACAGGGCTGCTGAGTGTCAGCAATAGGGACATAGCTTCATGTATGTTCAGGTGAGCCTGGCAGACCCTCTGCATGACTTCTGTTTACTTCAGTTTGAGCTGAAGAGTACATAAACAAAGCAGACATCTACACCTACACTCAGGGCCTCATTTGCAAGCCCCTGTGTGCCACCCAAACGTAACTTTTATTGGTGCAACGCCATATCTACAAGGCCAGGGAACGCCACCCTGCTTTTCATGGCCTTTTAGGTAAGGTGTGAGGAAACACAGAGCCAGTCGCTGCCTTACCTCACACTGCGGTGTAACACCCATGGCATTTGACTCATTCCCAGATTTACAATGTTCTGTCAACCTGGGAATGCATCAAATGCCTACACCTCTGGCATAGGGGAGGGGCAACAAGGAGAAATATTTTTATTTCTCCTCATTTTTTCCTCTTTCCACATGTGCTGCATTCAGCAGCACACATCGAAGGAGGAAACCGCCTCCATTGATTGTTTTTGTGAAGGTATGTATCATTCCCACAACGCAGACACCCTTGCACCATGGTGCAAGGGTTACTGCATTGCCGCATGTCATCCAATTGTGCGCCGGCGCCGGGGAAGAGGACAGGAATGTGCTATATATCTTAGATACATGCAAAAAGAACAGATGAAGGGTGGAATGCTGAATTAATCAAACATTCACCCCCAGTCACAGATCTGGGTTAAATCCATAGTTTTTTTGCATGCCACACCTTTGCAGTTTAGACTCACCCATACGCAAATCAGTCTTGACCCTGATCCCCATGGAAACAGTCCAGCCCGAACTACCAGACCAGGTCTTCCCTGGACCAGAAACAAGCATCCTGGGACCTGTTTCAGGGTAACACCCCTCCTCAGCCAGGCTAGCCTGAATCTGGCGATGTAGTGAGCACGGAACCCATGTCTGGGCATACCTATCCCACTTAAGGTGACAAATGCAAAAAGAACAGATAACGACTGAATGCTGAATAGTCAAACATTCAACCGTAGACACAGATCAGAGTTAAATCCTTTGTTTTTTCATGCCATGCAATTCCAGTTTGCACCAGCGCTGAGGAAGAGGATAGGAATGTGCTGTATCTCATAGATTCAAAAAGAACTATTGATGGGCAGAATGCAGAACAATGTCATACATTCACCCCAGTGCAGAGATCTGGGCCTAAATCCATCGTTTTTTTGCTCACCATGCCATTCCAGTTTAGACCCAGCCAAATGCAAATCAGTCTCGACCCTGCGCCCAATGGGAACAGTCCAGCCCGAACTGCCAGGCCAGGTCCTCCCTGGACTGGACACAAGCATCCTAGGACCAGTTTCGGAGTTTCACCCCTCTTCAGCCAGGATTGCTTGATTCCAGTGGCATGGAGAGCATGGGACTCATGTCTGAGCATACCCGTCCTACTCGGGGTGACAAATGCAAAAAGAACTATTGATGGACATAATGCAGAACAAGGTCATACATTCACTCCAGTACAGAGATCTCGGCCTAAATCCATAGTTTTTTTGCTCACATGCCATTCCAGTTTAGACCCAGCCATATGCAAATCCGTCTAGACCCTGCGCCCAATGGGAACAGTCCAGCCCGAACTGCCAGGGCAGTTTTCATTTGGATATTGGCTTATTGCCTAAGGTATCCTGGTGGACTCTGGTCACAGTAAACCAGAGGGATTCCTCTCTAGCTGCAAATGTTTTTGTGCAATTATTTCTTCTCCCTTGACATACTCAATAGAGAAGAATCTATATAGGGAGATTCATTGTTTCCTCATCAAGGCTCTTTTGATTTATCCTATCTGCACTACATCAGTTTATCATGTACTATGCAGTGAAATGCAAGTAATAACGCATTGGAATCAAAGTTCTGTGTACCTTCTGAGTACTGTATAGGTGCAGTCTGTAAATGAATGCATGCTCTTTGATTGTTTTTACCTTCTTCAGAAAGAAATTAAGACTTCACAACTTGAATGAAGAGCACTCTGTGCTCTGCATTCTGAGGGGTGGTGCATAGTGCTTACTGCCCCTTTGGGGGGTAATGAAGCACTGGCCTACATGGACCGCACGCAATGCCATGGAGAGTTGTACGAGTGCTATCTTTGTTTTTTATCCTAAATGGGAAGTGTTTGCATGTAATGCATGATGACCACCAAGTGAGGTGCGGCTATCGTGTTATCGGACGCAGTACTTAACAATGTGGTGTATGAAGATGTGTGAGAGACAGACACATGGTTTATGCTTTTCAATAAGCTGGTAGCTTATGAGCAGCTCTGCGGGTCCCTCTATGATATTTCTTATGACCATAGTCCACTTTGCAGGTTACTGCACTGGATTGGATCGCAAGGGTTTGCAGTATGTACCTCGAAAAATCATGGAGCCAAATGCAAATAATAGAGCACTTCAATTCAGTGATCGATTCAGTTTTTGGCCCAAAAACATGCACACGTTGCATTGCTTTCAATGGCAACGCTTGCACTTTTCCCATGCGGGAGCAAGCTTTGAAACCATCTGTTTGTAATTAAAGATGGTTCCTGTTCGCTCCCGCAAGGGAAACAGGCGCAGGCCCCCTCTTCTCTCCCCTCCCCCTGCTGCCTCCTCTTCTTTGAGCACGAGTTGCACGCGCTTGTTATAGTCAGATTTGGAAGAGAGAATAGCGGTCTACTCAAGACACATAACAAAAGAGCGAAGGCAGCTTTATCATGGCAATTCACCTTGTCTATTAATGTGGTGGGTCAGCTTCTCAAAAATAATGCAAATGCACTCGCAGACCATTGGCTGGCTGTCACCCGCTCCGCTTCTCACTGGTATGCAATGTGTGTGTTAGAAATAGAGTGCGCACGCACTTTCCACTGGGACACAGTGAAAGTGCGCAGAAACCAAAAATCACTACCACCAATTCACTATTAAAAGCAAAAAATTTAGGAGTGAACCTGCCAGAAGGGCCAAGTCCAACAGTGTGCATTCCCGGAAAATTTGTTCTCCATTTACGGGCACTGCCTTTGTCCTTTCCTGACTCTTCCTGTTTGGTTTTGTTCCGGCTGCTCTCACCGTTATTCTTACATTGTGAGTTTTCGATCTCTGCGGCCTGGAGACACTTGCCACCTTCCCACGGGGTCTGCTAAGGTACTACTCTCAAAGCACCAACCAACGGAAGCAACCTGTAGGCGAACACTTCTGGGGCGGCATGGCCGTCTCTTCCAGGGCAGCAGCTGGAGGAGGACCCTTCCGGGATAGGCGAACCTTCTTCTTCGGGGCAGTAATCCTTTCTGGCCAATCACAGGATTGATGGTGAACTATAATCACGAAGGCCCGCCCAGTATAGTGTGTGTTCATCAGTGACATACGTATATGAAAAATGTCCGGTGTGAGGGCTAGCGGTGGACTTGAACTGTGCCTCTTGTGTGTTTTTCTTTCTGTGCGGCTGTGAAGTAATGTGTAGCATTGTCCTTAAGGCAATGTAGTGAAGCTGAGGGTCAGGTTTTGGGTACGACCTGGATATGGCAGAGTACACCAGGCTCTGATTTGGGGTGTTTGAGTCATATTTTCCCCGAGGGAGGTATATTTTCCCTGTAGGCGCATCAGGACCTTTCGTAGTCAGTCAGTTTGGGGACTGTTGTGTCGGGCGACTGGACAGCTCCGACACTATTTGCGAAGTGTGGCGGTTAACACATGCTCATTAATAATCACAGGAGTCAGCTTGCTGTTTAACTATCGGGCTTCAGCCTCGGTCGCCAACTGGCCGACGTGAGCGCGTCCCGTTATTTTATTAACTAGGGGTCACATGACCCTTACGTCGCAACGTGACGAACACCGTCATCAGTTACGACATTACATTCCTCCCCAAAAAGGATCAAAACAACATAGTGATAGAACCTGCAATATTAACATTTTGGAAATTCTTCATAATGCAATACTGACCCACCCGGGTACAATTATTCAGCACAATATGGAGATAAACATAGAACAGTCTTACGCTATATAGACCCTCAGTCTGGGCGACGGTTCAGGATTTCTTCGCAGCTGGTACTGAGACTGACCTCGCCCCGAGGACGGAATGGGATCAGTCTCCGGAACAATCTCACAGCGGCTCTCTTCTGACAGAGCCGAAGAGCTCGCACTCTCCACACAGCACGGGCCTCCAACCCAGGAGTCATCCAAGTCCCCAGTGTCACACTCTTCCTCCACGGGGAGGTGTCCCATGGTTCCACAGCTACTGTCCACAGTTCCTGATGCGGGGGAGGCTGATGCTGACAGTTCCGGGTGAAACTTCTTGAAATGGGACACGTTGCGGGTCACGGTCTCCTGTCTTCTGGTGACGATGACTCTGGTTCCTTTAATGTTCTCCACAGTCCAAGGCATCTTCTCATACGGCAGTTGGAACTTGCCAGTATGATAGCGATTTTTTAACAACACTAAGTCCCCTTCCTCGATCCGGCTCTCCTGTGCCTTCCGTCGATGGCTTACTTGGGCATGGGCCTTTTTCCGAAGAGCATCAATGAGAGGGTCATCAGGACTTTTTGGCTGCCACCAGGGATGGTGAGGTATGGAGTCCATAACCACTCGGCCCATCAGCAAGTGTGTGGGGGCTACCCCAGTGGTGGTGTGGGGTGTCTGCCGGTAGCTGCAAAGGAATGGAAAGATAGCCAATTCTATGGATTGTTTCTTGTCATGTGCAATTCGGATGATCTTGTTGAGAGTCCTCATGAAGCGTTCTGCTTCACCATTGGCTTAAGGCCAACGATGAGTGATTCGACGGTGTTGTATGCCAAGGGCTGTGAGGTAGGCGGCCAGCTCTTGTCCCTGGAATGAGGGCCCATTATCAGTATGCAGCTCTTGCATCAACCCATGAGTAGCCATGATCTTCTCAATTTTGGGTATTACCTCAGTAGCATTAGGAGCTGTCACAATTTCCACTTCCGGATATTTGGAGTAGTCATCGATTGCTACCAGAGTATGACAGCCATCAGGCAGGCTGCCAAAATCCATGCTGACACATGACCATGGGGACTGAGGCCTTGGCTCGGTGATGGCTGGAGCAGGCCGAGGCAGATCTCCGGTGACCTGACATGCCGAGCACGATCGAACAGCATTCTCCACCATTACGTACATAAGGGGGAACCACACCTTGGTGCGGAGTCGCACCTTTGTTTTTACCATGCCTGGATGCCCCACGTGGCCAAATTGTACACATCGGTCCGTTAGCGACGTGGGGATAACCAAGCGATGTCTCTTAACAGACAACATGTTGGATCTTCAGTGAGTTCATCTTTCACATGGTGTAAGTTTTCCATGATTCATTGAGCTGGAGTTGTCAGAATCTTCCATTCTTCTTTGGCTTTGTGCCAATTCCCATTCTGCAGGATCAGCTTGGCTCTTTGGAGGCACTCATCCTTGGCGGTAGCTTCAGACAGATCTTGCATGGACAGGGGAGTTGGACTGGACCGAGCTGTGACAAATTTAATGTACTCTTCGGTGTCAGCAGCGTCCTCCATCTCTTTGTCAGTGGCTGCCCGGGGGTGTCGGGACAAGTAGTCCGCCGGATTGCGGGATCCTGGTTGGTATTCTACTCTACAATTATAATCTTGGAGTTGTAGCATCCACTTTTTGATTCTTGGCAGAGGCTTCGTGGAGGTCCCCGCGAAGAGAGCTACAAGAGGCTTGTGATCAGTCTTGACCACAAACGGCTTTCCCTAGAAATATACGTGGAAATGGCGACACCCCCAGTAGATGGCGATGGCCTCCTTCTCTATTTGAGAATAACGCTGCTCAGTCTCTGTGAGGGACCTACTGGCAAATGCCACGGGCCCAGTTTTCTTCTTGACATCTCTGCAGGAGTACAGCCCCCAGGCCCATCGGGCCGGCATCAACAGCAATTTGGGTCATTCTCTCAGGGTCAAAGAAGGCGAGAGTTGTTGCTTTCGAGAGGGCGTCTTTAATGTCGTTGAACGCTTTGTCTTGAGTCGGATCCCACTTCCACGGAACGGAGTCTTTGGTTAGCTCTTGCAGCGGCAGTGTGAGGGTGGTAAGATCTTTGATGAATCTTCCGCAATAGTTTATCATGCCTAAGAAACTGCGAACTTCCGTCCCGCTGGCAGGGGCAACCGCATTTTTGATGTCCCGCACCTTCTCGAGATCCGGGTTGACTCCCTCCGTGGAAAAGGTATACCCAAACAATTGGAGCTTCTTCTTCAGGAATTCACATTTCTCTCTATGCAGCGTGAGACCAGCATCTCGGAGCCTTCGCAGTACTTGCGTGAGGCGGGCATTATGTTCAGGTAACGATTTGGCGTGGACCATGATGTCGTCACTTACATTAATTACCCCTGGGATATCCATTATCAGTTCTAGTATGACGTTCTGGAACACCTCCGCGGCGCTGGATACTCCGAAACTCAGGCGAGTGTAGCCCCGTAGCCCCACGTGAGTTGACAACATGGTTATGTTTCTCAATGCTTCGTCAAGGACCAGTTGGTGATATTCTAACCATAAGTCTAGTTTGGAGAACCAGCAGGCTCCAACCATTTCTCCAATGAGATCATCAATTGTTGGGGTAATGTGGCGCTCATGTTTGATTGCGGCATTTGGGAGGCGCATGTCAACACAGATTCGCACTGCGCCAGGCTGTTTTGGTTTCCGCGTGACCACGATGGGAGACACCCACGGCGTGGGACCAGTGACTCTCTCGATGATCCCAGTGGCCTCCTGTTTCTTTAGTTCCTGCTCTACCTGTGGCCGGAGGTGGAATGCTATTCTTCAGTGTCGTAGGGCGACGGTTTGTACCGTGGGGTTCACATGCAGATGAACCTCCTTTCCTTTGAACCGTTCGATGCCTTCAAAAACTTCAGAGAATTCCTCGAGAAGGTGTTGTATGGGCTCATGATGTACGCTGAAAGCAAATGTCACCACCCCCAGATCCTCTGCAGCTCGACACCCTAGGAGCATGCCTTGGCCGTCTGCGGTGACATATATATTGGTGTTGACAGTCCGCTCTCCGTGAGTTACTGATGTTATGAAACGGTCAAGGATTTTCAGCGGAGTGTCCTGACCATACGCGAACACAGTGATGGCTGATAGCTGTAGCAGTGGTGCGGGATGCAAGGTTCGGTGAAGGGTGGCGGATATAATGTTGATGGTGGCCCCGGTGTCTACTACCGCAATTACTTCTTGAGCCCCTACCCGGATGTTGCACTGGGGCAGGCGTCTCGCTTTGCGGGTGGCGGTGCCAACCATGTGCACCTTGTGGACTGCCCGCTCTTCGTCCTCATCGTCATCCATGTCGCTGGGTGTTTTAGTCTCCCTCTGGCACTGTGTTAACCATTTGACGTGGCTTGCGGTACTTCTTGGCCCTGCATACTTTCTCAAAATGATTAAAACGTCCGCATCCCGAACATCTTTTCCCTTTGGCTGGACATTCTGCTGGCTGGTGTGGCGGTCTGCCACAGTATCCGCACGTTTTGGCTGCCCCCGCCATGGCGTTATCGAAGTTTTGCAGAGGCACGCCCCTGGATTATCTGACCTCGTATTTCTTCCGTCACGTCCTGGAAGCCGCACATTGAGGCTACGTTTTTCAACCGTGCATGATACGTGTCCAAAGATTTATCTGGAAGTTGTCGGGCTTGCCTGAAGATGAATCTCTCATAGTCCTGGTTAGCCATGGGCTCGAAATGCCCGTTGAGTGCATTGATTAGGGTGTGGTGGTTCTTGGGATTTGCTTCCACTAGTGTTTTTGTGATATTGTGTATGTCTTTACCCCCTAGGTGCAAATTGCTCTTTTCTGATCTTTATGCACTTTGGTCGCTTTGAAGAATATTTGTACTCGGTCTACCCAATCTTTCCATATGGGCGCGAGAGAGGATGGCGGTCCCTCTACTATGAATGGCAAATGGGTGGTATCTGCGCCATGTTTTACGTTCAGGGCTCGCGGACCACGTCTCACTTTATGTCTTGCACTCCCGTGGATCGCTGCAGCTGTGTTGAGGGACATTCCTCCCAGTGACTATGTGCCGAGTTGGCAATGGTGTGTTTTCTTCCCCTGTCTGGGTTGTCCGATGAACCCTTTATCATGAGCTCCATACAGGGTATCGGCTAATTTTCCCCTGATGTGTTCACCAAGAGCTTTGAGGCGTTTTGGGTAGGCCTGTGTCTTGTCCATCCCCCTTGTGTGCTCCACCTGGGATTTTTTCTTGTATCCTCCCTGGGCATCTTCTTGTGTGTTTGGGAGGGCAGGGACTTGCCCCTCGAGTGTGGGCGGTACCAAGATGAGGCGAGTGGAAAAGGAAAAGGCCAGGGCCACACATGCAGCTCCTCACGCTGCTCGATGGATGTATTTTCCTTACCCCCAGCTGTATCCAGGGTCGATTCTCCCACGTGGCCACAGCAACACAGGCCGGGAGTCAGTGGGCGCTGTTCACACTCGGGCGCACCGCGCCCCACCCTGGCGGCAGCGCCGGTCGAAGACAGGAGCTCCCTCTGCACACTTCACCATGCCAGGGCACGACGCCACGCACACCAGCTGCTCCACTCCACAATACACTCTCGCGGGCAGGCGGGGCAGCGCTAACAGCCGGGACAGTCTTTATTAGGCCTCACACCAGCCGCGGCCGATACCCACACGACAGACAGCCTCACCTGCACAGGCCACACCGCGCCGCGCGAAGTTTAGCGCCACGCTCGCAGCTACCATGCACCAGGGGCAGGTCGACACGGGTCCTCGGGGCACGTGCGCCGCGAGCACCGTAGCACTCTCGCGGCCGCCACTCCAAGGTGCGAGGGCACGCCCACCCTCGACGCCAATTGTTGTGTCGGGTGACTGGACAGCTCCGACACTCGCAATATACTTTATTTGCGAAGTGTGGGGGTCATACGTGCTCATTAATAATCACAGGAGCCAGCTTGCTGTTTTACTATCGGGCTTTAGCCTCTGTTGCCAACTGGCCGACGTGAACGCGTCCCTTTATTTTATTAACTAGGGGTCACATGACCCTTACGTCGCGACGTGACGAACACTGCCATCAGTCACGACATTACAGGGACCAGGAAGTTTTAAAAGTTATGCGGAAGTCAGCCCCATCCACACAACAGAAAAAATAATGTCTTCACTTTGTTGACTCGCTCGTTAATAACTATCACACACAGTGACATATTCTCTATTTTACTATTTAAAAGGAAGTCCGCCTTTCCAGCCTCCACACTCTGCTTAGTCATGCAGAATACAACATTTGAAGAACAAATATGTCAACGTTGAATGAGTGTTTCCTCCTTTGCACTGATAAAAATCAGTTTTGTTTGTTTGCAAGGATGTGTTGTGGAATCATATTTTGCTTTGTGTTCCGCAAAGACATACATTCAGTGCTTGGCGATATGTACCTAGTTGATTGACCCTTTCAATAAGAGTATACCGAATCAATGAGAACACACCGCAAGTTATTTACTGAAAAGCAGGAACAGTACAGTAATTGAATTTGGGTATAATCACAATGTCATCTTCTAACTGACTGCACGTATTGACGGCCACCATATCATACCTAGGTATATGTATAGGTATTATAACTAAGGCTCCCGGTTTTTCGTTTAAACAGATTTTTACATATAAATACAGACGGAAAACTTTTTTGTTTTTGTCTGTATTTATATATAAAAACGGGAAAATACTAACAAAAGAAATGCTCCTCCTGCCTCTGTGCTCTTCTGTAAAATCCGAGTCAGAGGTGTATGGGAAGCCGTTCACGTCAAAATTACAGATCCCCATATACGACACCTTCTGAAATGCATATCGTGATGCAAAATGATTATGACACACACTAGAATGAATATAATATATGTGAAGGTAAATATGACACCTGGCAGAGTGAATCTGACTTGAACCAAAACAAATATGAAACCTGGCAGAGTGAATATACTACTTAGTGATTATTATGGATAACACACACTCTGAAATGAATAAGAGATATATTGAAATATATATCAATGATACTTTAATCAATATGGCCCTCGCTATAAACAATATAGCAATCAGTGAATCAAATGCAATATGCATCAAAAATAATGGGACATTCCTTGAAATGACTAACATATGCCAAGAGGAATATGACATATAATAAAATGAAAATTACAGATTGAAATGAATATAAGTTACTGAAATGAATATATTATATTCTGAAAAGTATATAATGCATATTGAAATTGTAATAACATACACTGAAATGAATGTAACACATAGTGTAATGTATATAAATTAAGTTGAAATGAATATTACCTAGATTGCAATGAATCAGATATACAGAAATGAAAAGGAGATGTTTTCAAATGAACATGGCTTGTGTTGAAATGAATATAAGCTCCATTGAAGTAAATTGAGCATGCCTTAAAATGAGTATGAACAAAACTGAAATTCTCATGGCTTTTGTCAAAATTAATATGACATGCATTGAAATTAATATGCTACATATTCAAATGAATATGATACATGTTAAAATGAATATGAAATAAGTTGAAATGAATATGAGATCTATTGAACTGAATTTGCCATGTTTTAAAATGAATACGAGTAAAATCAAAATGAATACAGCTTGCTTTGAAAGTAATTTGATACACATTGACATGATTATGATATGTGTTGAAATGGATATACTTATGTTAAAATGAATATAAGATTTGTTATTTTGAATGAGACATCCATTGAAAGCAGTATGATATATGTTAAGATGAATAGGACATGCATTGAAATGACTATGAGCCCCATTGAAATCGATTTAAAATGTCTTAAAATGAATATGACCAACAGTGAAAATAAAATTAAACTTGTCAAAATCAATATGTTATGCTTTGAAATGAATATGATATACATCAAAATGGATATTTCATGTATTGAAATGAATATGACCTATGTTGAAATGGATGTAGGCCATGTTAAAATGATTATGACAAGTGTTGAGGTGAATCTGACATCCATTGAAATGAATATGACATTCATTGAAAGGAATATGACATATGTTAAGATGAATATGAACCACTTTGAAATGAATATGGCACCTGTTAAAATGAATATGTCCACATCAAAAGGAATATGACATTTATTAAAATGAATATGGCATTTTTTAAATAAATATGAAACTATTTAAGATAAAGGTACCATGCTTTGAAATTAATAACCACATATCGAAATGAACACAAGCCATATTTAAATGAATATGACACCTGTCCCAATGAATATGGCTTGCAATGAACTTATGTTGATTTGCTTTAAAATTAATATTTCATATTGAAATGAATTTTACATAGCCTGAAATGATATAATGAGGACTACATTGAATCAACTACAATTAATAACAGAGATTTAACAGAATATAAAACAAGGAACAAGTCTTTATCATGCATCCATTACATGCATCTATTTGCAATGCAGGTAAGTATTTCTACATTTGTCACACCGTACTTATCACATAGGTGAGTATTTTTGTAAATAACATAATTTTTTATGTGTGCGTAGAGATAAAAGGAGGTAAGGATGATTTTAGGGTTTAAAGGTGGTTGGAGGTAAAGGGAGGTAAGCATTATTTTTGGATTTCGAGGTGGGTAGAGATAAAGGGGGGTAATGGTGCTTTCAGGGTTTAGGAAGGGGGTAGATGAGGTAAAGGGAAAGAAGGAATAAAAAAAAGGTTCTCATGTACAAAATAAAAAGAAACACACACACATATAAATCCATATACATGGGCGTGCACACATATGTATATATCTTTATCGTTTCAGGATGTCTAAATTATACAAAAGAGTAAGTAGGGAACTCTGGGTAGTTCCCAAGTTTACATGGAGAGCAGTTCCTTTCTATGGAGCACTCTACAACACCCACAAATCTGCTCACCTAAAATGTCCATTTTTAAGTATAGGATTTGTACAGTTCCATCCACTCCAAGCTGTAAAGTAACTAAGGGCCTCATTACAAGATTGGGAGTCTTGGAGTGGGCTGCCAAACCAGCGCCATACTCCAAGACCACCAAACTCGTAGTCTAGCTGCCCACCATATTCTGATTGAAATACATATCAGGCAGTCCTGCCGGCCCATGGCGGTGCCTATCAAAGAGTCATATGTGAGCCTTAGAAAGGAGGCAGCATGCAACCGCCACAGCATTTTCCAGCATGGCATGGACTGTGAAGTCCATGCCGTGCTGGAACACGATGTGCATACAGACAGGGGTGCAAACCATGTGCCCCCCTGCATGTGTCTCCTGGCCCAGAGGCAACAGAGGGCCACGTAGGGCCCCCTTAGTTTCCTCACCACCACACTTTTCATGGTGGGCTTACCGCCATGAAAACTGTAGCGGTCAGGAAACTCGTAATATGCTTGGCGGTGCCGCAGCGGCACCACCAGCATATTGCGGGCCTCAGACGCTGCAAAACTGACAGGGATTTTGTAACCCTGTGGTAACAGCGGTCCTACGGTGGTCCGACCATCAAACTCATAATGTGGCAGGAGGACTGCCGGTAGCCGCACTGCCACATGGGTTTGGCAGTCCATTGAACTGCCAAATTTGTAATCAGGCCCTGTCTTCTGTCATTTTCACAGCAAAGTCTTTACACACAGGATTTGCTAGTGCCATCCATGCCAAGAAATAAAATAACCAAAGTGTTATACCATTCCAGGCACTGTATCACAGCTTTGAATTGAATAAAAGCAACCCTTGACACATGAGTCACTCAATCAATCATGTGACTTGTACAGCGTAACTACTCACATGTAAGGGTCTCAAGGCGCTGGTAGGGGGACTGCTGATCCTTAGAAGGCACTGTGGTTCAGTCAAAGACTCAAGTCTTGAGGTCCTTTCTGAATTGAGACAGTGATGATGATTACCTGAGGTGGAAATGAAGTGTGTTCCAGGTCTTTGCTGCAAGGTAGTAGAAGGATCGTCCTCCGGCCGTGGTCTTGCGGAATCGTGGCCAGGCCAGTTGGGCAGAGCGGAGGAGTCTGGTGGGTGAGTGTAATGCGAGGCGGTGGTTGAGGTACGCAGGTCCCATGTCGTGTAGGGCTTTGTAGGAGGAGCTTGAAGCAGATTCTTTCGTTGACTGGGAGCCAGTGGAGGTCTCAGGTGCCGAGTGATGTGGCCGTGGCGGGGGATATTGAGGGTGAGTGTGGCAGAGGCATTCTGAATGTTCTGCAGAGGAGTTTCTGATTGATGCCGGCGGAGAGTGTGTTGCCGTAGTTGAGTCTGTTGCTGATGAGTGTGTGAGTGACCATCTTTCTGGTCATGGTGGGGATCCGCTTGAAGATCTTTCGGAGAAAATCTAGCATGTGGAAGCAGGATGATGAGACTACGTTGATCTGGAGTCCAGAATGATGCAGAGGTTTCATGCGTGGTCTGTGGGCGTGGGGGGATCCATGGTTTGTGGGCGTGGGGGGATTCAAGGGCTGTAGGTATGGGGGGATCCAAGGTCTGTGGGCCACCAGGAGTTGTCCCTGGCAGAGTGGGTTTGTTGGTGAGGAAGAGGATCAGCTGGGTGTCATTGGTATAGGCGAAGATGTTGAATGTGTTGAGTGGGGCTCAGGGAGAGTGGGGCTCAGGGAGGAGCTCTGTGATCTCTGTGGGTTCAGAGTGCAACTGTGGTAGTCTGATTCTCTGTCTTTGGCCAGTGACGAAGGAGCGGATCCATTCCAGGGCTTTGTCGCGGATGTCAGCTTTGTGGAGTCTTGTGCATAGGGTGCGGTCAGAGATGGTGTTGAAGGAAGCAGAGAGGCCCAGGAGGATGAGGGCTGCAGTTTCACCTTGGTCGAGGAGGGTGCAGATGTCATCTGTGGCTGCAAGTAGGGCGGACTCGTGCTGTGGTTGCTTCAGAAGCAGTACTGGGAGAGGTCCAGGATGTGGTTCGCTTCAATGAACTCAGAAAGATGGATTTTGATTGTCTTCTCAATGACATTAGCTGGGAAACGGAGCAAAGAGATGGGTCTGAAGTTTTTGAGGTCCTTCGGGTTGGCAGAGGGTTTCCTCAGCAAGGGGTTGATCTCTGCGTGTTTCCAGTCTTTCAGGAAGGTGGCGGAGTTGATGGAGCAGTTGATGGTGCAGCAGAGTTTGGAGCAATGGAGGTGGCGGCTCTGTTGAAAATGTGGGTCGGGCAGGGGCCCGAGTGGGCTCCAGAAAGAATGCTCTTCATGGTCTTGAGGGTGTTGTCAGCAATGAGGGGAGTCCAACTGAGCAGGGTCTGCTGGGGTCCGGTGTCATTGGGTGCGGTGGTGCGGGGGGGAGAGGGTATTGGGTATTGATGCTGTCATATATCTCCTTAATCTTGTAGTGGAAGAAGGTGCTGCGGTTGCTGTAGAAGTCTTGGGAGAGTGATTTGTCTCCTGTCTCTGTGCTGGGTTTGGCGAAAAGTTATTTGCTATTGAATACGTTGGTGTTGATCCTTCTTGTAGGGACGCTTTCTTTGTTCTAATGAGGTGGTGGTGTGCGATCACAGTGGTTTTTGAAGGCTGAATGGTCCTCTGGGGTCTTTCTGCTCCTCCATCTCTTCTCAAGCCATCTACAGATGCGTCTGGACTCATGAAGGATGAGAGAAAACCAGCTGTTTTTTTTGGAATGTTATTTGCCTGTTTTTTTTGGGGGGGGGCCAGTGTGTTGGCGCAGTTAGAGATCCATCAATGGTGGTTGCATGCTGAGGTATTAGTGTCTGCAGATGTCGGAGGTGGGGTTTTTCTGGGGGAGGTGGTGAGCTGTTCTTCAGTTACTTTGTTCCAACTTCTGCAAGGTTAGCGTTGGCCGCAGTGGTGTATGGTGGGTTTGGACGCAGGGGTGGTCGATCTAAAGGAGCTCAGATGTGTGGCTTAAGGTGATGTTGCCGCTGGCAGAGAAGATGGGATTGAGCGTGTGTCCTGCTCAGTGGGTTGGGGGAAGAGACCCATTGTTTGATTCCGATGGTGGGGAGGTACTCCAGCAGGGACGATGTGTTCTTGTCATTGAGGTTGTTCAGGTGAAAGTTGAAGTTGCAGAGGAGGATGTATTCTGTGGAGGCCAGAGCGTGTGGTGCGATGAAGTCGATGATGGAGTCGCCAAAGCGTGGACAGGCCCGGGGGGTCTGTAGATGAGGGTGCTGCAGAGGGTGGTGTTCGGGTTGGTCTGGACCTGGAAGTGGAGGTGCTCCATGTTGGTCGAGTGGTCGTCCGAGTGGGTATTGAGGCGGAGGGTACTTTTGTGTACAATGGGGATGCCTCCACTCAGTTTTTTGATGCAGTCCTTGTGAATGATCTTGTAGCCATCCGGGATGGTGATGGTGATGGTGATGTCCAGGGCAGAGGTGGAGTTCATTCAGGTTTCCATGAGGAAGGTGATGTCGGGGTCGATAGAGTAGAGTATGTCCCAGATTTCCACTGCATTTTTGTGGAGGGAGCTTGTGCTGAGCAGAATACAGCTGGCGCGTGGGGTCCGGTATTTGTCCGTTGTGCAGTGGGTGCGGCTGTTGGGCGGTGGTTGGTGAAGGTACAGCTGCAGTTTCAGCAGGAAAAAGGGCCCAAGGTGTCATTTGGCGATGCCCGGCAGCACACACATATGTATAGATTATATATATATATATATATATATATATATATATATATATATATATCTATATCCTACTGGCGGTCGCCAGTAGGTAGTTATAGAGTTATAGTTAGGATTGTGTTGTTTATAGGAAATCCGCAACATTCTATTGGGAATAACTTTGGCGCCGGTTGAGGATTTTGCCTGAAAAATTCTTCAAATTTGCCTCGTGGCACTCCGGTCCTTCCCTGAAAGTTTGCAGGGGATTCGACAAGCGGGGGCCGAGATAAAAGGGGGGTCCCAAAACGTGTTTTCCCCATGTTAATTTCCATAGGGCGGTTGGACTCACTTTTAGCCCGAACGGCTGAATGGATTTCCACCAAATTTGGCAAAATTGTAGGGACTGGTAGCCCGATGTGCCTTTGCTATGTCTCAAGATATGTGCTCTAGTGGATTTTGAGTAATTTAGGTTCAAAAAAATATATATATCTACCGGGGAGCGTACCGAGCGTGCTACGTGAGTTCGCGTGCGGAAAGCTGATTGGCTCTCGGGTGTCTGTCAACATTCTAAACAGTCCGAAGCGGCCGCCATCTTGTGTCTCGGTAGGATCGAGACACCAGAGGTGGCAAAAACAAAGGGGGAAATGACCATAAGGGGGCAGGGTAGACCCCCCCTGACCCCCTAGGTTTGATGTGGGGGCCATAAAAGGGGCAAGCGGTGCAAAAGATTATTATTATTTTTTTTTTCGATTTTCACGGGGGAGCGCCCGGTACGCGCACCGGGAAGCGGACCGGGGAGCGTACCATGGGGAAAAAGAATGACAGAGTTTTAAAAAAATCTAGCCTTTATTGTCACTGACCATGTCATGAGTGATGTAATATGTGACATCATCAGCAGTGCATTGCAGGCGCGCAAGTTATAGTGAGTCCAACTAACTATAACGTGCAATTTCAATGGTTTTATGTCAGTAAAATTTCCAGCTAACTATAACTGGTGTGAAACCTATGGTTTTTTCAGTGAATTTAATAGGTTTTTTAAATGCTAATTCCTAACTATAACTGGTGTGAAACCTATGGTTTTTTCAGTGAATTTCTTAGGTTTTTTAAATGCTAATTCCTAACTATAACTGGTGTGAAACCTATGGTTTATTCAGTGAATATATATATATATATATATATATATATATATATATATATATATATATATATGAAGCGGATAACTCTGGGTAGTTCTCACGTTTAGGTGTAAAGCAGCTACTGTATAGGGAACCCTCAACACCAGCAATACTCACCTCAAATGTCTGTTTTTCTATCAAAGTCTTTAAGCGTAGGATTAGCACAGTGCCTTTCACGCCAAGATAGAAATGTGTCACGCAAGTCATATGCTACCATCCAGACTCCCAGGTGCAGGACACACAGGACTTGAGGAAGCATGAACAATTTTAATTTCTCCTTTATCAGAAATAAATTGGAAGGTGCAGGTCTAGGCAAGTACGGAGGCCTCTGTCCTTTTTAGGCACCAGAAAGTAGTGATATAGAAACCATGACCTACTTCTGATGCTGGCACCCTCTTGATTGCTCCCTTAGCCAAGAGAGTCAACACTTCCAGATGGAACAAGGAGAGGTGGTCCTATGTCAGCTGGTTGTAAGTGGTTGACATGGGTGTAGGTGTTGTAATAAAGGGGATGGAGTAATCCCTTTTTACAATCTGTAAAACACAATGGTCGGATGTTTCCAAACTCCGGTGGTGCAGGTGATGGCCTATCCTGCCTGAGGGCAAATTAAAGGGGTTTGAGGGCTGCAGCTGCTTTGGGCGGTGTACTTTGGCTTTGGCCGAAAAGGCCGGGAAGGTATGAATGCGGTTAAAAACCTCCATGTGTGGCAGCAGGTTGACTGATGTTGATGAAGGGCCATGGAGAAGCCCAAGGAGCTAGCCATGCTGCTATCCTTGAATCACAGCCGCACTGAGCCTGTTTTCTCTCCAAAGAGATGAGACCCCTCAAAGGGCATGTCCATTAGTGAGGCTTGGGCATCCCCTGAAAAGGAGTTGGTTCTCAGCAAGGTATGGCGCCGAAGGGCCGCCGACAATGAGGTCACAGCAACTCTGTTGTGTTCAGTGCGCATAGTACGTTTAATTTTGCTGCATCTCTCCCCTCAGCAATGGCTTCGGAAAGTATGGCTTGGCCTCCTCCGAGTCCCAGATCATATGAGAGTATCGGCCCAAGATACATGTGGTGTTCACAGACCACAGTGCAAGGCTGGCAGAAGAGGACATCCTCTTCCAGGAAATATAATTTACCCCGCAGTTTCAACAAAGACCAGCTTATACAACACAGTCACTTCCGACTATGACGTTACGGCATGTTACTTTATTGCACAAAGTGTTGCAATGACTCACTGTATGGGACGCGTTGTTGGACTGGTGTTGGATTTTTAAGTCAAACACCTTTCCTACTGATGCATAAACTGGAGTTGGAATAGTAATTTATACTATTACAAAGTCCAGTGCCACCTAAACCAAGTCATTGTAATGACTTGCGTGGTAAAGTAACGTGTGGTAACGTCACAGTCGGGTAGTGAATGCATTGTAAAGGCATGTGTGGTAAACGCATGTGGGGTTCCTTCATTCAACCCGTCTTCCCAAAGGTATCCAACCTCTTGTATCCCCAATCCGGTGGAGTGGTATGGAACACATGAGGATTAACTCCAAATTTGGAGACCTTGGCCACGAAGTTCTCCAGGGTGGAGTGCTGGGTAAGGAAACTCGGGTCCCCAGGAGCGGAACAACCTTGGCAGGAAATTGTATTAGGTACAGCAGGGCCTTGTAGGGCGCGGAACAGGCCCGAGTAGGACATCAGTAAGGGCTTCATTAAAAGAAGGGTTCAGATGGGGTGACTCACTACTGAAGCACCTCTGTAAAGACATTTGTCTTGGCTGCCATTGAAGGTCCAAAACCTCAGCCACCTTAAACACCACCATAGCAAATGAGGCATGCAGGAAACACACTTGTCAGCTAGCTGACCATGAACAGGGGTGGGAAGTTTTATTTTATTTTTTTAAGTGGTAAATTCTGTTTTACACTTTTAGAATTCTATTTGGTCTGCTAGGTGTTAAATATGGGAAGTCAACTACCTCTGATGCTAAGCTGTTTAGGCTGATGCTCGTTGTGACTATGAAGGGAAGGTAGTTGGTACATGTTTTTTTTGCATTTTCTACTTGGGGAAGTTGCGAAAAGGGGGGGGTTCTGGCTTTGTCTTTTTAATTCTTCCAGTTTTTTTCTCTATTTTGATTTGTGTTGGGTAGGCCAAACCTAAGGGGATTGTGGTTTTGACTGTAAATGTACTGGGTGCCTGCCAACGAGGGCCCCAGTGCCAGAGCTCTTCCCCTTAAACTGCACCACAACTGGCACAGATTCAGACCACTTTATAAGTCCCTATTAAAGGGTATGTTTGGTACCAAGGGCACAGAAACTGAAACGGGACCACTGGGGCTGCAGCACCAATTGTGCCATCCTAGGGTCCACTCACCAAGGCTATGCAAACTACCACTGCAGGCTGCATGCCTTGATGCAAGCAAAACTAAAAGAGTCAACATGGCACATATCTCTATGTTTCAATGGAGTTTCAATGGACGTAACCTGCACTCCTAATTTTAGAAAATATTAAACTGTCACTCTAAATTGCAATGGTATTCAAAACAGTATGCAAGGTGCAACCCTCAAAAAAACCTGGTTAGCCTCTCCATTTTGCAATATGAGGCCTCTTTTTGAATTGTGTTGGTGAATTTCGTTTTTGTTGACAGTAGAGTCCTTTTTTATACTGAACACGTATTCCTACAGAGAGGTATTCTGTTGGCGGCCATTGGTGCCAGTGAGTGTTTCTTTGTGGGTCTTGTATAGCACAGAGTTTACTTTTTGGTTTTTGCACTTTCAGGTTTTTATACACTAGAGATTAACTCACATCACTAATCTTTGACGTTGCATAGCATGACTTTGCACTTTTTGCGTGATTTGAACACATTGTGCTCTCACACTTTTTAGTGGGCCTTAATAACATTGGTTGCAACACTGGTGTAGTTGCATGTATACAGATTGGATTTTTCACATATAGAACTGTGGTTTGTGTACCTTATAACAAATTTTTGAGTTAACTTATTATGATGGTGTTTGCACGCGCATGATGAGAATCAGAAACATGTGAAATATTTGTATATCTTTACAGCATTCCCCTGATGAAGGTGCTTAGCATCGAAATGCATTGGGAGTTGAGAACCATCAAACATTCGTTCTCAAGCTTTAAGAATCGAATATTCAACAAAGAAAATAAATATACAGTGTATTGAATTGTGAAGATGGTTGCAGTATCTTTTCTAAAAGCCACACTTGATATATAATAATGTGTTGTCTTTATTGATATCCACCAGCAACAGTTTGTGATTTATGATGAGCATATATATGTTTTGAACAAAATGTGTTTATGTAAATAGGAAGGTGAACAATTGAAAACATTTGGTTTAATGAACCATATACCTTACAGGATTGGTGAATAGTGCATCCTCATGTTCAAACATACCTCTGTGTGCCATACTTACAGACACTGCCTGTGATATAGGTAAGCCATCCCTACAGCAGACCTTTCCAGCCCTAATGCAGGGTTCACTATACCTCAGGTGTAGACATTGCTGCAGGAGCAGCTATGCCCCTACAATATCTAAGTCCATTCTTGGAAAGTGTAAGTGGACTGGAAAGCCATTTCGAGTACATGGGCAGGACACTCGTCATTACAAGTTTCCTAGCTCCATGATGGCTTCACTGTATCCACAGATGTTTGGTACAGAACATCAGGTGCACCCTGAAAACCTACAGACTACTTGTGTGGTTACTGCCCATCCCCAGCCAGCCGCCACCACTAGATGTGTACTTGACCTCATGAAGTGAGAGCCTGCGCTCTCAGAGGCCAGGAACAAAGTCTCCTCCGGGCAGAGGTGTTTCACACCTCCCCAGGGCAGGAACAGCCTTCCAGGGTGGGACGCTTCAAAGGCCATGCCATCTTTCAAATGTAACCCAGGCAGCTCCAACTAGTGTTGGATGCCAACCGTCCTGTCATGACCTCACTCTTGGTGGGAGGACAGGTGGGAAAATTAGAAAGAATAGGAGGTGTGCCCACCTTCAGCTAGCACCTCCCCTAAGAAGTAGCAGGTGAGGGAAACACATTTTCAGTCCCCGCCGTCTTGATTTGGAGGGAAATCGTCATGTTAGAGGCATGCACATACCCCAGTGGGAGGGGTCTTATAGAGGGTGTAGTCAACCTAAGGTAGATGGCCCAATGGCCATTACCTGGCACTACATTTCATGCCCCTAAATTTAGTATTCAAGCAGCATCCCAAAGCCCTGAACTTTGATGCACGTAAGAAGAGAAAGGCAAAATAGAGCTGTTGACCCCAAGAACAGAGAACCTGCTGTGGACATTTCAGCGCGAAACCTTACCCGCCACTGCAAACTTAACAATCGGTAAAGACTGCCTTATCCTGCCGCCTAGAGACCTCTACAAACCCTAAAGGTTCTCTAGCCATTGTGACTCAACCTCACTCAGACACAATCATTCTTGCTCACTTTGACTCATTCAGTATCACTCTCTCTCTCTCTCACACTGACTCACTGTCCCACTCATTCGGACTCACTCAGACTTGACTCACTCAGTCTCACAAAAAGTAACCTTCAGTTACACTCCCTGTCTGTCTCCATCCCTCATTCATTCTCAGTCTTTTTATCACTCACAGTCCTCACTTTGACTCATGCCTTCATTGACAATCTCTTTTACTCACACAGGCTCACATATACACATTCTCGCGGACATACACTCACATATACTATTATTTAAAAGCAGTTTTTTCTCACCTTGCTGTCTATGTAGGTCCTGTTTGCTGCTGAACCTTTCAGCTTCGAAAATTGAAACTGAAACCTCAAACCTGCGCAGGCGCAGATTCGAGTTTTCAGTCTCTACTCATTCATCCCACCCTTTCCCAACTCTATGACAAGCTCCGAAAGGGTGAGGTGACTTGCGGATTGATGTGTGGCCTCGGGCACTGCAGGGCTTCAGCCTGCAATGCTGTGTCTAACTTTATCTGTGAAGCTTTATCACATCACAGATTGGGAAGCACTGAGGAATGCCAGGGGCCTGAGGCCAGAGCTGGGGGTTTCAACAGCAACAGATAATCTCTGATGGCTGGTGCAGGCTCCATTATGCATCTGCATGAGACATCAGACATTGTCTCTGTTAGAAGGTGGTTCTGCCCATCTGAGCCGCCCAGATTTTTTGCTTTTTGAACACCTAATTTTTAAGCTTTTACTGAGGGAGACCCTCATAAGCTGGGACTCACCCACAGTTAAATCATGTTGACAGAGACTGCATGTGGATTTTACCGGTGTCCCCCTTGTGAGAGAAGGCCACAGGGCTGCAGCCAGAGTAAGGGGCACCGGACTGGTTACATATAGACACTTGTATACATGCGTGTGCACATGTGTAGGGGCCCCATGGCCCGGGCCCTGAAGGCAGCAAGGGGGAAGGGGCCTTTTCAGAGACCATGTGGCATGAGACCCCTGGACGACGTCATTTTTAAGTATCCCAGAGGCCTGTGCAGGAAGGAGGGAGCAGTGGCTGAGAGGTGATGTGTCGCTGCAAAATCGGGCAGAAGGGCCCTCCTGCCAGCCCCTAAGACAGAGCTCATGATTCTTGGTAATTCTTCATTATTCAGACGAATTGAGATGTCGCCGACCATTATGGGATCAGCACCCGTTCCCAAACCAAACATAAAGAGTTTGGGTTTCTGGCTGAACTCAGATCTTACTGTTAAATTCCAAGCCAGGAAGGTAGTTGCAGCCTGTTTTGGCCTGCTTAAAATGCTACGTGTTGGACCCGGCCCTTTAGGCAGGTTCACCCCGAGACTTTTTGCTTTTTCCTAGCCTGTTTCTGTGACCTGGTGGTGGTGATTTTAGGCCTCTGCACACTTTTTCACTGTGGTACAGTGTAAAGTGCTTGAGCTCTCTGTATGTGTGGTGAGTGACCTGCCCTCCCATAGGAATGAATGGGGAATATGTATGCCCATGGTAGTTCCTGATGTGTGGGGAGTGCAAGGGCGAGTTTGGTATGTGAGAACTCGTGAGATTGAATGCTGCTTAATGGTAGCGCTGGGGATGCCCAGACGTGGGTCCCAGGCACTCCACACCACTTGGAGTCAAGCTAGCCGGGCTGATGAGAGGTGTTACCTCGAAACCGGTCCGGTCCTCGGATGCTTGATTCCGTTCTGGGAAGGACATGGCTTTTGTAGTTCGGACTGGACTGTTCCCATGGGGCAACAGGGTCAGAGCTGATTTGCATATCGCCATTGTCTAACCCAGGGTGGTGTCGAGTGCAAAAAACCGATGGATTTAGGCCCAGATCTTTTGACTGGGGGAATGCGTGACATTGATCCACATTTGGTCCATCACTTGTTGTTTTTGCTTAATGGTATATGCGACATGATTGTGTCTAGTCTAGAAGTGCCACTTTTAGAAGTTGGCATATTTGTGCAATTTATGTCTGGCGTGTGATTGGCTGGTGAGCCTGGTCCAGGAGTGCCTGGGCCTGCTTGTGTATTGACTGTCTGGTTTGAGGGTGACAGGGGCTGGAAAGCCCAGGAGGTTGTCTGAGGCAGCCCGTGGATGAAAGGCAGCATCTGCTGCCAGGGAAGTGGGAGGAGATGGCACCTGATAGTGAAGGGCTGTGCCTGCCTGACCACAATGCTGGCTCCACCCCCCGCTGGGCGACTGTCATCTCTGTCCCGGATACTGAAGGGACTTCCCTATAACCAGTTCTAGCTGGTTCTCACACTGCCTGCACAAAGACTTCAAAGACTTTTTTCTGTATAAGAAGGGGCTGTGTCCCCTTCCAATTTGTTCTTGTTTTCTGGACTTGAATCTGCCGGGGCGTGCTGCTGCTTGGGCTCAGGGGAAGGCTTGCCTCCCTGAGCCCTGCCCAGCCCCTGGATGCCCTGATGGACTGCTGGGGGACTCTTCCTGACTGTCCCCCTGCCTGTTGCATTTCTTGGAGGACTTTTCTTGCTGGGGGCTATGCTGCTCCCTCTTTATGATTTCAGGACTGCCTGGAAGGACCTCATTGCTGGATTGTGTGTCCTACTTTGCTGGGGACCTTTTGGCGCTGTTTTCCCCCTGAAGAACTGTGCTGGACCTTTCTTTAAACTTACAGTGCATGGGAGCACTGCATTTCATTGCTAGCGCTGGGAGTGCTTTAATTTTCCCTTCTAGCGCTGGAGAGTGCTGCTCTGGTCCATTAGCGCTGTATTTCCTCCCTAGCGCTTTAGAGAGCTTCATTGTCCTTGTAGCGCTTGGGAGCGCTTTTTGATGCCAATTCACGAGAGCCCACCTCGCTTTATTATTTACTTTGATCGAGAGCCCACCTCGATTTCGTCCCAGTGATCGCCGCCCACCTGCCTGTCTGAATCGGGCCGCCGCGCTGCCCGCAGCGACCCAGTGATTGACCGGCCGGCCAATCCTGTCGCGGCCGGCCGGAAGTCCCGCCCCCGCAGCTCGGGGCAAGGAGAAGATGTCGGGCTGGTGCGGGGCTCCCGTGGCCTGGAGGGAGCCCCGAGGAGAGAGAGATGTCCGGCGAGGGAAAGAAGAGTGAGGCCGACCCCAAAGCGGAGGAAGGAGCCTGCCCGGGTCCTGACTCCGGGGAGACAGGAACAGCAGCCGGTGAGTTGGGGCCGGCTGGGCCGAGTGGGGCCGGTGTGGTTATGGCAGAGGCGGGCGTCGGGGCACATTGCTGGTGCCCGCCCCCCCCCGTGGGCTGCTAGCATGTCGGGCGGCCCCAGATGGTAGCGGGCCGCCCCACCATCGAGACCATTGTTGCTTGAGCCTTGAGAGAGGCTCGTGGGGCATTTTGTTCTGAGTCCCCCGAGAGGGACTCCCCGCCCGCATTTTTGTGTTGTGAGCCCAGAGAGGCTCGGGGGCCAGGTTCTTGATGTCGAGCCCCCGAGGGAGGGCTCCAACGACCCCTTATTTGTGTTAAGAGCCTGCTAGGCTCAGGGGGGTATTTTGTTGAGGAGCCAGAGGGCTCCAAAGAGAGGATTTGCTGCAGAGCCTGTGTGGCTCCACCATTTGTGGCGCAATTCGCCAGAGGGGCTACTGAAGGCCCTGCCACAGTTTTTCATGATTCTCCAGCTGCCCAGCAATTAGTGGGCAGCTGCACCGTTTAGGCGCAATTTCAGGAGAGAGTCCCTGTGTGGGACAGAGAGGGCACAGTGGTGCCAGGCCTTCACAGCTGCGCAGCACTTAGTGCCAGCTGCTACATTTAGGCTTTCTTTTCATGAGACTGGCGCTGCATGGCAGCGCGCCCTGACATTTGAACCCATGGCATCTTTGCCCCAACAAGGCCAGTTGGCCTAGGGACTGCCACAGGTGGTGGCTTATGTAAGTTGTGCGCAATGTGGTTATCTGCTATGTCTAGGATGGTAACTGCCTACTGTGTGTTTTTGCGCTATTGAGTTGTTGTGCACCGCTGAATGTATTTCTATGCATCATGTGTTTGTTTCCCTTTACTACTCCTCTGAATGTAGGTTTATGCATCATGGGTAATATGTTCTTTCTTAGACCCCTAAACGCTGTGTGATACTTAGGTGGTTGTCCTTACTACTCCTCTGAATGTATATTTATGTATCATGGGTAATGTGTTCCTTCTAAGACCCCTAAACGCTGTGTGATACTTAGGTGGTTGTCCTTACACCTCTGAATGTTTTTATGCATCATGTGTTTCCCTTTACTACTCCTCTGAATGTGTTTTGGCATCATGGGTATTGTGTTCTTGGTTATACCCCTAAATGCTGTGTGATACTTAGGTGGTTGTTGTTTTTAGTACAGGTGGTCCTAGTAAGGTCCTGGTTCCTGTTACCAGTGGATACTGGTTGTGATCTTTTGATTACCATTTTATGTTTATTATTCTTTATTCTAGAAGTGCTATATCTGATTTTTGACAGGCGCCCACGTGGCCCTGTCCTGTGTAAATAATCCCATGTGAATATTGCCCGTGCCAGTTGGCACAATGTATATGTGTGATTTTATCTGATGTGTTTTTACAATACAAAAGTTATTTTTATATAACCTTGTGTGGAGTTCCTTTTGTGGTGTGCCTGGGATGTTGTTGCTGTGAGGGTGCACAAATGCTCAACACATCGCCTCCGGGATAAGCCTGTCTGCTCGTGCCAAACTACCAAGGGGGTGAGCAGAGGTTATCTTGGCGTGTGACTTCCTTGCCCTGACTGGAATGGTGGTTTCTGCCTGGCTTTGGCGTCAGCCTTAGCCAACCAGAAATAGCCAGTTCTAACACTACGTAAATTACTTTCCCTACTTCCTTTTCATGCTAGATAAACTGTAGTGCAAGTGCTTATTCTATCTCGCTTGGACTTCAATAATGCACTCTATTTGGGTGCCCTAGAGGCAGTACTTTCCAAGCTTCAAATGATTCAGAACTGTGCAGCAAGAACCCATAAGCACGTCATATCAACAGTCAGCCAAGCCAGCCATGAAAGCTCTACATTGGTTGCCCATCTGGGAGAGAGTCCACTTCAAAGCTCTCTGTATTACCCACAGACTGCTTGGAGGGAAGGCACCTAAGATCATCTCCCCTTTAGTCAAAATATACCGTCCCAATAGGCCTTTACATTCAGGTGAACTGCACTTGGCCTTTGTCCCAAGGATCAAAAGAGCCCGAAGTGGAGGTCGGCTTTTCTGTTATAATGCCGCCAAACTTTGGAATTCTCTTCCTCTTCAACTGCGGAAAGAAACTAATCATATGACCTTTCACAAGTTGTTGAAAACCTGGCTCTTTCCTAGATAGATCTCAAACAGCTTCTGTCATTTTTAGCGCTGGGATGCCCATGGGTAGCCATGCGCTCTATAAATGCCACTTCTTCATCTTCTTCTTCAAAATTCTTTTAAAAGGTCTTCCACAGGAGAGGAGCTCTCTCTGGGGTACGGTCTTGCTGAGGAAGACTGGTGCTATGGGCAGTTGGAAGGAGGAACCTCCTGACTGTCCGAAGACCCTGGACTGTGCCTTTCAGGGAGTCCAGGGCCAGTGAAGAGAATTCTGGGCCTCTACGCAAGGAGATGAGAGGCCTAGAAGGAGAGCCAGGTGAAAAGCTGGCACAGGGAGCTACTGAAGGCAGCTCCCTGCCAAGCCCACCCTCCTGGGGGGGTAGGAGGGTGGTGATGAAAGCTCAAAGTGGCTAGGACTGGCCACCAGGAGCACAAAGAGGTCGGAATGGTGGAAATCGGTTCCCTGGAGATATGCCCCCCAGAAAGTAGGTGACCTTTGGCCTCTGAGCTGACTGATGACGGAGCACGTGGGTCTCCGCTGCTGGTCTTAGATGTGCCCCGTAGTAGGTCAGGTCCCGGGGCTGCCCCCAGAAGAAGAAAACGTCGTGAAGGTACCCAGGAGCCTATCCTGCCCCCGATGAAGAAGTTGGGGAGGGCCGTCGGACTCCCCATGAAGACCTCCTAGGGGCTCGGGACCCCCAACTTCGGGCCTCAGTGATGCCAGAAGGAGGGGGAGTGCTGCTGCACTCACCCCGTGGTAGGAGGAAGGCGGGGAAGAAGGTCCTGCCGGACCAGCAGCAGCCTCCATGCATGCTCGCAGGAGCAGGCAGACCAGATTGACGCACTGGCTCCCGTGGCTGCACAGAAGGGTGCAGGCCAGAGGGGAGCCGGCAGGAGCAACCGGGGGGGGAGACCCTGAGCTGCAATCCCTCACCTGTGAAGAAAGGGGCCCGGGTGGGACAGACACGCAACAGGGTGCAGAAGTGCCAAAAGGCCACCAACCATGGCAGCACGGCTCTCCCGGAGCAGCGGGGGGAACCACTGCTCTGTTATTCACTGTGCATGAGGAAAATGCCCCAAAATTCCCTCGGAAGGCCTGCAGAGAAAACCAGCTTGTTGGTGGTGTGGGGTCTTCACAAAATGCATGCAAAGGTGCAGGGGGAGGTGCAGGAGCAATGCAGACCCCCAGCACAAAAATGGAACATCCCCACCCTCAGTCTCTGGGGGACTCAAAGGAGACTACCTCTCAATGGTTCATCTCTGTTTTAAAACCTACCTCATGCTGAAACTTTTGTTCTAACTATCAGGAGCTGCCGCTTAGGGTTGCAATGAAGTGTGCAGTGTCTAACATGGATTGTCACTGAGGTGATCCCCTAGTTGTGGGAAGGTGTACTTGCTCAGGTGGTGCATTCAGGAATAACATTTCTTTTGGGGACTGGAAGTCACATGTATAATGTGAAGACATAAACAAAGTGGGTTAGGTTGCTAAGCATTCCTGCTAGGGTTCCTGGTTGTACATGCATAATCCTATTATTACAACTGTGATGCCTTTCAGGGGCTTTAATGTTATTCCATTATCAATGTGACCAGATATGATAACTACTGTCAGTCTAAGTGATGCCTACAAATGTATTCTTGCTACTGCATTAAGTGATGAACAGCCCAGATTGTTAGCCAGTATGATTCAGGGGTGTATACTGTATGGTCAGTATGAGATGCTCAGTCAGGGTTATGTGTCACTATGGCAGGTGTTCCCATTAAATATGCTTCTTTAGATAATAGGGTAGGTCGCCACTGGTATGGTGCAAGAGGGCAGGGACCTCTCTCTAGGTTATGGTCAACCTACTGCATCTGGGGCAAGGTGATGTGCATACATCGTAGTGTTGGTACTAGACCCCATGTTATGCAATGCCATGAAGTAATTCCAACAGCTCATGTATATTTGCAAATTGTTGCATGGTATTGAGTAGTGCTCCTCCTTTTATAAAGCATAGTACAGACTGAACAATCGATTATTGAGTGTTAGTTCTGAGTGCTGGTAAATGGTGATTACTAGCCCACGCCACCTTCCTTGAGTTAGCCTTACACTGCTCTGCAACACTACTCTCTGAGAGTCAAGCACTACAATGGGGTGTTTGGTTCCTACTGAAGGACACATGTAGAAATGTTATTTGTGCAGGCCTCACAGATACTGCCTCATTTTCCAACAGTCTCTAACAGAGATGCCTTAAGCTGCTGCTAGACAGAATTTTCTTTTTATACCAAAGTGCATAAAAGATTATTATTCACTCTTGGTATAACAAAGGGGGGCATAGCCCTGGAGTCATAAAGGCACCCCCCCCCCCGGGTGAATATACATAATAGAGAGCACTCTGGAAAGTAGAGTACACTCATCAAGGGTCCTCCAGTGTTATCTTTCTTCAGGAGCAACTTAGTAGAAACAAAGCCTCCACTGGCATGGTAAGAGGATGGAAGTCCTGTGACACCACAGTAGTGCCAGGCAGCAGTCTGAGAGGTACTCATACACCCAGTGTGCCTCCTAAGAATAAACACCTGATGCTCGAGAGGCCAGGAAATTATGGAAAGGTTAGAGAGGGCTAGTAAACAGCTTTGCAGGGAGTGTGTAGGCAGCAGGTATGTCTCAGCCCTTCGGTCAGCAGTGAAAAGCAATTACCCCATTCCTGAGGTAGGAGTCATGGTGGCCACACAGACAGAATGCCGCGCTGAGAGTCTGAAGAGGAGTGCATACTATCAAAGCACTCACATTCATGCCAATATTTTAGAAGAGGAAAGTGGGAGGTTTTTCAAAAAATAATCGGGAGAATGTTTTTCTCCCATTGACTTCTAATAATGCCTGAATCAGCACTATTGTCATGTGTGGGATTTGCACATGTGCTGCAGCAGGATCAGATATCATAAATGTAAATATACTTTTTTTCTGTACCTGTCAGGAGCACAGAGAAAGCGCTATGAAAGGCAGAGAGAACGTGTCCGACTCACACAAGAGCAGTCCCTGTCGGCAGAATCCCCAAGTCCTGGCTTTTTGGGCTACTGAGCTAGGGCTGGATGAAGGAGTTGAACATGACATGAGACTGCTTGGCTGCTTTTTCAAAAGGCAGGCAGAGGGGACATTATAGTACTTTATCTATCACTCGCTCGAGTACAGTTGACATTTTGTCTGTGCCCAAGAACAAAATGGTTATAGATAGGGACAAACGGAAGCCCAAATGTCCAGGGTTGCGGGCCCATGTTTGTTTAAGATCCTAATCCGCACTGACACATACATGCCAACAGACTTGGGGACTCCCGATTCTGAATACACAAATGGCATTAATTTAGGGGTCTCTATTTTGAAATTGCCCATGCTTCATTAGAAGTCATGGGGAAATACAACTTTGCTCGATTTTTTGTTTTCAAAATCTCCCTCTTTGCTGTTCTAAGATGTTTGCGTGTGTGTAACATGCCCATATTTTTACTCTCCCCATTTGTCAGAAGTACTGCGTGGTTGGCAAACACTCACCAAGTATTCGAGGACTACTCTAGAGTAGTAAACCCTCATCTCTTCTATTATTTGCAGGGTATTTCTTTTGTGCTTCTTATCAGTCTCGGGAGCCAGCACAGACAGGTCCTTCCTCTGATGTGAGCAGCACTCACCCATTGCAGGAACTGCAACAGGTATAGTATATTCATTTCTCATGACATGGGAGTGCCTCTGGGCTCCTGCCCACTTGCTCTCGTTGGACTATAGATTTTTAACTTGTTTAATACAGTAGACACCCGCAGAGCATCTAGGTCAGAGGTGCAGCCAGAAGGAGCAAAACATCCCAATTTCTAGTATTTGTTTAGCTTTTCACATTGTGCATGAAGCAGAGAGACCATGAAGTTTGTGAATGTAGGGGCATATTTACAATAAAGTGGTGAAGCATATCGTTAAGACAAGAAGGCTACCGACCGGTCTCATCACTTTTAAATGCAGGGATGTACCATATTTAGTCGAATATGGGGCAGCCCTGCGTTTCCACATGCGCTGGCACCAACTTTGGCTACCTAGCGCAAACGCAGGCATCCTTACACCTTAGTGCAAGGGTGCCCGTGTGGAGGGGGACATTGTTTTTGTGCGGATGGGGGACCCGCACATAAACAATATTTGAATGCCATTTTTTAACTTGTATGCAGTGGCGGCTCCCTCATTAGGGAGTTGGGGCGTTGCCCCCCAACTCCCGAATTTAACGTAAATAATTGTAGTCAAATGTTTTCGTTTCGTCCGCTGGGCATTCATTTTTTATAATCAGCTGTGGGCTGGATTGCTTGTATCGTGATGAGAGGGTGCGGCTTGAAGGTAATTGACATGCAATCAGGAATACAGGCTCACTTTGTCAACGCACGTACACTTCGAGGAGCCCAAACCAGGTTGGCTGACTGCCTTTCCGTGGCCAACCCGACATGCTCATTAGACTGTCCTCTCATTATTTTTACATAGTGAGTGGGAGGTGGATCCCAGCCGCAGGCCCCTGCACTCGGAATGAGTGCTGGGTTCACCTGTTCGACCCAATCCTGGTCTGCTCTCAGCAAGAGGGCAGTGTCTGGATTGGCCAGGACTCACAGTTAGGCCTGGTCTTCCTGCACATGAAGCAGGGCGGGTGGGGAGGTTAGGTCCATGGAGCATATGGCCGATCACTGCACAGCTCAAATATGGAGCCATGCAGTGATTGGCCATTCTGTCACCTGCTGTTCCATCCCTTTTTCTCTGCGTGCAGCGTCACTAACGGCAGTGCAGGAGAAGGAGAGGTGGAGAAGTCGTAGTGGTTCCAGGCAAGTGTCTTCCTAGCAAGAAGACAGCTCTCTGAGATGGCGTGAGTCTCCCACAATGGTGTAGAAAATGTAGGAGGACATTTATAAGATATACTTTTCTGAGGCTGTTTGTGAATATTTTTAACTAAAGATGAAAATTTGTTTTGCATTTATAAGTATTATGTTATTATTGTAGAGATGAGGAAGCCCAATTTTCTAAAAGCTAGCGTAGGTGCTATTTAGAGTTCTTGGACTCCAATCTCGGTCTGACATGCTGTCATTGATAATATCTTCAGGCTTTGCTGCCTGCAACTAACTCACATGGGTCATTTTGATTAGACAAACTGTGCGTGGCATAATGTTTTTTTTGGGCAGTGCAGTCCTGATTGTGGGGATGCAGCGTGTTTATTGTGTGACATGACATCCCTGAAGTTTAAATGTTCGCTTTTTTTTTTTAATGGGCATTGAAAGATCTCCCCTGCTGTTTTATGAATTATAATTACTTACTGCGTCACACAATCCACGACGAGTTACAAACTGGCGGTTAAGCTGCGTGGGCCTTGCTGCACACTGTCATCTCACAAAGTAATCGGACGGTAAACTCAAGCTCAGAGTGGGCCTCAGCTACTCGCCTTTGCAAAGTTAAGCAGCAACATAGTAAAAAACACAATTGTGGTAATTCAAATACCAAGAATAAGGATGTTTTAATTTTCCTCTACTGCAATCACTTCACCGTGTGTTTTGTCTGTGTTTGTCCCAAAAAGTAAGTAAGGATCGGGAATGGGAATGGATCTGTAAAAATAAGCCAGTGAAATAGCGTTTCACAACTAGTATGTCACTATGTGTTGTGTGTAAGTCTTGCATTATGTGACCCTCTGATCAGGCCTGTCACAATAAATTGCAGGTTAACTTAAACTCGGAGCGGGCCTCCGAGACCTCGCCTTTGTAAAGTCCATCCTTGTACACAATCAAATATCACAGGTCACGAAATTTGGGGCAGATTTATGTTAACTGGCGCATCCTGAGGGATGCGCCAGTTAACATGCGCCACAGTGCGCCACAGCTACGCCACCCATGGTGCGCCACATTTATGATGCGGCGCACCATGGGGCAAAAACGGCACAGATGCGTGACGCATCTGTGCCGGAAATGTGGCGCATTGCTGGAGTTGCGTCGCAAGCGCGACGCAGCTCCAGCAATGCTCTGGGGGGCCTATTCTTTCAATGCTGCCTCAAGCCTTACGCCTGCTTCAAGCAGGCGCAGGGTTATGATGCAGCATTGCCCTGAAAGTGACTGAGTGAAATCTCATAGATTTCACTCAGCCACTTTCAAGAGGCGTTCCTGTGCAGGAACGCCCCCCCTGCGCAGGAACGCCTCCTCGTGGCGCAGTGCTGTACAACGTGACGCATCTCCTAGATGCGTCACGTTGTAAATAGGGCGCAGGGATGCGCCACGTTTCCGCGCCGTTGCGTCACGCAACGGCGGCGTAAACGTGGCGCAAGCCCTTCATTAATCTGCCCCTGAGTGTTTTCTTCGCATAGTTATACTATTACTACTGGACTGCAGTGCCCAGGGTGTTCTTTCCGTGTGTTGGTCCTGGCCAAAAGGCAGCGGTTTAAAATTATTATGTATCGTTATTCTGATTGGGTGTCTCATAGCAACTCGTTTGTGATGTGCAGCCTGTGTACGGTGGTATTGAATTATCTTTCCCAGAGGTCAGACCTGCCCCTAAATGAGAAGCCACAGTCACAGGGGAGGCAAGCAGTGCAATCATAAGAGCAGTGCATGTAGTGCTACTGCAGCATGGCATGTGTTTAAAAAAATCTGCAATGTTGTGCACACTACCACCTCACAAAGGATATCTATCTTTCTGTTTAAAAATGTACACTACCACTAAACTGCCTTGCAGTGCGCAATGTGTTCTTTCTGTTTTATTCCGGTCGAAAGGCAGCAGTGTGAGATGTTTAAGGATCGGGATTCAGATCGGTGTGCTTAACTGCAATAAATAGTATTTAGTAACTAGTGTGTGGTGTTCTACCTGCGTGTAGTGTTGTTGAATTATGCGACTCTCCGCTCAGGCCTGCCCCTGAATGAAAAGCCATAAGCACAGCAGGCAAGGCAAGCAATGAAGGAAATACTAAGCAGCTCATGGAGCACTGCCTGTGCATGAATTAAAAAATCAGCAGTGTTATTGATATTGTGGCAATGTATGTAGATTGTCTGTGTGATGTGGCATCAAAGGAAAGGTGCCTGGGCTAATTCCTTCACCAAAGTATTTTAAAGGTCTGTGTTTCAGTCTTAACAAATACATGGAGTCAATAAAACTACCTAAAGCAGACACTTAGGTCCAAATTCAAGCAATAAATACAAACCATTTGTTAGCACATAAATACCTGGCCTGGTAACTGATCGAAGGACATATGGATTCAGGCTGTAGTCTGCACTGTGTCAACACTGAGAAAGGAAATCCATTATATGAAATGACTCTCTTTATTGGTGTCATCACAACTAAAGTTTGTTATAAAGAGAAGGAAGGCTTCTACCATTCAGTTTAATACATACGTAATTACATGTTAATATTTTGCTCGAACCATAATGAACATTTTAATTTTGCAATGCCCACGTGTTTGCTTGTTATTACATAATCATTATTGTAGGAACATTTTCAGCTTTAAGTGCCAACCAGATGAAGTGCAGAGAGTGACAACCCTGAGTCCAGGTAGGATAATGGCAGACGTTGCTTTCTGCATTGTACAATTTGAATTTATAAACTACACTAACCGTTGAACAATTTTAATTCACTATTATATATAGAGTATCTTTATTTATTTTAATATTTTAATATTCATTTTCACAATTGCTTTGTAAAAGTTCTTGGTTTCTCAAATTTGCTTGAAAATGCATCATTTGTCCTCTTTAAAAATAAAAATTCCTACAGGACAAACTCCCCCAAACCCATTTTATGACAGTCTGTCAAGCTCACTCACTTGCCAGTGGCACTCAAGCCAAACTTCTATGCCTCACCACTTTCAAATGTCACCAGCCGCCACTGCTTTTATGTGTGCTACTTAATGTGGCACACACAGAAGTTACAAAATGTCATTTTTTTCAAAATGATTGTTTATGTGCAGGAAGGGCTACCTTCCTGCACATAAACAATCATAGGCAATTTGATGTTCCTATGTGTGCTGCACAAGGCAGCACACATGGAAAAAGCAAAAACGGGAAGAAATAAAGCATTTCATCTCGTTTCGCCTGTTTAAGACCAGGTTTTATCTGGTCTTAATTTTGGAGCTGCTTTCTATTTATACCACCCTTGTAAATAGGGTGCAGCATCAAAATCAATGGGTGTTGCGGTGGGCATTCCACCGCAACAAACACCCATTGCTCTCCCCCTCCCCTTTCACGCTAAATACAGCGTGAAAAGGGGCCTTATTTACAAGGCAGCGTTAAGCTACATTAAGTGGCTTAATGCTGCCTTGTAAATAAGACGAGGCCACTATCGCCATCACAACATCACTGAAAGTGATGCTGTAGTGGTGATAGGTGCTTGTAAATATGCCCCGTAGTTTGGTGTGCATGCAAATCCTGCATTGCCAATCCCTGGTGAGTTGCACTAATATTGATAAAACAAGGACAATGGAGGTACCAATGTGTGAGGCGGACTGGCCTCAAGGGTTCTGTGACAGAGTCACTGTTGCTCTAGGGTATGCTGCTTCCGCCTGCCCGCAAGACTGGAGGTGAACTTCAGTATGGGTTGTGGTGGACAGGCCTTCAAGGTTAACCCATACTTGCCACCACTAGGTTAACCCTGCTGCTGCTAAGACACCAGGGCTTATATGGTCTAGCAGGGCCTTCTAAAGTCTAGCACAGGAATCTGCTCCCTCAGGAGAGTGGTCGGTGGACTGGTTATGAAGGCCGAGCCTGGTTCCTCAGTTCTAAAGTTGGCAGCTCTGGCCATGGTGCCACATCCTCTCCCCACTGAAAACCATAGTGCTCCACAGAGAAACTCACACTGCCTTCAGCTACAATCCAATTGTGCCCCACTATAATCACCTGGATGCGGCTCAATTCAAATTACGCACTAGATAAGAGCAATATGCTGCCGGAAAAAGAAAGTACCACCATCCTGGAAAAAGCAAATAGCGAATGCAAGAATAAGTAAAGAATATGAAATGTAAACAACATTGTTACCTTTACCCTTTTACACTCATTATTCAGAAATCAATTATTGTTTTTGCCAGGAAGCGACAGGTTTCAATGTCCTTTGTTTAGATCATTAAAAAACGTAAGCAGTATGGTTTCAAAAGACCACTTCTCTGAACACAGAGCCACGGTACACATTTTACAAACTAAAATAGGGACAACAGCTGATTAGGATCACATTTAACGTTTTTTACTCCACAGGGCATTACAAAAGTGTCTGCCAGGATACAACTACCGGACTACAAATATAGTTCTCGGGCATCATGCCAATACATGTTTTATTAGCTTTGTTGCCAAAGCATCTACTTTTATTTTCTTTAGAGGGTCTTAAAAACGGCTTCCAAATTGCTGATTCATTTGAATAGGTGCACACAACAGGACTTTGCTAGCCTCTAGACAATAGCGTGCTTTTTGAGCTCATTTGTGGTCTACATTTATCCAGCTCGTCGCAAAGGGCTTGTTAGCTGGACTAGTGAGCATTTTTTGGAAGAACTGCTTGCCCTCGTTGCACTTGAGCACCAGAGCGCTAATCACTGTTTTTGCAACTTTCACCCTTATCAGTGTTTTTTCTTCAAGACTCTCCGCTCCCTGACTGCTTACACTGCTTACCTCCCTTTTCCAGAATCCACTCACTTGTACACACTAGGCAAGGCCTATTTGCTTAGGCCATTGTACGGAGAAAGTGCCATGGCCAGCTAAGAGCGTGACAACAATGTGCACTGGTCTCTAGGAAGAGAAGGCCACTGGCACTGGTAGGGGACACACAAACGGTGCCTGTCCGGGGAAGCCCACAGAGGAATCTCGTGCTCTCACCGCTGGTGCATCCAGGCTCATGGCCCCAGACAGACACCGTCATAACCGCAGCCTCACTCCCCCTAAAATATGCATCTCTAGGGGCAGCAGTGACTCTCGCTATGAAGCAGAGGCAACACTCGGCTAGATCTCAGGTGGAGGGGGGGGGGAGGGGGGGGGGGCGCTGATGGACACCTGAGAGCGCCGCAACCCCTGCTGCAGTGCTGCGCTGCCGTGAGAAGTGCAGTCTCTATGACAGCTTATAGGACAGTGACGGACCCAAAGACGCTTAAAACACGAAGCAAGCCCGTCCAGGCCCGTCTCACTCCTCCATCCGCTGATAGCAACAGTCATCAAGGCTTCGCCCTGAGTGGCGATAATGGGCACGGACGCTTCCAGACAGTCCCTGCTGTTCCTAAATGCAAGCGGAGCTCGTGGTATGGTGTGGAGGCAGGGGCCACAGCGCCCGGGGCCTTCAGACAGGATCCGCCTCTCCCCACGTCTAAAGGCATGCCGGGACAGTACCTTCCCTGAGCCAAAAAGCTTCCTCAGAGGATACGGCTGTGATTGGCTGTCAGTGTCACGTGCTTTTCAGTATGTGTTATACACACAATTCACCGTATCCAATTCATTCACATCCTTATCCAGTTCATTCAGCATTCTATGCAACACAATGTGATTCATATTCGATTTCATTGATGCACATATTCGTTTCAATAACCGTGTTATTTGTTTCACTGTTATTTATATCAATTTCAAGAGTTCTTATATTTAAACCATCCTGTAATGTTATTTTTTTTATTTAGTTTCAAATTAGCTTTTGTGTTATTTCAACTCTATTCAAAACAGTACACCTGCCTACAACAAATGACACCATCTTAACACATGGGACAGCATATATTTTAATAGATTAACATTCCATCAGTATCCCTCTTTTCACAGATCTTTTTCACACATCAGGATGGCACCTCTAAAGCATAGTGGCATTCATCAAAGCTGAAATAGAGCAGAGATAACACATTCAGATAGTATTACATTAGAAGCTTTTGTCCTGGAATCAGTGTGTATATACATTCCCATAATGCCGCCATTCCTCCCCCATTTTACTCCTTGGGGACTCCACATTCTAGCTGCCATCGCTCCAGGAGGCACGCACCTGCATCTGCGGCTAGGGGTAGGAACCTATTTAGCGCTTAAAGCAATCCCCAAACTCCAGCTGCACGGGCTGTGGACGGGTATGTTCTACACCCATCAGAGCCCGGAGGAGGCTTGGACCACACTCTGACATCGTGATCCTGGAATGAGTGCTCTCTGATATTGTACTGGAGAGATGAATAGTTTGGATCTGTTAACATGTTTGGGTATAGCTTCACCCTGGTTGCTACTCTTTGGATACTGCCTCTGGTGATCTTGAGAATTTGATAACGCCAAATTACAATGGGCAAACGTAAACCCCAGGAGGTTGAGGCAAAAGCACCTTCTCCCTCTAAGAATACCAGCATCGATAAAATGTTGCAGAGGGCTATGGGGATCATTTCCACAGAAATATCCCCGACTAAGAGGACATTGTCTCTGGGAATCCCAAATGATGCAAGCTTGGACAGCTCCTTATCATACAGCCCAACTTTTACAAATAGTACAGTGGACCATTTGGGGTTGGGTAACAACTAAGCCAGTGATAAGGAGGCAAATCCGTCCCCTAATCCAACAGGGGCATGCCTGAAAGTTACATCTCGACATTCTTGAGCCACCAAAACGGCCTAACAGCAGCACACGTCTCTGTTCCCTCTAGCTTTTACTAGCTCATATGCTAACTCGAACATTGATCCTTACAATTCCAGCCTAGAGGGGACCATGCTTACAACTTCTTTCGCTGTGGACCTCATGGAGTCCTGTTTTGGAAAAATAAAAAAATATCTGGATAAAGAACTTACCTCATTGATAGTGCAGTTGGAACCCATCGAAATGGGTCTCAATTGCGTTTGATCCCAACAAAAGCAAGTTGTATGTTCAATACCAGTAGCAGAGAATGGTGCCCCGATTATGACCTCCAACTGCCAACTCAAACTGTTTAAGGACTCTAGCACTAGCCACACAGCCACACACCCACTTTACCTAGAGATGCTGTAACTAGCCATGGTAAAGGGACTGAAGTTGTGTGTACTTTGCACATATCAAAAGTGTTAGGAGTTAATAAGGCCTCATTGTCCTTTAGGGGAGAGGGAGTGGTCTCATGGCTAGACTGCCAACCTTGGAGCTGAGAGACCAAGGTTGGAGCCTCGGGGTCAACTCCACATCCTGTGATTCTGGACAAATCACTTAATCGCACCGTGCCTACCAAAAACATAAAAGTGTCCTGTGTATGTAACTGGTGCTCATGTAAAGCGGTCCAATACCTTTGGGTCGAGTTTGCGCTATATAAATCTGCACAAAAAAAAAACATTGGAGCTGCGAGGATACAGCCACCTATGCTAAATATCCCAGTATGCATGCAGAGGCAAACAGTGACTGATTTCACCACAGTATCTTGCCCATATGCACTTGTTTTGGTAGGAGTTCCTGAGTTGAATGTGAATCAATGAATCAGAAGGAGGGTCAGGACTAATACATGTTTAAATTGGCTGGCCCACAGGGGAAGTTCCCCTATTACATGGCTACTGAGATTTTGCTCACATGGAGAGTGGCACGGTTGGGGTCAGGATACAAGGATCATTGTAGTGATTATATAATTGTAAACTTCAGATCCACACAAGGTAGTGCAGAGGTTATTTGGCCTGCTTCCCTGACTCAGAAGAGAGTCTATGATTCAGGTATTCCAGCTGGGGTATTTTTATAAACCATCTTGTGTTAGGGAATGTGATAATTTTGCACAAAAAAAGGTCATGTCTTCGCATTGGCCCTGTAAAGACTCCCATTGAGCATGTGATAAGGCCTGTTAGTTTAACAGTTTCCACCTCGAATTGTTTTGGTGCCATGGATGTGATGGAGTAACTAACCCCTGACAGGAACGTGTGTCCCCGATTATGCTCTCCATTAGGGAAGGGCAGGAGAACTATTCAAGGTGATAGGGCACACTACGATGACGAGGGCGAGTCACGGTTTGACGTCGCCTGCTTGGCTCTCGACGACAGGTCGGTCAAGTTATGGAGGTTTTTGACAAAAAAGCTCCAAATGATCTCAAACTTCTGAATCTTCTTCCAAGAAGATCCTTTTGTGGGTCCAGAGGGTCCTCAACAATAATCCAAGGCTCCAGAAGCTCTGCAACCTCATCATTCTTCCCTCATGCTCCCTTCATTCTTCCTCACCTTTTACCCCTAATCGCTCATTCTCGATCTCTTGGATTTCATCTTTTCTTTACGCTTTGCGTGATAAGTGCAATTGACAAATGATGATGTCCTAAAATATTCACCACCCTGTCTATTTTAAGGCAATCTAATACCTCACGCCACATGCCTCTGTTCTTATTCCTCATTACTTATCACTCATCCATATATCCAATTTCCTTTGACCTCATGACTCAGTGATCACCCCTCTTTCATCAACCCTCTCTCCTTAAACCCCATTCTCCACTTGTCACCATTCAATTCTTATTTATCAGTTCTAGTACCTCACCTCATCCAACACTCTTCTACTTTCACATCTCATACCTCACTCTTCATCTCTCATTCCTCATCTCTCACTGTACCTTCTTTTCATTTTCACCTCTTTATTGTCTATGCCTTACTTCAGATTTTTCATCCCTCAATCTTCATCTCCCATTGCTCAATTCTCAGTCTGAACGTATTGCTCTTCATTTCTTGATTCCTGTCCCTAACCCCTCATTTCTCTTTTTTCACTTCTCTTTCTTCATTATGAGACCTTCACTTCTCTTCTTTTCTTCCTAATACCTCAACGCTTATGCCTTACTCCTTTCTTCTTGTGCTAGATTTCTTGTCCCACACTCTTCCCTTTTTTCACTGCTCGGGCCTCAACCCTCAGTCATCATCCGACACCTCTTACCTCTCAACCTTTGCACCTCATTCCTTAGCTCTCTTCTCTCACTGCTTTTCCTACACTTCTCTCTTACTCTTCATCCTTTACTCATCACTCATTCCCCCTTTTCCCTCAATACCCTTTCACACCTCTGTCTTAATCTCTCACTCACAATTTCTCACTCTTTAACTCTCATCCCTTACCCCTCATTCCTCATCCTTGGTTTTGTATTCTTACTCTTCAGACTTCTTTTCTCAGCCTTCACTCCTAATCACTCATCCCTCACTTCCCATTTTTCACTACTCATCTCTTGCTTCTCATACCTCATGCAGTATTCCTCATCTCACACTACTTACTCTTCATGCCTTAGTCTCAGTCCTTCTCCCCATCCATCTCCCCTTCATTTCTGATCTCTATCATTCCTGATTTATCTTTCACCACTCTTCCCTAACATTTCATCCCCACACTGTGCAAATAGGTTCTGTGGTGAATTATTGAGTGCTGTATTCCTTTTAACATTTCTAGGTCTCGCTTAATGCTTTTGGAGCGCAACGAGCCTGGTCGCCTGAAGCTCAACAGTTTGGCTGCTTTATTCAGAATATGGGCTTGACGCCCTGTCCATTTTCTGCCTATGTACTTAATTGGCTTCTTTGAGTGTCTTTTTTAATTGTTTTTTGTTTGTTGGTTAATTTGTTTCTAAGTCCCTCCTTAGTACCTCCTTTCCTCCAATGAGGACTGCCCCTGTTACATGTGTTCTTACCCCGGATGTTTTATTTAAAGTGTCAGATGTCTGCTTTTCTATAAAAGTCTTTGAAAGAAAAGCAGACATTTGAGGTGAGCAAATTTAGAGTGTCGTTGGTCTTGAGGGGCCTCTATACAGGAGCTGCTTTCCACCTAAACTTGAGAACTACTCAGAGTTCTCTGCTTCTTTTTTGCACAATTTATGTGTCAGTCTAAGCCTGAAAGGGTATTGTTTTGACTTAAACAGGGTGCTACCTTGTGTCTGGACAAAGCTAAACCTCTCTGAAGAGCTGTAATGACAGCGAAACACATGTCAGGGGTTGCTTTTGTTAATTTCAGGTTGGCTCGGTTGGTATTTTACCTATTCAGAGCTGTAATACTGCGCCTGGAGTGGTAAAAGGCTTTTGTCATTTAACAGCTCGGCTTGGATAATACTGTGCTAGTCCTATGTTTAAAAGCATTGCTGTAGAAATGGCAAACGCCTTTGTCCCTTTCTATCATGGCGTGAATGGCACTGTGCTAATCCTACACTTAAAGACTTTGATAGAAAAACAGACATTAGAGGTGAGCGTAGCTTGTGTTGAGAGTGCTCTATACAGGAGCTGCTTTACACCTAAACGTGAGAACTACCCAGAGTTTTCTGCTTCATATATATATATATATATATATATATATATATATATATATATATATATATATATATATGTCTCACAAGAGTAATTTCACGGCACTCCTCTTGGTAAATTCAAGATAGTTTTATTTCACAAACGTGTCATTCTCCTACACGTTTCGAACCATAGTTCCTGATCAGGGTAGTATGGTACATTGGTCCTTTCTCTCCTTCCCTTTATATACATGCACATTGATGCCTCTCATAGTGCATTATGGGAATAGTCGTTTTTATATGTTTTTTCACATTTCAACAAACTTTATTGCCTCGCTGTTTATTGGCTTTTTATTTTATTTTTTATTTTTTATTTTCTGATGCGAGGTGTCGCTCAAGAGTGTTACACATATTATCATTTATGTTATGTCCACACTAATGTCTGTTTCTAAAGTAGAAGCGTGGCACTTGAAAAACATGGATGAACCATGATTTATTAAACCATATCTGAACCATATATATATATATATCCCACAACATGATGCCTGCTGTGAAGGAAGCCCAACGACAGGTGAGTCAATTGCCAACCATCTTTATTGGAGAAAACACAGCGAGGGGGAGCACTGCAACACAGGGGTGAAGTCCAGCCTGACTCGTTTCATGCAGAGCACTTCTTCAGAGGAACCAAACTTGGGAGGTAAAAGCACAGCAGTTTGTGACACCATTTTGATGATGAGAGCCCACCCCAGTGGGTATGGCTACCCCATGGCTTTCTGGGACTTGTGGTGCTCAGTTTTCCTTCAGTGAGGTGCAGCGCTTAGCCCCCGTAGCAGAAAATTACAACCAAGTGGCTCGTGGTGCAGGACACGGGTCCCCACAGCACAGATTGTTCCTCCAACAACAGGCTCCTGTCCCTTAGTGGCGGCGTCGTTTGGCGTCCTCGCAGGAAGGGTGGAACAGCCTTGGGGCTCACTTCGCGGCTCAGGCAAGCCGCTTACTAACATCCAACAACATGATGGCTGCTGTGGGCCTCAAGGCTGTTTCAGCCTTCCTGCGACGACGCCAAACGACGCCGCCGCTAAGGGACAGGAGCCTGTTGTTACTTACCTGCATTGCAAATAGATGCATGTAATGGATGCATGATAAAGACTGGTTCCTTGTTTTATATTCTGTTAAATGTATGTTATTAATTGTAGTTGATTCAATGTAGTCCTCATCATATCATTTCAGGCTATGTAATATTAATTTCAATATGTAATATTAATTTTAAAGCAAATCAACATAAGTTCATTGTAAGCCATATACATTTGACAAGGGTCATATTCATTTAAACATGGCTTGTGTTCATTTCGATATGTGGTTATTAATTTCAAAGCATGTTACATTTATCTCAAATAGTTTCATATTCATTTAAAAAATGCCATATTCATTTTAATAAATGTCATATTCCTTTTGATGTGGATATATTCATTTTAACAGGTGCCATATTCATTTCAAAGTGGTTCATATTCATCTTAACATGTGTCATATTCCTTTCAATGAATGTCATATTCATTTCAATGTATGTCAGATTCACCCTATCACATGTCATAATCATTTTAACATGGCTCACATCCATTTCAATGTAGGTAATATTCATTCCAATACATGAAATATCCATTTTGATGTATATCTTATTCATTTCAAAGCATAACATATTCATTTTGACAAGTTTAATTTTATTTTCGCTGTTGGTCATATTCATTTTAAGACATTTTAAATCAATTTCAATGGGGCTCATAATCATTTCAATGCATGTCCTATTCATCTTAGCATTTATCATATTGCTTTCAATGGATGTCTCATTCAAAATGACACATCTTATATTAACTTTACATGAATTATATCCATTTCAACACGTATCATAATCATGTCCATGTGTATCAAATCACTTTCAAAACAAGCTGTATTCATTTTGATTTTACTCGTATTCATTTTTAAAACATGGCAAATTAATTTCAATAGACCTCATATTCATTTCAACTTATTTCATATTCATTTTAACATGTGTTAGATTTTTTTCAATCAATGTTATATTTATTTCAATAGATATCATATTGATATTACCACTTGTCATATAAATGTTAAGATGCAACTTATCCATTTTAACATATATCATATTCATTTGAATATGTAGCATAATAATTTCAATGCATGTCATATTAATTTTGACAAAGGTCATGAGAATTTCAGCTTTGTTCATACTCATTTTAAGGCATGTTAAATTCAGTTCAAAGGGGCTTATATTCATTTCAACACAAGCCATATTAATTTGAAATCATCTCCTATTCATTTCTGTATATCTCATTTTCATTGCAATGTAGGTAATATCCATTTCAACTTAATTTATATTCATTGCAACATGTGTTACATTCATTTCAGTGTATATTATAATTTCAATATGCCTTATATTCTTTTCAGAATATAATATATTCATTTCAGTAACTTATATTAATTTCAATCTGTCATTTTCATTTTATTGTATGTCATATTCCTCTTGGCATATGTTAGTCATTTGAAGGAATGTCCCATTCTTTTTGATGCATATTGTATTTGTTTCACTGATTGCTATATCGTTCATAGTGAGGGGCATATTCACAAAAGTATCATTGATGTATATTTCAATATGTCTCTTATTCAATTCAGAGTGTGTGTTATCCATATTAATCACTAAGTAGTATATTCACTCTGCCAGGTTTCATATTTGTTTTGGTTCAAGTCAGATTCACTCTGCCAGGTGTCATATTTACCTTGACATATATTATATTCATTCTAGTGCGTGTCGTAATCATTTTGCATCACAATATGCATTTCAGGAGGTGCCGTATATGGAGATCTGTAATTTTGACGTGAACGGCTTCCCATAGAGGTGCACAGGGGCAGCCAAAAGAAACGGGAACTGCTGCCCTGAAAGTGCTCCAGAGACGGGAGAACTGGGAGCGCCGTGTCTGCAGAGACACTCCAGCACCCCTCACAGCGGTAGTTCACACAGGATAATAGCTGGAGCAGTGCAAGAATCCGATGTCCATCCTCGGTCTGCAATGCCTCCTTTCATATGCAAGCGCCTGTACACAATGGATGGAAACCCCCACACCCCCAGCTAAACCGCATCTTTGGGACTTCTCGCCTGCAACAGAACTGAGTGTAATACAAAACGTTAGACGTTTTTCTCCAAATATGTGTTTCACACTGTATTTTACTAGGTTTAAGGGCTTTTACCTAGATGGGATACATCTACATGATTTAAAAATAATTAATCTTATTGTGGGGCGCAGCCAAAAAGCTGTTTTATTAGCTGGTTTCTGTTGCTTACACGTCATGCACTTGTGGAGTCGGACACACCGTGTGAGTGGATGTGTGTAAAACATGCAGTGAGCCAAGCCATCTATGAATGAGGGCCTCGCCAGTATGCCTTAGTGCCCCTATGATGTGTCACTTTTTGCCCTATGATAAACCGTGCCCACTCACCAACAAGTTTATCCACGACTCCGTGCATATAGGTAGAGCCTGCTGTCCTCTGGAAGCATTCACAACTTCCACCGCTCTGCTGAGCTATGCACCTCCACGCCCTATTTACCACACATTTGCATTTACAGTTTGCCCTATGAAGGCACTCCCTCAGCAGTCTCTCCAGAGAGGCCATGGATTAAATTGGCATTAACTGTGGGTAGGTTTGATGATTACAACTAAGTGTCCAGAAAAGATGCCAGCGCTGTTGTGCAGGGTTTTAATTCCTTGTGATGTCTATTTGGTTTACCAGCAACACTGGGTGGGTTAAATTCACCCAGGGCAGCTAAGTGTGTGAGCTGTCTTGTCAGTTAGGGCACCTCGGTTGATTTCAGGGTGACTGCGTTAATTTCAAGGTGACATAATAATTGGTCAAGTCATGCAAGGCATGAGCCATCAACAATCTGCCTCTTTTAAATGCGGCTCCAAGCAGATAAGTTCATTTTCCTTCATTACCATTATTCATTTTTATCTCTATTTTGAAGTTCCCTAGTGTGTGTGGCTTAACCCCACCTCCCCTTCCTACTGCCTCTATACCGATCTCCAATTTACGGAGATCTCCCTACACCCCCTTCCCTAGTCCCATCCTTGCGTGACTGACCAGATTAACCTGCCTTTTCTTTCAGCTTATGTTCTATTTCTAATGTTTGAATATATTTAAAGATTTTTAGATGTTTAATCGAACCATAATATTTTGTCTTTTGTGTAAACAATTATTCTTCAATTTCATCCTTGTTCTACTTCCTCATGCCATAATGAGTTTACCTAATGTATTCATTTAACTCCTGTTTTTCACCTCTTTCCACTGATGCAGGCTGCGCACTCCAACACAGCTCTGCATCACTACCTTTTATTATTTCAGATTTAATCCGCAAGTTGTTATTGTTTTACAAACTTATTAAAAAAAAAGGGGGGTTTTAGCAGGAAATCCTCATTTAAATGGCCTTTTCAACATTCTATAACAAAATGAACTATAATAAGAGTGGAATTATTCTCTTGACATTCCTTCATCCATAAACCTTGTCACTATTATTAAGGGAAATCCTCCCAAATAATCTTTCATTAAAGGGCTTTACAACTTTTTATAAGTTAACATTTCCTATATACCATGTCTGACTCTGACTCAGACAAGGCTTCTGCCCCTACTCTTAACAGACAATGAAGCCCTGCAAAAAATCCTTCATAAGGAATTGAGGACCTGCATGTTTGAGACCTTAAGCCAGATCATATCCTCTAAAAGGTCACTTCCTGATGAGGACAAAATCTCAGAAATTCCAAACCTCTACTCTGACAAGATCACTGAATTAAGGGGTAAAAGACGACTTAAGAAAAGTAAAAACATTGATAACAGCAATATAGGAGGTCCAAGCACCTCATCAAATCAGGGAGGTCTTAACACCTCAACTTCTAATGGAGGTCCTCGCACCTCAAACTCCCAAGGTGTCCCTAGCGGCACAACTTATCTGGGTGTCCTTAGCCACATAACTTATCTGGGTGTCCTTAGCGGCACAACTTATCTGGATGTCCTTAGCGGCACAAACATATGGGTGTCCCTAGCGGCACAAAATATCACAATGCTCTTTACATTATGGGAGATAACGAATCTAATGATATAGAATCCTCACACACACCTGATGAGTATGCCCTGGATCTTGATGAAGATGATAAAGAATTTTACAAACAAGAACATGACCCGCAGAGATCGCGGATCTATAACAATTGATCGATCTATAACTCAAACCTTTATCAAAAAGTTCGGCCAGAAAGTTCACAACATCAATGATAGGTGCCTGTAAGGGATCCAAATCCCTCTCCAGGCACCAACGAAACCAAGATTTCCAGATATTATTGTATCTGTAGTGAGTTCCCGGCGCCCAAGACTCTCTGAGGAGAGTAGAAGCTGATGTCGAAAGTCCTGAGACTTCGTTGGATCTCCTGACACTCTCCAAGCAAGAAGGTTCAAACTCCCGGATAGGGTCAGGAGGTGAGGATCTCCGTTTACGTCTGTAAGGAGATCTTCCAGAGTAGGTATCAGAAAGGGAACTTTGTAAGTTAGCTCCAGAACAGTGGGGAACCACGCTTGTGACGGCCAGAAGGGAGTTCTCAGGACTAAAGAGCATCAGTCTTGCCTCACTTTCTGCAAGACTCTCTGGATCATTGCAAATGGGGGAAAGGCATATGCATTGATCCCTGACCGGGGTTAGAGAAATGCGTTCACTGGTAGAGCACCAGGGTCTGGCATCCAGCTGAAGTAATGCTCTAGTTGAGAGGTGAGACGGCTTGCAAAGAGGTCTATTTCGAATGGACCCTAGCAAGAATTTATTGAGTCGAAGACAGCGACGTTGAGTTTCCAGTCGCTGAAGTCCGAAAGGAATCTGGAATTCCAATCAGCAGAAACGTTCGAATTCCCTGGGTAGTATTCCGCTTTGAGGGCAATTTTGTATTCCAAGCAGAACATCCAGAATCTCCTTGCTAGGTTGGAAAGGTCGGCAGATTTCGTACCTCCCAACCGATTGATGTAGGCCACTGCCGAAACATTGTCCATCTTCAGGACAACTGACCTCATCTGAATTGAGTGCTTGAAACTCATAAGGGCGTACAGGCCAACAGTAAGTTCGAGGAAATTTATGTGGTGAGATGACTCTTCCCGAGACCATACGCCACCCGTATTTCGGTCTAGGAAACACGCACCCCAACCATGAAGGGAAGCGTCCGATTCCAACACAAAATCTGGTTCTGAACCAAAAATTGCCTTTCCATTCCAAGCCTCCAGGTTTTCCAACCACCAGTTCAGTTCTGCTTTGGCCTCCAAATCTAGGGTGATTCGGTCCTCGTACCAAAGACCGGACCTCAAGGCCCTTCCTTTTATCCTTTGCAAGGCCCGGTAATTCAGATGGCCTGGAAAGATCGCCTGGATGGAGGAGGATAAGAGACCTAGTAGTCTTGCCAGCTCCCTTAAAGTGATATCCTCTTGCCTCAAGACATGTCGAATCTCCGTCCTGATCTTCGAAATCTTTGAAGGAGGTAAGAGAAGAAGACATCTGGAAGTGTCCAGAGTGAAACCCAGAAACTCTAGGGATTTTGAGGGGGTTAGAATGGACTTCTCTTTGTTGATAATGAATCCTACACTTTCTAGCAGATTCATAACCGTTTCCAGGTCTAGGAGAATTTAATGGAGTCCTGAGACATTATCAAGATGTCGTCGAGGTAAATATTAAGACGGACGCCTCGTTCCCTCAGGAAGGAGGCTACTGCTCTCATTACCTTGGTAAAACACCAAGGCGCGGAAGAAAGTCCGAAGGGGAGAGCCTTGAATTGGTAAAGATGATTTTTCCATAGAAATTGTAGGAATGGTTGATGCATAACCGCCATAGGAATCGTGAAGTAGGCGTCCTTCAAATCTAGTTTGACTAACCAGTCTTCTTTTTAAAGAAGATCTCTCAGGAGATGTATTCCTTCCATTTTGAAAGGTACACAGACAAAATATTGAGTTTTAAATTTCGATATACAATTATATCGAAGTTTAAATATCGATGGGACAAAATATCGAAGGTAAGTAATATCGACAGTCTTAATATCGATATTAGTATGATATCAGTAATATCGAAGTTTTAAATATCGATGTTAATAATATCGAAATAAATAACTTCGATGTTACTAATATCAATTTTTAAATAAATTTAGTGTATAATATATTGTATTTATTATGTTTTATTATTTATTTTTAATGTAATTTAATTAAATATTGTCTTTTACTACTGTAGCGGGTTGTGGGTTTATAGGGGAATAGGGTGGGAAGTAATTTAATTATGTTAAATTAATTATTAATTAGTAGGAATTATTAATTAATTAATTGAGAATTAATTGAGAATTAATTTTAATTAATAGGTAATTGGTCAATAATTTATATTAATTAGTTAATTAATTAATATCATTTTGTACATATTTTTAATTATTAATTAGTTGGTAAATAATTAATATTAATTAGTTAATAACATTAATTAGAGTAATTTTTTTATATATAATTTTTTGTTATTCTTAATTAATTAATTGGGAAAAATAATATTAATTATTAAATTAAATTAATTACAGCTAATGTGCTAATATATTTACTTTATTGTTATTGTTAATTAATAATTAATTGGTAATTAAATAATATTAATTAATTTTGGGTAAAGGAGTATTTTTAGGGTTCAGGGTCAGTTTTCAGTTTTTGGGTAAAGGGGTATTTTTAGGGTTCAGGGTCAGTTTTCAGTTCTTGGGTAAAGGGGTATTTTTAGGGTTCAGGGTCAGTTTTCAGTTTTTGGGTAAAGGGGTATTTTTAGGGTTCAGGGTCAGTTTTCAGTTTTTGGGTAAAGGGGTATTTTTAGGGTTCAGGGTCAGTTTTCAGTTCTTGGGTAAAGGGGTATTTTTAGGGTTCAGGGTCAGTTTTCAGTTTTGGGGCAAAGGGGTATTTTTAGGGTTCAGGGTCAGTTTTCAGTTTTTGGGTAAAGGGGTATTTTTAGGGTTCAGGGTCAGTTTTTAGTTCTTGGGTAAAGGGGTATTTTTAGGGTTCAGGGTCAGTTTTCAGTTTTTGGGTAAAGGGGTATTTTTAGGGTTCAGGGTCAGTTTTCAGTTTTTGGGTAAAGGGGTATTTTTAGGGTTCAGGGTCAGTTTTGGGTTTTTGGGGTACAGGGATATTTTTAGGGTTCAGGGTCAGTTTTGGGTTTTGGGGGTACAGGGATATTTTTAGGGTTCAGGGTCAGTTTTGGGTTTTTGGGGTACAGGCGTACAGGGTAAACATATATTTTTTTTACAATAAATCAATTAAATGAAATTAAAAAAAAGAAAATTACATTAAATTATTAAGTGTTTTATTTATTTTAAATGTATATGTATTAGTTTTAATTTTGTTTTAATATTTTTATTTAATATTTGTAAAATTATATGTATTTTAAAATTATTTTTACATTATTATTAATACATTTAAAAAACGATATTTTTAATTTCGATATTTTTGTACTACGATATTATTTTTTCGATATTTTTGGACTTACCTTTATGAAGATATGACTCCGATATTTTTGATGTCGATATTTTTGTGCCGATATTTTTGTATTTCGATATTCTGTCTGTCGATATTATGTCAGACATTCATTTTGAAATGCCTGTAAACAAGAAATTTGTTGAGGCCTTTCAGTTTCATGACCGGTCTCCAACCTTTTCCTTTTTTCTCCACAAGGAACAATGTGCTTACGAAGGTTAAAGAATCCAAAGGAACTTCTATTATCGCGAGTAGATCTCTTCCTCTACTATTTTCTCTTTTTCTATTGAAACAGGAATGTCCCTTGGTAAGGAAGTTTGAAACGGAGTTGGAAAAAAATCTATCAAAAAGCCTTTCACTGTGGACAGAACCCAAGGATCTCTTGTTATTTCCTCCCATCTTTTCGAAAAAAGCTTGAGTCTGCCTCCCACCTTTTGGGGATAGAAGGAGAAAGTAAATGAGCAGGACTTACTTGGAGGATTCGATGAGAATGAAGCTCGTGATCTTGCCCCTCTGGCTCGGTTTCCTCTTCCACGATGGAAGGTGTTGTTATAATTATATTGTTGAAAGCCTCTTCCGAAGGGGCATGATCTCTGGTAGGGCCTCTGGTTAAATCGGTCGGAAGAAAGGCCCCTTCTTCTGCCCTCCCAAAAACATTATTGCTAAATACTCTCTTGGTATTCTGCTGGGCCTTATCAAGCGCTGTGAAAGTGGACACGTACTTTCCAAGTGACTTTATAAGCTCTTCACCAAAAAGGAGCCCTTTTGGATTTGAGGTTGGCTCTTTTTCTGCCATGTCAGAGAGTTTAGGATCGAGCCTGTAAAGAATTGGCCTATGCCTTTCAGCGTTAATGCTGGCATTGGCGTTGCCTAGAAGAATGAGGGCTCTTTGACTACATCCCCTAATTAAATCAGTATTGAGGTGGGTACCGTGAAGATGACACTCTTCTGCGGAGTCAAGAATTCTAGTAAGTGGTCCGAGGACATCCAATAGGCGATCTTGGCACCCTTTGAAAGATTTTTCTAGTCAGTTGGGAGGTTGTAGCACTTCATTCATGAACGGAGGTCCCCGCAACTCAAATTTGAAAGGTGCCCCTAGCTGCACAATTTACTCCGGTGTCCTAAGCGGCACAAATTACGATGGTGTCCCCCGCGGCACGTCTTACATGGGTGTTCCTAGCGGCACAAAAGACCAGTGTGCTCATTATATTACAGACTGTGATTCAGAAAATGAGGCTGTCTTACCTGATCCTTAGGATGAATTTGTCCATGATTTGGACAGTAATGAGGACCTTGATTTTAACAAAGAGCTTAATGATGACTCGCCATCCTCATCTAAAGATGTCTTCTCGATGTACTGGGACCATTAGCCAGAGTCTTAGATTCCACAGAAGACAGACACATCAATGGCACCCCTCTCAACACCAATGTCATCAGGGGATGGAGCCAGAGAGCATTCATTTTACTGGGTAATGCCAACGCTAGCATTAATGTAGAAAGACAACGTTGTTTTGACTAAAATAAATCCAAAACTAACTGACATGGCGGATAAAGAACCCTGGGAAATCCCAAAAGGTTTACTCTTGAAATCTTTTATGATAGATTGGACTCACGGGGCGTGGCTTGGGCGCCGATGGCGGAGGCAGCGTGAGCGACTAGCTCTGAGCCCGATCCCGTCATTTCTCCTGATAAATCGCAGCTGGTGTGGCTGTAACTATAGCACCGAGCACCGGAACGACCGAGGAGGCTGATCGACCCCAGGCGGGAGTTGTGGAGAGCTGTGAGGTGCTTCTAATGAGGGTGAAATCGCCAGCGGAGCCGCAGCGTAAGGAAGGCAAAATGGCGGCGGTGACCGGCAGCTAAGACCGAGGTGAGTAGTCCTGGGCGACCTATGCCGATACGACTAGGAAATAAGACAGCGAGCTCAGCATACACCGTGGCCTGTTGCCCCTGCTGAACGACGCTCCGGGCGGTTGGCTGCAGCGGTCGCCGGCCCTTGATTTGGAGAACTGCTGTCCCGTCCGGGGCCTCTAAGATGGCGCCCAGTGCCGAGGCAGATAGATGCGGCCTGTAACTGGGGATTGATGCGGCAAATGCCCCCCGGAGTGCTGGTGTTGTGGCACCGCTCCTGCGGTTGTTAAGGGCCTTACCTGCTAGCACGACTTCGGAGGTCCGCAGGCTCCAAGAAAGCTGGGGAACTGCCATGAGCGCAGAAGACGGCGCGTCCTTCCGGAGGAGTGGACGGGTAAGCCCTGTGACATCCCCGGTGGTGGGCGGAGAGGCGAACTCGGTCGGTTGCACGGAACGGGCCGGTGAGTGCATGAAGAACGGTGGGCCTGCCCCCTAGCCCAGAGGAGGGGAGTGCTGTGGGACTTGCATTAGCGCTGCGGAAGTGTAACTAGGGGGGTTAATAGCGCTACGCAGCCGAGGTGCGTGAGCCCAGAGGCAGCAAGGATGGGCTGCTGAGGACGCCTTCGCATGGCCTAATACAATGCGGCGGTGATGCCGATGGATGAATCCGCCGGACCGTGGTCGCGGTGACAGGGGGGAACACTGGTCACGGTACCTGTCGGGTTGGACCTAGCCCGCTGCTGCTTGGAGTACCTTGAGGGGTGTAAGGATATGAACGCCTAGGTGGGCCCCTGCACAGTAATCAAGGTACCTGGAGGTGGCTGACGTAAAGATAGCACTGATAATGGACCATCGGCTGGCGCGGTGACTGAACATGGCAAGATCATTGCACGCTGGGACGGCGTCATGGAGAGTGGTGCACAATCTACTTGGCAGGGGAGGCCCTGCGTATGAAGGTGGAGTTTGGTGCGATTGTGGTCGGTGCCTTGCGCTGTATATGCAAAAACCACAGTTGATGGACAGAATGCAGAACAATGTCATACATTCATCCCAGTACAGAGATCAGGCCTAAATCCATCGTTTGTTTGCACTCCACACCACCCCATTTCACACATGGCTATATGCAAATCAGTCTGACCCTGTGCCTCATGGGAACAGTCCAGCCCGAACTGCCAAGCCATGCCTTCCCTGGACCGGAAACAAGCTTCCGAGGACCGGTTTCTGGCATTCCAGCCGTCTTCAGCCTGTCTTGCTTGAATCCAGTGGTATGGAGAGCATGGGACTCACGTCTGAGCATCCCCATCCCACTCGGGGTGACAAATGCAAAAACCACAGTTGATGGACAGAATGCAGAACAATGTCATACATTCATCCCAGTACAGAGATCTGGGCCTAAATCCATCGTTTTTTTGCACTCCACACCACCCCAGTTCGGACATGGCTATATGCAAATCAGTCTGACCCTGTGCCTCATAGGAACAGTCCAGCCCGAACTGCCAAGCCATGCCTTCCCTGGACAGGAAACAAGCTTCCGAGGACCGGTTTCTGGCATTCCAGCCGTCTTCAGCCCTGCTTGCTTGAATCCAGTGTTGTGGAGAGCATGGGACTCACGTCTGAGCATACCCATCCCACTCGGGGTGACAAATGCAAAAACCACAGTTGATGGACAGAATGCAGAACAATGTCATACATTCATCCCAGTACAGAGATCTGGGCCTAAATCCATCGTTTTTTTGCAATCCGCACCACCCCAGTTCAGACATGGCTATATGCAAATCAGTCTGACCCTGTGCCTCATGGGAACAGTCCAGCCCGAACTGCCAAGCCATGCCTTCCCTGGACCGGAAACCAGCTTCCGAGGACCAGTTTCTGGCATTCCAGCCGTCTTCAGCCTGGCTTGCTTGAATCCAGTGGTGTGGAGAGTATGGGACTCACGTCTGAGCATCCCCATCCTACTCGGGGTGACAAATACAAAAACCACAGTTGATGGATAGTATGCAGAACAATGTCATACATTCATCCCAGTACAGAGATCTGGGCCTAAATCCATAGTTTTTTTGCACTCCACACCACCCCAGTTCAGACATGGCTATGTGCAAATCAGTCTGACCCTGTGCCTCATGGGAACAGTCCAGCCCGAACTGCCTATGGCTGTACCAATTTTGTTGCGGGGATTGTGAGGCTGGGGGTTGGGGCCACGGCTGCCACCTATTGGGGCTCGACCACCCTCCTATTGCCCTTAAGGCAACCTGTGTTGTGTGATTTGTTGAGGTAGTTTGGATGGGGTCTGATAACGCTTTATTGGGTCCTGTTCTGGGGGGGAGGGTTGGGGGTATTTCCGGGGTGTTGAAGAGGGGGGGTATCAAGGTTCTGGTGTGGGCTGGCTAAGATAGGAGGAGGAGACGTTGAGGGATTACTGCAATGGGGACATTACCTGAATTGAAATGTATCACATGGAACGTACATGGATTACACACTATGTCTAGACGTCATAAGGTGCATGCATATTTGGTGCGACGTGGAGTCCAGATAGCGTTGCTTCAGGAGTCCCATCTTACCAAACAAGAGTGTGCTGCTTTACAGAAGCGATGGCGGGGTCAGGTGTTTGGCACGGCCTACTCTGCGTTTGCCAGGGGGGTACTGGTATGGGTGAGGGCAGGGATTCCTTTCCAGGCTACAAATAGCGTCATTGATCCGGAGGGCAGATATGTAGCGGTTACAGGGAGATTGTTTGGAAGGGATGTGGTGCTCTGCAGTATTTATGCCCCGAACACAGAACAGCCTCGATTCCTGGACAAAATATCGGAGACTTTGGCACATTTTTTGGTGGGTCCAGTTATACTGGGGGAGGATTTCAATTCGATCACTGATGTAACGCTAGACAGGTCACACCCGCCACTGGTTGACTCACAGGTCCGCAGGATAGCGAGGCAGAGAGTGGATTGGCAAGACAGGTGGGGTTGGTGGATGTGTGGCGGGGACACCACCCGGAGGGTAGGGACTATTCGTTCTTCTCAGCACTTCATGAACTGCATGTAAGAATTGACACCATCTTATGTAGCAACTCGTTAGCGTTGATGGCAACGCACTCTGAGTACCTAGCTCGGACCATCTCTGATCACAATCCTCAGCTGGTGTCCCTTCAATGGCAGCGTGAAAGGGCTGCGATTCCTTCTTGGCGCTTGCGTCCAGACACCCTAGAAGATCAGGTTCAGGTCTTTAGCTCAGAAACTCGTGATGGCATTGAACGCTATTTCATGGTAAATAGGGAAACGGCGTCTACAAGAGCTGTAGAATGGGACGCATTTAAAGTGGTCATGAAAGGGTTGTGCATTAGTAAACACTCTGGGGAAAGACTAGTGGTATTGGCAGATGTCAAGAAGGCGGAGGAGGCGTTGCGGGACATAGAGAAGCAGAGACCAGAACAGAGGGCCCTACAGGAGAGGCTCTCAGCGGCTAAGGAACTAGTGGCGGCAGAAACAGAGAGGCTACGGAGCTATGATTACAGACAGTATGTGGCGAAGGTTCATGAGGAAGGGGACAAGGTGAGTACACTACTAGCGAGAACGGCAAACCCGATGATGGGAGGAAACCTGGTTATGAGCGTGCGCACAGAGGCAGGAGAAATGGTCTACTCCCAGAAAGCAATCACCTCGCGCTTTTTGGGCTATTACGAGACACTTTATCGGAGCCACCTGGAGGCGGGACGCCGGACCTGGAGGGCTTTTTAGAGGATACTCAACTCCCACAGTTGGATGAAGAGGATGCTGAGACTCTGAGCCAAGCTATAACCTTAGCTGAGGTTAGGGGAGCGATCAAGCATATGGCTCGGAACAAGATGCCGGGGGTGGATGGCCTGCCGATAGAATTTTATGTAAATTACATTGATCTCCTGGCACCACACTTTCTGGAGGTCTATAATGAAGCGATGGAGCTGGGCCATCTGCTGAAATCCATGAGAGAAGCGCTGGTTGTCCCCTTATTGAAACATGGGAGGGAGAGCAGTGATGTGACCGCCTATAGGCCCCTGTCTATGTTGACGGTGGACTATAAAATCTTGAGCCGCATATTGGCCACAAGACTGCTGCCCCACATGACTGCACTAATCCAAGAGGATCAGGCTGGGTTTATTCCCACTAGGAACACCTCGGACAATATCCGACGCCTTGTAGGACTGTTGGGGAGTGCCTTGGGTGCGGATGTGATGCCGGCAGTGTTGTCCGTAGACATAGAAAAGGCATTTGACATGCCCCAGCCGCCGTCAGCAGCTGATCTGATATGGGAGCGATCGTGCTTCACCTATCTGGGAGTCAGGATATATCATAGTGCTGAGGACATGCTGGAGGGGAATATAGGATGCTGTATAAGAGCCCTGCGGGGCTGTATGGTGTTCTGGGCGACTCTTCCCCTTTCGGTAATGGGGAGAGTTGCGCTGCTCAAAATGGTGGCCTTGCCCCGACTGCTTTATTATTTCCGTACGCTACCAAGATAGATACCCCCTCGGTACTTTAAAGAATTACGAACGCTCACCATTGACTTCCTCTGAGGGCATGGGCGGCGACGAGTGGCAGTGGAGACGCTGTTGAGACCAAAATCGGAGTTCCTAGGTTTCAAAGTAGACACATTAATCACCAGTGCACCCTTTCAGATTAAAGGGCAACCCTCTGGGCGCTACTTCGAATTGAAATCGCTACCGCGATTTAATCACGTGTAAAACATTATCATCCTGCAGCGTTTGTTATTCAATAAAACATAACCTTTAGGTTTGCATTGAAAGTTTCTTGTATTTATTTAATATTGTTTCGTTTCCAATTGAGATGTTGTATGTCACATTCAATTCATCAATTATCCATCTATCACAAGGTCCCAATGCATTTCGTGCCGAAGGGCACTTCATCAAGGGAATCTGAAAACAAATAGGTATAATGAGGACCCACACTCATATTGTTCATATTGCAAAAGAATCTAACAATCATCTACCTATAAAGGAGAAAGTCAGTGCTTCATTAAGGTATATGCAATAAACCAACCAGTCATGTATGTCAAGCATTAATAAATAGAAACTGTGGTAATCGTGTGAAAAACATGATGCGTGAAATCATAATAATAATAACATACTGCTAAACAATTAAGACATTCTAAAGGTTTTCAGCTGTGCGTGGTATAACGTGCTCAAAGGAAAATGAAATGTTATCTAAGCGCCAACCTATGGTGACGCTACACCGTGTTTAATTTGAATACAAGCCTGTGCACAGTCGAGAACCCTTATTGTGTGAACAGTAGACACATTGAAATGTCTCCTTTTACTACCTTCAAAAAAGATTACCAAAATTAGGAAAGAAATAAGACACGTCCTGAAACAGAAAGACTTATCTCTGAGAGAGCTAGCCAGGATTCTGGGTCTCCTCTCCTCTTCTATCCAAGTCATCTTTCCCGGTCCCCTCAACTATCGGGCCCTCCAAAGGGTAAAGGCGAGAGCCCTAAGAACTGGCCTCTGGTACGGAGATCGGATCTGTCTGGATCAAGAAGCCAAATCGGAACTAGCCTGTTGGCTCAAGAACATAGACGCTTGGAATGGAAAAGCAATCTTTGGTTCAAAACCAGAGTTTGTTTTACAATCAGATGCGAGCCTTCATGGCAGGGGAGCTTGCCTTCTCAATCAGAACACTGGTGGTATCTGGTCATAAGAGGAATCATCTCACCACATAAATTATTTAGAACTAACAGCTGGGCTTTATGCCCTCATGAGCGCACCAAATCTGCAGGCCTCTCAAATCTAGCAAAGAAACTTTGGATGTTCTGTCTGGAACATAAGATCGCTCTTCTGTCTGGAACATAAGATCGCTCTCAAAGCGGAATACTCCACAGACTGGAACTCAAGATTCCTGTTAGATAACAGCAATTGGAAACTGAATGCTTCCGTGTTCACTACCCTAAACAAGATTTAGGGCCCTCTAGAGATAGACTTATTTGCGAGCAGACTAATCTTTCAACTGGAGAACAACTTCAGCTGGATGCCCCTATAAACTTGGAAAGGAGCCAAGGTGTACGCATTCCCTCCCTTTGCCATGATTCAGAGAGTTCTTCGAATATTGAGACAGGATCAATATGAGTTATTAGGACAAGGGTCCTAATAACTCCCATTTGGCCATCCCAAGCATGGTTCCCCACCACTCTAGAACTAGCTTGCAACCCCTCTTTTTAATTCCTACCCTAGAGAATCTTCTAGCAGACGTAGACAGAGGAGTTCACCCCCTAATTCAGAACAGGAGTTTAACCCTTCTTGCCTTGAGAGTGTCCGGAGGAGCCAATGAAATCTCAGGACTTTCAGCCACGGCTGCAACTCTCCTCAGAGAGTCTTGGGCCCCAGGCACTCACTACAGCTATAACAACATATGGAGAATCTGGGTACGTTGGTGCCTGGAAAGGAGCCTAGATTCATTGAAAGCACCAATTGTTGACATAGTTAACTTCCTTGTTAAACAATTTCATAAAGGCCTCAGCTATAGAACTATCAATTGCTATAGATAGGCTATTTCTGCTGGTCACATCCTTGTCAATGGTAAAACGGTAGGTAAAAATGTCATTGTTTGTTTGTAGAGTGATGAAAAGCATTTGTTTAAGAAGACCTCCTAAACCTAAATATAAAAGTCTTTAGGATATCAAACTAATCCTTGATCTTTTCAATAACTGTCCTGTTAATACTCTCCTCAATAAAAATAAAAAATAAACTTTCCCATTAAGGTGGCTACTCTACTATGCCTAATCTCATGCAGAAGGGTCTCTGATGTCAAAGAACTGGAGATGAGGAATAGATCTTTTAACATGTTCGGAGTCAAATTTGAGATTTATTGAAGAACAAAGACTATGTCTGATTAAATTTTTACCCAAGTTTTGATTTATGTCCAAAACTTTGCGTTGTGGACTGCATGAGAGAGTGTGTTCACAGAATTTCTGCTCTTTGCCTTCAGGATGTTAACCAATTACTTATATCCTTTGTTAAACCCCAAAAAGGCATAACCTCGACCTCTATTGCTAGATGGGTTAAGACATTTCAAGCTCACTCCCTTAGAGGGGTGCTGTGGCCAGTAAATCTCTCTGGTCTAGAGGTAAGTTGGACGACATTCTCAAAACTGCTGACTGGTCAAATGCTAGCACCTTTGCAAGTCATTATTGCAAGCCTATTGAACATATGTCTGATGTTGTTTTACAAAGCTACCAACATGCATAATGTAGCCTCCATTCTTGTAATGAAATTGCGATTCTCATATTAACATGACTAGAGAATCTGGATTTCATTAAAGACACGGAGGCTGACATTATCCCTCCCATCCCACCCCTTGGTGGTCTTACAATGATTTAATGCTGTTTTTGTTACAGTTTATTACGGTACTATTTTATTAACAGTACTTGTTTCATCTCTTTTTGCTTTTAGCTTGATAAGCTTGACACAATTTTTACATTCAAGAGATATTTACTTCTTTCTCTTTTCGGGTAACTCTCCTTAACTGTGTGTCATCTGGCCTTTGGGTTTACCTTCGTTCTTCCTTCTCCTTCATCCTGCTCATCAGAAGATTGTTAAAGACCCCTCCCCTTTCAAGGTGAGCTCCCAGAAGGGCCAACTTGTCTCAACCCCCAGTTATTAACACCTTGCCAGGGTCGCCCATTCTCCCCCGGTCCTGAACATTCCATTCGCGGGTGTGGTCATGACGGAACGGTTCCGTCATGAGCACAGCGCGACCGATGCTCATGACAGAACCGTTCCGTCATGAGCATCGAAGGGGTTAACCAGGTAAAAATAAAAAAAAGCAAAAAAATGTCATTATTCCGAGCCCAATACTAAGCGCACCGTGGGAGGTCCTTGCACCTCAAATGAATCGGGAGATCGTAGCACCTCATTCATGAAGGGAGGTCCCTGCACCTCAAATTTGAAAGGTGTCCCTAGCGGCACAATTTACTCCGGTGTCCTAAGTGGCACAAATTACGATGGTGTCCCCCACGGCACGTCTTACGTGGTTGTCCCTAGTGGCACAAAAGATCGGTGTGCTCATTATATTACAGACTCTGATTCAGAAAATGAGGATGTCTTACCTGACCCTTCGGATGAATTTGTCCTTGATTTGGACAGCGAAGAGGACCTTGATTTTAACAAAGAGCTTAATGATGAGTGGAGAAGTGTGGCTCAATGGTTAGAGCAGCAGACCCTGATGCAGAGGTCTAGCCCGGGACCAGGGTTCAATTCCCGCCTCGGCGGGTCTTGGGCTCAATTTCCTCTGACCTGATATTTCTCGCCTCGGTGCCTATTCTAATCATGGGTCCCACTCTGCAACTCTGGGCAATAGCTTGCTTAATCTCCTCAACGGCCCCAACAACGCTAGGATGCCTGGCTTCACCTTGGGGGTGTCAGGAGTGGGCACTTCACAGGGAAAAACCAGGAAGGGTTCCACAGCGGTATGCGTACAAGCGCCGAGATACCCTCATGGGTCGATTAGTGCGCTATACAAGTACTACTACATTTACATTTATATATAACTCACCATCCTCATCTAAAGATGTCTTCTCGACATAGTGGGACCATTAGCCAGAATCCTAGATTCTGCAGAAGACAGCCACAATAATAGCACCCCTCTCAACACCAATATCATCAGGGATGGAGCCAGAGAGCATTAATTCTACTGGGTAATGCCAACACTAGCATTAATGCAGAAAGACAGAGTCGTTTTGACTAAAATAAATCCAAAACTAACTGCATGGCGGATAAAGAACCCTCACAAAACCTAAAAGGTTTACTCTTTAAATCATTTATGATAGATTGGACTCACATACCTTTACAAACTTCTTTCCCAAGAGGCATGCCTCTCTCTCCAGAGCAACAAAAAATAATAGAGAAGGAGATCTCCTCTATGCTTCAGAAAGGAGACATAATAGAGGTCCCATTAGAAACTTTAAGATTTAGACATAATAGAGGTCCCATGTGATGGAAAGCTCAGGCTTGGTTCCCTAAGCTGTTGCAGTGGAGTTTCGATCGTCCACGGTTGTTGCCGGACTCGAAGTGGTTATTGCAGGGCCCTCGTCAAGAGCAGCATCCTCTGCTGCTGGAGGGCAGGCTAACCCTGATGGCATGGAGGCTTTCAGGGAACAGTGGCATTTGCCAGGAGTTTCGAGCAAAACTTCAGACTTCATCAAACAGGCATGGGCACCCTCTCCCAGGAAGCGTTACTCTGTGGCCTGGAAGAACTGGGTGGATTGGTGCATGGGAAGACAGGTGGATCCCGTGGGGGCAGAGCTTCCCCACGTGTTGAATTTTTTCGCTAATAAGGCAGCTAGTGGCCTAGCCTATCGCTCGGTAAACAATTTCCGTTCAGCCATTTCTGCAGGGTATGCCCAGATAGACGGGAAACCGGTAGGCATGCACCCGATGGTTTGTAAATTACTAAAAGGAATTAGGGTGGATAATCCTCCCAAACCCAAATACACTGGTTTGTGGGAAGTTTCACTATTCATTTCATTGTTCAACAGATGGCCGGATAATGCACTTTTGTCTAGGAAACAATTATCAGCAAAGTTGGCCATGTTACTTTGTCTATCAGCATGCAGAAGATCTTCGGACGTGAGAGCACTCGACGTTACAGGTAGAGTGTTTACCCCGGAAGGGGTTTCTTTTACTATTACAGGTCGTACCAAAACGATATCAAGACACATTGATTATAATGCTTTCCCTGACAATGAAAAAGTATGTGTAGTTAAATGTTTAAAAGCATATGAAGAATGTACAAAGGCCTTGAGGCCTCAAGGTTGTTCACAATTATTGATTGCTGTGCAAAAACCGTTTAGACCTGTGGCAGCTGCCACAATTGCCAGATGGCTTCGCTTCATAATGAAGGAAGCAGGTGTTGATACGCAGATCTTTGGTGCTCATTCTGTCAGAGGCGCTATGGCGTCAAAGTCTTATGGTTTGGGATCTAGTATCCAAGATATCATGCGATGTGCAGATTGGTCTTCTCAATCAAGGTTTAAAATGTTTTATTATAAGCCGGTGGGAGATATTACTTCTGTGGTTTTTAATGAGCGTTAAACTAGCATAATCTGAAGCCTCCGGTCCTGTGATAGAATCAAAAATTTGCTAGCATTCGCGCCAAGAATTTTCCATTCTATTAAGGACACGGAGGCGAGGATTGTCCCACCCGGCTTAACTTTTACAGTAAATAAGCTTACCCACCCTATTATGCAGTGATTACGGTGGTGTGTTTCCTTTCTTTCAGGATCAGATAAGAAGTCTGACTAAGCGAGCACGGACATCAGGATGTTTGCCCTGAAACCTGGTTTTTTTCCATGTTGGAGGAGTTATTTGTTATTCAAGTTATTGTTGGACTTGGTTCGCCTCAAAGAAAGAGGATGATGGGAGAACGCAAGGGGTTCTTATGGACTATGGGGGCGTGCCTATACTCATGTGTACTCATGGTAAATGTAGTTTGTTTTACTGTTATTTATGAAAATATCCATTTTCATTGGCTGCTGTGTTTATTGCAGTAAAGATTGAGAAGCATAATTTTCGCCTCCGTGTCCTTAATAGAATTGAAAATTCTTGGCGCGAATGCTAGCAAATTTTTGACTCTGGGGAAGAGTGCAGTTGGATGATGAGAGGCGCCCCATCAGCTGTGTGTGGGCGGAAGTGGAACAAAGTGTTATTTTGCTGTTTTTTTTCTTTCCTCCCTTCAGCCTCTTCCGGGAGTCTTACACCTTCTGCCCCAGGTCTCTTTAACTTGTTCTATTTAATGTATTTAAGTGCTACTTAAATAAAAATAAAAACAGAAATGACTATGTACCACCTGTGCGCTATATTTTCTCCATAGCATCCATATCAAAGCACTATTCTGTACAGATGAAGATGCAGGATTCTTTAGATATTTTGGTGATTTACAATGCCTCGTGTGATAGGTCGTCTTCTAGTACACAGTAAGAGTGATCTGATATTCTTCGAGCAGACACTCTCTGATGGCTGATTAAATGTGAGTAAAAGAGGTAGTAATTCGCTGACATTTTGCAAGACAGATGCGCAAATGAGACCTAATCAAAGTCACAGATTCACACATCTTTTATTACAGGACAGGGAAGAAGTTTGCTCCCAATAAGCATAGGCTCCAATTAAAAAAACACAGATATAACAACCTATTGCAAGTGTGCATGTCAACTTAAATAAATGTGGAAAAATACTAGCTTTAGCTTTTTTGTGTCAAAAATAAATGTGGATTAATACGGGTAAAATGACCAAAAAATAAATGTGGAAAAATACAGACGGAAATGTGAAAAAAATAAATACCATAAAACCGGGAGCCCTAATTATAACACATTCTAATCAACTTGCTTGTATGTGTACATGCACATGCATACTTGTCTCAAAACTATATGCTTACAAAGCCGCAGTACCACACTATAGTCTTATAAACGCTCATGGATACCTGTAATGAACCAACACGTTTAGAGCTTCAATGCACATTTTTCATGAGCACACTCTCCTATGCAGATACCGTGCACAATTCTAAGAAACTCCCCTTTGGGTATAATGAACCTACGTCTTTCAGATCAACGACCATGGTTATAACAACTCGCTCTTCACGGGAAACATGCGTGATTCCAGTATATTTTGTGTGTGTTTATTGGCCTTCATATTGTTCTAAAAACCCAAATTAATTTCTTGTTAAGCGTTCGTAGATGGGTGTCACTGTATAGCTTAGTTTTAATAATCGGCATTTCTGTACCGTGCCCCATCTCTGTTGCAATATCCTAACATCTGCCTAAAGTTCTTGCAATGCTGTGCAACAGCCTGTTGATTATTTGTTCGTATCTGTTGTCCAAAGGAAGGGGAACAGACATGTAAGGCTTCTGCCCAAAAAAAATGACGGCAGAGGACCGTTGCCCTACCTGTAGCCACTGAAATCTGTAGACACTGACCCACCTGCAGACACTAACCCGAAGGGATGAAGCCTTTCTGGCCAGAAAGGACTTGACACTGGGCTTTCTGAACAGGAAGAGAGCAAATATCCGGTTTGTCATTAAAGCACATCCAGCCACAGTTTCAACTTTCACTGGCTGATGGGACAACGCAGGGTTTTTATGTAAACGTACGTTATCAAATGTGATCTTTAGTTTACAACCAAGAAGAGCTAATGAGGAAGTTCAACATGTTCTCAGGAGTGTATAATTAGATCTTTCTTTAAACAGTTCTTTCGCCAAGATGGTTCAAAATGTAATTGCACTGTTCTTTTTAGAGCCCATATTCCCTTGGAATGTCATGTTATATTGGGTAAGGCTTTGACAATGTTAACACGTCAATCGGTAGTGTTTTATCTCTTTTCATTATGATTGACTGTCACCTGTGTAATTGTTCAACAACCAACAAAGGCATGTGGTTTTCGCTAGGCATTCATGGGTAAGTCCCCCAACTTCTTTAATCGTGTGATTGCAGGGGTGTGTGACATTGGAAAGTGGTGGGGTGCAAAGTGATTTGCATACAGCACCGTAGCGAGCGAGCGCAGCGAGCGATCCCGAACCCCAAAAGGGGGGTTTGTGCAGGTTACCCCCCCCCCCCAAGAAAATTTTGAATAAAAGAAGAAAAATCGTGCATTTTCAAGCAAATTTGAGAAAGCAGGAAGGTTAATAAAGCAATTGTGAATGTGCAGTTATTTTTTTTTTGTAACATCGTTTTTATTGCAGTACCAAAATAATTGCACAGACAACACATTGGTAAATAGCATAGCAATACAGCAGTATGGCACATAATCATTCCGCCTCCCCTAACATGCAACTCGAGGCTCCAGGTAGAAGACCAAGCAACGAGTACAGTGAGACCATTCTCTGCTTCATTGTCCAATGTCCATTTCCAGAAACACAGGAAGATGCAGACTGCTTTTAAGTTTTTGCCCCTGCCCCACCCCCTATCAACCACCCCCCCACACTCCCCAAACTCCCTAACACCCCCCCCCGTGGCAGCGCTATAGTAGAATCCTAGAGAAAAGTAAGGTCTGGCGTGTGCAAGGAGCAGTTAAACATTCACTAAAGGTGTGCTCCTGGTGCGCTAATGGGGTCGACCGCTTCAGAGTCCGTATCCTCTCCTTCCTCCTCATCATTATCATCCCGGAGCGCCTGCACTATCATTTCCCATGCTGTTGCCCTCTCCATGGCTTTCTCATCAGCAGCCCTCCTAGCCATCTGGTATCGTAGAGTGCTTTCACAGGCTGCCCACCTCAGACATTCACCATACCAGCGTTTGTATGTGGGCCCCACTTTCGATTTCCAATTCCTGGTTATTTCCCTCTTCGCCAATATCAGCCCCATGTCTATGAATCTGCTGGTCGTCTTATTTTTAGACGTGTGTGGAAACCAGTGCAGCACCCCCACTGCTTTAGTGTATTGTATCTCCCTATCCGTGGTGTTATTTAAAGCCCTCCCGACCCCCTGCCAGTATTCCCCCAGTGTAGGGCAATCCCAAAGCATGTGTCCCAAATCCGCCCCCAGTGTGCCACACCTAGGACAGGCCGCTTGTTCCACTCCAAAGTACTGCCTTAGTTTCCCTGGCGTGAGGTATGCCCTAGTGAAAGTGCAGTTATTACATTAATAGATGACATAACATAGGTAGCTGCTTATTCAGTATAACCACAGAGCTTCATACATTCCTTCCTATTACGCTGCTTAATTCAGACTATAAGACTTTCATGAAAATCTCAGCACTAAGAGTAGAAGAAGTTGCACAGCAGTTGGGAAACAGCCTTCATTTCAATTCGTAAACACTAAAACATAGATTCAGTGGCGTTGCTCCATTCATGATATGTGAAATGTTCTCTAAAAACGCACATCATTCAAATGTGATGTTGCACATATGCAAAATGAAAACTAGTCCTGCACCTATGCATTAGGAAATCGTACTATTCCTGACCTGTTATCCTTGGCGGCTCCTCCGTTATGGCAGAGGAGCGGTGCCACCGCTGCTAGCAGCTGCAAACACGAAAAATAAAATAAATAATAAAACTATTTTGTTATCATTTTATTTTTCTTCAGAAGGTGAGTCATAGGGGTGGAGCTATCATGACGAGAGCACTGAAGGAGGAGTGGTGGCACTGGTGGACACTGCTACAAGCGTGCATGGACTGACAGAGGAGTGAATAAAAAACAATGGCTGCCTGCGCTTCGACAAAATGTAGTCACTTGACTGGTCCAGCGTCTTCAGTGCAGCCTGCATGACCCTGCACTGGAGCCATTCCCATCTAGGATTGCATTAGTACCAGTGACCAAAAAGAAATTCATTTTAGGATTATAACGCCACAGTTTATTAACGTTTATTAAAACACTTCATCCACAGGTGGGACAGCGCATTTTGTGTAATTTACAGCAAACCTTTACCATAATACTGGTCCTTCTTGTCAATCCTCCAGGGGGTGAGGGATTGACTGCTTCTGGTGCTTAGGCTCAACTTGCTAGGCCGCTGCACTGGGCCAGATCTGGTTCTCATTCAAATAAGAATTCATCTAGGTAGTGGAGCTTGACTACCTTTGGTGCGAAGTGATTTTATTGAATATCTCAAAGTACGATAAGAACAAGACACTTCCCATCCCATCCATGGGCAACAAACATGGTCCAATGACTTTCAAAGCACTTTGCATGAGCAAAGAAATTACATGGTATAAATATATATATTTTTTTAACATATGGGGAGATTACGTAATTGGCCCAAAATCACAGGATGTTGAGCCAAGGCCAGAAATCTAAAGTGGTTCCCCAGTTCCAAAGTCAGCAGCTCTGGCTGTTAAGCCACACGATCTCCACTATGGGCACTGAAGGGACAAATGAGATAGCAGGGGGGTAAGACTTTGCATCCAATGATCTCTGCAATCATTGTTCTCAGTGCTAATCACTCTGCATCTAATGATCCCTGGAAACATTTTTTCATTGCTTATTAACCGCATCGCTGCTGCAGCGATTTTTGCGCTGTGCGGCTTTTTTTTAAAAGCCGCGTTACATGACGAGCTCAGCTCGTCATCAGCACACGCCACCCGTGGCTGATGACGAGCTGAGCTCGTCATCAGCATCAAAAGGTTTAAAGTGACACATCCGTGAAGATTTGAGCAAGAGGAGCTTGTGACCACATGGTCTGAAACCTGATTCTCTGTAAGCAATACACGTCATAGGACCACGTCACACCTGCTGGTAAGATGCAATATCCAAGGCATATTCCTCTCCAGGGTCAGCAAACTAGCCTATCATTATAGAGACAATTAAAGATACCCTGAAGAACTTAAACATTTACAATGGCTTCTTTGAACAAAAATAACTGCTTGATTTACTTGCCAGAACAATGGAGGACGGTGGCTAGGTGAAAGAATTAAGAAAAAAAAACGTGATGACGAATTTGTCTTTCACTACCGTGATAAAATTCAGAGTGCATCACTCAAAGCTTGAGTATAATGTCAAAAATTTGCATTACCGAAAATCCACATTTTTATTACATTCACTCCTTTTCAAAGTATCTAGATGTTTCACAATGTACATACCTTTCCAATTCATAACAAACCCAAATGTGTCACTAGATTTCTCTATTCATGCATGTGCTCCGGTACAACCTTCTTCTTTCATAGAAACAAACATAGGATAGAACATTGTACTGCAATGTTTCAATGCTACCGAATCTATGTCCCTGTAGAACCCGAACCTGTAGTGCTCATCCTGATGCATAGGCATAGCAAATGTCTACAGAGCAGTTGTTACACTCCGGCTTAGTCCTAAATTTTGCTTGTGGAAAACTCTCCCTGTGCATGCCTATGCATTTATGTATGTATGTTAAGGCCACTCAATAACCTGTTCTATAAGTTTCCTTCAAACTGAAAAATCTCCAATATTGTGGGACTAATCCCCGAAATGTGAACACATATGCAAAAAAGCACATTAAAATGGCCCTTTATGATCCACAGAGCAAAGGCCTCAGGGAGGTTTGACCACTACCTAGAAGATAGCGTTGGCCTGGCCCATCGAAACAAGTTGCCAATTAAACAGGCCATCAAGGAAAGGTTGTGGTCTTACTGTGTATGTCCCCATTTTGTGACAGGCGTCAGTCCATTTAGATTGCTAAGAGGAGGGGGACCATCCTCAGATATATAACTTTGTTGGCTTTTGAACAAAAGTCCTAACAAAAATGACATTATGAGATCTTAAAATGATGTCCCCATAACGAAGAGGGTAGAAGCAAAACAAACCAAATCCAAAATGAGATATGGCCAAGTATACAGAGCAAAGCTGCCAGAGTTGAGAGCAGGAGATGTACGCATAAGGCTTCCTGTGAGAGTGGAGAATGGGACATTCCAAATATTCTTACCAAAGAAAACTGTAAAAGCAAAATAAGGAAGCTTAATTACATTAAATGACAAGTGACAGAGAGTAACAAATGATTGTCAAACTGCGAGTGACAATGTTAAGGTTGCAAGAGAATGGAAGATGAGGTTAGGGAAGATAGCCCTGACGAGTTGAGTAAAGCTGCGTCCGAAGCACACTGTACAACAGTGGTGTTAAAAATGAAATAGAAATTCCAATGGTAATTTCCTCTCCCCCACTTCCCTTCCCGATACTTTTGGTTTGGCCCGTAGGACGTTGGGTGAATGGCTGAATTTGAGAGATGTTCCTGCCTTTTGGACTCACACTCTGGTGCTCTCTAGGAACAGCTTACTTTCTAAGGTTATGTCAGGGTTGTTACACCATCACCCCAAATGATTTTTGTTTGGAGGACCAGCTCTTCGTTGGGTTTGCTGGTTGCAAGAAGGGAAAGGCGGTCCATAAAAGAACCCTATCGAGATGGATCGTTCTCTGCATTAAGATCTGCTACTCTTTGGCCGGTAAGGAACCACCAGAGGGTATAAGGGCTCATTCTACAAGAGCTAAGTCTTCGTCCTCAGCATTGGCTAGAGGTGTACCTGTCGAGGATATTTGTAGAGCGGCAACTTGGTCTTCCCTCCACATTTTCGCGAAGCATTACTGCTTGGATTCCGAAGTGAGGAGGGACGGTCACTTTGCTCGCTCTGTCCTTCAGGATTTTCTGGTTTAGAAGAGTGGACTCCCTCCTCCGGGAGTGGGGACTGCTGTGGAACTCTATTCACAAGGTGAGGAATCCACACGGCAGATGTATCTATCATAAGAACAAGTTACTTACCTTCGGTAACGCTTTTTCTGGTAGATACAATATCTGCCTGTGGATTCCTCACTGACCCACCCGCCTCCCCGTTGTCCACTCTTCTATGCCAGAGTTATTGTACTGTAATGTATAATTATTTTGATGTCAAGGAAATGTTTCAATTGCTTTCCTGCATTTGCTGTGCACTGTGTGTTTTGCCTTGACTATTGTGTACTGTGTATACTTTGTATATATCTACTGTCATTGGTCCGTCCGTGTGCCTCGATGGCACGGAAAAAAGGGCGGAACTGATGTCATCACGCCGGCGTGGGCCTATTGTAGGCGTCGGTGACGTCAGCGGAGTCGCGAGCGATGTCGTGTCTGTATGACGTCCGAGTCCACGTCGGCGCGAGGCTACAAAAGAATTTCCGAATGTTGCTGATGCAAGGGGGATATTCACAAGGTGAGGAATCCACAGGCAGATATTGTATCTACCAGAAAAAGCGTTACCGAAGGTAAGTAACTTGTTCGTCAGGGTTGTTACACCATCACCCCAAATAATCCTTTTTAGTATGTCATCAACCCGACAAAACCATCTTTTACATGTAGTTTTACATTCCAAAGGCGAGAAAGGGAACTACTTTGCAAGGATGCAGCTAGATAGTATTGGAACACCACGAATCTGGAAGAAAACAAAAACTTACGATACCCGCCAGCAGTAAAAGTTGCACATTCCCTCCCACATCTTTTCCTCACTGATCAATCTTCTCTCGTTCAATATTTATGTACCCCTTTTTTGTTCACGTTCCGAGCTACGGGCATCAGCACAGCTGGTTTGTGAGTACGACGCACCTCTTGGATACACACTCGCAGATCTTCTAGCTCATCCGTGTCCTGCTGAAAAGTGTAGCGGCGCACAGTGCGGACCCTGAGCGCTGCCGTCTTCCAAAGAGCTTCAGCAAAGAGCCCACATAGTCCAGCTTCTGCTCCCTAAAACTGGACAGGACAGATATTTTGCTCAATCACTCGCTGCTTCTTGGTTGGAGAATTTAACAGAACTCATTTTAAAACCAGAATGGCAAGGCCAACTTTCAGTGGCTAAAGGTGCTTCCAGTGACACACTGTTTCATCATGGTTTGTACAATTATTGCACTGCTTTATTTACAGACCCAAACATACGAAAGCTTCGCTGTCTATATATTTCAATTACAAAATGTATATAAGTCATAAACATTAATATTTAAAGGACCGTAAACATTAATATTTAAAGGACCCACTCAAAGGTGGCCGAAACTGGAAATACGCGGTGGCGTGGTGTTGTTGTATCTAACATAGCACTGACAGGGCTTGCGTGGAAGGTCAAAAAGAGGGTGGCCATCTCGGAAAAACGAGATGTGAATTAAAGTGGATAGTGTGTACCTTGAGCACTTTGCAGCTGTTAGGTGGACTGGATAAGGACTTGATTTCTGCTTTTGCAATGACAGCGGCTACAATGGGTCAGCTTTTACTAAATCCTGGCAATCTTACATGTGGCATAGCAGCCGTCACGCCGACAGAGACGATCTCCTCTCCAAGCATGATTCACAGCACGCACCCACCTGTATGATTCAGCTGAGACTGTGACGAGTCTAACGAGTCGGCCTGGTCGGACGTCTGCTGCTGGGCTCAGGCGGCTGCTGGCTCTAGTACGTAGTCACACAGTCACTCTCTGCACATGGCGGCAACGACAGTACAGTAGTTCTGTTCTAGAAACAGTACTTACACACAACCTCACGACGGCGTGCACGTCCCGAATGAATGGCCAATCACTGCTGGCTTCATGCTGAAGTCAGACCCATGATTGGCCAGATCTATCCACAGTGCTGCAGTGTCTGCCACTCTGCCCCCACCCACGCGCGGCATCCAATAATGGATGTTGCGCGGTGGACCAGCCAATCCTGGCGTTGCATGCAGCACCAGGATTGGCTAGGGGGGTACTTTGTGTACTCGCCCTTGCGGCCCTTGTAAAACCCGGGGCCCGGCTGAAAGAGCACCCCGGCCCCTTTTGACCCTCTCTACTATTATGCCTCATTGTGATGACACATCTGCGCATGCTTGGGCAAGTCACAGCCCAGTATTTCTCATGAGCACAGTGTGCTGCTGGCCTGCTGCAAAGACTGAGTCTGTCACTCACAGCAGCAGACCACCAGCAGCCCCGCCCTCACCCCCTGCACACGCACCGTAATAAATTATTCCTCCTGTGTGTCCCGCGCTGCGCTGTGGCGCTAATTGAAGATGTTTATAGCTTCCAACGCAACTTGCCACAGTGTGTCCAGGCTTAGTGGGGCTACGCCCCTACGCCCCAATGGACGCACCGTGGCTGTGTGATTGGTAACTGGTGCTGCACCCTTATGTCTGTGAAGGTGAGCTAGACCCATTGAGTGATGCTTCTGTTTTGTGATTGCCAGAACAAACTTAAACATATCTAAGTAGCAAAATACCTGTACGCAGCTTTTATTTATGTATCAGAGAATTTATTAAAGCCTTAGGTGCTCTTACCACTCTCCACCAGCCAGGCAAGTGTGCACTCAGACTGCAATGTGCAAAGAAGGCCTCCTCATTACTGGTGATGACATATCCATGACTAGCTGTATGCACGTCTCAGATTCCCTGGTGTTGGGATCAACCACTGCTTGGCACCAGAACCCTCGAACCTACAAACTGTGTCTCAACCAGGCTTGTCTGTGCAACTGGCAGGTGTTGGGAAAGAGGTGTACAACTATGTCATTTTAAAATTAAGAAGATGATCTCGTGCATGAAACAAACATGCCAGCACTTAGTGCTACTGTGAAGAGTCATGTGAATGTGCTAATAACAAACTATACTAAATCAAGTTGTTATTAAAAAAGCAATGCAAATGTTTGTCAATGATGTATAGCCAGCATGTTTTGTGGCTTCCCCTACTACTGCAACTTACTGGTAGCACCAACTCCGGACAACCTTTTACACTCACTACAACAACATTCTTTATTAGCAAGTATATGCCATAACATGTTAAAATAGGCTTCTCATAGCACCTGAGGCAATTTAAAATATTAAAATAATACAAACAATCCTGATCTTGATTGACAGTGTCAGTGTAGTAAAACTATGGTTGGCCAGGGGCCGAGGAGGGAGCTCTCTGTGATCATCTTGTCACATGCGAGGCTTCCACGAAGGAGCTTGCCACATACATATGAATAGCTCAACACTGATCCAGCACAAAGTGCCAGCACTTCAATGCAGCTTGCGGTCGAAACCTGTTCAAACAGTGGTAGATGTTTGGATTTTTGTGCAAAGGTGCTTGAAGTGCAGTATTATCTCCTGGCCACCCATTTTTCAATCACCATAATCGGAGTAACATGATTGTTAGCAATTTTGAATTTTGGCGAGCTCCAATTTAACAGGTAAAAGGCCTAGGCAAAATTTAAAGTATAAAGTGCAAGATGCGTCTGGGCTGATGTCGTTCGATACCTAGAGTAAGCTCTGTGTCTAAATAATCAGGGGTCAGTACGGACTCTTGTGCCCTAAGATTTTTATTTAAAAACGTTTCTTTGACCATAGCAGCAACAACACTGATGATAAGAGCTGGATCAGCCCAAAGATCTGCACAACTGAGAGGCATATTCACAAAAGAAGTAACGGAGCGCAGCATTAGCCCTGTTGGCTTAAAACTGCGCTCCGTCACTTCAGAAATGCAGGGCTGCCCCTTATTTACAAGAATACTGTGCAGCCCTGTGTTTCCCCCTGCACTGGCACTAAATTTAGCAGCCTAGCTCCAACACAGGCACCCTCGCACCATATTGCAAGGGTGCCTGCGTTCTAGGGTAAGATTGTTTATGGAAACTTGATAAAGTCTTGCCACACTTCTCATTAATGGTTCTATATCTTCCCTCTCAATAGGGCTTTGTATTCTCTCCTTGCAGCCCTAAATGCCTGCTCATTTCCTGAAGAGGAACGCCAGTCCTTGTACACACTTGTCTGCATGTGCTTGGCAGCTCCGCACTCTGTCATATCAGCCTTTATGGGGTTTCCTGCTCTTACTGCTTGGTGTCCAGAATGCAGACCAATAGCGCCCGAGTTTGCTGTCATTTGTCAAAACTGCCCCGGCTCTGGGGTCTCTGAACTACTTCCATATCCAGCACCAGGTGTCAGGTACCCCCCGTCAATCACACATCTCGAGTCCAGACAAAGCATCATAACTATTCTGTGTGTTGATATTAGACCCATGGTGGTAGCGTCCAGCGCTAGTAATCCTGTTGTAGGTTTCATCCATGTTTCCAGGCCCACATGGATTAGTAATGTTATATATAAATTGTGTATCCATGGCTGGGGTCTGAGGTTCAAACACCCGCCTAGTTATCCTTTGTTGGGGGTTGGGTTTGCACAGGTGTGCGTAGAAGTACCCCAACGGGCGCACACAAATACTGTTCTCATTATATACTAGTGAAGATGCTCTTAAGAGAACAGTTGCCACATGTTGTGGATGTTTAAAATTTATAACAATGCAATCCCCACTTCCCAGTTTTTTGGACGGGCCTACCCAGTTCACCCTCCTTACTGCCATTATCTGATCTGAATAAGAGGTAGGAAAGCCACAATTTTTGTTAAGCCATGCTACTGTCTTATTTTTCAATGATGCGTGAGATTCATCATATGGTGAGGCGGGATGAGTACCACAAGGTGGAACGTTAGTCAATACCGCCACAAACGGTGCACAGTCAGGTGGTAAATGCAAGTATCGATTATTCCTGGGGGCCTTGGAGCTGGTCCACTTCGTGGGGCTAAATTGGGTTGTGTCATCAAAGCAGGTGCTACTGGGACGACTGGTGTACTTAGTGCATCATTCACAATAGTAACTACTGCAACAGTATTGCGAATGCTCTGATGGTCTTTAGCACTCGTCACCTCCTGCCCTCTTCCCCCAGCTTTAACCCTACCACTGGTGGCTGCAGCCTGGTGTGCAGACACCAGACCGCCCAGCCTAGCCACTTCCGTGACCAGGCTCTCTATCTGAATGGTCAGTGGTTTAATCATCTCCTCTAATTTCGCTACAAATGTTGCTTCTAGATTTTTAATAAGAGAAGCAAACTGTTCAGCATTTAAGTTAAGACCACTATCATTATTTCCAGTGAACACAAAGGGGTTTATGACAGGGCTATTCGTTTCTTTCCCATCCAGATCCCTTCTTTTAGTGCTATGTTCGTCACCCCCCCCCCCCCCCCCCCCCCCCCCCGTTTTTGATGTGCTATCCTGCAGGTTCGCATCGGCCTAATGACAGGCGGAGCTTCGGCTGTTTCCTCGCTTGACAGGGCGTGTTGGTCTAAATGTACCTCAACACTCACCGTAGTGGGCGTCTGCGGATCTACTCTGACGACTCCGCTCGTATTTGCCTCAGCCTCTGTGATCACCCTTTCGGAGACAACTCTGGTAAATCCAGTGTCGGAGTCCCCTTCCCTAGTGAAGCACGTCTTTCATTATTAATCTGACTTACTTTCTTCACTATATAGTTGTCAATGGTGCCGGGGCCTATTGCAGGTTTATCATTTTCAGTTTTAGACATCTTATATAAATATAAAGCAATATGTAAGGTCGTATAAGAGCCACTACTCACTCATATAAAATACACCAAGATAAGAAATAAAGTCTCACGTGGATAGAACACAATAAAGGTCCGGATTAAAAGGTGTAGGGTCCCTGGCCCAGCCCAGTCTCCTCAGGGCCACAGAGGGCCCGCCCTTTGCCCGGGCTTAGCCCGGTGCTGCCCGCGCGCGTCCCGCAGGACGAAGGACTGGCATTGCCTTTATGCGCCTCCTGGCGCTGTTGAGGGCGTCACTGGTGGTGGGAGGGGCCCGGCGGAGCCAAGCCCGGCCGGGCAACAGGCGGAGCAAGGCCCGGCCCTTTGCTGCTGGTGCTGCGGCGCTGCGGCGGAGCTGAGCCCGGCCGTGAAGAATGCAGGAACCGTTGATAATGACCCCCACAGGACTCGGCCCTGGCGCTGCCTTTATGCGCCTCCTGGCGCTGTTGAGGGCGTCACTGGTGGTGGGAGGGGCCCGGCGGAGCCAAGCCCGGCCAAAACAGGCGGAGCAAGGCCCGGCCCTTTGCTGCTGGTGCTGCGGCACTGCGGCGGAGCTGAGCCCGGCCGTGAAGAATGCAGGAACCGTTGATAATGACCATATGAATAGCTCAACACTGATCTGGCACAAAGTGCCAGCACTTCAATGCAGCTTGTGGTCGAAACCTGTTTAAACAGTGGTAGATGTTTGGATTTTTGTGCAAAGGTGCTTGAAGTGCAGTATTATCTCCTGGCCACCCATTTTTCAATCACCATAATCGGAGTAACATGATTGTTAGCAATTTTGAATTTTGGCGAGCTCCAATTTAACAGGTAAAAGGCCTAGGCAAAATTAGTATAAAGTGCAAGATGCGTCTGGACTGATGTCGTTCGATACCTAGAGTAAGCTCTGTGTGTAAATATTAAGGGGTCAGTACGGACTCTTGTGCCCTAAGATTTTTATTTTAAAACGTTTCTTTGACCATAGCAGCAACGACACTGATGATAAGAGCTGGATCAGCCCAAAGATCTGCACAACTGAGAGGCATATTTACAAAAGAAGTAACGGAGTGCAGCATTAGCCCTGTTGGCTTAAAACCACGCTACGCCACTTCAGAAATGCAGGGCTGCCCCTTATTTACAAAAATACTGTGCAGCCCTGTGTTTCCCCCTGCACTGGCACTAAATTTAGCAGCCTAGCTCCAACACAGGCACCCTCGCACCATATTGCAAGGGTGCCTGCGTTCTAGGGTAAGATTGTTTATGGAAACTTGATAAAGTCTTGCCACACTTCTTATTAATGGTTCTATATCTTCCCTCTCAATAGGGCTTTGTATTCTCTCCTTGCAGCCCTAAATGCCTGCTCATTTCCTGAAGAGGAACGCCAGTCCTTGTACACACTTGTCCGCGTGTGCTTGGCAGCTCTGCACTCTGTCATGTCAGCCTTTATGGGGTGTCCTGATCTTACTGCTTGGTGTCCATAGTGCAGACCAGTAGCGCCCGAGTTTGCTGTCATTTGTCAAAACTGCCTCGGGTTCTGGGGTCTCTGAACTACTTCCATATCCAGCACCAGGTGCCAGTGCTCCTTTGGGAAAAGAATACAACCAATCAAACGTGTTCTCCTGCTACTCCGAAAGGAAGGGCTGCAGGATTGTCTGATGTAGTTCGAGCCTTTAAAAAGCTTAGGCACAGTTCATTGAGAAAGTTACTAAATATGTCCCTTTCCTGCGCCCGCTGAGAGGAAGGAGCCTACCCATTTCTGGTGAGGGAGGCCCCAGCTTTCCTCATCGTCGCTTATTGGGTTTTCCCTAAGACCTTCTAGTAGGCAGGTATTGAAGTCGCAACAGACAAGTATGGTGTGCTCGCCACTGGTAGGCGCCTTGTTCCTTATGTCACGGACAGTTCCTTTTAGGGCTGGTAACTGGTCCTCCAGTGTGTTGCATCTGCTGGGACTCAGGGACACACTTAAGACTTCCAGTACAATACTTGTCCTTCTTGGAGCAATCTAGCATGCAGCGAGCAAACTGGGGATGTCCTTGAAGACATTCCCGCTGCTGTGCAGTGCAGTTTCATTGAGATCCAAGTCCATAGCTCATCTTCTACTTGACTTGCTGCCCTCTATAGCAAACCCCACACAATCTGGGGGTGTTAGTGAAGCAATGCTTGTGTCCACAGCCCTCGTCTCCTGGAAAGAGCATCTCCTTCACACTCACACATTCCATCCAGTCAATGGCCTCCAGTTTTGATTGTGGTCCATGACAGTATGGTAATCCCCTTGGCCTCGCTTCGTAGCGATCCCCCGGCTCGTGGTCTTACAAACGTACCCAGGAGTCGGGGCACTGCTTCTGTTAAAACTGTGAGGTTGTGAATGGGCAGCTCTAGCTAGGGAGGTTTAGGGCTATTGAGGACTACTAGCAACCAAAGCCAGTTTGCTTCACCTGCTCCAAATTCAGGCCTTCTTTCCTGTGTAATGGTGACTGCCCTATGAGAGGCAGTGGTATTTTCCACCATTGTGACTGTGATGTTTCTTGCATCATTTTGTGAACCTAGCACAAGTTTGGGATTATTTTCAGGCCTTTTCGAAAGGCACTGTGCCTTTTGATACCCGCAACAAGCGGTTCACTTTGTTGGACGTGCTGTGTGCCCGATGGTTTGGCCCTTCCATGTGGGAGCATGTCTTTGCCCAACACATGGAGGTAATCTATATTACTGCAGATCCGCTGCGGGATGATTTGTATGTAGAACCTGACCCCAGGACACCCCCATGTCGCACGGCCCTCCAGTTGTAGGCGCGTTCTCTGCCCGAGCGCCACTGGTCCGTCCCTGACCTCAATGCCCCCTCGCTGCCGCTCGCTCTACCTCCTCCGTTGTTCTCCGCATTTTCGTCTTTTTGTTTTTAATTGTTTTTATTGTACTTTCTCTCTGTATATTCTCAGTTTTGTGCCTATTTCTTTAGGATTGTACCCACTGGTGTGGCCCCCCGCTCCCCGCTTCCTGCCGCTGCTCCCTCGCGGCCCCGCCACCTTTTCCTTCTGTTACCCCATTCGCCGCCCGCTCCCACCTCCCAGCTGCTCCTCCCTCCCACTTGGCTTCATATGGAGCCCGCGCGACGTGGGCGAGTGTAACCTGACCCCAGGACATCCCCACGCCGCACAGCCCTCCAGCTGTAGTCGCGTTCTCTGCCCCAGCGCCACTGGTCCGTCCCTGACCTCGGTGCCCCCTCGCTGCTGCTCACTCTACCTCCTCCGTTGTTCTCCGCATTTTCGTTGCATTTTCGTCTTTTTGTTTTCAATTGTTTTTATTGTACTTTCTCTCTGTATATTCTCAGTCTTGTGCCTATTTCTTTAGGATTGTACCCACTGGTGTGCCCCCCCGCTCCCCGCTTCCCGCCGCTGCTCCCTCGCGGCCCCGCCCCCTTTTCCTTCTGTTACCCAATTGGCCGCCCCAATCCCGCCTCCCAGCTGCTCCTCCCTCCCACTTCGCCTCATATGGAGCCCACGTGCACGCACAGCGTTCACGCACAGCGGGCGCGCCGATTGTGTGCCGAAGGCGAGCCAAAGGCAAGCCCGTCTGCGCCCCGCGCCTGGACCGCGCCCAGCGCCAGGACCCCTGGTCCCCGACAATGCCAGCGCACCCGATGAACTTATGACGCCGCCACCCTCCACGCACTCAACGCTGACCGGAACCCCGCCTGCTACCGAGCCACCCCGAAACGTACCCACGGACCCTTCACCTGCCGATCCTGCAAATTCACCTGCCGCAGGACCTGCACCGCACCCGACAAGCCGAGCACCAGCAACAACCACCTCAAGTGCATCCTGCTCAACACCCGCTCCGTCCACAGGCACGCCGTCGAACTCTGGAACCTCCTCGACACAACATCACCAGACGTCGCCTTCCTCACGGAAACCTGGATGAACGCCTCCTCAGCCCCCGACATCGCCATAGCCATCCCGGAGGGCTACAAGATCACCCGGAGGGACCGCGTGAACCAAACTGGAGGAGGCATCGCCATCGTCCACAGAAACACCATCCGCATCACAACCAACTCCGACGACACCCTCACCGCCGCCGAACACCTTCACTTCCAGATCCACACAGACCCCAAGACCACCCTCAGAGGCACCCTCATCTACAGACCCCCGGGACCACGCACACAATTCAGCGAAGCCATCGCAGACTTCGTCAGTCCACACGCCCTCACCTCCACAGACTACATCCTCCTGGGGGACCTCAACTTCCACCTGGAGAACTACAAGGACTGCAACACCACCACCCTGCTGGACAACCTCGCCAACCTCGGACTCAAGCAACTGGTGAGCACCCCCACCCACTACGCCGGACACACGCTTGACCCCGTCTTCTCCTCCAGCAAGCACATCTCCTTCAGCCACTCCACCGGACTACACTGGACAGATCACAGCTGCGTCCACTTCAACTTCAGGAGAACCACAACCCACCACCACCCGCAACAGGTACCCCGCAGAAGCTGGAGCAAGATCACCGCTGACCAGCCCGCCACCAACCTCAGCCAGAACCCGCCCACCAACACGATGGACCCCGACGAAGCAGCCTGCAACCTCACACAGTGGCTCACCAACTGTGCCGACAAACTCGCACCACTGAAAAATCCTCCCAGCAGACCTGGAAGCAGGAAAGCCTCATGGTTTACCAACGACCTCAAAAACTCCAAGAAAACCTGCTGCACCCTCAAGAAAGCCTGGCGCCACGACCAGACAGCAGAGAACATGACAGCCCTCAAGAACGCCACCCGCAAACACCACCAGCTGATCCGCACCACCAAGAAGACTACATTCAAAGAACGACTCTCCAACCCCAGCGCCTGCAACAACGACATCACACCCTCGCGAGACCTCTGCGACTCACTCGCCTCGTTCTTTCACACCAAGATTGACGACATACACAACAGCTTCGGAGCACCATCCACGCACCCAACCACCGAACCAGCGCCCCCCACCACCACCCTCTGCACCTGGACCCCTGTCAGCACTGAAGATACCACCCGCATGATGAACATCATCCACTCCGGCTCCCCCACCGACCCCTGCCCACACCACTTCTTCAACAAAGCCGACTCCATCACCGCACCCCATCTCCGGAACATCATCAACAGCTCCTTCGCATCCGCCACCTTCCCGGAGAGCTGGAAACATGCCAAGCTGAGCGCACTCCTGAAGAAACCCACCGCAGACCCCTCGGACCTGAAGAACTTCCGCCCCATCCGTCAACAGACAACTCTCTGCCTTCCTCGAGACCAACGGATCCCTCGACCCCTCACAGTCCGGCTTCCGGGCAAACCACAGCACCAAGACAGCCCTCATCGCAGCCACCGACGAAATCAGGTCCCTGCTCAACAACGGGGAAACTGCTGCCCTCATCCTTCTAGACCTCTCAGCAGCCCTCAAGAGCGTATGCCACCACACCCTGATGCAGCGCCTCATCAACACCGGAATCCAAGGAGCAGCACTGGAGTGGATCATCTCGTTCCTCGCCAGAAGAACCCATGGAGTCCGCCTCCCCCCGTTCCGTTCCGCAGCCACAAAGTCATCTACGGCGTCCTGCAAGGATCCTCACTCAGCACCACCGTTTCAACATCTACATGAGCCCCCTCGCAGCCATCACCCGCCAACACAACCTCAACATCATCTCCTACGCCGACGACACCCAACTGATCCTCTCCCTCACCAATGACCCCGCCACCGCCAGAGCCAACCTCCAGGAAGAAATGAAAGACGTCGAAGAATGGATGAAGGTCAGCCGGCTGAAACTGAACTCAGACAAGACGGAAGTCCTCATCCTCGGACCATCTCCCTCCGCCTGGGACGACTCCTGGTGGCCCCCTGCCCTGGGCAGCGCACCCAAACCAATGGACCACGCACTCAACCTGGGCTTCATCCTGGACTCCTCCCTAACGATGACCAAGCAAGTCAACGCCGTCTCATCATCCTGCTTCAACACCCTTCGCATGCTCCGAAAGATCTTCCGATGGATCCCCACCGAAACCAGGAACACGGTCACCTAGGCCCTCGTCACCAGCTGTCTGGACTACGGGAACACCCTCTACGCTGGAACCACAGCCAAACTACAAAAAAGACTCCAGCGCATCCAGAACGCCTCAGCATGACTCATCCTGGACATCCCACGCCGCAACCACATCTCTGCCCACCTAAAAGTCCTTCACTGGCTCCCCGTCACAAGAGGATCACGTTCAGACTCCTCACCCACGCACACAAGGCTCTCCACGACATGGGCCCAAAACCTCAACAGCCGCCTCACATTCTACACACCCACCCGCCAGCTCCGATCTGCCAGCCTCGCCCTCGCCTCCGTCCCACGCTTTCGTAAATCCACCGTCGGAGGTAGATCCTTCTCCTACCTGGCAGCGAAGACGTGGAACTCCCTCCCCACTCACCTACGGCTGACCCGGGACCATCTCCCCTTCAGGAAAAAGACCTGGCTGTTCGAGCAGTAGCGACCCCCCCACCCCGCAGCGCCTTGAGACCCTTAAGGGTGAGTAGAGCGCTATACAAATTATGCTGATTTGATTTAGAACTCTACATTGCTACAGGTACCCTTTCTTGCTGCCTTAATTATAGCATGGGGTCGGGCACCCGGATTTACTAACTATGTACTGTTGCCCGATCTAAGGGATGTTCAACTGGCATGCACAATCTAAGGCATGTACAGCTGGGCGCTCCAAAGTATCAAACAACCTGTTATATTTAGCCCAGCTTGTATCTTGTCTTTAAAATTCCTGTGCCTTCCTGGGCACACGTGGAGCCTGTTCCATGAGATAGTTTAGTTTTCTGACCTCCTGAAGAGATGTGATGCAGTGTACGCAGTGTACGGAGGTGTTACCTCTCTCCTACAGAAAGCCACTTAGGTTTTAACCCCAAAAAGCAGACTTCAAAGGGGAAGCCTTCTTTGGAGGGAAGATGTGTCACAATAGGGAGGAGGGGTTCCCACTGTTTAAGTAGATAGGCTGGAAGGGGAGCAGAGGGGGCAAACCAGTTGCCAAACAGGTGTCCCCAGAAGCATGTAGCCCTGAGGTAGCCACACCGTAGGGGTCGGCTAGTGAAGTCTGAACACCAAGTGAAGGGTCTCAACATCTTGGGAGTGGGCAGAATGGCTCATCCTGGAGAGCCAGATGCCACACTCCACAGGAAGTGGTCACCAAGTGGGAGGGAATCTGTTAATTCAATAGCTACCAACCACATCCTTCCCTGAGGATATTTTCTGAGCATAATAGGAGCACCCCTGGAACCCAGACCTCAGTTCTCCACTGACTTTTGAGAAGGACCAAATAATGACTATCCTACTGCACCAAAGGGCCAGCAAAGAGAGGCTGCAAAGTTTAAGACCATCTGGTGGCTAGCATCTGGTGGCTAGCAAAGACAGGGGCAGTGCCTGCCATGTCTTGGTCAAGGAGAAGTGGTCTCCAGAGCCCAGTCAAGACAGGAGAAATCCAAGGGCCACCAGACTGGACTCCTGTACTCAGTACAGGGGACACAACAACTGTAGAAGCTTGCTGAGCCAAGTTGGCATCCCAGAGTATTCAAGCCACGACCATTGCCGTAGTGCAGCGCTAAAGACCAAGACTTGAAGCATAGAGTTGCACCCGATATGGCTGAGCAGAGGAGCGCTATTAGAGAGTGGCTGAGACCTTCAGAAGGTGAATTGTCAACTCAGGAAGATTTGGCCTGTGACCGTGACATCAGGTGACTGGTAATCCAGTGGCGACTGGACTTCAGCCAGACCGGAGAGGACTACATGGGACGTCGACACTGCAACCAGGACCCCCTTGCCATCTTTGTGGATCAATCAATCATTGCAGGAAGTCCCCCATCGACTGTGTTGCATCCACAGCATCCTTACAGCATCTTCAGCATCCTTTATCCCTTGCATCAGGACCACTCCATAGGAATCCATTGCAACACGGACAAAGTGCTTGGAACTGATCGAGGACTTCTTCTCCTGTGGAGGTAATGGTTTCTAAGGGCCTTGCTGGTCCCCCTGATTAGCTCCCTGCCGGAGTTGGTCACCCCAGGCACTTCTAACTGACCGTCTTGACACTTTTCTAAGTTTTCCTTGAAAAGGTTTCTAAGCGCCAAATTTGATGAATTTATCATGGCTTGCATGCTGTTGAATGAAACCGCTTTGATTTATTATTACTTGTGAAATCCATGTATCTGGAACCCTCTTGTGTGACTTTTTCGTTCTGGTGTCTATATTCTTATAAAAATACACTCTAATTTTATAAATTGGTGTTGGATTTCTTGAGTGTTGGGTCAATTTCTTCTTCAATTGGTGTGGTGCTTGTGCTGTTTAAATGTTTTAAACTTGTTCCTCTATTCAGGCCTCCTTGCTCAGCACCACAGCTACCCAGGATTTAGCTGAGGCTTTGGCAAAGTAAAACCTAAGGGTCGTAAAGGGGTGGTAAGTGTGTTACATGACGATGCTACACAACCACACTATATAATACACTCCATTACCTCACATTGGTGCCTCGTGGTGGGATCAAGAACTTGTGTTTAGCAGTACCATATATTTGTTGAAGTCAATACCTCTGGGAATGTGCATCGGTAGACACCTAGAAGACTGGACTCCTGTTCTTGCTCCCCCAACCCCAAAAAAAGTATTTTCTGTGGCCAATATTGAGCTCTAGAGTACTGTCTTCAAAGGGTGCAAAACCTTTCCCAACGGGTGGATAAGAGTTGAAAACATTTGGCAAAGATCCTACCAAGTTCAAGTAAATTTTTTTAAACAGATCCTAGGAGCTACTATTTGACAAGGAAACATGGAGCACGACTTTGCAAATCTGTCCTTCTACATGAGGAATGACCTGGGGCATTTTGTGCAGAAAGGAAAATCATCATGGGAGCTAAAGCCAAGAAACCTGCTATGAATAAGGCCCTGAGAGCTTGGGAGGAGGCTCATAGAGCCCCTTCATGCCTGGAGAAAGAATTACCCCAAGGTAGTGGGGATATGAGGAGTTTTAGGTCAATCATAGCTTGTTTAGTGGAGCCAGTGGGGCAGGCAGCAACCTACCCCATTCCCCTTAAAGGCCCAGAAGGGTCCACAGAGCCCAGAGTCTGGCTGGCTCTGAACATAACCAGAGGTCCATACAGGAGAGCACGAAAGCCCTGGACTTGGAGGAGAAGGACCTAGCTCTGGCTGAGAGAAGATTGGCCCTAGAGGAAAGGAGGGTGAGGCAGGGCTGTATAAATAGGCTGCTTCGACTAGGGTATGAGTTAGTTGAGTCCTGATTCTCACATGAAGGCAACCCTTGTCGAGTTTTTTGGGTTAACCCCTGCAGAGAGTAGGCAGAAGCTTATATCTCTTCAGAAAGACACTACACAAATGTGAATAGGCTTTGTTGGCACCTCAGTTAAGGCACTGGATAATTGGATTAAATGCAACAAAGTGGACATATTTGAAGGGCACTACATTCTGCTGGCTAAAAAACAAATTTTAACAAATTGTTATTCAGAGACGTTGCACCAGAATCTGGTGGACTCTACATTGTCTGATCTTAGGGAACTGGACAAGATAGCTGGTGAGTGAGTAAGAACCAGGGTCACTTGGTGGTGACTAAAAGAATAGTGGTTAAGCCTCCTCTCCGAAGAAAGACGGGAGAAAGGATAAAAAGAAAGAGAGCTTTAAAAAGCCCCCAAAAGTAGGCCCGGGTGGGGGGCAGAGGCTCGAGGCACATCCCATTTAAAGGGTAAGTGGTATCAGGGAAAGACGTTTGACCCTCTGAAGGCAGGGGGGAGCTTTGACTGTAACCAGCCAAGGCACAATAGAAGAGATGTCGTGAACATCAAAATGGCACCCTCTGGTGCCAGTCCAAAGGGTTGGCTAATGTATGGATTGGTTGGGAGGTTGCCCATAGAGATTAAAAATGACACACAGGGGCCACCTTGGTTTCCCTGGGTGGGGAGAACATTGAACGTTTGGCCTACTAGTCTCCTAGCATGGAGAAGTGTAGGCAGAGGCCAAACATCAATGGGGTGGAGGTGAAGGCTCTAAGGGATACAGGTGCCAGTATAACCATGGTTATGGCTAAACTGGTTTCCCCAGACCAGTTCCTACCTGAGGAAGTGCACAAGATTGTTAACGCTGACAATGTCACAAAGTCCACCCTATGGCTCTGGTTCACTTTGAGAGGAGTTACTGGCCCAAAGAAGGTAGTAGTGTCCCCTGCCATCCCAGTACAGGATTTACTGGCAATGACTTAGAAAGTTCTGCTTGGGCAGTAGTCGAAAGGGGGTCCCATGTGTAGTATCCACAGTTAGAACATTCCTTTACAATTGATATGCTTTCTATGTCTTGTAACATTCTGTATGTGGGAGTTGGACAGTGGGAGAGATGCTTCATTGCAATGTGGATGTATAAGCTGTTTCCTGGAATAAAGTATTAATCTGTACAAATCCTGTCTACCGGATTACTTCACAATTTGGCGACGTTCGGGATCTATTAAGAAGAAGAACCCTATAGGAAGTATTTTTTTTTTCCAGACAGCGTTCACTTCTCTCTAAGGTATTTATTTGGATTTGTGTGTTGATTGCACCTGCGGCTGTTTCTGAACCTGTTTTGATTGCACCAGCGGCTGAGCTTCCACAATCTGTTTTGTTTTATTTCGTATTCAAGGATTTTCCCTGACTTTCACGTTTTTGTGCTTGGCTTTAATTGAAGCGCAAACGTGTATCTATTTTGCCTGAAGTGCGGTGTAAATGATCTACAGTATGACTGCAACTGCGTACAGCTCCAATTTTTATTTGTGGTTCTCTCTCGTCTTATGAGTTGCCATATTGAAGGATTGAATGGGCATTTCAAACTATTAGTTACATGCATCATTCAAAAGTTAGTACCTGCATCCTGGAGCGTGCCTGAACTGTTTGCTTCGTCTTCTCTTGCCGTTCATGACGTTTCACTGTGTGAAAGGAGCACGTCGCGTCTTGACATTGCATGAAGAGGGACGTGTCACGCCTTGACGTTAGATGAAAAGTGACATATTACGTTTGACGGACATTTTTGTTTATTATTCTCAGTACGATAACTGTACATTTGCTTAAGCACATCGGAAACTTTACTTTCATCTTTCTCAAAGCTGATACCTGCTGAGAAGATTGTTTATTTGGCACATCGGAGTTGGCACAAAGATAACTCTATCTCAGATATTGACTTGAACATTGCATCAACTGTGTGAAGTATCTTCATTCTGATTTTAATGACATCGGTGACTACATTCGTTAGTTTCAATTATTATTTCGACATTTTATTTTCAATGTTAATTTGAATCTACAGTGTGTCGTTTAGGTTTAACAACCTACATATTTAAGGTTATTTTCTGTTTTCTGTATTCAATACGTCTAACATCATTGCTCCTCCACATTTTCTACCAGTAGCAGGTGAACCAAAAATGGAATGGGATCTATGCTACCCAATGTTTTAGCTTATGTAGATGTATTAGAGGAAGATGGTTGTTCACCCAAGAGAAAGCTCGCTCTTCTGAGAAATTGTCTAGGAGTAGCAGGATTGAAGGAATTAGCTAATTTACCACCCATAGAGGGTTCCGGAGATAGTAATGTTTTCAACGTGACAGTTAAACAAATGAGCATTAGATTTGGCAGGAAGATCAACACAGTTATGGAAAGATTTAAATTTTATTCACGAGCTCAGAAAGAGGATGAATCTAACGAGGATTATGTAGCTGCATTGCGCACTTTACCTGGATCGTGTGCTTTTGAAACAATTAATTTTGAACAAGTGTTAAGAGATCCGATTATGATGAAGACAAAAAGTAAGAAAATTCAGGAGCGTTTATGGATGGGAACAGAATCTTCTCTAAGCGCTGTACTAAATATAGCAAAAGGAATTGAACAATCTGAAATTTTTGTTAGTGAAATTAGGGGTCATGTAGTTAAAAGTAAGGAAATAATCCCTGAGGTAGCTGTGGTGAAAGACCATTCTAACGCTAGAAAATCTTTCTTTGTTCCTACTAAGAAAGAGAATTTTGGAAAAGACAATAAGTTTTTGGGGACAAAAACTCAAGTAGTTTGTTATAGATGTGGTGGTATTGACCATGTAGGAAGCTACAAAGGATGTCCTGCATGGAATAAAATATGTATTAAATGCAAGAAACCTGGTCATTTTAACAAGATGTGCAGATCGTCACAAAAAGTAAATTTAGTGTCTTCTGAAGAAAAGGAAGATCCAGAAAAGGTTTTAGAGATTAATAGTCTGTGTGTTGGGGACATCAAGTGTAAATGTTTTCCAAGTGATATTATTTCGATAAATGGCAAGGGAATCTATGCTAATTGATTCATGTGCCTGGTACAGTATTATATTTTCGTTATAGTGAACAAAGGTCCTTAGCTTATTTAAGAATCACAACAATACAGTATAGGAACACAATGGAAAGCTATACGATTTACGATTTCCAAACCCAGCCGGGAAAGGAGTTTATTTTCAGGAAACAATGTCCAATCTTTCAATACAAACGAAATAACATGACACAAGCCTGTGCCGTACCAAAAAGAGGGAAAGGAAAGATAGGATTAGGGTGAAAGGGGTGTCTTTCAGGCAAAGGAAGAGAGCAAGGACAGGGCACTGTAAATAAGTCAGAGAATAATAACAGTGTCGCCTGGAGTGGAGTGTACACAATCTCATTAAACAATATTATAAGTGTAAAACCACTCATAGGTGTCGACGTTTCGATCCCTTATGCTCATTTAGATACATGGGATCATCATCAGGACTTTTATAATGAACAAAACATGCCTGAATGAAATAAAGCCTCAGTGAATTAAGGTAAGAAGCCTCACGTGGGAGGTGTCCTTCACTTCAGAATGGAGCGATGATGCACGTAGTTACACGTCGTGGAGGTCTTTATGGGGGTCCAGAAGAACTGCTAATTGCAGGAGTTATAGGTGCAATTCGTAGTTCGTTTTCAACTGCATACGATGGCAGCACTTACTCCACTCAAAGTGAGAGCGGGGAGTAGCTTTTAACGCGTAGGCAACAGTGGCCGTACACGCGGAGTGCCAACGATGTGGCGTTCAGACGCAAGTCTAAATGAAGACTCGTCTTTCCTGGGGCTGCTCGGTCAATGCCGGATGCACTATAACGCAGTTATACCCATGGTACTTAGCTATCCGTTGGGTCCCCCTTGTACCTTAAAAAAATGGTACAGTATTATAGGCAGAGATGTCTTTGACAAATTCTGGAGTACCACAAAATTACTACCACCTGATGTTCAACCGGGTGGTTATTCTGGTCAGAAAGTTGACCTTGATGGATTCATGTGGGCTGACCTTAAGATTAAAAATAGGACTACCAGAGGGAAGGTTTACATTGCAACAAAACCTGTGTCCATCCTTGGTTGGCCCCATCAACAGGAAATGGACATTAAACTTGACCCTAATGCATCACCACCTGTGTATGTTGTACCTCCTGAGAATGATGAATTTACTAGTAAAATAAGAAATAAGTTTCCTTCAATCTTTGTTGACAACTTAGGAGAATTTGTTAATTTCAAACACAAAATCATTCTTAAGGAGGGTGCAACTCCTTTCCGACATAGAGTTAGAAATGTACCATTGGTATATGGTCATAAATTGAAACTGATCTTGTCTGATTTAGTATCTAAAAAAATTATTGAACCTACAGAATCTTCTCCCTGGGTTTCTCCAGTGGTTTTATCACTCAAAAGCAATGGCGAACTTCGCTTATGTGTGGACCTTCGCAGTTTGAATAAGGAAATCTGGATTGACATGCACTTCCTCATATTCATGAGTTAATTTCCACACTTTCTGGGGCTTGTGTTTTCTCCACCATAGATCTAGCTAGTGCTTACCACCAAGTGGTCCTACATGAGGAATCGAAATTTCTAACTACCTTTATAACTCCTGAGGGTATGTTTCAGTGTCGCCGTATGCCATTTGGCTTAGCGAGCGCCGCGTCTGTTTTCCAAAGACTTATGAAGGAAGTTCTGGAAGGGTGTGCTGGCGCTATTGCCTTCCAGGATGATATCCTAATTTTTGGAAAAGACTATGAAGACCATGATAAGAATTTGGAAAAAGTGTTACAATGTGTACAGGAAAAAGGTTTGACCTTAAAATTTTCAACGTGTAAATTTAGACACAGCAAAGTGGAATATCTTGGCCATGAAATTTCTGCTCAAGGCATTAAGCCCAAATTCAATCATATTCAGAGCATTACCAATGCCCCTGCACCATCAACAAAGGAACAACTAGTGTCATTTCTAGGTCTCACAGAATTTTATAGTAAATTTGTACAAGATTATTCCTCCAAAGGTCACCCATTGAGGTCATTGCTAACGAAAAATGTAAAATTTGTATGGAACAAAGAACAACAATGTGCTTTTGAAATGCTTAAAAAAGAAGTTGTGAATGCTCCCTTTTTAAGGCCGTTTGAAGTTGGTAAAGATTGTATTGTATCTGTTGATGCGAGTAATGTCCGCCTAGGCCCTTATTAATACAAAAGAACATGAGTGAAGAATATGTAGTTTCATATGCATCAAGAACCCTTCAGGGTGCTGAATATAATTATTTCACCATTGAGAAGGAATTATTAGCGTGTACTTGGGCTGTACAACATTTTAGACAGTTTTTATGGGGTACCAAGTTTCGTTTGCGAACTGGTCACAAGAATTTGATCAATATGCTAGCAGCTGGTGGCGGTAGAACTTTAACTGCTCGTTTAGCACGTTTGGCTGCAAAATTACAAGAATTCCAGTGTGTAGTTGAATATGTTCCTGGGCGTCTTAATGTACATGCTGATTGTACGTCTCGATTAGCTTTGTCAGACATACTTGATATAGCTAGCATTGGGATGGACTTTGATGTTGCATTTTCTATTGAAGATGTCAATGGGGAGAATTCTAAAATCTTTTCCAATGTTATTTCGGAAACTGAATGGAAAGCCTCTATGGGTCAAGATGGGGCCTTATCTGATGTTGTGAGATTCATGCAATTGGGTTGGCCTGAAGGACGCAAGCTATCTGGTGATCTGTCATCTTATTGTAAAATAAAAGATGAACTTATGTTTGATCATGGTTTCGTAACCAGAGGTGATACAATTGTTCCCCCATCAAAGTTAAGAGAGAAAATTATTTCAATGGCTCATGAAGGGCATATGGGTATATCCAGTACTAAAAGGCGTATAAGAGAATTCTATTAGTGGCCAGGAGTTGATGTTATGGTTGACAAGTGGGTTAGATTATGTCCTCCATGTGCTAAGAGTGACAAATCTGTCAAACCTATGGCGATTGATGTTTCTCCTATTGAGTTTGTTACAAGTCCTTGGAAAAAACTTGGTATCGATATTATTGGTCCACTTAATTTGTCTACCAACAAGGATGTGTTTGCCCTATTGTTAATCGACTACTTCTCTAAATGGCCTGAGTTGAAAGTGGTTGATAAGATTGGTTCAACGCAAGTTATTGAATTTTTAGATGAAATTTTTTGAAGGGAGGGCATTCCAGCAGAAATTGTTTCAGACAATGGTCCCCAATTTATCAGCAAAGAGTTTGAGTTGTTTCTTGACAGATGTGGGATAGTACACAACAGAGTATCCAATTATAACCATCAGGCCAATGGTCAAATAGAACACTTTAATAGAGTTATTAAAGAGTCTATCCAACTAGCAGTTAGAAGTGGTTTGGTGTGGAGGAAAGCATTGCGTGCAACTTTGTTGTCATACCGTACTTCTCCTAATTCCGTTACGGGTTTGTCTCCATTTGAGATGTTACGAGGTAGAAAACCCGGATCCAAACTTTTACCTTGCTGGATAAAAATCAAAATTCCTGGCGATTCGCCTTATGATTTTTCCCAGGTTAGAGATAAAGTTGTGAAGTATCAAGAAAAGATGAGAGGGAATTAATTCCTACTCATGGTTCGAAAATTAAGGTAGGAGATTTTGTACGTGTCAAGTTTGGTGGTTTTTATGGTAACAAGTGGGCAAAATGGTCTGATCCATGAAAAGTATTGTAGGTTTTCAGCAAAGCAGTAAGAGTAGAGAGTGGCAAAATTTGGAATTTTAGACGCATCTCTTTATGTAAAATGAAAAATTCTGAAGTAATTTCTAAGTCTTGTTCATCCAACTCTAGTGACAATTGTGGCAGTTATTCTGCCATGTTAGACACCTTTAGTGGCGATTTACCAATTTATGATACTGTGGTGTCTGGATCTGTAAGCACAAGCAATGTTCAAGAAGACATTCCTTGCCTACCTGTTGACAATGACAAGAATGTGAGTAAGGCTGTTGTAGAACCTAGTAATGTGATTAATTTGAGGAAAAGTTCTCGCATCAAACACACTCCTGTTAAATTACGGGATTTTGTTCATTAATAGTTTTTTTCTTAACATTCCTTTAGAATTGTTATTCTTTCTATGTCCTGTAACATTCTGTATGTGGGAGTTGGACAGTGGGAGAGATGCTTCATTGCAATGTGGATGTATAAGCTGTTTCCTGGAATACAGTACTAATATGTACAAATCCTGTCTACCGGATTACTTCACCATGCAGCCATGCTGGGTCTCCCTGAACGGTTGTGTGTTACTTCCAGAGCACAGAAGGCCCTGAGAGGTGGTCAAGGGATCCTGGAGCCTGTAACTATGGACCAGGTTCCTAAAACCAAGAGGAGGCATGCGAAAGCTTGCCGCCCAGCCTCTAAAGATCCACAGGCCCAGATGGACCCCAAAATCCCCAGGGGAATGCCTGACGACTGAAGAGGAATTGATTCCTGGACAGTGGTGTAAGAAAACCTCTGGGGGCACCCTGCTAGAAATGGAGAGGGCCCCCCCCATAATGCCCATACCGTCTTAGTCGCCAACTACTCTGTAGAAGTACTTCACCTTTTCTGCCTGCATCCACATGACATCAGCAGTAGTTTCCATTATAAATTTAGCAGCAAAGACAACAAACATTTGCAATGACAATCACTCTCGCTTCCGCAAGAGCTATTGGCTTTGCCAATGTGTTTAGCCATGTTGTACTCTACACTCTGGTAAGGGAGGTCAGAGGACCTGCCGAACTGGAAGTGTAGGGAGATTGTTTTGTACACCAAAGGATGCGGGATACGTAATCCCCGGGATTTACACAATAATCAATAAGGTAACCCTTTGCCTGAAGAGAAAACAACAAGGGGGGATGCCTACGTGCCCCGACTGTACACCAAATCAGTTAGAGGTGGGGAAAAGAGAAAAATAATAATTTTATGTGTAACCCTCACCCACTCTAGTGGTGGCATGCTTCTCCGTAGGTTTCACCCTGACCCCTATAAGTCAAAGTGGGCTCGACCATGTTCCAGGGAGCTCTTTATATATTAATGTGTCAGGGGACGTAATGGCCCTTTGACATGCAATATACTTTTGTTATGAAGTGATTTAATCCCCACATTTTTATTATCTCATGGGAATTGTCCCCCGTTTAAATACGGATGATTGCAAAAAAACATGGATTGCCGTAATATAAATTTTCATTTTCCACCTCTCATGGGACATGCCACTGCATACCATATTTGTGGACTTCTATAAATTTAAAACGTGGGCATGATATCCACTTGAGGAAATACCCAGCATAGTGACTACAATCCCCATGATCCTCTGGTGATGTCATATGCATGAACACCAGAGGACTCAGTAAGACGGCTTGCCCTAATCCTCTTGGACCTTCATAGACACGTTTGTTAGGGCGTCGGTGACCACAACAGCTCCCACCTGGCCACGAACTCCTAGGTACAATTACAGACAATCTTGCAGCACTATTGGCGAATCCCCTCACTAATGAGTCCCACCTACACCAGTCCCGGGGAATAATTACCCTCGCGGCCCCGTTGGAAGTTCCCCTCCGCTAACGAGGAGGATAAATACCCCCAGTCTCACAGCACAATTTGTGTCGACCACAGTAGGTACTAAAGATAGTAGGGACCCTTGACAAAGTAAGTAATCACGGGACTTTGAGGCCCTGCGAAGTTTGCCTTAACCTTTGCCTGCTGTACTCGATACAAGCACTATCCTGCCACTCTTTTACTGGATAAATAAATAAATATATATATATATATATATATATATATATATATATATATATATATATATATATATATATATATATATATATATATATATGTGTATATATATATATATATATACATATATATATATATATATATATATATATATATATATATATATATATATATATATATGTGTATATATATATATTATGGTGGTTACCAATGCTCACAACACTTGCAATAACTTTTAAGTTGTTGCCCTTTCTTTGTTTCTGTTATATTAGGAAATGAGGGCCAGATGTACAACAGTGGAAGTAGCACCTCGCAAATTGCAAGGTTTTTCCGACTCGCAATTTGCGAGGCACTATTTCCAATGTACAACATTGTATTCCACACTGTTAACGATTTACAATGGAATCACAAATTAAGAGGCTCATGAATATAAATGAGGCTCTCACAATTTGCAACCCCATTGGGAACGGCAGGCCCTCCCAGGTATGGTGGCCTGCTGGGCTCAGCAGACCACTATGTCTGGGACTGCTTTTAAATAAAGCAGTTTTTTTAATGCAGCCCGTTTCCTTAAAGGAGAACAAGGAGCACTTAAAAAAAAGTGAAACGTTTTCGTTTCATTTTTTAAAGGCAGCAGTGGTCCCTGGGACCGCTGCCTGCCCTTAAAAAATATTTGTCCCTGCATTTGAAGAGGGTGCTCATTTGTGAGTTTTTTGCACTCACAATTGCAGACGCAAAACGTTCTTACATAGGGTTGAGCTCGCTTTTAGGAAGGGAACACCCCTTCCTAGTAATGAGTCGCAAGACCCTATTTTGCGAGTCGCAAAAAATTGCCAGTCGCAAAATAGGGTTTGTACATTCCCCAAACCCGTTTGCGCCTGCAAAAATGGTCGTACATATGGCCCCTAGAGTTTTAAGCATGACAGGTGACTTTTTTTGTTGCAGTTTTATATAGCGCAAACACGATTGACAAGTATTGGAGTGCTTTACATGAGCACCAATTTCATTACAGAAGGGATATTAAGTGGTTTGCCCAGAATCACTGGATGTTGAGCCGATGGCAAGACTCAAACTCCAGCTCCAAAGTAGGCAGCTATGGGAACATGAGCTATGGTCTGTGTTGTGTGTGTTGGTAAACATGACTGGTGAGTTACGGTGGTCTTCTGCTTTTGCCAGAACCATGACTCAGTTTTTAACCATGCATTTTTCAGTGAATTTGTGCGTAGAAAGAGAGGATAATTAATGATAACTTGTAAATTATGCTATTAGGTAGGGCTTTGCAAAGAAGTTGAAGGGATTATTACAAACCATTTTTAAACTTTTTTTTTTTGAAAACCTTTATTCAAAAAAGAAGGAGATACATGCGCAGGCCCACAACCATCATGGCCGGCCGCAGAGACAATCAATGAAAACAGGAGAAACTGGAGCCAATCAGCAAACAGGATATATCAAAGTACACCAGATGTGGTTGTGGGGCTCGCAAACAGGATATGAGGTTTTCATTTTTAAATTTTAGAAAAAAGAGTAGGGGCTGCAACAACAAGGACATCACACCTTACAGGATAGAAGCACAAAGGAGACGATTGGGACTTACCCCAATTACAGTCGGAGATAGGCTATGACTAAAGCAACTATGCAATCTGGGCAGCCACGGCGATAATACTGGACAATAAACCACAGTACAATAATCCACATTTCTAAAAATCACCCCAGAGAGCCTACCCCCCCAAGAACAGAAAAACAGAGGCTTGTCGAGAAGCCGAAAAAGAAAAAAAAGGTGCAAGACCAAGAGACAGCCAACCCTACTAAAGCGGAAAGAACCCTCCCAAAGCCGGAAAAGAGCGATAGGGACCATAGAACAAAACAAACTAAAATAACAAACCCCCCCCCCCCCGCACCCGCCACCCTGCACCCCTGTAATGGCTACGGCCTAACCCACTAACAGCGTGCCTGTCGCCCCGGAACTGCCCCACAGAAGGGAAAATATAAGAAGAAGTGGAGGAGGAGAAAAACAAACAGGCCCCCGGACAACTGGTACCCCCCGCCGGCAGTGACCCCCCCATAGCACAATCATCATCAAGCAAAGCAAAACGGTCAGCATTATCACGGGGAGGACAGTCACCAGGAACCCCCCCCCCCCCCACCCTACCCCCGGCCCGGTGAGGTATTCGGTGCAGCCCCGGCAAAAGTAAACGGAGCAACCCCAGGGAAATAGAAGTCAACCCTGCAAGCCTCACGAGGAGATTCATCGCCAAAGTCATAACAGTTGCAAACAAAGGGAGCGTCTCAGATGGTCCAAAGCAGTGGCAAGGAACAAGAAAACCTCAAAGTCAAAGTCAACCCTGACCAGAGCGAATCCGTTCCGGAGCACATCCCGACCAAGCCACATCCGACCAGAGGCAGTCTAAGCGTCCATGGCAGACCAAGGCAGTGAAGGTGAAGCAAAGTCCGGTCACAAAATGGCGGCATCCGTTATGCAAACGGGCCAGGACAAAGGAAAATGACGATCCCCTTCGACGGGACCCTGAGACTCGGCAATGAAGAACATGACATCCAGTGACGATACACCATCGGATAGGAGGCTTAGAGGGAAGACCATGCACTGTAGCAGATGAAGGAAAAGTGAGGCCGACTCTCAAAGGAGCAAAGTCGGGCTGCCGCTCGGGCTCCTGAAGATGGTAGGTCAAATCGTTCGACTGGACCGCAGACTTCTGTGCAGGCGCTGCAGCGTCCGTGGCCGGTCGCGAGCAGACATAATCCAGTTTCGCCGCCAGGGAGACACATGCGCCGCTGAATTGCGAGCGGAGCGCCCCAATCGCCGCCATTACGGATCTCAATGAATGTGCGCCAACCATCCCCTCCATCCCGGGGTCCAGAGGACGGAGGGGGACACAATCTCCAGCCCACATCGCCGGGCTCCGGGCACACAGTTGGCGACCGCAACAACAAGGGCGCCCCGAACTGGCACACTCAGCACAAACACCGGCCGTGGGTGCAGCCCGTCAGCCCCCGGACCGGGAAACGAGGGCCAGGCACACAACCCACAGCCACGGTGCAGGAGGATCGCAGCACGTCACAGTGTCTCTTCTCCGGCACCATCCATCAGCGAGGACAAGAGTCACAAGCGGAAAGAATTATTCAAACCTGGAAGACCGGCCACAATCGCGATCCCACAGCCGATGTTGATCAGGTCCCTCTGGGTGTTTCAAAAATCGAGTTCCCGGCGGCAGCCCGGGAGTAGGCCAAGAATGGGACACGACATAACTTCGTCGCTGAATAAGGTAGGAGATCCGGGAAAGCACAGTTGGCATCAGGCCACCTACATACATCCAGGCACAGGGCGTGGATAGAGGATAAACGACAGGATAGACGAGCCGCCGGCGGAGGTCGGCGGAGCCGGGAGCTTATGCGGCCATCTTGGTTCGCGGCGTAGCTCCTCCCCCCATTTTTAAACTTTGATGTTTTGCAAAGTGCACTGCTGCCAAAGTTTTTTTTTTAAACACGAAAAGACGCAAAAGGAGCCATCTATGGTGGCAGGAACATTTCTTCTGTTGCACATAGCCAGGAGCATGCTGCAGTCCATCTGCATCTTAAAGTTCTGCTAAGCAGTGACCCACCCCCTTCCCCAAAGCTGGCAGCACAGCAAGGTAGTAAAGTATGAAGCTCATTGGCTGGAGGTTATTGTGTTAAAATGTAAAAAGTGAATGAATTATGGCACCTACAATATCAAATGTCTGAAATACTTAGTATTTTTAGCACTGTAGAAAAAATGCAGTGGCCCTGGTGCAAAGAAGGAAAATGGACCCTTTGACTGCCGTTGAGATAATAAAATACTGCAATCATCAGGATTTGTTATGTTTCCTAATCTAGGCCTATGTAGCAAAGCAACCTTTTCCCTACATTTGTCCTACCTTGCTCTGCATAATGGTTTTAGCAATGACCTTCTACCCAGTTATGTGATGAATAAATGTCGATTGGTTTCTTTGAAGCTAGCTTCATTTATTATGCATGAGGATTCCCTGCACATGACGTACATAACAGGTTTAAAATACTCTGTACAAAAGTCATCGCTATCTTCGTCCTAGGGTGATAGGGCTACTTTGCATAATTGCAAATATTGATTTAGGCTCATCTACAAAATCGTACTCACAGCATATCGATGGTGGTAGAACCCTTGAGGCTACCTTTTTGGTATAAAAGTACTACACCTTCACTAGGTAACTAGAGGAGACACTTCTACGCTGACACTGACATGGAGGTCCCTACACGCTAAGGCATCAACACGCAGTGGTCTGACATCTCTTGCAGGTGTTTAACTCGTGACCAAGACTGGATCCTCCATTCTCTCCCATCAGGTAATGGGATTTGCTCTTTCCTAGGGGATTCTTGGCTTCACATCCACATACATGCTAGGTACATTGAGGTACACTTAGGTAGGGTACGCATAGTAGGAGTAAGCTAAGATTACTGTTTTTATTTATGCCTGAATATATTCTTTGCTTAGCTCCATGGTAGAAATGGATCTACGTTTTTCTCTGTCGTTGCTTGTAATGTCTTACGTTTGCTTCTGTCTATTGATTGTTGCAGCAAACATGTTTTGTACTAGGATGACGCTTGTTCAAAAAATACTTATTGAAAACGTCCCCATTGTTTATTCTGTGTATCTCTCTAGTCAAGTCAAGTCAAGTCAAATGATTTATATAGCGCGCTACATACCCAGAGGGTCTCAAGGCGCTTGAAGAAGGGTGGGGAATTACTTGTCGAATATCCAGGTTTTAAGTTGCTTTCTGAATGCTAGGTGGTTCTGAGTGAGGCGAAGGTGAGTGGGAAGTGAGTTCCAGGTTTTAGCTGCCAGGTAGGAGAAGGATCTTCCTCCCATGGTGGTTTTGTTGATGCGAGGTACAGTAGCAAGGGCTTGGTTGGAGGATCGTAGCTGGCGGGAGGGGGTGTAGAAGGAAAGTCGTGTGTTGAGGCATTCGGGTCCAAGTTCGTAAAGTGCTTTGTGTGCGTGGGTTAGGAGGCGGAAAGTAATCCTCTTATTAACTGGGAGCCAGTGGAGGTTTTTCAGGTGACCAGAGATGTGGTCTTTACGCGGGATGTCTAGTATGAGTCTGGCTGAAGCGTTCTGGATGCGTTGGAGTTTTTTCTGGAGTTTTGCGGTGGTACCGGCGTATAGGGTGTTTCCGTAGTCCAGGCGGCTCGTGACCAGTGCGTGGGTGACCGTTTTTCTAGTTTCGGTGGGGATCCAGCGAAATGTTTTTTTGAGCATGCGAAGAATGTTGAAGCAAGATGATGAAACGGCGTTGACTTGTCTGTTCATAGAGAGTGAGGAGTCCAGGATGACGCCCAGGTTCCGTGCGTGGTCCGTCGGGATGGGTGCTTTTCCAAGGGCCTCTGGCCACCAAGAGTCATCCCAGGCAGAGGGGGTGGTACCTAAGATAAGGACTTCTGTTTTGTCTGAGTTCAGTTTCAGACGGCTGTGCTTCATCCACTCGGCTACTTCTTTCATTCCTTCATGTAGGTTGGTTTTGGCAGTGTTAGGGTCTTTGGTGAGTGATAGGATCAGTTGAGTGTCATCAGCGTAGGAGATGATGTTGAGGTTGTGTTGGCGTGCGATGGTGGCGAGGGGGCTCATGTATACGTTGAAGAGGGTGGGGCTAAGTGAAGATCCTTGTGGCACGCCGCAGATGACTTCAGTGGCCTCTGACTTAAATGGTGGGAGGCGGACTCTCTGGGTTCTTCCGGTGAGGAGCGAGGTGATCCATTCCAGTGCTTTTCCTTGGATTCCGATGTTTCTGAGGCGCTTAATAGAGTGCTATGACAGACTGTGTCGAAGGCTGCGGAGAGGTCGAGGAGGATGAGGGCGACTGTGTCTCCATTGTCCAGTAGAGTTCGAATGCCGTCTGTTGCTGCGAGGAGGGCGGTCTCAGTGCTGTGTTTGGCTAGGAAGCCGGACTGTGAGGAGTCGAGGGATTTGTTGGTTTCGAGGAAGGCGGCGAGCTGGTTGTTGACAGCTTTCTCGATGACTTTGGCCGGGAATGGAAGGAGCGAGATGGGGCGGTAGTTTTTGAGTTCGGTGGGGTCAGTTGTGGGTTTTTTCAGAAGGGCGCTGAGTTCTGCGTGTTTCCAGCTTTCCGGGAAGGTGGTGGAGTTGAGGGAGCAGTTGATGATGTCTCGGAGGTGTGGTGCTATGATGGAGTCTGCTTTGTTGAAGATGTGGTGAGGGCATGGGTCTGTGGGGGATCCTGAGTGGATGGAGTTCATCAGGCGGATGGTGTCCTCAGTGGAGATTGGGTTCCAGTCATTAAGGATGTTCAAGGGGGGTGAAGGTCCTGTAGAAGGTTGGGTGGGTTGGTCTCCGGGTTGGTTGTCGAAGCTGTTGTGGATGTCTGCGATTTTGTTGTGGAAGAATGAAGCTAGGGAGTCGCAAAGGGCTTGAGAGGGGGTGATGTCGTTGGAGTTGGCTGAGGGGTTGGTAAATTCTTTGACAATGTTAAATAATTCCTTGCTGTTGTGGGCGTTGTTATCTAGTCGGTCTTTGAATGCGGCTTTCTTGGCAGTCCGGATTAGTTGGTGATGTATGCGGGTGGCGTTTTTGAAGGCGTCCCTGGTGCTGGTGTTTGGGTCTTTTTTCCAGGCCTTCTCGAGGGAGCAACAGAGTTTCTTAGATTTCTTAAGATCATCGTTGAACCAGGAGGCGTTTCTGCTGCCTAGTTTGATTTGACTTTTTTTCAAAGGTGCTAGGTTGTCGGCGCTGTTGGTTAGCCATTGGGTGAGGTTAATGGCTGCTTGGTCGGGGTTTGAGGAGTGGGCAGGGGGGTTTTGAAGAAGCGATGAGGAGATGGTGAGTTTGTTCCAGTTTCTTCGCAGAATAGGTTGAGGATGGTTGTGGGTTGTAGTCTTTTTGTAGATAAAGTGAACGCAGCTGTGGTCCGTCCAATGGAGAGCTGTGGTGTGACTGAAGGAGACATGTTTGCTGGAGGTGAAGATAGGGTCGAGTGTGTGACCTGCAATGTGGGTGGGGGTAGTGACAAGTTGTTTGAGTCCGAGGTTGGCGAGATTGTCCAAAAGGGTGGTGGCGTTGCAGTCATTGCTCTTTTCCAGGTGAAAGTTGAGGTCTCCCAATAGAATGTATTCCTCGGAGGGGAGGGCGTGTGGGGTGATAAAGTCAGTGATGTCGTCACTGAATTGTGCACGGGGTCCTGGAGGCCGGTAGAGGAGGGTGCCTCTGAGTGTGGTCTTGGGGTCGGTGTGGATCTGGAAGTGAAGGTGTTCGGCGCTGGCAAGGTTGACGTCTGAGCTGGTTGAGATGTGGATGGAATTCTTATGGACGATAGCGATGCCTCCTCCTGTTTGCTTGGTGCGGTCCTTACGGATGATCTTGTAGCCTTCCGGGATGGCAATGGTGATGTCTGGAGCTGATGAGGTGTTCATCCATCTTTCTGTTAGGAAGGCGACGTCCGGAGAGATGGTGTCTAGTAGATTCCAAAGGTCGATGGCGTGCCTGTGGACCGAGCGGGTGTTGAGCAGGATGCATTGTAGGTGGTTGGTGTCAGAGATCTGTTTTGTGTTCGTGGATGAGGAGTTGTTCTTGGTGCCGTCGAACTTGCAGGAGTTGCAAGAGAAGGGACCATGGGTGTGTCCAGGAGCGGCTTGGACGCAGTTGGGGAGACGGCCGGGGTTTAGGGCTAAGAGGTTGGTGGCGTCGTATGTAATGCGGGTAGGGTGGGTGGTACGGGGGCCAGGGGGTCTGGCGCTGGGCGCGGTCCAGGCACGGACGGGCGTAGACGGGCTTAACTTTGGCACACCTCCGGCGCAACTGGGGCGCGACCGCTGCGCGTTAATGCTGCGCGCAAATGCATCTGTCATATATGGATAGTGGGAGGGGAGGGGCGAGGGAGGGTCAGCCGGGAGGCGGGGCGGGCTGTGGAGGAGGTGCTACGAGTCCACAACAACAACAAAGATGGCGGCCCTCGAGTAAGCTCGAGGTAGGCAGGGTCACCAAATGCACCTGAAAGGCTGCAAACTAATCAGGCAATGCAGCGTGCAGCACAGAAACTGTCCAGTAACACACAATACAGTACAGTAACACACAATCCAAAGCAAGCAGAAATAATGCGGGCTTCGAGCACAGATTAAGTGAGCACCATTGACTGAGCGAAAAGTACTCTACTGGTTCCACGATCCTTGAAAGGTCAAGGGTTGTCATGTTCAATGGTTGCCATAAACTATTTGCTTTTTGGTAGGGTTCAGGGCTTTATAGTGGCACTGTGAGCTAGCTAGTCTATAAACCTGCATATCCTGTAGGTGTGTCCGGAATCAGCCTAGACACCAAGCCCTCAATTTTTGTTATCCAACAAATTCGCAGATCCTATGTACATTTAGGAACTAAGCGGCATGGCGCCCAACGTTGGTTTGGTTCTTATTTAACTGTCAACTCTGAGTAGTTCAGTCCTGTTTTCTCAGAGACCCCTACTCACATTTAACCAGAGACGTCTGGAGTGGGAAGGGAAAGCCGCCAAAGCTGAGTAGTTAGACCCTATGTATTGGATGTTGGTTTTTCAAGCTTGTGGGATTATAGTTCCCCACACGGTGCAATAACGTTATCTCTTTTCTTTACTACTTCCTTCTACAATGTCTGTCAATGGAGACGGCGTTGTGGGTTCATGGGAAGAAGAGCAGGAAGTTGCTCTTATCATTACAGAAAATTGCAGACATGCAGTTACTATAAAATGATTGCAATATGGCCCTCCTGGCAACGGGTGGTGGTGTTACCTTCGTGATTGAGCTACACAGTTGTTTCATACTTACATTAAAGATCAAACTCCTGAAGAATACTTTCCATACGTGCACATAGAAGTCGTGTTAACTTACCAAAAGCATATTAATTGGTTAAAAGGCGCCCTCTCCCACACTACAACAAATGTGAGACTCGGTCTGTTCAGCAGAGAAGGCGCAACCAGGCAAGTCCCAGCTGCTTACACACCGCATCCAGAGAGTGATACATGGTCTGCAGCAGAATTACGTACACATAGTAAAACTATACAGAAACCTTACACAGTTTGTAATGCGAACACGTACAATTCAACCTGTGAGGATTGCTCAAGCTGATCAACCTCAATTGACTATGACAAAAATCAGCCCACCTACGCTGAATGCGATCCGATTATGGGAAGAATGCCAACCAAGCGGGAGCATTGTCTGTTCTGGATAGCACAGAAAATAGGACAGCTTGAAGCAGTATTTCCCCATACTGGCCCACAGGAAAAACACAGAATACTTACAATTTGCTTGACAATGGGCATAACTCCCCCAATAGATGATTGTACCACTTGGGGTACAGTTTTGCTGCAGTTTATATCAGAACTCATGGTACCCCCTCAATATTAGTGTTACTAGATGTATTGAAACAAATACAGAATGAGTACGGGGCAGAACCTGCCCTCGACTTGGGGACGAAACGGATAGGCAATCGGTAAAATTGGAAACTTGCCCAGGTATCAGAAATTATGATAGGTAACATAAAAGAAAGTGGTAGCTGGTCTTAAAACAAGAAATCTCCAGCCTACTGAGTTCTCTGCTTATGAACAGGTAATAGCCTCTGACGATGCTAGACAGTGCAGCAGAAGTAACAATAGCTTGCCAGAACCAGATTGAATTTCTGGTGACAGCAGTGTTGAATGAACATATCACTGTGGAGATATCGGATACAAGGGTAAGTGCCCCACATCATTTATACGAAATTACGCTCTGAATGGAGGAGGACATACCCAGTAAAGTGAAAGGTCTCTTTTGGGAGAACCTGACATATGGATACGGCATCCTTTTGGCTGAAAGAGATTGGCCAATTGAGTTCGTTATGAAGTGCCTTAAGGGGGAAGATGTAATATTACCAGCTTTCTCCGACCTCGTTACAGCGTCACTTAAAAATTCATACTCGCAGGGGTGGGCGTTCGCCCTAGCTACTGCACTTTACCACAATCATGTAGGGTGGGATGCTGAGTCAACTCACCATGAAATCCCATTAAAATCTATTCCTACTCCACATAGACATTACCCAATAAAACATGACCAAAGAGACAAGTCAGGGAGATCTCAGATCAACGTGAGTACCAAGGTGTGATTGAAAACTGCACCCCTTTCATGAATAATCCTGTTTCCTGTAATGAAACCCGACAATTCATAGTATAGTTTTAGACTACAGGCATTTGAGCACATGAACATTTGCAGTACAAAATGCACACAGTGACGCATTAATGAATAACATTGTGCGGAAAAAATACAAAATAACTCTAGCTATCTCAAATGGTTTCTTCTGCCAAAATATAGAGCCTGGAAGCAGATATTTGACAGCATTCGTGGCCCTTGGTACTCAATGCCAATTCTGTGGACAGCTCCAAGGGTATAAGAATAGCCCAGGGTTGTTTTCAGCAAGAGTAACAGAGTTACTTCAACATTGTGATGAGGAGGCATTGTCCTACGTAGATGATATTTATCTGATGGACGATGAGTTATTGGAACACTTGAACAGGTTGAACATCATAATTCTGGGGTTTGTCAATGTGGGCTACAAATTTAACTTTCAAAAATCAAAAATTGCCCCTCATGTCCTATTTTTGAGATATGAGCTATCAAATGAAGGGAAAAACCTGGCAGCTAATCTTTTTGAAAAATGTGCGCTACTCCAACCTCCAGAGACTCTTAAAGGTTTACAATCCATTTTAGGATTCCTAAACGTTGGCAAAACATAGATTTTAGATTATGCAGAAAGGATTAAACCTTTCTACGACCTAATCAGACCTGATTTTTCAGTTCAACATTGGAAACAGGAACACACTGATATTCTCTGTTCCGTACAAGCTGACATGATAGTTTCCAAACACTTACACACAAGTCAATACCACTAATTTGGTGATCCTTGTAGTCATGGGTCAATCAGGGTACACTTACATCACCTTGAATGAAGGTGAAACGGTACCCATAGCGTACAAATCACATTTGTATTTGAACGTTGACATGCACTTTGCATCGACGGATACGACAGCAGTACAAACTGCTTTAGTGAGAGTAAGAGCACTAGCACAGGGGAAACGCATAAATGTTGTCACTCCAGTACCAACCTTAGAGGTGGTTACCAAAGCAAGCGTTCCCAAACGCAAAAGCACTGCACCCACGATTAATACAATGAGCTAATTCTCTCAATGCAACAGATGTAGATTATAGATATGATCCTACACTGAGAACACAAGCATTTTTGCAGTACGAACAAGAATATTTTCTCCCAAATGAAATCCCGCTTCTCGATCAGTATGAATGGATTATTTATACAGACGGATCTGCTGAGTTGCCATAGGATCTAAGGGTCGTATGCATGAACACATTTTCCCATAGACACAGAACGGGCAAAACCCTTTGATTCATCTGGCCCTAAAATGCAACACTCCTGCGCCTATATAAGGTACCAATATGGAATACAACACTGTGAGGCTTACCAGCACACTACAAACCTCCACAACTGTTTTTCAGAATTCGGTTTCCTCATCTACCTACTAACCCTCACTGAGGCTTCTCCTCCCCTGCCAGCTGCCTCTGGATGCTCCGCTGCTCCACCTCAGCAGCTGCGACCAAGGTTCCCCTGGTCCTTGAGTGTAAGGCACCCTGCCCACCAGTCAATCCTGGGTTGACAATAACGGCAAAAGAGGGGAAAACGACCAGGGACTGTCAATGTGACGGAACCGATGTCCTCAAGAGAACAAGGAGTTACCGAACCGAACAACCAAGCTGCGGGGCTGCAGCAAATCTACTGTACTTGTCACGACTCTCACTTCATTTACTAATCAAGCCTGCATACTGAACAGAAGATGGCTCTAAAGATGTTTTTTTCTGGCAACACAGCACTAAGGGCAGTCACAATAAACGCAATTTGCTTTTGGCAAAATTATATGAAATTGTGTAAATGCCCCGGTTACTTACCGGTAATCTTCATTACTCCGAGTATAGTCTTCCTCGCCACATGACTTACATAGTGAGCTTCAGCTCCACGACAGAACCCTCCAAAGTAAAAAAAAGCCTCCCACCCCCTCCCAACATGGCCGACCAGTCACCCCTGACCTCTATAAGAGGCGGACCGGCCCAACCAACAGCCTGAACCACCAAGTAAACAATGAAGCCGATAGCCAGACAGGGAGGGGGGAGGGAACTCATGTGGCGAGGAAGACTATACTCGGAGTAATGAAGATTACCGGTAAGTAACCGGGGCATTACCTCCTCGTTAGTCTTCCTCGCCATATGACTTACATAGTGAGCAAATACCCAAGCCAAAAAGGCTTCATTGACCACCATAAGAACAACACCACACGGTGATGCAGATAAACCAACACAAGGTTTATTCAGTACAATGCAAAGAAAACAGGAATTACAGCAAACCTGAATCAAGACATAAAGAAACAAGCATTGGAAATGCAATAGGTCTCGCATTAGAAAAGTTGGAGTTATTGGTATTGTAAATGACATATGTTATTTATTTGTTGGTTTTTAAAATTGCTAAATTGATGGCTTTGTCATTTACAATGCCAATAGTTATAACTTTTGCGAATGTGACACCTATAGCATTTGGAATGCAACATATTTTGTATTTACGTGACTTAGATGGCAGCTCTTGTCGTTAGGCCACATCTCTAGAGAGCAGGAGAGTGCAGCAGGGGAGAGAAGCACAGCAATGCAATAGGTCTTGCATTAGGAAAGTTTGAGCTATTGGTATTGTAAAGGACACATTTTTTATTTATGTGCTTGTTTTGAAAATAGCGAATTAATAGCTTTGTTATTTACAATGCCAATAGTTTTATCTTTTGCAAATGTGACACCTATTGTAACACAATATGTGTTGTGAGGGTGAGTGAGGGTGAGGGTGAGGGGTTGAGGGTGAGGTGTTGAGGGTGAGTGAGGGTGAGGTGTTGAGGGTGAGTGAGGGTGAGGTGTTGAGGGTGAGTGAGGCTGAGTGAGGGTGAGGGGTTAAGGGGGAGGGGTCGAGGGTGAGGGGTTGAGGGTGAGGGAGGGTGAGGGGTTGAGGGTGAGGGAGGGTGAGGGGTTGAGGGTGAGGTGAGGTGTTGAGGGTGGGTGAGGGTGAGGGTGAGGGTGAGGCTGAGGGGTTGAGGTTGAGTGAGGGTGAGTGAGAGTGAGGGTGAGTGAGGGGTTGAGGGTGAGGGGTTGAGGGTGAGTGAGGGTGAGGGATTGAGGGTGAGTGAGGGTGAGGTGTTGAGGGTGAGAGAGGGTGAGGGTGAGTGAGGGTGAGGTGTTGAGGGTGAGAGAGGGTGAGGGTGAGTGAGGGTGAGGGGTTGAGAGTGAGGGTGAGGGTGAGTGAGGGTGAGGTGTTGAGGGTGAGTGAGGGTGAGGGTGAGGCTGAGGGGTTGAGGGTGAGTGAGGGTGAGGGGTTGAGGGTGAGAGGGTGAGGGTGAGTGAGGGTGAGTGAGGGTGAGGGGTTGAGGGTGAGAGGGTGAGGGTGAGTGAGGGTGAGTGAGGGTGAGTGAGGGTGAGTGAGGGTGAGTGAGGGTGAGTGAGGGTGAGTGATGGTGAGTGAGGGTGAGTGATGGTGAGGGTGAGGGGTTGAGGGTGAGTGAGGGTGAGTGAGGGTGAGGGTGAGTGAGGGTGAGTGAGGTGTTGAGGGTGAGGTGTTGAGGGTGAGTGAGGGTGAGGCATTGAGGGTGAGTGAGGGTGAGGTGTTGAGGGTGAGTGAGGGTGAGTGAGGGTGAGTGAGGGTGAGGGATTGAGGGTGAGAGGTTGAGGGTGAGGGGTTGAGGGTGAGTGAGGGTGAGTGAGGGTGAGGTGTTGAGGGTGAGTGAGGGTGAGGGGTTGAGGGTGAGTGAGGATGAGGGTGAGTGAGGATGAGGGGTTGAGGGTGAGTGAGGGTGAGGGTGAGTGAGGGTGAGGGTGAGGGTGAGTGAGAGTGAGGGTGAGTGAGGGTGAGGGTGAGTGAGGGTGAGGGTGAGTGAGGGTGAGGGTGAGTGAGGGTGAGGGTGAATGTGAGTGAGGGTGAGTGAGGGTGAGGGTGAGTGAGGGTGAGTGAGGGTGAGGGTGAGTGAGGGTGAGTGAGGGTGAGGGTGAATGTGAGTGAGGGTGAGTGAGGGTGAGGATGAGGGGTTGAGGGTGAGTGAGGGTGAGGGGTTGAGGGTGAGTGAGGGTGAGGGGTTGAGGGTGAGTGAGGGTGAGTGAGGGTGAGGGTGAGTGAGGATGAGGGGTTGAGGGTGGGTGAGGGTGAGTGAGGTTGAGGGTGAGTGAGGTTGAGGGTGAGTGAGGGTGAGGGTGAGTGAGGGTGAGGGTGAGTGAGGGTGAGTGAGGGTGAGTGTGAGTGAGGGTGAGTGAGGGTGAGGATGAGGGGTTGAGGGTGAGTGAGGGTGAGGGGTTGAGGGTGAGTGAGGGTGAGGGGTTGAGGGTGAGTGAGGGTGAGGGTGAGTTAGGGTGAGGGGTTGAGGGTGGGTGAGGGTGAGTGAGGGTGAGGTGTTGAGGGTGAGTGAGGGTGAGTTAGAGTGAGGGTGAGTGAGGGGTTGAGGGTGAGGTGTTGAGGGTGAGTGAGGGTGAGGCGTTGAGGGTGAGTGAGGGTGAGGTGTTGAGGGTGAGTGAGGGTGAGGGTGAGTGAGGGTGAGTGAGGGTGAGTGAGGGTGAGTGAGGGCGAGTGAGGGTGAGTGAGGGTGAGTGATGGGGTGAGTGAGGGTGAGTGAGGGTGAGTGAGGGTGAGGGGGTTGAGGGTGAGTGAGGGTGAGGGGTTGAGGGTGAGTGAGGGTGAGGGGTTGAGGGTGAGTGAGGGTGAGGGTGACTGAGGGTGAGGGATTGAGGGTGAGAGATTGAGGGTGAGGGGTTGAGGGTGAGTGAGGGTGAGGGTGAGTGAGGGTGAGGGTGAGTGAGGGTGAGGGGTTGAGGGTGAGTGAGGGTGAGGGGTTGAGGGTGAGTGAGGGTGAGGGGTTGAGGGTGGGTGAGGGTGAGTGAGGTTGAGGATGAGTGAGGGTGAGGGTGAGTGAGGGTGAGGGTGAGTGAGGGTGAGTGAGGGCGTGTGAGGGCGAGTGAGGGCGAGTGAGGGTGTGGGTGAGGGGTGGAGGGTGAGTGAGGGTGAGGGGTTGAGGGTGAGTGAGGGTGAGGGGTTGAGGGTGAGTGAGGGTGAGGGTGAGTGAGGGTGAGGTATTGAGGGTGAGGGGTTGAGGTTGGGTGAGGGTGAGGGTGAGTGAGGGTGAGGTATTGAGGGTGAGGGGTTGAGGTTGAGTGAGGGTGAGGGTGAGGGTGAGGGGTTGAGGGTGAGTGAGGGTGAGGGGTTGAGGGTGAGTGAGGGTGAGGGTGAGTGAGGATGAGGGGTTGAGGGTGGGTGAGGGTGAGTGAGGATGAGGGTGAGTGAGGGTGAGTGAGGGTGAGGGTGAGTGAGGGTGAGTGAGGGTGAGTGAGGGTGAGTGTGAGTGAGGGTGAGTGAGGGTGAGGGGTTGAGGGTGAGTGAGGGTGGGGGGTTGAGGGTGAGTGAGGGTGAGGGGTTGAGGGTGAGTGAGGGTGAGTTAGGGTGAGGGGTTGAGGGTGGGTGAGGGTGAGTGAGGGTGAGGGGTTGAGGGTGAGTGAGGATGAGTGAGAGTGAGGGGTTGAGAGTGAGGGGTTGAGGGTGAGTGAGGGTGAGGGTGAGGGGTTGAGGGTGAGTGAGGGTGAGGGGTTGAGGGTGAGTGAGGGTGAGTGAGGGTGAGGGTGAGTGAGGGTGAGTGAGTGGTTGAGGGTGAGTGAGGGTGAGTGAGGGTGAGGGTGAGTGAGGGTGAGGGTGAGTGAGGGTGAGGGTGAGTGAGGGTGAGGGTGAGTGAGGGTGAGGGTGAGGTGTTGAGGGTGAGTGAGGGTGAGGGGTTGAGGGTGAGTGAGGGTGAGGGGTTGAGGGTGAGTGAGGGTGAGTGGTTGAGGGTGAGTGAGGGTGAGTGAGGGTATGTATGTATGTATGTATGTTGAGTTTGAGGGTGAGTGAGGGTGAGGTGTTGAGGGTGAGTGAGGGTGAGTGAGGGTGAGGGTGAGGTGTTGAGGGTGAGTGAGGGTGGGTGAGTGAGGGTGAGTGAGGGTGAGGGGTTGAGGGTGAGTGAGGGTGAGTGAGGGTGAGGGTGAGTGAGGGTGAGGGGTTGAGGGTGAGGGGCTGAGGGTGAGTGAGGGTGAGGGGTTGAGGGTGAGTGAGGGTGAGGGGTTGAGGGTGAGTGAGGGTGAGAGGTTGAGGGTGAGGGGTTGAGGGTGATAGAGGATGAGTGAGAGTGAGGGTGAGTGAGAGGTTGAGGGTGAGGGGTTGAGGGTGAGTGAGGGTGAGGGGTTGAGGGTGAGTGAGGGTGAGGTGTTGAGGGCGAGGGAGGGTGAGGGTGGGTGAGCGTGAGGGTGAGCGTGGGGGTGAGTGAGGTGTTGAGGGTGAGGTGTTGAGGGTGAGTGAGGGTGAGGGGTTGAGGGTGAGTGAGGGTGAGGGTGAGGTGTTGAGGGTGAGTGAGGGTGGGTGAGGGTGAGTGAGGGTGAGTGAGGGTGAGGGGTTGAGGGTGAGTAAGGGTGAGGGTGAGGGTGAGGCTGAGTGAGGGTGAGGGGTTGAGGGTGAGGGGCTGAGGGTGAGTGAGGGTGAGGGGTTGAGGGTGAGTGAGGGTGAGGGGTTGAGGGTGAGTGAGGGTGAGGGGTTGAGGGTGAGTGAGGGTGAGAGGTTGAGGGTGAGTGAGGGTGAGAGGTTGAGGGTGAGTGAGGGTGAGGGGTTGAGGGTGATAGAGGATGAGTGAGAGTGAGGGTGAGTGAGGGGTTGAGGGTGAGGGGTTGAGGGTGAGTGAGGGTGAGGGGTTGAGGGTGAGTGAGGGTGAGGTGTTGAGGGTGAGGGTGGGTGAGCGTGAGGGTGAGCGTGAGGGTGAGTGAGGTGTTGAGGGTGAGGAGTTGAGGGTGAGTGAGGGTGAGGGGTTGAGGGTGAGTGAGGGTGAGGGTGAGGGGTTGAGGGTGAGTGAGGGTGAGGGGTTGAGGGTGAGGGGTTGAGGGTGAGTGAGGGTGAGGGGTTGAGGGTGAGTGAGGGTGAGGGTGGGTGAGCGTGAGGGAGGGGTTGAGGGTGAGGTGTTGAGGGTGAGTGAGGGTGTGGGTGAGGGGTTGAGGGTGAGGGGTTGAGGGTGAGTGAGGGTGGGTGAGGGTGAGGGGTTGAGGGTGAGTGAGGGTGAGGTGTTGAGGGTGAGTGAGGGTGAGTGAGGGTGAGGGTGAGGTGTTGAGGGTGAGTGAGGGTGGGTGAGTGAGGGTGAGTGAGGGTGAGGTGTTGAGGGTGAGTGAGGGTGAGGGTGAGGGTGAGTGAGGGTGAGGGGTTGAGGGTGAGGTGCTGAGGGTGAGTGAGGGTGAGGGGTTGAGGGTGAGTGAGGGTGAGGGGTTGAGGGTGAGTGAGGGTGAGGGGTTGAGGGTGAGTGAGGGTGAGAGGTTGAGGGTGAGGGGTTGAGGGTGATAGAGGATGAGTGAGAGTGAGGGTGAGTGAGGGGTTGAGGGTGAGGGGTTGAGGGTGAGTGAGGGTGAGGGGTTGAGGGTGAGTGAGGGTGAGGTGTTGAGGGTGAGGGTGGGTGAGCGTGAGGGTGAGCGTGGGGGTGAGTGAGGTGTTGAGGGTGAGGAGTTGAGGGTGAGTGAGGGTGAGGGGTTGAGGGTGAGGGGTTGAGGGTGATAGAGGATGAGTGAGAGTGAGGGTGAGTGAGGGGTTGAGGGTGAGGGGTTGAGGGTGAGTGAGGGTGAGGGGTTGAGGGTGAGTGAGGGTGAGGTGGTGAGGGTGGGTGAGCGTGAGGGTGAGCGTGGGGGTGAGTGAGGTGTTGAGGGTGAGGAGTTGAGGGTGAGTGAGGGTGAGGGGTTGAGGGTGAGTGAGGGTGAGGGTGAGGGGTTGAGGGTGAGTGAGGGTGAGGGGTTGAGGGTGAGTGAGGGTGAGGTGTTGAGGGTGAGTGAGGGTGAGGGTGGGTGAGCGTGAGGGAGGGGTTGAGGGTGAGGTGTTGAGGGTGAGTGAGGGTGTGGGTGAGGGGTTGAGGGTGAGTGAGGGTGAGGGGTTGAGGGTGAGTGAGGGTGTGACCATATCCATTCCAGACACTGATAATTAATTGGCGACAAAAGTTATTATTTGACGTGGCATATCTTAATTGCTAGGTTTTTTAATTACTAGTTGATGTTTAATTTTTGTAATCATTTTTTTAAGTGTGCACCTCTTAAAAAATAAATAAAAATATTGCTTGTTATGTATTTCCATTTGTAGACCTAGAATAGTTATGGTGCATTGTATGTAGCTTTAAAAAAAAAAAATGTAGACTGCTCAATGTATTTCCGTGAATAGATGCAGGTTGCCTCTTTCTGTCAAATAATATCCCTTGTTCAACTTACTATAGTGGCGCGGCATACTATGAAGCAGAGGAGGACTGACTGTCAGAGCCTTGCTCTTTCCTCTCTTGCCAACAGGGCTACTCCAGAATAAGACCACGAAAACCATAATTTGTGAAACATGGCCATTTGACTCGCAGCCCGGTCAGTGGGGGGGCTCCGCTTTCTGATCCGTAGAGGCTGATGCGCAGTCACTTTCTTGAAGAGGAAATGGGGAATAAAAACTTTTCTTTTGCAGTGATGTCGATGAACCTGGCTTGATGTCACACTGCTGCATTGTGCTGATTTTCTAAGTAAAAACATGCATAGTGAGGAGCACTAATACGGGTTTGAGATGGTGGAAGAGCTGCTTATCTCTTATGGAGATAGATTATCTGGGGGGAGGAAGGGCTCCTAATGGGAAGTGTAGACGGGGAGAAATTGAGAAAAAAAAGCTGAGCAGGGAGGGTGTTATTGCGGCTATCTGTTTGCCCGAGGGGAGGAGAAATGCAGGCCTGAGGCAGAGCACACGCTGAGAAGCTTGTGGGAGGGGGGCTGGGCTGCCTTTGATCTGGTAATGCGAGGCAGGCAGGCAGGCGGCTGGTGGCATTGTGCACGCGCTTTTTAGGGCTTGCGCTTGCGCAATGACCTAAAAAGCACATGCACTTGAAGAAATCTCCAGTGGAATCGCCAGTGGTGGATCAACACTGGATAAGCCGTAATAGAGCTTCGCCAGCGATGCGCAGAAGCGCATCAGCAGGCGAGCCCTAAAAAACCATCAAGGAGCCACAGCTCCCGCACTCAGAACGGCCCCAGCGAAGTCCCCAGGGACAGCACCACCCAAGACAACGCGATAGTGTTCCATGAACATGTGGGGGGACGACCACGTCGCCGCCCGACAAATCTCCTCAGTGGAGACACCCTTGAAGGAGGCCCAGGACACAGATACACTCCTCGTGGAACGACCCTGGACCCCCGCCGGTACCACCGGTACCGGCGGGGGTCCAGGAAAGGAAAGGATGATAGCCTGTTTAAGCCAGCGACTCAAGGTGGAAAGAGAGGGCTTGTGGCCAGAATGAACGGGACCGAAAGTTACGAACAGGCTATCACACCGGGAAAGGGACGACGTGCGCTCAAGATACACTAAAACAGCACGCCGGACATCCAGCAAGGACAAGGAAGGATCCGTGTCGGGAGGGAAAGAAGGTAGTGACACCTCCCGAGACCGGTTCACCAGGGAAGGAACCTTGGGAAGAAAACGGGGGTCATGACGGAGAAGCAACCTGTCAGGCAAAACCCGCAAGAAGGGTGGGGAGCGGAGGAACGACCCCAGCTCGCCCATCCGCCCAGCAGACACCACGGCCACCAGGAAAACCACCTTAAAGGTGAGAAACCGCAAAGCCACCGAGGCCAGGGGTTCGAAGGGAGGACCCTGAAGGGCTCGTAGAACGAGAGGGAGATCCCAAGGGGGAGACAGGCAGATCGTCCGAGGGCGACGGAGAAAACAACTCCGAAGCAAACGAGCCACCAGGGAATCCAGCCCGTCGAAATCCGGACTGCGGAAGGCCCGCAAGGCCGCCCATTGGGCCCTCAGGGAGGAAGGTGCCAAGCCCAAGGAAAACCACTCAGCAAGGAAATCCAAGACCCGCAAGGGATCCACGGAGGCGGGGTCAGCACCCTGCAGACCGCTCCAACGCGAAAAAGAAGCCCAGTGCCGGGCATAGGAGGACAAGGTGGATGACCTGCGGGAGCCCTGCAGCAAATCCACTACCCCAGAAGAACAACCCCGAGCAAGCAGCGTCACCCGCTCAAGAGCCAGGCCTGCAGATGGAGCCGGCGCAACACTGACTCCTGGAGCGGGGGGCCCCTCAAAGGAAAGGGAAGATCCGGGATCGGCCAGTAGGCCTGAACCGCCAACTCACAAGGGAGAGGGTACCAGGGGCGGCGGACCCAGCCAGGAACCACCAGAAGCACCCTGGTTCTGTCCAAGCGAATCTTTCAGAGGACCCGGGGAATCAGTGGGAACGGGGGAAATGCGTACAGAAGACCGGAGGGCCAAGGGAATGACAGAGCATCCACCCGCCAAACACCCGGAACCGGGAGGAGAGAGCAGAACTTGGGAAGGAGGGCAGAGTCCCCGTCCGTGAATAGATCCACCAGCGGCAGACCGAAGCGAGACACCAGGCGTTGAAACACCACCTGAGTCAGGGAGAGACAAGGCAAGGAAGGAAAGATCCAACTCAGTCAATCCGCCTCCACATTGTCGGACCCCGGGAGATAGACAGCCCGCAGAGACAGGACCGACGCCTCCGCCCAAGACAACAACTCCTGAGTCAGCAACCAAAGGGAGCGAACCCTGCACCCCCCCTGATGGTTGACATAGCTCCTCACAACCTGGTTGTCTGTCCTGACCAAGACATGGTGACCCCGTAGAGAAGGAGCAAATTGACGGCAGGCCAGGAGGACTGCCTTCAACTCCCGATAGTTCGAGGAACAGCGCAACTGCAGGGGATCCCAACAACCCTGAACCGACTCTGCGCCCAAGGTCGCCCCCCAGCCGAGGAGACTGGCATCGGTCGTGACCACCCTGGACGGGGATACCAAGAAGGGAAGACCCTCGGAGAGGTGAGATTCCACCAACCACCAACCCAACTCCGATCGGAGCAGAGGGGAGACCGGGACTAGGAACTCTTAATCCTCCGAGCGGGGATCCCAGAAGGAAAGCAGATGGTTGATCAAGGAATAAAGGTGGAGGCGAGCCCAGGGGAGCACATTTATAGTGGCCGACATCAGGCCCTGAACCCGCAGCCAGAGGCGAACCGGGGCAGAACCCCGAGCCAGAAGGAACCTCAGATCCCGCCACAAAGTGTCCCGGCGACCCAGAGGCAAGAACACCTTCCCCAGCACCATGTCCAGACGACCCCCAATGAAGGCCAAGTCCTGAGTGGGCGACAGATGAGACTTCCGCTCGTTGATCAGGAAGCCGTGGGAGGAGAGGACCTCGCAGACCCGTCCGACATGCAGCATCCCCTTGGAAAAAGAAGAGGCAGATATTAACCAATCGTCCAGGTACGGAAAAACCCTGATCCCCTCCTGGTGAAGGATACCCAGCAGGGGAGCCAGGATTTTTGTAAACACCCTCGGGGCAGATGACAAGCCAAAGGGAAGTACCTGGAACTGATAGTGGGAACCTCCAACGCAGAACCTGAGGAAGGACTGAGAAACCGGATGGACCGGGACATGGAGGTATGCGTCGAGGAGATCCAGCGAAGCCACCACCTCGCCCTGCACCAGAAGAGGCAGAATTTCCTGCAGAGAGATCATCTTGAATTTAGTATGAGGAATATAAGAATTCAACCATTTTAAATCCAACACAGGGCGGAACTCCCCAGACACCTTCCTCACCAGAAACAGGATGGAGTAGACGCCCGAACCTCTCTGTGACGGAGGGACCGGGCGGATGGCCTGTTTGGCAAGCAAGTCCTGAACTCCGGCCAGCAAGGCCCGTCTCTTTACCAGGGAGGAAGGCAGGGGCGTAGCGAGGAAAAAATCCGGAGGAGGGGAGGAGAAGGTGATGGAGAATCCTTCCCTCACAATCCGAAGAGCCCAAAGATCCGTGACAGATTTCTCCCATGCCGGGAGGAAGTGGCGGACGTCCCCCCACAGGGAGCACCCCGGAGGGAGACGGCCGAAAGTCAGGATTTAGGGGCGGCAGAGGGAGCGGCAGCCGCCGGCTGAGACCGGGATTTGTTGAAGTAAGGGGCGCCCCGGCCTCGACCCCTTCCACGAAAGGGCTCGCCGCCCCTACCCCTGGAAGACGAGGAGAAAATCCGGCTGCGACCCGGGAAGCGGGACCCAGACGATTTGATGGGAGCCAGCAACTTGCGGTCCTCAGCCGTTTTCTTAATCATAACCTCCAGAGGAGGGCCAAACAGCTTAGCCCCAGTAAACAGTATCTTCATGAGCAGAGCCTTCTGGGCCGCCTCCGACTTCCAATGCCGCAGCCAGATCTGACGCCGGGCCTGTATAGCCGCACCCCCAGCTGCAGCCGCCGCACCCAGAGTGTCAAAGGAAATGTCCGACAGGAGGCGCGTCTGCTGTTCCATCAAGGCCAGCGTTGGCACAACATCAGCCCCCTGATCCAGGAGTTCACCCAGGGACTGGAAGTCCTTCAACAAAGACTGCACCGTGCAAGATAAATAGGCTGAGGCCCTGATGGTGAAATTAGCCGCAGCATAAGAACGCTTAGCGGCAGCCTCCACGCGCTTGTCCACTGGGTCAGAGGGGGAGGCGTCCTCTGAAATGATGGAACCCTGGGACGACAGACCCACTACAAGAGAGTCTACCTTCACAGCTGGAGGGAAGTCCCGAGTGAACTCCTCAACAGCGTACCGCTTCGCCAGATATCGCGGAAAAGCCTGCTTATCAACATCCAGCCACTCCCCCTTGATGACCTTCTTGATGGACGCATGAAGCGGAAGGGAGTCCGGAGCCTTGCGCTGATACTGGACAAAGAAATCCTCGGAAGCCTCCTCCGTCGCCGGAGGCGGGAAGGCCAAGTTATCTTTGATGTGGGCAAGGACCTCACGAAGCTCCTGACCCTGGATGTAACGGCCATGGAGATCCTCATCCTCCCCCTCCGCATCCGAGACAGGAGTGGGGTCCCTGATGGACGTTTCGGCGAGGAAGGGCCCTGAGCATCACGCAGCGCAAGGGCATCAGCGACTGCCGACTGGATCATCAACTGCAGGGACTGAGCCGAAAAAGGCAATGCAGACATGGGGTCAGACACCTGACCTGCTGTGACAGAATCCTGCTCCATAGCGCGAGAGCAAACACCACCAACCAAAGAAAGCGGAGAAACTCAAGGGCCCCCCGGCGCAGGGAGCATAATATATCCGCCAGAGGACACAGCTGTAAGCCCTAAACCTTACACGCCGCACCTGGAGCGAGACCCCGCCCCCAAAAGGCGGGACGCGTCTCGGGCCAATCAGGGCGCGGCACAGACCCGTGGGCCGTAGGCTAGAAAACCCCCAGACCGGTGGCAGCGTCCAGCGCTGAAATTTCGCTCCTACTGCACCGCGCCATGGAGGGGGAAGAAACCAGGACGGCAGGCGACAGGTAAGCGCTGCAAGCTCTGACACCCGGCCCGTCGGTCCACGGGAGATCGAGGCGCGAGGCCCGAGCGGGTAGCGGCCACGTGGAATCCAGCTGGCACTAAACCCCGGGACGCGCAGGCAAGATGCGGCACACAGCCACCCCAGCCGGTCCCGCGTTAATGTAATACGGGGAGAAAAAAAATCACGCGGCGGCCGCCACAACAAGCGACCAGCGCCGCTTCCCCTAAAACGCCAGGGGCAGTGCCGGTCCCCAGAGCCCGTCAAACGGGTGAGGACCACAAAACACCAAACGGCCGGGAACAGGAAAAGGGTGAACCCCCAACTCCCCTGCCGCCCCCCCTCCCCCCTCCAAGAGCCCAGGCACGCTAGAGCAGCACCTAACCTGTCCCACAGGACTGGGGGAAGGAAGAGGGGGAAGGGGTTAAGGTCCCAGGTCCCAGGGTCCTCTAAGGCAGGACCTCCAACCCAAGACCCATGGACCAGCTAGGGCAGGTCCCAACCTTACCTTACAGCGCCTCTGGAGAGATTGCGCAGAACAAAAAAAACAGGCTGTTGGTTGGGCCGGCCCGCCTCTTATAGAGGTCAGGGGTGACTGGTCGGCCATGTTGGGAGGGGGTGGGAGGCTTTTTTTTACTTTGGAGTGTTCTGTCGTGGAGCTGAAGCTCACTATGTAAGTCATGTGGCGAGGAAGACTAACAAGGAGGTAATCTGTCATTTTGTAATACATTTTTGCGTGAAATGTGTCTCCTTGTCAATTTTTGGCACAAGGCCCCATTTCGTGTTTAGAAAAATGTCAAATCTCTTATTCAAATTTTTGTTCCACTTCAGTAGCAACTAGTCAGATTGTATGACAATGTGTTGAAACTACGTACCTGTAAATTTCTCCTTTGGACAATAGCTTGTTTACCTAGTCGTCTATCAGGCTCATTTCCTGATCTCAGAAATGTTAGAGTCTTGGTCGGAAGTGTTGGACTGGGGTGTCGTAGAACTCTATGTTGAACCCCAGTACTGTTTGTATCACCCATGAGTCGGAGAAAATCTCCCTCCATTTGTCCACAAACCAGTATAGCCCCGACTCTTGAGGGGATGAAAGGGCAAGCCTTAACAATGAAGTCCCCTGTGGTTTTACTTCCAATTCTACATCCTCTATTGTCTCGGTCTGTTCCTATATAAGGTAGGAAGGTGTCATGCCATCCATTGTTCTGTTTGCTCTGTCCCCTATAGTAGCTAGCTTGGTGATTAGGATGGCTAGAGGAGCTGGCCCTTCCCGGCAAAAACCTTGCCAGGGAAGATTTTCTTGATTGATGTCTACACCTTGTTTAAGGCAGAGAAGGTGGCTAATACGTTTCCCAGCTCTTTCAAAAATGGATCCCTTAAGTCAAGTCAAGTCAAGTCAGAAATTTATATAGCGCGCTACATACCCGGAGGGTCTCAAGGCGCTTGAGGAAGGTAGGGGAATTACTTGTCGAATATCCAGGTTTTAAGTTGCTTTCTGAATGTTAGGTGGTTCTGAGTGAGGCGTAGGTGAGTGGGGAGTGAGTTCCAGGTTTTAGCTGCGAGGTAGGAGAAGGATCTACCTCCCATGGTGGTTTTATTGATGCGGGAAATGGTAGCAAGGGCTTGGTTGGAAGATCGTAGCTGGCGAGGGGGGGTGTAGAAGGAAAGTCGTTTGTTGAGGCATTCGGGTCCCAGTTCGTAGAGTGCTTTGTGAGCGTGGGTTAGGAGGCGGAAAGTAATCCTCTTGTTGACGGGGAGCCAGTGGAGGTTTTTCAGGTGGTTGGAGATATGGTCTTTGCGCGGGATGTCTAGTATGAGTCTGGCTGATGCGTTCTGGATGCGTTGGAGTTTTTTCTGGAGTTTTGCGGTGATACCGGCGTATAGGGTGTTTCCGTAGTCCAGGCGACTTGTGACCAGTGCATGGGTAACTGTTTTTCTGGTTTCGGTAGGGATCCAGCGAAATGTTTTTTTGCGCATGCGGAGGATGTTGAAGCATGAAGATGAGACTGCGTTGACTTGTCTTTTCATAGAGAGTGATGAGTCCAGGATGATGCCTAGGTTCCGTGCGTGGTCCGTCGGGATGGGTGCTTTTCCAAGGGCCTCTGGCCACCAAGAGTCGTCCCAGGCGGAGGGGGAGGTGCCTAAGATAAGGACTTCTGTTTTGTCTGAGTTCAGTTTCAGACGGCTGTGCTTCATCCACTCTGCTACTTCTTTCATACCTTCATGTAGGTTGGTTTTGGCGGTGTTGGGGTCTTTGGTGAGTGATAGGATCAGTTGGGTGTCATCTGCGTAGGAGATGATGTTGAGGTTGTGTTGGCGAGCGATGGTCGCGAGGGGGCTCATGTATACGTTGAAGAGGGTGGGGCTGAGTGAGGAACCTTGGGGAACGCCGCAGATGACTTCAGTGGCCTCGGACTTGAATGGTGGGAGGTGGACTCTCTGGGTTCTACCGGTGAGGAATGAGGTGATCCATTCCAGTGCTTTTCCTTGGATTCCAATGTTTTTGAGGCGCTGTAGAAGAGTTCTATGGCAGACTGTGTCAAAGGCTGCGGATAGGTCTAGGTGGATGAGGGCGACTGTGTCTCCATTATCCAGTAGAGTTCGGATGTCGTCTGTTGCTGCGATGAGGGCGGTCTACGTGCTGTGTTTGGCTCGGAAGCCGGACTGTGAGGAGTCGAGGGATTTGTTGTTTTCGAGGAAGGCGGCGAGCTGGTTATTGACGGCTTTCTCGATGACTTTGGCCGGGAATGGAAGGAGCGAGATGGGGCGGTAGTTTTTGAGTTCGGAGTTTAAGAGGTTACCCGGGGCAATGTCCCCTGCCTCGGACGCCGCAAGATCCCCCAGTTTTGGATCTATCTTTATCAGCATGGAGGGGGGTCTATCTGCAGGGAGAGAACAGTTTGCATTCCCTCGGAGGCATATTGCCCTTTGCTTCCAGCCAGCCATAATCTCCATAGATATAGGGATACTAGAAGTCTTCTATTGTTGCCCATCACAATAACCTTGGAGACAACGCCTACCATGTCAAGGAGTTTGTCCTTACAGGCCCTCCACAACGTATCAATCCCTTTTTAGGGTCCCTCATATACTTTCAGAAGAAACTGCACATTTTTGGATTTATGTATGGTGTGCCGTAAACTTCCCCTCATGTGAAGGTCAGAGGCATTTCACCCTCCAACAAGCCCTCACCTCCTTTTTCAAGAGTTGCCTAATCTCGTTGGTGACCTACTCTGTCACTATTTGGTCAGAGGTCCACTCTGAGGACTGGAGATGGAATAGACTGTTGTGTTCAAACATCATGGTCTGATCTAGATACCCCTCCTGCGAACCTGTTGCATTTGTAACCAGGCGTCATGGCATGCTACAGGCCGGCTCTTTCTCAGAGGATCTGTCATCATCAGGGCCACCCTTCCCTAGTACGGGAAACCCTGGATCAGGGTTGAAATTTGCAGTGACAATGTCACTGTTCTCACCAGGGTAGTCTTCCTCACAGTAGGGTGTATTTTTAAGCATGCACACTCTTACAGACGACTTTGCACAGTGTGTTGAAGCCTTCTTGCTGCTACATGTCGCGCTTACCAGCCTTCTTTGCCTTTTTCTTAGACTGCCCACTGGGACCTGCCATAACATTCCTGCTGTCTTCCCCAAAAGACCCTCGGTAGATGCTTCACTAATTTGTTAATTTGAGCCGGAAAAGGGAAAAGAGCTCTTGCTATGTCTACCTCTTCCGGCAGGAGCTGCCTCTCAGTGGACCATTCCGTCTCTCCCTCCTGACCTTGGGAGCACTTGTGGTCCTGGTAGGACTCCATTAACAAGAGTGAGAGCACCACCGGATATTATGCAACTTCACCAGAAAAATATATGAGCCCTTTTAAATATATATTTGTAACCCCCTCGCCAGTGCTGTGAAATTAAGAATAAATAGTATTGATTATCTTGTGTATGTGACTAGAGCAGCAGGTGGGGAGGATTTGAGGGATTCCCTTGAGGGAAATCCTTAAAGGAAAACCCCTAGAGGGGATTACCCTTCAATGCACTGTGCTCCCGGGGAGCTTATAGGGCTTCCCAGTAGAGAAGCGAGAGGTGCCCGAGTTGTGGATCACGCAAAACATGGCCACCTAAGGCACCTGCCTGGTATAGAGTGGCCGATTCAGAAAAGGGGGTGGTGATGAACAGAGAGTCTGAATTAAGCAGACCACTCTTACCCAGTCCAAAGATCAGGGCTTGATCCATCACCGTTATTTATCTCACTGCACCATCCCAGCTCAGAACCTGGCTATATGCAAATCAGTCTGTCCCTGGCCCAGTGCATCATGGGAACAGGGCAGACTAAACTACCAAGCCAATTCTTCACCAGAAAGGAGACAAGCTACCGGGGACCGGTTTCTGGCATTTCAGCCGTCTTCGGCCCGGCTTGCTTGAATCCTGATGGTGCAGTGAGAAAGGGACTCATGTCTGAGTATACCCTGCCACACCTATAGTGGCCAAAAACGATTCAGAAAAGGGGGTGGTGATGAACAGAGTGTCTGAATTAAGCAGACCACTCTTACCCAGTCCAAAGATCAGGGCTTGATCCATCACCGTTATTTATCTCACTGCACCATCCCAGCTCAGAACCTGGCTATATGCAAATCAGCCTGTCCCTGGCCCAGTGCATCATGGGAACAGGGCAGACTAAACTACCAAGCCAATTCTTCACCAGAATGGAGACCAGCTACCGGGGACCGGTTTCTGGCATTTCAGCCGTCTTCGGCCCGGCTTGCTTGAATCCTGATGGTGCAGCGAGAAAGGGACTCATGTCTGAGTATACCCTGCCACACCTATAGTGGCCAAAAACGATTCAGAAAAGGGGGTGGTGATGAACAGAGTGTCTGAATTAAGCAGACCACTCTTACCCAGTCCAAAGATCAGGGCTTAATCCATCACCGTTATTTATCTCACTGCACCATCCCAGCTCAGAACCTGGCTATATGCAAATCAGTCTGTCCCTGGTCCAGTGCATCATGGGAACAGGGCAGACTAAACTACCAAGCCAATTCTTCACCAGAAAGGAGACAAGCTACCGGGGACCGGTTTCTGGCATTTCAGCCGTCTTCGGCCCGGCTTGCTTGAATCCTGATGGTGCAGTGAGAAAGGGACTCATGTCTGAGTATACCCTGCCACACCTATAGTGGCCAAAAACGATTCAGAAAAGGGGGTGGTGATGAACAGAGTGTCTGAATTAAGCAGACCACTCTTATCCAGTCCAAAGATCAGGGCTTGATCCATCACCGTTATTTATCTCACTGCACCATCCCAGCTCAGAACCTGGCTATATGCAAATCAGTCTGTCCCTGGCCCAGTGCATCATGGGAACAGGGCAGACTAAACTACAAAGCCAATTCTTCACCAGAATGGAGACAAGCTACCGGGGACCGGTTTCTGGCATTTCAGCCGTCTTCGGCCCGGCTTGCTTGAATCCTGATGGTGCAGTGAGAAAGGGACTCATGTCTGAGTATACCCTGCCACACCTATAGTGGCCAAAAACGATTCAGAAAAGGGGGTGGTGATGAACAGAGTGTCTGAATTAAGCAGACCACTCTTACCCAGTCCAAAGATCAGGGCTTGATCCATCACCGTTATTTATCTCACTGCACCATCCCAGCTCAGAACCTGGCTATATGCAAATCAGTCTGTCCCTGGCCCAGTGCATCATGGGAACAGGGCAGACTAAACTACCAAGCCAATTCTTCACCAGAAAGGAGACAAGCTACCGGGGACCGGTTTCTGGCATTTCAGCCGTCTTCGGCCCGGCTTGCTTGAATCCTGATGGTGCAGTGAGAAAGGGACTCATGTCTGAGTATACCCTGCCACACCTATAGTGGCCAAAAACGATTCAGAAAAGGGGGTGGTGATGAACAGAGTGTCTAAATTAAGCAGACCACTCTTACCCAGTCCAAAGATCAGGGCTTGATCCATCACCGTTATTTATCTCACTGCACCATCCCAGCTCAGAACCTGGCTATATGCAAATCAGTCTGTCCCTGGCCCAGTGCATCATGGGAACAGGGCAGACTAAACTACCAAGCCAATTCTTCACCAGAAAGGAGACAAGCTACCGGGGACCGGTTTCTGGCATTTCAGCCGTCTTCGGCCCGGCTTGCTTGAATCCTGATGGTGCAGTGAGAAAGGGACTCATGTCTGAGTATACCCTGCCACACCTATAGTGACCAAAAACGATTCAGAAAAGGGGGTGGTGATGAACAGAGTGTCTGAATTAAGCAGACCACTCTTACCCAGTCCAAAGATCAGGGCTTGATCCATCACCGTTATTTATCTCACTGCACCATCCCAGCTCAGAACCTGGCTATATGCAAATCAGTCTGTCCCTGGCCCAGTGCATCATGGGAACAGGGCAGACTAAACTAGCCCTGATCTTTGGACTGGGTAAGAGTGGTCTGCTTAATTCAGACACTCTGTTCATCACCACCCCCTTTTCTGAATCATTTTTGTCCACCATAAGCGTGGAAGGGTATACTCAGATGTGAGTCCCTAGCTCATTGCACCATCAGGATTCAAGCAAGCCGGGCCGAAGACGGCTGAAATGCCAGAAACCGGTCCCCGGTAGCTTGTTTCCTTCCCAGTATAAGAATTGGCTTGGTAGTTTGGTCTGCCCTGTTCCCATGATGCACTGGGCCAGGGTCAGACTAATTTGCATATAGCCAAGTTCTGAGCTGGGATGGTGCAGTGAGCTAAAAAACGGTGATGGATCAAGCCCTGATCTTTGGACTGGGTAAGAGTGGTCTGCTTAATTCAGACACTCTGTTCATCACCACCCCCTTTTCTGAATCATTTTTGTCCACCATAAGCGTGGAAGGGTATACTCAGATGTGAGTCCCTAGCTCATTGCACCATCAGGATTCAAGCAAGCCGGGCCGAAGACGGCTGAAATGCCAGAAACCGGTCCCCGGTAGCTTGTTTCCTTCCCAGTATAAGAATTGGCTTGGTAGTTTGGTCTGCCCTGTTCCCATGATGCACTGGGCCAGGGTCAGACTAATTTGCATATAGCCAAGTTCTGAGCTGGGATGGTACAGTGAGCTAAAAAACGGTGATGGATCAAGCCCTGATCTTTGGACTGGGTAAGAGTGGTCTGCTTAATTCAGACACTCTGTTCATCACCACCCCCTTTTCTGAATCATGGTATAGAGTGGCCAGCTTGGACGTGGCCTACTGCACGTAGCTAAGAATCAATGAAAAAACATTTGAGTGATATTTAACTAAAGGGAAAAACGCCTTTAGCATTCACAATAGGATGAGAGTTAAGAAAAGTAACGACTCAACTGACCAGAAGTGAAGAAAGAGGAACATGAGTTATATACTATGACCCATGTTATCGTTGGAGGACTCTTGCTAATGGTTACTCATTCCCAGCGGGCGCTGGTATGTATAGTGAATTCTATGTCAGGACAGGAGGCTCCGATTATGCTTTCTCATTTCTTTAATGAAATGCTCAGCAGCCAATAAAAAAGAACCAAAAACTAAATTTCCCATGAACACTAGGGAATGACCATAGAGACTACATTATAAAAGGTCCCAACATTAGTCCTTCTTCCTCTTTCTTAGCTGCTCCGCAGCCAGTTAAGTGCTTTATCTATATAGGCTTAATTTTTGCTGAATGCTTGCTGTGCCATTGTGATTCCTTGCTTGTATTTTGGCATGTCTCAGTAGCGCGCTGCGTTCACGCCTCATTGGAGCTCTCTCGGCTCCGACTGTTTATTGAGTAGTTTCGGTTTCTATCGTCCGTTCGGCGTCTTTTGTCTCGGAGCGTGTGATCACCTCCGCTTCTCTGTCCGGGCGCTTGCTTGTTGCCTGCGGACCTTGTGGAGTGGGAGCAGGGGTTTTCGACTCGCACTGAGAGCGCTAGCTCTCTCGAGCCGGTTATTGTGCCAGGCGGCAGTCGCGCATGCGCGCTGCTTCATTTCCGGCTTCTGATACTTTTTCCTCAGCGCCGGTTGAGTGACGAGGTTGTTTGCAACACCCATGCCCACAGCCTGTACCAATTTAACCCAGTGTGACACTGGAGTCTGGTGAAGGCTTCGGTTGAGACTTTGTAGCATAGGCTCTGCCTAGAGTGTATTTTTGAATGCGCAGGCTTTTGCTCCCTCCACGTTTGAACTCATTTGGGGTCAGGTTTGTGCCTGCTCTTTTCTAAGCCTGCTGTGGGGTTCTCACACTCCCCCTTGACTTGTGTTTTGACACTCCATATTCCTGTAGTCGTCTAGTGGGCTCTAAATACTACACTTGTGTAGAATGGCAGAATACTATGACGCAGATGATGACTACTATTATGGGGATGAGGATGAAGGCTCTTTGGAGCATAATTTGGTGGAACAATTGGACAAAGGAGTCCAACAGTCGGTTAATAAAGCACTGGTGCGTGCAATTAATCCTCTCAAGCGTCATTTAAATATGTATGCGCAGCAGCAAGGATGGTTGCCTGCAACTAAAAAATCCACGAAGTCACCTGTTAATCCCCATAAATCTGATTTCCAGAGACTGGCTAAGACCTTGGTGGCTGCGCCTTCCAGTGCTTCTGCACCTCAGGATACCGATTCAGACAATGCTCATTCCTCAACATCTTCCGACCATACGTCACCCCCGCCAAAAAAGCGTGTCTGTGCTCAATTTTGAGCCCGCAGATATCTTACATCTGAATTCATCTTCCTGGTTGCCTTCGCCTGCTGTTGCCGCCTATATTCAGGCACACATTCGACAACCCTTTGAGGCTTCTGTTCGTGCTAGACTCAGTTCAGAGTGCCCGAGGCTTGACCTCGCTGACCCTTTGGCTGAGACGCCGGAGGTCGACCCCAGCATACGACACCGGATACTCCACCAGGGCCAACTTCTATCCCTCCCGCAAAAGGAAGGGACAGTATGGCAAAGGTCGTTCCGGAGGACAACAAGGACACTACCAGGACTTCAACTCTGCAGGTGAGCCTGATTCATGCATGCGATGTGATGTTGGGGGGACGAATACAATGTTTTCTCGAAAACTGGCGCATGATCTCCAGCGATGCATGGGTGCTAGAAACCGTACAGGGGTTCAAGATAGAGTTCTATCACCCTATGCATCAGACCTGTCCTCCCCCTTGTTTAAGTTTTTCTCTTCAAGATCAAGCTTGCCTCTCCGAGGAAATCAACGTTCTTCTCCGGAAAGGGGCGATTATTCGAACCGACCGTCATCCGACGGGGTTTGCCAGCTCAGTCTTTCTGGTCGAGAAGAAAGGAGGCGGGTCTCGCCTGGTTCTCAACCTGAAAGACTTCAACGGAGGGGTAGTCTATCGGCACTTCAAGATGGAGGGCATCCATCTCTTGCGGGATCACCTGCGCGAAGGAGACTGGATGGTCCGCCTGGATCTCAAGTACGCGTATCTGTCGATCCCGATCTTCAGGCCCCATCGTCGGTTTCTCCAGTTTCAATGGCAGGGAGTTTGGTACGAGTATCAGGTTCTCCAGTTCGGCCTTTCGTCAGCACCATGGTGCTTCACGAAACTGCTGAGACCAGTTGTGGAACATCTGCGATCTCGGGGGGTCCGGCTAATTATTTATCTGGACGATATTCTCCTTATGGCGGATTGTCCGCTCAGACTTCTGCAACATCTGGAGTGGTCCATCGGTCTTTTGCAATCTCTCGGGTTTCTGATCAACTTTCCGAAATCGGTTTTGACTCCAACTCAATCTATAGATTTTCTGGGTTTCCAGATAGACTCGGTGGCTTGCCAGCTCCTCTTGCCCAGCCAAAAGATTTGTTACATCAAGAGGGAATTGACGTCTGTTATTTCAAGACAGACTGTGTCGTTGAGATCGTTGGCACGTGTAGTAGGTCTGTTAGCGTCTTCCATTCAGGCGATCTTTCCAGGCCCTCTGCATTACAGAGCAATGCAACAGCTGAAAATCCAACATCTCCGGAAAGGCCTCAGGTACTCGGACCAGATTCCGCTGACAGAGGAAGTGAGGTGGGAGATGCAGTGGTGGCTAGACCAAATGGAAGCCTGGAATGGTCGAGCCCTATTCGGTGCGTCACCGGAATTAGTGATAGAATCCGATGCCAGTCGATGGGGTTGGGGAGCCCGTTGCGGTCCTGTCTCGACGGGGTGTCGTTGGTCCCCTCAAGAGTTATCTCTCCACATCAACTGTCTGGAACTCCTAGCGGGTTCTTTTGCGATCAAATGTTTCTCTCCCCATCAAACCAGTTGCTGCATTCTTCTCCGGATGGACAACGTGTCCGCAGTCTGCTATGTCAACAAGCTGGGCGGGACTCGGTCCAAGGTGTTGGCGGAGATAGCCAAGGATTTTTGGCATTTTTGCCTTCAGCAGAAGATCACTGTTATTGCAGAGTACCTTCCGGGTCGCAACAATCAGATTGCGGATTGGCACTCCAGACATCTTCGGGATTTCAGCGACTGGAGGCTTCACCCTCGAGTGTTCCGTTCCGTTCTTCGGCGTTGGGGCCAGTGTCGCATAGACCTGTTTGCCTCTCGCCTCAACACGCAACTTCTGCTGTTTTACAGTTGGAGACCGGATCCGCTAGCACTAGCCACGGATGCCTTTCTTCAGGATTGGCCATCGACCCTGTGCTATACGTTTCCCCCATTCATGATGATCCCCAGGGTTCTGGCTCACACCAAGCGATTTCGAGCGGATCTGATTCTGATTGCTCCGCTCTGGAGGGCTCAAGCGTGGTTCCCGGTTCTCCTGGAAATGTGTTGCGAGCCTCCTCTCCTTCTTCCCCAGAAGTGGAATCTTTTGCTGGATCATCTCGAAGATCCGCATCCCCTAATTCTGTCAGGCTCTCTCCAGCTGCTGGCGTGGCGGATCTCGGGGATCGCTGGACGATCCCAGGCATTTCTAGCGACGCTTCCAAATTAATTTGTGAGGCATGGTCTCCCAATACTCACAAACGATACAAAGGTGCTTGGAAGCAGTGGTGTGATTGGTGTGCTCAACGGGAAGTTGATCCCGTTTCAGCGGATATCTGTTTGATCCTTAATTTTTTGGCGTCCTTGGCCTCTTCCGGCCTGGCTTATCGGACAGTCAATAATTTTTGTTCCGCTATTTCAGCTGGCCACATCCAGATTGATGGCAAGCCTGCTGGTGAGCACCCGTTCATTTCCAAATTACTTAAAGGTATTCGTCTCTCGAAGCCTCCCGCTCCTAAGTACGTCTCTTTATGGGATGTTTTTTTTTGTTTTTTTTTGGTGCAAGACGTTTATTTAGTACCGTTAAGTATACACAGCATACTGCCACAACCCGGAGGCCGGCTGCTATAGCACATTTCAGTAATCACAAATAAGCATCAGCGAAAAGGCAATATTGTGTTGCGGAGCTGTATATATAGAAAATAACATCAGTAACAGCACAGGTACAGAAAGCATATAAATGCGTCTTACTTTTGTCGTTTTTTGGTTAAAAAGAGAACAATGAAAACAAACAAAACAACATCGTCATAAGCGTGCGCACCACAAACAAGCAGATTTCGGAGGGGGGGGGGGGGGGGAACAGCATCCCGCAGCAACCAGGTGGAACACGGGTAGGTAAGGCATACAGGTGAGTGAAGCAACAAGGACAGTTCAGAGACATGGCAAGGGGGGTAAAGTGCATAGTGCAGTCACAAGGCATACAAAGTTGCAGGTAGGTCCAAAGCGGTTCAGCACCCCTTCCCCATTACACCTAGAACAGTATTACAGTTCACAATTCATCGTCACTCGGCGCTTCCGTTAACAGGTAGCATTGCAGCGGAGCCCAGACATCCGTCGGCCTGGATGAGAGTGGCAGTAACTCCGCATACGTGTGCAGTTGTTCCTGACAATACACCAGGTCTCGTATCCATTCCTTAAATTTGGGCGCCCTGCCTCTGCCCCATCTACAGGCCACCCTCCGCTTGGCTAGCAACAAAGCTAACGCGACATACTTGCGGTGAGCCGCCTGCAGGGGTACGACCCAACCCAATAGTGCCATCTCAGGAGTTGGCGGCACCGTAGCATTGATCATTGTAGAGAGGGCCTGAAATACTAGATCCCAATACTGACGTACAGTGGCACATTCCCAGGCAAGATGTAGAAAGTCAGCTCCAGGGGCCCCGCACCGATCACAATTATCAGTGTCTCGCAGCCCAAATCTGTGTAATCGAGCCGGGGTATAATACAATCGATGTACAAATTTGTAGTGGATAATTCTATACCTGCTGCTGGATGAGATACGTTCTGTCTGTAGTAAGCTAAATTCCCATTGTTGATCGGTGAGCGGGGCAGGCAGCTCCTGATCCCATTTCGCTTTGGCAGGAAGTGTGGTGAAGTCAGTGTGTGTTCTAACTAATCTGTACAATGTGGACACAAGCTTATATGGATTTGCAAGTTGCAGTATGTGTTGCAGGGGTAGGAGGATCGGTGGCTCGCGCGGAAAGTCAGGTGTAAGGGCTTGCAGCCCATGGCGCAGGCGCATGTAGTAAAACACTTCTAGTGAGGTAGGGTGTATGGTACCAAATAAATGATCCCTCGTACGGAATTCGCCATTATGATATAGATCCCCCCATGTTTGGACATGGATTTTAGACAGTAAACGCCGGAATCCAGTTTCCTGCAGCAGCTGCAATTGTGGGTGATAAGCCAGGGGCATACATGGAGCGTAGAGGAACTGCAGCCCCAGGGAGGCACAAATGTGTAACCAGGCCGTGATAGTGCTAGATAAAGTGTTCGGGGTCTTATCCCTCCCCTCAACAACGGCATACAGAGCTCCCTCGATAGGCGTGGGGTGCGCCAGCCAGTGTTCCGCAGCCAGCTGTGGCATGTATCTCGGCTGCCTCACCCAGAAGTAAGCATAGTGCGCCTGGGCTGCCCTGAAGTATAGCTCAAAATCAGGTATACCGAACCCTCCCCGCACATAGGGCCGTGTCAGAATCTCCCATTGGAGCCTAGCCTGCTTCCCACCCCATACCAATTTGAGCATTTCAGACCTTAGTCTCTTAAAGAAGTATGTGCCAGGATGGAAGGGTATGTTGAGAAACAGGTAGAGCAGCTGCGGAAGTACAACCATTTTAATCAAAGAAGCCCTGCCCGCCATCGACAGGGGAAGGGACACCCACCTCGTGACCTGGTCTTCAATCCTACTAATGGCAGTGCCATAGTTCGCTCTCATCAGCGCTTCCCGGTCCCTCTCAATGTGAACCCCAAGGTACTTAAAATCACCTCTCTTTATGGGATGTTTCCATTGTCCTGCGGTTCTTGGAGGCCTGGCCTTCCAATCTGTTGTTGTCCCATAAACAATTGTCTGCTAAGCTGACCATGTTGTTGTGCCTTGTGTCTTGTAAACGTGTGTCGGATGTTCGCGCATTAGATCTTGCGGGTTGCAGTTTCACACCGGAGGGTGTTACTTTTCGTATTTCTAGACGGACTAAATCTAATACTACTTTCATTACTTATCCGTCTTTTCCCGATCACCCCAACCTTTGTGTTGTGCAATGTCTGAAAGACTATGAGGTGAGTACTGCTTCTTTACGCTCAGACATGCAGGGTCAATTGTTAATTGCCTTACAGAAGCCATTTCGCCCTGTCACCCCAGCTACTCTGGCACGCTGGGTGCGTTGGCTTATGTCTGAGGCGGTCATTGATGTATCTGTATTTGGTGCACATTCTGCTCGTGGAGCAATGGCTTCTAAAGCTTTTTCCATGGGTGTCACCCTTTTTGACATTATGAAGGCCGCAGATTGGTCTTCTGATTCAGTTTTCAAAACGTTTTATTACAAACCAATTGATAGTATTGCTTCTGTGGTGGTGGACCAGCTTTGAACAAGCATAATCGGAGCCTCCTGTCCTGACATAGAATTCAAAATTTGCAAACATACGTGTCAAGAATTTTCAATTCTATTAAGGACAAGGAGGCGAGGATTATCCCACCCATTGTATTTGATTTGCATTGTTATGTACTGTAATCTGTTTGATACTGTTGCAAATCTCTCTTATTCCTTGTTCTCCCCCCCCCCACCCGGATTGCATTTGACTCTCTTGCATTTTTTGGATGTTACGGCTCTGTATCTCTTTCAGGTTCAGACCCGAAGTAGAATTGACCGACTTCCTTCTGAGTTTCATCTTTCTCCTGGTTCCCGGTCCCAGAGTTCTTCCACTGCCTGCTTCCAGATCCTTTGGATTTCTGCGGCGTGTTTGGAGTTGTTATTGTTGCTTTACATTGGATTTTATTTTGAACTTGAACTGTTTCCTCAACAAAGAAAGAGGAAGAAGGACTAATGTTGGGACCTTTTATAATGTAGTCTCTATGGTCATTCCCTAGTGTTCATGGGAAATGAAATAAAAAAATAAATGTAGTTTTTGGTTCTTTTTTATTGGCTGCTGAGCATTTCATTAAAGAAATGAGAAAGCATAATTCTCGCCTCCTTTTCCTTAATATTCTTGTCACGTATGTTTGCAAATTTTGAATTGACTTTATTGTTTATAAGAAATGTTGAACTTTAAAACAACTGCTACTTAATTAAGTAATGAAAATCATGCATAATCGTCGCCTTGATCCTGACATAGAACAGGAACTATTTACATGAGAGCCGAAAATAAGTTCTGGTTAACAGACATCACAGAAAAAAAATGCTTAATGAAAACGTTATTTATTTAACTGTTCAAAGCTCGTGACTGGCCCCAAACCATAGGGGATTGAATAAAGTAAGTCATTCGAACTAGGAACCATGTCTGAAGACACAACGTGTCTGTTCGTATTCATGCTCACTCGCCCGCTTGCTGCTTCTTCTTTTTCTGTTCCGAGGTCTCCTCGGGACCTGGTCACTCTGCAGACGGTGGGCTCCTGAATGTTTAACTCAATGTAACGACCTTCCTGCTCACTTCAAGATGGCGGCCTCTTCAATCATCTCCTGCAAGTCTTCCGCATCACGTGACTTCCTCCATGGTTACCGTTGCCGTAGTGATTGTGTACCGCGGCCATTACCGTTCTGCAGCACTGGAGCCCAGTGATAGCCTAACGGGGCAGTGACTTCGAGCCGGGGCAGTGACTACGAGCCTGGCTGCGGTAGAAGCGTCATGTCTGTGACCCGGACCGTGCAGCAGCATGAAGGCGGGGGGTACCGGCCTACCAGGCCCTACGACTTCCTTTATGGTAAGAGGGGGTAAGCCGCCGGGCGGGGGTTGATTTATGAAAGGGCGGGGCGTGGCGCGAGACACGCCTTTCCTACACTGTGTGCTGATAGATATTGGTAGCCCCCTCCCTCAAATATTGGTAATCCCTCCCTCCCCTGCACTCGAAGGTTCAAGGAAATGTGCTCGTTAGAGATGTCTGGTGCAGAACTCTTAAACTTCTAACATTTCAATAAGTAACCAGAAGAACTTGTAATTGAATTTGGGCCTAATTTTATTATTATTATTATTATTATTATTATTACGCTTGTGTAGTTGTCGCATAATTTCTGGAATTTTGTGTCACGCCTATTTTTTTAAAAGCCCGAAGTTACACCACATTGTATAATTGAGATTACGTAACTAGTTGGCCTAGTCCTTTTTTCCCCTCAGAATTCTGGGACTTGTATTCCTATTTTTAGACTGACTTAAACGTGACTACAAACCCCAGAATTCTAATTAAAAAAAACGCATGACTGGCTTTGCTAGTCACGCATGGACTTCGGAAAATTTGCAGATAGGACATTGGTTCTAATGTAAGCTGACGAATAAAATGCAAGCAAATGAGAGTAGCAATAAAGGCAACCAATGGTATGCATTGGGCGGGCTCTCCCCGCCCAATAAGGTAACAAGTCTTGCAGAGATTCTTAGGCGAGACCCCAAATCTATGCTTAAATACTTTGGCCACTTTGTACATGGAGTGTACAGTACAGCACACTTGCAAAGTTGATACATTAGGAGTTTTAAACCTTGATCCACAGTTACGTCTGTTTCTAGGATAAATACAATTTTGGAGCAAATCCTTGTTTTTGGTTGTTAGTAGATAGGGATTTGCATAAAAACCTATGGATAGTTGTATGAAAGCACCCATGTAGCACCAATGGAATACCCTCTTGGTGCAAAGTGGCACATAGCACTACTTTGCGTTACTTTGCCCATGTCTCTAAAGCATATTCTGATTGCCTTGAAAAGTAAAAACCACCAGACATTGCTCAAATTTCGCTTCCCGTCAGTCAGCGCATAGCCCTGTGCGGCTTCCTGCGCGGACAACAGAGGTGGCATTGGCGACGCCGGGTTCGACGACAGGCTCTCACCGCCAGTCAACACATAGCCCTATGCAGCTTCCGGCATGGATGGCGGGGGCGGCGTCGACGCCGCCGAGCTTGGATGTAGGCTGGGAACTTGGCTCATCGTCCAAGGCAACGCCCAGCTCGCTTCCTCCAACGCCGGTTGGCGTCGAGGGTGCATTGTGGAGGCCGTCCACATCCTGTCAACTCCGACACAGCACCCACGGACTACACTGTCGACACATTCATCGCCGCCGGTGCCCATCCTTTCATTAACACGGAGCCCATGCCTGGGGTTGCTCTGGATTCCTTGTTTCTGTCCCCTCAGCGGGGTCGAGTGACACCGGTATCCCCTACAGCCTTTTCGGATGCTGTTGCTTCTCCTGGTCTGGAGCCACGGGTTCAGGTTCCTAGTGTGGCATGGCCTTCCGGTCGCCCCCCAGCCCCGTTCTTTATGGCAACTAGGAGATTTAGCCTCCAACCGTCTCCTACAGACGGCCTCTTGTCCCCTCCTAGGGTGATTACTGAGTTAGAGGCCGCCTATGCACAGACTATCACCAGGGCAGCTGCTATCCTTGGCTCTCAGCCTCCTGTGGTACCCCTCATTTCCGACCCCTTAACAGATCTACTTCATCTCAAGCCCATTACAGTGGAATCCTGCTACCCCTTGGGGGTGCTTTATTGGAAGTCCTGCGAGGCACATGGGCACGGCCCTCTTTTGGAGCCCCGGTTGACCGGTCATTGCCGGTAGGCACCGTCCTGCCCCGGGAGGATCCACTCTGTCTGTCCCTCCATCCTGCTGCTCAGGGCCTGGTAATTCAGGTGGCTTTTGGTTCACAAGACTCTTCCACTTTGCCTTTGTTTCCTCCCACTCGGGAATCCTGGCGGCTGGATGCATGTGGCAGACAGCTTTTTGCTTTTTCTAGCGCGGCCATCTGCGCTTTAAACACTACATGCGTGTTTGCACGTGCGTCCTCTGCACTCTGGGACTCCGTGGCTAACCTTCTTCCTTCCCTTATGGAGGAATTGCGCCCTGAGTTTCTCCGTCTTGTCCTTCATGGCAAGGAAATGGCTCATTTTACATTACGCTCCTCCCTGGATACCACGCACTATGTGGGCCATGCTCTTGCACGGTCGGTGGCTTTGCGCCGTCATGCCTGGATGCGTGACAGCCGCTTTCCTGATAATATCCGGGAGAGCCTCCAACACATGCCATTTGACGGAATATACCTTTTTGGGTCCCACTTTAGGATCTCCGGGCTTCTGTCAGGCCTACCGTAATTATGCCGCTCCACTGACTGGCTGACTTTTTATTCTTGGTAGCCGTCTTCCTTTACGGCGAGTTTTTTTATCAGAGGGAGGTTGGTGCCTCTATATTGTCTGTATAGCTGGGTTGTTTTTGTTCTCAAGTCCTCTGAGTGTCTGTTTTGCCAAGAGGACCCCCCCCCTTCTTGCCAGGGGTTGACCCTTGCCCTATATGGGGTATTGGCTGGTGGCAGGTATCTTCCTTTACACATTCCTGTGGAGCTTTCATTGTAGTTATCCCTCTGGGACTTATATGCCTCCTTTGGCTGCGTTCCACAAGATAATTTCGCCCTATTGTCTGTAATGCTTAGACTCTGGGTCTAGGCCAATTTTCTTTTGGTGCCAGCTACTCCTGGGTTGTTCTCTCCAGTAGGCATTTGCCGTGGACCTCTCTGTTTTGGGTTGTTATGGCCCTGGCTTGTTCCCCAGCAGTTTTCTCCACATCCCGCTGGTTTCGCGCAGGGATTTCTACGTTACACTGGCATTCTTAAAAGTGGCGGACTTGTGGAGCTGGTTCTCCTTGTACTTCGCTCTTCCTGGCGGCTAGGACCCATGAGTTGGTCATAAGTACTCCCTTGTTGGGTTTGTCTTTTCTTCGAAATTGTCCTGCGAGAGGACTGCTCTCTCTTCCGGACTGGCGGCAGACTCTGCTTACAGCCTGGACTAGGTCCACTTTCTGTATAAGCTGCAGGTACTTTTCAGCGAGGCAGAGTGCCTGGGTTTGGACAGGTTTCAGCATCTTCTTGAGGATGTTATGTTATGTACCATGTTATTCTTCATGGCTTGTCCAGCCTGTCGCTTCTTGCTTTTGGGCGCATCTCGGCTGTTCCTGCTGCCTTGCTTCCTGGTGTTACTTCTGGCCTCATATGATGGTCTTTTGGGCTGTGTATGGGCATCCTTTCAATGCTCTCCACATCTCTGTCTGGTAAGGGTCTCAGAATTACTCTTCCTCTGTAGTACACGTGGGGGCGCTACACGTTCTCTCCACCATACCACTTATCCGGTCCTTTGGGTTGTCGACTACCGCATCCTGTGGTTCTTTCACGCCATAAGGTTTAGTTCTACTGCCTGCGAGGGGCTGCATTTTCTTCCATGTCGCCCCGTACTGGGCAGGGGTCAGTGTCCTGCTTCCTTCATATCTTTACGGGAGTAGGTGTAACAATGTTTCACGCTGTTTGAGTGATTTAGCTGGGCTAGCCCTGGCTTCTGGTCAACACCTTGGATCCTGTGGATCGTTTATGCCTCTTTCGAGGTTCAGCATTTTTTTCACTCGGGTGCAACCGTTCTGGCTTGGTGTTTTCTTCGATCATCCCCTCTACATGTGGGGGTTTTCATGTTATTCTGGATGGGCTGTGGTGCCCTAGCCTTCCCTTGATTCCTGCTCTCTTCAGGGCCTAGGGGTCTGGTGGTTGGCTGCGCTGTCCTTTTGTCTCCACTGTATTTTGTCCTGTGGTAGACGACACTCCTTTGGTCATGTTATTGACCACTAGGTTCTTTCTGGACCTTCTTGGGGTTTGGTCGCAGTCCCGCCTCCTCTATGGGTACGGCTTTGGTATCTATTCTAAGTTAAGGAATCTGCGGCTAGACGTCTCTATCAGATAAACAAGTTACTTACCTTCGGTAACGATGTATCTGGTAGAGACATAGTCTAGCTGCAGATTCCTTAACACCCGCCCGTCCTCCCCGTCCTGCTCCAACCTTTTCAGCTTGAGCTTCTTGCCTTCACCTCCCTTTGGGTGGCTTTATTTCTCTGTGGGGTGACGTTTCCTCTTCACTCCGACTCACGAGGCTATATTCTGTTTCGTGGCTTTGCTCTGCCCATTCTTGTGACTGGACGGTATGCTCATATGACATGTGTCCTTTACAACCCTTACCCTGGGTTGTCCGATGTGCATCTAATTCTCCCTTCTATCTTCTTCAACCGCTTGAGGTCTCTTGCTCCCCTGCACTCTTGCGGTTGCAGTCTCTAACAAAGCTGCCTTCGGCAGATCCATTATTTGAATTTGACGTCTCCTTTTAGGTGACGCTTTATAGTAGTTTGTCCTTGCTTCTGGATTTTGGACTGGTTGTCCTTCTCTGTAATTTCTTATGGTTGCAGCCTTTCTGCCGGCTGCCTTGATGGTACACTGAGGAGCTACAGCTCAATGATGGGTCTTGTGCCTCTGGTGGCACAGGCTCATACAGGCCAGGGGTTCTATCCTGCCTACGCTCTGCATCCTCTTCTGCCTCCGGGGGAGGTTGGGACTTTACACTTGCGGGGGTTAATCCCAGAGTGGTGCTCTGTTCTTTTACTCCATCAGTTTACAGTATACAGTGCTTCGCACTGTCTTTCTATGGTGATGTTTATTCACCAGACCTTGTTTTTTTCTTTTTCGGCACACTGTTCCCATTTTTTCACAGTTTTTTGGTGATGGCGTCGCATTCTGACGTGGAAAAGTCTTCTGATGAAAAGTGATGTCGGCGCGGGGGGAGGGGAGGCTTATATGGCTCCGCTGACGTCACGTCCATGGACGACGTCAGTGTGGTGCCGGGCGGCACTGCCCCCGGCGCACAGAGGTGCTGCTGCGCAAAATTTTCCCGACAAGTCTGACGCCTGGGGATATTCTAAGTTAAGGAATCTGCGGCTAGACTATGTCTCTACCAGATAAATCGTTACCGAAGGTAAGTAATTTGTACATTATAGCACCTCGCCATGAGTCTGGTAATTGCACAGCCCAGAATGGGATGTCTTGATTGTATAATGCTTGTGGTAAACCCTTGGGCCCAGGCGCTTCATACAATCTTCCTTTTGTTGTGGCATGCACTATTCTGGAAGTGAAAGCGGTCTAGTCCATGGCGTTATGATACAACAGATCCCAATGTTGAGGGGAGGCTCCAATGTCTATAAAAGGTGTCATACTGACTCTGCTGTCCGTGGGGCTATCTTCCTCCTCTGGGACAGTCGGGATAGAGGGAACCAAATCTTGACCAGAGGTTGGGGTGCCGTTTTTACTTTATTATCCACTGAGCTGGCTTTCTCCTCAGTTGCTTCAAAATGAGTGGTTAAAAAAGATGCCCATTATGCTTCCGATATGTTGGCACAGCCCTGGCCCCTTTGCCCATTCATTTGTTTGTTCTCTAGAGACCAAAAACCCATAGAGTTAGGATTCTTACTGGCTTGGAGTAATGTTGTCCAGAAGTGCTCTGAATGTTTGCACTTCTCTGCAAAGACTGCTTGCTTCTAGACTCTCTGGGTTTGTTTAAATGCAGTGAGGGGCTCCCTGACCCATGAAGACTTCCGGTCTCATCTCAAGGCTGCATTGCGTTTTATCTTCAAATCCTTTAAAGTGGTTGTGGTGATAATGAAATTGGGGATCACATGTTGACGGGTAGGTTGGTGGAATTTTGTGAGTAATTGCGTGGTGAAGTTCATCCAAGCTATGGTTGGTGATGCATTGTTTGTACTGTTTTCATCTAAAAATGCCTTACACGCGGCCATGGAAGTGCCAATAGAGGAATTGTTCCATTTAAGCTTTTTAAGGTTCTCTGTGTATATTCCACAGGTTGTCGACTTTGCCAAAGTGTGGTGTGATAGATTAAATGACAGCATGATTATCTGTGGGCAGTGATCACTCTCTGCCCGCAACCAAGAGGAACATTTCAGCAATGTAGATGCAGTAATCAAGCAAAGAGCGAGTTTGCCCGTTGGGTTATTCCAGATAGCCAGTTCTCCTCAGATGCTAACAAATTAATTGTTGCTTGTAGATTAACTAAGCAGTAAATCGATAGCCTACCTTTTGATCTACCATACTTGTGATCTCTATTGGCTGGTGTCCAGTGCACTAGGTACCTTTCTGTTAGGGGGCTTGTCTCAGCCCATTCTTCCTTGAGGACTAACATTTTGTGGTTCTTTAAGAATGTGATTACATCTGGGGACTGGAGTTTCTGCTTAAGGCCTTTAATGTTCCAGGAAAACATGGATATTGATGGCATATTAACACAGGAGGATGCTTGATGACTGATTCAGTCGCAGCTTCTGTGGATTAATGCTGCTGACAGACAAGCATTTTTTCGGATTGAAAACGGCTTCTTCCTACCAGACACTATAGTATCTGGGGAGTTTGCTAAAACTGTGAGATAACCTGTATCTTTAAAGGGGGTTATTTTGATACCCCATGAGCTTAATGGCTCTGTTTTTGATAGGATTTGCAGTGCGATTGTTGTCGATATTAATATAGCTAGTGTGAATTCTGTAATTTACTGACCTTTAGGGGGGAAGAAATGTAATTGCTGTGATATCACTTGACTCCAGTCTGTTCAGTTGGGGGATAGACTTGAGCAGCCTAAGGATGTTCCCCCTATTTAAGATATCATGTAGACCTTGTGAGGGATACTCCAGGATGAACATCATCTTGGTGTTTTGATTTGGCTAGGCAGTTTCTTGTTGGTGTCTTTAGTTAGCCACATCGCTGCTGATGATATTCCTCTCCTGTGCTGGGCCATATTAAAAACGGGTGTGGTCATGACGAGCTGAGCTCGTCAGGAGCACCTGAGAGGTATATGCCATGACGAGCTGAGCTCGTCATGAGCACCGAAGGGGTTAAAACCCCAGATCCTACACGGGGCCTATTCTACCTTATGTGAGTCCAATGTTGTTCCCTGCCGGGACTCCTTGTGAGGGCCGCAATGTAGGTTCTCAATTTTATGCGGGGTTTCTATTAGTGAGGTCGGGCAGCTCTGGTCCTTTGTGAATGTTACTCTTATTGAATCCTTATAAAGTAGTGCCAGATCATCACTGGCTGCCTTTTAGAAATTAGATTTCTCCACGTCTGCGTTCCGGGGGTTGGTGGATTTTGTACTCTCTAGATCTCGTTGTCATTCTAGATAATTGTAGTTCCAACTCCACTGAAAGGTTGGGTTAGAGATGGTGGGATTTGGCACACTCTTGTCGGCTCCGCTGTAGTTAAAGTTGTTTTCCCCTTGTGCCTGAATCCCTGAGCACTAGAGGTTGCCTTGGTTCACCCATGTGGCAGGGTTCCTGTGTAAGGGCCCAAATACAATGTTATTAGGAAGGCCTCTGAATGGGATTTGGCTTTCCAGGAAACTATTCGTAGTCCTTATTTCCGACCTAATCGTACACAGGTTTGAAACACCAAGTACGATACAAAGATTGCATGCGCATCGATCCTGTCCGTACAACTTGTTCGTAGCCAATTTGTGCTGCGCAATGGAGCTGGATTACGACCAAGTGAGTACGTTGCACGGTTCCGACAGCCGCACCTATTTAAATAGAGCTCAAGATTTGAGAATGAGGGCCAGGCTTGGCATCACACTTGTCTGAATGAAATGGGATATCTGGTATTACTTTCCGATTCAGATGAATCATTGCTGAATTATAGTTGAATCAATTGCTAAAATACAATTTACATGCACGTTTCTAACTAAAAAGAAAATGTCAAGTCATCTGAAAAAGAGTTAGTTTTGAAGAAGCTTTCTGCGACGTGTTTAATTGGAAATTAGGCCCCTTAAATATTTACTTTATTGATCGTTTTCAGCAGGAGCTTCCGAACTGTTCCTTCTTTCTTTAATGTTAGTGGCACGGTTTAGAGGGTGTGTGCAATAACTTGAGAGGCAGAGTGTGTGTGTGTGTGAAATCGGCAAATGCGTACTTAGCTACACTTTTCACAATGGAGTTGCTAGGAGGTAGCGCACCGAAGGACCATCCCTTTCAAGACGGGCAGAAAAGTGTCTTCCCGCAGACAGTTTAGGTGCCTATATCTCACCTGAGGGAGAGTCGGTCTCACCAGGGGAGAGAGATCTACCTCCCCGCCAGGTGAGCATAGAGCATCTTACTCCAGAGAGGCGTTGGTGTTAGAAGAGGGAGAGCCCTTCCTCTCACCTTTAAGAGGGAGATTTCCCTCAGGGGGCGGGCCCTTCTCGCTTTTCTTTAGGGTGGACCGCTTCTCGACCGAAAGGGAGAACAAAAGGTATGCCACTAGTCAGTGAAATTAGGAGCATTCCATCCGAGAGTGCCCAGGTGCTGGCAAGGGTGGAGTTGGAGTCTACCCACATGAAGCAAAATAGTGCTGAGGTGGTTATAATTCAGGGTTAAGTACTCCCACACACACAACTCAACCCCTGTAAAATACTAGTTTATTAGCAGTTGGCAAGCACAAGCAAAAACAGCCTTGTTGCAGTAATGTGCAATAATGTGCTGCATCGCTAAATAGTTATAAGGTCCCAAAGGTGAGACCAATGGCATTGCAAATGCTTGTTGCTAAGGGTGCCTGTGTACGTGTCTATTATACAGGGTCCCATAGAGTTCAATGGGAGTCAAAGCGTACCGTGTCTGTAAGCATACAGATGCATCGTACTCGCTCGGACTACTTGAGCACGAATCCCTCGGAATGCCCTCTGGATCAGAGTCATACGGAGGGGTTTCCTAGTGAGATCGTAATTGGCCCCTTAGTCCCGTAGATTCAGTTACAACATCCAGGGTCAATGTTGTGGAAGGCTTTGACTGTGAGGACTGCTTTCTGTAAGATTTAGGTGGGCAGATTCTGCTCTTCCCCTTGCCAAGATTGGAAACAAGTCCCGCGTCGCAGGTAAGGTGGAACTGTTTGTCTTATTGTGCTGTTTTGAGAGCCTTTTCTTTTCCCTCTTACTGAGGGGTCAGGATACCGGTGGGTTATTATTAGCTGTCTTACGTGGTGCTGTTGCTCTATTAATAGGAGGCGTGTGCACAGAAGTTCCGGTTGTTATCAGTGGCCGTGACTGATCAGGGTTCCCATCTGGGGAGGCTGGTCATTCCTCGCGGGCTTTATACTCTTGGGGCCAGATGTATGAAGCCTTTTTCCAGTGCGCAAGGGCTGATTCTCAAATTTGGCCCATTGCAAATTGGAAAAAGCCTTTTGGGATATATCATCCCAAAAGGCCCTTGCAAAATAGGAAATTGCTAAATCTACGATTCCCTATTTTATGCATGCATTTAAGAAACGCAAATTGCGATTCCTTAAATGCAATTCTGGAAGCACCCAAGTTGTGCGATTTTGCCTTAAACAATCGCAACTTACCACCAACTTTACGTTTTTCCTTGAAAAATGCACTTTTTGCATTTTTTAAAGTCCCATGTGGTGCACATACATTACCTTAGAACCACATGTGTACACATGCATATTTCAGGGGTGCAACAGGGTGTCCTTTTGGCACCCTTGCAATTGCATTCGTAATTTGCGCGTACCTATTGGGTAATCGCAAATTGCGAATGCCTGCCCATTCATTCCTATGGGGCTCTAGGCCCATAGGAATGAATTGGAAGGTATTCCTTTATTGCGTATCGCAATTTGCGATTCGCAATTAAGGAATATGTAGGAATCGCAATTATTACTGCGAAACCTACATACATTGCATTTTGCGAGTCCTTAATAGCGAATCGCAAAAATTTAATTTAAATTGAATGTAGTTTTTAATGAATAATATTTGCTTAATTGATAATTAATTATGTTAATTGTGCAAATAAATATACTTTTTTAGATTTTAGATATGGGTTGTGGGTTTTGTGGGGTAATGCGGTGGGAAGTAAAATAATTTCCAGCAATATTTATTGTTTTATTATTAATTTAATAATTAATTATGTTAATTGTGCAAATGTTTTGTTGTTAAATGTTATGGGTGTTTTTTGTGTTTTGTGGGGGTATATTGTGGAACGTGCATTAATTATTATTACTTAATATTTAATTAAAATTAGTTTGTCGATGAATATTTATATTAATAGTGTAAATAATTTAGTTGCAGGTTGTGAGTTATGTGGTGTTGTAGGGTGGAAAGTGACTAAACTAAAATTATGTAATAAATAATGTTTTTGTTAATAAATAATTGTTAAATAAAAATATTTATTTGTATGAAAATCATTTTTGTTTTTTATTTATAATCTTTGTAGGTATTTGTGATATGTATTTAACATTGTAATATATTTTTTTAATATTAACTTATATTTTTATTTTATTTTTAAACATATTTATATTTTTTTATTTACTTTGTTTTTAAAATAATTTTATTTTGTTGAAGATATTTTGTTTGTTTTTAATGTTGAACTTACTAGATTGGGAATAGTAAATTTTGCCCCTCCGCTATCCAACACTTTCCCTACTGATGTACTGGTTGGAGTGGCAATAGTATATTTTATCCCTCTGCTATCAAATACTTTCCCTACTGTTGCACTTATTGGAGTGGGAATAGTAAATGTTACCCCGCCGGTTTCCAAGACTTTCCCTACAGTTGTACTTATTGGTGTGGGAATGATAAATTTTACTTCTCCGCTATCCAGAACTTTCCCTCGTATTACACTCATTGGGAAGGGAGTGTAAATTTTACCCCTCCGCAATCTAACGCTTTCACTACTGTTGTAGTGATTGGAGTGGGAATATTACATTTTACCCCTTTGCACTCCAACAGTTTTTCTACTGTTGTACTGGCTCGAATGGGTAACTATCTGCAGTCCAACCCTTTTACTACTGTTGCATTTATTGGAGGGAGACTTGCATATTTTATCCAGTTTTATTATTTTTGCGTTGTGTGATGCGGGAGTAGTAAATTTTTTATATATTTATTTTAATAGTTTTCATAGTATGGATTACATTGTAGTGGGAATAGTATATGTATTACATTTTATATTTTATAATTTAGTTTATGCTGTTATAATTTATATTATGTTTTATTTACTTAAAATTCTAATGTTTTTAAAATTATATTTAATATGTGTAAAATTATTTTTGCTACATTGAAAGAATTTTAAGTTGTTTCGTTTTTTTAAATATTAATACGGTTTAAAAAAAAGATTTTATGTTAATGGTATATGTGTATATATATATATATATATGATAGCTCCAAAACTTTCTACCCAAATTCTTAGGTCAAAGAAAGACGGCAGCACTCACGGGTTCTTTTGGCGATTTTCAACAAGCTTTTAATTCAAGATAGACAAATGCGTTTCGGGAAGCGTCCCTTCCTCAGTGTCATGGGTAAACGCGATGCGAGCGCCATTTTTCGAACATTCCAAAACAGTGTCATGACTATCGACAAAGGACAACACTCTTGCGCAACTATGAGCGCCATCTTGGAGTGTGTATTAGTTACAATATTTACATTGTTTGTATTGCATTAAATACCATACATTTCCGTAACAGAAATGTGCGTTATACTTTTAAGCACACATTTCTCAAAACATATTGCCGTGTATCGGCATTGGTGCCTTCGCATTAGGGAGACTACACCAATGAAGAAATAGTCATGCAATTGCTGTTATTTTGGCAGACTTGAAACTATGTGCATTCGGTGCATCTCTCCATCATGCTCCTGATATGTGGGGATCAAGTGTCAAATAATGTATGACACTAAGGCTAGTATGGCCAAATTTCAATGTTGCACATACAGTGCTTACAGTCATTGCGAGTTTTGCCGTGGATCGGCAATTGCAGCCTATGGCTGCATAACCCCTCTAAATGTATATCAGTGAGACTATGATGGGAAAACGGACCAAGAATACACATCTTTCATCATGACAATTAAAATTCTGTGGGAATTATTCAAAAACATTCAGGTTATTACAATTTCATGGGAGAGCTGTTAAACACCTTAGAACAGAAGGGTAATCAAAATAAAGTCAGAAGTTCAATTAATCAAACAGAGATGGTCTTATTCATACAGTGTATTATATGTTTTTAGCTGTTATCCCAGATGTGAGGCCATCTCTTCCCCCGTATTTAACCCCCCCGGTGTCTTTGTTTCGAGATCTACTATATATCTCGATTCTAGTCTCCTCAGTCTCTGCAATTTATTGCCCCCTCTGATGTTTTCGGGGACATGATCTATACAGAAGTTTTTTAGAAGACTTCTATCACTGTTGTGTTTGATGGCAAAATGGCGAGCAACAGGATAGGTAAAGTCTTTGTTTACAATTGCTCGCATATGTTCAAGAATTCTTAATTTAACCGGGTTAATGGTACTGCCTATGTATTTAAGGTTACATGGGCAGCTTAGGCAATATACTGCGTGGCTGGTGTGGCAAGACATAAACTTGTTAATCTTCCCCCCCACTGTGTCCTCTGATGTCATATGAAAGGACCCGTTTACTGGACGTGCAGGCCTTACATCTTCCACAAGGGAAGAACCCTTTTGCGTCTTTTAGTGTTCCAGGTTGTTTAATCAAGGGGTTTAGATGGCTTTGTACCAGATGGTCCCTTAACGACCTGGCCTTTCTAAAGGTAATGAGTGGTGTGGGAGGAATGTCTGGTCCGACAATGGAATCGGTTTTGAGAATGTGCCAGTGTTTGATCATAATTGATCTTAGTCTGTGCGCATCCACAGAATATGGCGTTATTAATCTGAATTTACCATCGTCAAGAGTTGGATCAGATTTCTGTTTAAACAGTTCTCGTCTCTGTATTTTTCTCACACGATTCAGAACATCATGTAACAGCTGTGAATTATAGCCCCTCTGTAAGAACCTTTCCATACTGCCCTGTACAGATATTTCAAAGTCATCATCAAGTGTGCTATTCCTCTTCAGACTTAAAAATTCCCCATAGGGAATGCTGTTGATTAGTCTGCGGGGATGGCTGCTAGACGCATGTAATATGCTATTACCCGCAGTGGGCTTTCGATACAACGAGGTCTTGATTTTATCATTATCAACTTCAATTTTCAAATCAAGATAGTTCACCGTATCTTTGCTGATGTCCCCAGAAAATCTAAGGTTACAATCATTATCGTTCAGTATTTTGATGTGACTCTCTGCTTCTTCCTTTGACCCTGACCAGACCAAACAGAGGTCATCAATGTCCCTATACCAGGCGACCACTTTATTTGACCATTCAATGTTTTTAGGGGCCCAGGCTACCTGCTCCTCCCACCAGCCCACGAAAAGATTTGCGTAGCTGGGGGCGAAGCAGGAGTCCATCGCTGTGCCAGTTAGTTGTCTAAACAATGTTTCTTGAAAAAGGAAGATGTTATTTTTTAGACAAAAGTTCACCAATTCTAGTAACATTTTATTATGCAAGGCCAGTTTTAGTGGCCGTTTGTTTAGGAAGTATTTTATTGCATGCATCCCCTGATCGTGATCTATGCATGTGTACAAGCTGGTAATATCAAGCGTGATTAGCCAATACGATGATAACCAGGTCAATTTTTCAATCTTTTCAATAAAGTTTGTAGTGTGGGGTTAAATACGGGGGAAGAGATGGCATGATGAAAGATGTGTATTCTTGGTCCGTTTTCCCATCATAGTCTCACTGATATACATTTAGAGGGGTTATGCAGCCATAGGCTGCAATTGCCGATCCACGGCAAAACTCGCAATGACTGTAAGCACTGTATGTACAACATTGAAATTTGGCCATACTAGCCTTAGTGTCATATATTATTTGATACTTGATCCCCACATATCAGGAGCATGATGGAGAGATGCACATAATGCACATACTTTCAAGTCTGCCAAAATAACAGCAATTGCTTGACTATTTCTTCATTGGTGTAGTCTCCCTAATGCGGAGGCACCAATACCGATACACGGCAATATGTTTTGAGAAATGTGTGCTTAAAAGTATAACGCGCATTTTTGTTACGGAAATGCATGGTATTTAATGCAATACAAACAATGTAAATATTGTAACTAATACACACTCCAAGATGGCGCTCATAGTTGCGCAAGAGTGTTGTCCTTTGTCGATAGTCATGACACTGTTTTGGAATGTTTGAAAAATGGCGCTCGCATCGCGTTTACCCATGACACTGAGGAAGGGACGCTTCCCAAAACGCGTTTGTCTATCTTGAATTAAAAGCTTGTTGAAAATCGCCAAAAGAACCCGTGAGTGCTGCCGTCTTTCTTTGACCTAAGAATTTGGGTAGAAAGTTTTGGAGCTATCATTTTACACGCGGTACACCAACGCGTGGCAGCACCCGCCATCAGAGTGACTCGCTGTATTGGTGGACTTTGGAGCTTTGATATATATATATATATATATATATATATATATATATATATATATATATATATATATATATATATATTGTTTCAGTATTATGTTAAAATTATAATACAAATTAAAATTATGAGTTTGATAACTTTTGTAAGTAGATATATGTAAATATATATATATTCATTATTATATATGTGTGTGTTTTTTAAATGAAGTTTATTTGTTATATTTGTTAAGATATATATTACATATTTTTAATGTTTTGAAATTAACGTTACTATTTAATATATTTATTATTTGTTTTACTTTATATATATATATATATTTAAAAATCGATATTTAATACAACTGTATTAATGACATCGATAATTTTTGCCAGATATTGTAGTATTTATCATTATAAGCATAGGATGACAATATTTTTTACATCAATATTTTGGTCACAATATTTTGGTGTGAGGTTATTTTGGGGGTCGACATTTTGCCAGTGAACCCATTGGAAGCATGGACAGACTGTCTGTTATTGGGGAGCAGCAGCGTACTGATTGTACTAAGTTGGTGTTTGATTGTGCTCTTATAATCACTTTGTTTAGGTTGTCAACTTTGTTGTCTAGTCCTGCTGTGTACACTGCCAGTGTATTTAGAAGATCAACATGGATGTCCGATTTATCGTAATGGTATTTTGAGGCATAGACTGTAGATTGCAAAGTTTGTAAAAGTTGTGGCCAACCTGGGTTAAAGGTGCCAATTGTTTAAAGAGCAAATCATCTTGTGAGCTTGGGCTCCTGGTGGTCTCCGATCATTGGGTTCTGTACCTTTAGGTGCGTTTGCAAGGGTTTCAGTTGTCCAGCTGGAACGATTTTATAGGTGTGAAAGGTTTTGAAATTTCCAGATGAGACCCAAGTCCATTGTACCCCTGGTGGGCTGAGGATAATGTTGGTAACAGGAATTTGCTTGTCCCTATAATGGAGGCCTAGTGCATACTGTTGAGGAAACTCCCTAGGTGGGTATGAGGCGTCCAAATCAATAGGAGATTTATCACTTGATATGACAATAAGTGATAAATTGTGTACGGGAAGGCTTTCCCAGGGAGGTGACTGTTGGTCATATTTATCTTGGGTGGCTGGTGTTGTCAGTAGTGCTGCTTTTACCATAGAGTTTGGAGATTTTGTTGCTTTCTTCACCTGTGTTGCACTGCTAGAAAGGGTGTTGCTGCCTCGTGTGGGCGGGGGAGCAGGCACCATAGCACAGGTTACAAATTACGACGGTATCCCGGTTGAGTACCAAGGGTTGGCTTGTGTGATAAGGACGTCGTCTTATGGCCATGTCTGCACTGCTGTTTATCTGTCAATAACAGGTATTTTTTTAAAGAAGTCCCAAAGTGTTGCCTTGCGAGAGCCTACGGTGCCTGCTGCTCTGTTGCTGTCTTGAGGAACTGCTAATGAACAGTCATGTGCTGTTGCAACTTCTTCCACATTTTTAAGACTAATGAGGGTTGGATCCAGTTCTGTAGACATTAATGGGATGATTGAGGTGGAGCATCGTTGATTAGATCTTTGGGTCATTAGTTCTGGCTGCCTATTCCTACTGGGAGACTTTGTAACTTCCTTCTTGCTGTTCCTGCGTCACTAAACCATTGGTGGTTCTTTCCTTGTTCTACCTGACCTCATAATTTGAGAGTTGCGTACTGTGGTGGCTCTCAACCGTTGCTGTGGGAAAGGTTATGGACACGCTGTCTGTTATATGGCAGCCTGATGTTTTGGCTGTTGCTCTGCTTCATCTCCCCCTGACAAGGACTTTCAATTGGGCGTTGGGGGGGGGTCGGGGGGGTGCACAAGCACGCTTTTGTTATTTGGAGACGTAGACAAATCGTCCAGATCCCAGGCTACTAGAAGATATTGCATAGGGCTGCGTAGAGCCTCCAGAAATTCAAGAATATTGTACCTATGCCTTTGGACAGTCACAGGCTTTAATGGAAAGTTATTAGATTGTTCTTTCATCAAGCAAAAGGCAACAGGTAGAACAAAAAGGGGAAACAGATGGTCCCTCAGGCACAAGCCGCACCAAGCTCTGAGGAGGTTGCTTCATTGCACTGGGGGCTCCTACTCTGTATAGACCTAATACCCCCCCCCCCCACTTCTCTGGCCGTTTGTTTTGCCTCCCACGTCTTGTTTTCCGCTGAAGTCCTGATTTATTTATTGTGAAAGGATGTGGCAAAGCCAGCAGGCCATTAACAGTGGATTGTTGTAACATTATGTTACAGGCCGTAGAAAGATATTTGGGTACATGTAATCTCACAGATTACCATTGTAGGCAAGGGTTATAGTGTTGGCAGAATTTCATTGTGATAATTCTTGTTCGGATCTATTGAGAGGGATTGTATACTGTTTTGCCAACTGTAATTTTGTAATTATTGGAAATGTTATAAATGTATGCCTGATGGTTGCCGACTTCTGTAGCCCGGGATTATATAGATTGTCAAGCCACTGGTAAAGGATAGAGGGCTTATAATTTCACTGGGAAAGTTATATCAGATTCCTTAGGTGTTTTCTGTTTATAGTGAAAAGGTATGACAAAACAAGACACCTTATGTACTTATTGTGAAAAGTATATGTTAGTGGCAAACAGCTTTTCAGAGTGGATTGTTATTACACTGTGCAAAAACCAGTATGCAGGCATGTAGTTATATGGAATCTTGCAGATTACTGTAGTAGGCAAGGCCTTTGATGGTGGCGATCCACCTGAACAAACCATAGGAATAGACAATTTGCATCATGGTAATACATATGAGGCTCTATTAGTAGGGATTTTGTGCAGGTTTAACAGGTGTGTTTTATACATATTTGTAATTTTATTACGATATACCCGATGGTTGCTTTGTGGAAGGTTATGAACCAACACAGCATGTCTGAGTTGCTTACATTGACAAGCCAGTGATAAACGTTGCAGACTTAATTGTTTATATATATGTTTCACCACGTCGGTTCCATAGTACTGGCACTTGCAGCGCTCAATACGGGTGCGGCTCCCTGCGGCAGAACCACGCCGCTTACTTATCTCACCACAATTCCTTCAGTTGGAAGAAAAAACTCAACTCACTCCTGTAGTCTTTTCAGCATAGATTATTTTATTTTTTTCCACTCCTTTATTCATTGTAATAGGAAGGGTGGGAATTAGGATGTTCAAAACCACAATGCTAGCCACCCAGTGAGGACCATTCATTGGTGACCAACTCACAAATTTGAAATAAGGCCAAATGCACAACTCTCGGATAGAGCAAGGAGTAAAACAAGGGTGCGTTTTCACCTCAACTCTTTTCAACTTATTGATGAGTAACTTGGTTCCTGCCCTGGATGCTGTTGTCAGTGATGCTCTTAAACTGAAACATTTTCACATTATTTCCCTTCTTTACGCTGACAACGTACTTCTTTTTAGCCAAACAGCCAGAGGACTACAAAGGCTGCGTGATGTTTTATTTACACATAGCACTGCAAACGGTATGACAGTAAACTTTATGAAGACCAACGTTGTGATTTTTAGATGGAAAAAGAACAAAACTGGAACATAGTACTTCAACAAACATCACCTGTCTACCGTTCCAAAATACAAATACCTTGGAGTTTGGTTAGATGATAAAGGTGGGCATCTAACTTATGTGAACTCCCTCAAACCAAAGCTTGCATCACTACTCTTTTTAATCTATTTTTAAACACACCAAGCAACCCACCTTAGAACCTTTGCTGAAATCTGAAAACAGCTGCAACTCTATGGAGTCAAAATCTCCCACACCAGAATAATAAAAAAAAGGTAAATCATCTAATCCAAAAAGCATCATTTGTACAAAATCGTTGGACTCTCATGGCCAGAAAGCATGCTTATCTTATACAAAGAAGTTACAACAAAAGAAACATTAAAAAATATCTTACATACACTTTTACTATACACTACAAAATTAAGTACTGTCTTATTAGGATCGGAAACTTCACATCACTGGATCTTCTACCACCATGGTCGGTGTTCTTATTATCAACTGAGTGTCGCCTATGTGGTCAATCTCAGAAGAATCTATATCACCTTCTTTGTATTTGCCCTGCTCTAATCAATGATCGTAGGAAACTCCTTCGTCAAATATGGATCACATAAGGTTCTTGTACAATTCAAGCAGCAGTCAATTTTCTCCTTTACAATGCTCATCCAAAGGCTATTTTTGGTTTGATCAGATTCCTAAATAAAACAGACAAGTTGCTAAGAACTGCTACCCTATCAGACACTAGTGGAACATAACCTGTACTCCCTATCCTTTTTCTCATATGTGTTTTTATGCTTAAAGCGCTGCTACACGCAAACTAATCCCCATGATCTACACTTCTATTTTTGCATAAATCCATGAAGCACCGACCCACTGGTAATTAAATAAGAATGCTCACCAAATGTCTATATGATCATCAAACACTTATCTCACACAGAGCTAAGCAAAAATCTTGCCTTTGCAGAATATGCTTACTTTATCTATGTATTGACCCTTTAAGCTTCATTGTAATTGGTGCAATAGCAGTGTCTGCAGTTTTAACCAACTATGTATTACTACTAATTCATTTCCAAGATATTAATAGTTTTGTAATTGATTTTATAACCTGTCTAAAGCCACCGCCTAATACTTCCTTTATCGCAAGCAAACATTTTTACATGCACCATAAATTTACAACAATAATTTTTAAATTGCACTGAACTATATTCTTATGGTATGTTCTGGTTTTACACTTAACCGCGTCCTTTTATATGTTTTATCAGTTTTGTAATGGCTTTAATTAGCTGAGCAAAAAACAAATAAACTTGAAACACAACTCTCAGGACCATAGCGTAAAAATACATTATTGCAATGGAGAGACTCAATCTCCTAATGAGATAAAGTCTAACTAGAATGATACAACTAGAAGCTCTGCTACTGCGACACAGAATAGAAGCGGAACTTGATATTCTGAAAAGATTCACTGATTCTCACTACAACGCATTTAGATTAAAAGAGTAATTCCATACAATTTCAAAGAAATAACATCAGGACACAATAATAGACTCAGGAAATTTAGTTAAATAATGTATTAATGTTTGAAAATTGATACGAATAAGCAATTTCTTAAGCATCTCAGTCAAGAATATTAAAGCATGTAGTACTAGACTACACATTTAGTCAAAAGTTCAAATCCAAGGACGATGGTTTAAACCAGCATCAGATATGAGGTTACAGACCTCTACCATCATTAAAGGCAGAAGAATAGTGCAATCTTTTTAACAACATCTAAAAATGTAAAGTAAAGAGGTAAGAGAATCAAATTTAAATTTGTCTAAGAGTGAGTCCATGAGCATAGGGAAAAAGTAAATATGAAGCAAAAATCAATTTGTTCGCCAAAGAAGGATTCCAGGTCAACTGCATAAATGCAGCAGTATGAACAAAAAGGCATTCAAGATAGGGAAAATGAGGGTTTTGCAATAAAAGGACAAAATCCAAAGTGTGTCCCATAGGAAAGAAAATGGCATTGCATACTCAAAGAGGAAAAAAAAGGTATGACATCACCCCTCCTCTGGGGTTTCTTCTTAGATAGTCCTTATGACATCTTCATGACATTGTGTCACTCCACTAGTTAGTCCATCGTATGATTAGTTTACGTATGTAGTCACCAAATACAATTTAGTTACTCCTGCATTCTTTCCCAAGCACTTCAATTGAACGACATAGCTTTGCGGGTCTCACAGGTTTGCCAATGGTAAGAAATATACAATGTAACATTCTGTGGCATCAGGTTGGAGTTGACTTTCCCACTGAGCCATTCCGCATTGAACTTCGAAAGAATGTTCATTGTGTGTTGTTGTTGTTGTAATACTTTGTTCGATAGCAAGATATCATAAAAGTAAGTACATCATAAATTGAATTAAAATACAATTACATCATAAAAAGAATAAAAATTACTAAAGAAATATTCAGATATAAATTTTGTTTAAAAAGGAGTTTTCTAAAAATTCATAGTTAGTAAAAACAACAAGAGCCCAGATGAGTATGTCACAGCAAAAAAGATGCTAGTTAGTAAAGTGCTAAATCGAACAGTTTTACAGATTTTAAACATCTACCTAATACTCAATCGCACCAGCTTGGATCGTATTTGCCATGCACTCCCCAGGAATTTTGCAACCCCAGCAATTATCATCATGGAGGTAGTGTTCGTTGTCAGGATGCGGAGGGCCACTGAGCACTGCCTTGTCCCCAATTCTCTACAAACTGGGCTTAGCCATCTTTTCCTTGCCCCCTTGTATGCCCTACAGCCAAACAAGAAGTGACCAAGCGTTTCAGTGGGATTAGGGCACCCCGGACATGCTGCTTGATGATGTTTAAAGTTTTTCCACCTGCTGGTGAAAATATTCAGGGGTAAGGTGCCATGCCTCATTTTAAGGAACAAAGATCTGTCTCTTGGTCAGGTGATAAAATCAAGGAATGGCTCTAGCCTTGGCATTGGCTTGTGTGACAGAAATTGGTCGGTTATAGCGCCCCACTTTGGGTTTAGCGAGTCCCTTTCTTGGATCCTCTCCCAATACAGTTTTTTAACAGTGTCTTTCGGCGGGGGCTGCTGTGATAGCCATTCTTCTTTAAGTCCCAAGTTAATCACCAGGTCCCTTAAGTTTTTCAGCCAAGGAATCACCCCAAAGCCATTCAACTCAATAAGTTTGTCCAGGACTGCAGCGTAGTGGCTAAGATTTGGCGTCCTTCTAAGGCGAACCCAAAATAATAAAGGTCGGAGGCCGACAATGTCTTTGATTGAACGGCGTCCCAAGTCATGGAGTAACGGTTTGATAGGAGTGGAGACCGGGAGACCCACTAGCTCTCTCATAAATTTTTGCTCAGCTGTGGCTAAATCAGTAACTCTTTCAGACCCCCAGAGTTCGGAGCCATAGGTTGCCGCAGACAGTGCCTTGCCCTCATACACTGCTAGGACAGGGCTAATGGGTTTGCTGGATGTCAGACGATGATCTCTGGCAATTGCTCCTGTCACCCTCTTAAAATTAAGCAACATCTTAGCAATATGAGGGTCCCACTTCATTTTGCAATTTATTCTGACCCCAAGGTAATCAAATGCATCAACCTCCTCCAATAAAGTGTATGTATAATGAAGCATGCACAGAACAAATAAAGCAACATTTGTAAAAATTTCAGTGAATTATTATGCTTGCTAAGGGAAAATTGCAGCTCAAGAAAGAACACGTTTAAAGCTTAAAATGCATACATCAGCTCTAAATGAATTAAACCTAATTGGAATCAAATATAATGCATCAAATCATCACTTCATAATAAAAGAATAATAATAAATGTTTCACTAATTTATTATTATCCAAAATTGATTAACATTAGCTATGGCCTACTGCCTCAAAATTTCAACATCAATACATGTAAACTATTCTTTAAAAACATTTTACTAAACTGGTTTCCTAATTTTTAAAATCATTAGGGTCTTTCTTTCACATCTGTACGTTTCAGCTTCCTAACTAAATTTATCGCATAATTGCACCACAATCTATCAATAAATAATTTGCAAAGACAGGCAATAGAACTGTTAGGCTCATTTATTAGATTCATTAGTTTTCATCAGTACATGGATGTGGAGAAGTGTGGCTCACTGGTTAGAGGAGGCAGACCTGGAAGCAGAGGTCAGCCCGGGACCAGGGTTCAATTCCCGGCTCGGCGGGGTCTTGAGTCCTAAAAAAATGTCCATGGACTCAACAACAGCCCTGATCTTTGGACTGGGTAAGAGTGGTCTGCTTAATTCAGACACTCTGTTCATCACCACCCCCTTTTCTGAATCGTGTTTGGCCACTATAGGTGTGGTAGGGTATACTCAGACATGAGTCCCTTTCTCACTTCAACATCAGGATTTAAGCAAGCCGGGCCGAAGAAGGCTGAAATGCCAGAAACCGGTCCCTGGTAGCTTGTCTCCTTTCTGGTGAAGAATTGGCTTGGTAGTTTAGTCTGCCCTGTTCCCATGATGCACTGGGCCAGGGACAGACTGATTTGCATATAGCCAGGTTCTGAGCTGGGATGGTGCAGTGAGATAAATAACGGTGATGGATCAAGCCCTGATCTTTGGACTGGGTAAGAGTGGTCTGCTTAATTCAGACACTCTGTTCATCACCACCCCCTTTTCTGAATCGTGTTTGGCCACTATAGGTGTGGCAGGGTATACTCAGACATGAGTCCCTTTCTCACTGCACCATCAGAATTCAAGCAAGCCGGGCCGAAGAAGGCTGAAATGCCAGAAACCGGTCCCTGGTAGCTTGTCTCCTTTCTGGTGAAGAATTGGCTTGGTAGTTTAGTCTGCCCTGTTCCCATGATGCACTGGGCCAGGGACAGACTGATTTACATATAGCCAGGTTCTGAGCTGGGATGGTGCAGTGAGATAAATAACGGTGATGGATCAAGCCCTGATCTTTGGACTGGGTAAGAGTGGTCTGCTTAATTCAGACACTCTGTTCATCACCACCCCCTTTTCTGAATCAAGGACTCAACAATTCTCGCTCCGGTGCCTACTCGATTCACGGGTTCACACTCTGCGACTCTAGGCAATAGCTTGCTTAATCTCCACAACGGCCCCTCGCGGTGGGATGCCTGGCTTTCACCTTGCGGATACCCTGCCGGGGTATCTCACAGGGGAATACCAGGACGGGTTCCCTAAGCAAGCGCCTTGATGCCTTCGGGTGATACGTGCGCTATATATATCGCAATACATTTACATTTACATTAAAACATAATTTCATGAGTAATCTTATGAAAATCTATTAATAAGTATTCTAACTATTTAGCAATGTTGGCTCAAGGATGTGCTTGACTGGACACTAGCCGAAGAGAGACATATGAAACTTACAGGTAAGGACAAAAAACTACAATCAAATCTGATGGAATGGCGAGAACTGAGGAATTCAGGGTTAACGGAAGGGGACAAATCCGCTCACAACACTCCAGAGAGTGGGTGAGTGGGTCGGTTGAGGAAGACCAACTGGATAATGGAGGTCAGGACAATTAATGCTATAAGTGTACAGCCTATATGTATTTGGATTATCCCATGCCCCGTTCCTTACTATATAATATACAAGGATGATTATGTACCCCTATTGTGATTGTTTATCTCCAATGCTGCAACCTGTGCCAAGTATCAACAACAAAAAAGAAGGTATGACCCTATATGCTGTATCGTTGAAGATATGTTTTTATTATTGTAAAATGAAAAATAAAGTTTGAAAAAAACTATTTAGCAATGTATTTTCTCAGTTTCTAACTCTTTCAAGCATGGTTTTACAGTGCTAATATTTCATTTGTTTCTATTATTGTATCACTTGGTTAATTTTGTGCAATGTACACATTGAGGTATTTGTTTTAAATCAGTAAAGTGTCATGTAATGTGGTTTTGAAATATTTCGCTTCCTAAAGACCCCTTTGATGGCGAATCAAGCCCTCATAATATCTACTCATCAGATCTCATCATAAATTATAATTTATTGTCTTTAACCTCTTTCTTCGACTCTCTTCTAAGATTTGTATTTTGTCATAGTACTTATATTGTTCATCTTCATTTCCAGATCAGTTCTATTTCTTTTCACTACTTGTTTGTCTTTTTGGTATTTGCAAAATTTGATAGATAATATCATCAACATATGCACAAAGAGATCGCCACTAAAGGTGGAAATTACCAATCCTTTCCCTATGTTACCTATCTAGCCGCTAACAGTTGACAATCCCTTGCCTATTATTTCTCATGCACCATTAGCTTTAAAATCTCTTAAGCCCTCATTTAAGTCACTAATATTTTTAATGTAACTCTCTAAGTCTCTGCTCCTATCTGGTATGTAGGTGGAACAATGTCGAACCTATAATAATTAACAGACTCCACCCTCCTTTGCGAGAAGGATATGCAGTGCACGCCTATTGAAATGATTTCTAGATCTATAACAGAAAATCCACCATCTGTACTAGTGGCTAATTAGAAACGATAGTAGAAAGTTCTCCAGTATTACATCTTTCATAGATTCACATGCTTGTATCTTCCCCGTCGTCATGGTGGGAGTCTCACGGTAACAGAACGACCAAGCAGTATCATAGAGAAGAAAAACTGCATAGAAAATCCCCATAGGGACTGTAGTATTTGGTAACCAGACCATTTCCTTATTTGGTCCAAAAGTCAGCCAATCAGCATTGCTGCCCTGCCCTCACACTCCCCAACAGAAGCTTCCTGCCTCAGATTTCCAAACGCCTTTGTGTGAGAAAGGAGTCTCCCTGAGCTCTGCTCAGTTTACTGTTCCTGAGTGAACTATTGACCTTTTGGTTCTAATATCCTGTCTACTGGATTAAGGTATTGTGTGTACCTATTTTCTTCATTATGGCTGAAAGCTCTAAAAAGAGGCTGTTCAGGCCTTGCAGATCCTGTGGGAAAGCCAGGCTTTACTCAGAAGATCCACACAAGGACTGCCTATACTGTCTTCATCCGAAACATGTTGCTAAGGATTGTAGATACTGTAGAACCTTCTCTGTCAAAACTCTTAGAGACAGAGAGGCTCGCTTGCTGTTATGGCTTCAGAAGAAGAAGGCCACATCAGACTCAGATTCTGGGGAGGAATCTTCTCAAATGACACCTAAGAAGAGAAAGGCCTCTGTTTCTGAGGAGAAAGTGGAGCCTAAAAAGAGTAAATCTAAAGAGAAAGCAACGTCCTTTCTTCCTATTACTCCTCTGAAGAAGCAGTCAAGTCTAAAAGGGTCAGGGTCCGCTCCGTTGACCAGTTCCCTAGCTTCTGCTTCAAAATCTGTGGTGAAGACTTCAGCTCCGTCGACTACTTCACCGTCGACGACGACTACGTCGACGGCTTCGTCGACGATAGGATCTAAGGCTGCGTCGACAACAACGTCGACGAGTAAAATTACACTGTCGACGAAGAGATCGTCGACGACGACGACATCGTCGCCGAAAGGTTCGACGACGAGGATGTCGACGGGGGCCTCGTCGACGGTGGTCCCGTCGACGACGGCTCCGTCGACGGTGACCGCGTCGTCACCGTCGACGAAAATAATTCTGTCAACGGCGAAAGCCTTCAAATCGCCACAGTCGAAGACCATGATCTCTATCCGGTCTTTTCAGTCGACCAGGGGTTCGGCGACTATCAGCAAATCTGCGGAATTCACGTCATGGACGCAGATTTCACCTCTACCACCATCTTCATTGTTGAAACAGGACTCAGATGGAGAGGAGTCCTCAGGTGCCGCCTACAGTCCGTCACAGCTTCAGATAAAGAGCCAGGACATCGACGAAGAGGAAGTATTTTCCTTCAAGGACAGAACTCAATCTTCTAGATACGAGTCTTTCCAAGAAACTGGTGATTATAATGAGGAGGAGGAACAACAAGAGGAATCACAAGAGGAAGAGCGACAGGAGACGGTTTCCATACCTGTGTCTCTTGTATCTGACCTCAGGTTCATGATAAACGACTACTACCGTCGTTTTCCGAAGGCAAACGCCCCTCAATCATCTACGCTGGTGGCTTCTTCACAGCCTCCAAAGACAAACTCTACCTCTCAAGAACAAGTGGTGAGATCACCGCCAGTAATTACAATAAGAGATGACCTAACAGAATCCGACAAGGATGAACAACCTGAAGAAGGAGAAATTGTTCATGATGCTTCGGGGCAGGAATGGAATGAATACATTTTGCCATCGGCCCCGTCACCTAACCCAATACCATCTACCTCCCCTCCTCAAGACATTGGAGGGTTCCATGACATCATGGAGAAGACGGCTAAGAGGTTCAATTTAGATGTGGAAGTTCAAGAGACGGAATGTTTCTTGTATGATTTCAAGGACAATGCCAAAAAATCGGTTTGTTCAATACCTATTATCCCTCACGTCTGGGAAGAGGGCCTGAAAATTTTAAAGACACCGGCTTCCATAGCGGTTTCTGTTCCAAGGATTGAAAAGAAGTACAGAGCGCCAGAGTCTGCTGCAGCCTGTCTTATAGGACACCCCAGACCGGAGTCAGTTGTGACGCAGGCGGCGCAGAGAAATTCAAAAAACCCGGTGGCTACTTCCTTGGTGCCACCAGACAAGGAAGGACGGAGAATGGATGGTGCCGGAAAGAGATTTGCGGTCATGGCAGCCTCTACTATTAAGGCAGCCAAAGCTATGGCTCTTATTAGCCGTTCAACAGGCAAATGTGGTCAGATCTTGCACCCATACTATCTGCGCTACCGGAAGATAGGAAGGAGGAAGCGGCGGCTATACTTAAAGACGGAGCAAGGTCTGCTGCAGAATCAATTGACATCGCCATGGATGTTTCATCTATGGCCTTCAGACAGATGGCTGGGGCAGTTTCGCTTCGCAGGCAAGGCTGGCTTAAAGCAACATCGTTTCGTCCGGAGGTGCAGGCAAAAATTGTGGATATGCCCTTTGATGGCGAAAATTTATTTGGGAAACATATAGACGAAGCGCTGCAAGGCATCAAATCTGACACGGATACTGCTAGAGCGCTGGGGTCCCTTCAACAAGGACGGTTCCAGTCCTTTCGTAAAAGGGGTGCAAGAGGTCAATTCAATCAAAGATCCTCTTATCAGACCAATAGATATCAGCCTTATAACCAACAGGGATATCGACAATACAATGCCAACACCCAGTACAGGCCCTCCAACTCCTCTTACCAGCAGCAGTCTAGGGGCAAACCAAACACCAGAGGGAAAAATCAACAGTCTAACAGACGTCAATGATTTCAGACCGGCGCTCCCCACACAGCAGATCCCGGAAAACGACCACTATCTGTCTCAATACTTCAACAACTGGATGTCCATAACATCGGACAAATGGGTTCTAGATGTCATAAGCAGGGGTCATACTCTGGAATTTGTAGAAATGCCACCAGATCATCCCCCGGTACTCAGGCTCAACCAACATCGTCAGGAAATGCAGAAGGAAGTCCACTCGCTTCTGCAAAAGGGAGCCATAGAAGAAGTGCCGCAACATCTCAGAGGGAAAGGCTTCTATTCGCATTTCTTCCTCATCAAAAAGAAACAAACCCTGAAATGGAGACAGGTATTGGATTTGAGGGATCTGAATCAATACATAAAGAAGATTCCCTTCAGAATGCTCTCATTACAAGAGATCCTACAAATGATAAAGAAAAAAGACTACATGGCGTCTTTGGATCTCATGGATGCGTACTTCCATATTCCCATTCATCGGAAGCACAGGAAATATTTAAGATTCATCGTGGAGAGTCGCCACTTTCAATTCAAAGTCCTTCCATTCGGCCTCAAATCGGCCCCGAGAGTGTTCACCAAATGCATGGCCCCGGTGGCGGCCCATTTAAGATTGCAAGGGCATTACATTTATCCATATCTGGACGACTGGCTGGTGACAGGTCCATCATTCAGAGAAGCAACAAGATCTCTTCAGTGCTGCATTCGGCTATTTCAACGCTTGGGACTAAGGACCAACTTGGAGAAATCCTCGCTGACTCCGGCCCAGGGCATCCAATTCTTAGGGGCATGGATATGCACCAAGGCAGTGAAGGCCTATCCTTCCAAAGACCGAATGAGAAAGATAATGGGTCTAGCGGCGTCACTTCAGACAAAAAGGTCCACTTCTGTGAGAATGTACAAGTCCATGTTGGGGATGATATCATCCTGCATCCCGCTGGTACCAAACTGCCGTCTTCGAATGAGGCCTTTGCAGGAACAACTGGACGAGCAGTGGGTTCAGTCAAAAGGAACCTTCGAGGATCGAATTACCATCACAAGCCGTATGAAGGTGGCCATGTCATCGAGGAAGGTTCAGAAGAACTTGGATCAGGGCTTGAACTTTGTTCCTCAAGATCACGATTAGGTGATGACAACGGACGCCTCGTTAACAGGATGGGGTGCGCATCTTCAAGAGCTGGAGATTCAGGGCCTTTGGTCAGACTGGGAAGCACAGCTTCACATAAACATGTTAGAGCTCAAAGCGGTGTTTCTGGGGCTTCAAGCCTTCCTTCCCAGGATACGACACTCGTCGGTACTTATTCAAACGGACAGCACCACGACTATGTTTTACCTGCTAAAACAGGGTGGAACAAGATCCAAACAGCTGTCGACGTTGGCGCAAAGAATCTGGAAATGGCGGATAAACCACGGCATTTCAATTCAGGTACAACATATACAGGGTATCCTCAACATACGGGCAGATGCACTGAGTCGCACATCAAACGTGACGCACGAGTGGGAACTGCACGACACTCAGCTTCACAACCTGTTTCAAAGGTGGGGCACTCCCACATTAGACTTGTTCGCAACCAGAGACAATTCAAAGTGCGTCCAGTTTGCGTCCAGGTACCATCAGCAAGGATCCAAGGGAAATGTATTCCACATGGACTGGACAGGAAGGTTTGCCTACGCGTTCCCTCCGTTTCCATTAATACCGCGAGTACTTCGCAAAATGAGATTAGAACCGTGTCATGTCATACTGATAGCACCAGCCTGGCCGAGGCAGGCATGGTTTTCAGAGCTACTACAGATGTCGAAGGGCAGCAAGATCCAGCTTCCGACATTCCAGAACCTCATCTCCATGAAAGACGGTCAGATTCTGCATCCGGATCTGCAATCGCTAAAATTGTCAGCATGGAACCTCATGAGCAGGAATTCCAAGACTTAAACATTACACAGGAATGCAGGCATATTCTGTCGCAAGCCAGAGCTATGTCAACAAACAAGACATATGCAGAAAAATGGACCCGTTTCTGCCACTGGTGCAACAGTCAAAACTTACATCCGTTTACAGTACACCTCGAAGGTATTCTATCTTACCTGCTGTCGCTATCTAAGGCAGGACTGTCGCATGCCTCGGTGAAGGTACACTTGGCAGCAATATCACGCTTCAGGAGGAAGCCAAATGAACCATCTCTCTGGTCTTCCAGGATAATAAAGGAATTTATCAAAGAGCTTTTTAGAGCTTTTCCACCCGTTCGGCGCCCACCAGTGCCGTGGCACCTCAATACAGTCCTGTCACAACTTATGAGGCCACCTTTCGAGCCTATACACAAAACAGACTTACAGTTCCTATCATGGAAGACAGCCCTACTGCTTGCCCTAACATCAGCAAGGAGGGTTAGCGAAATTCAGGCCTTTTCGGTGGAAGAGCCCTTCTTACAATTTCGCCAGGACAGGGTTATATTAAGGACAAATCCAACTTTTATTCCCAAAGTTCCTACGTCTTTTCACCTCAATGAGCCTATTATTTTGCCTACTTTTTTCAGCAATCCCTCATCGGAAGCAGAAAGAGCATTGCACTCTTTAGACATCTCTAGATGCCTGAAGTTCTACATTGAACGGACAAAGACATTCCGCAAATCCAAACAATTATTTATTGCATTTGAAGGCCAAAGTAGAGGCCTTCCTCTGTCAAGACTGAGTATTGCCAGATGGATATCGTCAGCTATCCTGAAATGTCATGAAAAAGCGGGAAAGCCGCTCTGTTCTAGAGTGAATGCACATTCCACAAGGAAGATGGCGACTTCAATGGCCTTGTTCGCAGGAGTGTCGCTGCCTGACATCTGCAGAGCAGCAACGTGGAAGAGCGTGCATTCATTTACAAGACACTACTGTCTAGACACTGCGTGGAAAGAGGACACGGCAGTGGGACAAGCTGTTCTGAAACGCCTATTTCAGTAAGGTATGATTTGATTGTATTATTATCTTTCTATGCAGTACTTTGATTTATGTTTGAACATATATATATATATATATATATCTGCATATATGGTATTATATTGATATGTATTGTTATATCATTGCGTTGCTGCAGAGCTTCCTTCTGGGTTCTGTCCTGGAAACGCTGCAAATTTTGTGAGCACTGCTTACTACTCTGATACAAGCATGTGAATCTATGAAAGATGTAATACTGGAGAAGGAATTAGTTACTTACCTGTACACTATAGTTCTCCAGTATTATCTTTCATAGATTCACATGCGCCCGCCCGCCTCCCCGTTTCTCAGGCAGAACCTGTTTCTCGGTATTTATCCATGTCTCTCACTCGGGGACGGAAATCTGAGGCAGGAAGCTTCTGCTGGGGAGTGTGAGGGCAGGGCAGCAATTCTGATTGGCTGACATTTGGACCAAATTAGGAAATGGTCTGGTTACCAAATACTACAGTCCCTATGGGGATTTTCTATGCAGTTTTTCTTCTCTATGATACTGCTTGGTCATTCTGTTACCGTGAGACTCCCACCATGACGACGGGGAAGATACAAGCATGTGAATCTATGAAAGATAATACTGGAGAACTATAGTGTACAGGTAAGTAACTAATTCCTTGCCTAACTTTATTTCAGGTTAATGCTACTCCTGCTGAAGGTATTAAAACTAAACAAATATCACCTACTATTTTGCTTGCACTAGCACCTCTCTTCATTCCCCTGTTCTCAAATTGGTTTTCTCTTTCCAAATCTTTTACATGGTACATTTTTGGAAAAACTATTCCCATATTACAACTTCCATACCAAGCTCTCTGCAATCTATAAAAGGTATTATTTCCACAAATACACTCCTGGAAAGAAGGGATCAACACCCTCTAAGTATCTTACTAATTTAAAAAATATGTTCACAGTCACTAAAACCTACAAAATTCATGTTAATAATCAATCTTTTTCTATATATACAGTTTACCTTTATGTTGCCAGTCTGAAGCTAACAAAGCCATCTCTTATAATATTTTCTTTTCTTCCTCCAGTAGTTTCCAAGGAGTTAATTTAGGCAGTGCATTAGTATTGATAGTTATATTATCTTGCCTACCTTCAACTAAGTTTATACAATTCTTCTCAGCTCTTTCTAATTTACATGTTAGGTTATTTCTAAGTGCTTAATCCATATCCAAAGTTTCAGTTGGTCTAAATATATAGCCCTTTGGTTTAGCTTTAGAAGCTTCATAATTTGGATTTAAGCGTTTTAACACCAGACATTCAGAAAAGATCCAATCTTCATTAGAGTAATAATACTGTAATTGACACGTATCATTGAATGAGTTAGTTAATACACTGCATGAAATTCTATAAGTTTAGAGGCAAGGTATGATTAGTTACGCCCTCAGCAGCTGATGAAGGTATTTGCATACATACGCTGCAGTTACCAACATTTATGGAATTAACGTATTCACTTAGTAATCTAGTATATAAATTTGCCAACAAACCAGTTTTTGTAATATCATTATATAAAGCTTTAGCATTCAACGTGATAGTATCAGTGTCACTAATTCAAGTTTCAGAAGAAATTGTAAGTTTAGACTCTTTTGCAGGAACATAACATGGCAAATTTAAAATGATACGTGAAGCAAGTAATATCAGAGAAATAATAGAAAAGATTCCAGTATATACATATTTACATCTGAGAGAGTTTCCAGTGTTGGATGCATGGCTTTTCAAAATTCAGACCATTTAACTAGAAACATTTAAAAATACCAACAGTAGTTTAAGCAATTCGGCAAGTTCAGCACAAAAAATATCTATATATTAGTGCTCCCTTCACACCAAATCTGAATCACTCGCAGACGGGTGCTTATGTGTGGCGCTGTGATCCACAAAATATGTTGGCTCTCATTCCAAACGTTTAAGGAAAGTAAGCACTCGCGGGTGGCGTTTCTCAGGATCTTTTATTCAGACCAAACAAACTCGTTTCGGCGAACTGTCTTCTTTGGTGTTACCGACACACCGGAAAGCCACCATTTTCCAACCATTTACGAAAGTGTATCACAATCAATAACAAAAAGGGACTAGATACATTTTGTTACTCTCAGCGCCATTTTGTAGTGTGCAATGTTATAATTCCAACAACATTGTTCACCTACTATAATGTAGAAACATTCAGAGGAAACAATTATTTCATATTGAAATTAAAACAAAGTCAGAACTTCTTACATCCATGCCAGTGTGCTAATATGATACGTTATTCATCAATTTCATTTTGATTATCAGAAGATCACTCAACTCCAATGTTCCGATTCTATTGCTTATTCACGCCGTATATCGGCAGATCAAAATGTACTTTACTTAGATGTTACATTGGTTCTGAATTTCATTTCAATTATTAAGCACACATTCAACATACATAGATGTCTAATATTCGTTCCGCCGTGTATCGGCGAAACCATCATGTGACCTCTGAACTAATTTATATCACGCCGTAGATCGGCTATAGTCTCTATTATTTGTTGTTGATACATAATTCATGATTTAGGCATGCTAAATATCAAATTCCTTTAATTTTCATAACATTTTAAATTCAGTCCAGAGTAAAATCAAATTCATAAGGAACTTCATCACATTAGCTATTCATTCATACATTCAAGGAACATCAAATGCCCAGGTGCGATGCTAATTTCTCTCCACCGTTGAGGCCTTTAGGATACTTAGGGCCAGATGTAGGTAAATACTATTTACGGATTCCTAAATATCAAATTTTACCGATTCGGTATTTAAGAATAGGTAAATAGTATGTAGGTAATTATTCGGTAAATTTTACCGAATCGGTACCATTCGGTATTACCAATTCGGTAAATACCGAATCGGTAATAGGGGGAATATTTTCAAGTGTGGCAGGGTGACACCACGACTTAATGTTGTGGTGTCACTCCACTAGTCAGTCCATCATACTATTAGTAACAGTGACTCAAAAGACAGCTTCATTCAAAAGCAAGGCCTATTGGCATTGCCTATGCTTGTTTACATGTTTGTATTTTACGTTAAACACTATGTAATCCTTTGTCTATCCATTTTGTACCTTTTTTCACCCAACTATCTCTGTATTTAATATGTGTTTTACATACCTTATATTTTCACTTATTCTGAAATCTGCATTGCTGAAGTGAGGACAGAGATTATCTTGTATATGAAGGCACAGTAGGTTGCAGACTGTAGCCAACTGATGTCTCTTACACTCTATCTCCATGACCGTCTGCATGCAACACTGAGCTCCACAGAGATCTGACGCTCCATCATCATCCATTACAGATCTCCAACAGGTTCACACTTTAGCTAATGTCCAGTATTACTACAGTCACAGCTTTCAAACCATAAAAGAACTGATTGAGAAGGTTTGTTCTAGAGATCTAATGATTTTTGTTGCATCAAATTGAGTTCAAGTGCAGGCCTCAGCACATAACGAAGACCTGCATGATTATGGGCAAATAATTTTATCACTTTGTATCTCAAATTCTGAATATGTGCGTTATAAAAAAAAATACTATATAGTGTGCTGTTCCAGTGGCATATTGATCATCATATCCTGGTTTCTGTGCTAATGTTTCCAATGTATCTGATATAGATAATACTGTTCTAAGTACAACATTTTTTATAGATTTTTGATTGACAACACTAAAGATTTATTGACATTAGGTGCGTAGTGGTCCTGTATCAAAAAAGGTTCTCTGCAAGGCCTTCCACTGGAGGCTTGAAGGTAAGTTTGAGGTACTTCTGAAGTCTGAAATAAAACATAAAATAAAAAATACACCACCAAATAATACACCAGCATTCTACTGTCTACCTAACAAGCTCTCATCCCACTTTCAGATGAGCACCCACAAATCATCCTAGTGCCCATTTAAATCTTGTTTTATTAGTTTTTGTGTTATAGTATTAATCTTCTTAAAGTGAATGTCCTGTTATGAAGATTTTCTTGGTCATGAATCTGAGGACTCTAACATTACCTTGCAGATCCTTTACACACCTTGTCAGGTGAAATGGACCACGCTCGGGCCAATGTCCGTGCACAGCTCAGTTATGGCAGTATGGTAAGTCTCCTCTCTCTTATGAAGTACTCTATACACAATGTCTTGTCACCTAGACACACCTTAACGATGTGATAAATTGGTGCATTTTATTTATTTATTGATTTGCTGATTGTACTTCAACATCAGATATGTTGCCTTGTGCATACTTGAGAAGACTTTGTTATACACACTTTGTGCACATGCAAGTTACAATGGTGATGTTCTTTATCATTTGTGGTTAGTTTGTGTAGGGAGTTGTGTTGGGTTTTAAGGAAAGGATAGTTAATTGAAAGGGAAATGGGGCACACACTTGTTGTGAGTACGCGGAATATGAGTTTGATAGCTAGCAGGTGAAAACAGTTTATCATGCTTTCATTGGTTAGTGTAGTCCGATCTAGATTTTCAATCACATGCTTGCTAGCAAACTTTGGTTTTCAGAAGTATTCTGATTTCATGATGGGAGCTAATTAATTATTGATATTGTTGCCCTTGTATTCATAGTGTTCATCAAAACTGTTTGTGCTGCTTCAGTTTCTTTGGCAGATGGCCTATGCGTTCGCTAACTTAAAGTTTCTCAATGGCAACAAGTGTGTTGCTAGCATATTCATGTTGCCATGATTCTTGTGCCTGAACATGATTGGCATAAAACATAAGATTTTTAATTTAACTTAGTAGCCAATGAAGCCCTTTTGTGGTAAGTCTGGTCAGATCTTGTTGCTTCCAAATGAGGAACAACCTGGCCTCCTTTTCTGGGCTCATTGGTGTCTGTCCAACAGTCCTACACAAACTATGTTGCTGTATTCTAGTCCTGCATGGTCAGTGCTCTGATCCGCTCCATTTGAATGTCTGTGTAAAGAAGAGTTTGCAGAGTAGGTGTTAGGAAGGGAATGTACACCTGCCGTGAGTGCACAACTGCTTATGAAACTAGTATTTTTTATTTTTTTTACAAATTGTTACATTTCAAACAAGGTAAAAACATTTTACATGGCACAATTTTGACTTTTATTACATGTAACGTTGTAATGCCTTAATGCATATATTTGCCCAAAAAATCTCACAAACCTATTGCCCATGATAATATTTGTTTATATTTAAGGTGACCTGTACTCGTCAAAATTATGACACAAAAAAAAGATGCATGTGTACTGTGATACCCTCAGGTTGTTCTGGAGCAAGCTATAGTAATTTAACTTGTCACAAATATATCACAAAACAAGCATTGGCATAGCCAATAGGTCTTGCCTTTGGGACCCTACAAGTATCCAGCTATGCAGCACAATATCCTTGGTGCATTAACATCAACTGATGCATGGCCAAAAACCCATAAGGTCCCAAAGGCGAGACCCATTGGCTATGCCAATGCTTGTTCTTTTTGGTTGGGTGCTTCATGTGTTTCGGATGGAGCATACTCTGCCTGCAGTGGCTGCTACACACCCTGCCCTGGTTCTCACCTCCTGTTGTAAACCACTGAAGGTTTGGCCTAGAAGGGAAAGTCCATGGCGGGCACTGTCTGCAGAAGCATTCAGATTCTTTGGATTATCCAAGCAACTATGGTTCATTTTGCAGCTGTTCCTTCTAGCCCCCGTGCATCCCAGATGCAATATGCGCATGCAGAATGTTTTTTTTTTTAAAACAGATTTTATTTGTCATGATTCACATATATTGCAAAGCTCCGGGAACTGGAGACTGCTGCACACATTAATAGGTCGGCAATAACATCTTAGACTTTTTTTAGATAAACGAACAACTCCCCCCCCCCGTTTGTGCTGATGCTGCCACTTATTCACAGTAGAAAAACTTAATAAAGCTTGCCAAGTCCATCGAGACACTCTATTCTCACAACCAATGAACTATCTGTCAAATCGTTGGGAAGGCGGCCCTCTCCGGCGGCGGGTCTAAGTCCAGACCACGGTAGTCCGCCCACCTCTTCCAGATCTTAAAGTGCTTTATTAGAGCACCCCCTGGCCACGAACACAGGTTGCTCAAGTCCCATACAGAAGTCCATGCCGTTCTTCCAAGCAGTCAATCAGACCCCCCAGGATATAGCGGCATGGATTAGCAAATTTAGCGGCACAAAAATGGAAATTTAGCTGCACAAATATGGAAATTAAGCGGCAATTAAAAATAACTTTATTTGGCCATTTTTCCTACAACAAACACAGATATCTTCGTTTTTTTAGTTATTTAACAACATGAAGCTATGTGTGTATATTAATGTAAGCATTCCTCCATAGAAACACTCTTGATTGTGGGTTTAATTAATTCCCTTTTCCTACAGCTTGAGCCCCGCATAAGGCTCGAGTGCCCCCTTCTACATGGGCATGCCATCAATATTTATATATAGGTACCCACCCTCACGTGCCCGCGCTCGTCAAACTGGGCGCCTTGGAGTACAGTACTCGAGGTGCTACAAAGCAACAAGCATTGGAAATGCAATAGGTCTCGCATCATTAGAGTTAGTGCTTTTAGAATTGTTCATGGGTTTTTTTTTGTAAATCTTTAGCATTTTTGTTTCCTGTAGCCAACGCTCTATAAATGTCTTTTCATCCATTCACTGGCGAGCCAATGTCATCTGCAAGAAAAAATACCGTTTCACCACTAAAAACATAATGAGCGGAGCTTGCCAAAAGGATAAACAGATGTTAATAAGTAACTTTAGAGAATTGTAATCAGCAATGAGATATCCACAATACGTCATAAACCTGTGACGACACCAAGGTTGGCGGTATACTCAAGGAGTCAGCCACTCCATATGACGTGCGCATGTTTATGACGCCATAGTGTTCCTATTAGGTCGAGAGCTCCCTCACCTTGTCCCTGGGAAGCAGTAGATCACGAACCGGTGTCCCATCGCAGACAGTACGACGGTCAACTTTTCCGGTGAACGGTTCCCTCACCCACACCGTCACGGCCATCGCACGGGACTGAAAGGCTTTCAGCCACACGTCGGAGACTCAACCACTACCCGCAGAGGAACTCACGGAAAGAAAAACCAAAACAGACGCCCGTGAACAGAGAAGGTGGACTCGCAGGGTAAGCTCCCTAGCAGTTCAACGGAACACTACGTCAGCCGACGCTGTAAATGCGTTGGCCATCTTGGAACGGTCAAGGGTGAATGCCCTTTAAGTGGACGTTGTTCATAAATCAGTCACAACACGGGAAACGTGTGGCCTGTTGTATTTCGAAACGGATTCAGGGAACTTAATTCACGGAACGTGTCATGCAAAGCTGCCTGATTATAGGAGGCTGGGTCGTGACTCGTACGTTTGGTATTCGACAGGCTGCACTGGGTCTTCGTTCACTCGAACGTAAAGAAGGCAGCTGTCTAAAAAGGTCTGCTGCCTGGTGATAGACCAGTAGATGAACAGTGGGGGTCTCTGCACCAAGTGACGTAGCGTGGTCTCGAAGGTATTTTAACGTAGGCGGCAGAGCTCCTTAGGATTTGATCAATCTTTGCATACATATTATAATCTGGGGAGGGGGGAGGAGAAATGCGACACGGCGGGCAGGGGAGGGGGCGGAGCGGGGAGAGGGAACAGACGGAGGGAAGGCAGATAAGGGGAGGGGGGAGGAGAAATGCGACACGGCGGGCAGGGGAGGGGGCGGAGCGGGGGCCTGGAGTGCGGCTGAGGGAACTGATGTGCACGCGCTTTTAAGCTCAATGCGCATGCGCATTGAGCTTAAAAGTCACGGGCACTGCAAGGAATCGCCACGATTCCTTGCAAGTTGGGTAAAGAGTGGATAAGCCCCCATAGTCTCGCAAGCTCGATGCGCATGCGCATCGACAGGCGAGACCTAAAAATACTTTATGGCCGCGACATGTCGCACATCTTATTAAAGAATTGGAAACCTAAAATGTTTTGCATTTACTTTGAGACTGCCATTGCAGGTTGTGTGTTAATCAATGGATATTTTGCCTGTAGTTTATGTAATGTGTGGCTTAATAATAATGATTCGAACATAAAATATCTTTCTGATAGAAACAGGTTCAAAATCTGTCTGTACATCTTGTGAAGGACAACAATTTAGTGAGTGAACAGCCAACAGAAATGGGCTCCTATCCCAATGTCCAGTAAGCTTTTGCAAATTCTGAGAGAAATGCCTCAAACTATAATTTACAATGAAAGGTCTAACTCCTTATAGGAAATACAGAAACAAAAATACGTTTGCACTCTATTTTTGAAGCACATTTTCTTAAGATATCTACGGATGGGCTCGGGTGTCATAACTTTCCTTCCGGTCCGTTTCCGATGAAATTCTGAGTTTTCTGTGTTTTGCCTTGCCTGGAAACATGGAGCCACGTTTGCCCTCGCAGTTTCTCGTGAGCAGTGCACCCGAGCATCACGCGGGCTCTGGCCTCTCTAGGGCAGAGGCCAAGACTCGCCTCCAGGGTGGGCACACTCTGCCCATTCTCACACCTGGAGCGCACGGCCCAGGATATGCTGCCAGGCTCCGCGCAAAGCAAAGCCCCAGACCCGGAGAGCGTGGGGCCAGCCTTTATGGAATGTTAATAAGGGTTCACAATACTTCATCTTGGTACAAAAAAAGAAGATTCTCATTTCGCACTCCTGCTGTTCCCAGGCACCGAAAATAACCACCCCTATTACGGAATGTTTACTAACATTGCACGGGTGAAAGGCCGAGTCTGTGAGTTACTCCTCCCCCCCTTTCAGAGTATAAATAACACCCATCTCAAGAGATGTGCTGAGCAGAGGGACATTCACTAAATTGGAAATCGCCCTTTCTTTCGACCCTCGGCTCCAGGGGAGAGGGCAGGGCCAAGTGTCCTCTTTTTCTACAACATTTGTCCACGGACAAGACACCAGAAGTTTATCAGATTGATTTTATATATGGTCCTGAGGAGAATCCCACTACTCTTAGGGATTCGAAACGCGTCAACCTTCTTTCTGGTTTTCGTTTAGGCCAATCATTTGAAAATTGATTATTTGAAAAAATGTATGATGACTTAATGGGTTATACAGTGTTTGAATAAGAAATAAGTCAAACAATCCTGTTATTTCTTGTGTTTCCCCTAGAAATAAAAAATAGTATAGGGTGATTCGAATTTTACACATTCTCTTCTCTTTTCTTTCACATTTTTCTTCTTGGATGTATGCTGTATGAAATGTTGTATGAAATTGATGTGTGAATTGGGATTCGATAGATAGATGTTGTTTCTTTGGCACTTACACTTTGTCTTCACTTTTCTTGTAAATATATCTACACACAGTTTTTAATATTTGGAGCTGTCCCCCATTGTCCTATATAAAATGAAGGTGTTTTGACTTAAAGAAATTGGTCAAACACTAAAAGTTTTTGATCATAAAAGAATTCATTCAAAATTAAAATAAAGAATCATTTTTTAGATTAAATTCTGGACTGTACGAGTGGTCTTTAGAGATGAGAGGTTGGTTGCTCATCTCAGAATAAGGTATACGTAGTTGAGCAGTATTGGCATCTGTTTTGTTGATCATAAAGCTGGCGTAGCCTTACTGCGCCTAAGCCAAACCATTGTTGTTGTGTACTTAGCCAGGACCTTGTCCTCAGTATTGAGTAGGGAGATAGGGCGGTAGGAAGCGTGGCTCTCGGGGGGGGGGGGGGGTCTAGCCGGTTTTAAGAAGACCACAACCTCTGCGTGCCGCCAATCCGGGGGGAGCACACCATCCTCACACGCCTCCTCCACAACCGGGCGGAGGTGTGGGCCCAGCTGCACAAAAAAAAGCCTGCAAAATTTGCAGGGAAAACCGCTGGGCCCCGGAGCCTTTCCGGGATTCAGCTCTCCCAGAGCTGCGCCCAATTCGTCATCGGACAGGGGCCTATCTAATTCCTCCCATACCTTGTCCGAGACCGACCGCGGGGGAAGATCATTAATGAAGTGCCAGGCATTCCTGTGGTGCTTATAGCTCCTCATAATACGCCGCGAAACTCTCTGCGATGGCCGTAGGCTCAAGAAATGAAACTAGTACTTTTACTTTTAGTTTGGCCTTGGCATCATGCTCATCTAGTGTGTGCGCAGAGACCTAGTGTAGTGTAGTGCAGTTCCTATATTCCCAATAGGCTCTGCACATTGGAATAACATAAACAGCAGTGTAGACGTAGGACTGAGGTCATCTAGGTCTCTACTGACTATGTTAGACTTAATTAGTATTGCCAGCTAGCTCAGAGGTCACTAGAATCTTTCTCGAATGAATAGGGAGGGGTTAACTTCCCTGATTTAGACAAGAAGGGATTAGCTTTTGACAACCATATAACATGACAACTTTGCTCCCCCAGAATAAGGAGTGTATCTCCAGAGTCGTGTGAAAACAATAGACAGATATCACATTTAGTCAATCGTGCATGCTTAATTTCACCAGGGTGCACAGAAATAGACAGACGGGCATTTTCAATAAAAGGTGTTATTTTATTGAGCAGTCTTCTTTCTCATGCAAGAGAAATGAATTGCCACAATTGCAATACTTATCATGAAGTAAAGTGCGTACAGTAAAAGGAGTATTATAAAATAATACTGTAAAAGCATTGATATGGTTTCTTAGCCATAAGATACTTTAAAACGGATAAAATATTTACATACATAAAAACATTGACTAACAAACTCAACTGGTGCTTCTAAGATACGCCTACCCCGGTGTACCTGACCTAAGCCTAATACGTGGGAAGGAGTACGTAAGTTGCAGTTTTAAGTTAAGTTGGGTTTTTCGCCAAGAATCTGAATCAAAAATTCTCTCTAAGGTTTGAATCAGCTCCGTACCTTGGTTATAGAATGAAGGAGGTCTTGTATCTCGTTTTTCAGGACTCGATCTGAGGTAATTGAAATTTTTATGGTCAAGTATGTCCCCTAACGTGTACCCCTTCGTCTCCATGTACGAGTTTAAAGTGCATGTAACTTCCCTCCGCAACCGAATCTGAAGACGCAAATACATTTGCGTCCAACGTTAACATGTCCTCTATCAGATCCACCATGAATGGATTGATAATTCCGTTCCTAACTATGCCTTGCCAACGTCTTTACATGGTGCACTTTCCCGTTTTCCTGGCTCTGCAGAACCAGGCCCTGATTTCTGCCATTGAACCACTTTCTGTCTCTGTCTCTGTCTCCGAAAGCTGTAACGTGAAGATGCATCCCTGACCTCTGCCTTACTTCCTGCCAAGCGAAGCGGTGCCTGGCTCGGCCTGGCCTGCCTGCCAAGCAGTATTTTGCCTTCAAGTTATCAGTATAGCCAGCTCAGCCTCCTCGAAAACACATTCCTGTCTAGTGAAATAGGTAAACAGCTCCCCGGCTGCAGAGCAAAGGGCCAAGCCTCCCTGTCTCCCTCATGAAATTCATAGCTCCCGTTACCATGGAAGGCCCATGGCCCGCGCATTGCACTTAAACACATATGCATCCAGTATAGAATAGCCTCTGCCCGAGAGACCTTTTACTTCAGATTACACCTACCCCAAATACCAGATATCAGACATGTTATAGGAACAGGTCGATCTGACATGCCAGACGTCTGTCTCTTCTACTAGTGCTAAAAGTCAGACCCTTAGCTTTCTCCAGATACACGTCAATCACGCGTCATACCAGCTGCGCGCGCACCCAGGTGACAGGTCTTAGCTGACTCTGCAGAATTTTCTATGTAACCACCCACTTATGACACTTTTCTGTGACGTTTCCAGCACCCACCTTCGTGCACGCCTTTGTACACGCCTTTTTGCTACGCACATTCACATGTCACGCCTACTGTATTCATTGCTATTGCACCGTTATACTATATATGTCATGTACTGTTAATAAATCGTTGACATCTTTTTGCCATCATTGCATATACCCCCGAACCCTTGTATTGATGGAATTGATTTCCATGGCTCGAGCCATTCTGAATTAAAGCCCTTAAGACTCAGACACCCCGGACTCTGCCTCTCATTTGATTGAGCTATTCTTTTACTTGTCATTATACGGAAAAATAGTATACGGTAAATTATATTTACCACAGATCTCCCAGTAACCCGCAAGGGTGACTGGAAATCACCGGAGCTGGATTTCTCGGCGTGAGAAAAGGCAGCTTCTCCAGTGTGTCAAAGGGGAGTGGCGCTTCCTTCGGCTCTCGCATCAGCTGGGCTTCGGATAAGTAGATAGCCGCTCTGCTCCACACCACCGTGTGTTTGCTTAAGGCAAGTGTTGGTATATTTATACCTGGAAGGTGCCGTGTTTGACGTAAGGTTGGGCATAAGACGTCAATAAAAGATGTCACTAAGAACCGACTGTTCCTTTAATGCTTGCAGGAGTTCAATGACAAATCAAAACAAAGACATGGGGAATTCCCAGATTGCTGAAGGTTTGGTGTGTCGAAAGAACTCGTTGTGCTCTCTAGGAATCTAAGGAAGTAGCCTTGCCGTATTTGGGCTGCGTGGGCTATTACTGAATATGGGCAAGATTCGTACGTCTTCATTAGGACATGATTTATCATAACCGCTTGAAGGAATATTTAATTAGAGTCCTAGATACATTCACAACACACACTCAACGTATAATGTCCATCATTACTAAATACTAAGCAATATGTAAACATATAGGTATGCATGTGTTTTCCAACCCACCCCAAAATACAATTAAATGCATTTGAAATGGTATAGATACACGAAATGAGTATTATACTGTACGCTTTCAAGCAGAGTTATCATTCAGGAAATGCAAATATAAATATAGGCCGAATGAATTGCAAAATTACATTTATGAAATGGCTCTGAATACAGAAAAAAGGGTTGAGATCATTCCATCACAAAGTTAAATAACATTGTACATATGCTAGAGGCTGATTCAAAATATTGTCTCTAGAGTTTCTAAAAATAGAACTTCTGTTCTCTAAGAATAGTTCTACTTTAAGCAGAGTACCATGTGCCAAAAAATGGTAAATATTTTGGAAATTGGGGGAAAATAATTTCGTTCTCAGGAAGGGAGAAAAAATTAGTGTCACTGTCTTTTTGGAGTTCTGTTTATCAAACACTGAAGGCCAAATTCAGAGTTCAGGGAACACTGTGAGCTTGTTTTTTCAAATATTATTCTCGTTGTTAGGGAAGAACATTACTTCTGATAGGCCGGTAAAAAATTCATCTACAACAGTAGGTGAAAGTTGGGCCTACTCCGAAAAGGTGGAAATATTGCATATGTGCGATGCATTGCCATCATCGATGTCCGGATCAGCAATGTTCACAGAAGGTTGTACCTGTGTGGTGCCGCTTTCATCTCGTACCTCACCGCCACTTAATCGTAATGGTGAAGTCTCAACGAATGCCGCCATCAGAATAGGTAGCCGCTGGGGACAACACGTTGCATGAGTCGTTACAGGACAAAGCAAAGCGTCGATATCCATTGGTACTGCTGATGGTAGTGTAAGACAGATGTCCAACACGCATTCTTCTCCGCATAGCAGACAACGAAGCACAGGTAAGATGCAATTCTGCCAAATTGGTCTGAATGAAAGAAACCAGGTATTATTCAGATCTCTTAGCCCGGCCAATCCGAGGACCTTAGTGATACGGTCTCGATATCGTATTGCTAGGATCGTTTCTTCCATCGTTGCCAGAGGTTTGTGTGTTTTGGCTTGCCATATCGGAGCAGAAGGAACAAAAATAAAATACCTGCTACGAGTCCCAAAACAAGAGGCAGGCCACCGAAGAGCGAATGCACAAAATTCGGGAAGATACCAAGAACTGCTTTGAAGGGTGTTAGCAGTCCCGAAAAAATTGTCTTAAATACATGTGCGATGCCACTGGTATCTGACATGTTTAAGATTTGACTTAACATTTCTACGAAATGCACCGGATAATTTGTCGATAATAGGGTATGTATCTCTGCCGCTGTCCTTGCAACTTGCTGGTCATATGTCTCTTTGGACGAGGTTAAAGGCATAGTTGTTTGTAAAAGAATAGACTTCATTCTGCTTAAAGTATCAATTCGAATAGAAGAGATAATCACATAAGGCCATATTGCCGCCTTCATGTCTGGATTGCTGTTTGGATACAATACTTGCATACAGCAAATGACCCTGGCCGTCACAGTTACGAGATAGGCCTTTCCTGGCTCCATGCCACAGCAGCTGTGATCGCTTATTAAAACGTAGCTACCGTTGGAAAGCTGTCTGAAAAATGGCTCTATATGTGTAGTAGGGGTGCCCTGAAGATGACATGAAAGGTTGTTCGAAGAACCTTCACAGGCCTCATGCAAGTTAATACCATGGCACAGGAGTGTACTGCTTAGTGATTTTTTAGAATCATTGCCACTAAGAAATAACTATTTTTTTCCTTCACTGTAACATTTGTGTGTATAAGGTAAATTCCAGGTCGATTTGATGTATCCTTTACCCAACCTTTCATACAGGCCTACTGGTATATATTTTTGACAGTATTGAAACTGAAAAGTCGTAATCGGGATTGTAATGGTACCATGTATTATCCATTCAATGACAGTTCTTTCTGACATTGTCAATGGTAATCTCTCAAGTTTTTCAATGCTCAGTATCGTATAGTCTGCTCCATTTTGTGCCAAACTGATTTGTTTATCAGTAAGGTTAAAGATAGAAAACAATGACGTTGTGTTGATTAAACGCCATGGCACATAGCCTGAACACAGGTTTTGCAACGTCCAGCCTAGCTGTACAATCGAACGTAATTAGGACTGGCCATGTTGTAACATTAGCATGTCCTACTCTATTATATCAATAGCAGATGATACGATGCTGTCCAGTGAATAGATTCTGGAGGACAGAGTCGTTAACCCATTGTCTACTACAGAAAATGATTTCTCCAAATTGATACGGTCAATTACCCGTATTTTTTCTGCAGTTTCAATTTGTTTCAATTTCCAAGCTTCATTTTAAGCTGCGTATATACCGGCGTATATGAAACGTTTTTGACCCTGTTTGCGAGGTCCCATTATGAAATCTCGTAAGTCAGCACCTTCTTTAAGTAAAGTTAAGTGTTGCTTTATTTCGGGAAGTGTGGATTTCTGTAGCCACTCAAGGCATAGTTTTCCTACACTATATGTTGTTACTATCCCTGGATGTTGTCTCTGGGAATATCTAGGGTCTGGCCTGTTCTGTTTGAACCCCTGTATTTTGTTCAGGAATCTATTTTGACAGTAATTTGTGTCTATGGGCCAGATCAACCATTTTTTCCAATCAGGATTTGTTCTGTTTTGTTTTAACACCTTGGCTGCTAATGGTTTTCCCCTCCTGTGCTAACATTCCATGAATCCCATTATTCATGACGAGCTCAGCTCGTCATAAGCACAGCTCAACCGTGCCTGAGCTCGTCATGAGCAGCGAAGGGGTTAAAATATAGGACACGTCTAACCCCTCACCTGTAGTGGTATTTCTATCAGACATAGGTTTCGGTATAGACGGGTTGTTTAAATCTTTTATCTTAGCTAAGCCAAGACAGGATGTTTGCTGAATTGTATCATTCAGGAATATTATTTGTTCTGGGATCATGCAGGCTCTGAATAATGCTTCTAGACCTTGTACCTGCCATTCTTTTGTTCCCCAGATGGTTTTTGTTTCAATGTTGTTTTTCCAAAACTCAAAACCAAATGTTGACATTTTGTCATAAACATTTTCAGAATAAATCAATCTAGTATTTGTCAGCATGGTTTTCATTCCTGTCTTATTTAACATCTTGAAATAAAAAATTTCTGGATCAGTGTGATTAAACCCTGAAAAGTATGGGAATTTTTCATAAAACGTTTTTGAACTGCCTATTTGTGGTGTTGGACAATGTTCCCACTGATTATAAGTAAATCCATTTCTAGGATTCGCAGACTTATGCAGATAATGATGACCATAGTGGTTATAACAGTATATCTCTTCATAATTCGATGAGCCCTGTAAATAATCATGTTCTGTAAATTTTGCTGCCATTTCTAAATCTGACATCATATTATTAATATTTTCAAAGTCCCAATCATCAGAGAAAGAACTTGGTGTCACAAAGTCACTTAATGAAATCTTGAATTGATGTGGATACTTCAAGAGCTCTACCGGGCCATAGATTTCATAGTCAGTTCTGTCCCATGCTATACCACCAGGTATAGGCTTTGCTGTGATGTTCACTGAAGACAGTTCTCTTTTCTCTATGTGAGAGGATTTGTGTGGTTTCAGGACCAAGTTGAGGTTCTGACTTGCTGTGTCCATTGTACTGTATTTTCCATCAATAAATTTACCCAAAATTAAAACTAGGATTAGCCAAAGTAGAAGGATAAGTACACCTAACACAATCCATAGTTCAATCCAAGGGGAAATCAGATATGTTTCTTTGAGTTGATGAAAAAGTTCTTTAATTTTCATTTTGAAGGTTTTTGTTGCTGGCTTGTCTCCATGTTCCCTCGGATCATCGGAAAAGTCATCAAAGTTGATAAAGTAGCCAGATGCAGTTCTGTCAATTGGTGGGATTGCTTCCGGATTTCCATTGATCTTTGCATTTTCTTTTGTTACATTTGTATAGTCCGAGGCTACATCGTTGTAGACTGGTGTTTCTTGAGCTGTTGCAAATTGGGTTTCAAGAGGCAGAAGTTCCATGGCTTTGTTGCATAGTTCTTTTTTATTCACTGATGGTTTATCGAAAGTGATTAGTCTTTCAGTTTGAACCTCTTGAATTGTAGCCAGTTTTGGTCTTCTGCTATTTCTTGGGAGTCCACTGGGCCTACTACTAATTATTGGCCACATGATTATGGTTTCACCAGGTTGAAGGAAACAACTCTGTTCTCCTTTTTACCAGCAAGTGGCGGTAGAACTACTGATCTTGTTCCGCTGACAGCTAATACAGGTACTGCTTTTCTGTAAGAAGGCCCAAATTCCTTCTTCACCGCGATCTTTTCTCTGACCAGATCCCCAATCTTTGGATTTCAGACAGGTCTTGCTGGGACAGGTGGTTCTTAAGTGGTTGTTGGCTTAGCTTTATGTTACTTAGACTTTTTCTTGTTTCATTTAAGTCCTGTAAAACAGCCAAACGATCTTTGATATCAAAGGTTTTTTCTTCTACCACTGAAGTATGACTATCTAAGTCCTGAATTCTCATTCTAGTGCCGAACAATAGTTCGCATGGAGTGAACCTTTTAGAGAATTTCATGGCAGATTGTTAAGACTACGTTGGACACTTGTTAGATGTTTGACCCACCCATCACCCGAACCTAATACCCTCTCCGTTATAGATTGCTTTATGTCATGTTTTTTTCTTCCCACAACCGCATTTCCCTCAGGATGGAAGGGAGAAGAGTACCGCAATGCAATGCCCATGCTGATCATGGGCTCCTTGTAAGCTCGATAGCTAAACACCGGACCCTGATCAGAATGTAGCATGCCAATTTCGTATGTGCCGATAAAGACTCGCAAATCTTTTATAACAGTTCTGGCGGCAGCCGAGCGCTGGGGCCACATCTTTAGTGAATCTAGTCTTAATAATTATGGGACCGCATTTGTCCGGTCGGACGTCTGCGCATAGATAGCCTGATGCTGTCTAATAGTGGTGTCTGGGCTGGTGCTTGGTCCGGTTCACAACTGCAATCTCTGTTGCAGTCCTCACAATTTATTGCAAAATTATAAATTTTTACGCTCATTCCAGGCCACCAGTATTCTGATTGTAATTCTATCAGAGATTTCAGGATCTCTTGGTGCCTCAGAACCAATCCCATGTGTGCTTCTTGTATCAAGAAGATTCTCCGGTTCGTGTTTGGAATTACTCTATCCCCCACTCCAGGGATTCGAGCAAACGGAACGGAGTTTGCATCAATTATGTATGTATTATTGAGTGGATAGTTAAGAGGTAATGCCGCATAGTCGCCTTTTAATGAGGCTTTTACTGCCAGTATGGTTTCTCCATCTATTTGTTTTTCTGAACGCTTTTTAGTGGCTACGGAAGCCGGTTGACCAGCCGCCGCTGTGGCTCTATCAGCGAATGATTTCCCTGCAACGTGAACGTCATCACGTGGATGACTCAGTGTATGTATCACGTGAGTCTTTTGTAGTTCTTTCTGTAAAAGAACTACTTGTTCCCAAAGTTTTTATGCTTTATTGTGGCACCTGTGTCATCTTTGTAACTGTTTTGAATCCAAGTCTGCAGGTTCTTATTGTAAGATTGGATGCAGTAATGAGAATCGCACACTATTAGTGTGGGGAATTTGCGATCAGCATTTTCAAGCGCCATCTTTAGGGATCTTATTTCAGCTCGCTGAGCTGTACAGTTTCTGAATGATTCTGTTTTAGTGACCATTGGTCTAAATGTACCTAAGCTCCAACGACCTTTAACAATCGCGTACGTGTTGTTGTAAATTTGCTTTTCTACAACAAAATGTTGTGCAAATCTGTCTGTGTAGATAACACAGGTGTATTGTTCTAGAGGCAGGATTTCGGTCGGCAGAGGATATTCGTATTCCAGATTTTCTAGCTTTTTCATATTCAGATCAAAATAGTGTTTCACGTCTTCTGCAGCAAGAGAATTTTCCCATTGTATCCATTTCGGATCTAATGCCACTGCATGTAGATTGCGTGGGCTTCTCAATGCCTCAATGGCTGATTCTGATGTATAAACAGTTATCCTCTTGCCTTGGGCTAGGGCTCTTTCTCTTGCTACAGCAGTTTGAATTGCTGTCAGAATTTTTTCTGTAGAACTGAATTTCATTTCAGCCTGCGTGTACAAATGTGAAGCTATAGGTAGTTTCTCCCTCATTAGAGGTCAGGTATGTGAATCCGCATCTTTCTGGGATGACTCGGATTACCAGATTGCGTTTGTTTGCGCGTGTTTGCAGTTTTGTTTTAGTTAACTTGTCTGTCTGTAATGATCTCAAAATTTCTGTGTGTTTTTGAGTCCAATTATTTGGTTTGAAATCAGGTTTTATTAATTCGTAGAGAGGTTTAACCCTCTCTGCATAATTTAGAATGTATGTTCTTCCGAAATTCAGGAAGCCTAGTATTGATTGTAAGTTCTTCAGCCTTTTAGGTGCTTGGAGTACTGCACATTTCTCTAAGAAATTGTCTGCTAGGCTTTTGCCTTCACTTGATAATTCATATCCTAAAAATAGGACAGTTAGATGGGCTATCCTTGACTTTTTAAAGTTGAATTTGTAACCTTCGGATGCGAACCCAAGTATTATGGTGTTCACTCTTTTCAAGTGAGTCTCCAGGTCATCGTCTGTAAGATAGATGTCATCGACATAGGATAATGCCTCATCATCATACATTTGTAGTAATTCTGTTACCCTTGCTGAGAATATTCCTGGGCTATTCTTGAATCCCTGTGGGAGTCGGCAAAATTATTTTTGCGACCCGATTATTGAGAAAGTGGTCAAATACCTGCTTTCAGGTGCAATGTTTTGACAGAAGAATCCATTAGAGATGTCTAATGTCGTTTTATATTTTTTGCGCACAATGTTATTCATTAGTGCTGCACTGTGAGAGTTTTGGACTGCAAAAGTTTTACAGCATGAGTTTAAATGTCTGTAATCCAAAACTAGACGATATGAATCATCTGGCTTGGAGACAGGAAAAAAAGGATTGTTCATTTGTAAGGTGCATGTTTCAATCAGCCCTTGATATTCAAGTTGATCTAAGATCTCCCTGACTTGCTTTTTAGCTTCTTGTTTAACTGGGTACTGTCTTTGTGCAGTAGGTTGATTTTTCAACTGGATTTTGTGGTGAGGAGAATCCTCATCCCATCCTACATGATTTTAATATAAAGCAGGAGCTTGGACCACTGCCCATTTTCTTGCAAATGTGTATTTTTTATGAATCGGGATATGATTTGAGAAGGCAGGCATAATCATTTCTTCGCCATGAGGGCACTCCTTGACAAACTCTGGTGATCAGTCTTTTTCAGCTAACAGGATGTCATAGCCTTTAGAAAGATTCTCCTAAAAGAGGCCTTTTATTTTCCTAGTTTTATCTCCCTCTATACGTAATGTTATTTCATATAGTTTATGGGGCACGCTAACTCGCTTGTCTGCAGTTTCCACCTGAATGTATTCATTCGTGTCCACTGTCTCCAGAAGATTCATCAGGATCTTGCGAGCTATGGGCACTTCTGCTGCGCTGTCTAGCATTGTCTGGGCCCACTCTCCGTTTTTCAGTTGTGTCCTCAGGATTCTCGGCATGTTTAATTTTAATACTTGCTACCTTCTTTCTGGGAAATTGTGATTTTTTACTTTGATGAGCAGGATCTTTGTCTTTGGACTTGACGTGCTCTTCCTTGTGTTCTGACCATCCTCTTCTTTCCGATTTCTGTGAGGAAGCCTGAAAAGATCGAGAGGGACGTGTATCAATATCTTGATATCTGTCAGGTTTTCTTAATTTATCCCTATCTCTAAGGTTATATCTTTTTTCAGAGGGCTCCCTTTGGGGAGACTTTTCCCCTCCTCCTGGAGACTTATTTCTCCGTTGGGTAGACCTTCCCTGGGCTGAAATTGGTTTTCTCTTGGAGTAGTTTGTTTATTACCCTCCAATTTCTTCTTTTGAGAATTGAGATTGTTTTTAATAAAGGTTTTTTCAGGATTTTCAATTAGTTGTTCTAATCAGTAGTTTGTACTGTCAAGTGTGATTTGAACTAAATCTCTATATGCTTTTGTTAATTCTTTTATTTTAACTAAGAGTTCTTCGCTTGACATTGTTTCAATGTCTGGGTGTGGTGTGTAGCTGGCTAGAACCGGCCACGTGGTTCCTGGTCTACCTAGTGGACCGAGCCTGGTAATGTGATTTTGATGTTTTAGGGCGCCATTTAATAAGAGCAGGTGCTCTTGGTATGTTAGCGGAATTTCAATTTCCTTGAAAGGAGAGTATTCCTCTGGAGATTCCGCTACTTTATAGTAGTGGTACTCACGTGTCACAGTATGTGCTGCTGGAAAAGTTATCCAGGAATAGAATACCTCTGTCTGCCGATACTCATGTGCCCCTACCACAAATACAACTGTACCACCTCTTGGTGATACCCCATTTTCTATAAGTTTTATAGTTATGGCTTTTCTTATATTGACCGGGATGAGTTTTGCATCAGGGTCGGCATTTTGGAGGACTGTGTCCTCTACTAAGAGTTGATCTGCTAAAGCCTCTCTGTCTCTTTCTTCTTCACTTTCCATCATTTTTACTGACAGAAATTTCTTTGTTGCAGATCAGGTGCACAATATTTTGGAACACTGAATCCTTCAACGTTGACTATACCGTAAACTAATACATAGGATTCTCATCCTACTAAGTTTCGGCGGATATTAACCTTTCACCCACTCCAGACGTCTATTGGAGTTTTTACGGGAGAAAGGGGACTATGTGAAAAGCACGACTGAGATACTCTAGTATCTTGCGTTAGATTATTGCCTTACCAAACGTTGGGCGCCATGTAGTGTAGTTCCTATATTCTCAATAGGCTCTGCGCATTGGAATAACATAAACAGCAGTGTAGACGTAGGACTGAGGTCGTCTTGGTCTCTACTGACTATGTTAGACTTAATTAGTTTTGCCAGCTAGCTCAGAGGTCACTAGAAACTTTCTCGAATGAATAGGGAGGGGTTAACTTCCCTGATTTAGACAAGAAGGGATTAGCTTCTGACAACCATATAACATGACAACTTTGCTCCCCCAGAATAAGGAGTGTATCTCCAGAGTCGTGTTAAAACAATAGACAGCTTTTTCATTCAGTCAATCGTGCATGCTTAATTTCACCAGGGTGCAGAGAAATAGAGAGACGGTCATTTTCAATAAAAGGTGTTATTTTATTGAGCGGTCTTCTTTCTCATGCAAGGGAAATGAATTGCCACAATTGCAATACTTATCATGAAGTAAAGTGCGTACAGTAAAAGGAGTGTTATAAAATAATACTGTAAAAGCATTGATATGGTTTCTTAGCCATAAGATACTTTAAAACGGATAGAATATTTACATACATAAATGCATTGACTAACAAACTCAACTGGTGCTTCTAAGATACGCCTACCCCGGTGTACCTGACCTAAGCCTAATACGTGGGAAGGAGTAAGTAAGTTGCAGTTTTAAGTTAAGTTGGGTTTTTCGCCAAGAATCTGAATCAAGAATTCTCTCTAAGGTTTGAATCAGTTCCGTACCTTGGTTATAGAATGAAGGAGGTCTTGTATCTCGTTTCTCAGGACTCGATCTCCCAGTAACCCGCAAGGGTGACTGGAAAACACCGGAGCTGGATTTCTCGGCGTGAGAAAAGGCAGCTTCTCCAGTGTGTCAAAGGGGAGGGGCGGCTTCCTTCGGCTCTCGCATCAGCTGGGCTTCGGATAGCCGCTCTGCTCCACACCACCGTGTGTTTGCTTAAGGCAAGTGTTGGTATATTTATACCTGGAAGATGCCGTTTTGACGTAAGGTTGGACATAAGACGTAAATAAAAGATGTCACTAAGAACTGACTGTTCCTTTAGTGCTCGCAGGAGTTCAATGACAAATCAAAACAAAGACATGGGGAATTCCCAGGTTGCTGAAGGTTTGGTGTGTCGAAAGAACCCGTTGTGCTCTCTAGGAATCTAAGGAAGTAGCCTTGCCGTATTTGGGCTAAGTGGGCTATTACTGAATATGGGCAAGATTTGTACGTCTTCATTAGGACATGATTTATCATAACCGCATGAAGGCATGAATCAGGAATATTTAATTAGGGTCCTAGATACATTCACAACACTAGGCCTGTCCCTGGTAATACAAGGTCCAGAACCAGTGACCTGGATGGCTGCACCAAGCATGCCCTCATAATTAGCATTGGACTACTGTCCATGCCCTGGGTGTATTCTTATAAATAAGTGTTGCAGCCGATTGTGTTTTATGAATCATTAGTATGACCAGACATTTTTTCTGTGTCATGAAGAGGAGAGCCTACTGGCTCGTCTTAAGTAGAGTTCCGCTGTTATGTGAGACCAAACACCTTGCACTGACATTCCAAGTATGTGTCAAGTGTGTGTATTTGCAGCGTGTGTGTAGCACCTGTATGATAGTAGGACTCCATGAGTTTTGTGAGTCCGAGTGCTGGTGCCATTGGAATTAATTTTGGCTGCCCCTGGTTTAGCATGGCACAATAAACTGAATGAGGACTGCTTCCCAATATTATCTAAGTATAGTCAGTGCCTGCATTCTTGTGGCTGGAGGATGGAGGCCCAGACATTGGTGTGAGGGTTGTTAAAGACAGGGCTTCCCATTGATAGTCAATGAAGACCTTGTTATCAAAGGGCTGCTGATTAGTACTTCTTGACTACTGTCATTTAGTAGATGATGGGGTTGAGGAATAAGACTGCAGTTTGTGTTGTTCAAGCTTAGGACGTTTCTAGGTAGGCTTGCCCTTATGTCTTTCCCTGATTACTGCTTCAGAAAGGCTGATGTCAGTCATGTGCAAAGATCTCAGATCTCATTATTCCCTTATTTTGGATACTTCTGCATGGTGTCAGCCACATTGCTCCCTGCTTTGAGAGCCATCAACTAGTCTGTCATACAGCCAGAAAAATTACATTTGAAAGAGAATGAACCCAGAACCAGTTCTGATGCCTCAGACAGTTGATCCACATCAAATGTTTATTAAACTGGCTTCAAAACCACTTCACTTTGTTCCAGTTGCAAGTTCTTCTTCACTAAGGAAGGGAATGCTCCGCAGACTACTTGAAGACCTGCTGGGTGACCAGGGCTGGCGTCTGCATTTGTCAATTCATTATGATCACCCACCTGCAGTCAAGTGACCTATGGCATCTCCAATTCAAACCGCTGAACACACCCGTAGTGGTGGACACAGAAGACACTGTCTTCACAGAAATAAGTTTGACAGCAAGGCCATGAGAGTAGTGAATCACTGCTAAGCATGCCAGTGAAGATTCCCTTGACAAGTGCATGTGTGGAAGAGCAGCTGCTCTGATTCAGGCGGACACTGTGCATGCGCCACATGTTCACACTTAACCATGCTTCATAACTGTATTCTTTTGAATCCAGTACTAGATACTTCTTTTCACTGACCTGCTGTTCCTGGTTTCTCTTGCTTTCAGGTCCATTGCCTTCGCCATTCAGGTCAGTGCATCCTGCACTTACCCTCACTGCTATTTCCATGCTTCTACCACTTTTCTTTTATAGCCATTTCTGTTGTTTTTCTCTGGAATTGTGTTCATGTTGTAGTTCACTTCATCGGGTCTTCTTCAGTTCAGAGTTGTGGTTATCCTTCTTCCTGGCTCTTTGCTCTAGTTTGACCATTCGTCATGAGATAGTTCGGAAACTGCAGCGTACCATCTCTGGCCTCATTCAAATTAAAAATTAAAGAGTTTCTTATAAATATTTCTGGTAGAACTTGCTTCAATATTGAAGGTTTCTGCCTCAAATCTCTTTGGTTTTAGGCAGCATGACAGCCAGTTTTCCAGAGGTAAGGGGGCAATCAACTCAAGTCTTTACCATTTGCTGAATAAGCTCAAGGTCTGTCTGCCTGCTCAGAGACGGAAAGAGACTACTTGACCCTGAAGAAACAGAGGCTGTCCATGAGCAGGAGAATTCCCTTGGGAGGTGAAGCTGGTTTTGGCCTGTGTTGTGAGGGATCTCCAGTTCTTTCACTGCAGCTCCTGCAGTGGAAAGTGTAATCTACCCAAAAAGTCTTTCCTTGCTGCACGGTTCCCATGGTGCACTAGAAGACTTGGTATTCATGCTGCCCGATTCTCCAGCAAATCCTGCAGTGGACATGATGTTGCCCCCAAAGCAGAAGCTGATGTAGGCCTGGAGGCCGCTATGGCTCAAGAAAGCACGGTCAACCCCCATGTAAACTCCCGAAGTCTACAATTGTACGACAGGCTTTCAGGCAAGGATATCTGATGAGCAGGCGTGCCTTGCTGCTTCTGCACTAGCGCTCCAGTCTTAAGTGAACCGCACCGTGCTGTAGTGTCAGCAGAGGCATTGCTGAGAGCTCTACGCTACTTTTTTTAAATGGTCCCTTTAATTTGGACACAAACTCTTGAACTGAGCTGTGAACTACTTCAATCATATGGAGTCATAGTGATCTGCACTTGTGTCTAATCTCGGTCTATTACTAGGATAGAAGATCTATAGACACTGTAACAACTTCTAGAATATAAAGAGGGCATCATGGTCGGTGGGCCACTTTACAAGCACTTCAGTTGTATTTTCAATTTTGCACCTGAGCCCCATTGAATTGTTTTGTTTTATGTTTAGCTGTGATATTAAAGCACTTTATTTTTTAATGAGAAAATTACTGAACTGGACACGTACTTATTGTGTCTGTTGGTTGACTGTTTAGGTCTGAGCTCTTGCCCCCCACACTAACTCCCTGAGAAGCCTTTGACTGCTCGCCCTCTCTACCCTGAGGGTCAGGTGTGGAAAAGGTGTATTAGGCCCAGTTACAGAGCCATGGTATAACAGACCACAGGAGACGAGTGGCAGATGTCCACATTCACTGCAGCTCCTGTCTGACCTGTGCCTCCACGATGGGGGTCTGACAGGACTATTTGAATGATAGTCCATTGGGCCACTGCGCTAACTTGCATTGGTCATCTCATGATTGGCATCTGGATTTGACAATGTGCGACGGAGTGCATATTAGTTGAAGTAACAATAGTGAAACATTGTTTGACTTTGATACTCAGAACACATGGACTATTGTGTCTCGGATCACTTGCCCAAACAGTGGGTGTATGGACAGGCTAGGGCAAAAATACCCACTTGAAGGCTGGGCGCAGAGAGATAAAGACCCTGTCGTAGAACAACGATGTAGGTGAAGTTGAAAGTGTCTGTGTGAGTAGTTTCAATAGTTTATTTTTAATAACCTTGTTCTAAGCAAATGATACAAAAACACCCATGCGTTTTAGAATCTGCATTGCTATGAATAAACATTTGATTAAATACAATTTTCTCATCCAGAACCCTTTCCCTTAACTTCTCCTACAACCTAATCTTAACTCAAACCATATTTTCATGTGTTACCATTAACACAACCCCCAAACCTACTGCTCACTCTCACCCTGCATTAAAACCTGTTTGCTTTCCATTGTTTGCATCTGTTTCCTTCTCACTGTTTTTCACTAAATGCATTTTTAAATAATTTATTCACTGCATGTAATTCTAATCAAATAATTCTAACTGACTACTGGTTAATGTTTGTAACCTTTTACTTGGAACAGAAAAATGCTCTACAGGAGTTTAAGATGGTTGTAAATAGGGGCAGGCTTTGATGTTAGATATGGGATTAAGGCAATTCTACAAAAAGGGTAGCTGACAAATTGATGCACACATTAATTTATAATGGATACAGATGTAACAGTGGCGTCTCTAGAAATTAATTTTTGGGGGTGCATAGGTAACACTGCTTGGGCTATCCACAACGGACATGTATTGATATATGTATATATATATATATATATATATATATATATATATATGTGTGTGCGTTTGCTTGAAATGTCTAAATCTGTGTATTCTGTATATATGTATCATATATATGTATATTTATTATATGCATATGTATTATATATATGTATATGTTCATTATGTATATAGATATATACTTACAAACTCTGATTTTACCATTTTAAGCAAGCAACACTGCTTTGCAAACAAAACATTCAGTAGCAACGGTGGTGGGTCACAATAAGGAGGTAGAACAAATAGAGCAGGGTCTCTGGCCCCACCTTGCCCCCCACTTAGGATACCAGTGAGAGGGAACATCAGTAAATTTGATGGATAAGAGTTTACATGTATTTGAGAATAAACAGTAACAATCTACAGGTCATCCTGAGGGCAAGCACGTGGGCAAATGGCTAATCACAACTATCAAGTTTAGTTATATCATATGTTCAAATAAGGCCCAGAACCACTCCAGTATGAGACTTGGTGTTTCCAGGCACCATTATAGAGACTCATTTCCAGAGTGAGTATCCTGGCGGCCAATACAGGTGTCTCACATCTGACGCTCCTTTACAGGATTTAGGGCAAAGTAACATTGTCAATTTACCTGATAATTCTTTCCTCAATAGGAATTTATTAGCTTGCCAGGATCCCAGAAGTCATAGAGCCAAGTTCACGTCCCATAAATTTGAGTGTGTCGGTTCTAGACGTAGTGATAATCATAATCCCCTGAGGAGTCTACATACCAGCGGGTACCCTGTTAAGGGGAAAATAATCCCCCCAAATTGCAGACTTGCAGCATTGATAGTGTGGTAAGCTAATCCCATGTCTACTTCTCCCGATCAGCGATAGCACTACCGGCAGCTCCCCTGACCCCGCAGCAGTTCTCCCGCCGCCGCACTCCGAGGCCGCCGAGCGAAGAACTACAACCCCCAGCATTCCCAGAGGAAGAGCCCCCACATCAGCAGCGCGCCTGGAGGCGCTTCAAAACGGGCTCAGCACCGGCAGAGCAGGGTGCAAGTGATATACCTGGGGGCATTTGAGGAGGATTCCTGGCTTCTCCCAATCAGCGACAGCACTACCGGCAACTCCCCTGACCCCGCAGCAGTTCTCCTGCCGCTGCACTCCGCGGCCGCCGAGCGGAGAACTACAAACCCCAGCATTCCCAGCGGAAGAGCGCCCACGTCAGCAGCACGCCTGGAGGCGCTTCAAAATGGGCTCAGCACCGGCAGAGCGGGGTGCAAGTGATATACCTGGGGGCATTTGAGGAGGATTCCTGGCTTCTCCCGATCAGTGACAGCAATACCGGTAGCTCCCCTGACCCCGCATCAGTTCTCCCGCTGCCACACTCTGTGGCCGCCGAGTGGAGAACTACAACCCCCAGCATTCCCAGCGGAAGAGCCCCCACGTCAGCAGCGGGCCTGGAGGCGCTTCAAAACGGGCACAGCACCCGCGTCGCGGGACCGCGCGCGGACTGAGCCGGGCTAAGCCCGGGCAAAGGGCGGGCCCTCTGTGGCTCTCAGAGGCCGGGTCGGGCCATACTATTGACATCTACGTCCCGGGAAAACCAGCGCCCCTTCAAACTACAACTCCGAACTGGGCTGCAACTATCCGTATGTTGTAACAACATATATATCCATGTTTGCCTCGATTACCATATCACTGTGCAGTATTGTAGCATAGGCAACCTAGCACATTAGTACATCAGCTTCCATGAACAATGTCTCCAAAGGGCGCAAAGGCAGATAAGGCCAGGATATCCCTAGAGGGAGGGTCTCTAAGGGGTACGATTGAGCAGTATCTTACAAAAGCTGCTTCGCACTTGGGCAGGAGATTGAAATGGCTGAGCGCCGTTGTTAGACCTGTCTGGCTTTTTGGCGTAGTCCCTCCTATATTTTTTTTATTTAAATGTCCCCTTTTTGCCCCTCATACCCTTGATAATTTTTGTCCACTGACTTTTTATAGGTGTTGACCAAGGGGATAGGTGTTCTTTTGTCCCTCATAGTTTTTTACCTCAGGCCCAGAGGCCTGTTCTGTCAGGAAACTCCTGTAATTCACAAAATGGAGGGCCCTAACTGTTTCCAACTGCCACATCTTAGACTGCCCCATAGGATAACATTAGGCCTTCCAGAACCTTCTGGACCCTTCTGGACTCTGTGGGGGTTGTCTATAAAAGGGCAGGGGTTGGGAAGCCATTTTGTGCTGACCAGAGAGTGGAGGAGTGAGGCAGTGGTGAGAGGAGGAGGACGCACTGGGAGCAGTTAGTTTTTCCTTGTGACAGACAGCCACTACAGGGAGACGTTCCCCCTTCAACCCCTGACCAATCCCTCCCAACCACCTTCTTCTGCTGAAGAGATCGATCTGATTGTGGTGGAAGCCCCCCTCTAAGCCTTGGCCCCATTGATCCCTAGCGGAACACTCTTGCTGGGAGACTTTCCTAATTTCCCTGTGACAGAGCTTCACCTACCAGCGTTGAAGAGGGAGCAGATTCCAGCCAAGTGTGGCGCTCTGTGTTTTCCCAGAAGCTTTAAGGGAGAGGCAAGTTGCTGCGGAGCCTTTGTGGCCCTGAGGAGGGAGCGTTCCGCTCTGTGCAGCGTTTCCCCTGAAGCCAGGTGAGGGGAAGAACTGTGGGCGAAAGAGCGGTGACAGCGCGGCGCCAAGCGGGAACACTAGTCCCTCGCGCCCGCGCTGCCTTGTTCTGCATCTGTGAAGTGAATCGCGAGGTGAGCAGGCCCCTGCAGGAGACGCTTCCAGCGTCAGGTCCGCGCATGCCCCAACTTGTGAGGCCTTCCGCGAAGTGAGCAGGCCCCCGCGGAAGACGCTTCCAGCGTCAGGCGTGCAGAACCGACTCCCAGCCGGCAACACTACTCCCCCGCATCTGCGCGAAGGAACCGGAGCGAGAGACGCCCATACCGCCTAAGAGACGATCGGCGAGGGAGCTGGCTTTGGCGCTTCCCCCGCGTCAGTTACCCCCTTTCCCTGCTGAAGCGCAACACGGAGGAGCCGCGCTGAGCAGTAGGGAAGGGGAGAGAAACCAGTCAGATTCCCGCATTTGTGGCATTAACTTTCCCCGCGCCAGCCCCAGGCTAAGAAGCTGGTCAGGGAAGCTGGGCAGATTCATCGGAGGCCGGCTGTCAGTCAGAAGCCGGAGGACTGTGGCAGTACTGCCACTGAGACAGTAAGGAGAGTGGGGGTGAGGAAGGAAGGTGCTGAGCCCTCTTGGGAGATGTTAATATTTACAAGATCTAGTGCTTAGAAGGTGCCAGACAACCAATTCATCTTCCCCCCTAAGTGGTGTCCCAGTAGGTGAGGGAATATTTCCAAACCTCCTCCTTCATTGGGACAGGTCTGATTAAGGCCATTTCTGAACCCCCCACCCTGCTGAAACTTATAGAGGTAATTGATGTTCCTGGAGGATTAGTGAGTTTCCCATAATCCACGCTGGGTGTGCATTCCCTCTGTGTGTTAAGGTGCAGATAAGGGAGGGAAGGATCTTAACCCTGTAGTAACGTCATAGCCAGTGAATTTGGCAGGGTAAAGTAATGAAATGTATTGTTGTTATTGATCATTAATGCAAAGTAGCACTGCTGAGAGTAATCTTATTAAGATAAGTTCACAATCCCAACAGTAAGCATTTCTGAACTCATGACAATTGAATGGTTTGAACTGTAATTCTTCCACAGCCAGAAGAGTGTTGATAACTTTTCTTGATCAAAAGTGTAATTTCCAATTGTGAATACCTGTGAGCTAAAACGAAGAGTATATTATTTTTATAAAGCAGTACTTATTTTTCCACATTTTGGTGTAGCGTTATTTTTGGGTGTTATTGCGTGATTTTACTGTTGGGTGGTCTGCAACCTTTACACTGTGCCTCTGAAATGAATGTCTTGCCCTAGGCCAGGCTACCCCAGGTTCTAACAGATTGGTGCCTAGCGGTGGGATACTGACTTGGTTGCAGCTACTCAATAGTAATTCAACGTAATACACTAAACCTACACCAGGAGTTTTCTCCTTGCGGCCCTCCTAATTTGTCTTTTTGATTTTTCCAAATTTGTTCCTGGTGGTGGGCGGAGGTAGCTTTAGGTTGCCCTTGCAACTCTACAATTTCTGGTGTGTTATCTAGGTTTGCCTGACTCAAAATGGAGTTTGCCTTGGAAAACCTAGAGGTCTATTCTGTGTCACAGCTGAAAGTGTTCTGCCAGCAAATGGGGGTATTTTTCAAGCATGGTGCCAGGAAGGGGGAGCTCCAGACCAGCCTTAGGGCTTGGGTGGAGGCACACCAAGAAAGGAAGGAGGAGGATGAAGGGGTAGACCAGGACACGGTGGGGGAGATAGATGGGTTATTCCACACTGAGGGGGAAAACTTACTCCCAGGACCAGTGTCCTACTCCAGAAGGGGCAGTAGCGCCTCTGGGGGAAGCTTAACTGAAGCCGAGCTCACGGATAGGAGGGAGAAAAGACAGTTGAGATGGGAGTTGGCTAAGTTGGAGCAGGAGAAGGAGGAGAGGAGGATGGCCCATGAGTTCAGGCTGAAGGAATTAGAACTCAAGAGCCTGCAACGGGGGTCCTCTCCTGAAATGAATGGTGGCAGCGAGACAAAAGAGACAGCCAGGGAGACTAGACCCCACTTGCCGAAAGACCTTACAGCTAGCTTCAGTCAGGGAGATGACATAGCTAAGTGGCTGGCTGCTTATGAGGTCTCCCTAAGAGCTCATGGGGTGCAGGAAAAGCACTGGGGGGGTGGTTTGTACAAATACATGCCTCCTGCTGGTCGGGACACCTTGCTGGCCCTGGAACCAGAGGAACAAACCAACTACCCCACCATGAAGCTGGCGTTGTTAAGGAAGTTTGGGCTTACCCCAGAAAGGTACTGTCAGAAGTTCAGGGGGAGCCACAAATTAAGCACCCAGAACTGGGTGGACTTCCTTGACTACGCCAGAAAGGCCTTAGAGGGTTGGGTCAAGGGCAGTGAGGTGAAAGATTATGAGGGGCTGTACGATCTATTTTTGAAAGAACACCTCCTCGAGAAATGTTTTCCCGAGCTGCGCCAACACCTGGTGGACAGCAAGCTGACCAATCCCCGGAAGCTTGCAGAGGAGGCGGACATCTGGGCCAGTACCCGGGTGTCCTCAAAGGGGACTGAAGGGGATTCTCAAAAAGCCGGACAGGGCGCCCCCCAGAAGAAGGAGGGGGGAGAGAAAAAGAAGGAGTTCTCTAAAGGTCCCCAAAATAACTTCCAAGGGAAGGGAGCAGGTTTCACCCCTAGGGCAAACCCGCCCAGAAACCCTAATCCTGGCCAAAGCCAGCAGCCAAGGGTTCTCCACTGTTTTGAATGTGGTGGTGTTGGACATTATAAGGGGGATGTCAGATGCCCAAAGAGACCACCCCCTCCCACCGGAGGAAAGTCACCGGGAGTAGCTAGTGTAGCGCTCGGGGAGGAGTTGCCCTTAGATAAGGGGGGTGAGTGGGCGGGTGTCACCTTAGTGTCCCTGGGAGAGCGGGAGTTGGTTCCAAAGATCCAGGTGCCCCCAAATACTACAAAGTATGGGCAATGGGTCACCATCAATGGCCAGAGAGGGGAGGCTCTGAGAGATACAGGAGCCAGTATGACTATGGTGAGAAGTCAACTGGTGTCTCCAGAGCAGGTTGTTCCTAATGTACCAGTCGATTGTCTGTTATGGAATGACATGGAAACAACACTTGGAGAGAGGTGGAATACCGGACGCATTCTGCGATGCTGGGTACACCTGACTGGGCCTGTGCAAGCACACGGTCTGCGACTGCCCGGAGATGGAGTTCGCCTAGGTTGGAGCCTGGAACAATGGCCCAACCCGCTGCTAAGAAGGGACAGACCCGGAGACAGGGAGAGCCTGCTCCGGCTTCCACACCCCATGTGATAGATCGGCCACCTGCGGTGGTGGACCAGGAGTCCGTGGAGGGGGAAGTAGACTCTCTGGAGGATTTGCCCATCCCTGCTAAGTGGCATGTGGAGGGAGGTCCTACCAGAGAGGAATTCTGTAAGGGGCAGAGGGAGTGCCCCACCCTTGAGGGACTGAGGCGACAGGCTGAAGCCCAAGCAGCAGGTGATGTTACGGGACACTACCATATTTACTGGGAGGATGGACTCCTCTACAGTGAACCCAAGGTACCCTTGCCTGGTTCATCAAGGGCCTTTGTAGTCCCGCAACAGTACCGAGCCTTTCTTTTGGAATTGGCTCATGCCATACCCCTGGCAGGACACTTAGGCCAGGACAAGACCTTTGCACGGCTTGTCCTCCACTTTTACTGGCCTCAGATGAAAGTGGCGTCCAACACTTACTGTCGGACATGTGTAACCTGCCAGGCCAGTGGGAAAACAGGGGTGAAGCTAAAGGCTCCCCTGGAACCACTTCCAGTCGTTAGCACACCCTTTGAGAGAGTGGGCATCGACATTGTAGGGCCTTTAGATCCACCAACAACAGCTGGTCACAGGTTTATCCTGGTTCTGGTGGATCATGCCACACGGTACCCAGAGGCAATTCCTCTGAGGACAGTCACTGCACCTGTAGTGGCAAGAGCCCTAATGGGAATCTTTACCCGAGTGGGATTTCCCAAGGAAGTTGTGTCTGACAGGGGGACCAACTTCATGTCAGCTTACATGCGGGCAATGTGGAAGGAATGTGGAGTGACCTACCGGTTCACCACTCCTTATCACCCCCAGTCGAATGGACTGGTTGAGAGGTTTAATAAGACCTTGAAGGGCATGATCAGAAGTCTGCCCGAAAGCCTGCAGAGGAAATGGGACGTCCTCCTACCCTGTTTGCTCTTTTCCTACAGGGAAGTGCCCCAGAAGGGAGTGGGCTTCAGCCCCTTTGAGCTTCTGTATGGGCACCCTGTACGCGGTCCTCTCAGCCTGGTGAAGGAAGGTTGGGAGAAATCTCCCAGGAAACCCCCCCAGGATGTGGTGAGCTACATGCTGGCCTTCAGGAGCCAAATGGCGAAGTTGTGGAAGCAAGCTTCTGACAACTTGGAGGCCAGCCAGGCAGTCATGAAGGAGTGGTATGACCACAATGCTCACCAGGTGGAATTGGAGCCTGGCCAGAAAGTGTGGGTGATGGAGCCTGGAGAGCTTAGTGCCCTCCAGGATCGCTGGACAGGCCCCTTTGAAGTGTTGGAGAAGAAGGGTAAGGCCACATATCTGGTGGACCTTAAGACCCCTCGACAGCCCCTACGGGTGCTGCATGCCAACCGTCTCAAGCCCCACCATGAGAGGCCCGAAGTCATGTTGATGATGGTGACTGACGGGGAAGAGGAAGCAGAAAGCGAACCTCTCCCAGATCTATTCTCGTCTCAAGAGAAGGATGGGTCAGTGGAGGGAGTGATTCTCTCTCCCACTCTAACTCCTGAGCAACGGGAGGACTGCCGCCAGATCCTGGAGCAGTACTCTTCGTTGTTCTCCCTTGTCCCGGGAAGGACTCACCTGTGTACCCATGACGTGGACACAGGGGACAGCCCACCAGTGACACCTTTAAGTAAAGGGAATAAAATTGCAAAACTAACACCCCAGGTATCGGAAAAAACACCGGCACCGTCTAAGACTAACACCGATCTACAAACATCTAAAATATCTAGAGCGAAGGAATCCGAAGCACCCCCAAGTAAAACGGCAGACATAGGTGGAGAAAGTAGTGGGCGGATGTTAGATCCTAGGAATTCCAAAGGCTCGAATATACATATTGACTTGCCCCCAGAAGCCGTCACTTACGTGGCAATATTGACAAGGGTCCCAGAATTGAAACCAGGGATAAAGGAAGGGTACACTGACCTAAAAAACAAAGTGATTTATTGGTTAGCGAACAACAGACCACTACCTCCCAGCATCAATGGGGAAATCATCATCGTGAGAAGGCTTGGGTGGGTAGGTCAGAGGCCCAAAGACACTCAGGGAGATGCAGTAATCATTAACTTCAGGGACCGAAGGGTTATTTCGTACCTAAATGATTGGTACTAGGAGTCTGAGACCGGTGGAGAGGGGATAAGGATACACGACTTGAGCTACTTTTATCCTAGGTCACTAATACCCCGGCAACCAAGGATAAGCAAGCCACATTATCACAACACCTTGAAGGGGACAGTTTTTAATATCCAAACTTCAAATAGATTTACCCACTTTGCAGGGTTGGATGAGGTTAATTGACTCACCAACGCTCCACCTACGGCCCTAAGTGGAATAAGAGTAGCGAATACACTGAACGTTCCTAGGAGCTCACTATCATCTAGTTTACACGTAATAAGCAGTAGGACCCTTACTGAGCGGAAGGGCATTCCAGAAGAGGAAACTATTGTTCAACCCTCCCCAATTGATACTGAACCAAATGGGGTTGGGGAGGGTAAATCAGGCATAACTCGTATCCTCTCCTGGAACATTGCAGGCCTTAAAAAGAAACTGGATATTCCAGACTGGCATGAATTCATTGATAAATATGAGATTTGCATGTTCCAGGAGACGTGGAGCTTGGTACCCTTGTATAAGTCTGGTTATTCCACTTTCTTTCTCCCTGCCGTAACTCAAGGCTTGGGTCGCCCGTCGGGGGGCCTACATATATGGTTTAAGGTAACAATGAATTTGGATATTTTTGTCCATAATGCAAATTCTGAGGATATCTTACACCTATCATTTAAAGGACCCCTGAATGGCAATAGAGTTGACCTTTTTAATGTATATGCCAGAGGAAGCCCAAGCAATCAAAACTCGGCCACAGTTTTATCCCTGTAAACGGCGTTAGCAGGTATCCCCCCACGATCCAATATCATATTAGGAGGTGATTTAAATTGCACGTACGAACCCCTAAGTAAGGAAGACCTACTGGGGACTAGTGAGCAAGACATGAAATACTCCATCCCTGTATTAAACCGGAGTCCCATTAAGAGATGGACGGTCAGGGCCTTACAGATCAATGCCCTGACACTGGAATATAACCTGCGGGCACTTAGCGGGAGAACAACTTCAGACCCCAATGGGGCTATGACATTTAACAGGCTGAACGGCCACTCACGCATTGATTACATCATCTTAGATTTAAGATTAAGGGGGAACGTAGTAGATATGGAGGTCAAACAGATGCCCGATAGTGACCACAACCCACTTTGTGCTGGCATCAGATGGGAAGATAAAGGGAAGCTTACAAACCCTTACCTCTCCTCAAAAGCAGTAGTTCCATCTAACTGCAATCGTAGGTTAAAATGGCACAAGGTGGCATGTCAGGAGGAAACCCTGTCTAGTATAGCTTTCCAGGTGTCATCTAAAACTGTGGAACTCTCCACTTTTAATTCCATGCTTAATCCTATGCCTACGTTTGATCTCAGTGAATCTTACAAGGTCTTTATAGATATCATAGGCTCCCATTTTAAAATTGAGGGGGCCAGAGGTAGGAAAAATCCTGTGCATAAAAGTGAATGCAGAGAAAGGAGAAAAGCCATCTCTATAGCTCTACGTAAAAAGATCCTGTGGCCGTAAGGCTAGCGAGACGGGAATATAGAAATATCACGGTATCTGCAAAACGGGCATGGGAGGAGGATCCCTGGCAGAAACTCAGGAAGGCGGTCTTTTTAAAAGACCCAACTCTCTTTTGGAATCTAATAACCAAACTAACTAGAAGGGGAACTGACTCCGTCCCAAATAATATTGTTTTTCACATTTTTTAAATCTTTACAGTTGTGAGGTTGGTTCGGAGCAAACACCAGCTATCCAACTAGATCCCGAGCCAGAGAGCATGAATCTTGAATCAATTGACCCCATTACACTCCCTGAGGTCCAGGCAGCCATTAATAGCATAGCCCCTGGAAAGGCTGCTGGCCCGGATGGGTTGCCTGGTGACTTAATTCTCCATGACCCCATTGTTTGGGCCAATTTTATTCTATACTTGATGAATCTCCTGTTACAGGGCCTTTCAGTCCCAGATTCCTGGAAAGGAGCGGAAGTGGTCGCAATTAACAAGAAGGGGGCGAGAGAGGACCCTGCCAACTACAGACCAATAAGTTTAATTGATGTGATTCAAAAAGTGGTTGGCAGGGTTCTGATCTCCAGAATGGTGGCTTGGTTAGAGGAGGGAGACATATTAACACACCTACAAGCAGGATTTAGGCAGAAAATAGGCACAATGGATCAAGTATTCAGATTTACAGCTACATATTGGAAGACTGTGTCCATTGGTAAGGGGTCGTTGTATCCGGCCTTTATTGACCTCAAAACTGCTTTCGACCTTGTCCCGCGTGCCAAATTGTGGCAGGTGCTGCAGGACATGGGCCTACCGCGATATCTCCTTGAGTTAATCAAAAGATTGCACAATGGCACCTATGCGAGAATCAGATGGGGGAGTGCAGGACAATTGACTGAGAGAATACCAGTACAGAGGGGAGTCCGCCAGGAATGTGTGATGGCTCCCACTCTATTCTTCCTCTTTATAAATGGGGTGGCAGATCATTTGAGGGAGAACCCAGTGGATGCCCCCACCCTGGCGGGTGAAAAGATATCGACCCTGCTCTTTGCAGATGACACCCTCTTAATGTCCAAAACCCCCTCTGGTCTCCAGAAACTTTTAAATAGGTGCCTTCTGTGAGGAACGTGGGTTCACAATTAACACTACCAAAACTAAACTGATGGTGCTGTCTACCCGCAAGAAAGTCAGGAGGATTAATGTTTCCCTCAATGGCATTTTACTAGAGGAAGTGGATGCCTTTGACTACTTGGGAGTCAGGATAAATCGTAAAATGAAGTGGGACTCCCACGTAGCCAAAATGCTTTTAAGCCTCAAAAGAGTGGCTGGAGCTATTTTCTAGAGATCATCGTGCGTCCTCTAGTAGACCCATTAGCCCTGCTCTAGCAGTCTACAATGGTAAGGCTTTGGCTGCTGCAACCTATGGGTCAGAACTGTGGGGTTTTGACAGAATCCCAGATCTAGTTAGAGCAGAAAATAAGTTTCTGAGAGAGCTAGTGGGTCTCCCTATTTCCACTCCCTTAAAACCATTACTCCACGATATGGGCCGCCACTCTTTTAAAGACATAGTTGGCCTTCGGCCTCTACTTTACTGGGTACGCCTTAGAAGGACGCCGGAGCTTGCCAACTATGCTGCTGTCCTTGATGATCTCATCACCCTGAACTCTCCAATGAAGATTGGCTGGTTGAAAAAAATGAGGGACCTGGTGATCAATTTGGGGCTAAGTGAAGAGTGGATCTCACAGTCACCACCCCCGAAAGAAACTATTAAGAAACTTTACTGGGGGTGGATCCAAGCAAGAGACTTGAAAAATCCAAAGGGGGGCCTTTTAACCGACCAGTTCATGGACCACAAGCCAGAGAGGAAGCTAGAACCCTTTCTTGATTTCATTAGAAACCCGAGAGACAGAACATTGTTTTTGAAATTGAGGTATGGAACCCTACCCCTGAATGCCTTTACTAGAAGCTGGAGAGACTTCTCTCACCATCAAGCTACCTGCCCGGGGTGTGCTTATCCTATTGAGTCCCTAGCTCATTTCTTGTTTGCCTGCAGAGCGTACAGGGGACCCAGGAGAAGATGGTTAAGACCAGTTTGTAGAGAACTTGGAACAAGGCAATTTTCATTGGCTCTCCGCATTCTAACAACAGATACTACATCCATGATGCTAATTTGAGGAGTTAAAATGCCTTGGAAAAGCATGGCAAATACGAACAAAGCTTTCTCAACTGCGAGTGGGGTAGGACACCAAGCGGTATAATTGTGTTATTATATCAACTAGCACTTTATTATTTAACACTTTCTAGCCCTGGAACAAACCAAACTGGACCCGTTTTTATCACTGATGTGTATTTTAACTCGTTTTTAACTTGTTTCTTCACTTTGTACTTCGAAATGTGTTTTTATCTAATTTTACCTTTCTTGATGAAATTGTATTTACTTTTATGATACCTTGTTATCAAATAAAGTATTACAACTACACCTGTCCAGGTGGCATTCCATCCCACACTCCAACTGGACCATCCACGCCAAGCTGAGCTACATCGTTTGATCGTAGATTTTGACCATTCCTTTTTGATGAGACTTGAAGATTCTTCCCAAAGTCCTGGGATATCCTAGCCTCTCAGGTACCCTTCCATACCATCAGTCAAAGTGTTCCTTCCTTTACGAATGGATGTAAGTTGCCATAAGCATCAATCAAAATGTTCAGAAACTGGGGAAGCAGGATTGGAGAGTCTGAAGAAAGTGCCAGAAGGACTAGGAAACCAAGCCTGCAATCTCTAAACCAGCGTCACCACAACCAGGGTCTTCTTCTGTCTCTTGACCTGCGCTGTAAGTCTCATTATCATCGAGGACGGAGGGAAAACACATCTGACACCTGTCCTGAAGGAATGCATCCATTGCCTCTGCCAGTGGGTCCGGCCTCTAGATGAAGAACCGAGGGAGTGGATGTACCAGTGATGAACCAGCCTTGAGTCAAAGAGATCTATGTGTCACAGTCCTCAATTGTTCATGATTCCCTAGAGCAATTCCGGATCTAACTTCCAAAAGCTGAACTTCCTCAGATATCTGGAGTTCCAACCTGCTTTAAGGTCGAGACCTCCCCAGTAACTATTCCACTACGACAATGCACTTTTACCTAGGCAAAATTGGCATAAGTCCTTAGCTTGTTCTGCTAGGGCTTTCTATCTGTTCCCCCCAAGCCAGTTTATCTATTGTACCACCATTACATCGTTCTTCTTCTGTAGGATGGAGCATAAGACCGTGTTGATGTGTAATTTCTTTTCTTGTTCTGGCCACGGTTCTCCTGTGTTAGTATCTCCACATTGGGTTCCCCACCCCAGATGGCTTGCGACTGATTCTATGGCTAGATCTGGTGCAGGACTCAAAATGGCTTTTCCGTTTCATGCTCCCATGTGGTCCACTACATTTCCATCTTGGCCTCTTCTGTGAAGGTTATTTCTGCTTTATATGTCAAACCTTTCCTGATATGTGATGCCTTGAGTCTTTTTCAGTGCTCAGTAATGATTCAAACTCAAATATCTTATGATTGACGATGAACCCCAACCCTTCAAGCAGTCTAAATCTTGGTTCATCAGAAATGGGGACCAGATAGATCTTGACACTGGTGCCCTGGATCTCAGTATCCCCAAGCCTGAGAGAGGTAATGGATGGAATTCATAGGTTTTTAGAGACGATTGGCTACAACTAGTATTAATAAGGCAATTACCATTAATCAGGCATTTCACATAAGGATGATTCAGATCAATTGGTGTTAACATGTTTACAGGGCAATTGGTAACTCTCATGCACTCCTAGTAGATGGGATATAGATTATGGGATATTTGGGTGAAGTCTGGCCGGTCAGGTTTGGTAGTTTCACCTGCAGTCACGTTGAGGCAATCTTGTTTCCAGTGTACCAGTTGTCCACTACAGATACATGAACCAGCTTCAGGGGATGCTTTCTCGTATCCTCTTTTTGTCATTGTGAGCCACCATCCTTCTTGATTACCCTTGTTCTAAGTTTGGTTCCTCACTCCCCTTTCACCATATATTGAAATTGTTGCATCTGTAGAGACATCAATATAGGCTCTTCAATTCTTTTTTTCTTTATTGTACTGCTAGGCAGTGATTGGTGGCAGTAACCAACTCAGCCAGACTCTTTGTTTGCTGACCAAAACAGACGGTGTGCAATTGTTCCAGCATCTTCATTAGCAGTCTATGATCAAAAGCAGCCTGAGCCTGCTTCACTGGCCAACTAATACCAGAATACCTTTCAAACACATCCTTTATTCGATCCAGACAATCTGCAGGAGATTCTCCTTTGTTTTGCTTACAATTTTTTTCGATATTTGTCCAATTAGCCCTTACTGGGTATACCTCAGTTTCAGCGTACAGAAGCCCATTCTTTGCTATGGTCAGGCCAGCCTCATCCAGAGGAGCCTGATGAGACCAGGTACATTTGTTCATAAGCCAATCTCTAACCTCACTTTTATTATTAACCTCAACAGTTGGTTCACATCAGCCCCACCTAGGTTTGTAGCACTCAAATGCAGTTTCAAGTTCTTTACGGAATTTCTAGGTTTTTTTCACCAATGTTGGGAATTTTTCTTAATATTAATTTGATTGGCCAGGGTACAGTTGACATGAGCATTAGCTCTTCCCTGTGGCATGTGAACAGGACCATGTGACCATCCTATAAATCATTGCCTTCGGTCATGCTGTCAGTCTTGAGTCTCCATGCGTTCCCACTGCACTCATGACATTTGCTTGTGCATTGTTTTCCTGTCTCCGTAATGATAGCTGTGCAGTCAGTTTTGACGCGTTTCTGAGTAATCCTGCTGGTGTAACCCGGGAAGCTGCTGCTGGTATGGGAACGTTTAGGAAATCTAAAACATCCTTCTTGTTTCCTTCTTTATGCTTTTGTTTCTCTGGAATACTTTAGGGAAATAAGTAATGAGGAGGCATGTTAGTACAATAATTCTCTAACCGTCCTGTGAAAAGCTTGTAAACAGGCTGAACGCGATTGGAGGAAAGATTACGCACCAGAGAAAAAAAGGCTCTACTTGGAAAAGATAAAACTCTGTCACAGAGCGGTCAGTAAAACACGCGCATCCTTTTACGCCATGGAGATTAGCTCCAGTCATAACCCCACCAAATGTATTTTTAAAATCCTTAAAGATCTTAGGACCAGGAAAGCAAGTACCCCAGTTGTACCTTCCACGCTCTCATGCGACCAATTAGCAATTTGTTTTGTCAATAAAGTGCGTACCATCTACCTATCCTTTCCTTATCCCTGCACACCTCCGGCCTATATTAGGCCTAGTGTGGAACCTAGGGTCTCCCTGATGTCCATTCCGCCCCTTTCGGAGGCTGAATTTGCCCGGCTCAGTGGTAAAATTAAGTCGGGTTCCCCCTTGGATCCCCTGCAACCATCTCAATTTAAGGATTCCCTCTCCATCTTCAGGGAGCCTCTCTGCAATATAATTAACAGCTCCCTTCTATCCGGGACTGTTCCGATCCCTTAGAAGCATGCCTGGGTGTCCCCAATTAGAGAAAAAAAACAACGCAGACCCCAACAAACCGGAAAATTTCCGTCCAATATCCCTCCTACCCTGGGTGGCAAAAATCGCTGAAGCTCACGTCAACAACGTACTAACCCAGTTTGTGAATAATAACAGCATCTTAGACCCTTCCCAGAATGGGTTCCGAACGGGTCACAGTACGGAAACGGCCATCCTGGCCACCACCGAGCAACTACGATCTCTCATGGACAGGGGTCAAAGTGCGGCGCTGATTTTGCTAGATCTCAGCGCCGCCTTTGACACGGTGTCCCACGAGATTCTACTCCGGAGACTCGAGGAAGCAGGGATAGAAGGCATAGCCTTAGACTGGCTTCGCTCATTCCTGACTAATAGATCATTCCGAGTCTCAGTATCCCCTTATTCTTCTCAGTCCCACGCCATTGGTCAAGGGGTGCCCCAGGGCTCAGCCTTGAGCCCACTGCTCTTCAACTTATACGTCCAGCCTCTAGCTGCGGTTGCCAAGCTGTGGGACCTTACGATAGTCTCTTATGCTGACGACACGCAGCTAGTGGTCACCTTGGCGGACGGTTCTTCCCCCTCATCCTCCAAATTCAAAGACGGCATGATGGCAGTGGCCAACTGGATGGCAGCCAATTGTCTACAGCTAAATGCCGGCAAAACAGAGGTTCTGTTGATGGGCAAGCACTTCAATCTATGGAATGAGCAGTGGTGGCCGGCAGCCTTGGGAACAATTCGATCCCCAAAAAATGTAGTGAAGAACTTGGGGGTCATGATGGATTCCTCCCTTTCCTTTCAGGCCCACACCAAGCAGCTAGCCGCTTCGTGTTTTGGCACCTTGCAAGGCCTAAGACCCATTCTAAAATACTTTGCCCCCTCGGTTCGCCAACTCGTGCAATCAACCATCCTCACACGTCTTGATTATTCGAACTCCCTCCTTCTGGGGGTGAATAAGGCAGAAATTATAAGAATGCAACGCATTCAAAATGCTGCGGCTAAAGCTCTGGTGGGCTTGCCGCGTTTCTGCTCAGCCTCCAGCACTATTCGAAAACTGCATTGGCTCCCCATTGATAGACGCATTCATTTCAAGACACTTTGTATTTCTTTTAAAATTCTGAAATGCGCTAGTCCGGCCCTGCTGAGTAACCTGATCTCATATTATGTTCCATCGCGCCCTCTCCGTTCAGCAGAGCTACACTTAGCGACGGTGCCTAGAATCAAGCTTTCAACGACAGGTGGTCGGGCTTTCCGATTCCTTGCGCCCAAGCTATGGAATTCAGTCCCGGTACACATCCGCGCTATTAATTGTCTGTCGTCCTTCAGAAAGGCCATCAAGACCATCTTGTTCCCTTCACCCTAGTTTTCTCCCTGTCAATTTCTTTTAGGCTGGCCCACGTTGTTATCCTGTCCTCATGTGGCAGCGCCGGGACGCCCCTTTGCTGGGGCAGCTGCGCGCTTTACAAAACTGATAACATAACATCATTTGTATGTTGGACACATTTAAAACTAGTGAATATAAACAGTAACATAATCCATCCTCAAGTGTAGTTAAGAACACTTAAAAAAAATAGGAAAAAATCATATATCCATTGGTTAACGCTCGTCATGAGTATTGTTTTTATTTTCTCTTAGCTATAAGGGGGGTAGAGGAACAGAAATATACGAAAGGTCAGAGAGCGGCATTTAGAGCCCCGTAACGTGGGAAAAACCACAATCCATTGGCTCTGGATTTTCTCACTTTAAAGTCCATATAGACAAAAGCAGTCCTTATAAGTACAAATGATGGTGTTCTAAATCCACAATATCAAAGGAGGAAAATGCCTCACAGTGTCATCATCGAAAGCATCAAACGAGGAATTATGCCTCACAGTATCAGCACGCCCAGGGAGTACCGAGGGTAAATAACGCTTTAATAAGAAAAGATATATAGCATATATACAGGTATTGGCGTAATGGCACTATTAGTGAGAGGGTAATAAGGCTGCCGCACTTGTCTAGCTGACATAACCGGTCTGAGTATAAGGGTGATCTGTATACGGTAAATGATCAAAGGTATAACATTTATTGCATCTGTAGTAAAGAGTGACATGAGGACAACCATGCAATAACCCTGTATTTCCTAGCATAAAACCTTAAACAATATCATATGCGTAAATAAATCTATTCAGAATGCCAAAACTCATTCACCTCTGCCAATTGTAAACAACCTATGTATTCATGAGATGTTCTTAAATGGAATCAGAAATAGCAAAGCACCAGCATGCCCCAGCCCCGATGTGCACAATGTAAGCGAGCTTTCCATTACAATGTTGTCGTAATATATATAAATAGCAGTAGCATTACACCAGCATGCCCCAGTCCCCGCTGGTGCAGTGCAGCATGCTAAAACCATAAAGAAACCCTTTTACATGGCATTAAGGAGACCGTGGTGAGCGCTGCAAATAGGTATCGCCTTGCCAAGTATTAGCGACCTGTATGTAAGAAAGCATATCATACTCCGTACAAAGCAGGAGCAAAGCTCTGACATGCCCCAGATCCAGCTAAAAAACACAGTTGATGGACAGAATGTAGATAAATGTCATACATTCACCCCAGTACAAGGATCTGGGCCTAAATCCATCGTTTTTTTGCACTCCACACCACCCTGGGTTAGACACTTGCTATATGTAAATCAGCTCTGAACCTTTGCCTCATGGGAACAGTCCAGTCCGAACTACCAAGCCATGTCTTTCCCAGACCGGAATTAAGCATCCAAGGACCGGTTTCTGGCTATCAGCCTTCATCAGCCTGGATAGCTTGACTCCAGTGATCCAGCTAAGACTTAAGCATAAAATGCATGTCAATGTGTGGAGTCAAGTACCGACATATCCGTCGTATCTCGAATGCAGTGCAACATGCTAAGGATGTAAAAAACTCTTACGTGGCAAGAACTCTGTGATGTGCGCTGCATATCGATAGAGCTGTGCCAAGTATTAGCAACCTGTGTGTAAGAGAGCAAATCGTACTGCGGCCTCAAGTCCAGCTGAGACCTAAGGATTAAAAAGCATGTCAAAGTGTGGAGTCAAATACCGACATCTAACAAATGCGCTAGACCAAAAACCGAGTGCTAGAGAAATGCAAGCCCTTATGTTTATTCTGCCCTCTTACCTTGATAAGTCTTGAGCGCTTCAGTGAACGCTCATCATTATGTCATAGATCGAACCAAGCGTATTTCCCTGATTCTTTTTTTAAAGGCGGTATCCTGCCACAAAGTTCATAATTATGCGGCTAATCCTCCGTTCAGGACTGCCCTACCGTCATTCATGATGCACAATAGAGCCCGCTCACACTACCAGGCCTGCGGGCGCCGCATAGTCTTTGTTAGATAATAATACATGCCCAAGATCAGATAAGAATTAATAAAAGAAACGTAGTGCGCTATCCTCGGGGCATAACAGAAATTAAAGCTGGAATTGCCGGAAACGGTTACGGAAAACTGTATAATCCTGTATTTATCAAGGAGAGAGAACTACCATATGATATATTGGTAGTTTAAGTAACCAGCTAACTGCAGCTATAAGGGGGGCCTAAGAGGTCCGTAAACCCTGGCCGAGTAACAGATAAATGGTCTTCCCAGTGCCTCGGATAGGGAAAGGCAGCGCCATATTGGTGTTGGCTTGTTTAGTATATTCAGTAAAATTAAACAGGCTGTGAAAGCTCATGGCCAAACGTGAAAGGTATCCAGACTCATTGTTGGGTAATTTGCCTATAGTAAAAAAAAGGCAGCCATAAGTAATATTGATGTAATGGATAAACGCATAACTTAATAATGTGATGGAAAATATTGAGAGTTTGAATGGAGTATCCCTATAAACCAAAGTGTTCCTAAAGGGACAGTAAGTTCAACACAAAAAGTAAGAAAAGAAGAAGAAATAGGTGAGAAAAGGGAAACTTAACCTGTGGGTGCAGTGATAATTTGTAAAAGTACCCATAGTTTAAGAGTACATAGCTGGGCTGGTGGTCCCTGCGTATTGACGACCAGTATCACCTACAATCAAGGAAAGAAATGAAAAACAAGGAGAGGGATGAGATGAATAGACAGCAATGAATGCATTACTGTATATACAAGAAGCCTTACGTTAATTCAACCTTGATGATAAAACACCACTAACACATTTGTACACAGCATTGATAGTTGTTTTTCAGAAATGTATTTAAACAATTTGACATAGCGGCTCCACGGCCCTATGTCAGTGTAGAAAATATTGCATTTCAATGTCTGTATTGTGGCCTTGTTTGGTTGCACATAAGCGACACATCCATTTCGCCTCATATTGCCTGAGCAGGAGTTCCCTATCTCCTCCTCTAGTGTCAGACTCCACTTGATCTATTCCATGGAACCAGAAACTCTGATCGCCGGGATGCATTGTCATGTAATGTTCCGCCAGGGGATATCTGCGGTCCCCATTGATTATGGCCCTCCTATGCTCTTGTATATGTTGTTTAAGACTTCTTTTGGAGCTGCCAACATAGATCATATTGCTTCTGCATCCCACCACATATACTACAAAGGTGGTGCTTCAATTAATGAAATGTTTTATCACGTATTTGCGGGGGCTGTTATACACAAATTCCTTAATCTTGTGGGCCCCATATGCGCAAATGTTGCAGGTGTTACATGTGTAAAAGCCTGGTGGCTTCTCAGGGAGCCAACTGTCCTTCTGTCTTGTTGTTGTGACATAGCAAGGGCACAGTTTATTCCGAACTGTACTACCTCTTGGAAGGGTTAGGCTTGATGCTGTTCTGCATGCTGGGGATCTCCTGTAGTAGGTGCCAGTTCCTTTTGAAAAGCCTAAAGATTTTGTCACTATATGTGGTGGTATTGTGTGATGAACTTGGTATTGTTGTTATGCACATAGTTGTTCTTTATCCTGCTACTATCTCTCAATGTGGCCTCCCTTTCCAATTTGGATGCCCTTGTCTCTGCCATATCCAGGGTCCTATGATCATACCCACTTTCCTGAAATCTCTTTGAAAACTTGAATGTTTTTATTACATACATTACCTCACCATTTCACCGAACGGTATGTTTTTAATCACCGATTTGGCATGGGCACCGGTAGCATGAAGTACCGCATTGCAAGATGTTGCTTTCCTAAAGAGTGTGCTGTGAACCATCCCATCTTTCATATAAAAATGAAGATCTAAATAGTTCATTTTGTCTTCATGGAAATCCATGGTGAGCTTCACATTAAGGGCCAGATGTATCAATATTGGATTTTGCGATTCCATAATAGCGAATTTTTACTGATTCGCTATTATTGAATCGCAAAATGCAATGTATGTAGGATTCGCAATAATATTTGTGATTCCTACATATTCCTTATTTGCGACTCGCAAATCGCGAGTCGCAAATAAGGAATGGCTTCCTATTTATTCCTATGGGCCTAGAGGCCAATAGGAATGATTGGGAATTGCATGCGCAATTTGCGAGTACCCAATAGGTACTCGCAAATTGTGCATGCAAGTTCAAGAGTGCAAGGGTGCCAAATGGAGACCCTGTTGCACCCCTGAAAGATGCATGTGTGCACATGTGGCGCACTTACATGCCCTAAGGGCATGTATGTATGCCACATGGCACCTAGAAAAAGCACTGCACAGACTGTGCTCCCTATACCTGCATTTAGGGGGAAATACAAAAGAGGCTTCATGAGGTCTGTAAGGATGGGTTGATGATATCTGTCCAAAAGTATGTGAGAAAAGAGAGGGAGTATTGCACTAATTTGAGATTATTTTTAACTTTGCTGCTGATCATTTTCATTGATCATATCTATTTTTTTTTTATTGCCCAAAAAACGCAGAAAAAAGTTCCAGATTTTCCATCCATGTTTAGTAACCTCCCCCATCATCCACGCTACAGTCTATGTCTTGAACTAAAAAACCCTCCACCACAGTCCGTTGATCGACGATGGAGAGGCCATGCTGCACAATACCGGTTAGTGTACATTTGGTGCTTAGCTGTGTTGATTTGTGTATCGGGGATTTAGATAATGTTGATTACATAGATGAACCAATGGAAAAGCTTGGACTAAAATGTTAATGCATCCTTATGCATCAGTGGCATGTTCATTATATGCATTGCAACCATAGACCTGTTTCTCCTTTATATGCGCATGGAAGTTAACTTGTTCATACAAATCGCTTACTTTGTGGGTGCAAAACTATGTCCAAAATTACCATTCACAAAAAGTGGCCGCAGATTGTGCCCTGACTTTTTGCGAATGGAAAAGAAATTTGCGCACTGACCAATGTACTAATAGATCAGTCTACAAAAATCTATATTGTGGTGGGTTGCAGTTTGACCTACCTCATTGATGTTCATGAAGTATGTCGCAAATTGTGACTCAATACAATTGGATGCCATCGCAGGGATTATGGTCTTTTTGCGGTCAGCAGACAACCAGGTCTGTGATCCCATTTAAATAAAGTAAACTTTTTTTAAATTTTTTTTTTTTGTAACTGCAGCACGTTTTCCTGAAAGGAAATAGGGCTGCATTTAAAAAAAAGTTTTACTTTTTTTACTTTTGTTTGAGAAGTGGCTGATGTCCCCATAAAGCCTTCCTTTTTGGGAACGTTTACCTATCTTACTCAGGAGTCAGTAACTTTTCAGTGTTTCAGCCACTGGATTTCAGGCAGAAAACATTGATACTTAACATAACAACTCTCTGTTTCGATGAACGCCCTAAACACGTCCTTTCCAAAAATCTATTAGTCCTGGGCCATTCTGCACCGAAATCAATCTGAGAATGTGCTTTCTCGCGATTCTTAAGAATCTACCAGCACTAAAAGGTGTTCTTGGCTTCTTTATGAGAAAATATTGCTGTAAAACATTATTACAGGGATTGCAGAAGTACTTGTAGCCTTGGCTTTCATACACCTCCACCATTCTTGGTCCTTCAACCAGACATTTATGAGTGCACACTGATGCGTGTAGCTCCTAGTGCAAAATCACACTTTTGCAGCACAGCCTTTTCTTGTATTAAACCACCAGTTGATCCCAGAGATGGTGGTGGTGGTAACACACAGAAGTGTTCTTACATTTGTACCAACAATCACAGGTTTTAAGGACACTGGAGCAGATCAGACTTCTAAAGCCAAACCTCTCTATCCAGTAGGAAGGAAAAAAAGTCTCTAATTAAATCCCTTTTTTCAGATGTTGAGCCAGTCTCGCTTGAATGTCCCAGGCCAGCAGCACCATCAATGGTGGTTTTTAGGTATTGACTGTTTAATAGTTTGACATGTTTGAATCAGACAACATCCCCGATTGCATTTCAAAACAGTGGTAAGTAGTAATAACATGCATTCATTTAATATATTAGTGTATTTTTAATAACCCATTACTTTGTTTGTGAATGGCTAAAATGTAGCCATTTAGGTGGTTGAACATTAAACTCCTTTAATTCCTCTAGATGTTTAAGTAGTTCAGGTTTCTGCTTTGTTCTTTGTGAGGTTGCAACAGAAAATGTTCCTAATTTGGACAAGTCCCGCACTCAGCTATTGTTTTTTGCACATATCTCTTGGCATGACTGAGTTGGGTTAATTTGATGATTTTAATATATTTACATCCAACAAACCGTTCCAATTTTTGCTTTATGCTTTGCGTTCAGCTGAGCTCTACTAAAACCATTCGGTCAGGATTTTACAGATCCATGGGCGTACCAATCTCCTTTGCATTGTGCATGGGCCATTACGTTGTAGAAAATGGACTACACAAGTTGTCCCCTATGATGAACACTGAAGGAAGGGGACCCGACCCCCTTCTCACCTGAATGAGGTGTACTGCATTGAGGTGGATTTGGAATGCATATCTTTTAAGGTGGTGTCCCTTTTACTTTTTAGGTCGAGCCTAGAGCAGTGCTCTATGGGGAGGCCTCTTGGAATCACTCCAGACTTTCTCTAAACTTGTCAGTGTGGTTTTTCAACTTCCACACATTCTATTGGCCTTTGCGTGCGGCTTTCAAAAATGAAAGCACACAATTAGCCAAAGGCGGGTGCATGTCCCACCTTTTCTGTAAATGTTCACTCCCACGGCATCCAGCTGTCGGAAGCGAGCGGTGGCGCACAGTGTGCCAGCTGCATTCCTCGTCATAGATCATTAAACACAGAGCGGTCGCTTTCAGTTTAGCGGCCGCACTTGTTTTTTTCACTCCCCACCTCTCCTCTCTGACCATGCCTCCCTCCTCTCCTTCCGCCCCCGCAGCCTCTGAACCTTCTCCAGCAGTTTCACATCCGTATTCTCGCACTTCCACCTCTTTTCCCGGTTTTATTTCCCTTTACATCTTCAATTAATGCCCCCATACGCCTTCCCCTCACCCTCATTTCCCCTGCCCACTCATGTTAACTCAGTCTTTACTTCCGCTCACAAATTCCTACCTCTACTCTGCCTTGCCCCCCACCCCTTGGCTTCCCTTTATCCCCCTAAGTTCTCTCTCACCACCTCAACTTTGGATACTTTCCTCGTCCACTTCACAACCCCTAACTTCCCCTCCCACGTCGTTTCTACGAAACCACTCCACACTACCCCATTACCCCTCACACTGAAAATGCATTCTGACTCCTTTCCACACATTCCCTCCTGCACTCCCTTTCGCTGCCCTCCCGTACTAATTTGCCTCCGACACTCCAATTCTTTCCTTGAGTCCTATCTTGTCTCCACAACCCTCACTGGGTCCCCATCTCACTTCCATGCCCCTCCCCTCGTGCATTTACCCCCTCCTTTTACTACCCGCCCCAGCCTCACTGCCCTACTTATTTATTTATTTATTTATTTATTTATTTATGCAATTTTTAAAGCGCTGCAATTACCCATGGGTGTCTCGGCGCTGAGGGCTAATGGCTGCCGCCAATAATTAGGACTCTAGATAGCAATTAGAAAGATAATGATTAATCGTAGCGTTGAGAGAACAGCCATGTCTTTAGCTGTTTTCTGAAAGTGATAAGAGATGGGCTAGATTTTATATTCAAAGGAAGGGAGTTCCATAGCTTTGCAGCTGCTATGGTGAAACATCTGTCTCCCCATTTAACTCTCCTTGTTCTGGGTATCTGGAGCAGATGAGCCGTGTTGGAGCGAAGCGTTCTGGAGGAAGCCAGAGGCTTAAGGGAACTTGTAAGGAATTTAGGTCCCATATTGTTTATTGCCTTATAGACAATACAGAGGGCTTTAAACTTCGTACGACTTCTGACTGGAAGCCAGTGCAGTTGGTCCAAGTAACACGATACAGAGCTAGATTTTGGGATGCCCAGAAGAACTCTGGCAGAGGCATTTTGTACCATTTGTAATTTAGAGATGATCTTTTTTTGTGCGTTGAGGAAAAAGGCGTTGCAATAGTCAGTGCGTGAAAACACCAGTGTAGATATAAGTGTTTTTCCAGCAGTCATGGGTAGATATGGGAGCAGTTTTTTTATTTTCCTTAAGATGTTAAATGATGATGATACTACCGCGTTCACGTGATGATGGAAAAGGAGTTTATCATCAAATATTACTCCCAAGTTTCTGACTTTGCTGACAGGTTGCGGTGGGGTTCCCATTTCCTCCGGCCACCATAAGGGGGACCACAAAGGCTGAATACTTCCAAAAAGCATGACCTCTGTCTTAGTTGAATTAAGTTTTAGGCAGTTGGACGCCATCCAACTGCTGATGGCCCTCATGCCGTCCTTGAAGTTTGCTGCAACCTCGAGTCCATTTCTGTGTATGGATAGTACCAACTGGGTGTCATCGGCGTATGTTGTTAGGTTGATGTTGTAAGCTTTGATTACCCTCGCTAAGTCCGAAACGTAGATATTAAACGTAGAAACTTCACCTCCCTCATTCCTTATCTCCTACTTTACCACCTCCCCGCATCCTTTATAGCCATGCCCATTCCTTCACTCACCTTCACCATCTTTACTCTCCATTCCCTGTTCCACCAGCCATCAATCGCCCCTTCTTGCCCTTGTTCATCCCCAGCTCTCTTCCATTAAGATCCACTCATCCCTTTCTCCCCCAAAGATCCACTCATCCCTTTCTCCCCCATCATACTAACTTACTGCACGCCCACTCATTCCTTCACTCATTCTGTGTCCTCGGTGTTGTACGTGTAGCACGTGCTCCGCGTTTACCTTGTATTGTGTGCTTAACACCATCGATGCTAGTGTTATTTTCCTCCTGTGCTGAGCTTTTGGTTTTCCCATTGTTCATGACGAGCTCAGCTCGTCATGAGTGTAAGGGGTTGTACCTCATGACGAGCTGAGCTCGTCATGAGCGTCGAAGGTGTTAAATCTGTGTACTCTTTTCTACTGGTACTTGATTTACGTGTACTCAGATGTTTCTATGTCTTTTCACCCTTTTTAAACGCGCTACCACCACCTGAATGACTTCCATATCGACCTTGCATGCTGTACGTGTACTCTGTGCTGTGTGGCAGTCGTGTGCACTTGCTTTGTGCTTGGCATGTTTTCTGTGCAATATACTACTACCTTGTGTTTCGTGGCCTGCCTTGTTCTGTGGTCTCGGTGCTGTACATTTTCCGCCCTGTTACCTGTGTTTTACATGCACCCTTTCTACCCCGCGCTTTGCGTACACTAAACTCTAAGTATGTATTGCCACAACAGGGCCCTACTGTGAACTCTGCTGTGCTTATATTTTACACCATATTGCCATGTGTTCCATGTGTGGTGTATATTCTGTGTTCATCAAAAAAGGGAGGAAGATACCCCTATAAGCTTTACAGGGAGGGGGTATGTGCAAAACTCTAGACCCTGTCACACGGTATTACATAATGAGACTTTCAATTGCAATAGGTATTCCTAACAAATATCTACACACTGTATATTACAGCAGGCAGAATAACATTTAGCAAAATAAAGAACATTCTAATAATATTCTAGGTATCACAATGCATTATGAAATCACATCTAAGAAAAATATTGGTTAAAAGAAATTATTTATTGTTCTTCATATATCATTAACCTGGGGCCTCCCTAATGGTTACAATCTAAAAAGATAAAAAGAAGGTGTCTCTATTGAATGAGACAGGTACAAGAAGTTAAAAAACAGTTGACGCTGCGTTTCGGTGTGCAGTAGTTTCCACCATCATCAGGACATACATGAAAAACAATACATTTAGATGACTAGCATATGTTGTGAACCCTATCATTTAGTTGCTAATGTTGTCAATTAAAAATGCCTGTCTACTTTTATTTATTCTAACCACCTTGTATATCAAACTTTATTTAAAAAAACTTTATTCGAACACAAATTTCATTTTTTCACTATTTAACAGATATTGGATCTACCTAGCTCTGAGTATCTATTATTGAGCCTTTAGCTCTTGCCCTTATTGGCTGAGCTTAGGAATTTTACGCTCTTTATAATAAGAGTTACAATCCATACCTTATTATATTTAAAGGGTTATGTATCCTCAATTTCATAATCCCTGAGGTGCTTCGATTAACCACCTTGAATTTAGCTGTTGAATTGGGGCCTTTATAATAAACAAAATATTTAATAATAAAATATTTAGTAAAAGCCTGGGTAAATGCTTACGTCCAGTAATCAACAAATAAAGGATAATGTAATACCTTCTGATTATGTGTAATAGCTCCCTCTTGCAGTTATACTTTGGAACCACCGTCTTGTAGTGTCAGGATTTGGATTAATATTTCAGCAAAAAATAAAGGTAGAGTCCCTTTATTAAACCATATCTATTTTGTCACATTGGTTTACTAATTTATCACCTAATCTTTATCTGACTTACCGCTAAAAATCGGCTTGAACATATTAATAGTACTTTCTGATTCCTCTTAGCATTGGTCATCAGATTATGTAGAGTCTTTTCCTCAATTAAGACCTCAGGTGCTGCAAGATAAAGATGAAAGTTTCGAGAACTTACTAATTATTAAACGTGCCGCCACAGCAAGATATATAACCTCTTATTGTGCAGCGTTACCAAATGCGTCATTTCAAACAAATAATTATTACTGATGAAGACAAATATGCCCGGTGTAAGGGCTGCCTCGTTTGTCTAGCCATAACGGGATATATATCTTCTCATGGTGCGTATTCCCAAATGCGTTATAAAACAAACTGCTATTGGCACACTTAAATAATTAAGCACACGATCACTTCGGATAAAGCCAGACATGCTCGGTGTTAGAGCAGCCTCGTTTGTCTTTCATTGTAATTCCGCTATCGTATTTATTAAACTTTTACCGTTTAAATGTCGCAAAATATCCCAAACCCTGAAGCTATGACAGGATCGTTGCTGGATTTTCTATTTTTGCAGTTTTCTGCAATGTACAAAAAAGTCTTACGCCGTGAGAGTTCTCAGTCGCATTTAAATTCTCAAAAAGCAATCCTTCGCGTCTTTGAGCAGTTCTTCAAAAGCGTTCAATGGCCTGCTGTTTACAAGCGTGCCGATTACGAGTTTTAAATCGCAGTACTATACTATTGAGTTTCTTAGTGCTGTTTACAAGCGTGCTGGTTACGAGTTTTAAATCGTAGTACTATACTATTAATAAATACGATAGCGGAATTACAATGAAAGACAAACGAGGCTGCTCTAACACCGAGCATGTCTGGCTTTATCCCAAGTTATCGTGTGCTCAAAATTTAAGTGTGCCAATAGCGGTTCGTTTTATAATGCATTGGGGAATATGGCACATTGAGGAGATATATATCCTGTTATGGCTAGACAAACGATGTTAGCCCAAACCACGGAAGTAACTGTTTAGCTCGGACGCGGTTCCCCATACTGATTACACGCCGGTAGAAGTCGCCCGCGGTATTCAGCCCTTCACAATATTTTCCAGAGGTAACTTGGGTACCTTACGCTACGAACTCAGACGGAAATTGAAGTGAGATCCTAGTCACTATGCCAAACCTCTAAATTAAACTATAGAGGCAACGTCGGTACCATACAGTGCTACTACCACCGGAGTGTCCGTGGGGGCACCGGTAGGACTCTCCAGCTGTCTACAATTAGTGGCCTTACCGAAAAGATCAGGCTGAGTATCTAACTGAGTGTAAACCTGAATCACCAGACCACCATCAAGATATTAGGTGACCTACCCCCTAGAAGCTCTGACGGAGGTCCAACCTGACCAGCATTATTGGTGTTCGATCCAGACCACTCGTTGGATCACGGCCAAGTCCCCCTTTTTTCCCCCCCCACCCCATCATCATTGTCCTGAAGAAGACCCGCAGCCGAGGTCCCAAATACCCCAGGAGCACTAGGGTCGAAACGTCGACGCTTTTCAATTCGTTTGCCTGTACCCCTCCCAGTTTAATTTCTTTTCCCTTTTCAATTGTTGTGGACAGGCCTATATGATAGCGGAAGTTTTCCCGCTTTGGTTTATGTAAATATTACAATTGTATACTATAATTGCTATTTTTCCTTTTTCCTCTCCAAAATCACAAGAGCACCCCTTTCATTTCCACTGACTGTACTCTGATAGTCTTTTGCACCGTTTATAATCATAATTGTTTTATGAAGTTGTAAATAAATATGTAAATTTTGATATAACAAGCACCCAGAGTGTGGCTATAATCTATCGTTCTTTTCACAGGCTAAACTTGCTAATTTTTGGGTACTGTTTTTTCCTTGCATCTAATGTGCATACAACCAATACCAACTCGAATATATCTCCCCCAGCTTGCTTGAATCAATGTATGCAGATTTAATCGCATTATCAAGATATAAATGATATTCATATAAGTTTTGTTCGAATTAATGTCAAGGACCACCCTTCTTTATATTAGACAAACGAGGCAGCCTTTACACCGGGCATGTTTGTCTTCATCGGCAATAATCATTTGTTTGAAATGACGCATTTGGTAACGCTGCACAATAAGAGGTTATATATCTTGCTGTGGCGGCACGTTTAATAATTAGTAAGTTCTCAAAACTTTCATCTTTATCTTGCAGCACCTGAGGTCTTAATTGAGGAAAAGAGTCTACATAATCTTATGACCAATACTAAGAGGAATCAGAAAGTACTAATAATATATTCAAGCCCATTTTTAGTGGTAAATCAGATAAAGATTAGGTGATAAATTAGTAAAACAATGTGTCAAAATAGATATAGTTTAATAAAGGGACTCTACCTTTATTTTTAGCTGAAATTTTAATCCAAATCCTGACACTACAAGACGGTGGCTCCAACGTATAACTGCAAGAGGGAGCTATTACATATAATCAGAAGGTATTACATTATCCTTTATTTGTTGATTACTGGACATAAGCATTTACCCAGGCTTTTACTAAATATTTTATTATTAAATATTTTGTTTATTATAGAGGCTCCAATTCAACAGCCAAATTCACAGTGGTTAATTGAAGCGCCTCAGGGATTATGAAATTGAGGATACATAACCCTTTAAATATAATAAGGTATATAATAAGGTATAGATTGTAACTCTTATTATAAAGAGCTTAAAATTCCTAAGCTCAATAAGGGCAAGAGCTAAAAGCTCAATAATAGATACTCAGAGCTATGTAGATCAAATATCTGTTAAATAGTGAAAAAATGAAATTTGTGTTCGGATAAAGTTGTTTTAAATGAAGTTTGATATACAAGGTGGTTAGAATAAATAAAAGTGGACAGGCATTTTTAATTGACAACTTTAGCTACTAAATGATAGAGTTCACAACGGGAAACAACACTTACAACACAACTTTTACAACGCACTACCTTTACAACAAAACTTTTACAACGCAACATCCATTACAACGCATGCCATTACAACGCAACCATTACAACGCATGTCACTACAACGCATACCACTACAACGCAAACCTTTACAACGCAGTCATTACAACGCATACCATTACAACGCATACCTACACTATCCAACACTTACCCTACTGATGCACCCCTTGGAGTTAGAATAGTAATTTTTACCCCTACACTATCCAATACTTACCCTACTGTTGCACCCCCTGGAGTTAGAATAGTAATTTTAACCCCTATACTATCCAACACTTAGCCTACTGTTGCACCCCCTGGAGTTAGAATAGTATTTTTTACCCCTACACTATCCAATACTTACCATACATGCAATGTAATGGTATGCATTGTAAATGTAGTATGCGTTGTAGTGGAATGCGTTGTAAAGGTAGTTTCAAAGAGTTCGATGTAATGGCATGCGTTGTAATGGAATGCGTTGTAATGGATGTTGTGGTGTAAAAAATGCGTTGTAAAGGTAGGCGTTGTAAAAGTATGCGCTGTAACGACATACATCCGTTCACAACATATACTAGTCATCTAACTGTATTGAAACATCTGTCTCCCCATTTAACTCTCCTTGTTCTGGGTATCTGGAGCAGATGAGCCGTGTTGGAGCGAAGCGTTCTGGAGGAAGCCAGAGGCTTAAGGGAACTTGTAAGGAATTTAGGTCCCATATTGTTTATTGCCTTATAGACAATACAGAGGGCTTTAAACTTCGTACGACTTCTGACTGGAAGCCAGTGCAGTTGGTCCAAGTAACACGATACAGAGCTAGATTTTGGGATGCCCAGAAGAACTCTGGCAGAGGCATTTTGTACCATTTGTAATTTAGAGATGATCTTTTTTTGTGCGTTGAGGAAAAAGGCGTTGCAATAGTCAGTGCGTGAAAACACCAGTGTAGATATAAGTGTTTTTCCAGCAGTCATGGGTAGATATGGGAGCAGTTTTTTTATTTTCCTTAAGATGTTAAATGATGATGATACTACCGCGTTCACGTGATGATGGAAAAGGAGTTTATCATCAAATATTACTCCCAAGTTTCTGACTTTGCTGACAGGTTGCGGTGGGGTTCCCATTTCCTCCGGCCACCATAAGGGGGACCACAAAGGCTGAATACTTCCAAAAAGCATGACCTCTGTCTTAGTTGAATTAAGTTTTAGGCAGTTGGACGCCATCCAACTGCTGATGGCCCTCATGCCGTCCTTGAAGTTTGCTGCAACCTCGAGTCCATTTCTGTGTATGGATAGTACCAACTGGGTGTCATCGGCGTATGTTGTTAGGTTGATGTTGTAAGCTTTGATTACCCTCGCTAAGTCCGAAACGTAGATATTAAACGTAGAAACTTCACCTCCCTCATTCCTTATCTCCTACTTTACCACCTCCCCGCATCCTTTATAGCCATGCCCATTCCTTCACTCACCTTCACCATCTTTACTCTCCATTCCCTGTTCCACCAGCCATCAATCGCCCCTTCTTGCCCTTGTTCATCCCCAGCTCTCTTCCATTAAGATCCACTCATCCCTTTCTCCCCCAAAGATCCACTCATCCCTTTCTCCCCCATCATACTAACTTACTGCACGCCCACTCATTCCTTCACTCATTCTGTGTCCTCGGTGTTGTACGTGTAGCACGTGCTCCGCGTTTACCTTGTATTGTGTGCTTAACACCATCGATGCTAGTGTTATTTTCCTCCTGTGCTGAGCTTTTGGTTTTCCCATTGTTCATGACGAGCTCAGCTCGTCATGAGTGTAAGGGGTTGTACCTCATGACGAGCTGAGCTCGTCATGAGCGTCGAAGGTGTTAAATCTGTGTACTCTTTTCTACTGGTACTTGATTTACGTGTACTCAGATGTTTCTATGTCTTTTCACCCTTTTTAAACGCGCTACCACCACCTGAATGACTTCCATATCGACCTTGCATGCTGTACGTGTACTCTGTGCTGTGTGGCAGTCGTGTGCACTTGCTTTGTGCTTGGCATGTTTTCTGTGCAATATACTACTACCTTGTGTTTCGTGGCCTGCCTTGTTCTGTGGTCTCGGTGCTGTACATTTTCCGCCCTGTTACCTGTGTTTTACATGCACCCTTTCTACCCCGCGCTTTGCGTACACTAAACTCTAAGTATGTATTGCCACAACAGGGCCCTACTGTGAACTCTGCTGTGCTTATATTTTACACCATATTGCCATGTGTTCCATGTGTGGTGTATATTCTGTGTTCATCAAAAAAGGGAGGAAGATACCCCTATAAGCTTTACAGGGAGGGGGTATGTGCAAAACTCTAGACCCTGTCACACGGTATTACATAATGAGACTTTCAATTGCAATAGGTATTCCTAACAAATATCTACACACTGTATATTACAGCAGGCAGAATAACATTTAGCAAAATAAAGAACATTCTAATAATATTCTAGGTATCACAATGCATTATGAAATCACATCTAAGAAAAATATTGGTTAAAAGAAATTATTTATTGTTCTTCATATATCATTAACCTGGGGCCTCCCTAATGGTTACAATCTAAAAAGATAAAAAGAAGGTGTCTCTATTGAATGAGACAGGTACAAGAAGTTAAAAAACAGTTGACGCTGCGTTTCGGTGTGCAGTAGTTTCCACCATCATCAGGACATACATGAAAAACAATACATTTAGATGACTAGCATATGTTGTGAACCCTATCATTTAGTTGCTAATGTTGTCAATTAAAAATGCCTGTCTACTTTTATTTATTCTAACCACCTTGTATATCAAACTTTATTTAAAAAAACTTTATTCGAACACAAATTTCATTTTTTCACTATTTAACAGATATTGGATCTACCTAGCTCTGAGTATCTATTATTGAGCCTTTAGCTCTTGCCCTTATTGGCTGAGCTTAGGAATTTTACGCTCTTTATAATAAGAGTTACAATCCATACCTTATTATATTTAAAGGGTTATGTATCCTCAATTTCATAATCCCTGAGGTGCTTCGATTAACCACCTTGAATTTAGCTGTTGAATTGGGGCCTTTATAATAAACAAAATATTTAATAATAAAATATTTAGTAAAAGCCTGGGTAAATGCTTACGTCCAGTAATCAACAAATAAAGGATAATGTAATACCTTCTGATTATGTGTAATAGCTCCCTCTTGCAGTTATACTTTGGAACCACCGTCTTGTAGTGTCAGGATTTGGATTAATATTTCAGCAAAAAATAAAGGTAGAGTCCCTTTATTAAACCATATCTATTTTGTCACATTGGTTTACTAATTTATCACCTAATCTTTATCTGACTTACAGCTAAAAATCGGCTTGAACATATTAATAGTACTTTCTGATTCCTCTTAGCATTGGTCATCAGATTATGTAGAGTCTTTTCCTCAATTAAGACCTCAGGTGCTGCAAGATAAAGATGAAAGTTTCGAGAACTTACTAATTATTAAACGTGCCGCCACAGCAAGATATATAACCTCTTATTGTGCAGCGTTACCAAATGCGTCATTTCAAACAAATAATTATTACTGATGAAGACAAATATGCCCGGTGTAAGGGCTGCCTCGTTTGTCTAGCCATAACGGGATATATATCTTCTCATGGTGCGTATTCCCAAATGCGTTATAAAACAAACTGCTATTGGCACACTTAAATAATTAAGCACACGATCACTTCGGATAAAGCCAGACATGCTCGGTGTTAGAGCAGCCTCGTTTGTCTTTCATTGTAATTCCGCTATCGTATTTATTAAACTTTTACCGTTTAAATGTCGCAAAATATCCCAAACCCTGAAGCTATGACAGGATCGTTGCTGGATTTTCTATTTTTGCAGTTTTCTGCAATGTACAAAAAAGTCTTACGCCGTGAGAGTTCTCAGTCGCATTTAAATTCTCAAAAAGCAATCCTTCGCGTCTTTGAGCAGTTCTTCAAAAGCGTTCAATGGCCTGCTGTTTACAAGCGTGCCGATTACGAGTTTTAAATCGCAGTACTATACTATTGAGTTTCTTAGTGCTGTTTACAAGCGTGCTGGTTACGAGTTTTAAATCGTAGTACTATACTATTAATAAATACGATAGCGGAATTACAATGAAAGACAAACGAGGCTGCTCTAACACCGAGCATGTCTGGCTTTATCCCAAGTTATCGTGTGCTCAAAATTTAAGTGTGCCAATAGCGGTTCGTTTTATAATGCATTGGGGAATATGGCACATTGAGGAGATATATATCCTGTTATGGCTAGACAAACGATGTTAGCCCAAACCACGGAAGTAACTGTTTAGCTCGGACGCGGTTCCCCATACTGATTACACGCCGGTAGAAGTCGCCCGCGGTATTCAGCCCTTCACAATATTTTCCAGAGGTAACTTGGGTACCTTACGCTACGAACTCAGACGGAAATTGAAGTGAGATCCTAGTCACTATGCCAAACCTCTAAATTAAACTATAGAGGCAACGTCGGTACCATACAGTGCTACTACCACCGGAGTGTCCGTGGGGGCACCGGTAGGACTCTCCAGCTGTCTACAATTAGTGGCCTTACCGAAAAGATCAGGCTGAGTATCTAACTGAGTGTAAACCTGAATCACCAGACCACCATCAAGATATTAGGTGACCTACCCCCTAGAAGCTCTGACGGAGGTCCAACCTGACCAGCATTATTGGTGTTCGATCCAGACCACTCGTTGGATCACGGCCAAGTCCCCCTTTTTTCCCCCCCCACCCCATCACCATTGTCCTGAAGAAGACCCGCAGCCGAGGTCCCAAATACCCCAGGAGCACTAGGGTCGAAACGTCGACGCTTTTCAATTCGTTTGCCTGTACCCCTCCCAGTTTAATTTCTTTTCCCTTTTCAATTGTTGTGGACAGGCCTATATGATAGCGGAAGTTTTCCCGCTTTGGTTTATGTAAATATTACAATTGTATACTATAATTGCTATTTTTCCTTTTTCCTCTCCAAAATCACAAGAGCACCCCTTTCATTTCCACTGACTGTACTCTGATAGTCTTTTGCACCGTTTATAATCATAATTGTTTTATGAAGTTGTAAATAAATATGTAAATTTTGATATAACAAGCACCCAGAGTGTGGCTATAATCTATCGTTCTTTTCACAGGCTAAACTTGCTAATTTTTGGGTACTGTTTTTTCCTTGCATCTAATGTGCATACAACCAATACCAACTCGAATATATCTCCCCCAGCTTGCTTGAATCAATGTATGCAGATTTAATCGCATTATCAAGATATAAATGATATTCATATAAGTTTTGTTCGAATTAATGTCAAGGACCACCCTTCTTTATATTAGACAAACGAGGCAGCCTTTACACCGGGCATGTTTGTCTTCATCGGCAATAATCATTTGTTTGAAATGACGCATTTGGTAACGCTGCACAATAAGAGGTTATATATCTTGCTGTGGCGGCACGTTTAATAATTAGTAAGTTCTCAAAACTTTCATCTTTATCTTGCAGCACCTGAGGTCTTAATTGAGGAAAAGAGTCTACATAATCTTATGACCAATACTAAGAGGAATCAGAAAGTACTAATAATATATTCAAGCCCATTTTTAGTGGTAAATCAGATAAAGATTAGGTGATAAATTAGTAAAACAATGTGTCAAAATAGATATAGTTTAATAAAGGGACTCTACCTTTATTTTTAGCTGAAATTTTAATCCAAATCCTGACACTACAAGACGGTGGCTCCAACGTATAACTGCAAGAGGGAGCTATTACATATAATCAGAAGGTATTACATTATCCTTTATTTGTTGATTACTGGACATAAGCATTTACCCAGGCTTTTACTAAATATTTTATTATTAAATATTTTGTTTATTATAGAGGCTCCAATTCAACAGCCAAATTCACAGTGGTTAATTGAAGCGCCTCAGGGATTATGAAATTGAGGATACATAACCCTTTAAATATAATAAGGTATATAATAAGGTATAGATTGTAACTCTTATTATAAAGAGCTTAAAATTCCTAAGCTCAATAAGGGCAAGAGCTAAAAGCTCAATAATAGATACTCAGAGCTATGTAGATCAAATATCTGTTAAATAGTGAAAAAATGAAATTTGTGTTCGGATAAAGTTGTTTTAAATGAAGTTTGATATACAAGGTGGTTAGAATAAATAAAAGTGGACAGGCATTTTTAATTGACAACTTTAGCTACTAAATGATAGAGTTCACAACGGGAAACAACACTTACAACACAACTTTTACAACGCACTACCTTTACAACAAAACTTTTACAACGCAACATCCATTACAACGCATGCCATTACAACGCAACCATTACAACGCATGTCACTACAACGCATACCACTACAACGCAAACCTTTACAACGCAGTCATTACAACGCATACCATTACAACGCATACCTACACTATCCAACACTTACCCTACTGATGCACCCCTTGGAGTTAGAATAGTCATTTTTACCCCTACACTATCCAATACTTACCCTACTGTTGCACCCCCTGGAGTTAGAATAGTAATTTTAACCCCTACACTATCCAACACTTAGCCTACTGTTGCACCCCCTGGAGTTAGAATAGTATTTTTTACCCCTACACTATCCAATACTTACCATACATGCAATGTAATGGTATGCATTGTAAATGTAGTATGCGTTGTAGTGGAATGCGTTGTAAAGGTAGTTTCAAAGAGTTCGATGTAATGGCATGCGTTGTAATGGAATGCGTTGTAATGGATGTTGTGGTGTAAAAAATGCGTTGTAAAGGTAGGCGTTGTAAAAGTATGCGCTGTAACGACATACATCCGTTCACAACATATACTAGTCATCTAACTGTATTGTTTTTCATGTTTGTGTTTAGATTTTAATACAAGAAATTGTTACGTCCTGATGAAGGTGGAAATTACTGCACACCGAAACGCAGCGTCAACTGTTTTTTAACTTCTTGTACCTGTCTCATTCAATAGAGACACGTTCTTTTTATCTTTTTAGATTGTAACCATTAGGGAGGCCCCAGGCTAATGATATATGAAGAACAATACATATTTTCTTTTAACCAATATTTTTCTTAGATGTGATTTCATAATGCATTGTGATACCTAGAATATTATTAGAATTTTCTTTTGTTGCTAAATGTTATTCTGCCTGCTGTAATATACAGTGTGTAGATATTTGTTAGGAATACCTATTGCAATTGAAAGTCTCTTTTTGTAATACCGTGTGACAGGGTCTATGTCCTTTGAATATATTCTGTGTTCTACACTTACTCTGTGCTATACACACATGCACTCTGCTCAACTTACACCATGTTTCCCAGGTTTTACATGTATTTGTGCTCTCTGCAGCAGGGGACTGTGTTCAACCTCATGGTCACAGGTCCAAATCCCGGCAAATTCACTCAGCCTTTCATCCTTTCTGAGGTCGAGAAAATTAGTGCTATTGATTTGGGTAATGTGGGAGTGCAGGGCGGATATACAGACGTGGAGGCTGGATATATTGTCGAACAGATGTGCTTTTATTATCAATAGACACAGTTTCCTGTTAATATGGCTATCACAAGTCTCTTTTCCACTCTCAAGGTGGCTTGTCGCAGTGGCCCCGGTTGTTCCTCCCTCCTCAGGTGATAGATGGATGGGGTGGTCTTCGTAGTCGTCCGTGGTGCCACTTCCCCGGAGGCTCGCCCAAGAGAAAAGAAAAAGGGAGCCTGTCAGGTCACTGTGCTATAGAATTATGCCCGTCACCTACACCCAGTAGTGCTCAAGGACTATGGACTGTGAGGGAAGGCAGGGGTTATGTAAATGGTGGGTATGGAATGAGACCTTGTTGTGGTCGGGTTGTCAGGAAGTCGAATACCGACATAGGGTTGGAAGATAGGTTGGGTAATGTAGTGCACAAGATAAACAATCGTGTTTCCCCCTTTTCCATGAACCAGCGTTCTTAGGTAATGCAAAACATCATAACAGCAATTCGTGTCTCCCCCCCCCCCCTTGTTCCAGGCACCAGCGTCCTCCTGTCCTCCCCACTACCCCTCCCCTTAACAACACTCTCCCCGGTATAGAGCACTTACATGGCTCCGCCGTAACTCTCCTGAGTTACGGCCGCTCTCCAGCGTCCTCCGTTGGAATCCACCACTCCTCTGTCCAGTGGTCATCGAGTTCCTCCGTCTCCTGGTCGCGCTGGCTGGTTTCTCTCCTCTCTCTCTCTCTCTCGGTTCTTTGTTCCGCTCTTCTGTCTCGGCGTCCTGCTCCACACTTCGCGTTCTCGGCCCCTCCTTCCAGCCAGTCAAAGACGCCTCTTCGTGTCCTGGGCTCCACTTTATTGACTGAACTCGAGCGTTTCCGGGTTCAGCTCCATCTCCTTGCGATACTTAGTCGCTCTGCAAGGAGAGAGGAAAGGTACGCGTTGGCTGCCAGGTACGTCTCTTTCCCGTTTCCCCCTGTGTCCGTCCCCTCCGCACAAAGGATCCTGGTTGCTGTAGTCCCGATCTCCCGTGGCTCCCGTGGCTCCCCTTCTCACATCTAACCAATAGACATCTGTTATTCAGCGCCAAGATGCCCCTTTGTGGGCGAAAGTGCGCTTTACAAATACACGTTATGTTATATTACTATGACGAACTGCCCCCACCTAACAATAAAAACTATAACAAAAAAACATTAGAACCGGCAGGGATAAATTTACAGCATTGCATAAACAAAAATACAAACACATTTTTGGTGTTAATTCTGTTTTTTGTAGGGTACTTCAGTTGTATATAATGTTTTCTAGGATATATAAGGTGACAAAAATGGTTATAACACTTTTTTTATTATAACTTATAAAAATGCTACACAACATTTACAATGCTCTCCTACACATATTAAAAACGTTTACAAAGCCAATAGCTCTGTCTAAACACTTATAAGGCCCCAAAGGCGAGACCTATTGTCTGTGCCAATGCTTGTTTTGTTTGGTGCCTTGTCTGCTGGTGTCTCAGTCGGAAGACGGAACATAGTCAGTTAGCAGAGGTGTTTTTTCCATCTTTGTTTCAGCTTAACTTCATCTTTGTTGACAGTCAGAATGGTGCCAATATTCGCAACCAATTCCTATGGTGTCTGTAATCACTTGAATGTTCGCGGCGTATCCGCTCACCCCCGGTCACAGCCTCGAATTGGTTGCGAATATTTGCACCATTCTGACTGTCTACAAAGATGAATACTTAATGTGAAGAATTGACTTGTTCTATTCTAAGGCTACCATTGCCACATATACTGGAAGCTCCGAACATTAAAATTCTTGAAAAAACTTTTGACATAATCTCCATATCTTTCGCCCTGAAGAAGTCCTTCGGACGAAACGCGCTGGCTACGCTTTGTATGAAGATTTTGAATAAAAGAAAAAAAGAAAACTAAGAGTCCTACTGAACTGATTTCTTTGTATTATTGTTTGGACTACTATCGTCACTGTGCATTGTGTGGGAGTGCTGAACCATTGTGTTTTATTACAAAAGCGTTTGTGGGCATTGCCCTTGGAAGTCTAGGGGTATGTGACTTCAGGTTCTTGGCACCCACAAAATAACTAGACCATAAAATATTGGACAAAGTGCAGTCATTCTTTGCCCTATACCCCTGCTGTTCTAGTATTGTCACTAATTATTATTAGGTATCCAAACTTATTAAACAAAAGGATTACGATTATATTAACAATAAGCTTTTTTACATTTTGATGAGCAGCTCCTTTTAGCTCCTCTATGCACACTGGGTCTAAATTGGGTGCTGGTCATGTGATCTTGCTTTTCCAGAATACATATTTTGAGCGTAAGTAGCTGAACAGCGATTTAAAGCCGGTTTAAATGGCAATTGAGTGAATGTACAAAACGCTTTATAAAATGCAATGTTAAAACCAAAAAGGCACTTTGTAACATAAATTTATTGTAACTAATTTCCTTCTACATTTGTAGATCTCAAGGTTGTACCTCGGATGTAACTGGACGGTACCGTTATAAATATTTTGAACGGTAAGTGTATGAAAAGTGGATGGCATGTAAATTTTGGCCGCAAGATCAGTTATTTTGCTTGCTTACTTATTTGTTTTCTTTATACTCCTGAATGTACTGGATTTGGGATTATGGAGCGTTACCAAGTTTAGAATGTGTTCTTGCTACCAGAGGTATCTAGTACAGATGTGACCTTTTAATAAGAGCTAGTCTTGGGTGAGACCATGACTTGCGTATGATGTGTGTACAAGAAAGCTTTCCATGCATTGACAAACAGAATGTGTTGTGGCAAAGAACATAGGTTTTCTCTGGATATTAGCAGGAATTAGTTCACTTAACAGTTGCATTTTGTTCATTTATTAGCCATTACCATAATTCATACTATGTGCATTATCACATGGTAAAAAGCAAATTTTCGCTCATGCTTCTCTTCAACAACCTTTTCACAAGCTTTAAGTTCAGTAGTTAGTTTGATTTAAGTTGATCGAGCACACTGATGTAGATAGAATGTATAGATGTTCATAATGTACTCTATATTGGCTCATTTAGTCTAGAGCAGTGTTCCTCTGTTGGTCACCACCACCTGTAGCTTCCCTTTGTCCCTGGTTCTGCGCTCTGGTGGTACGCGGTAGGGCTACTGAGATCACTAACACTACACGAGGTTGTTCCATTCCACAACTGTGCCAGGACAGCTCTGGGCTGAAAGTCAGCCTGCCTCCTTCTAACTGTGATTAATTGCTATGAGGATAGGTAATGCTTTCAACTAGATTCAGCGCCTTTTCTCTGTGAGGCTGGGATTCGAACCTTGGTTTCCTTTGTTCCAGCGCCAGCAGCTGTAGCCACTAGGCCACATCTCCTGGACTGACTTGAGCATAAGACTCTAAGTGATATCTTCTGGTTTCACAGTAATCTACTTCAATATTTACATAATACCTGTGCCCCGGGTATCTACTGGCTGCACCTTTTTATCTACCGTCCTCGGTTCTCACTGAGCACCACCTTTGGGCATACGCACACTACCCAGAGGACACTGGGCACACTACTCCACCCTAATGTCTGCAAGGCACAGGCATGCACTGTGCCAAGTGGACACTGGCTTAAGAGTGTGCCCTTTGACAATTCCTTACACACATTTTTCCACTACCAAATGGGCATTGTCTTTTTGCGTCATTGTTTGCATTCTTGCAGACAACTCAGTGTGCCCAGGACCACACCACCAGTACCACCTGGGTATGTTAGATTAGGTTAAGTTCTTACCAAGTGCAATGTACACCCTGGGTGTCTTGACGATGGGACAAAATAAAGTAATCTAACAGCATTCCATCAGAGACAAAAGTGAAAGGCATAGGAAGCTAGCATGGTTGAGGGAAAAGCGAAGTCTTCTACACTTGCAGAGGGCTGAATCCTGCTGGAGATGGAGAGGGAGGTAATTCTGTTCAGTCACTGCAGCCACAGGAAAAGCTCTTCCACCTAAAGTTTTGAACTGAAATTTCTGTATCTCAAGAAGAGAATGGCCCCAGGATCTAGGCAGCAAGTTAAGGTTATACCAGTTGAAGCGCTGGTGCAGCAGAGAAAGGCTGGGAGCTTCAATCACTTTGTGAGTGAAATCCAGAAATTTGGACATGATTCATTCATTCACCTGTAGCCTAAGAGCGGCCAGAGCTGGGAAAGTGATCTCTTAAGTTTGACCCAGAGCAATACCGAGCTGCATAATTCTGCGTAAGCTGGAGTTTGCTAATCAGGTGACCTGACTGATCAACGTAAACTGAGTTGCAACAGTCCTAACATGCCAAAATAAATGGATTAAAAATTTGCACTTTATGTCAGAATACAAAGAGATGCAGAATGCGTAGTGGTGTAGACTGTAGGAAGGTAGATCCTGACTCGTGGATGCTGGGGGGCTGGACTTCGGTGCTGGAGCTGCTCAGGGTTAGTGCTTCTCAAACCCCAAAGCACTCACTCGAGGATCCCTCGGCGGTCATGCTGGGCAAGCGTCGTGCAGTCTTGAAGATGGCCGGTCCCTCGAGGTCTCGTCACACCCACGAATCTCAGCTGAGCTGACGATGTAGGTAGAGGTCAGAGGTGCCAGGGAAGCCGGGTCTCGTCGAGCTGGGCAGTCTTGATCCGGAGGAGAGACTTACAGCAAACCGCGATGCTCTTGGATGGTGCCTGCTGTGCAGGGTGGCTACTCCTTAGCCACAAGGGAGAGTCTTCTGAAAGGTTCAAGAGTTCTTTTGTGGAAAGTCATCAAGATTCGGAATTATCTAATTTGGGAAGGATCCCCGCTCCCACCTTTATACTAAAGAAAGGGGCTGGTACGGGACTAGGTCCTGCCCATGTGTGGGACCAGGAAGGGGGGTGGTTACACCCCTCTACCATGCCGGACTTTCCCCAGCTCAGGGGCTGGTGTGCCCCTGGAACTGGTTCTAGCCGGCAGATGCATAGTGAGCACCGGGGTGCCACTTGCAGTCACCTTCCTATTCAGCCCTGCCTACCCAGGATACACAAAACTCTGTCTGGGATGGTGCTAGCACCGCCCCTGACAGGAAACCCTTTGTCCAAGCTCTCCTCGCTGGAAGGACTCCCAGCAGCAGGAGGTCAGACTTGTGTCTGTGGTGGCAGCATCCATTTTGTGATGCTGAGGTTCGAGTTAACTTTAACCGGGGTTCAGGTTACATACATGTCGTGTCCCTCTAGAAGGGTGGAATGCTAACCCCGTCACCAGAATTGGCGGGGGGTTAGTATTCCAATTCGTATGACACCTTACTCGACATGTTTTGATAAAGCGATACCAGAGTTGGCATATAACCGCGAGGATTATAATGCATTTAAGATTATATGGTATGCGTTATCATGGAACAGCTATTAGGACTTGGTTCCGCAAGCTGCAAACGGGCTCAGCTCATGCCAGAGCACCATCTCACACGATTCCAAGCTCTCTGCCTTCAGGATTGTCAACGCCTGCCATAGGAGTGCCTGATAGGAATACGAGTGTCCATTTTAAGGTTAGATATAGGTATACTATATCTACAGCAAGGGGTGATTACACCACCTTGCCCCAGCTGTCGTGCAGCCAGTTGTGTCAGATTTAGATGGCCAGCCAGGGGTGGCATAATACATGCTGCAGCCCCTGGTAGGCCCTGGGTACACCTATGCCCTGAGTTACAGGGTCTGATAAGGTGGCCCAGTACCAATTGGTAAATGCACCTAAGGTACATGGAATCCAGTTTACAGAGAGAGCAGTAGGCCTGGGGTCCTGATTAGCAGGGTCCCAGGCCAACTATGTCAAAAACCAGCTAAAACACAGGGCAAAAAGTTGGGGGCAACCATAGTCAGGATCTACCTTCCTACATATGGTGGCAGCGGTGGGATCCTTCCCAAATTAGATAATTCCGAATCTTGATGACTTTCCATGAAAGAACTCTTGAACCTTTCAGAAGACTCTCCCTTGTGGCTAAGGAGTAGCCACCCTGCACAGCAGGCACCATCCAAGCGCATCGCGGTTTGCTGTAAGTCTCTCCTCCGGATCAAGACTGCCCAGCTCGACGAGACCCGGCTTCCCTGGCACCTCTGACCTCTACCTACATCGTCAGCTCAGCTGAGATTCGTGGGTGTGACGAGACCTCGAGGGACCGGCCATCTTCAAGACTGCACGACGCTTGCCCACACGACCGCCGAGGGATCCTCGAGTGAGTGCTTTGGGGTTTGAGAAGCCCTAACCCTGAGCAGCTCCAGCACCGAAGTCCAGCCCCCCAGCATCCACGAGATCTGCGTGGGGCCCTTCTGCTCTTTGCTGCTCACCGCGTTGTCCGGCTACTTGCCTGCTGGCTTGTGGCCCGCCTGACGACGCACCACGACGACAACACCGCTGGTCTGGTTGCTCCAGACTGGCCCTTGCTCCCCTCCAACAGAAGAGCACCCCGGACCCTCCTGGTCCACTCCAGACGCCATTTTAAGTACACCGCGTGGGCTTGCATTTGCCAAGACTTGTTGCCCCAATCCTGGGTCCAACGACGTCGACAGCAGATACCTTCGTGGGACAGCTCGCACCTCCATCCTGGTCGCCGACAACGCCTCCTGGTCCGAGAGACTGCAGAGCCCAGCGTCACCCACTCACCTGGTCGAGGTGACTCCATCCGGTGCCATCCTGGTGCCCATCTAATCACTGGCTAGTGATTCAGAACTTGGTCCCCTCTCCTTACAGGTATCCTCCATCACCGATCCAGGCTTGGATCCCATCGAACTTCAACACTGGTCGCCTGCCAGCAACTTCTTCTTTCAGGTTCCATAGACTGCAACGAGGATTCCCGACGTCTTTTCAGACCTATGCAGCCGCAGCCCCTGGGCTAGGTAACCTCAGCATTTCGGTGCCCCAGCATAGCTTAACTATCCAAGGGTCCAGATCCTTTTTCGTTTCAGCTCTACCTAGTCGGATTCGTCCGATAACACTAACTTTACGAAATCTAGCATCCATAGACTTTGTCCCGCATCCCGCGTGAGAGTGCACACTCTGCACCCGATCTCCCTAGGCCTCCTGCTCATAATCTGAAGGTTCAGTAGTCCAGTCCTAGCGATCCTAAAGCCTATTAGAGTAGTATTTACCTGCTAGTAATTTCGTATTCCACTTTTAGAGTATATGGTTTTTCGTGCCCCTTGGGCATTTGTGTAAATTGTGCGACTTTCAGTATTTTCATAAGAGCTTTGTATTATGCTTAGCGCCCTGTCCTCATAAAGAGTCCAGGGCTGTTGTGTTCTAAATAAATATACTTTTATTTTCATAACAACTTGTGTGGTGTACTTTCACTTGGTGTTCAAGGGGTATATGTGATGGTATAACAGCTGGCTTAACACGCCCTCTAGAGTCTAGCCTAAAGACTGCTCTTGTCCATGCTACTAGGATAGCTGGTCTACGGTTGACTTACAACCAATCATCAATAAGGGTTGTTTGGACTGATACATAGTGATCACTAGAATAGTGAGCACTGCATATCAGGCCAACTTCTCACATAGACAAACTGAGATCACATCCCACAAAAGTTTACTTACATTAATGTTGAATTTTACTACACAGCAGAGGGTATACCGCCTGTGTTTTATCCCAGTTGTGCCTTGAATAAGCACTAACAGGTGCTGCCCTTTCAATAATCTGAATTCACCTTCAACTGACGAGGCCCAGAAGAATTCAAAACTGAGGGCACACAGGGCTGAAATGCCTTCACTAATACGTGGCGGCCCCATCAAATGTAAAATCTGCGTATGTGCCTAGAGGCTGCTGCAGTAAAAATGGAGGTGCTGCAGGGGGACAAAGTGGAATCCACTCAAAGTGATAGTGATCCCTAGAGTGATGGGGAACACACAGTGTTGTTTAAATGCCCCTCACACACCAACAGGCCCCTTGGTGTCATGCTTCATCATCGAGGCCTTCGCACCCCTCTACGGGATGCGGCGTGCTGCGACTCGCGGATACGCAGGAGCACTTAGAGGTGAACTATGTGTGGGGGTGTGTGTTTATAACAAAGTGTGAGTGAGGTGAGGTGAAAAAAGTGAATAGTTAAAAAATACCCGGCACGTGGGAGGGAATTTTTTTTTAAATTTAATCCCCGGCTGGTATTGTTAAAAGAAGTGCAGGGCGTGGTTAGATAGATACGCATTAGGGTATCAAAACCACTGTTTAGAGTGTCAACATGTTTCGGAGGTCAAAGCCCCCTTCTTCAGGACAAGGGTTATGCACTTACCCTCCCCTTACTCACATGTAGAATGTAAAAGTGTATTTAAAAATAATTACCACAATGTGTAATATTCCTAACTATGTTTTTATGTTAGTGAATGTCGTTGCGCCCAATTGGCGATAGAACTTAAAGTTCTCAACTATAAGACCTCATGAGCCTATGCGTATATTGGGGAATCCTTCCTTTCTGATCAGAAATGACGGTTACTGCAATGGCTAGTCGCCTGCCTTCCCTCAACGCGGCTCCGATGAAGTGAACTTTTTAACTATTCACTTTTTTCACCTCACCTCACTCACACTTTGTTATAAGCACACACCCCCACACATAGTTCACCTCTAAGTGCTCCTGCGTATCTGCGAGTCGCAGCACGCCGCATCCCGTAGAGGGGTGCGAAGGCCCCGATGATGAAGCATGACACCAAGGGGCCTGTTGGTGTGTGAGGGGCATTTAAACAACACTGTGTGTTCCCCATCACTCTAGGGATCACTATCACTTTGAGTGGATTCCACTTTGTTTATTCATATAACTAGGGAGACTGAATCCACTGACTCTCTCTCTCCCCCCTCCTGTTAAAATCTGCTGCAGGGGGACAGACATGATAAGTAAGAAGTGAAAGCTGCCGCAATACGAACCAGCTATTGGCAATATGACCAAAACAAGATCCACACTAAGATAAGCTCTGTATCTGCACAATGCCCACAACTGTGTGCATCAGAGTAAACTATTCAAATTGACTTGAAACTAAGATCAGTTGACAGCACCCACAAAGCACAACGGGGAAAGCAAACCCCAAACCTTGCTAGTTTGCTTTCAAACTAAGAAAGGATGTAAGAACCAAAATCTGTCCACCTCCCCCCTCTCCGATCCAAACGCAGGGGAGATTGCATTGGATGCTACCTCAGATGTTAAGGGAATAATACTTTTTTAAAGGAGTTCAAGCCTTTGAGCCATGAGCTGAAAAGGAGACCACCTCACTCTCCAGATGGACCAAATGAAAGAAACTAGATAAACATGGTCCCCAGGCAAAGGTGACCCACAAAGCTGTATGGTAAAAGGGGTTCAAGAGTTGTGACAGAAGGAGGAGAAAAGAGAGGACAGCACAGGGTGCATTGTGAGACTGCTGCTACCCATGAGCAGGTTTGGGTTTGTACCCTGTTATATGCCACATGAAGAAGACCTACAGCTTGTGTACAGCAGTACAACTTCCCTCGTCCTTGTTGACTGGCAATGTTAGCAGGAGGGCACTGGTGAGCCGCCTATTTTGTTACTTGAGTCAAACATACCTCAAAAGAAACCATACAAGGGGTGATGAGGTTGTCAGCCTGAACCTTAAGACATAGGGTTTTTATGTTAGCTGCTGGCACAGGGTGGGGGTTGCTCCCTGGTGGGGAGTAGTGGAGTAAGGAAGGTAGCTGGGTGGTGGACAGAGAGGGAGGTGAAACGCTTGTGGTGGAGATCGAGGTAATTTGTCTTTCTTTGCTGATCACACTTAAGGCACCACTGAATGGGAAGTCCAGTTAAATTGAACCCAAGATTCCTGCCAGGCTGCGTGTGTTTTGCTGAGGGTAGTGAGATTGTTCGTAATCAATGTCCGATATATCTTGGTGATCTTATGTTCTCCAAGCTCACCCATAAATACTTTGGCCTCGATAGGGTTGAACTCCGGTATAGTTTCCAGGCGTGCAAGACAAGGGGAAAAGGCATGGCGAAACTGGAGATATTTATAAAACTGGGATCTGGGCATTTCGTATTCCTGTTGGAGTTCTTGAAAAGACTTCAGGACTCCACGGTGGAGAACATCTCCAATTGCAGATATACCGATAGCCTCCCAACCGGAAAACCCCGCTAACCCCAGCAACTGGGGAAGTTGACCATTATTTTTTTTCTTTGATCTCCTCTCCTTTAGTCTTTCCTGTTTCTGTCCCTCGTGCTCCTCAGATCTGGCTAATTTAGGGTTTCTTTAGCGCTGGGATACCCCCGGGTGACTATCGCGCTCTATAAAAATAAATAATAATAATAATAATAATAATAATAATAATTATGCCGGAGAGGTGCTTCTCTTGTACGTCTATCCCACCACCCCATTTGTTGTAGTGATTTTTTCCAGATCTGAAATACTGTAGCCGTTGCCAGTGCCTTCAGTATCTGGTTGTCATATAGGATTGTATGTAGTGACATATTGTCCATCAGCCAGCGTTCAACTGCGGAGGCAGGCTCCCCTCTATTGCCATACCACCAATCATTTAGGATGGGTAGGTGCGAGGTCAGTATGACTGGACATCCGGTGTTGCAAGGCCCCCACAATATGTAGCCTGGAAACATGTTTTTAATGCTACACGAGTGGAGCCCCCGTCGCAGAGAAAATGTCTAAGGGTAGTATTCAGTTGCTGAAACCAGGTGTATGGTATTAGGTATGGATGATTTTGGAGTTGATATAACAGAAAGGTTAGAGAGACCATCTTGTAAATGGCTGATCTGCCAAGCAAAGAGAGTGGCAGGTGTGCCCATGGCTGGGTCTGTGTTTTAATCTGTATCCACAGTGGGGCCAAGTTCCTCTCCAATGACAGAGCCTGGAAGGACGACAGAAAAACCCCAAGGTATTTAAACCCATCGGCAGCCACTGTCACCTCATCCGCCCACTTGCCCATACGACATTCGGGAATGTTTGCTTTTAATAATCAAGTTATCTTCCAAAATGTTACATAAATAAATCTTATCGTTTAAATGGTCACTGCTGATCGCACAAATATGTAAACTTAGATCGTCAACACTTTACTTGCAAGAGGGTTCCACTTTCTTACATCTGAACAGTTGTTCATACAGCATTTAAAACTGACTACTCAGTTAACAGTACTAAACCAGCCTCTCAAATGTAGGCACTATCTTTCTGCATTCAAACATATGAGTGTACTGTGTGTGCATCCTTTAACCAAAGCAATATTATTCCCTCTTTGAACTTTGAGACAAAATGAAAAGGTATCCGGTGCTTTCTTTCACTTCACTTTATTCGGTTTTTACATAAAACTATAAAAGTCAGATGAAACAGCAGGTATAAAAAGGTTTCTCTGTAAACAGAGCTACTCAATGACATCAAATACTATACATAAAAACAATATATAGATAAATTGAATGTATAATTTATCTTTAAAAAGAGACAAAACAACGTTCCCTCACAGACTAGATATAACCTACCAATACATTCAAGGACACATTTTAACCAACCCTTGTAAACCCCTGACGGTTAATTGCAACAGGCTCTGAGCCTGACAGCTTTTTTAATAAAGTTGAGGACATAAAAGACAGTATTGCCAGATAACATTTGTAAAAAGGTGAAGGCAGGTTGCCCCTGCCTGAACTCCAACTTTTTCAAGAAACAGGGTGGGATCACACTGCTTCACCTCCCAGCAGGATCGCCCCTAGGCATCATGGACAATGCAGTGCGCCAAGTGTGTGTACTTGCAAAGTCTCTTGAGTGTTTCACCAGGTAGTTGCAGATTAGTGCTGGCCATCTCTAGACACGTGTTTCTGAATTGTTATTCGTCATCAGTAGAGATTAGGCAATACGAGTGTAAGGGGTTGCTAAGCAGGCTGCCACTTTTTCAAAATGGGGACATTAAAAGTTTTCTGGGGTACCTCATAATAATTACAAAACATTATAAAAATGAAGCATGTCCTGTGAAGACCTACCGTCGGAGCCACAGGACTCTAGGCTCTGACCCCTACTACGCCCACATGGCTGCGCCAGCAGGAGGTAAAGGGGATCAAAACGGAACCTAGTCAATAAAAAAAACGACTGTAAACACTTAGAGGCTCCAGAAGATATGGTTTGGCGGAGTGCACAGTTTTCAGGATGACAAATCTACGTACACTAGGCTTCCTCAACTTCCTCAGCTCCCAATCTTCCCTCTGTCTAAGGGCCTCTGTCTAAAGAACGACTCCCTTGCCTACCTAGCCCAGGCCTTTTCTGTTCACTGATTCTGGTTTGGAAAATAAGTCAGCTCTTCACAAGCTCAAGAAACAGCCCTTTATATAATGAAGCCAGGGGATGTGGTGGGCATGGTCAAGGGCCATACAATCCTTCAGGGTCAATTTGTTTAAAGTTGTTCCTTGACTCAGCCAGATCTCTAACCACAGAAATAGGGGCTGAAAGCCAGCAGGTCAAAGAGGTATGACATCCCCAACTCTTAATGGACGTCAACGGTTGAGGTTTCCTGAGACACACATAGAAGGCATTTCAAAAAACTATTTTCAACCACTTGGCGTGCCTCCTGGGCAATGTTACCCTAGATTTCACTACCAGATGAAACTTTAGCGCTACATTTTGCCCAATATATCTGCAAGCGAGCCCCGGTCAGTCTCCTACTTAGTCAAGGCAAAGTTAAAAATGGCTGTGTAGGTGCACACTAAAACTCCTTTCTTTCTTTGTTTTAATGGCCCCCATTTTATCTGGTCGTCTAACAGGACCCTCAGATAGGAAAATGTATCTGTGCGTGGAACCTGATTAGATCCGACCATGAAGTGATAATGCTTTCTTGTGCATGATCCCAACTGCATCACATAGGATTTAGAATATTTTATCAGCAAATCCAGATCTTCCATAAATGAGGCAAATGCATTAAGAAGTGTTTGCAACCCTCTTGTGATCCGGGCCATAAGGACCGCATCATCTACATACAATAAAACGGGCCCCGTGGGGATTATCTACCGTAGACTCCACTAAAACGTCTCCAGTTTATTCACATATAAATTAAACAAAGAAAGGGGCCAAGATACACCCCTTTCGGACTCCACTTTTTATAAAAAACTGGGGAGTAACCTTTAAGTCTTGAGTGTATCGAACCTCAGCCTTGGTGTCTCTATGTAGGTCCTGCTGGAAATGAACAATATCACCATCCACCCCGATAGACAACATGGGCTGCCAGAGCTTTGTTCTATTTATGTAATAAAACACGGATGACAGATCCATGAAGGCCAGGTGGATGGTGCCAGGGCAGGCGACCGTGTAATTGTAAAGAATCATATATAAGTTTAAACACTGGTCCAATGGTCGACCATCCCAGGCGAAAGCCATACTAGGCATCGGCAAGAATGTCATTATCTTCTGCCCAGTAGCTCATCCTATCTAGAAGAATACAACCAACCAACTTGACCACCAAGTCCAACAGGGAGATTGGCCAATAGCAATGGGTTCTATCTCTTACCCCTTTTAAATACTCAGACTATAGTAGATGTGGCTCAGGAACCAGGGGGATGTTTTTTACTGCAGAAATAATGACAGCTGTAGGAGGTGGTGCCCAAAGATTCAAATTGGATTTGTATAGATCAGCTGGAATGCCATCTGGTCCTGGCGCTTTATTGCTAGACAGCCCAACAGTACCCTTCCTAATCTCTTCTACTGAAAAGACCAAGGCGGATTTCCCTGCACCTAAACTGGTAGGTGTGTTCCTGTCGGGTGGGGCACTGAAACATGTTCTCAAAATAGGACACCCATTCGTCCTTTGTTATATGGGCCCCCAATATATTTCCTGCATCCTCAGCAAAAAGGGGCTGTTTATGATGCTCCAGAACTTCGAGCTACTCTTTAGGGTGCTTACTTTGATTAGCTTCCTCCATGCTTCCTCCTTCAGCGCTGCCTTTCATCTAGCTAATTCAGGTTTATACGACCTTCAATGGATCTTAATTAGTGCAATGTCCCTCGGTCTCTGGTCTAGGGCTTCCTTCAGTTTCCTAGATGCACGAGAGCAGTCAGAATTGAACCATCTAGGGGCCAAAACAGAAGGTTGCCGCGCTGGGGAACTAAGGAGGTCTGTTATTGTGCACAACCTTGAAGGCCTCTATAACGGCAAGTGGATCTGTCAACGAGGCTATACAAATTGGTAACTCTTTCTGACACAAGGCGGATAGCGATTCCTGGAATGACTAGGATTATCTAAGCTCATTTTAGCCTTCTGCACCCATCCATAGCTTTCAATAGCCCCCTCTTCTTTGCCGACTTAGAAGGTGCTAATAGTGGCCAGCTAATGAGCAAATAGAGGATTATGATCGCTATATATGCTGGCCTCAATAGAAAAATCTGATTTCAGATAAAAGAGAGGGGTTGACACAAAGATTAAATCATTAAATTAACCATTTCCCCACCCCAAGAAAGAGGGGAGAAGATCCTTTCTGGAAGGTTCCAGTTTACACATGGCCAAGTTTAACTCAAATTGATTTACTGGGGCATTAAGGGAATCACCCTGAGGGGTGTGCTCAAAATGGATGCCCTTCACTTGTGGCCAACCCAGGTCAATATGGCAAGTTTTCCTTAGCTCTCCACATAGATGGGTATTAAAATCCCCATCAATTATTAGATTGTTGTGAACTGCAGTGAACTGATTCCTTAAAAAGGAACCCAACAAAGATATGTTACAGACTTCTGGAGAAGAAGTAGCATTATAAAAATTCAAAAGCACCAATTTACAAGTCCCTTTACTCAGCAACAATGATTGCAAACTGGGGTTATCTGTGGACAACACGGACACTCTACATTCTGTTGCTAGAGAAACATAAATTACTAGACCACCCTTAGATCTTCCTGATCTCGAGGGAGTAGCAGGTACAAAGAAAAAGACTTGTAACCCTGCAAAGGAAAGCTATTCTCATTTGCCCAAGTTTCCTGTAAACAGATCCTATTCAACTTTTTTAATAATAAAATAAAAGCAGGGTCGAGAAACTTGTTTGCCAGGCCAGCGATATTCCAAGAAATTAACTTACAGTCCTTTCCATCCAAGGGGCTACGGCTTGCCAGGAGCGATCATGCTGGTTATTTAATGTCCCCGTTTCCACAGGAACTGCCCCACTCACTCAATCACAGGGATCCATGAAACCCAGAGGTGCAAAGCTATTAGAAGCATTAAAAGAGGGGGTCGGTCATCAGTCCATCATGCTGTGCCTGTTTAGTGTAGATCGTGTTGTTCCAGCCTCTAGGCACAGGTTTATAAAAAAAACCTAGGAGAATGGCCATTATAGTCAAGTGATGGCTAAAGGGGGTACTAAGGGTAGTTGAAGCTAGAATCCTTTCCAGGACATGAGGTCTAGTAAAGCTAATGATGACACAATCTCATTTACAAGTCTTTATAGACCTACCTACCCAGTTAACCCTATGCACCATGTTGATATATTTTCCCACTATTAGGCCCCAGGTGGTATTACAGGTCAAACAATGCATGACTTTGTTCTTTTATTGAAATAAATCTTACGTAACACCCTGTAAAAGTGCTGGCACATTGCCCAAGACCGCAAAGTACGAAGTTGATTCGGGTGGAAGGTGTAAGGTTCTGCTTTGAGCTTCCCACCATTAGATATTTCCCCCACATTAAAATTTCTTGCGATAAATTGTTCTGTGGAAGGGGCCCCTTCTACTGGCCCTGCTGATGGGCCTACATGGTTTTGTGGGGGCTGCAGAGGCCGCCTGCACCTCAGGGGATGAGTGGCGCTCCCCATTTAGGGAGTTTTGTAGTAGTGGCTGCTCCCTGTGTCTTATGTGTTGAACATACAGGTTGGGGGCCTCAGTGATGAGACAGCCAGCAGAGGCATTGGGTTCCACATCAGATACCTGCTCCCTTGATGAAGTACCCTGATTGAGGTTGAAAAGTCCCAGTTCTATAGAAGTAAAGCACTGCATAAGTGGATCTATCTTTTGAGTCTAGTATATATTTCATTTTCAGCATTTAGTATAGCCCGTAACGAGCCTAAAAAGGATTCCAGCGTGGCCACCCTATCTGCCTTTGCAAAGCCTTGCTAGTGGTGTGCTATTTGATGGGTATCCTCAGCTCTCGGCCTCTTGACTTTTCCCCTGATCATAGGGCTAGAGGAGCAGAGCCAGCCACTGCTCCTCTAGCCCTCCCATCTGGGATTGAGGGAAAGGCAGCTGATGGCTTAACGGGGGTGCCACGGACTCTCTCCTGGGAGAGAAGTGGTACCAAGGGTGCGAGTAGGAGTGAAAGGGGTAAGGATTGGCTAGCGTCACAACTAGACCTTTCACCAAGATCTTGCGTTGGCGATATAGAGGGCAATTTTGGAGCACATTCAGAGATCACCAGCATTTTAGAGGGACTTGAAAGAAGAAGATTAACGGTGGAGCGAGAGAGACGCCGGGTCGCAAGCTCAATCTCTTTGTCAAGGACCCCAGCCGCCCTCTGCGAGAACGAGTTCATGGTAACTACCATGCTTGCAGAGACCTATGTGGACAATGTAGCCAATTTACGTTTCCCCATTACTGACGGAAGCTAGGACTAAGTACGCTCAGAGCTACGATATTATGATGAAATCAGTGAGCGTGCTGCTGGCTAAGATAGCTAAGAGACACAAGGTCAAAAACCGCTATCACAGTGTAAGAACGTGGGTTGGCCCTTTTAGCCCCTGCCTCAGCAGTACAAATTAGAAAGTCACAGAGTACATGTAGGGAAAGATGCACTACATTTCCCTACCTGCTCCTCATACGTCATGTGCTCACCCAAGGCTATTTGAGTGTTCCAGCTTGGTGCAATGTCAATTTTTTTTTTTTTTTTTGGGGGGGTTCAAATCTGCTTTATTGAGAAAAAACATAGTAGGATACACAGCTTGGGACGCCTACAACCCGGAGGCCGGCAGCAATAGTAGAGTAACAATACACAGCCTGGAAGCCGGCATCCCGGGGGCCCGGCGGCACATTACAAAGTGATATAGCATCACATCAGTGTCCGGTGGAGCAGGCCAAGTAAGGATGAGCAGCAGTCGAACACTTTTTTTTGAGCGAGAGAAGAGTCTCACTGCTGTTTTGTTGTACATGAAACAAGAACCAAGGAACATCCCAACGTGGTTACAACTAAGAGGTAGTACATGACTGTGTTGTGATAATGTGTGTCAATGGTGTATCGTGGCTGTCCTAGCAGGTGGCGCTGCGCGGGGAAGTGACCGTCCCAGGCTTAATTTCTAGTGTGATTGGAGTCCGTGGGGTGTCAGTTTCAGGATCGGCATGGTATGAAGGACATACTTCTCCAGAGGGGGGACCTCTCCGTCTTCATGGCAAGGAGGTAGCATAGGCACAGAAAGGGATAAGAGGGCAGCACTGCTTATCCAAGGTCACAGATCGAATTTTGGAAAAGTGTCACTGTGGCTGGGAAGTGTCGGGTTCATCGCTCGACTGTACACTGTCGTGTGAGCGTTTAAGCAAGTAGTTTACTAATGGATCCCAAATGTTCCCAGGTCGGCATGAGAGAGGCAACAATTCAGCAAAGGTGGTGTGCTGGTCTTGGCAGTATGTTAAGTCAGTTAGCCAGTCTTTGAACTTGGGCGCTCTGCCCCTGCTCCAACGGCAAGCAACACGTCGCTTGGCCAAGAGCAATGCTATGTCGGTGAATTTTCTGCATTCCCTAGATAGTTGCTTGGTATATCCAAGGATGGCTACCAGAGGGTCCGCAGGTACCTCCTCATCCACCATCTCCGCAACGGCCTCGATGACTTGTCGCCAGTAGTCAGCAATCTGGGGGCAGGACCACGCTAGGTGGAGAAAATCAGCACGTTCAGCATGGCACCGTTCACAGCGATCATTATCGGCCAGCCCAAATCTGTATTTCCGGGCCGGCGTGTAATATATCCTCTGAAGGAATTTATAATGTATTATTTTCAATCTGCAGCTGGCAGAGATGCGGGAGGTCAATGCGCAGCAGTGTTCCCATTGGTCGTCCGAGATATCTGTTCCGAGTTCCGCTGACCAGTGCAATCGGGCAGCAGAGACTTGTAAAGGAGCAGCTTCGCGGAACTGGCGGTAGAGACCAGAGACCAGATGGGTCCCATCTTGTGATCCCAAAAGGTAGTGCAGCGGTGGCAGGGTCGCAGGCTCATCAGGGTAGTCGGGTAGGATGTCTCGCATCCCGGCGCGTAGACGAATATAGTAAAAGAGTTCAAGGGGCGTATGTTTATGCGTTCCAAAAAATTGATCAGCCGATTTGAAAGATCCGTCGTGAAACAGATCTCCCCAGCAGGTGATAAGAAGCTTGCCACAAAGTTGCCGGAACCCTAGTTCCGATAGCAAGGCGAGCCGTGGGTGATAGGTGAGAGGTAGTCTGGGGGAGTAGAGCAATGTGCAGAGCAGCCGCCGAGTGATGCGGCGCCATGCAGCCAGTGTGCAAGAAACCGAGGTATTCGAAGTGGTGATGGAAGTCTCGGGACAGTGTAGCAGGCCATTCAGTGGGAGAGGGTGTACTATCCAGTCCTCCACTGCTATATGTGGCATGAAGGGAGTAGGAGTCACCCAATGATAGGCAAAATGCGCCTGTGCGCACAGATAGTATGTTTCGAAATCGGGGACATCAAACCCCCCCCGGTCATAGGGCTGGGTCAACGTTGACCATTTCAATCGGGGAGATTTGCCACCCCAAAAAAGTCTGCGCAGCTCCGTACGGAGTGTCTTGAAAAAGAAGGCACCAGGGTAGTAAGGAATATTGAGGAAAAGGTACAGGAAACGGGGCAGTATTACCATTTTTATAAGGGAGGCTCTGCCAGCCATGGAGAGTGGCAACGTGATCCACCTATCAACGGAGGCAGTTAGTTTGGTTATGGCTACTCCAAAATTGGAGCGGAGTGTCTCGTCCTTATCACGAGCGATACGGATCCCCAGATATCTAAGATCATCACGGCACCATACTAATGGGTAATCTAATGGGAAGTTTTTAACAGCATCAGTGAGAGGAAAAAATTGTGATTTAGACCAATTGATGTGAACACCTGACATTCCTCCGAAGAGGACAAACTCACGAAGAAGGGGATTAAGGTGTAGATCCGGATATTTGACGTACAGCGTGATGTCATCCGCATAGAGGGATACATCAATTTGCCGCTGCAGACATTGTACCGCTCCCGCTCGGTGTAATTGGCGCAGGCGGCAAGCTAGAGGTTCGACCGCAATAGGGAATAACAGAGGCGAGAGCGGGCATCCCTGGCGGGTGCCTCTCGTAAGGTTGATGGGTGGCGACAGTTTTCCATTTATTAGCACTTTTGCTGTGGGATCTGTGTATAGTAGGCGCACCCAGGCCAAAAACATTTTGGGAAAACCCATGCTGGCCAGGACCGAGAAGAGGTAGGGCCATTCGACAGAGTCGAACGCCTTGGTGGCGTCCAGGAACACAGCCGCCACAGGGACGTCAGGATGGACCGTGCGAAGCAGGGAAAAAAGGGTGCGGAGATTATGGGAGGTAGACCTGCCCGCCACGAAGCCAGATTGGTCAGGTAGGACAATTCTGGTCATGAGCAGCGAAAGTCGTGTGGCCAGGATCTTGGCAAGGATCTTGACGTCACAGTTCAGAAGGGAGAGTGGACGGTAAGAGTCACAGGAGGTGGGTTCCTTATCTGGTTTCTGAAGAGAGGTGATAACCACCTCACGCATAGAGCAAGGTAGTATCCCATCAGCTAATGATTCGGTAAATACTTCACTAAGTACGGGCGCCATGATATCAATATAGGCTTTGTAGAATTCAGCTGGGATACCATCGAGCCCCGGGGCCTTTCCGTTTTTGAGGGACATGATGGCCTCGCGAACCTCATCGAGCTCGAAAGGCGCCGCAAGAAATTCCCTATCTCCGTCACTAAGCCAGCAGAGCGCCACGTCGTTCAAGTAGTCAGCGTATGGAGCGTCCGCCTCTGCCGCAGATGTATATAGTGTCGAGTAATGTGTCGTGAATGCAGTGAGTATCGCATCTGTTTCTCTAATGGTGACGCCGGTCTCATCTGTAAGTTCTAAGATAGTGTTGTGTTCTCGTGGTGTACGTGTGAGTGAAGCCAGCACTTTACCAGGCCTCTCCCCTTCGCAGTATCTCCGGGCTACCCAGTGTTTACCCCGATATTTCGCCTCTCTGGCAGCTTCCTCCTCATATTTGGATAGCGTGTCCCTAAAGGTTACCTGTAGGCGTGGGTCATTATCCGCCGCCATCCGGAGCTCCAGAGACCGTAGCTCTCCCTCCAGTGTGGTGATGGTACGCAGGATATCCCGTAGGACCCCGTGGCTTTTGGAAATGCAGAACCCCCTTATAGTGACTTTGAAAGCCTCCCATATGTGCTCTACGGATTCCACTGAGCCCTTGTTTCTAGGGAAAAAGTCCCTAATCTCTTCACCCAGCTCTGTGCGAAAGAGTTCGTCAAGAAGCACATCGGGGCCTAGCCTCCACTGCGGTCTCGGACTGTCCCATCCAGGAGTCCGGAACTGCAATCTCACAGGGCTGTGATCTGAAAAGGTTCTGGGCAAGTGAGTAACTCCTATCAGCTCCTTAGTAATGTCTTGGGTTACCAAGAAGTAATCCAAGGGCGCCCATGTCCCGGTGTGAGGCGTGAAGTGTGTGCCCCCCCGTCCGAGGGGATGTAGGTGTCTCCAGGCATCAAACAGACCGCCCTCCTCCACCACTCCCTCCAAAACCTCTCTGGCTCGGGGCTTGTAGGAATTAACACCATCCGCCCTGTCAAGGGGGGGCACCAGCGCCAGATTAAAATCCCCACCCCAGATGACGTGTCGTGTCCCAATGGAAACAATTTTACCCCACAGTGTGGAAAAAAAGACAGGTGAATCAATATTCGGTGCATACATTGAGACAAATAAATAGGTGTCATGTCCCACCCTACCCCACAGCAAAACATATTGCCCCTCCTTGTCCACCTCCTCTCCAAAGCGGTGGAAAGGCACGCTACGAGCAATGAGAATCGCCACACCCTTGCGTAAGACGAATAGGAGGAGAAGGCACGGGTACCCGCCCATTTGAGTCCAAAGGAGTGGTCCCTGCGTATGGGCATATGTGTCTCTTGCAGCATGGCAACTTGTACATGATGTCTATTCAAGTAGGCAATAACATTCCTGCATTTTTTAGCATCGTTCAACCCCCGGACATTCCATGATAGACAAGTCAAACGCGCACCTGTGTTCACAGCAGCCATGGACAATGCGACAGTAAAGACGAAAGTGCCCAAGATGGCCAAACCATGAACCCACAATCGCCCCTGAAGGACCAAGTCATACACCAGGCTAAGAAATATATACACAGTCCATGCAATGTTAACCTCACAAAATCCAGCCCCCCCCCCCACCCACCCCAGCATCCCAAACATGCCAGTAGCCATGGATCCCCCCAACGTGAAACCTCCCCTTAACCCTCCCCCCCAACTTCAGAGAGGCAAACAGCCAAACAGACAATAAGTCAGTGGGGAACACCCGACAGGGGTACATCAGAAAGTGCGCGCTGCCACTCTCCGGCCCATAGCTCCAGATTGTACCGCCCCTGGTGGAGTTCAGGGCCGAGACAGTGGTCCTTGGTATACATTACCACTGGGGTGCAATGTCCAGAAAGGTCGCCGCTTACGTATCTCCCCAGCTCTCAAATGGTGAATCAGGCGCCAGCTAGTGGTCCGGTATGATGCGGGTCGGAGTACGTAAGATCCGTTAGTCTTCATGGTGCTCTGGAGGCAGGTCATCATTCTCTTGTTCGTCCGCAGGGACTTGTTCATCCCTGCGCGCCCGTCGGATCGTCTTAAGGAAGTCCTCAGCTTTCTGCGGGTTGGTGAAAAAGCGCTGCTTGCCCTGGAGGGTAACTCTAAGCTTCGCTGGGTACAAGAGGGCATAATCTATTTGGGCCTCCCGCAGTTTTTTCTTCACTGGGAGGAATTTACGCCGCTCGTCCTGAACCATCGGCGTGAAGTCAGGGTAGATGGAGAATGTAATACCTTCAAACCTCAGTGATCTTTGTGTCCGGGCAGCCCTGAGGGCCGTGTCATGGTCACGATAATTCAGAAGACGAGCAATTATAGGTCTCGGTGGCAGGCCAGGTTGGGGCATAGGCGCCAGGGATCGGTGGGCCCTCTCCACGATAAACTGGGACGAGAAGGCTTCCTCTCCGATTGAGCCCTTGAGCAATTTTTCCACATAGAGCTCCATCCTGCCCGTGGCTGTGGACTCCGGCACGTTCGTAATGCGAATGTTGTTCCGGCGGCTTTGTGCTTCCAAGTCCTCGTTCTTTGCCGCTATGATGCGGAGGAGATTGTCCATTCTCGCTAGCTGCGTCGTGTGGGATGCGGCGGCATCAGTGTTGTCGGAGATTCTCTGTTCCGCAGTTGTGAGGCGCTCCTCATGGCGATCCACCTTATGGACCAGCCGTGACGCCGTCCACTTTCTCCACAACGGTGGCGAAGCCTTGACGCATCTCCTGTATCAGGTTGGTAAGGTCCGCAGCAGGAGCGACAGGTGGGGCAGGCTGTGGAGGCGGCACGCTGGGCCCCGGGTTCAACTGCGTCGATGTGTTGATTTTGCGTGTGTTGTCGAAGCTCAGCTTAGGCTGGCGAGTCTCGGGCCGTCCCATGGCAGTGGCCGGAGGCAGGTGAGAGGTCAAAACAGAAAAAGGAAGGATGGCAGAGCGCTGCAGGTAAAAAAAAACGCCAGTAGCAGGTAGAGGGGTCTCAGGCTCGGTGCATTGCAATGTACCGCAATATGGCCGGCGCCGCCAGTAGCGCTATGCGGTTACCGACCGCCCAGTGTTAGTGGCTGCTTGTCCAGTCCTGGGCCCTCAGCTGCAGTATCAGGCACTCGCTGCGTGGAAGCCAGGTAGTGTAGAGGCCAAAGCATCGGCCACCCCGATGGGCTGCAGGGTCAGATCCAAGGAGGCGGGCTATATCAGGCAATGCCGGGGGTAACGTGGCCTGCTGGTCGGTGCCTCTCAGTATGGCAGCCTTGTGTTGCGTGTTTAGCCCCCAGCGCACCCGGCGCTCGAAGTTGTGCAACAATCCGCAGTCCAGGATTGCGGGAAGCGACAGGGGGATTCCGTGCAATGGGGGTAGCCCCGGCCCCCGGTCGAGGATTCCGGCGGACAGCGCCGCGCAAGTTCGGGCCTTCAGCGCCAAAGGAGACAGGCACGGCGACCTAGCAGAGCCGTGGTAGCAGGCGTCGCAGCAGGAGCAGCCCGCCTTCTGTGCTAGCGAGGTGTCGGCTAGGGGGAGACCCAGGGCGAGCGTGCAGCAGTCGCCTACCTTCACAGTCCTCTCCGCATGTCGTCACAAAAGGATCGGGAAGGCAAGGATCTGATGCGGCCTGGGAGCCTCGTGGCAGGCCCCGGGATCGCGTAGTTGTTGCAGCCGAGCGCCCGCCTCTGGCAGCTCCAGAGCAAGTGCCGGGCGGATTTCAGGAGCCCGTATCTTCGGCTCTGGGGATCACAGCCACTCCAGACTTGGACCGAGTGTAGAGAGCACCCCCCGGGTGCGGGATCTGGTCTCCTGGGGGCACCGTGGCACCCCGTGGCGAAGGATTCCGGTAGGATCAGTGACCAAGGAGCGGGAGCTGCAGGTCTAGGCAGCCATTCCGCAAGCGCGCCCTCTAGTGCCCCCCTTGGTGCAATGTCAATTTAACGCTACAGCCACTAAAGGTTCGGTGATCGGTGAAAAGTGAAGCCAAGAGGATGGGCCCAGCCTAGCCTCTGACTGTCACGGATGGGCCCGCCCTTGGCCCAGGCTTTGACCGTGTGTGTCCCGTGCCGCTGGAGGTCAACAGCGCCATTCAGCGTGAGGTGCAGGGGAAACTCCTCCTTGCACAGTGTCCTGGGTCTACGAGTCCCCTCGCCACAAGAAGTCACCACCCGTGTTTGCTTCGTGTCATCCAGTGCTTTCAATCGGTGTCTCTTTCACATTTTACCTTAGTGGTGAAAATTGCACTACAACATAAACTTTAAAAAAATGTACTTAATACATTCTTGAGATGATGGCAAGAGAACATTGAGAAAGGACTTGTTTTCAAAATAAACATGACAGATCAGAAAAGCATACATTAACTCTTGAGACATAGAGACATTTGAGATTTTGGTTGAAATATTTTGTGACATTGAAAAAATTACGCAAAACCAGATAACTCCCTTTCGTGTGCTTGCATTGCTGGATTGAATCAAGGAAATCCCCTCCTTGTCAGGAGACTTACTGCACTGGCACTCTTCATGGTTAAATGCAGAGTGAAGAATGTGATGTGGTGGTGGAAAGGCCTTCTACCACAGGTTATAGAATGGCTTCCAGACTTAATATTCTGTAAAGATGCTTGAGATGCTTAAACTTCACTGGCTCTTCGCCCAGCCATATTCAGTTCCCGTTCCTACAATATCTTGTACCCCATTCCCAAGAAGAACATAGAAACCATGTAGAATCTGCATAGCATGATTCATGTGTAATATGTTTAGAATAACTTGGTGATAACTGCTGTGTGACAAATAAACACTTTAGTAGTAACTGTACATTAGATTTGACTCTGTCTGCTTGATATATCCAATGCTGTTGTACATCAACTTATAACTGATGCCACTCTTGCAATCTTGAGGAATAAGAAATTAATTAAAGAGACTTTTGTTGATTTAATGCTCCCCTTTATTTACTGTATGGCTTGTTTCTCTTTACTTCACCTCAGCTGCAGCAATTAATTGATGTTGTTTTTTTTTCAGCCCCTTAATTCCCTTTGTTCAACAAATTCCACCACATATCCTTCTTGAGATGGGCAGGTGAGTAGGATTCATGCACAGATATGTTATAGAAAATATGAACTAGAGGTTGGGACTGAGGGCCTGATTTAGAGTTTGTCAGACAGTTATCCGGTCACAAAGGTGACAAATATCACTGCCGCCTTATTTCCAGTGCCATAGGATATAATGCACTTGTAATAAGGCTGACGGGATATCAGTCATGTTTGTGACAGATAATCGTCACCCAAACTATAAATCAGAGCCTTAGTTTCTCAGTAAAATGTCTGGGAAATACAAGAGTGGTTTTATCTGTTGTTTTTCTTCTATTCTCATCTTCTGAGGACCGTCATTGAGTGCATCCTTGCCTCCATGTTGCCAGCCTTCCTGGCCCACATCATCAATCAAACGCAGATTTGAGTTGTCAATGGTGTCCTTAAATTGAAAAAAAGAAATAAGTGCAGGGGCCCAAAGACTTGCTTTGGTGTCCGGCCCTGCTGGATGTCGGTGTTGCAGAATGCCGGAATTGTAGAAAACCATGATTGCCTACTTTTTATACCACCTCATGCCTCTTTTCTTCCACCACCCTGCAGTTCCTGTCTCTTTTGTTCATTTTTGTAAGTTCTTTTCGATCCCTGCCGTCTCCATTTGTCCCTGTTTTTCTCTTTCTCTCCTACTACTTTCTGTTTTCTGCCTTTTTGACTCTTGCTCATGGTCATCATTTGTTGATCAAAAATAATTCCTGAACTCCAGAAATGTGTTTTGTTCTCCACCACCTGAATACATTGGCACACATCGAGCACTGGTATTTAGTGTTTTAGTACAAAATCTTACATTTAGAAAGAGATAGGCTTTGGTGTCAAATATATGCTTCTAAATGTCCCATTGTTCAGCCTCATGGAATGTGTGTTGTTTTTAAAAGAACGTGAAACATCAACGGTTGATTCAGAAAGGTTTTTGTCTGTAAGAGTGGCTAACTTCTTAATATCCCCAAGCAAGGTTCCCCTCCTCAAGAAAAAATGTTTGTGGAAAGGGGCAAACATGTTGCTTGACATTTTCCCATTTAAAAAATTGCTCTCCTGTTGGAACCTAAATGGCTCCTTGTTAGACCCGTCTGCTTCTGAGAGTCCCTTCACCACTATGATTTCTTTTGTTCCCCTATACCTCCCAAAATTTGTCGCTTTCTTTGTCTACCAGAACCTTTTGTGTGCTGTTTCATGGGGCTAGATGTTCCTTGACGCCCAGTTGTTCACAAGGTTTTTGGCACCTATTTACAAGACACCTGATGAAACCTGTGACATTATAGACTGGGATTGGCAACCTGTATGAATGACCTCAAAATGGTGGCCATCCATTTCCCTCATGTGAGTGACTCCCCTTGGAGCCTCCATGAACCTTGACCTTTCAAGGTTTTGGCGCCCTTTTATTTGGCGCGCATTCCTGACAGGAATTACCTTATTTCCCTCAGGTACACAAAATGGCTGCTCTAGAACCCCAGTATGGTGGCTGTTAGGGTCCCAAATACCCCAGAAGTGTTATGTCATTGGCCTAGCCCAAAGAAGGTTCTAGAACCTACTGGCACGAGCCAGCACCTCAGGGCATTGGCTATATAAGGTCCAGTCCCTGGCGGCCGTTTTAGATGACCAGAAGACTAGATAGGATAATGATGTTCCAGATCTAGGTGAAGAAGGAGATTCCAGACTTGACACCAGATTGACACCTGCCCTGTTGACCCCTGAGGCAGCTAGTAGCGCGGGCAGTAGAGCAAGCAAGAGTCACTGGCGTGGATCCTGACTGGCGTTCCAGTCAGCCGTGTGTGCGGTGACCTCGCGACTACAGCGCCTGCCCAGCGAGTGCCTCGTCACCCCCAAAAGACTGTGGCCGTTTTTCGTGTACCTCCCCCCCCCCCACCCCCCCCCCCCCGGTGGTGAATTACGACCGACTCGGGTCGCGAGGCGAGAGCATGTTCGCCGCGACCGCGAGCGTCTTCTGTGCCCCTTGTGCGACAGACGCCTCCAGCGAGGAGCTCGGACGTCTCCGAGCTCCACTGGCGTAGAGTGCTTCCTGCGCAGACTGAGGTGAGGTGGTGCGCCGGGGCGGGGAAAGGCCGGCCTTCGTTGGGCGGGACTACTGTCTCTGCCCCTCCCCAGTGAATCGGCGGCTGTAGCTGTGGGCGGGAACCATCCCTGTTTGAGGAAGTCGGAGGGAGGTCCGTGGAGCCCCTGAGAACCCGTCGCTGGCGAGAGATGTGCTGAACCCGACTGAATCGCTTTTCGATTGCAGCCGATGTGAGGTGGGCCAGTTTCTTCAGGTGGGAAGCAGTGATATAATGGAACTGTGAACCGGCACTTACTTGACTGAGCGCGAAGATTGTGTGACCTCTTCGGCAGCCCCGTTCGTCAGTCTAAAGACTTTGAACTTGTGCCGCCTGAGTGCTAGCGGTAACAAAGCCCCTAGGCGCGCTTAGACCCCACCGGCAAACAGAGAACTCAACCCGGTGGCAGCCGAGTATAAATGAAGTGCTCACTGTGTTTCCTTGCTTTGTAGATATACGCACCTATCCCCCGAGTGATTCTTAAAGAGTCCCAACACTCTTTTGTGCCCAGAGAAGCCTGTATTCATTAGCAGTGAAGTCATCATAAACTGTAAGAGTAATCTTTCCATCCTGAAACGTATTGCAAGTTAAAGTTCCTGAAATATTTAATTGGTGGCAGCGATACCAGAATGAACATGTGATTGTTTATTTAAATGAACCAGTATTTATTCTGCTGAACAAAAAGTGATATTTATTCTATTTATTGATGATATTTATTCCTGATATTTATTCTATTTATTGATGATATTTATTCCTGAGGTATCTACTGTATTCAACCCGAAATCAAAACTCAGCAAATTGTGGCCAAAAGAAATGTGTATGTGCTTTCCTAATTGATCCCCATTCACGACAGAGAATTTTTACATAAAGGAATCTGATTTTTCTACAACAGTGGTGTGGTGTCCTTCTTTTTGGTGGTTGTTCAAGGAGATATTATTGGGTCAAAGCCGGCTTAACACGACAGCCTTCACTTGCCTTGACACTTGAGCCAAGCAACCCCCTTGGTAGACAAAGAAAAGCGACAAATTTTGGGAGGTACAGGGGAACAAAAGAAATCATAGTGGTGAGGGAACTCTCAGAAGCAGACGGGTCTAACACGCGTCCCCCCCAGCTGAAAGTGGGGAGAGCTACCCAACCCCTTGGGAGTTCTCAACACTAAGGCGGAAATACCTGGAGAGACCGTCTGCATTGGCGTGGTCAACTCCGGGCCGGTGTTCCACCCGAAAGTCCATTCCCTGTAGGGAGATAGACCACCTCAACAGGTTGGGGTTTTCCCCCTTCATCTGTATGAGCCAACGAAGGGGTCGGTGGTCTGTCTGAACAAGGAAGTGCGAACCAAACAAGTATGGTCGCAGCTTCTTCAGTGCCCAGACCACCGCAAAGGCTTCCCGTTCAATGGTACTCCACCTCTGTTCCCGGGGATGCAGTCTCCGTGACAGAAAGACCACGGGTTTATCCAGGCCCTCCTCATTGAGTTGCGATAACACCGCCCCAATGCCAATGTCGGATGCATCTGTCTAGACAATGAATTCCTTTGTGAAGTCTGGAGCCTTCAAAATGGGAGCGTTACACAATGCTTGTTTCAGAGCGTTGAAGGCTCGCTGACAAGCCTCCGTCCAGATGACTCTCCTGGGTTGCTTTTTGGCCGTGAGTTCAGTAAGGGGTGCCACGATAGTGCCATACCCCTTCACAAACCGTCTGTAGTAACCTGTGAGGCCCAGGAAGGCTCGGACCTCAGTCTGGGTCTTGGGGGGTTTCCAGGCCATGATTGCCTCAATCTTCGCCTGAAGGGGCTGCACCTTTCCCCTGCCCACCATGTGACCTAAGTACACTACCGACCCCTGTCCAATCTGACATTTGCTGGCCTTGATCGTCAAGCCAGCCCTTTCCAGGGTCTGGAGAACGGCCTGCAAGTGATCCTCCCAACCGCTACTGAAGACAGCTATGTCATCTAAGTAGGCAGCAGAGAAGGACTCCATCCCGGTGAGGATCGTGTTCACCAACCGCTGAAAAGTGGCAGGAGCGTTCTTGAGCCCGAAAGGGATGACGCAGAACTGGTAGTGTCCATCAGGTGTGGAGAAGGCTGACCTTTCCTTGGCTCCATCAGTCATGGGAATCTGCCAGTACCCCGCAGTGAGGTCAATAGTACTGAGATATTGGGAAGGTCCCAACCGGTCAATCAGTTCATCCGCCCGTGGGATCGGATGAGCATCCGTTTTGGTTGCCGAATTTAGTCCTCGGTAATCCACACAGAATCGTAATTCTGGTGTGGCGCCAGGTGGAGCAGCTTTGGGCACCAAAACCACTGGGCTAGACCAAGGGCTACTTGAAGGTTCAATGACCCCTAGCTCCAGCATCTTAGCTACTTCACTTTGAATGCTGGCCTTCACCTTGTCAGACAGCCGGTAAGACTTGGACTTCACAGGTGGGCTGTCTCCTGTGTCCACATCATGGGTACACAGGTGGGTCTTACCCGGGACAAGGGAGAACAGAGGAGTGAATGACCCCAAGACCTGGCGACATTCCTCCTGCTGCTCAGGAGTCAGGGATGGCGAAAGTTTCACTCCCTCCACCGACCCATCCTTTTCTTGAGACGCAAAAAGGTCAGGGAGAGGCTCTGTGTCCTCTTCCTCTGATCCATCAGTCACCATAACCAACATGACTTCGGGCCTCTCGTAGTGGGGCTTGAGGCGGTTGGCATGTAACACCAGATGTGGGTGCCGTGGGGTCTTCATGTCCACCAAGTAGGTAGCCTTGCCCATCTTCTCCAACACCTCATAGGGGCCTGTCCAACGGTCCTGGAGGGCACTCAGCTCTCCAGGCTCCATCACCCACACCTTCTGACCAGGCTCCAGCTCCACTGGGTGAGCATTGTGGTCATACCACGCTTTCATCACAGACTGGCTGGCTTCCAAGTTGTCAGAAGCTTGCTTCCACAACTTAGCCATTTGGCTCCGGAAGGCCAGCATGTAGCTCACCACGTCCTGGGGAACTTTCCGGGAGACTTTTCCCAGGAGTCCCTCACCAGGCTGAGAGGTCCACGTACAGGGTGCCCGTACAAAAGCTCAAAGGGGCTGAAACCCACTCCCTTCTGCGGCACTTCCCTGTAAGAAAAGAGCAAACAGGGTAGGAGGACGTCCCATTTCCTCCGCAGGCTTTCGGGTAGACTTCTGATCATACCCTTTAAGGTTTTGTTGAACCTTTCCACAAGAAAAGAAGAGAGGTCTGGTCAGTCACAGGACTGCCAGGGGTATGGAGCAAATGATAGAAGGGTTTTTAACACAATCACTCTGATTGAGTAGGAAGGCCCTCACACACCGACCTGGTCAGTGTCATGCTTCATCATCGGGCCCCACCGAAGAGACTGAGTGCCTCTTCGGTGTGCTACGACGCCAGAAAGACTGCGGAGCTGGTCGTGTGGGGAGGACGTGTTGTGAAAATTAGAAATTAAAAGTGCCTAACAGGGTATCGACAAAAACTTTAATGAGTGATCCCTAAGACACGTGTAAGTGGTATATGTGTCTGAATTTAAGTGCCAAGGTTGTTAGGATTTGGTTAAATTCAGCTAAATACCACGTGGTTAAATTAATCAGTCAACATGTTTCTGCCGTACTCGTGGTATGTATTCACCAAGGCATTCTTCAGGACTATACCCCGGCGGTAGGGACACTCTAATAGTCCACCCTAACCTGGGGACGTGAAAGTGAAAAAAGAAAAGTGAAAAAAGTGCTTAAAAAATTAGAAGAGCAAAATGCTCATTCTAAAAAACCCCAAATTCAGGGGTGTCTCAGCACCTGTAAGAGAGAATATACAAACAAACATATATAGACATACATACAGTTAGTGTACGCTAGGGTAAAGTTATCATAGTGCTCCTAAGATGGTGGCAAACATTAGTGTGCACACAATAAATGATATTTTATGCACCATCCAAGTAGCCCTTGGGGATGTTGTAGTATTATACATTAGGAGGTGAAGTGCTAGAGGTGGTTTAAAACTACAATTGTAGAGGGGGGAGTAAAAACACAATATGAATTCTCCATAAGGAGGGATCAATTTGACCAAAAAGGTCTGTGACCCCCCTAAGATGGTAAGTATGGGTGGTATCTCACTTTAAAATAGGGCGCTACTAGCACCATGGGTCTCGGGAGGAGGATTGGAGCGCGCCTGGCACATCCTAAGAAAGGAAAGAGTTAAATGTCATTGCAACCTAAGCGTTCAAGTACTTAGCTTATGGCGATCGTGAAAATCGTTCTGCTGAGAATGGAGACTCACGCCCTCAGCGCTCTCAACCCGCTTCTTAACCTGCAAGAATCCTCAAGACCGGACCCCGACGATGGAGAGCGGGGCCGGTGAATGCGTTTAAAAGCGCTGTGTTTTCGTTTCAGCGCGCGATTCCGGGTTGGGCGTGTCTCGCTCAAAGCGAGGCTTGGAACGCACACGCCCATGTGGGCGGGGTGCGTTTAGCTTTCAGAACGAGGCTTGGAGTCGTGCGCCTATCGTTCTCCTGGTTTAACACTTACTGCTGGTTAGATGTTAGTATTGGCAAGCTTACGGTTGCCGTGGAAACAAAGCACTCGTTTCTTTGATAGTGAAACGAGGATATTCAAATGTGCAAGTACCTTTGGCTACAGGGAAATTTAGAAAAGAACTTAGCACTGCTATGAGTTAGGGGATAATTGTAAGGCATTCAGTTTGAAATGCACAGATTATTAGGGAAATTCAAGAGCATTTATGTTTAGCTGTCAGACATAATCCGATATTTAGGGCAATTGATAGTGAAAATGCACAGGTTTTTTCAGTATTCAGGCTGTCAGACATAATCCGATAATAAGGCATTGATAGTAAAAATGCACAGGTTTTTTTCAGTATTCAGAGTAGGTCACTCAGATCGCCTTTGTATTTCGTGTCAGATACAACTTCAGAGATATGAGGCTGGAAGCCAGGGGGTTCATGATAGGACTGTGTTCCAGGGGATGTCGTCATTGAGGCCATTGATGTTGGTCCCCAGACGATATACCCAACGCTGTTCTTTTTCGAACAGTCTGTTTTGTACATTCCTAGTACCATCGATCGCTTCAATGACAGTCCACCTCATGTCATTGGTAGTGTGATTTTTATCCAGAAAATGGCGGCTCAGTTTCGTTGTTGCTTTTTTGCACCTTATGTTGCTCCGGTGCTCACAGATACGTTGTTTTACCTTTCTTGTGGTCATACCTACGTAACGGAGCTGGCAAGGACAGGTGATGAGATAGATCACGTTGATCGAGTTGCAATTAGTGTGTTCACGTTGGGTCCACACTTTACCTTCTTCCAGTGTCAATGTTTTAGTAGCTTGTGTTAAGTGGCACACACTACAGTCCGAGCAGGGGTAGTGCCCGGTAATTTTCGGAAGGCCCCATGATGTCGTCACTGACGGTGTTGTGTTTGGTGGTTTCTCTTTTGGGCGAGTGTGGACCAAGGCATCTTTTAAACTGCGTCCCTTTTTGAACGAAAAAAGGGGTTTGTCCCAATCCTTTTTCAAGGTTTTCACAATATTCCAATGTTTATTTATGCTTTTATTCATAGTGTTAGAGAGACTGCTGTATGTGGTAACACAGGTGAGCGGGATCTGTTCTGGAATGTTAGTTCTTTCTTCAAGCAGTGCTTCCCTTGGTTGATTTTTGGCTCTTTTGAATCCCTTGTTAAGGGTAGATATCGGGTAGCCTCTATTTTTTAGTTTTTCTGTGAGGTTGATTGATTGATCTTTGAAGTCTGTGGTCGTACTGCAGTTCCTTCTTAGCCTGAGGTATTGTCCGTAGGGGAGGTTTTCTTTCAGCGGACGAGGATGGAAGCTGCTAAATTCCAGAAGGTTGTTCTTTGCGGTTGGTTTGTTATGGGTTTTAGTGGTAAGTGTTGTTCCACTAATTGAGACGACCACATCTAAGAACACAATGTCTGTTTTGCTCGTGGTGTTTGTAAACCTTAGATTGTGGTCTAGGGTGTTAATCCATGTAAGGAAGTTTTCCAGGTCAGTATTACTGCCATTCCAGATAAGCAAAATATCATCAATGTAACGCTTCCACAGAAGCATTGACGAAAAAAAGGTTGCATTGGGTGGCAGAATATGTTTGGCTTCAAAGTCTGCCACATACAACCCCGCCACGCTTGGCGCAAAAGTACTGCCCATAGATGTACCAGAGCATTGTAGGTACAGTTGGTCTTTGAAGGAGAAAAAGTTCTCTTTCAGTGCTATGGTGGCACACTCAATAATGAACTTTTTCGGTGTCTGGTATTGGCAGGCAGTTGAGTCAAGTACCTTAGTAAGGACCTCGATGGTGTCGTCCTGTGGGATACTTGTGTAGAGGCTTTCTACATCTAATGTCACAAGGGTGATTGAGTTTTCAGGGAATGTGATCTCCGCTAGCAGTCGCAACAAGCTTTTTGTGTCCTTCAGGTAAGTAGGTGTAGACTGTACCAATGGTTTTAGAAAGTAATCACAAAATTGTGATAAAGGCTCTAGAAGTGAACCAATCCCTGAGACGATTGGACGTCCAGGTGGTGGTAGTCTGTTCTTGTGCATTTTCGGCAACGTATAAAAGTAGGGTATAACACTACTTGTGTTGTTCAGAAATGCTGCTTCATTCTTTGATAGATGATCTTGATCCTCCGCTTGTTTCACCAGGGAGGTGATCCTTTTTGTGAGGTCAGCAGTTGGATCCGATGTAAGTGGAATATAATTTCTGACATCACCAAGTAGATTTTTACAGGTGTTCTCGTAGTCGGTTGTATTCTGGATAACAATCCCTCCGCCCTTGTCTGCAGGCTTTATAGTTATGGTTTAAACCACCTCTAGCACTTCACCTCCTAATGTATAATACTACAACATCCCCAAGGGCTACTTGGATGGTGCATAGTCCTGAAGAATGCCTTGGTGAATACATACCACGAGTACGGCAGAAACATGTTGACTGATTAATTTAACCACGTGGTATTTAGCTGAATTTAACCAAATCCTAACAACCTTGGCACTTAAATTCAGACACATATACCACTTACACGTGTCTTAGGGATCACTCATTAAAGTTTTTGTCGATACCCTGTTAGGCACTTTTAATTTCTAATTTTCACCACACGTCCTCCCCACACGACCAGCTCCGCAGTCTTTCTGGCGTCGTAGCACACCGAAGAGGCACTCGGTCTCTTCGGTGGGGCCCGATGATGAAGCATGACACTGACCAGGTCGGTGTGTGAGGGCCTTCCTACTCAATCAGAGTGATTGTGTTAAAAACCCTTCTATCATTTGCTCCATACCCCTGGCAGTCCTGTGACTGACCAGACCTCTCTTCTTTTGTTGTATTACATTTAACCGGGGATTAAGAGAGTGTCCTTGATTCTCCCTACCTCTCCCTTTGTTGATATATATGAACCTTTCCACAATTGGTAAACCTGTAGGTCACCCCACACTCCTTCCATATTGCCCGCATGTACGCTGACATGAAGTTGGTCCCCCTGTCAGACACAACTTCCTTGGGGAATCCCACTCGGGTAAAGATCCCCATCAGGGCCTTTGGCACTACTGGTGCAGTAATGGTTCTCAGAGGTATTGCCTCCGGATACCTTGTGGCATGATCCACCAGTACCAGGATGAACCTGTGACCGGATGTTGTCGGCGGATCTAAGGGCCCAGCAATGTCGATGCCCACCCTTTCAAAGGGGGTGCCAACGACGGGAAGTGGTTCCAGGGGAGCCTTCAGCTTCATCCCTGTTTTCCCACTGGCTTGGCATGACACACACGACCGACAGTATGTATCGGACGCCACCCTCATTCGAGGCCAATAAAAATGGGGGACAAGCCGTGCAAAGGTCTTGTCCTGTCCCAGGTGTCCTGCCAAGGGAATCTCGTGAGCCAACTCTAATAGGAAGGCTCGGTAACACTGTGGGACTACCAGGGCCCGTGACAGTCCGTGCACTGGCGCCCTGGGCTCACTGTAGAGGAGTCCATCCTCCCAGTAAACACGATAGTTCCCAGACTCGTTACCTGCTGCCTGGGCTTCAGCCTGTTGCCTCAGACCCTCGAGGGTGGGACATTCCCTCTGTCCCTTGCTCAGCTCCTCCCTGGATGGTCCTCCCTCCACTTGCCACTCAGCGGGCATAGGCAGATCCTCCAACGGAACCATGTCCTCCTCCGCGGACTCCGGGTCCATCTCCTCCGATGGCCTATCCGTCTCACGGGGCACGGACATCGAGGCAGGCTCCTCCTGTCCTCGAGATGCTCCCTCATCGGCCGCTGGATGGGCCATTGTTCCAGGCTCCAACCCATGCGACTTCTCCTCCCGAGCAGCCGCCGACCTGGTACTCACACAGGCCCAATCAGGTGTACCCAGCATCTCAGAATGAGTCCGGTATTCCACCTCCTTCCAAGCATTGTGCTCCATATCATTGCCCAGCAGACAATCGACTGGCACGGCGGGGCTTACGGCAACTCGAACTGAACCTGCAACCCCTCCCCACTCAAAGGGAACCTCAGCCACGGGATAGTGGCTCATTCTGCCGTCAGCCATCGCGGCTGGATGAAGTACGCCTGGAATCACCTGCTCTGAGGACACCAGATGACTCCTGACTATAGTCATACTGGCTCCTGTATCTCTCAGAGCTTCCCCTCTATGGCCATTGATGGTGACCCATTGCCCATACTTGGTAGTATTTGGGGGCACCTGGATCTTTGGAACCATCTCCCGATCACCCAGGGACACTAAGGTGACACCCGCCCACTCCCTCCCCTTAACTAAGGGCATCTCCTCCCCGAGCGCTACACTAGCAACTCCCGAGGCCTTTCCTCCAGTGGGAGGGGGTGGTCTCTTTGGGCATTTCGCGTCTCCCTTATAATGTACAACACCACCGCACTCAAAGCAATGGACAACCCTTGTCTGCTGACTCTTGCCAGGATTAGGGTTCTTTTGCGGGCTAGCCTTAGAGTTGGAGAAGAAACTTTTCCCCTTAAAGTTATTTTGGGGGCCTTTGGAGAACTCCTGTTTCTTATTATCTCCCCCCTCTTTCTTCTGGGAGGCGCCCTGTCCGGACTTCTGAGAATCTCCTCCCGTCCCCTTCGTGGACACTCGGGTACTTACCCAAATGTCCGCCTCCTCAGCAAGCTTACGGGGGCAAGTAAGTTTGCTGTCTACCAGGTGCTGCCTCAGCTCAGGAAGACATTTCTCGAGTAGATGTTCCTTGAGTATGAGATTGTACAACCCTCGATAGTCTTCCACCTCACTACCTTGGACCCACCCATCCAGGGCTTTCTTGGCATAATCCAGGAAGTCAACCCAATTCTGTGAGCTCAGTTTGTGGCTGCCCCTAAACCTCTGCCGGTATTTCTCGGGGGTCAACCCAAACTTTCTGATGAGCGCCACCTTCATGGCGGGGTAGTCTACCTGATCCTCCCGGTTTAGGGCCAATAGGGCATCCCTACCTGTTGGAGGCATGTAGCGATACAATCCACCACCCCAATGCTTCTTGTGGATCCCATGGGCTCTTAAGGAGACCTCATAGGCTGCCAGCCACTTAGCTATGTCATCTCCAACGGTATAGCTAGCGACCACGTCCTTGGGCAAGTGAGGCCTGAGCTCCCTGGCAAATTCCTTAGACTCGACACCCTCCGGAGTGATGTTATGGGCCCTGAGGTCGAGTTCTCGTAGCTTGAACTCGTGTTCCATCCTCTTCCCTTCCATCTCCAGCTTAGCTAACTCCCACCTCAATTGTCTTTCCTCTCTTCTATCAGCTAACTCGGTCTCTGACACCCCTCCTGTTGATGCACTGCTGCCCTCCCGTGAGGTTACCTTGGGGCTGATTATCATCTCACCCACCCCCAGGGGACATTCCGCAGCTCTCTCAACGACAGTACCCCTGTCTGACTCCTCCTCCTCTACCATACCCTCCGGATGTGCTTCCACCCAGGCTCGCAGACTAATGCGGAGCTCCTCTCTTTTGGCCCCTCGCCTAACGAACACTCCCCTTTCCTGACAGAACTCCTTGAGCTGCGCCACAGTATAGGTCTCCAGCTCTGACATATCGAATTCCATCTTGTCAGTGAAAAGTGTGGACAACCACCTCGAAGTAGGTTACAAGGATAGGAACTCTTGAGGGTCACCTCCACCCACCTCCAGAAGAGAATTTGGAAAAAGCAAAATATTGAATTGGAGGGCCGCTGGGAGAAAACTACGGGTGTGTACCTGTGGCGCACACGGAATTATTATGGGGTCCAAAACAAGCACGGCTCGTAATCCCACCGCTGCCACCAATTTTATGTTGGACCTGCGATGGGCAAGTCCAGCACAAAGGGGGTAGCTTGGCTCAAGTGTCAAGGCAAGTGAAGGCTGTCGTGTTAAGCCGGCTTTGACCCAATAATATCTCCTTGAACAACCACCAAAAAGAAGGACACCACACCACTGTTGTAGAAAAATACGATTCCTTTATGTAAAAATTCTCTGTCGTGAATGGGGATCAATTAGGAAACCACATACACATTTCTTTTGGCCACAATTTGCTGGGTTTTGATTTCGGGTTGAATACAGTAGATAACTCAGGAATAAATATCATCAATAAATAGAATAAATATCAGGAATAAATATCATCAATAAATAGAATAAATATCACTTTTTGTTCAGCAGAATAAATACTGGTTCATTTAAATAAACAATCACATGTTCATTCTGGTATCGCTGCCACCAATTAAATATTTCAGGAACTTTAACTTGCAATACGTTTCAGGATGGAAAGATTACTCTTACAGTTTATGATGACTTCACTGCTAATGAATACAGGCTTCTCTGGGCACAAAAGAGTGTTGGGACTCTTTAAGAATCACGCGGGGAAGGCACACGAAAAACGGCCACAGTCTTTTGGGGGTGACGAGGCACTCGCTGGGCAGGCGCTGTAGGCGCGAGGTCACCGCACACACGGCTGACTGGAACGCCAGTCAGGATCCACGCCAGTGACTCTTGCTTGCTCTACTGCCCGCGCTACCAGCTGCCTCAGGGGTCAACAGGGCAGGTGTCAATCTGGTGTCAAGTCTGGAATCTCCTTCTTCACCTAGATCTGGAACATCATTATCCTATCTAGTCTTCTGGTCATCTAAAATGGCCGCCAGGGACTGGACCTTATATAGCCAATGCCATGAGGTGCTGGCTCGTGCCAGTAGGTTCTAGAACCTTCTTTGGGCTAGGCCAATGATATAGCACTTCTGGGGTATTTGGGACCCTAACAGCCACCATACTGGGGTTCTAGAGCAGCCATTTTGTGTACCTGAGGGAAATAAGGTAATTCCTGTGAGGAATGCCGCCAAATAAAAGGGCGCCAAAACCTTGAAAGGTCAAGGTTCATGGAGGCTCCAAGGGGAGTCACTCACATGAGGGAAATGGATGGCCACCATTTTGAGGTCATTCATACAGGTTGCCAATCCCAGTCTATAATGTCACAGGTTTCACCAGGTGTCTTGTAAATAGGTGCCAAAAACCTTGTGAACAACTGGGCGTCAAGGAACATCTAGCCCCATGAAACAGCACACAAAAGGTTCTGGTAGACAAAGAAAAGCAACACATTTTGGGAGGTACAGGGGAACAAAAGAAATCATAGTGGTGAGGGGACTCTCAGAAGCAGACGGGTCTAACACTCCTCCTGATAACAACTGAGAACGACGATTGGCCTAGTCTCATGATTAAATGGCTTACATTAAGGGCTATGGTGACTAAACGAAATATAGCATGGAAATGCGGAGCAACAGAAATCGCTACGGGAGAGGAGTGGGAGAACGAGCTCGATTGGTTTTGGCAGGCGTAAGTCACAATATATAAAAGTAGAGGATGCCCTAAGAAGGGAGAGAAAATCTGGGAGGCCTGGCAAACATATAGAGGGTTGTAAGTAGATACATTGATGCATAGATTGAACTTGTTAAGATTGTAGCCAATTGTGTAAATATTTTACATGGAACTCATATAAAATGCGTGATATTCTATAATTGTTATTTGTATGTACCGATTTTGTTAACGTTTAATAAAAAGATTTATAAAAAAAAAAAAAGAATAGGTAGATTTCATGCTTATCACAAAACCATAATACATTAAATATGTGTTGAAGGGTAACAAGCCAGCCATGACACAACTGATACCCTGGCAAAGACAACTTAGGTACAACATCATAGCCGTGACCCAGGGCACCCCATGAGGTTAGTCTATGGTTAAGTCCTTCAAGGTTCATTACTGCTTAGATTTAGCCTACTCTTCACTCATTGATAACTGACAGCCCTACTGTAAGGTCCACTAATTCACTTTTCTATAGTGTGATATTCAGTAAGCTTGAGTGCATGATCTGATACGCTAAAAAGCTGGACCTTTCACTTGAATTCCTCCCAAAAGTTTGAGGATAATGTCATGAATGCTAAATAATCTTTCTGCATCGTAGGATCTTCATTGATAGTCGTAAACCTTGAATAATTCTGTGCTGCCTGCGCAGACCCCAGAACCACTTCTTCAATACATATTGAGAATTCAGGAAAAATATTTGTTTAGTGTTGATAACTAAAAGCCATTTTCCATACATTTACAGTGTAGACTATCAGAGATGTGTTGTTCTGGAGAATGCTGGCAAGACTTGCGGGAGGAATGTAATAAAAAAAGCGTACAACACTTTGTCATAAGAAAAGGACTGTGCTTGGAAAAGACAGTCTGATGAGCTAACACTGGTCATTGATGTCGAGAGGCCTGGTCTTATCCTGCTCTCCTTCTAAGGAAAGCTCAACCTCAACAAACCTCCTACATCATCATAACTGTTCAACTTCAAGATAGGTTGACAGGACCTTCCTCAACATCGAAGACAGCCACGGTAACGCTGTTGCACTCTCGATCATTGTCGGCATCCCATCATTGGACACAAAGTAATTACCGGCGTTAAGGTAAAAGTCTTCAGCTCATGATGCAATCATTGAATTTGGCAGCATGGTTCCTGAGGTCTCCCAGTATGGACACTTAAATCTTCCAGAACATTGCATGAACATTTTGAAAGAAGCTAAGCGTCCTTCCACAAGGGTATGCTTTTAAGTAGGGGCGCTTCCGCATATGATGTCTTGCGAAGACCTATGATCCCGTCACAGTACAGAAAAATATATTTATTGCATCTCGCCAAGTGAGGCCTCCAACTGTCCTCTATCAGAGTTCACTTAGCAGCTATTGCTGCATATGGAAGATCGCCAAATCAGCTGTCCTTTTTTAAGATCCTAGTTGTTAAAGACTTTCTAGAAGGACTCAAAAAGGTTTTCCACCTCACAGAAATCGTTCACCTCCTTGGGAATTGAATCAGGTGCCTAAATTGAAGGGTCTTCTTTTCGAACCAATCCATAAAGCAACACTGCAACTCTTAGCATAGAAAACAGCTTTTTTATTTTGTAATTACTTCAGCTCATAGAGTCAGTGAATTGCAGGCTGTATCCTCTGTTGACCCCTTCACGATTTTCCATCACAATAGGGTTGTCTTAAGCACGCACCCCTCTTTCGTGCCTAAAGTTGTATCAGAGTTCCTGTCAGGATTCCCCGGCCGCTGGTAAATCACTGACTGCCATGCGAGTCAGAGAGAGCTCGCAAACTACATTTCCCATGAGCCTTCGCGCGGCGCGCTAGAATGACGCTGTGCGACCGGAAAGGATATCATGGCGTTTTCCGATGGAAGCGTTGCCGATTATCCTGCTTGGCGAGTAGTTTTTCTGCTCGTGTTTCCTGAGATCTAGCTGGCGTTTTGTGGAGGTGGGCTGCGGTAAGCTCACGTTATCGCTATTCCGGATCTGTGGATTGTTTTGGTGGGGCTTAGGAAGCGCCCGCAACGAGAACGGTTTACCGGTGTTCTCTGCACCTGGATTGTGGATTACTGTGGTGGGGCTTAGGAAGCTCCCGCAACGAGAACGGTTTACCGGTGTTCTCTGCACCTGGATTGTGGATTACTGTGGTGGGGCTTAGGAAGCGCCCATATCGAGAGCGGAGAACGCTGTCTCAGGTTTTCCTAATATCGCGTGGTGTGCTTGTGTTCGAGTGCATTCCTGGGGAGCATGGTGTTCGTTTAACTGCTCCAGAACTATCTACGGGGAGCGCAAAGCTCCTGTCACTGCAGTACACCTAGGCTTAGGTGCCGCTTGTTCATTCTATGAACGTTACTTTCCTGTTTGCGCTTGCAGAGAAGAATCTGTACAGACGCTGTGTTTTGCTTTGCGCTGGGCATATTTTTTGTTACTACTTTTATACCAGGAACTTACTTGGTGAACAAACGATCTAGGGGATGTATGAATCATACTGGGGTTGACTCTTTAGCTTCCTGCGCTAACCCTTTAACCTTCTAATCATACATTTCCTCGGAGGGGGAATCCTTACCTGTTATTAGGAAGATACCGGAAAGGAGTGTTATTTACAGAGTTTATGTCCTGGGCATTCTGGTTATCTTTATCCCCATTTCTGGGTGGGTTTACCTACATCTTCTCTGTCCATCTATTAAGGTTACTGAAAGGGAGTGAAACAGTGGTTTACTGATGCTTTCTTTTGTTGTGTCTTATAGTAGGAAAACCAGGGGATTTAGAAGAAGCCCTTTATATCACTCCTTCGTTTCTGCACACCTGTAGGATATTGCAGGTGAGGTAAATGTGTAGTGTATTGGTTAGCTAGTTACCAGCTGAGGGTTATCTTTCCACTCATCCCATGCTTTCTATATCTACAGGTTTTCGGTTCCAGTTGCCCAGCTGTTCCCCTCCGGACCTACCTTTTCCCCCGCTTGATCTCCTTAATAGTCTGTGATCTTGACAGCCAGACTTGGGATGATCTAGAGGTGAGCCCCTTTATAGCATCGATCCAATCCTGAGGAGCAACCACGAAAGACCTGACAGAATAATCGGCCCAAGAGTTCTGCTCCTCCCGGTTGGATTGATCCAAGGGATGGCCACCTTAGATGATGTACTGGCCGCACTAGGCTTAGTGCAGGTGGAACTAGCCACCTCCCGCCAGGAAACTGCTGCGTTGCAGGCACGGATGGATGCCTTACAACGGAACCCTTTTGATGCAGGGAACCCTGCCCCTCCGCCTGCCTCAGTAGTGGTAGAAATGCCTTCTCCTGTTCCCCTAGCTCCCCCTGAAAGATTTCTGGGAGATAGAAAAAAGGTGCAGGTATTCATGACCCAGGTGATGTTACACTTCACCTGTAAACCCAAATGTTTTCTTACTAACCAATCCAGGGTTTCTTTTCTGATTTCCTATTTGGGTGGTGAGGCAGCTCAGTGGGCGGTCCCTATCGTCAAGAATAACGATGCGATCCTGTATGATTGGGATTTGTTTCGTACCGAATTTGAAAAAACTTTTGACAGGAGAGCAGAAACCTTTTCCGCTGATAAGGAGTTGCTTGTCCTCAAACAAGGCAATTCCGATTTAGTTACGTATCTGAACCACTTTAGGAGGTTGATTGCGGAAACTGATTGGCCTGAGGCCAAGCAGATGATTTTGTTCTACCAAGGACTCACAGACAACTTAAAGGATGTCATAGCCCAAGTTGAACCCCAGCCTACAACGTGTGCTGCTTTTATTGATTTGGCCTTGCGTTTGGACCACAGGTTACGAGAGAGAAAAGGAGAGCTAGGAAGAAAAGACAGACCACTACTAGTGGGGGACAAACCAACCAGTGGGAAAAACAGAACCAATGGAAATTGGAGTAGTACGAGCGTCCCTCACATCGAGTGAAAGAGAACATCGCCGCAAATTCGGGCTCTGTCTTTACTGTGGGAAAAAAGGACACTTCCTGCGTGAATGTCCAGTGAAGCCTAAGGGAGGACGCTATCGTACAGGACAAGGAGTGGTATCCACAGTTGACAAGGGATCGGAAAACTCCAACGCTTGAGTTTAAAGGAAGGGAGGAACTCGAGCGCGCACTTCATCCCTTCAGTAACAGAAGAGGACTTAGTGGGAAACCAGCTGTTCTTTTTGGACATAGAATTATGGATCAACCAAAACCCCAAGAATATCCGAGCCATGGTAGACTCAGGAGCGACAGGTTGCTTTATGGATTTGGCGGAAGCCCGGAAATTGGGGGTGACTCCTGTCGCTAAAACCGTCCCTGAAGATGTGTTTGCCGTAGACGGTCATGTGTTGGAATCCGGTCCTATCACCCAACATACACCTGAGTACGAGTTGTGGTATGGGGGTTACCACATGGAACGTCTTTCGTTCAATCTCATTCATGCCCCTACCTATGGATTGATATTGGGACTCCCTTGGCTGAAGAAACATGAACCCTCCATTAAGTGGAAGGAGCAGTCTTTGGAATTCTCCTCCCCTTATTGCCAAGACCACTGCATCAGAGAGAATCCTCGACCCTCTAGGGTGCTGGCCGTTACCCACATTGTCTCTACCGCCGCTGAAAAGGAGGTGGTATTACCCAGTTGTTACCAGGAATATGGGGAGGTTTTCAGTAAAGTGAAAGCAGAAGTGCTCCCTCCTCACAGGGAATACGACTGCCGTATCGATTTAACATCTGGGTCTGTCATTCCATGTGGCCGAATATATGCTTTGTCACAACCCGAAACAAAACATCTCCGGGAATACTTGGATAACCTCCTTGCTTTGGGATTCATCAGACCTTCTAGGTCTCCAGCAGCTTCCCCGCTTTTCTTCATTCCAAAGGCTAATGGGGAATTACGCTGCTGTATTGACTATAGGGCATTAAATGCCATAACAACAAAGAACCAATACCCACTCCCATTGATACCGGTATTATTGGAGCAAGTGAGATCGGCCAAAATCTATACGAAATTGGACCTGCGAGGAGCCTACCATTTAGTGCGTATGCGAAACGGCGATGAATGGAAGACCGCATTTAAGATGAGGTATGGGCTCTTTGAGTACCTGGTGATGCCCTTTGGGCTCTGCAACGCCCCTGCCTCCTTCCAATTCTTCCTCAATGAGGTGTTGAGAGACTTCCTTGACATCTTTGTAGTAGTCTACATAGATGACATCTTGATATATTCCAACGATGAACCAGAACATCAAAAACACGTGTGTCAGGTACTTGAGGCCTTAAAATAAAACCAACTGTACTGCAAGCTAACAAAATGTGAATTTCACGTTACTACTGTTGAATTCTTAGGAGTCATGCTCACACCATCAGGGCAAATAATGGCAGAAAGGAAGGTACGAGCCATTGTGGAGTGACCTAGACCCAACAGTGTCAAAGACATCCAAAAACTCCTTGGATTTGCAAACTTCTATAGGAGGTTCATCTCGCACTTTTCGGACATGGTAACCCCACTCACAAAATTGACCCGGAAGAACACCCCCTTTGTGTGGGGCTTCGACGAACAAACTGCCTTTGATCGATTGAAAACCGCTTTCACGTCGGCACCGATTTTAATCCATGCTGATCCGAAACTCCCCTTTGTGGTAGAGGCTGATGCGTCAGAACTAGCAGTGGGGGCCGTTCTCTCGCAAAGGAATGAGAGTACTGGTCATCTCCATCCCATCGCGTTCATGTCTCGCAAGCTAAATACCGCAGAACGCAACTATACCATTGCTGAGAAGGAACTGTGAGCAATCAAGGACGCCTTCTCTGAATGGAGGCATTGGCTGATGGGCGCCTCTCAACAAATCACGGTATACACCGACCACCGAAACTTGCAGTTCATGCGAGCAGCTCGCCACCTCACCCCCAGACAACTTAAATGGATGCTTTTTTTTCTGAATTTCATTTCGTGGTTACCTTTCGTCCGGGATGTGACAACCGGAAGGCGGATGCTCTCACGCGTCAGGAAAGTCACCCCGCATTAACGGCATCACCAGAGACTAGCATCATTGAACCCCAAAAGGTGGTAGGAGTGATACACACAGAGGAGTTTCTCCACAAAGTCAAGAGAGGTATCCAGACCTTCGCTTGGAAAACGTGGATCCGTTTACATCCGGAATGGAGAGTCCGTCAGGGGTTGCCAAGAAAAGGGTCTCAGTTGCTTCTTCCCACATTAGCTTTGAGACAACAAGCATTCAAATGGTGTCACGATCTGCCGTGTGCGGGACACACTGGGGGAAAGAAAACCTTGGAGAAATTGCTACGCACATATTGGTGGCCGACCATCCGTCCTGATGTGTTTGCTTGGGTTCAACGGTGTGACATCTGTTCGCAGGCTAAAAGCGATCATCGACCTGCCCAGGGGCTTTTGCAAACCATGCCCACTCCTGTGAGTCCTTGGGAGAGCTTTTCGGTGGATTTTGTGGTGGGTCTCCCTAGAGATCACGGGATGACGACTATTATAGTAGTTGTGGATTACTTAACCAAAATGGGTCATTTTATAGCCTGTAAAGGGGTTCCCACAGCTAGCCAACTCGCCCATTTCTTACTCCTTCACATAATCAGGTTGCATGGACTTCCCAAGTTTATAGTTTCAGATAGAGGAGCACAATTCACCGCAAAATTTTGGAAGGTCTGGTGTGACCGGTTGGGCATTGCCTCTTCCTTGTCCACCAGCTTTCATCCTCAAACGGATGGGCAGACCGAAAGATTAAACCAGACCCTCAAACAATACCTGAGGTGTTTTGTAGATACCACTACTGAGGCATGGGTGGATTGGTTGTGGACGGCTGAGGTGGCATACAACGATGCGGTCCATCCCTCTACTTTGTACACCCCGTTTTTCTGTACCTATGGGTTTCACCCTAGATTTGCCCCCTTGAGTGTGCCGGTCGCTGAAGCTCCGATCCCGCAGTTGCAGTCCCGATTGGTGCAGTTGCGGAAAACCGTACTGCAAGCTAGAAGGAATCTTGAGAAAGCGAAACAGAAGTACAAGACACAGGCTGATAAACACCGTAGGTGCTGCCCTGTATACAAGAAAGGGGATTGGGTGTGGTTGTCCACTCGAAACATCCATTTCCGTAGGTATAGTGTCTTCAATCCTAGGTTTATTGGCCCTTACCAAGTAATTCGCCACGTCAACCCTGTGGCGGTGAAATTGAAACTTCCATCGCATTTCCGGATACATCCGGTGTTTCATGTCTCGCTGCTTAAACCGGCACGGGGTCCCTGTTCTAAAGCCCCTGCGCCTGTGAGAGTGCAACAGGATGTGGAGTACGAGGTACGGTGCATCTTGGACGCCCGTAGACTGCGAGGTAAACTCCAGTACTTGGTATCTTGGAAGGGTTATGGCCCGGAGGAGGACTCTTGGGAGCCTGTGGGTGCTATACATGCTCCTAGGCTGTTGCGAAGGTTCCATTTGACGCATCCTGGTAAACCTGGTGGCAGTCAGTGAATTTTGTGAGAGGGGGTGTACTGTCAGGATTCCCCGGCCGCTGGTAAATCACTGACTGCCATGCGAGTCAGAGAGAGCTCGAAAACTACATTTCCCATGAGCCTTCGCGCGGCGCGCTAGAATGACGCTGTGCGACCGGAAAGGATATCATGGCGTTTTCCGATGGAAGCGTTGCCGATTATCCTGCTTGGCGAGTAGTTTTTCTGCTCGTGTTTCCTGAGATCTAGCTGGCGTTTTGTGGAGGTGGGCTGCGGTAAGCTCACGTTATCGCTATTCCGGATCTGTGGATTGTTTTGGTGGGGCTTAGGAAGCGCCCGCAACGAGAACGGTTTACCGGTGTTCTCTGAACCTGGATTGTGGATTACTGTGGTGGGGCTTAGGAAGCGCCCGCAACGAGAACGGTTTACCGGTGTTCTCTGCACCTGGATTGTGGATTACTGTGGTGGGGCTTAGGAAGCGCCCATATCGAGAGCGGAGAACGCTGTCTCAGGTTTTCCTAATATCGAGTGGTGTGCTTGTGTTCTAGTGCATTCCTGGGGAGCATGGTGTTCGTTTAACTGCTCCAGAACTATCTACGGGGAGCGCGAAGCTCCTGTCACTGCAGGACACCTAGGCTTAGGTGCCGCTTGTTCATTCTATGAACGTTACTTTCCTGTTTGCGCTTGCAGAGAAGAATCTGTACAGACGCTGTGTTTTGCTTTGCGCTGGGCATATTTTTTGTTACTACTTTTATACCAGGAACGTACTTGGTGAACAAACGATCTAGGGGATGTATGAATCATACTGGGGTTGACTCTTTAGCTTCCTGCGCTAACCCTTTAACCTTCTAATCATACATTTCCTCGGAGGGGGAATCCTTACCTGTTATTAGGAAGATACCGGAAAGGAGTGTTATTTACTGAGTTTATGTCCTGGGCATTCTGGTTATCTTTATCCCCATTTCTGGGTAGGTTTACCTACATCTTCTCTGTCCATCTATTAAGGTTACTGAAAGGGAGTGAAACAGTGGTTTACTGATGCTTTCTTTTGTTGTGTCTTATAGTAGGAAAACCAGGGGATTTAGAAGAAGCCCTTTATATCACTACTTCGTTTCTGCACACCTGTAGGATATTGCAGGTGAGGTAAATGTGTAGTGTATTGGTTAGCTAGTTACCAGCTGAGGGTTATCTTTCCACTCATCCCATGCTTTCTATATCTACAGGTTTTCGGTTCCAGTTGCCCAGCTGTTCCCCTCCGGACCTACCTTTTCCCCCGCTTGATCTCCTTAATAGTCTGTGATCTTGACAGCCAGACTTGGGATGATCTAGAGGTGGGCCCCTTTATAGCATCGATCCAATCCTGAGGAGCAACCACGAAAGACCTGACAGTTCCATCTCAACCAATCTATCACCCTGCCTACCTTTTTTCTAAATCCTACTTCTGCAGCAGAGAGAGCATAGCATTCTCTTGATCTTAAGAGTCTTTCGCTTATATTTAGACAGAACAAAATTAATTAGGACGTTTCCTAAATGTTAATAAATCATGGGTCTATGAGAAAAAGTCTACTGGCCTCCAAGCAATCCGTAGCTAGGTGGATAGTTTCTTGCATTACCATTGCAAGGTAGCCACTTTGAGGTCTCTACACACATTTGCAAAACATTACTGTTTAGAATCTGATACACAAACTGACTCTAAGTTTGGACAAAAGACTTTAATAAATCTTTATAAATAGTTACTCTTGTGCTTCTGGGTCAACACTACTGATTCTATATTACAGTCTCAAATATAAAACTTTACGGTCTCACAGGTTATAAATACCTGAAAACCGCTTTACAGAGTTTTTTTCGTAGCTTGCTATTCTATTCAAGGTTTATGGCTATGAAGATCCTACGATGCCGAAGGAAAAGTTACATACCTCTAGACATAGTTCTGCATCGTAGGAGTCTTCATTGAAGTCATAGAAACCTTCCGTGGCTATCGGGCAGTATTGTTAACCTGTGCTTTGCAAAAAAAAAAAGAACTGACTTTCACAGGCAAATAGGGGCTAGGGGCTCTCTAAGGTCCTTAAATGTACATATCAGCTTTTGAACTTACTAGTGTTAGCATATCAGGCTATTTTATTCATTTTGTGCTGTATCTACCAAGCACAGCCCTTTTCCCATGACAGTGTTGTAAGCTTTTTTCATTACATTCCTCCTGAAATTCTTGTTAGCATTCTCTAGGAAAACACATCTCTGACAGTCTACGCTGTAAATATATGGAAAATGACTTTTAGTGATCAACACTATACAGATGGTTGAATTTTTTTTTTTTACAGAGTTTTATATAGCGCAAACTTGACCCGGTATCGGGTATTAGAGTGCTTTACATAGCACCAGTTGCGTTACATGAGAAAACATTCATTTTTTGTTAGGCACTGAGTGAATGAGTGATTTGCCCAGAATCACAGGATGTTCAGCGTCATTGCTGAGACTTGAACCTTGTTCTACAGATATTTTTCCAGGATTCTCAATATGTATTGAAGAAGCTGTTCTGGGGTCTGCTCAGGCAGCACAGAATTATTCAAGGTTTATGACTTCAATGAAGATTCTTACAATGCAGAACGATGTAAAAAGGTATGTAACCTTTCCATTCTAGTAACATCCTCAATTACACTAATAATTTCCATGCAGCATGGTCAACTCAAAAGTGGGATCGAACCTGGAACTGGCATCAGCAGTATCAAGTGAAGAAATCATTCATAGGCAGAGGTACCTTTTGAATGGAAGCTAGCTGGTGAGTCATGTCAACAGCTGGAAAAACCGTCAGCTACTCCATTGGTATGACTTCTCCTCGCCCTCTTTACTTTGGAGCTCCCTGTTTGGGTGACACAACACAACAGTTGGGTCCTCAACACTTTGAAAACTGGATATGCTCACATATTGAAGTTCCTACCACTAAGCATTCCACCAGATTAATCACCCAGACTGCTTCATCTCAACTGGCTGGTTGGGGAGATTAATTTGTTCCAGAAAAAGGTCCTTGATAAAGAAGAAACTCACATTCTACTCTGTAAGAAATGGGGGTTACCCAAATCTCCAAGGGGGTAGCATGGCACCAAGCGGGCAGGCCAAACTTCGAGGACATGTGAAGCATTCACGCAGTACCCACAGACGACACACCAGGCACACTACAAAAGAGTCGCAACTCCATCTTTGGTTGGAAAAGAATAAGTTTAGTGTTATCTCCAACCTGCAAGGTAAAAAGGAAAAATACACTGGTAATCACAACAAGGCGCCAACTGGCGCCAGAGCCAAGTACATCCTGGGGAATTATTTACATGGGACAAAAAGGGTTGAGTCCAAAGTCCATAGCTGAAATAAAAATGGTTGGTTAAAGGAACATTAGACCTGGGGCCAATCTGGCGGGGCCAACTCAGGCTCTCATCCTCGGGGAAACTGTAATTTCAAAATCCCACATTAGCGCACATACATTTTATGCATTATAACGCCACTCCCCACCCCTGTAAGGGAAGAACAACAGAGCATCACAGCACATACTAGACAGGAGCACCTGTAAGAAATCAGTACGGCAGGCTCATTAACAAGGGGCATAAACAGGGGCCTGGAATAACTCATCAGGCCAGCATAGGGGCACCACTGCACTAAAAGGGCACAAAAGCATACAATCACCCATCAGGTGTAAAACCACAGTATACCTGGGCCTCAATAACCTTAGTGTAGGCATAACATTAGCATAACCACATTAGCAGGGTAATCAGCAGACAATAAACACTAGGCGCAGTGGCGCATCACACCTGGACAGGTAACATGAAACGCTGCGTTACCCTAGGCAACCAGTATCCTAATTAGGATTAAACATGGCAATTAACCCTTGCAGGACCCAGGGATAAACAAGCCACTAACAACCAGGCTAAATTACCCAGCCCTTCACTCTGCAGGGCCTAACACCTAGCTAGGGGTTAACTTGTCCCTGTACCAATCCAAAAGGGGGGCGGGGGTTTCAGTAATGTCCCGGTCTGGTTTAGGGGCTTAAAAGGGGATCAATAGGGCCAATGAAACTCAGTACAGTTTCCAGGGGCTAGCACAAGTCCTGGGGCGAGCACCGACCCTGTGCCCCGACCTCCACACAGGTTAATCCAAGCCCCACTCACCAGCAGACCAGGGCCTCCATGGGGGTAGGGCAGGCACCTACCATTTGCCTTGGGGCCCGGACTTCGCTGTCTCCCACAGGCTCCCTCGTGGCTGTAGTCCTTCTTCCCTCCGGGAGTCACCCGGACCCATAAGGATGCGGCAGGCAGGGTAGCAATCACTGGGTTCTCCCTCCTAACGTGGGCGAGTGCGGACCTCCACAGCGGAGGGGCCAGGCACCGACAGAGTGCCTCGCGGCCCCCTCCCTTCAGTCTCCTTGGACCGGCACGGCGCTAGGGCGCTCTTCCATGGAGGGGGGCAGGCACCGACAGAGTGCCTCGATGCCCCCTCCTCTCCCCCTTCACACAGAGTCCTGCAGGCAGTGCAGTCTGCTGGGCGGCTCTCCGTCCTCACGTGAGCTCAGACCGGCGGGGTGGCCTCCCGTTCCGGTTGTTAGAAATCGGGGCTCCCTCTCAGTCATGGGGGCCCCGCCCCAACCCTTCACCTGGGTCCCCCTCCTTCACGGGGACCCAGGGCTTCGTGTCGGCTCCTCCCTCCAGCGTGGGGCACAGACCGGCGGGTTGGCCTCCCGCTCCGGTTGCTCTTCCCGGGGCTCCCTCCCTGGCACGGGGGCCCCGCAACGAAGCTTCACCCGGGTCCCCCTCCTGCCTCACGGGGACCCGGGGCTCCGACTCGGCTTCTTCCTGCCTTCCCGGCCGCCCGGGCCGGCAGCCAATCTCTACGCGGCGTTGGCGGGGGCGGGCCGATGATGCGGCCGGGCGCCCCCGTCACGTGACGCGAGTGCCGCGGCCTCAGGGCCTAGCGCGGCTCCTTCCTCACTTCGGCGGCCCTCTCCTGGTACCGGGGGCCGCCGCAACGATACCCCCAGCAGTGGGGGGGGGTCCCCACGACAGCGCCGGGGCGCGGCGGTGATTTCCGGCGGCAATAAGGGGTAGGCTCCCTTTCAATTACTTAATTATATGGCGGACAGCGCGCCTCCACAGACGGCGCTATTCACAGGCTGTCAGTCTCAGGAAAACAGTGAAAAACGGCGCTATTTACAGCGCACCACTCCTCCCTCGGCCCATACCACTTCCAGGGCCAACAGCACTCCGGGGGCCACACTAGCCCCAGCGCTTCTCTCCCCACAGCGCTTGATAGGCAGTCCAGGGGCAGTCTAAGAGACACAGTTCCTCGAGGGCACACTCCTCCCTGGGCAGCTCCTCCCCGTCCAGTGCTTCCACAGGGGCCACAACTTCCCTGGGGGCATCAACCTCCCCAGAATAGCACTTGCCGGGCAGTACCTCACAAGGGGCAACAGTTCCTCCAGGCAGCTCCTCACGACCCAGTACTTCCACAGGGTCACAGCCTCAGCAGGGGGAGTGGACAATCCTATTTCTCACCTCCTGGGCGCTTCTTCAACGCAGCGCTGGCGTAACTCCCGGTTCCCACAGTGTCAGGGACCTGGGTAGGGGCCCTCCCTTGTCAGGGGCCCATGGGGACAGCAGCGGGGGGGGTTTATAGGGGTGCAGGGCCCAGCTCACAGGCCCATGTGGCGGTAGCACCTCACAGCAGGTCCCCTCCCTTCTTTGTCCCAGCGCTGACTGACTCTCTGGTGACACTTCTCCCTATTTATACCCTCCTCCCAGGCAGTGCCAGGACCTTCTAGAATGTTGGCACATCTAGCCTAAACTGGTTCTAGGGGAGGGGGTGAGCACCCTGGGTGCCAGGCTTTCCCTCCTAAAGCTAGGGGTAGCTGGGTAATATTATCTAGACCGCTGACCTATGGCAGTCCAGTGGCAAAACCCATGGCCATGGCATCCATTTTACATTCAATACATTTCAGTCAGGTACATTTTTAAAATGGGGGATATTTTCTGTACACCATTTAACAACATGTTAGTTTACATTTTCAACAAGGTGTCTCACACCACTCATGGCCTATACAGGTTTAATCCCATGGGGGAGACATCCTAAATAGGGGGGTCAAAAGCGAAATATTTTTGGGGGAAAGAGGCCAAGTCCAACATACTCTTAGACTTGTTGGTCACAGTTAATGTCAGTGACCACAACATCCTGGAAGCAGGAAGTATCACCAGTTCTGCCAGTGTGGGTCACTGGTATGGTCACTCTGACCCCTTTACTCTTCCAAGGTTCATGACATCAACTATGGGTCAGTTTTCTTGCCCTCTCTGTGTAACATTTATATGCTGTCCCTTGCCCACTTGCTCCACCAAGCAGAGATACACTTTTACCAGCATGCTTATCATACACAGGTTGCTTACTGCACAAGATTTTCCCAATCAAAATACAATACTTTAATGGAATCCCTTACCATAATCAAATAATGGATGGCCAACATCATCCTCAAGATTAACCTAACCGAAATGGAGATCCTAATTATCTCTGCTGAATTGGTCATGGAATGGGACACACAACCTTATGGGCGATATAATGGGCAGGCCCTATTACACTTCTACAGTGGTGCGGGATTGAGGAATTATTGTGGACAGCACCTGTCCCACGAAGCCCAATCTATGAATGTGACGCGCACCTCTTTTATGCATCTTAGTCTTCTAAAAAAGGTTCTCCCTCTCTATTGATCCCTCTTGCATACCCTATTAGTAACCGCTATCATTTAATATTATTTTGATTATGCTAATTCAATCTACCTTGAATCTCCAGACAAATTCCAATTACCCATTTGATCTTTGGTAGCCTTGAAGGATCATCCTCATTTCTGGCCAATAAATGTTCCTTCACAAGCCATTGTGTGCTCCCTCAGATTGGCAAACCAATTCTTTCTCTGCACCACTAGGACCATAATGGTCACTTACTGAGACCATGCTATTTCTACATTAGTGGCCAAGTGTGACACTCCCTGCCTTTTGATTTTGAAAGCAGAAACAAACCTATTTTGCATTATATATTGGCTGAAAATATAGCTTTTTAATAATTATGATTTGGCTATTAAGATTTAAGGTTGTGTCTTCTTAATACGCCAAGAAGCATCTGCATTTGGGCACTCTACAAATACATTATAACATAACAGAACAAGTAAAATAGAGCCGAATCCCCAAAACATAATTTTGCAACACATATACTACCACTATTTCCTGGTTGCAAATGAAGAACTGAAAGATGAGTAAAGAAATCATTCCGTACCTTAAAACTGACAACAAAAGGATTAATAAAAAATCAAGGTTATAAAGGATGACCTTGCAGTAGATGTATTTTCACCTAACCAGGGATTGGATGTGCTTCATTAATCCTCATAATGCATATTTCAACATACCTGTTGCAACACTGTTAATTCCTTCCTTAGGTGTGTGGTAAATAGCTAACATTACCAGAACAAAGACTTACCTTTCAGGCTGAAGTCATTTTGCTGAAATATGCAAAAAAAAGCATGGATGGAATGCTTGAATCAATCTCAGCCACTGGCAATTACTTGGACCGCATCCTAGCCATTAGTTATTTTGCACACCATCTCACATCAGTTTGGACCCAGCCACATAAAAGTCAGTCTTGACGCTGCGCCAATGCGAACATTCATGCCCGAACTGCCTGGCCAGGTCCCCCCTGTACTCGAACACAAGCAACCCATGAACGGTTTTATCCTTGTTAGGGCTCATCAGCCAGGCATAGCTTGGTTCCAAAGACACAGTGTGCATGGAACACACGTCTGGGCATACTCGACCGACATAGAACGACACACTGAACTATGCAAAAAAGTGATGGATGGAATGTGTAAATTAATAACAGCCTCTGGTGATTACTCTGGGCTGCATCCCAATCCATTGTTGCTTAGCACACCATGGGGCAGATGTACAAACATTAGGCATATTGATTTCCTACTTGCAATTCTCTCCAAATCACACTTAGGAAACCGGTATACCCAATATAAGAAACACTTTGAGTTAGTAATTCCTAGTGGGTTGCAGATAGACCTACATCATGGATATTAATGAGGTAGGTTGCAATTTGTGACGCATTAGGAAGCGCACCCATCACAGGGATAGTGACATGCTTTGGTCAGCAGACCACCATTTCTGTGATTGCATGCAAAATGAGATGCGTTCAAAAAGAAAAAATGAAACTTGGCAGTTTCATTTTATGAGAGTAGGCAGTGGTCTGTAGGTCCCCTGCCTGCTCTTAAAATTGTTTTTTTTAGAATTCTCAAAGAGGAAGGGGTCGGCAAAGGACCACTTCCCCTTTGTGAATGGGTTACCACCAGTTTAAAAATGGTGGTAAAGTATTGCTGTTTTGCTACTGGAGTTTGGTTGCAAAACATTAATACATACCAGTCTGTATTTGAAAGGGCCGCCCCTTTAAAATACCAAATAGCATACACAAATTGCGATTGGGTAACAAGTTACCCAATCGCAATTTGCCTTTTGTAAATTGTAAAATGCTCACAAATGGTCACAAATGGCCCTGAATCAGGCCTTTGCGACAAGAACAAAAGCTTTGTATATATGGCCCCATGTCACTTTGCAAATCAGTCCAATGGGAACACTGCAACCCAAAGTGCCCAGCCTGGTTCTCTGTGAGCTTGAACACGAGCATTCCAGGGCCGGCTTTGCCCTTGTTAGGGTTCATCAGCCAGGTATAGCTTGGTTCCAGTGACACAGTGTTCACAGAACCCGGCATACCCGTCTGTTAGAAATGGGGGTATCTAGTTGGCTGGTTTGTTCCCTGTCCAAGTAGGGACCCTTCCTTTTCGTAAGTATAAGGGAATTTCACTTAAAAAATAACCCCTGTTCACCCCTTAGGAGCTTGGTACAGGCAGTCAGGCTTATCTCAGAGGCAATATGTAAAGGACATAATACACAGATATACAGTGAAAATACTAAAAAGGACAACACACCAGTTACTGAAAAATAGCCAATAATTTTCTGTGTGAAACAAGACCAAAACGATAAAAATCGAACATACAGTAATAGTAATCAAAATATGAAAATTGCAAAAATAGACTTAAAATACAGTTCCTTGAAGGCGATAGCTCTGGCTGCGGCTATCACGACGGCGTGAACAACAAATCCAACAATTCAGACCAATCGCGAGGTCGCGGGACAGCGGCGGTGTTATGAAGACATAAAAATGGTACCTTGGAAAAGCAAGGTGTTGGCGACATTGCACTGAGCTCCGAAGAGGCAGCATTCCTGGCATCGGCAGGCGTCGGGCAGGGAGGACAGTGCAGGAGTTGTCGAGCCCCGAAAGTCAAATGCATTGCAGATTGAATTCCGTGAGGTTGAAGTCAGGAACGCTGGCGTCAATGGCGTCTGGGCTGCGAAGTGAAGGAGGGCAATGCGACGTGTAGTCTCACAGGTCATGGTGCAGGCAGAGGCTCGGTGGCGGGGGCGGTGAGATCAGGGCTGCGGTGTGAAGTGGGGTGATGCGACATGCGGTGTACACAGATCATGGTACAGGTAGCGGCGTCATCGTTGCTGAAGCGCTGTCGTCGGTAGACTCAAGGTTATGATGTGAAGAGTGTCGATGCGTTGTGCGGTGCCAATAGGTCGCGGTGCAGGCAGTGGCGTTGGTTGATGAGAATGGAGTCGATGGTGTTGAGGTTGGTGGACTATGGCTGCAGTGTTGGATGATGCAATTCTTAGTTAACCTCACGAGCAGTGTCCACAAGCCAAGCCACAGTGGCGTCCATGACGGCGTGGTGCGTCGTCGTCTGTGGTACCAGGGCGGCGATGTGAAGCGAGGCGATGCAAAGTGCTGTGCCCACAGGTCACAGTGCCAACAGTTGTTCGGTGGCAGCATCAGGCGGCGACGTCAGGGAGACCAGGGTTGCTGTGTGAAGCGGGGCAATGCTCTTTGCCGTACCTTCAGGTCATGGAGCCAGCAGCGGCGTTGTTGACTGCATCGTAGTTGTTTTTCTTCTGTTGCAGAACAAAACACAGTTCCCAGTGATGGTGGCAGATGAACCTGAAGTCTTTGATGTTCCTGAGACTTCTAGCCCTTGGAGAATCTCAGGCAATAAGTTTAGAAAGTTCAGTCTAGTCCTTTCATTGCCCAAGACAGAAGCAGCAGCTGCACGCCAACCCAACGAAGCAATACACAGGAAAGGGAAATTACTCCTCCTGGCAGCTCTTCCAGCTCTTCTTCTTCGCAGGTCTCTTAGTCCAAAAGAGTTCTGAAGAGCTGGGGTCTCCAACCCAATACTTATACCAGTTCAGGCCTTTGAAGGTGGCAAGCTTCAAAGGTCACAAAATCCAGTTTTGTCCTGCTCTTCCTTACTCTGCCCCCAGACACTATCCAGGGGGTGGAGACTTCTTTGTAAGAGGACAGGCACAGCCCTATTTATGTGTGATTGACAACCCCTCCCACTGCCCCTAGTCCAGGAAGGCCAGGGAGGCCCATCAGCCTGGTGATGGGTAATCGGGATATGCAAAGCACACCTATGCTTCCTTGGTGTGGCTGTCTAGAGTGTATGCAGGAGGCCCCAGCTGTCAGCTACACAGACGTGGATTCCACAGGCAGGCACAGAATAGTTTAGCACTGTCTAAAAGTAGCACTTTCAAAAAGTAGTACTTTATAAAAGTGGCATTTTCAAACATGCAATTCAAAAACCATCTTCACTAAAAGATGTATTTTTAAATTGTGAGTTCAAAGATCCCAAACTCCATCTTTCTATCATCTTTCAATGGGAATCTGCACTTAAAAGAAGTTTCAAGGAAGACCCCATGTTAACCTATGGAAGAGATAGCCTTTCAATAGTGAATAACTAAATGTACAGTATTTCACTATTATGTAAAAACACACCACTACATGTCCTACCTTTTAAATACACTTCACCCCTCCCATGGTGCTGCCTTGCGCCTACCTTAGGGGTGACTTACATGTAATCAAAGGTAGGAGTTAGACCTGGCAAGTGGGTGCACTTGCCAGGTCGACATAGCAGTTAAAAACTGCACATGCAGACACTGCAGAGTCAGGCCTGAGGCACATTTGAAAGGCTACTTGTGTGGGCGGCACAATCAGGGCTACAGGCCCTTGCCACACGCAGTGCACTTGACTAGGGACTTAGCAGTAAATTAGATATGCTAATCATAGAGAACCAATCATAACACAATTTACAGTAGGAGCACTTGCAATTTAGCACTGAATAGCAGTGAAAAAGTACACAGAGACACTAAAGTAGGAAAATGAAGTCCAGGATACCATTAAAAACAGGAGGTTATAAAACAAAAAGACAGGGGAAACCTGCCAAAAGATGCCAGGTTTAACACCGTCCCACTTAGCGTGACACACTGAAGTATACAAAAATGTTTAAGAAAGGTAATATTACTTATGGCTTAAGGAGAGAGAAAGTAAAATCAGTAATCAATTAACAATGAACGTGGCAGCGGCAATTGATTAAACTGATAATTATGTGGCACTTGGTGGACGCTGACATTGGGTTGAAGAAGAGAGGCAACTAACAGTAAGATTGAAATAAAGTGAACCAACACTTAAGAAAGGAGGAAATGATAGTAAGTGGGAGAGATGAACTTGTCACTGGGGATCAAATAAAATATATTTTTGCTGTAAGAGAAGAAACTGACAGCAGGCAGCATCGTCAAGAAAACAAGAATGGCTGTAAGAAGTGGGGAGATGTACAGGTCTCTAGCCCTTCTGCCCCCGCAATGTCAAAGTTCAATGTTTCTTCTACAACTTTATTTCTGGTATAAAACAAACTTCATGCAGATTACAAAGAATCGTAAACAGTTTTATAGATGTTTAAGAAAGATCAAAAGACTATGCCATAGTTGTATCTAAGTGATACTATATCTTGACTAAACAATTTGTAATGCAGAAGTTATCAATATTCTACACCTTACAAGAGCAGTTAGTTGGACTGTCAGTGTGAAGAAGCCATGCTAGTGCTCGTAGACTACTTGGTGGACAGATGAGTAGACCACTTTAAAACCAAGCATATGGTGCCAGAAGACTGAAGCAGACCCTACATCTCTGGGGTTCAGAGCCCAAGAATGCGTGGATGGCTGGGGGTTGGGGTAGGTAGGGGTGGTGGCATCATCATCAGATAGAATATTTTACATACTACCCCCCTCTCCAACGACATTTTTGAACTGTATGCATATATGTTGTATTTGTATATCGCAAACCTAGCCAAACGCAGAAGAGAAGTGGATTGGAGCCCCAAACTGATGTCCTCATCTTTAACTATCTTAGAGAGTGTGTTTCCTGAGGAGTAGCTTCTTCTTAATAATCCTTATTCAACTGTACCAATGCTGATCCAGTGACAGGGCTTGCTGCACCCAACTTTGCAAGAAACACCTTACTCTAGTCCGGCATTCTTCATAGTTTGAAATACTTTCTGATATTCAGGGATTACATTGATTACCTTGGATTGCTTTATTTGTGTCCATTCAGCCAAGCTTCTGTAACCTTGACAAGCTTTCTGTATTATCAAGTGAGGCCAGCCATTCCATTTTTCAAGGTTGAGTTGCCATAGGCTTACTCCTTTTCTACTATTAAATAGATTTTTGCTTAGAGATACAGCATATCTCTGTCTCTACGCAGGACGATGTAACGCTTGTTTGCAAGAAAAATGCCTCTTCGCTATATTACTTTAAAAACAAAATCCTCTACGTGAACTCAGCATATTAAGTTGCTTAGATTGTGTTTAATACTTCCTAAAATACAAATTCTCCTAATGTGATCACAGAAGTTATGTCTTCTATATTCAGTTATATTTGGCTCCCGAGATCAACATTTTCAATAATCAATATGGGACTCAAATGCTTGTGATTCTGCCTTCCTCTTGATTACTCACCCATCTACTTTGCTCTCTTACTGTGTTTTTGAGCAATATAGCTGGCATGTTTCGACTGGGCGGATCTGTGATGCAGGCAGTAAAGATTTGTATGATGGGCGTGTAGGTACTTTACTTGTCTGACTTTTTTGTCCCAGGTATGATCAGCATGATGGAACTAAGGCCTTAGTACCACTAGTACTGCTGTGAATGGCTTATGCATATTCTTTCATACGCTGATATATAACCGAATGACTAAACAAAGTGGTCTTTGATATATTTCAGGTCAGACCCCTATAACAGCCTGGACACTGGTGAAGAACGGCCTCTCACTCCTCCTGTGCGCACAGTCGGCATCCAGACCGATTATCGTGACAGTGAAGCTCAAACTGATCCATATACACCTGAATATTTTGTCCGTCCTGGATCAGTCCCCGAACTGCTAACACTTGCCAATCTCACATGGGGTGAGTCATTGATGGATAATTATATTATTATAAGTGATTCATAGGCTTTGCTCTTCCTCATATCATATTTGTCTATTAGGGTACTATTGCATTTTACGTGTGCTTACTTCTTTGTGTACTGTTTGCACACTACAGTGCTATTATTTGTTTTGACGGCTAGTGTGTTGTATTCTGATTGATTTGCTTGGACCACAGGGTAAGTAACATGAATGTCACCCATAAATACATCCTCCTACTCCAAAATGGGGAATAATTCCAAAACCTAAATAGCGATAACATATCATTGAAATTATCATCAGTATTCTCCTATTATTTGGAGACATGTAAGGTTTAGGGCTTTCTAGTTCCATTTTTTTTTCACAGTAGAAGCAATAGCCATATATGTGATATCTAGGATCCTGCACTTTTTAGTTGGGGTATTTGTTAGTCTTATAGTGTTTGGTGCAGCTACTTTAATGGTTGTCTGACCCAATATCAGAACCAAAAATATTGTGATACAGAAATATCATGCCAAAAATCGCGTTTTTATCCATACTAATATAATAAAGAGAGAGCCCAAACCTTTGAGGCGGGTAATCTCAGGAACCACAGCACCAATCACAACACCCAATACAGCGTTGGAAAGGGCAGTTGCAGCAGAAGGACATAGGCTATGCAGACGCCCACTGTTGAACCTGTCAGCCCTAGGGTGGTCTTTCCCTGTGATTTTTACCCTTGCCTCATTTTTTCCCACCTTCTTTTTGTTGGCCCATAGGTCTTCGGGCACCTTTTCATAGCTAATCTGTGTTAGGGTGCAGGTGCTCTCTACTTCAAACATGGCTGCCACTGGCCCCTGCTACTGCAGCGTGGTCTTTTAGTGTAGCACCCTAGCTGCCAGGAGCAGGCTGGATCCCCATACAATGTTGCAATACCAGCCACCCAGCCCCTGTCCATAGGTAGAGTGGGGAAGCTCCTGGAACCTTCCAGAAGGAAGGCGGACCTGACTTTTCCCGCCTTAGAGAGTGGTCACCTGACCTGGGCATATATAAGCAAGGGAGGGAACTTTTTCTAGTCAGTTGGGGCATCACTGACCTGGGGAACCCACGCAGGAGTTTTAGGCGGGAGCGCCTAGCGAGGAACCTATACTACTAGGAGTGACAGGATTTAGGTGCTGCCTCTTAAGCTGGGTGAGGTGTCCTGAGCTAGCCCTCTGATCTGGCCCAGCGGTAGGGAACACCAGGGTCCATCTGCAGTGACTGAGGAAAAACTCTTCAAGCCTCCAGCTCACCCCCCCGCCCTCTCAGCAACTTCAAGAAACAAACACCCAAGGGCGCAGAACCATCCAAGCGCCAATAAGATTGCTTGCCTTAGACCAGAGACTGCTGGGGGATCGACCAGGTACTGGACTGTGCTGCCCTGCGCACTCCCTGCCTTCATATGGGCCCATCTGGCCCTACCTGTCTCCCCCCCTGACTGAACTGCCTGCAGTCCCTAATGAACTGTGTTCTTAGCGCTATATCCTGTTCCCCAGTCCAGCGCTGCAGGTGAGACTGTCTTCCCTCCTGCCAGCATTGACTGCTGACTGACTTGCCAAGCGCTGTGTTAAAGTTCACTGAAATCGACCCCTCGCCCTGCCGGTGTCCAGCGCTGTGAAGCCCCCTGAGCGCTTCCCTGCATTGGCGCCAAGCGCTGAACCTTGTCGCCTTGAGGTGCCTGAGGAGACCTTGTCACCACAGCTTCGGTGCCACCCACGCAACGCCTCTGAGGCGCTTCCGGCCGTCCTGTGGCCGACTGCCCCTGCGCTGCGTCCAGCGCCGACGTTGACCCCCCCTCGGCGGCCCCCGGTGCCAGGAGAGGGCCGCCGCATCAAGTCTGTCAGGCCGCACTGGGCCTGAGGCCTGCCTGGGCCCCTGTCACGTGAGCGGGAGCGCCGCCGCGTCATCGGCCGCGCAGCCATTGGCTGCCCCGAACCAGCCCTCCTTGCAAGGCCGGCACCCGGAGCGGGCCGCGACTCATCGCGGAGGGGGTCCGGAGCTGAAGACGCCCCTCCGCCTGGCCCCGCAGTGTGTTTCCTCGCCCCTGGCGCCGGTGCGCTGTGGCAGCGTCTTGCACCGCTCCAGGCCGCGGGAAGTCCATCAACCGGCGGAAGCTTCTCCCGCCGACTCCAGCCGACGCAAGGGCCCCGGAGGGCTGAAGGAAGCAGGTAACCCCCCGGGGAGGAGGGCGGAAGGCCGGGTAAGGCCCCGAGGTCGCCCCTCTCCTGGGGGAGAACCGAGAGTGGGCCCCGTAGGCCCCTAATGTGCCTTGAATGACTGGGAGGCCTGGAGTGGGTGTCGAGGTGTGTCAGGCCCTGAGAACTGTGCATGCCCGGAGAAGTAGGCTATTCAGGAATTAACTGTTTTCGGCCCACTGGATGATAAGAGCGTCTAGGCCATTGACTAGTGACTGTTGTGGGCTGCCTGTACAGCTCATGCCTGTTTATATGTCATCAAGCCTGCTGAGAAGATGGCTAGCTACTTCCCTATACTGAATTTCGTGCAGGGTGGGTTTCTACAGTTCCTGATGGGGCCAAACTGTGATACTTATTGATTTATTCTAATGGTATTCTGATGATCTGATTCTGGGTCGCAAAACGATCAGTATTCACAAGGAGAAATGCTTGTGGTTGTTCCTAGGATCTATGAAATTACCTGTTTGCCTGCTGAGTAGCATACCGCGACAGGCTGTGTTCTTTGAAGTTATCTGTTGTACTGAAAGTACTTGATGAAATGTTTTATCCCTTTCTATGAAGTGCAATTTGAAAGGCGTCCATGAGAGGTTTAATGTGGTGCTTTACTGCGATGCTATGGTTGCTTCTTGTAGGATCCTTCAGGTTTATGAAAGTACCCTCTTTGCCTGCCGAAGAGTATGATGCGACAGGCTGTGTTATTTAATGTTTCACTGCTTAGATGAGCTGGTTATTATTTTATTGACAATAATTGTCTTACTGAGACTGCCTAATGAAATGCGTAAATGAAATACTAATGATTTGCTAAATGCATTACTTGCTTGATCCAAAGTCTATATAAAAGATCGTGATTTTTAAACACAACTACTGGTGTGGTCTCCATTATTGCGCCCACTTCGTGTCTCAGTGGATGAGTGTGTCAAGTAGCTGCTTTACACGCAAGCCCCTGGCTGCCTTCCTGCTCAAGCCATGCTACCCCCTGGAGAGCTGGCAGTCCCAGTTCTTACACCCACCATATACATTTAAAAGGTAAAAGAACCGTGCCAGCAAAGTAGTCCCTTGTGGGCGTGTCTGCGTTGTGCTGGGGGCGTGACAAATGCCGTGGGCATGTGGTACGTTCCGCCCTTCATGCCATGTCTCATATCGTGTGCTGTGGGCGTGTGCGGGCGCGGGATTACGGAAAAAAAAGCGAGCGTAATGCCCAATATTTCATTGTTTTTTTCTTCCCAGGTTCTGTACATTCCAGCTCCGGGTGTCCACCCTGCTCCCTTTAAATACCCCTGCACCCCATAATCATAACCCACCCTTACTCCTTAAAATACCCCAACACCCTTAAACACTAACCCATCTTAACCCTATAAATATACCTTGTACCCCAAAACCCAAACCTAGCCCTGAACCCTATAAATACCCCTGTACCTCAAAACTCAATCCTACCCCTGAACCCTAAAAATAACCCTATACCCCAAAACCCAAACCTAGCCCTGAACCCTAAAAATACCCCTGTACCCCAAAACCCATACCTATCCCTAAACCCTAAAACTACCCCTGTACCCCATAACCCAAAATTATATCTGAACCCTTAAAATACCCAAACACCCCAAAACATATACCTCAGTACCCCAAAACATATACCCCTATATCCATACTTACCGTATCCAAACATTTAAAAAAAACATGCTTTTACCATTCATGCATTTACAACGAATTTCGTTGTAAATGTATGTATGGTAAAAGCATATAAAATGTAATGCCATACGTTATAATGGCATTGCGGAGTCATGGTACTTTTGTAATGAAAGTATGCGGAGTGATGGTATGCAGAAAGAAAGTTGCGGAATAATGGGTGTTTACCCTCCCCCGGTAAGTACATTGGTGGCACGCGGCCCACATCTCTAGCATCATACTCATATTTTTTCACCACTGATTTGAAAAATGCACAGGTCTCTCTCATTAATGGCCAGCACCGACATATACTTTTAGACACACCTCCCTCCACAAGTTCTAGAATTGCAAACTTTATTGCTGGGGAGCTACGTTCGAATCGCGGCATCAGCTCAACATCCTGTGATTCCAGGCAAATCGCTTTGTCTCCCCGTGCCTACCACAAATGAATATGTTCTACTGTAATGTAAATTGTGCTCATGCCATGTTGTCGAGTTCGCGCTATATAATATTGCAAGGAAAAATAAAGTATGGAAACTCGAGTTCACACACTACTGAACGCACACTCTTAAGTGCATCAGCAGTGCACTGTGAATCGGAGCGTTTCACTGCCCTGTCACAGATAAGAAATGCTATCAAAACGAAATCCTACAAAACAGTATACTACTGGCCGGCAGCAATTCATACCCGGACAACGTCCGGACGGGCTGCTAGTATACTTATAATGGTAATGATAAACATATCGATAAAATATCGTTTAACACTAATATCGAAACAAATAGCCTAAATATCTTTTTTTACCATATATATAGTTTAATTAAATACAACTTAAATATTTTAACATAACATTAATATAATAAAAATAGAATATGTAAATATTTTAAAAAGAATATAAATAGTTACTATTGTAAACAAACACACACATATATATCAAAGTGTGTAAGTTTATATACACATATATGTAATGTAAAACAATTTAAAAATATTAATTTTCACTTATATTATAATTTTTTATTTGTTTTGGAAGTTACCAATATAACAATATATATATATATATATATTTACAAATAAACTCACATTTTTAAAAAAGATTTCCAATTTAATTACACATAAAAAGTAAACACTATATAAAAAGATGTGTGTGAGAAGTTGGCCTGATATATACTGTTCACTATTCTAGTGAACACTTTGTATCAGTCCAAACAACCCTTATTGATGATTGGTTGTAAGTCAACCTTATAGACCAGCTATCCTAGTAGCATGGATACGAGCAGTCTAAGGCTAAAGACTCGAGAGGGCGTGTTAAGCCAGCTGTTATACCACACATGTCCCCCTTGAACACCCAGTGAAAGGACACCACACAAGTGTTATGAAAATAAACAGTGTATTTATTAAAATCACAACAGCCCTGTACTCTTTATGAGGACGGGGTACTAAGCACAAAACAAAACTCTTACGAAAATACTTAAGTTAGCACAGTATATACAAATGCCCGAGGGGCACGGAAAACCATATACTCTGAAAGTGGAATGCGAAATTACTAGCAGGTAAGTACAGTACTAATAGGCTTTGGAATCGCTAGGTCTTGACTATAGAATCTTCAGATTACTTCTAGGAGGCCTAGGGGACTCGGGTGCAGGGTGTGCACTCTCACGCGGGATGCGGGACAAAGTCTATGGTAGCTAGATTTCAGAAAGTTAGTGTTCTCGGGCGAACCCGACCTGGTAGGAGGAAAACGAAAGTGGATCCTGACCCTTGGATAGTGAGGCTATGCTGGGGCACCGAAATGCCGAAGTTACCTAGCCCAGGGGCTGCAGCTGCATATGTCTCAAAAGACGTCGGGGATCCTCGTAGACGGACCAGGAGCCTGGAAGAAAGATGCTGGCAGGCGACCAGTGAAGAGAGTTCGAAGTGATCCAAGCCTGGATCTTGAAGATGGATGACACCTGAAAGCAGAGGGGACTAAGTTCGTGACTACTAGCCAGTAGTCAGGTGGCACCAGGAGGGCACCGGATGGTAGTCACCTCGACTAGGTGAGTGGGTGACGCTGTGCTCTGCAGATCTCACGGACCAGGAGGCGTTGTCGGCGACCAGGATGGAGGAGCGAGCTGTCCCACGATGGATGAAGCTGTCGGCGTCGCTGGACCCAGGATTGGGCAACAAAGCCTTGGCAAATTCAAGCCCACGCGGTGGACCTAAAATGGCGTCTGGAGTGGACCAGGAGGGTCCGGGGTGCTTCTCTCGTGGAAGGAAGCAAGGGCCAGTCTGGAGCAACCAGACCAGCAGCAGTGATGTCGTCGGGCGTCGTTAAGAAGGCCACAAGCCAGCCGGCTAGTAGCCAAACAACGCGGTGAGCAGCAAAAAGCAGAAGGGCCCCACGCAGATCGTGGAGATGCTGGAGGGCTGATCTTCGGTGCTGGAGCTGCTCAGGGTTGGGGCTTCTCAGACCCCAAAGCACTCACCAGTGGAATACTCGGTGGGCTTGTTGCAAAGAAGTCGTGCAGTCTTGGCGATTGTCGGTCCCTCGAGGTCTCGTCGCACTCACGGTTCTCAGCTTGGCTGTAGAGGTGAGTAGAGGTCAGAGGTGCCAGGGAAGCCGGGTCTCGTCGAGCTGGGTCGTCGGATTCCTGAGGAAGGACTTGCAGCAGACCGCAGTGTTCTTAGGATGGTACCTGCGGATGCAGGGGGACTACTCCTTAGCCACAAGGGAGAATCTTGAAGAAGAAATCTTGATGTCCTTTCGCAGAAAGTCGTGTCTTGATTCCAAAGATGATCTAATTTGAACAGGGGGCCCGCTCCTATCTTTATACTAAGAAAAGGGGCTGACCCGGTGACTAGGTCCTGCCTATGGGTGGGACTAGGAGGGGGGTGGTTACACCCCTCTCCCATGCCGGACTTCCCCCAGGCCAGGGGCTGGTGTGCCCCTGGAACTGGTTCTGACCGGCCTATGCGTAGTGAGCACCGGGGTGCCACTCAGCAGTCACCTTCCTGTAAAGCCCTGCCTACCCAGGATACACAAAACCCTGTCTGGGATGGTGCTAGCACCGCCCCGGACAGGAAACCCTTTGTCCAAGCTCTCCTCGCTGGAAGGACTCCCAGCAGCAGGAGGTCAGACTCGTGTCTGTGGTGGCAGCATCCATTTTGTGGAGCTGAGGCTTCGTTTAACTTTAACCGGGGTTCACAGTTACATACATGTCGTGTCCCTCTAGAAGGGTGGAATGCTAACCCCGTCGCCAGAATTGGCGAGGGGTTAGTATTCCAATTCGTATGACACCTTACTCGACATGTTTTGATAAAGCAATACCAAAGATAGCATTTAACCGCGAGGATTATAATGCACTTAAGAGTATATGGTATGCGATATCATGGTACAGCTATTAGGACTTGGTTCCGCAAGCTGCAGACAGGCTCAGCTCATGCCAGAGCACCATCTCACACTATTCCAAGCACTCTGCCTTCAGGATTGTTAAGGCCTGCCATAGGAGTGACTGATAGGAATCTGTGTGTCCATTTTTAGGGTTAGATATAGGTATACTATATCTACAGCAAAGGGTGATTACACAACTTTGCCCCAGCTGTCATGCAGCCAGTTGTGTCAAATTTAGGAGGCCAGCCAGGGGTGGCATAATACATGCTTCAGCCCCTGGTAGGCCCTGGGTACACCTATGCCCTGAGTTACAGGGTCTGATAAGGTGGCCCAGTACCAATTGGTAAATGCACCTAGGGTACATGTTGTAATTTAGAGAGAGAACAGCCAGGCTGTGGGTCTGATTGGAAGGCCCACAGCCAGAGAAAGTCGTAAACCAGTGAAACAAAAGCAAAAAATCTGGGTGATCATAGGATTGCAGACCCTACTCTCCTACAATGTGCATACACATATGTATATATATATATATATATATATATATATATATATATATATATATATATATATATATATATATTGAACACCAAATGTCCGAAAGCTGTTTAGGAGGGTCACTCTGCCAAAAGAACACCATCCGGCTTGACTTTTCCTGCTCCCCACCGCGTGCTTGAAAGTTCTGTCTGCCTTACGCGTTTCGATGCACCTTGCATTTCATCAGAGGCTTCCTGTCACAATTCAGAGGAAGTGGCTTTCTTTTATTTCCATTAAGAACCGGCTTGATTAGTTCAGCCCCGCCCCCCCGCATGGCATGCTGGGAGCGGTAGTTCCTGGAAGATTGCCTTGTTATTTTCCCTCAGTGGGTACCTCTTGTAATTGTGTAATTGTCCGCTTAACTTTCCTTGGTAGGATCAGTCACGAGGTGGAAAGACAATGTACTTCGGTCTTTCGGCGCTGCCTTCCATGAGTTGGTCTCATGGCGCCGCTTCTCAGTTGACCATCAGGGACAATCAATTTGTTTATAAGAGAAGGTGCTCCCTCCACGACGTGGGCCGCCGTTGATATATTGAACACCAAATGCCTGAAAGCTGTTTCGGAGGGTCATTCTGCCAAAAGAACACCATCCGGCTTGACTTTTCCTGCTCCCCACCGCGTGCTTGAAAGTTCTGTCTGCCTTACGCGTTTTGATGCACCTTGCATCTCATCAGAGGCTTGCTGTCACAATTCAGAGGAAGTGGCTTTCTTTTATTTCCATTAAGAACCGGCTTGATTAGTTCAGCCCCACCCCCCGCATGGCATGCTGGGAGTGGTAGTTCCTGGAAGATTGCCTTGTTATTTTCCCTCAGTGGGTACCTCTTGTAATTGTCCCTTAACTTTCCTTGGTAGGATCAGTCACGAGGTGGAAAGACAATGTACTTCGGTCTTTCGGCGCTGCCTTCCATGAGTTGGTCTCATGGTGCCGCTTCTCAGTTGACCATCAGGGACGATCAATTCGTTTATAAGAGAAGGTGCTCCCTCCACGACGTGGGCCGCCGTTTATATATTGAACACCAAATGCCCGAAAGCTGTTTCGGAGGGTCACTCTGCCAAAAAGAACACCATCCGGCTTGACTTTTCCTGCTCCCCACCGCGTGCTTGAAAGGTCTGTCTGCCTTACGCGTTTCGATGCACCTTGCATCTCATCAGAGGCTTGCTGTCACAATTCAGAGGAAGTGGCTTTCTTTTATTTCCATTAAGAACCGGCTTGATTAGTTCAGCCCCGCCCCCCGCATGGCATGCTGGGAGAGGTAGTTCCTGGAAGATTGCCGTGTTATTTTCCCTCAGTGATACCTCTTGTAATTGTGTAATTGTCCGCGTAACTTTCTTTGGTAGGATCAGTCACAAGGTGGAAAGACAATGTATTTCGGTCTTTTGGCGCTGCCTTCCATGAGTTGGTCTCATGGTGCCGCTTCTCAGTTGACCATCAGGGACGATCAATTTGTTTATAAGAGAAGTTGCTCCCTCCACAACGTGGGCCACCGTTGATATATTGAACACCAAATGCCCGAAAGCTGTTTCGGAGGGTCACTCTGCCAAAAGAACACCATCCGGCTTGACTTTTCCTGCTCCCCACCGCATGCTTAAAAGTTCTGTCTGCCTTACACGTTTCGATGCACCTTGCATCTCATCAGAGGCGTGCTGTCACAATTCAGAGGAAGTGGCTTTCTTTTTTTCCCATTAAGAACCGGCTTGATTAGTTCAGCCCCGCCCCCGCATGTCATGCTGGGAGCGGTAGTTCCTGGAAGATTGCCGTGTTATTTTCCCTCAGTGGGTACCTCTTGTAATTGTGTAATTGTCCGCTTAACTTTCCTTGGTAGGATCAGTCACGAGGTGGAAAGACAATGTACTTCAGTCTTTCGGCACTGCCTTCCATGAGTTGGTCTCATGGTGCCGCTTCTCAGTTGACCATCAGGGACAATCAATTTGTTTATAAGAGAAGGTGCTCCCTCCACGACGTGGGCCGCCGTTGATATTTTGAACACCAAATGCCTGAAAGCTGTTTCGGAGGGTCATTCTGCCAAAAGAACACCATCCGGCTTGACTTTTCCTGCTCCCCACCGCGTGCTTGAAAGTTCTTGTTTGCCTTACGCGTTTCGATGCACCTTGCATCTCATCAGAGGCGTGCTGTCACAATTCAGAGGAAGTGGCTTTCTTTTATTTCCATTAAGAACCGGCTTGATTAGTTCAGCCCCGCCCCCCGCATGGCATGCTGGGAGCGGTAGTTCCTGGAAGATTGCCTTGTTATTTTCCCTCAGTGGGTACCCCTTGTAATTGTGTAATTGTCCGCTTAACTTTCTTTGGTAGGATCAGTCACGAGGTGGAAAGACAATATACTTCGGTCTTTCGGCGCTGCCTTCCATGAGTTGGTCTTATGGTGCCGCTTCTCAGTTGACCATCAGGGACGATCAATTTGTTTATAAGAGAAGGTGCTCCCTCCACGACGTTGGCCGCCATTGATATATTGAACACCAAATGCCCGAAAGCTGTTTCGGAGGGTCACTCTGCCAAAAGAACACCATCCGGCTTGACTTTTCCTGCTCCCCCCGCGTGCTTGAAAGTTCTGTCTGCCTTACGCGTTTCGATGCATCTTGCATCTCATCAGAGGCTTGCTGTCACGATTCAGAGGAAGCGGCTTTCTTTTATTTCCATTAAGAACCGGCTTGATTAGTTCAGCCCGCCCCGCATGGCATGCTGGGAGCGGTAGTTCCTGGAAGATTGCCTTGTTATTTTCCCTCAGTGGGTACCTCTTGTAATTGTGTAATTGTCTGCTTAACTTTCCTTGGTAGGATCAGTCACGAGGTGGAAAGACAATGTACTTCGGTCTTTCGCCGCTGCCTTCTATGAGTTGGTCTCATGGTGCTGCTTCTCAGTTGACCATCAGGGACGATCAATTTGTTTATAAGAGAAGGTGCTCCCTCCACGACGTTGGCCGCCGTTGATATATTGAACACCAAATGCCCGAAAGCTGTTTTGGAGGGTCACTCTGCCAAAAGAACACCATCCGGCTTGACTTTTCCTGCTCCCCACCGCGTGCTTGAAAGTTCTGTCTGCCTTACGCGTTTCGATGCACCTTGCATCTCATCAGAGGCTTGCTGTCACAATTCAGAGGAAGTGGCTTTCTTTTATTTCCATTAAGAACCAGCTTGATTAGTTCAGCCCGCCCCCCGCATGGCATGCTGGGAGCGGTAGTTCCTGGAAGATTGCCTTGTTATTTTCCCTCAGTGGGTACCTCTTGTAATTGTGTAATTGTCCGCTTAACTTTCCTTTGTAGGATCAGTCACGAGGTGGAAAGACAATGTACTTGACACGGAGTGAAGTCTCAAGATGGAGGTGAACATCCTTCTCCAAGAGTCTCTTAGATGCACGCTCAGAGAGTGCAGGTTCATATGATTGTTTATTGACATTTTGGATGCTATATTGTCAGTCATGTTCCACACTCCATGGCCCTTCAAGTTACAAGCAGCAATTTTACTTCTTGAACTTGCTGCTGCATTTTATGCTGTTGATCACCACATTCAGCTTTCTTGTTTACAGCTAAATCTACGAATCGCCAGATGTGCCTTGTCCTTGACCGCTTACCATTGACATTTAAATCATTGACAGTCACATATCTCATGCATATTAATTACATTCACTTTGTCATAGAGATAACCCTGCATTACAATGGCTCTAAACTTTTACATTTTGCCTTGATTATGTTGAAACATGGACATTAGCAAATAAGCAGCCATGTTAAATAGATTAGAAACAGAAATCTTATCAATTGGCAATCCAGTGAACCCACCTTCTCCTTTCAAATGGCCCAGTCACAAGAAAGGATACAAATCTACTACTGCACAGTAGAGAAAATGTGGTACCGACTCAGACAACAGTCTTTCTTTCACCACTCAAGTCTAATGGCGATTATAAGAAATACTACTGATTGGCTGATGTCAGAGAAGTAGTCCTTCCTTTGATTAAAAGAAAACCATTATCCAGCCTAACACTTGTCTAGACTGGATTAGTCCAAGCCCAAACATAGGTTTTAAATTACAACTAAGGCAAACTTTAGCTGTCACAATATTTTGCCAGTCAGCATTTCAGTATCGGTAATCTCCATTAAAGGATTTATAGTCTTCCTCCATTGGAGTGAGTGCGAGCTAATTACCTGTAATACTGGTTCTCCATTCGTCCCTGGGCTTTTTCAGGAGCATGAGTTTCCTGTTGGTAAACATGAGTGTACATGCTCTAGAGCAACACTGCAGAGTTGGAAAAGGTCTAAGGCACAGTTTGGAACTAAATCTTTTTTTCTATGTGTTTAACAATTTGCTCTTTTCTTACTCGATTGGGAAATGTGGGGCGTCCCGTTGAGGAAGAACAACCTTTTACGGCAGCAAGCAAGTTTGCTTTGCATTAAAATGGTCATACAAAATGGAGGAAAATTTGCAAGTTAAAACTTGGACAGCTGATTAACAAAGAAAAACGAGAGAAAGGTTCCCGAACATATCTCTTTAACACATTTTCTTGAATACTCTGACTTTACTGTGTACAGGTCTCTGTGAAAAAATACGGTGAATTGAGCACCACGAAAAGAAATCGCTCTGGATAGAACACCGGCATTTCCCTAGAAAAACAGAAAGGTGCCTCAACTGCTAAGTGAATCAAATGGATAGTGGCCATTGGCTCTGAGTCTACATTTTTACCTTCTGTTGTCCCCTGGTTGCTGTGAAAATGATGTGGGTATCTGGATCCTGATGAAGGTGGTCTAACTACTCTTCACATACAGCCAAAACGCGCATCGACCCTGTGTTTTGAATATAAGATCCAATCTGGTCGTGAGGTTTTCTTGTCATTTATAACCTCCCCCTTGTTCAGATGTGAGTTTGAATGTGTTTGAATGGTTTTGTGATATGGCTGTTTTTATATGAGTTTCTCAGGGGTTGTTCTCTTCCTTTTTGTCAAGTAAATGTGTGTATGTAAATATGTATTATGTGCATTTGATGCAATCATAGAAGTGATTTTTGATTTCTGTGATGTACATATTTCCATAAAAAGTCTTTTTTTAAAAAAAATACTGAATGAAAAAAGAAGGAAAAATGAAAATGTATAAAGTATATGAAGAAATGAAATAATAAAAGAAATGAGAATTATGTTAAGTGTCACTGTTGTGATTCAATGTATTATGCAGCCCAGGAGAGATTAAGGGGCACATTAGGATGGCGGGCGGCATCCCATCGCAAAAAAGGACCGCCCGCCATAAGGGCCAGGGTCCCGTGGGGCACATTAGGATGCGCCCGCCACAGTGGCGGTTCGGCACATCCCCGCCCTCATAGTAATATGGATGGCGGTATCTACCAGACACTGCCACCATATAAACTGCTTTTCCGCCTAGTAGGCAATTGGGCGGATTGCCTACTGGCGGAAAACCGGCGGACGGTCTTCCCGTCCGCCGGGCGGGGGGAAATTAGAGGCAGCTGGTGCTTTTTGGCGGCCGGATCGCCACCACCATACGGGCGGTGGCATCCGCCCGTTATCATAATGGGCGCCTAAGTCTTTAATATAATAGATAGATAGGCTACGAGGGAGTACGCTTAGTGTTTCTTGGTTCCCTGGCCTGAAAGTGCAACCTTTAGAGGGAGTCCCCTATAATGCAGTAACAGTTTGGAACTCAATCTTTTTTTCTATGTTTTTAACAATTTGCTCTTTTCTTTTTCAGTTAGGGATTTTAAAACATGAGCTTTTCACTAGAAAGGTTTTTGGGGGTATCTCTGATAATATGACAGCGATTGCTGAGATCACCACCCTTGTATACTATCATGCTTAGGCCCTCATTTAGAGGTGGGCGGTAATGGGACATCAGATGAAGACTATTGGAGGTCCTGTCTATTTAGAGAGCAGCGGTTTTCAATCTGCTCAGTGGTGGGAATGGTGTTTGAGTGGTCGCTAATTAAGGAAAGCCCTTTCATCGTAATTCCAGCCTGCAAAACACCTCTGCCCATGAATGTCAGGGAAACCGTGACAGGCCCAGCCAGAAAATATTTTCAAATGTCCACAAAAGGAAAATCTCCGTTCATGAGTGGAACATTGGTTATGTGTGTCACTTGTGGAACATTGGTCATGTGCGTCACACAGATAAGGAATTTTCTGGGCACACGTTAAGTGTCAGGATTGCCTTACTTCTTGTCCAATCCAAAGCAGAATCGATTCAGAGGGAAAGATAAACTGGAAAAGACCCCCTTAATCTTTACTAAAGGGGAAATCCTTGTGATCCATTAGCATGAGTCATTTTGCATTTCTCCACCTTTTTGCTAAGCAGTATGTCTGGATTTCTTACTAAAGATGTTCTATTTAGGGCCAGTGGTGCACAGTAGGTAAAACATTTACCATCTTTCTGTGATATAAATGGCTAACAATATAAGCTATAACTGGCCAGGAAGTCCATATGGAGTGTGTTAGCCTTGATCAGCATTCCTTCTTGCTGTAACTCCACTGTTTCTAGTTGGTGTCCACTCCCACACCACACTCAACATGTAGGGTAGGGGTTTCAAGAGAAAAATAGGTTTCTTAATGCTGAGAAGTGGCCAGTTCTGCCTACTGGGTTGCAAAGTCTGAACCTTGGAAATAGTGGTGCCAAATTCCTTGCAGGATTTATCCCCAAGTAACCTCTGAATGCTGCATCTTTCTGAGGGCAAAGGGTGGGGAGGGAGGTTTACCTTTACACGAATTAAGACAAATGCTTACAAGAGCGTCATAGGTTTATAGCAGACCTTTTCTGAATCACAAGTATTTTTTGATCATTAAAGGCCGAGGGCTTCCCGCTGGACTGGCGGAGGTGGAGATGATTGAGCGGGCACGGGAGAAGCGTGCATGGGAAGCAACGCTGCCTTCTCTTCAGGACATGTCACAACTGGAGAAGAGAAGGAAAATGATGGATGAGCAAGAGAGGAAAGAGTGGGCATTCCGGGAACAGGAAATAGGAAAGTAAGTGCAACATGCTCACCTATGACTGTCTGATTGTTCTGTTCCTTTGAGTGAGTGTTTATAAAGGAGGAGTGCTCCCATAGTAATATACAGATGCTGTAATAACTTACTGCACAGCCTTACAAAAAGATGAGGATTACCATATGGTACTGGAGTAACATCCACACATTTTACCTTAATATTTCAGTGGCAGTAACATGCCTCAGATCTGGTGTCCGCACAAGCCTTTTTATTTGTGACAGCGGCACTAATGTATGATAACTTGATTAGGCATACACATAAATGTTGCTGTTAGATAAGGATAAGTGAATGTTGTGGTTAATCCAACCATAAAATAAAGAATACATACCATTACGTTCAAAATATATATTTTTCTCAACCTGTAAAATAAAATCTGCCTCAGGACGTTTATTAGGGAATTGTATTTTTATTAGGGGATTATACCATTGGCTAGGCCTATGCAGCAGTGTGCTGATACCTGTATCTATGTGATAGAAGCACCTAGAGACACATAGCATGGCCTGTATCCCATGGCACAGCATATTTAAAGTTCATCTGTAGAGTCACCAAACCACTTTGTGGATAATTAAGTATTAAACAGGTTGTGTCAACAGTGCAGATGTGTTCAGTGAAAGAAGAGTGTTTTGGCATCTGTAAAGAACCACAAGTTATTTAAAGATTTTTTATAGCTCTGGGCACCACCTTGCCCCCTTCAGAACACCAGCTTACATAATTAAAAGAGAAAACAAGCAGAAGAGTGTTAAAATCATTTTGGAAGTAAGAACTGGTCCTATATATGGAATTTGTCAGCCTCTTTTATTTGATATGCATTTACGAGTCCCCTTGTAAATACAGCCTACTAGATTCTCCTTGGCCCTTAGCAAGCACTGGTTTGAATCAAATTACCAGCTTTGCTGTGACCCACGCATGTTCCTCAACTTACCTGGAGACAGTGCCTTTTGGGCAACAATGGTGCCCTGGCAGAGACAGTCAGGAATACATTTTATTTGAGCGACTTACTAAAAGACCTTTCCTGAAGTATGCACATACAAGTAATCCACCCCATAATTTTAAATGACTTTATTAATATGTCAAAGCCTGGTTTTAGAGCTGAATATATGAAAAATCATAATTGCAAATATAAGCATTATGGTGAGCAACTTTCCCTGCTGCCTCTGTTGCTCCGGGTGGACCTCAACCCTTCAGGGCCCCCCAACTCTTAGGGGGCCCCATTCCGCTCAAACCCTATGAATATTTGCAAGACGTTGGAGACTTGGAGTACCATTTTTATAGTCTGCTGCGGGGCATAATTTTTTGTTACACCACTGAACAACATGAAGGCAATACATGTTAATAATATGAACATTGGCAGCATAATAGATGACAATGTTTGGATGGAATCTTTGATGCAATCACTTCCTTCCTACTTCTTACTAATGTCCATGTTAGTCTCGGGACCCCTGGTTGGCTGAGGTAGGTACCATAGGCCAAATAGGGACCTGCGTTTTCACGTCAAGGAAAGGAAGGACACCTTATGAGATAGCCCTGCTCACCCCCTTGGCACGAGCAGCCAGGCTTATATTCAAGGCAAATGTGTAAAGTATTTGCAACCTTGCTCACAGCAACCCAATGATGACACCACAAATGGATTCCACACATGTTTTATAAAAACGAGTATACATTTTTTATAAAAAGATATACGATAAGACCACACAATATAAACAACACATGAGTATGTTTAATATTCCTCCTGGCTGGTTGTTAGGCCAGCCAGCCCTGGTAAGTTCTGGTGGTATTAATGAGCACTTCTAAACATTCCACTGTAGTCCTAATACAATATTATGCAGTTCTTAATGCTAGAATCAGGCACTTTGCAATGGAAAAGTAATGCAATGCGTAACGTAACAACCAAGCACTGTGCAATGTAAAAATAGTGCAATGCGTAATGCAACAATCAGGCACTTTGCAATGTATAAATAATACAATGCGTAACGCAACAACCAGGTACTTCGTTATGCAGACATAATGCAATGCATAATACACTAACCATGTAGTTCGTTATGCAGTAATAATGCAATGCGTAATACGCTAATCAGGTCGTTTGTTATGCAGAAACAATGCAATCTGTCATACGACAATCAGGTCCTTTGTTATTCAGAAATAATGCCATGTGTAATACACTAACCAGGTAGTTTGTTATGCAGAAATGATGCAATGTGCAATACGACAATCAGGTACTCCGTTATGCAGAAATAAAGTAATGTAATACACTCCAGCACCGATCACAGTGCCTTAGGCTGTCTTCGCCACTCGTGCTGACTCGCAGTTAACCTCTGTTGCCCCTAATACGGGTATGGTATAATAAAAAATGCAGCTCCGCACTCCGGCCCCGGTACCTCCACTCCCTTGGCCAGTAAGGGACGCGATACGAGCCAAAGCAGAGGCTTGTGCTGCCAGAATGAGAGAGGCTGAGAGCGTCTCCCTCCGAGCCTGCACCGCGCCCCAGGTGTCGACATTCGTTACCTGGGGGGTGCGACCTCTCTCCTCTCCTCTTCCAACGACTTGGGCCTCCAATGCATTGTTTGTGAATTGGCAACGGCGGGCATGGGCCGGCGGCTCAGCTCGTCCGGGGCTGAGTTAGATACTTGTCGGATCAAAGAAGGTCTTTCACGGATAGGGTGGATATTCCTGAACGTTCAATAATGGCGGGGCCTCGAAGCAATCAGGTCTTCTAGGATTTAGCGCGGTGGTCGTCTCCCGTCAGGTGTGGGACACAGGCAGGATAAGCAAGGGACAGGGAATAAGAAATAGCCCGAAATAGTCGAGCTCCGCACGGACCGCGGGCGGCGTCCTCTCTCGGGAAAGGTAGAAGCTTCTACCTTTCCCTAGAAGACCTGATCGCTTCGAGGCCCCGCCATTATTGAACGTTCAGGAATATCCACCCTATCCGTGAAAGACCTTCTTTGATCTAACTCCCAATAAGGACCTTCCTCTGATTTAATCTTCTTTTTCATTGTTTCTCGTCTCCAACAAGGACCCTTGACCCGGTACCTGACTCACGAACCCCAGCCGCCGGACCTGCGGAAATAGACCCTGTTCACCAGATATTTTCCAATTATTGACGCAGAGAGAACATATAAACGCTGGTGAAACCTATACCGCGCTCCTTCCGTGCAGCGTGGAGAGTGTGTGTGTGTCCCCGCCCCCTGGTCATCTTCGCCCTGATGAAGGTGTAGCCTAAATAGGCCATACACCGAAACGCGCATTGGCGTGACCTTTATGGATGGCCCAAAGTGCAGTCTTTGTTAAACTACTTCCTTTCCATCTTCATACCTCCATAAAGTGTTTGCAGTCCTAGCAGCCATAAAATACCTCCTCTGCAGGCCGTGATGTACCTTTATGAATGTTATGTATGTGATTGTATAATTTTTTGTAACAAGTGAGTCAGAGTGAGTGTGATTCTAGTGGATGATTCTGGGAGTGTGTGGGACTTGGATGTTTGCATCCCGCTTGATTCAAATTATGGTTCAATCTAAAACCACAAACAACGGTTTTTCTCTTCACCTTATATGTGATGTTGAGTCTAAATTAATGTATATTTTTCTAAGAATCTATATGAATCCTTTATAAGAATTCAACAAATAACAAATAAACTATATATATTTTCACAAAAAATAAGGTCAGTCAACTGTATGTGATGTACTATTGGCTCTGATACATATTGGTTTGTCACCCCTCATTTAATTGTAAGGATCCCTATGGGACCTTGAAATTTACTCTGGCAGGGTAGTCCTTGTTTCCATTCAGCTGTAGAGCTTAGTTATGCCTTTAGTAATACAAAGTGTGGCTTACTTTCATCAAATTATACATGCTTCTGATTTGGACCCAACAGTTTTGTTTTCCCTTTCTTAACGGCCAACCATCTCTCCTATTCCCCCTTGCATATTGTTCATGACTGTTCAAATTTCTTTAGTCAAATCAAATCAAAATTCCTTTATTCGATTCAAATAATAAATCATAAAAGCATGATACAAGAAAAGCATACGTCAATTCTACAAAATATTTTAAAAACAATCCCTATGAGTAACATTTTACCCCCTTTTTTGATTATTGTAATCTCCATATCCTCTATCAGAGAGGTATCAGTCCGTCACCCAGGCCTGACAGATTTTCAAAGATGGACAGACATTCTATATGACTAGACAGTTGCTGTTTGAACACTTTTTCCAGCACCCTCATTAGAAAATGGCTAGTTGCAATTGGACAGAAACATGCCTGGTGATTTGGTACAGTGAAGCTTTCTTAAAGAGTGGCCTGGTCCAAGCATGATGTACGTAGGCTGGGACACATTGATCTGAGATGGAATTATTTATAACCTCACTAATGGTTTGATATTGATTTGACCATCACTTCACTAAAGTTTCTGAGCCATGGGAACCTAGAATCAGGTTCTTGCTCATAATGAATCTATCTATCACAAGTGATATAAACTAGACAGTAAAGAACGTCCCACTTTTATCGCTGATGGGCACAAGAAGAAAACAAATCATGCTTTTCTAAACGGATTAGGTTTCATTCTTAACATGTGAATTGCGACCTCCTGAGAGGCAACTTGACTGTTGATATCTTATGGCATAGATAAGTAACTGGCATATGATTTAAAGGATTAAATGGAATGGAATGTGTTATTTAAGTATAACAGATTTTTTTGTTAAGTTTAGTTTACATATTATTCTTTTTCTTCTTAATTACTGGAAGATTACAGGAGGCGCGATTGGAGGTCTTAAAGAAACTTTTGAAGCAGCGTGAGGATTCACAACGTGAAATAGATGTCAAACGCTTGGATGACCGTTGGTGCAAACTTCAGCGAGCAAAGGACGAGCGTGTGAAAAGAATTAAGAATGAGCATATTAAAGGTATTTCAGGAGAAAGGCAAATGCTTGTAAGGAGAACTCATATGGGTTAGTAGTTATAATTACTTATAGAAGAGCTTAAAAGCAGTCAAGGAGAAGACCAAACAGGAGTCTTGTGTAACTCCAGGAAAGAAGAACTAGACCTTCAACACAGTAGAACGTCTCCATCAACAATGAAATATCTAAGTGCTTGGAGTAGACACATATTGCATGTGGAGCTAAAAGAGCAAGAGGGGATTACGCAGATTTAATTGTATTCAGGTTAAATAACTGTGATTAGAAGAGAAGCAGGCATGAGACACTTTTTAGATAGATGAAAAGCAGTACCTAAGGCATTAAACAGAGACAGTTGTCAGAGGTTATGACTGAAAGCAGTAAAATTCAGGTATATAATTGGGAGGGGTCATTAATCTGAAATCTTTTGACAGCCTAGTCTTGAGGATTAAGTAACTGGAAGAATTGCCAATAAGGTTTTGTGCTCAGTGAAATATGATTCAGCCTGATTTGAGAAGTTTTTCCTGTGAGTGTTTGTGATTTACTGATAATTAACAAAGCTTTATCTTACTTTTTGAAAATACATGAGTAAATCACACCAAAGTCTCTAGTACAGAACACCTGCTAACAGGTAGTGCTTTATAAATTGGGCTCGAAAATTCGGATGGACTTCACACCCAAGAGAAGTTGGTGAGGATTACTCCTAATAAAAGTTGTGTGAATCAGGCCAAATGTCTTTCCAGTTAGTATCCTAAATAGATCATATACCTACTTTAAAAGCTCACCTGTTATACCCACATATTAGGTGAGAGGGCAAAACTATCCATCTAAGTAAATGCAGGAGACAACACTAGATATGCCAGCCTATCCCAGCAGTGGTCTGATTTTAATATCCGGTTACTACACGTGAGGCATTTTCTCTAGGCTTTCTAGTTAAGAGTTTATAAATGTGGTGGGAACTTTTGTTTACCACTAGTGTCCCAGAACTTCAGATAATATTGCACTTCATGTTGATGATTAAGTTGCTCCCTTTTTACACTCATCTCTCCCGGGTTAGTCAGACAGGAAGTCAGGGCTTGACTCAAGGAGTTATTTCCGGATTTGGAACTTGGATACAGAATGGCACAAATAATGTGTTCAGTTAATCCAGTGTCCTATTGATACAATGTTGTTTTAGAAACTATGACAAAGTTGGTAATGCCCCGCTGAGAAATCTAGATTGTGGGGCTATGACGCTGATCCAACCTCCTACGGGTAATCAGAGGCTAGAATACGGCTGTCTAAGGAAAGCTCCAGCAATATGAAGCCTTTGTGACCATGAGGTGCATTCATGAAGTTTGTGGTTGTCCTCAGTGGCAATGAGAACTCAGAGTAGTACCACTCAGATCCATTCAGAGTTTAAACTGGCACTAACCCACCTCGGCCTAAGGAGATTTGACATCCATCCCAGTGTAGCCTGGTGAGTTTTGGTCCAGTGACATGACAGACTTGCACAAGACCTAATAGGCGGTTACAAGCACCAACTATAAGGTAGTGGATGGCGAACCAGGGCTGATTGTTACTCTCCTCTCTTGAGTGCTGGGACTATGGCATCTAAGAGAAATAAACAAAAGTGTGGGAAAACGCCTATCAGTGAGAAAGAAAGAAAAGTAGCTAGACCCATACAAATTAGAGAGCTTGTGATGCACCATAGTGTTCCTTCTGCTGCTACCCACCCTGCCCTACTTGCCCGATTCCTATTGGGCTTGGACGGATTTGTTCTGGTGGAGACTATGCCCTGAAAATCTTGCTTTCGTCTCAGCTCCACTGTTAAGCCATCTGTTCACCACAGCATTCAGCCTTCCCTTATTCATATTATTGGTCTTGGAGCTTGTTTTCCTCATGCTCAAGGGAAAGAGAATTTCTTTTCCCAGGATTCAGGGTGAGCTCAAATCTTGCCTGTCTGAAATGGCTAGGGAGGCAACCAAGGCAGTTTCCCAAGATCTATCTGAATCACTGCACCCTTTCAGTGCTATCAAATATTGCAGACTTTACCTTATCTGCAGTTGAAAATAGCTTCTGCTTCTAACTCAGGGTCACCCTCTCTAAATATTGTGGGCTATAGAACTGAACTTTGTCCATCTCCCGCTGGTTTCACCCTGGACACATGAAAAACTAGATGGATTTTCCTCTCATTTGGAAAGATGAGTTTTGCTGCACCTACCCCTACTCTATGTTCAATATCGAAGGAACCTGTGAACTGGAGACAGGACATAGGATAAGCCCCTGGAATAACTAGATGTGCTGTGAGCAACCAGGTATTATCTTCAAGTATATAAAAAGGAGCACGCTTTTTATGTCTCTCCACAAATGTTTTATAACTAACTATGGTTTATAAAAGACTGCAAACAGATTTTATTTATTTCATTATTTTGTGTTTTATAGAGTGCAAACTAGCCCCGCAAGGGTATCAGAGCGCTTTACAGGATTGACAAGTGGTATACAAAAGAGCTTAAGAGAGGTGGATATATTAGGGATAAAATGGATAGATACGTTTTACAAGAAATAAGCGGTCTCAGATCCCAGGGTGTATAAATTGGGGATGACATCTGAAAGAAACACGTTAGTGTTAGATTCCTTACCTTAGAATATCCCCAGGCGTCAGTCTGGATCCGGAAACTTTTGCGTAGCAGTACCCCTGCGCGTCGGTAGGCGTCGTCTGCAGGCGTCCCCTGCGGCTCCGCGTCCGTCGTCGGCGTCGTGCGCCGTGATGACGTCGCTGACGTCAGTTCTTCTTTTTTCCGCGCCAGTAAGCGCAGATCCGAAGAGCAGTACTCCGGTCTTTTGACCAAGTTTGATAACTTTCTAATCTCTTTTTGGTGCCTGGTAGGATGCCCGGTTTCAAGAATTGTGACGGTTGTGACCGCACGATGTCGGTCACGGACCATCACCGACTCTGTCTCCGGTGCCTGGGCCCCGACCAAGGCTAGACGGGAGCGGTCCCGCAAGCTACTTGAGCTCCGGGTGTCGGCCCCGCGTCGGGAGTGGTCCCGGTCCGGCCGGAGGTCCAGGGAGCGTTCGAGGGAGCAGTCGCGGAGCCGCGCCGAGCGCTCCGGAACTCGTCACCATTCATCGGGCTCTTCAGGTAAGAAACACAAGAAGTCGGGGCGTCGTCATCGTACCTCCGACTCCCCCCGACGCTCGCGCGACGCGGCCGGGGGTTCGGTTGACCCCAACCCCGCGGCTCTGCGAGAGTCGCCGGCGCGGCCTGCCCCATACCCTCCGGTCCCTGGGCAAGGTGCGACGCCTGAGGAGATTGAGGCGTTCCTCATGGCCATGAGGGCGCTCCGACGTGGCCTACGGCGCCTTCGGGCCCAGTGCTACCGTCTGGGGACCCTAGCGGGTCGGGTGTCCCGGGCTCGACGCCATCGGGTGCTCCGGCCCCGGTGCCGTCGACGGCTCCGACCCCGGCGCCGCAAGGGTCTTCGGGGTCGACGCCGGCTGGTCTGCCGACCGCTCCGGCGCCGATTCCGTCGGGGTTACCCCCGACGCCGTCCCCGCGCGGCGCCGGTTCTCCTGTGCCGGCTTGCTCCGGCGCCGGCTCCGGGCGGCGCCGTCCCCATACCCTCCCCAAATCCGGACGCGGAGTCGGACCGACGTCGCTCGACGCCGGGCTCGCCGCCGGGCTCGACGCCGATGGGGCCTGTGAACCCCGAGGAGCCGGTCTACATCGTTGACTCCGTATATGGAGATGATGAAGAGTACGGGGAAGGTTGGGAGGGGTCTGAGGACCCTCTGTCACGTGAGTGCCAGTATGACGTGGACTGGACAGGTGAATTGGGGGATGCCAGTGGTCTGGACGACTCTCCTAACCCTGGCTTTGTCTCTCCTCCTTCCGTGGCGTCGGAGGAGTGAGCTGCTTATTCAGTGGTGCTGATGAGGGCTGCCAAGGCCTTACACCTTGAGCTCCCCGTCGCGGCCGTGAGGCCTAACATCCTCACTGAGGTCTTCAAACCGCAGTCATGCCCACAGGAGCCATTGCTGCCGTTTAATGAAGCCTTGTCAGACGTTCTGTTGGGCACGTGGTCCAGGCCCGCTTCAGGTTCGCCTGTTGATCGGAACGTGGCCAGACGCCACCGTCCTTGTCCGGACGACCCCAAGTTCCTGTCCACCCATCCCACCCCGAGAGTCTGGTGATCCAGGCCTCAACCTCCCAGAACGCATTCCCGTCGGCCCCGCCCGACCGGGAATCTAACAGGTATGACCCGTATGGCAAGAAGGTCTTCTCGTCCCTGAGTTTGGGACTGCGGTCTTGCAACACCGCTTGCCTCTTGGGCCGCTACACCCACTCTGTGTGGGATACGGTCGCGGAACTGCTGCCAGAATGCCCCATGGAGGTGCGGGCAAAACTCGGCAAGGCTGTGGCTGAGGGCCGAGATGCAGCAAAATATTCCATACGGTGTGGTCTTGATACGACCGACTCGCTAGGCAGAGCGATGTCCACGACGGTGGCGATTCGTCGCCACGCCTGGCTGAGATCCGCCAACTTTTCGGCAGATGTCCAGAATGCCTTGATGGACATGCCGTTCGATGGCTGTCGCCTGTTTGGTGACAAGGCGGACCACGCGCTGGAACGCTTCAAGGACACCAGGGTCACGGCCAAGTCCTTGGGTCTCTCGACCCAGCGCCAGCAAACGGGTTCGTTTCGCTCCTTTCGTGGCCAAGGAAGGGGCGTCCCCACACGTGCTGCCAGCCACGCGCCGCAACAATCTTTTAAACGCGGTGGCGGCCGTGGAAACCGCTGTGGAGGCGGTCGGGGTCAACGGCAGGGTCAGGCCACACCTCCCCCCGCAGCATCTGCCTCCAAATCCTCCTAGTCCGAGCTTTCAGGCCCATGTGACGCCAGTGGGTGGCAGGGTCCGCCATCACCACGCCCGCTGGCGCACGATCACATCGGACAGGTGGGTACTGCAACTCGTCCGAAGGGGCTACTCCCTCCCCTTCGAGACCACTCCTCCAGCCAAGCCACCGCAGAACCACCGTGTGTCGGGGGACCACTTGACACTTCTGCAGGAGGAAGTTACGGCCCTCTTGGCCAAGGGGGCCATCGAGCGCGTTCCTGGGCCAGAAGTAGGGCGTGGTTGCTATTCCCACTACTTTCTGGTGCCCAAGAAGGACAAAGGGGGCCTACGTCCTATCTTGGATCTACGGAACGTCAACGGCTTCCTCCGGAAGGAGAAGTTCAAGATGTTGACATTAGCTCAGGTCTTGGCTGCTCTAGACCCGCAAGACTGGATGGTAGCGTTGGACTTGCAGGATGCGTATTTTCACATCCCGGTCCTGCCGGCCCACCGGCGTTACCTGCGGTTCACGGTAGGCCAGGAGCACTTTCAGTTTATCGTGCTCCCCTTCGGCCTTACCAGCGCCCCACGGGTGTTCACAAAGGTGATGGCGGTGGTCGCAGCCCATCTGCGCAGGTTAGGGGTTTCAGTCTTCCCCTACCTAGACGACTGGTTGTTGAAGGCGGGCTCGCCCCAGACAGTCGTCCACCACCTTCAGATGACGGCAGACCTCTTGCACGGCCTGGGGTTCTCCATCAATGTGCCGAAATCACACCTGTGTCCCTCCCAAAAGCTCCTTTTCATCGGAGCGGTTCTGGACTCGGCGCAGTTTCGGGTTTATCCTCCGGAACGGCGGGTCCGGGATATACAGGCTTTGATTCCCATCTTTCAGCCGCTATCCCGGGTTTCGGTCAGGTTGACGCTGCGGCTACTGGGGCTGATGGCTTCCTGCATCCTTCTGGTGCATCACGCCAGGTGGCGGATGCGGGCTCTGCAGTGGGACCTGAAGTTTCAGTGGGCCCAGCATCAGGGCAACTTGTCCGACCACGTCTTGATCTCGGAGGGCACTGCGAGACAACTGCAGTGGTGGCTTACGGACCGCGATTGGGTCAGAGGCAGATCCCTCTCCCTTCCCCAACCGGAGCACGTTGTCGTGACGGACGCGTCCCTCCAGGGCTGGGGTGGCCACTTGGGAGAGGCAGAGATCAGAGGCATCTGGTCTCCGGCGGAGTCCCGGCTCCATATCAACCTGTTGGAGCTACGGGCGATTCGTCTGGCACTGAAGGCATTCCTCCCCTTTGTCAACGGGAGTGTAGTGCAGGTGTTCACAGACAACACCACCGCCATGTGGTACTGCAACAAACAGGGCGGGGTGGGGTCGTGGACCCTTTGCCAGGAGGCTCTGCGCCTCTGGCTGTGGCTGGTACGTCAGGGCGTGACTTTGACGGTTCAACACCTGGCAGGTTCTCTGAACGCCAGGGCGGACGAACTCAGCCGTCGGTGCTCGATGGATCACGAATGGCGTCTGAACTCGGACGTGGCGCAAGGCCTCTTTCTGCAATGGGGAGAGCCTTGGTTAGATCTATTCGCCACAGAAGAGAACGCGCAATGTCATCAGTTCTGCGCGTTGGAGTTTCCAAGATGGCACTCGCACGGCGACGCCTTTCGGCGCGAGTGGAGTTGTGGTCTGTTATACGCCTTTCCGCCTATACCACTTCTACCCAGAGTGCTGAAGAAGATCAGGCGCGACCGGGCCCAAGTTATCCTTGTGGGTCCGGACTGGGCTCGAAGGTACTGGTATCCCGAGCTACTCAGCATGTCAGTCGGTCCCCCGATCCGCCTGCCCCTTCAGGAGGACCTTCTGTCGCAGCAGCAGGGGACGGTCCTCCACCCGAACCTGTCCAGTCTCCACCTCCATGCTTGGAGATTGAGCGGCGGCAGTTGAGGCCATTTGACTTGCCTCCTGAAGTCTGTGATGTAATTCTGGCAGCCAGGCGTCCCTCCACAAAGTCGGTATACGCCTGTCGGTGGAACAGATTTGTGGCATGGTGCACAGCAAAGGCTGTGGATCCTCTCTCTGCCCCTCTTTCCGAGGTTCTTCTTTTTCTTCTCTCTCTTGCCCAGCAGAGCTCTGCTGTGGGCACTATCAAGGGCTACCTTTCGGCCCTTTCAGCCTTTCTAAGGCTTCCTGATCAGCCTTCTTTGTTCAAGTCCCCAATTGTAACGAGATTCTTGAAGGGCATCACACACATGTATCCACCTGTTCCGTTTGTGATGCCTCAGTGGGACTTGAACCTGGTTCTAACCTTTTTGATGTGTGCTCCCTTTGAGCCCCTTCATTCTTGTCCTCTCCGTCTGCTGACTTTAAAGACGGCTTTCCTGGTTGCCATCACCTCTGCCAGGAGAGTGAGTGAGCTCCAGGCTCTTCCTGTCCAACCTCCTTTCCTGTCCATTCATCCTGACAAGGTGGTTCTAAGGACTAGACCTTCTTTCCTGCCCAAAGTAGTTTCTGCTTTTCACATTGGGCAGTCCATCACCCTCCCCTCCTTCTTCCCGCCTCCGCATCCCTCAAAGGATGAAGAGCGGCTCCATCGTCTGGACCCAAAACGTGCGCTTTCATTTTATGTGGATCGCACACGCCAGTTCCGGGTGGATGACCAACTGTTTGTTGGCTACGTGGGTGCGAAGAAGGGACGGGCGGTGCATAAGCGGACCATCTCTCGGTGGGTCGTTCTGTGCATCAAAGCGTGCTACTCTTTGGCTCGGAAGGAGCCTCCTGTTGGGCTGAGGGCCCATTCCACTCGGGCCACGGCGGCTACTACTGCCCTGGGCCGGGGAGTCCCCTTGCAGGACATTTGCCAGGCGGCTACGTGGGCCTCGCTGCACACCTTTGCGAGGCACTACTGCCTGGACAGTCAAGTTCGGAGGGATGGCTTCTTTGGCCGTTCTGTCCTCCAGGATTTTCTGGTGTAGGAATGTATTGGTTCGCAGACCCACCACCGGGGTTGGTATTGCTGGGGTATCTATTCTAAGGTAAGGAATCTAACACTAACGTGTTTCTTTCAGATGAACAAGTTACTTACCTTCGGTAACGATATATCTGTAAGAAACATTAGTTAGTGTTAGATTCCTTACCGAACCCACCCATCCTCCCCGTTCTGCGAACTGATACCTAGGGTTAAGGACATCCCTTTCAGGGCCCTAGTTTCAATTGGCACCAGTGTTGGTTCTCACATGGCTCTGCGTGTTCTGGCGCGGAAAAGCTGTGTACAAAGAACTGACGTCAGCGCGCGGAGGTGGCGTCTATATACTCCAGCGACGTCATCACGGCGCACAACGCCGACGCCGGACGCGGAGCCGCAGGGGACGCCTGCAGACGACGCCTACCGACGCGCAGGGGTACTGCTACGCAAAAGTTTCCGGATCCAGACTGACGCCTGGGGATATTCTAAGGTAAGGAATCTAACACTAACTAATGTTTCTTACAGATATATCGTTACCGAAGGTAAGTAACTTGTTCAACAGGTAGATACTTTTTACACGAAACAAGCAGTCTCAGACTCCAGGTTGGATGCCCAGAGGTGCCTGGTGGATATCATCTGGAAAAACCATGGTGAGTCCATAATATGAGGTAGAACAAAGTCGCTGAGGTGACTGTAATGCAAGAGTTAGGAGAGGAATTTGCCAATTAGGAAATTTTTGGCCTCCTTTTTGAAGCGCACCAGAGACGGGATTCTTCTAATGGCAGGCAGGTATGAATTCCAAATTCTGGGTGCAGCCCCAGATAAGGCCCGATTGTACGTTTTTGTTTTTTCTCAAGCGTGCTGGTTGGAGCAAGAGGTCTCTGGTGGGGCGGGAGTTTCTGGCTCCTCCAGAGTTTCTGGGCAAGAAATGCAGGTGAATTGGAGTATAAAGCCTTGTGAATGATACAAACCAGCTTAAGTTGAATTCTGGCCTCGAGGGGAAGCCAATTCAGAGCTTTAAGATGTGGAGAGATGCTGTTGAATTTCTTTGAACCTGTTAGGAGTCTGGTGGCAGTGTTGAGGCAGGCTTTTAATGGGGCCAGGCAGATCTTGGGTAGACCTGCTAGGGTAGAACATCCATATTCCAGTCTGTAGATGACTAGTGCCTGGATTGCCATTTTTAGGTCTCGAGTGTTAAGGAAAGGCTTCAGGTTTCTTAGATAGCTCAGGTGAAATCTGGCTGTTTTGGCATTCGAGTTGATGTGGCCACGCATATTCAAGCTGCAGTCTAGGGTTATTCCAAGGGATTTAGCAGAGTCCACAATGGTTGGTGGGCAGTTTAATGCTGTGACCGACTTGATTCATTGCTGAATGTCGGGGTTGGATTTGGGTGGGTGGATTAGAAGAAATTCATTTTTTTTGCGTTAAGTTTGAGCTGGTTAGAGGTGAGCCAATGTACAGTCAGCTTCTAGGCCTCATTCAGGGAAACAATGCCCACAGGAGAAGAGATTTTGATGTAGATCTGGGTGTCGTCGGCATACATGTGGTAGGAGATATTGGCGGTGCGAAGCACTTCTGGGAGCGGTTCAAGGTAGAGGTTGAAGAGAGTAGCGGACAGGGTTGATCTTTGGGGGACTCCAACCGTGATTGGATGGGAGCGGACAAGGTACCGTTGATTAGGAATCTCTGTGAGTGGTTCTGGAGGAAGGACCTAAACCTTTCACGAACGGGGCCATCCAGTGCCATCCTGAATTTGAGGCGTTCAAGGAGTGGTTGACCGTATCGAAAGCTGAGGATAGATCTAGGAGGATTAGGAGACAGGTTTTGCCTTGGTCAAGTGCTTGAAGGGTATCATCCACGATGTGGAGGAGGGTGGCTTCAGTGCTGTGCCCAGGTCTGAACCCGGATTGGAAGTTGTAAAGTAGATGAAGGTTGGTGATGTGTTGGCTTAGCTACTGTTGAACGCATTTCTCCAGAACTTTAGCTAGGAGTGGGATATTAGAAATATGTCTGTAGTTGTCAGGGGAACCAGGATCCAGCGTAGGTTTTTTTAAGATAGGAATGACTTGGCCGACTTTAAGAGAGTCTGGTATCGATCCCTGTAGGAGGGAGGCATTGATATTGCAGTCCAACTAGGGATTATAGCATGATAGGTGGCGGCTAGGCAATTAGAGGGGAGAGGGTCATTAAAGTAGTTATCTGGTTTAAGGAGGAAAGAATTTTCGAAACGGAATGTTCGTCATAGACTTTGAAGTTGGACCAGTGCACTTGGTTTTTGGGTGATGTCTGGGGGCAGCGTGGAGAGATGAAGCAGAGCCGGAGGGGTTTGGGAGTAAGTGGCGGATCTAAGATCATTTCCTGGGGCAGTGATTTTGTCAGAGAAGGAGGAAAATTCCTTGCATGATATTAGAGATTTGGGGGTTTCTTTAAAGGTTTTTACCAGTTTGTTGGATTGGTGTTTGACCATTTCGAATAGCTTGCGAGGTCTGTTCTTGGCGTTCTCCAGTTCTGTTCTGAAGAAATCTTTTTTTGAGTTGAGGACATGACAATTGTAGGCATTTCTGGCCTGGCAGAGAAGTTTTAGTTGACCTGCTGACGGGTGCTGTTTTCAGTTTCGTTCTGTCTGCGGGAGGGATCTCCTCTCATTGCTGAGGGATCCGTTGAACCAGGGGTTCCTGTCTTTAATTTGGGTTCTTTTTAGTTTTAGCGGAGCCAGATCATCAAGAATGTTGTACAAGGTTGTGGAGTAATGTTCAGTGAGGTTGTTGACCGTAGTGATATGAGGGGGGTCAGCGAGCAGCCAGTTTCCCGTGATCAAGGTTTTTGGCATTTAGGAATCACGGGTTGTGGTGCCCTTGTCCTGTGGGTGCCAGGCAGAAGGAAGGTGATAGCGTGATGGTCAGACCAATCTCATGGTTCTATTGAGATAAGCTTGACCGCTGATCCAGTCTAGAGTAGCGCTTTTCAAGTGAGTTGGGACTGTGCAGGCTTGGGTAAGGGCTAGGTCGGCTAGGAAGTCTCTTTTGGTGTTGGCCTGGGGTCCTTTGGGTCGTTCCAGTGCAGGTGGAAGTCACCAAGGACAATGTCTTTAGAGCTGGGGGATTCCTTGGCTGTGATGATTTCCATGAGGTTGTCAGTGAATGTGTCATTCATGCCTGGGGGTGATAAAAGATGTGCAGTCTGCACAGTAGGGTGGTGTTGCTGCATATGGAGAGTGCAATGTATTTGCAGGAGTCAGTGGGATCTGCCATAAGTTCAGTAACGAGGAGGTTGGAGCGAAAGATGCAGGCAGTGCCTCCCCCATTTGTTCTGACTGCCTGGCCAGCCTAACGATGTTATAGTTGGGAAGGACTAAGAGGTCTAGACAGGGCGATGAGGATTCATGGATCAGGATCGCTAAGTCAGATCTTAGGCTCAGGATGAGATCAGCGACATCTGCGCATGCTTTACTGCAGAGCGGAAGTTAATTAGGAGGCTGGATATTGGGAGGTCGGAGTGAGTGTCGTGAGGAGGGGCAGAGATGGTTACTAGCTCTAGGTTGCTATCAACGAATCCTCTGTTCTGATGATCTTAATGACTGCAAGGAGGAGATATCTTTCAAGAAAAAGGATGGCGGCTAGACTCTTGGTTGGTATCGACAGATGCAGTAAAACTGTGAGAACTCAAGGGATGCATGCAAAGAATTCAGGCCACCTATGCAGAAACACCACAGATATTGTTCAAGTGTCTGATGAATTCTTTCTCTCTGGTTATCAGTTGGATATAAATAAATGAACAACTTAAAACTGGAAGTTGCTGGAAGAGGCAGCAATGCATTCCAGAATTTAGAGACAATTTGTGTACACAAGTCTGGAACAACAATTTGCAGATATCTATGAAAGCCAACGATTTCCTTTAAAAAGTACTTTGCTAGATCAGTAGGTAGTTTTCCATGGGAACAAATTGTGCTAATTTACAATTATGTTTTTTAACCCCTTTAGTGCTTCGAACGTCCAACGGTCGTCGCGTGCACTACCTCGCTAGTGCTGTGCATGACCGTTGGACGTCCGAATCCCGTTAGCGCAATCGAACGTCCGCACTGGGGCGGAATGTTCGACGCGCTAAACGGGTTAACTATCTGCATCGCCTTGTGGTTCTGAAAGCAAGGATTTCAACTATGAAATACATATGTGTTAAGGATTGCTTGAATGTGGGCCAATGTACAACGAGTCCTACACGTTTTTTGTGCTCTGATTTGGCCTGGGTGCACCTGCCACAAGTCTGGATATGTGTTTTAATAATTTGATTCATGGTAGACCACCAAAATAGCAGCTGACCTAATCCCACGTTTCTTTACTCCAGGACTCCTAGTCATCAGAATCTTGTAACACCAAGAGTTTTATTCTGCATTTCTACATCTGGCTCAAGTATTAGGTTCTGTGAATCAGAAGGATATTGACCATCCTAGGATTATTGGGGAATTCAAAACTGCAACATTAATCGACTGAAGACTATTCCATTTGTTCTCCAAAACTGAAGTAGGCCCATCCTCAATCTGTCTATGTACTGCTTAAATGATAGGCAGAGATTTCATCTTTATCTTTTCATCAGGTTTTTGTCTAGATGGTAAATTAGCTTTCCCCTGTCGTCTTCGACAACCACATGCTACGGTGTAATTAACATGGAAAAGAATAAAGGCCATCTTGCATGCTGATCATTAGCGGATTTCATAGATCTTAAAAAACTGAGTTTTTTTATCAATCTATATGTTGCCTCCAGTGCTTTAATGCATCTTTAATGGCTAGTGACTCATGGTCATAGATTGTGTAATTGTTCTCTGGAGATGATAGTGTTTGTGAGTTGTATGCCATTGAATTCATGACATTCATCTCAGCGTGCTTTTAAGCATTGAGACATGATGACCTGTACAGCAACAAAGGAAACATTTTATTGTCCCAAAACAAGCCCATTGCAATGTGAACATCTCCGGATTGGAGGAGTTATAAACGCCTGCTTCGAAAAGAAAACACTCTGTCATGTTCTAGTGACTCTGCACAGGAGTATCAATTTTTGAATAATATGGATCACATTTAAAAAAAAGAAACGTAAAATATTTGTTAAAATTAGAAAGTCCTAACACTGCCAGTGTTGAAATGGCGTGAACCTTTTCAGGCTCCATCTAAGCTTTGCAATCTAAAATAATGAGTCCATAATAATGGGCTACTGATTATGAATCACTACAACACTGAGTTTGCTGTAGGCCACAGAGGGACAATATTCCTTATCAGTTTTAGCATAAAGATAGAGATGATCTTGCTGAAGAGAAAGTGGCGAAGGATTCCCTCTTAAAGATGTTTTTCCAAGTATGCTTTAAAGACTGCATCCTCCTTCAGTGTCAAAGGATAGATTCTCAAGAGTGGTGCCTCTGCCTAGGGAAGTAAGTTGATTGAACAATTGTACACTCTACGAAGGGGGTAATCCTTCAGCTCACTTCTGGCTGAACACATTCTGAAATTGCTCATTGCTTAGATAGGATGGACAGTTGTTATTTGACTACTTGAATAACAGAACAAGGAAGAAGTTGCTGGATATTGAGCTGAGATCCAGACCAGTTGTGTTCTTGGCAATATCCTGAAGACCGCAACATATAGCCTTCTTTCAAGTGAGTGTAAGAATGATGAATCCTCGACTAAGATGTCTCCAGGACTAAAGGGAACTTTGGATTAGATGTAATAACAAATACTAGTAACTCCACATCGGCTCCTTCCATTCCCATTAAAGATGGCTGGGTTTCCCAATAAATGTCTCCCAGGGATGGTCTTCTGCCATCAGTGCCATGGATGGCCTTCACCAATGTATTTTCTTGTAAAGGTATTTTCTTTCAATTGACAATATTTGTACTCAATGAAACATCCAGATGCTCCACTGTCCACTAATGCTGTGATAGATATATAAGTCCCACTGGTGTTATAACACTGACCTGTAGATAGAAATGGGTTTTGTTTGTTGTAAACTCTTGAATGGTAAACGTCCATTTGGGGTTTGAGGGTGTATTCATTTTCCTGAAAGGCTAGACAATTATATAGAAAGTGACCCTTCTTGCATTGCAGACAAAGGTCTTCTTTTTATCATAATTGTCTTCTCTTCTCTGGTTAATGTCTTCTTAATAGATCCAAATTGCATGGGCCAGTCTGAGTCCTTCTCTTTTTAAAGGAATTTAGAACATGCAACCATATGTTTTTGCATGCACAAACGGGTTTACGAACCCGTTTGCGCATGCAAAAACCTATTGGGCCATGTACATAGCCTATTTAGCGAGTCACAATTTTTGGCGATTCTCTAAATAGGTTTTGCGACTCGCTATTTGGAAGGGGCGTTCCCTTCCAAATTGTGAGTGTCAAAACAATGTACAAATGTTTTGCGACTGCACTTGCGGTCGCAAAACACTCGCAATTACCACCTACTTCAAGTAGGTGGTAATGCATTTGCAAATGAGAAGGGGTCGCCAGGGGACCCTTTCCCCTTTGCAAATGCATGCAAAATACTTTTTTAAGGGCAGACAGTGATCCCAGCGCCCAGCAGGCTAACATCCCTGGGAGGGCTGTACATTTCATTTAGTGCCTTGCAATGTTTCGCAAATTATGAGGCGCTAAATTAAAGAGTCGTACATCTGGCCCAGTGTGTTTTCTCTCACTTAGTGCACCTACCAGTCCTCATTCCTATCCCTTTACCCTGCATCTTTAGCCCCTTTCAGGGTCCCTGCTTGTTGTGTAATGTATTTTAACCTTATATGCCAGCATGATTGTTGGAAAATCTGAAGCTCACACCCCCCAAAAACTGACTGAGCTACACCCCTGCTCTTTGAATACTGAATGTAATTAACTTGTTGAGCATGAACAACTGTTCTTGCCTGCCTAACTCCAGATCTGGGTAATACCCTTTGCCATTGCCCTTAGTGTCTGTATCAATGGAGGGAAAAAACTAAGCTTGATAACTGTCAGAGTAGGTAGGGCCTGGTGTGGTTGACCTCTCATGTTAATCGACATTTCTCCATTTGAAGCATATTGATAAACAAGAAGAATATGACCGCCCTCTAATTAATTCGACATTGGGAAAACTAGATGAGGGAGAAGAAAAAAAGAAACTTCTGCAAATGTCATTTGGATCTTCGGATGGAAGCTTGCCATCTACTTCTCCCAAACACGTAAGAGGAGGATAAAATCTAAACGAGTGGTTCAGCATGCTACGCTCTTCAATGATAGTCAAAAAACTAGAATAATTCCCTGCTGCATGCGTAGTCCATGGAGTACTTATCATAATTGTACTGTTCATTGAAATCTGTTAGTGTGTACTTCTGTTCTTATGATGAGCAGCACCCAGTAATGGGCTATCAGGAGCAAACTTTTTTTCCTGGAAATCCACTGGTGAACCACAATGGGCAGTTTCACGCCTGCATTGCAGCATCGGATGTGCATGAAAAGTGAAAATCTATGAGAACGGAGGAAAACATAGCATGATATGCTTAATTGGAGAGGCGCCAAAAAGCGCCTTGTCTTTTTAAGTGTTAAGGAACTTCTCCTACACTTGATGAACTTTTTTGACGGTTACCTCACAGATTCTGTTATTTTTTTCCATCTCTTGTGAGTAGGATCTCACAGCACATGTGAGGTTTCAGATCACTGTTTTTTACTAAAAGTTGATAGCAAAAATGTGCTTTTTAATTTTCACTCAACGTCATTAACATCATCCTGTTGAGTAAAGTGATTTGTAGCTATTTTCTGGCAGTGGAATTTTCACCCCAAAAAAGCCTTCTATTTTTGAGACCTTCCCCCTTTGTAGGATGAAAAAGGTTTTCTCTGACTCCATCCTGTGTCATACTTTGTCAAAAACTGTGAATTCTGCAAACAAAAATCCAAAAGGACTTTGATAGACCAGGAGGGCATCAGACTTGGAGTCACAATGTAGGACATGAGAGTGGAGGAAGAAAGGAAGAAGAAAAATCTGAAGAAGTCTTTGCCTCATTCTTCATCTGAAACACAGGCTGCTTGTGAAAAGGACTCCCACAAAAGGAATTCCATAGGAAAACATCGACAACATCATTCTTGACGTTCGAGATCGGCATCTAAGGTATTGTCTTGACTGTCAAGAGAATCAGATCTGATCTTTTCTCCGTCTAAGGTAGGTTTGACATTGATTTCTCATCATCATCATGGAGAATGCACAAAACACCCACAGCTTGAAAGCCCTTCACTGTCAATGGCAAAGACTATCCACCATCTGTTGATGAAGGCTGCTCATATGCAAGTCAACAAAACCTCTGGGGATTTTGACTCCTAAACTGGCTTCCGTAGCCACATTGGTAAGATTCCATTAACTGACATTGAACACAGATCACTGATCAATGTTTCACCTCTAGTGTCGGAAATAAGACACAATAGGACCCTTCAAAGTTTCCATCATCATTGAAAAGACTAAGAATGCCACCATCACTTAAAATGTCAGTATCTATGGTGGCTACCACATTGATTACATCTTTGGCCTCAACATCACTGTTACATTATCCAAGACTGGTATGACCTTATCCAGTTCGGAAGGGTCTGAACTGGGGTGGCGAAGTGAGCTCAAGAACGATGATGGATTCAACCCAGATCTAATATTGACTAGGGACAAGTGTCTAAAATCGTTTTAGCGCTCTGTCCATTATCTCCTTGTGTTTGCTTTGTTCACCCTAAGTTGGAAGGGTATGCCCAGACGTGAGTCCCTTGCTCACTTTGCCACTGTACTCAAGTTAGCCTGGCTGAAGAGGGGTGTTGCCCCGAAACCGAGAAGGCCGGCTGTGGCGGTTCAGCTTGGACTGTTCCCATGTGGAACAAAGTCAAGACTGATTTGCCTATGGCTGGGTCTGTACTGGTGTGGCAAAGTGAGCTAAAGAATGGTGATAAATTCAACCCAGATCTAATATTGCTGGGGCTGAGTGTCTGTATAGTTTCAGCACTCCGTCCATCATCTCCTTGTATTTGATTTGTTTGCCCAAATTTGGCAGGGTGTGTCCAGATATGGGTCCCTTGCTCAATCTGCCACTGGATTCAAGCTAGCCTGGCTGAAGAGGGGTGTTACCGCGAAACCGGTCCCAGGATTCTTGTTTCCAGTCCAGGGAAGACATGGCTTGGCAGTTTGGGTTGGACTGTTCACATGAGAAACAGGGTCTAGACTGATTTGCATATGGCTGGGTCTGAAATGGGCTGGCGCTCTGTCCATCATCTCCTTGTGTTTGATTTGTTCAACCCCTGGTACCTCGGGCATTGAGATTGAAGAGGGTCCGATAGGGCAGCAGCACAAATTGTCCACCAAAGGAACCCTCCATTACAGGCTGCTTGGTGCAGACAAAACCGAAGAGTCGACAAGGCACACATCCCTGTGTGCCATGCCTGCATAGACTGCATGAGCTATAGGTAAGACATCCTTACAGCCCTAAGGCAGGGTGCACTATACCCCACTTGTGAACATATCTGCATGAGTAGATATGACCCTATAATAGCTAACTCCATTCTTGGAGATTTTGTGTAGGGATGCCATAGACAGCACATAGGATGGAAACTCATCATTTCGAGTTTCCCAGATCCATGATGGCTTACTGTACCTACAGATGTTTGGTATCAAACATCCCGCCTTAATAAACCTGCACTGATGCCAGTGTTGGATTTAATAATAAATGCACACAGCGGGCACCTTAGAGGTGCCCCCTGAAAACCTACTGACTACTAGTGAGTTGCTGACTGGTTTCTGGCCAGCCTGCCACAGCTACTCATGGTTCTGGCCTCCTGGGGTGAGAGCCTTCACTCTCAGAGGCCGAGAACAATGCCTGCTCTGAGCAGAGGTGTTCTCACCTCCTCCAAGCAGGACTTGACGTCCAGGGCGGAAATCATTCATCAAATGCCATGCCACCTTTGAGATGCAAATCAGGTCTCTCCTGTTAGAGGGAGATGCCAACCCCCCTGTCTTGACCCCACTTTCAGCTGGCAGACAAGCGGGAACATTTGTAAGATTAGGAGGTGTGCCCACATTCAGCCAGCACCACCCCTCAGGTGGAGCTGGTGATGTGGACCTCAGTTTTCAGATTTCTCAATTTTCAGTTCGAGTTCATTAGCCTATCAGGGTCAGGGTTATGCCTACTTCTCACAGAAAGGGGTCATACAGAGGATGTAGATGCCCTAATGGTAAGTAGCCATGTCACTCCCCAGAACTTCAGCTTCCTGCCAACCTAAGCAGAAGAACGAAGAACCATGAAAGCAGAGAAGAGGAGAAGCAGCTGACTTGGCACCAACCCCACTGGCCTGTCTGTATCCCTCATCGAGAACTGCACCTAAGTCGACTTGTCCTGCAACTGTGACTCCAAAAGCCTTGGAGGACTGCCTGCCTTCGAAAAAGAACAAAGTCTCCTGTAGACGAGCAAAGCTGCTCCCCTGCATCCTGCAGGCACCCAAGAACCATTGCAAGGCCTCCAGACTCCCAAAATCCGGACATCAGAAAGCACCACTGCACCCTTCGCTCCAAGCCCAAGTTGAAGGGACCCAACTGTGCCAGCTTGGTCTCCCAGCCGAGCACAGACAAAGACCTACCTTGGACTTTCCCACTGTGGACGTCCTCTTAGTGCAGACCCTACTTAATCTCTCCCGATGACAAAAACCTGACACCAAGGACAACTCTGCACCCGTTGCCCCTGGGCCCGGGAGAAGAGAACCTAAGGTGCCTCCACATCCCTGGACATCGCAAGAGTTGAGCCTCCTTGCTGGTTCAGCTTAACTGCTCCCCCAGTCTAAGCCTGCAGCATCTTTGTAACCGGACCAATCCTTTCTTGAAGAGAATGAGGCATTATAATTTACAACTGCACCCAGACACCCCAGAGCCTCCCTAAGTGAGCTGCTGGTGCTGCCTTGGATCTTGCCTCATATTCTCCTTAAGTCCAGACGTTTGGTCCCAATAAGTAGCTGCTAAGTACCTTTATGCGTTGTTTGTTTTCCTGCATAGCTTACCATTACCCGGAAGCATTCAATTCTGATTTGAAATATCAAAAGCTCCCGACACTGAAAAACACACCTCTGCACCTGGACGCCTCAGGGCCTCCCGAGGTGACCTTTTGGTGCTGCCTTGGACTTTTCCCTATACTCACCTCAAGTCCTGGGGAAGGGTCCTGTAAGTCATTCTTAAGTGACTGTATGCAGCATATGTTTTCTGTTGAAAGTGAGCCCATAATTCTAACGATGCCCAGGCTGCTGGCGCAAACCGCCTCTCAGTTCCCATTCTGAATAATTATCAAATAAAGAGACGGGCGCTGGGAGCAGGAATCAAGAACAGAGTTTATTTCTCATGAGGAGAGCATGTCATTTCGGACACGAAACACAGTGTCTTTCGGGAGGTGCTCTAACAAGTGAGCGTGAGACTCTGGTTTTTATACATTTGCTGAACATTTGATGATACAATCAGGTCAGTGTGTCGCAAAAGGAAAACATTCCTATAATCCTCGTGATGATCCTATTCCACATACATTCACAATGGGGACCCTTGACCTGCTGATAAGAGGGGAGGGCAATCATGCAGCTGAGTGTGCCGTAGGATGTGTGCGCCTGATCATGGCCCAGGGGGTGGGGTGGCTAGGCATACAATAAGGGCAGTAAATGGTATCTCCTGGCTTAGGCGATGGCCTCGGACATGTGTGGTCAGCCGGACTCGGGGGTAGGGGTCATCAAAGGAGTGGTATTCATGTCTGCGTGGACAATCGAGCGTGGAGGGAAGGCTCGTCAACAGAGGGACATTCATGGAAGGGGAGGAGGTGCTGGTCAGGCGCGGCCGTGACTCGCAAGGACAGGGCTTTGCGGAAGAAGAGGGTTTATGACTTGTTCATGTGAGGAGAAGGAGGGGGGGGATCAGGGTGCGTGCAGGGCCAGAGTCGCGCAGTGAGAGAGAGAGAGAGAGATCTTATGACCTGTACATGGGAGAACAGGGGTAGCCAGATACAACTGGGGGGGGGGGGCTATGTCAGCTGAGGCGAAGGATGCTTCTTCGAGAGGGAAATGGGGAAGGCCTGGGTCAAGCAGGAGGGTTACCTTTCACATCAGGATCGCGTAGAGGGAGAGGGTTTCATGGCCTATACATGAGAGAGGGGGTGCAAGATACGCGCAGGAGGGAAGCTGGGGATTCCAATGGGTAAAAAGGCCATGGTACCTAGAATGGCTGTACATACGCATAGGGGTACGGGTTCTTACTGGCAGGGGGATACGGTCGATAAGTTGCAGTATCCATGATGCCCACAGGGAGAGGAGTGGGAGAAGAAGTGAAATGAATGCTGTCTATGTACATAGATTTTGTCAGATTTCACAGTCGCCCCTTTTTACATAGCAGCAATCATTTTTGCAACTGACGACTTTACAGGTAGGCAGGCATCGTTGATGAATTAGCATTTTGGTAATACTAACATGTGGCGTATAATCATAGGCAGTGAAGGTGATGGGCGGATTGCGGTACATAGGGAATTACATTTTCGGTGTGTTCCTGACAATTAAACGCATTACATGGCACAAATCTTTCTAACTAAAAAAATGTGACCAATGAACAGTTTTGACCAGGCAGTTGAGAGCGGAATTCAGTTCAATGCACAGTATTTCTTCGTCACAGTGTCTTTTTATCAGCGAGCCATCACTGGTAGGCTCTAATCCGGGTACTTTCGGTGGCGCTGTTGAGCACCGGCGATGGAGCTACGGGTCCAGCTCGGTTCCATCCTCACGCGTTGCAGGGTGCGGTCAGTCCTCTGCTGTTAGACCACAGTCCTGTTCCCTAAACAGTCCGTTTGGCGGCGCCTTATGCTCGGCACCTATAGTTCTGTTGCAACACCCTCTTCCCACATAATTGCAGCTCTTTTCTTTGGCAAAAAGTCACGTGGGAAGGTGGGTGGATGTCGTTCAAACAGTCAATGGGAGAAGGAGTGAGCGGAGTTGGGTCAGAGTTCCTGGGACACACAAAAGGGACCAAGGGAGCAAAGGATAACAAGCAGGCAGGCCCATCAATCAGGCCCAGAGAAGGGGGACGGAGACTCCAGGCACACGTGGGTTAGCAGACGGAGGGCTTCAGGTCGGCCCGTCATTTTTCATTTTCCACGTTGAAAGTGCTGTCTCGTCCGTATCTTGTTGCTCTGCAGCTCCACCTTTGGTCGAGGTCACACGTGTCCCAGGATCTGTAGCCAGGCTGTACGTCACATCCGACCCATCTCCTTCGGTGATCGTGCATCTTTGAATGAGTACAAGACAGTGTTTTAGAGAAATGGCAGAAGAAGATATCTACGCATGTGAATTCCTCCCTCAATTTTTCGCATTTGAGTCCTTATGGTCATTGGTCACAGTCAGAGGTCTATTACCAAGCAGTGCATGTGTCAGTATTCCTACTGAGTTTATGGCAGGTATATTCATTGGCCCATTTATGATTCAAGTAAGGACAAGATAATATTTCCATCAACTGTGCATTACATCATTTTCAACATTAGCGCAGCATTTCCCTTCAGAACCGGCTAACATTTTCAGACAGGGCGGGGGTGCTATCGTCGAGTGTCGGGCAAAACAAGATATCCTCAAGGGTCAGCAGCTACCCATGGTCATTATGTTTATACCGGGGACAACGGAAGCGGTTCTATCAAAAATGGGGTGGGGATGCTTCAGGCGCTTGCGCTTGGGTGCAAAGGGGTGGGGCAATCTGGGTATTGGGTGTCAATCTAGACGTTGGCGTTCGTCTCTGAAGAACAGACATAGGATGCCATTGACATACAGTTCCCCTAGAAATGGCCTGATTTGGGGGACTTTAGTCGTCTTACCTGTCCTTTCCTTCTTAGCCAATTCAAGTTCATTCATTTTGCAGAAAGGAGAGGCAGTAACATGGCAAGATACAGTCATTTTAGTTTTGGTCAATTTCGCTGAACACCTTCGTGTTCAAATACGTATCAAATCGGAGTGGTGCCGGTGGGGCACAATTTTACCAAAAAGATGGACAGAAAATAGGGAGGCTCTCAAAGAGAGTGAGAGTCGTCCGCAGTCTAAACGAGCCATTCGGTACACGTATGACATGTAAGGAGAGAGAGAGAAAGAAGGGTGGAGAGAGAGACGGGTACGAAAATAGGTCATTTAGTGCGTTCACAACACGGAACAGCAAAGGTCAGGTAACATGCAGATATAGACAGAGGGGAGACATATATTCGTACGTTACACACACACAAACTCAGACAGGGAAGACGGCACATGTATTACACATAGACAAGACATTCACAACAAGACGGGAAACAATTGTTAGTCTACAACATCTGCTTTTTATATATATATCCTACATATCTTTACTATCCTATTTATCTACGTGCTTAGCTCTTTCTGCCTTTCCCCCCTTTCCCTTCTCGCTTGTTCTACCTGCGAGCGTCCCCAATTACCAATACTCACACCTCGGTTGGTTGATCAGAAATCGACCTGGTTGTGCTAGTTACCCGTGGTCGGATCTTAAACCGTTTTTCAGTTCCTTCTTTTGGCGGAAAGTTCTCCAGGCTGAGGCAACGGCAAGTATTGATCGGGAGATCAGTCGGACAGCTTGGCTATATCTACAAGAGTGTGAGAAAGGGGGTTGTGCATTTTGAACATCAGCAACATTTCTAACTTCCTAGACGGGTGGTGCCGTGGCAACCCTTATACGTACGATTTTCTTTGTCCTTTCCCTACCTATTCAAACGTCCGGTTACATTATTTAACACGTCCTTTCTAGTCAAAATTTTGTTCGTCATTCAGTACCTGTCCAGTTTCTATGTCAGTCCATCCTCTCAGTCGCTATGTCCTAAGGAAGAACAGTCATGTTAAGTCTACGTCTTTTCTTTTAAGAACCTATCGTTATAACGACTTCACACATATTCCCTCTTTTCCTTTTTCGTCGGCGGTCTGACCGTCGTTCTTCCACACTTCAGCCGACGTTCCGACGTGACCTGCAGAAGGGAGGGAAAAGAAGGGGTGGGGGCAACATTCAAAGTACATCAGCATGTAGTAGCCCGAAAATGTTTTTACTTACCACATACTCGACCCATCTTCACGTACCGCCTTTCTTTACCATCTCGGCGTTTAAGCCCAGATTTGACCAGTAATGTCAGATAGATAATCATTGACGAACTGCCTATCTACATGAGTTACTCGGTCGTAACCCTCTTTGTCGGGTACAAGGGTGACGGTCAGGTGGCATTTTCTGCGGAGTCGTTTTAAGGGTGCCTAAAACACCTTTCCTGGCTGTCTGCGATACACAATTGTAGCTGTCAAATATCTGATCCCTTTTTGTCTACATCCTTCCTCATACTTATTCTTCGCTCATAGCCGGAGGACATTCAAAACTCATTAATGCGACTGCTACAACCATGCTTTCTTTTTCAAAATACTTTAATAAACGATATCGGTGGCAGTTCATTTGCATAAAGTGCAGCAGTGCAGTAAAATCGTATTAAAATTTTCCTTCAGAGCAGGCATGATGCATGTCAAGAATTCAGTTTTAATCAATTCATAGATTCATTATCCGATACTCATTCTTTATCTAAATTATACCAATTCATTTTCCAACTCATAATCAGTACCCACCCTAAGTCAATTCATTGTCCAAGCACATGCTCAATATCCTTCATATCTACTTTCATTTATCCAAAACATTATATATATATATCTCGCGGAAAAAAAAACTGCGTGGTCATGGTGCAATAAGGTTCATTAAAAACGTCACATTTTGCGTCGGTGCCATTTTGGGTGGGGTCAGGCGAGTTCTAGCACAGTCAGAGTGTCTCTAGTCTTGCAAGGTTGGCCCAGAACTTTCCGTTGGCAGTTCAGAAAGTCTCGTGCAGTGTGGTTAACAGTCTAACAATATGGACCATGAGTCAAAGAGTGGGAAGGGCGGCAACAATTTTCCTACCGGGTCTTTCTGGTGTTCCTCCGGAACTGAACAAGCCTGTGCCGTGGCGGCATCTTAGCCATTTCCGATCCAAGTCTGGTGCCGGCAGGAGCAGCACCGCTGTCGTGGTTCCCGGCGAAGGGGATGGGGGCACCCATGCAGGGGGTCGGGGGCCCCCCGGCTCTTATAGAATCTTCAAGGTCGAGGAGAGGTGATATGGAGCGTGTGCCCGTCCTGGGCAGAGGACCTCTTTTTGATGTTGACCCTTAAGCGAAGAGCGTTGGGGTGTCGCTGGAAGCCTCCACCTGGAGGGAGGTGGGGGAGGGCCGTTCGCGGCACCTCCCCCTTCCAGCGACCCCGCGCCGTTCCCCGGCTCCATCGTTTTCGACATCGGCCGTGCCAGCCATTGATGATGGGGGGGGGGGGTGGTCGGCGGCTGGGGCAAGACAGCCCCCCCCCCCCCCTTCCCTCGGCGACATGTGGCGGGACTACCTTCAACTCTCCAGGGAGCGTGGAATGTGGCAGGACTGCCTATACCTATGAAGGCAGGCGGTGAATTTGGCATGTGGCGGGACTATCTGATTTGCCGCCGTTCTTGCCTTGGCTTCGGCTCTGGACCAGCAGGCGATGGCATGCGGCGAATTTGAAATGTGGCGGGACTACTTGATTCGCCGCCGTTGTCGCCTTGGCGTCGGCCTTTGGCAAAAAGCCGGATCGGGTGAGAGAGAGGGGTGGTCGGTGGCCGAGGCAAGACAGCCCCCTCTCCCCCCGCGGCCTGCAGGGCGGCAGAAGGGAGAAGACGGAGAGGTCCTTGTCATCCTTTTTTTTTTTTTTTTTGAACCGCCTGCCCAACATCGTCTCCTTCTGACCATGGGCAGGCGAGTCCCTCGTGCCTCCAGGCCTCGCCTTCCGGATGGGCGTAACCGCGGACCTGTTGCACTTCGGGAGCTTCCGGAATGGGGGTAGGTACCTATTGAGTTGTTTCTATTTCATGTGACCGTTATTTGGGCGGGGCGGGCAATGAGGCAGATATGTTGGGAACAGGAACAGGCAGTGAAGCCTAGCTACCTCGTGGCTATGTTCTGATATCGAATCTTTTCGCCTTTTTACATTTCTTATTACGAACTACTTCTAATGTTTCTTATTTTTGGTGAAGTCAAAAGCTCATCAGGGGGTTACTGACTTAGCCTGATTTCTTTTTATTTTTCTTTCTCTTCCTTAGCGTGTTTCGAGCTAAAGCTTTTTGTTAGTAGGGAACGGTGATCACTTCATATTTTTATGTGTCCTTTTCACTAGGGGGGTACATCTGGACGGACCAGACGAGTCCCCTCCAATAAATGGTCCGGGGTGGAACGAGATTATCGATCAAAAGGGGAACATATATTCCTTCATTAGGGTATCATCCTGGACGGACCGAGCGATGTACTTCCACTTACTAGGGTAGCCTCCTGGACGGACCAGTCGGTCTATTTCTACTAAATGGCCCATGAGTAGAGAGCATATGTCCTCCATAAGAGTAGTCTCCTGGGCGGACCATGCGAGCTACCCCACAATAACCAACCAGTGGGGAGTGGGTAGGACTGACGAATTCACAAAGGGGCATAACCTACCCTTTTCTACTTGCAAAGACTAGATAGAGTGTCCCTATTCCACGTTGTTTGCAGGCAGAAAATACCTCAAACGAAACAATGCCTGGAACAACAATGTCCAGGTTTTCAATCAATCAGTGGGGAGAAAAACAGGCATGACGGATTACAACGGGGACAAATGTCTAAATTACCTGCCCTTCGCTATCCAGAAAGGAAGACAGAATATTTCTACTCGTCTCAGTTTGTAGACAGGGAAGATCTCAAAGAGCAACCATCGACTATCAACCGACTTCAACAATTCTTAAAGAATAACATCGGTTATCAATCGACTTCAAACAGTGGGGAGAAAAGTAGGCATGACGGATCAATACCGGGGACAAAAGTCTGTATTACCTACCCTTCTCTATCTGCAAAGAGGGGCGACGTTCCTTTTCGCCGCTGTTTGAAAACAGAGAATGTCTCGTTCTCAGAAGAGAACCAATATGTCAAGTAGCCCTCAAAGCTAAATGAACCAATACCAACAATGCCAGTATACAAATACCGGTTTTCAATACAAACAATCAATCAATCAGGTGGACAGAGCCACCCTACCAATCAGGCGTAAAAACACCCTACCAATCAGGCGTAAAAACACCCTACTTAATCTTACCCGGACCGGACCATACGGACAGTTCTTCGACTCCTTCCTCCAGCGCCCGATCGTTCTCTTACTCCATGTGGCATTCCTGTGGGTTTCCAGTCAGGACAATAGGTCACTCAAGAGAGGTCCGTTCAGAATTGGTGAAGTTCTGTCGATCGGCAGCCGGGCTAGGGCCCTCTCAAGGCAGGCATACCCCGATCATTTTAGACGTTCACTTTTTCGTCTGGATCTCTCTTACCGAACCCTATGTCACTGATGGACCCCGCGTTGGGACGCCAATTGTTGAAAGTGAGCCCATAATTCTAACGATGCCCAGGCTGCTGGCGCAAACCGCCTCTCAGTTCCCATTCTGAATAATTATCAAATAAAGAGACGGGCGCTGGGAGCAGGAATCAAGAACAGAGTTTATTTCTCATGAGGAGAGCATGTCATTTCGGACACGAAACACAGTGTCTTTCGGGAGGTGCTCTAACAAGTGAGCGTGAGACTCTGGTTTTTATACATTTGCTGAACATTTGATGATACAATCAGGTCAGTGTGTCGCAAAAGGAAAACATTCCTATAATCCTCGTGATGATCCTATTCCACATACATTCACAATGGGGACCCTTGACCTGCTGATAAGAGGGGAGGGCAATCATGCAGCTGAGTGTGCCGTAGGATGTGTGCGCCTGATCATGGCCCAGGGGGTGGGGTGGCTAGGCATACAATAAGGGCAGTAAATGGTATCTCCTGGCTTAGGCGATGGCCTCGGACATGTGTGGTCAGCCGGACTCGGGGGTAGGGGTCATCAAAGGAGTGGTATTCATGTCTGCGTGGACAATCGAGCGTGGAGGGAAGGCTCGTCAACAGAGGGACATTCATGGAAGGGGAGGAGGTGCTGGTCAGGCGCGGCCGTGACTCGCAAGGACAGGGCTTTGCGGAAGAAGAGGGTTTATGACTTGTTCATGTGAGGAGAAGGAGGGGGGGGATCAGGGTGCGTGCAGGGCCAGAGTCGCGCAGTGAGAGAGAGAGAGAGAGATCTTATGACCTGTACATGGGAGAACAGGGGTAGCCAGATACAACTGGGGGGGGGGGGCTATGTCAGCTGAGGCGAAGGATGCTTCTTCGAGAGGGAAATGGGGAAGGCCTGGGTCAAGCAGGAGGGTTACCTTTCACATCAGGATCGCGTAGAGGGAGAGGGTTTCATGGCCTATACATGAGAGAGGGGGTGCAAGATACGCGCAGGAGGGAAGCTGGGGATTCCAATGGGTAAAAAGGCCATGGTACCTAGAATGGCTGTACATACGCATAGGGGTACGGGTTCTTACTGGCAGGGGGATACGGTCGATAAGTTGCAGTATCCATGATGCCCACAGGGAGAGGAGTGGGAGAAGAAGTGAAATGAATGCTGTCTATGTACATAGATTTTGTCAGATTTCACATTTCTCCATAGCTTAACATCGTTGCAAAGTGCTTTAATCATGATTGAAAATGATCAAACAGCTGTTTACTTCAAGCCTGCTATTTTAAACAGTTCTTACTGTTGAACAAAGTTCTTGGTTTTACAAAATATATGTAAAGAAGTGTTATTTTTCTAATTTAGTCTCGGATTTATTCTTTGAGTGTGTGTCTCCTTTATTGCCTCTGTAAGTACAACCAATGCTAAGCACTTCCCTCTGATAAGCCGAACTGCTCGCCTACACTACCACAAAATAGAGTGTTAGTGTTATCTATTTTCCCTGTGTCAACCACTAAGGGAATCACTGGACTCTCTACACAGTTTACTTCATTTCAGTGCGCTTTTTAACACCTTGGCTGCTAGCGATATTTTCCTTCTGCGCTGCATTCCCAGATTTACCATTGTTCATGACGAGCTCAGCTCGTCATCAGCACAGCTCAACTGTGCCTCATGACGAGCTGAGCTCGTCATGAGCATGGAAGGGGTTAAGAGAGTCAGGCGTCATACAGACATCAAAACATGTGTCTGTCCTATGTGAGAAGGGGGTTTCAGTGTTGACTATGATGTCCGACACTGAGCCGAATCCATTTCGACCCCAACCAAGGTCAGGGTCTGACTCTGCCCCAGGCTACCTGGCTCTTGTACAGCTTGATTATAACATTGTGCCACCTCTAGCCTGGAGCCATCCACAGACGCTCCATCATATTTTTGATTCTGATTCAGACCAGAGTGTACCTCCTGGAAATGGCAATGGTGATGATAGGGATGAGTTATCCCCGCATTATGATGATGATAGTTTATATAGAGACCTACAGGAGGCCACAGGGCTTAATATTTTCCTAATACAGGTTTGATTTCCCCCTTGTGTCCCCAACACGAGAGTGTTTCCTTTGCTGCTGTAATTCAACATTCTGTTGAGATCCTGAGCCTACAACTGGCTTCTGTGGAAGTTAAAACAAACGTCCTTAAGGAGATTTTTCTGCCTGACTGGCATCCTCTGAGCTCTTATGAAGAAGGAAGGAGCCCTCCATCATATTTTAGATCTTCACCCTTTGAATGTTTTCCTGCAGAAGGACGGATTAGAAATGTTTACACTGGCCCAGGCTCTCTCTGCTCTGAATCAGGGTGATATATTCATATAACCGCACAGCATTCCTACAGAATTTACCTGCGGTTCAAGGTAGGCAAGGAGCATTTTCAGTATGCCTTGCTCCCCTTCTTCCTTGTCAGTGCCCCTTGTGTGTTCACAAAAATGATGGCAGTAGTCGCAATCCATTTTTGGAGGTCAGGGATACCCATCTTTCCCTACCTCATTGACTGTCTATTGAAAGCAGATTCACCAGTCAGTGTTAAACCACCTCCAGATGATGGCAAACTTTCTGGCATAAACTGGTGGAGAGGACCCGGGCAGCCTTCGTGTTGGACAATCCGTCACTCTTTCAGCGCTGCCTCACTCCTTGAAAGAGGAGGACAGACTCAGCTGGGCTCCAAACGGACTTAAAGCTTTTACTTCGATTGCACCAACGAACATCGGGTAGACGATCAGCTTTTAGTGGGGTGTTCTGGGACAAAGAAAAGAAAGGCTGTGAAGCAAAGGCTTTGTCAAAAAGCAACCTCTGGGTGGTCTGAGAGCCTATTCCACCAGGGCTAAGCTTCCCCGGACTACTTTGTCATGCTGTGTGCCTGTCCTGACATCTGTTAGGCCACGATGGGGGAGTCAATGCATATGTTCACTAAGCACTATTGCCATGACAGGTAGTTTTATTTTTTTTATTATTTATTATGTTTCTTATATAGCGCCTGAATCGACCCCCGAAGGGGTATCTCCGCGCTTGCCTTGGGAACCCGTCCTGGCTTTTTCCCTGTGAGATAGCCCCTACAGGGCATCCCCAAGGTGAAAGCCAGGCATCCCGCCGCGGGGGGGGCGTTGTGGAGATTAAGCAAGCTTAATGCCCAGAGTTGCAGAGTGTGAACCCATGATTAGGTCAAGTCAAGTCAAGGAATTTATATAGTGCACTACATACCCAGAGGGTTTCAAGGCGCTTAGGAAGGGGAGGAGGATTACTTGTCAAATATCCATGTTTTAAGTTGCTTTCTGAATGCTAGGTGGTTCTGGGTAAGGCGAAGGTGAGTGGGGAGTGAGTTCCATGTTCAAGCAGCCAGGTATGAGAAGGATCTGCCTCCCATGGTGGTCTTGTTGATGCGGGGTACAGTGGCGAGGGCTTGGCTGGAAGAACGTAGTTGGCGGGCGGGGGTGTAGAAGGACAGTCGTGAGTTGAGGCATTCTGGTCCGATGTCGTAGAGTGATTTGTGTGCGTGGGTTAGCAGTCGGAAAGTGATTCTCTTATTGACGGGTAGCCAGTGGAGGTCTTTCAGGTGACCAGAGATGTGTTGGTTGCGTGGGATGTCTAATATGATCCTGGCTGAGGCGTTTTGGATTCGTTGGAGTTTTTTCTGGAGTTTAGCGGTGGTACCTGCGTAGAGGGTGTTTCCGTAGTCCAGTCGGCTCGTGACCAGAGCATGGGTGACAGTTTTCCTGGTTTCGGTGGGGATCCAGCGAAATGTTTTTTTGAGCATGCGAAGAATGTTGAAGCAGGATGAGGATACGGCGCTGACTTGTCTGTTCATTGAGAGTGAAGAATCCAGGATGACGCCTAGGTTCCGTGCGTGGTCTGTCGGGATGGGTGCTTTTCCAAGGGCTTCCGGCCACCAAGAGTCATCCCATGCAGAGGGGGATGTACCTAAGATGAGGACTTCTGTTTAATCTGAGTTCAGTTTCAGACGGCTGTGTTTCATCCATTCGGCAACTTCTTTCATTCCTTCGTGTAGGTTAGTTTTGGCGGTGCTGGGGTCATTGGTGAGAGAAAGGATTAGTTGAGTGTCATCCGCGTAAGAGATGATGTTGAGGTTGTGTTGGCGGGCGATGGCCGCGAGGGGGCTCATGTATACGTTGAAGAGGGTGGGGCTGAGTGAGGACCCTTGGGGTACGCCACAGATGACTTCAGTGGCCTCGGACTTGAATGGTGGAAGGCGGACTCTCTGCGTTCTTCCGGTGAGGAACGAGGTGATCCATTCAAGTACGGTCAGGCACCGAAGCGAGAATTATCGAGTCCAAGGACATTTGAGCTCAAGACCCTGCCGCGTCGGGAATTGAACACTGCTCCCGGGTCTGACCTCTGCTTCAGGGTCTGCCTGCTCTAACCAGTGAGCCACACTTCTCCACCTAACCAGTGAGCCACACTTCTGATGGGAAAGACATTTTGTCCGTTCAAGTCCTACATGACATTTTTGCTCTGAGACCACTCCTTATACCTTCCACCTTTAAGAGGTACTGCTTTGGTATCAATACTAAAGGTTAGGAATCTGTGGCATCAGAAGAACAAGTTACATCACTTTGGGACATGCTAGTGGATACTCTAATCTACCACAGATTCCTCAGTGCCCTCCGTCCTTCCTGTTCTGTGGAGTAGTCTCTTTTGACCATCTAAATGGTCCCATTTTAGAGATTTGCACACTGGTCCCGACAATTGCGAGTGTTGAAAGAGTCAAGCAAGAATCCAACGACAAGCCGAGCCAGCCAAGATGGCAGACGTGTTTGCCTGCGGCTCTGCGACCTGACTTGATCATCGTCTGCAATCCGAGTTGGAGTTGGAGTGGCCATCGAACTGGGCCATCATGCTAAGCACCACTGACAAAGCCAGCAACCGACCATCCCCAAGCTCCGAGAACCTGCCGCCGTGGGTCGACCGGCGATCCCCACGAGCGCTCCCTCCCATCATACCAGCGCCCAGCGTAATAGGAGACATCTAACGGCCGCAGACCAAAGCAGCCACCTTGCTTCACTCATCCCGTGCCCATCCTGACAGGAGATACCTGCTGGTACCAAAGATGAGGGCTGGGAAAGTGGTGCATGCCCTGTCACAGTGACATTGTTGCTGTGTGGCGGCGGCCACAGTGAAGGACTGGGTTATTCTAAGACCCAGCGGTGCCAGGGGACAACACCTGAAACCTTCGTGGGTAACCTGTTCCGGCGTACAAATGACAGAGACACGGGACACTTCCTTCGGCGTCAAAGATTCGAGGTTTATTACTGCAGGGAACACAGAAGTCACAAGAAGTACAGCGTGTGTAGGTTCGAGGAGACTGCTTCCAATTGCTACTGCAGGTCGCTCCTTTTATACACATTTCTCTCATAGATTAACATTGTACACAAAGGTTTACAACTCGGCTCCCATCGTAATCTTCAAGAGGGGTTGCTTTGATGCATTCAGGGCCCGGAACATACGTGCGGAAACATTTGTTGTTCCCAACTGTAAAACACATCTTCCCACCATTAGTACATTCCAATTGGCAGTAAACAGATCGAAGAAGGAACGGAAAACAGGTGCAGAGGAAGACAGAAACAGTGGAGAGATCGGAAAAGGGTGTAAAAGGGGTGGTATCGGGAAACACGAGCTACAGGCATCAAAGGGACGTGCCTAATGAGATGCACGGCTGAGACAATAGAGCGGCACGGCAAGATGAGCCTCGAGCGGGGCCATCTGCCTTACAGTGTCATCCCCCTCATCATAAAGACACTTTCAAAGGAAACGTGTCTTCCGCAAGAGTCTTGGGAATCCCAGGGTCGCGAGGCGGACAGCGTCCGTTCGCTGGCTACTTGAGGGCAAGAAACAAAATGGATGCCGTATCTAAGATGGAACCCGTGGGCTCGGATGTAGAAACCCACGAAACAAACGAACGGTTTAGGCTAGCACAGCGAAAACGCGTACACCCACTGAACTCGTCATTTGCGGTTCATAGATACCAGACTCGACCATATTCGTGCGAGTCGAAAACACCACTTACGATCGTCACGGAACCTCAGACGCTCCTTTTGCCCTCATGTAGGCAAGCACTAGTCGGAATCATACTCGATATTCATCAGACCATCTAGATGCTGCTGCAACATCATTCTATCCAACTGAGCTCCCTTGGTAACAGGCGGCTGTCTCATACACGTTGTAGCACAGAGGCCACATAAGGCAGGACCGCACTGCACACAAAGGCAACACGTGAACAGAAATGCTGCAACAACCCCGATGATCATCAGAATTTTACAACCCCAAGTCGGCATTACGCCCCAAAACCACCCAAGTAGCGTCCAATCCCCTACGTCCACGTGTATGATTTTATGCAACCTTGAGATGGCTTGATAGACAGTCGGAGCGTTATCTGGAATGAAAATACAGCAGCTCGAATGGATCACCTTACATACTCCACCTCGATCTGCTAAGACAACGTCTAAAACCATACGGTTTTGTAACGTCATGAGCCTATCCGCCTGAAGTTCTGCGGTGATATTACCAAGGGCATTGGCAGTGATATTAGCGGTCGATTCCACCACTCGAGTCAACTGTCTCAGGTTCCTACTATTGACCATAGGCCCCCAAAACGGAAAGAAACCTTTGAAAAAGTCTCCTGCCTCTTGACCGGCAGTGTCCTCTTCGCTAATCACGCCCCTCACAACTCTAGTCTTGTGGTAGTCTGCATCAACGGTAAACGTCGGAGGCAACAAATTTGCAATATAACATGTGCCCGCAAAGTTGGAGGGTAACCATGTATACGCACGATCATGACAGACAAAGTACGTATCCTTGGCAGTCAGAAACACAGGGGTGGAGAGCATCGGTAAGACATACGTCTCGGAGCAAGCACTCTCTCCAAGATATGCTCTCGATCTTCGGCCACGACCTTTTAGACAGAAATTACCAAGGTGGGGTACGATCCAGATCGGAGACGAGCTTCTAAGCTGTCTTTCACCCACGAGCGCACTATACTCAGCCTCACTCAGATCCCTATAGGCTCGCACCTCTTCCTCTGGAATGAGCGACGGCTCATAGATATCCCTATCTAAATCAGCGATCGCTATAGCCAAAGGCTTGTGGTACGGACCAGGACCAAAGTGCGGAGGACGTGGCTCTCTATTGGGGTAGGAATCTAGTGCACTTCAAAACATTGTTTGTAATGCTCGAGCTGAACCCTGGGAACTATAAGGAAGGACCAAATACGGAATTCCCTTATCTGTGGTATGTGGCATTAACCCACACACCCAACAATTAGTAGTATTAACCACTAACTGATGCATATGAAGGAGTTGAATGAAGGAATTATTTCTGAATTCTGCACCTCTAGCCTGTTCGTGTTGGGGTAAGATATGGAAGGAATGAGGGGACATAGTGGAGGTAGTTTGAGGTTCAGAAGTAGGAGTAGGTATGGCAGAAAAAAGGAAGTACTGTATCATATAATACACCCCACCCGCCAATAACGAGGAAACAATTAGAAACAAAAGGAACACCTGAAACATAAAGAAGTTGGTACGAGTAATCTGTTGCAGTTTGAATCTTTGCGCCTGAGCTTTTTCCAAATCCATCAGCTTTGAAAATGCCATCCCCTAAAACCGTCCGCAACGTTTCTTGACGCACTTCGTTCTGTGTAGCAATAGTCAATCCCCAGGAGTTCCCAGGAACCGACGGTCTCTGACCTAGCGTCTGGACCTACTATCCAGAAGGAAGTACACGCACGGCCCTACGGTTCACCTGGATGTAAGGTACTTTAATTCACAAATTTATACAAAGTCTCTCAGCTGTGGAAGCAAAAACACATGTGGAAAAACTCAGTATTTACAAAAATCACAATTGTACGTGTGTTTAGACTGATCGTGGCAAAAAGGGGGTAACGTAGATGTCAAGGGATAGAAACGAAAATTTATTTGTCCTTGGTGTTAGATCGCAAAGAGTAACGGCTTCTCCCAGGACGTGTCTGTTCGTCAAACAATGGATCTGATGAAGGAACAGAGTTCTGTTGATCAGTCAATTGTTCAGATCTTGAATCTTGTGATGGCAAATGTTCAACAATATCTTTCTGCTGCACTGAGGATTCTCCGACAGGCTGAGCGTCGCTGAAAGGTACAAAGGTTTGCGATGCTTCAGTTTCAGACGAGGCAATGCTCTTCCTCACCCACGAGTCCGCTGGTAGAGGTATAGGAACCTTCTTAGTATGGGTGGCATGCACCCAGTGTTTTCGGCCTTCCAGACGGACAACAGTTCTCGTGGCAAGGAGGACTTGGTAGGGTCCAGTAAAGCGAGGCTCGAGGTTACGCTTTCTTCCGAAATTCCTCGTCACCACCCAGTCTCCGGGCTGGATCTGGTGGCCTGGACCCTCCGTCTGCGTCGGCAATGCTTCAAAGACCTGTTGGTGAATTAACCTCAGTTTAGCAGTCAGATCATGTAGATAATCAATCAACATTGGATATTCAAGGTCTGAAAACACACTTGGTCTAGGGACCCCCCAAACATTCGCAGGACGGCCGAACACTATTTCGTAGGGACTGAGCCCTACTCGGGAGTGTACAGTCGCCCTTGTTGACAACAGAGCTAGAGGCAAAGCGTCAGGCCATGAGAGACCAGTAGTGGCCTGAATCTTCGCCAATTTTAGTTTGAGTGCCATTATACCCCTCGACCAGACCCGCTGACTGAGGATGATTGGCGCTATGGAACTTTTGAGTAATTCCAAGGCCCTTACACACATTCTTCATCACACTCCCCACAAACTCACTTCCGTTATCAGACCATACAATCCGTGGCATTCCATACCGAGGAAAGTATTCCTTCAGTAGGATTTTCGCAGTGGACATAGCAGTGTTGTCTTTGAGAGGGTAGGCTTCAATCCATCGGGAGAATGCGCAAACCACCACTAGAACGTATTTCAGGTTATTGCATCGCTCCATATGGATGAAGTCTAGCTGAATAACTTCAAAGGGACATGAAGGGGGAGCAAAATGGCCAGGAGGTGTAGGGGTTCCTTTACCAGGATTATACATCATACATATCATACAATTCTTGACCAATCAGCACACTTAGTAATACCGTCATTCTTCAATACAGTGCTAACCCATGTGCCATCGTCACAACAGCTAGCACATACGCGTCTGGCAACATCCCTCTCTTATGCTCCGACAAATCAATCCAACAGCCATTCGCATCCAACTTTCCCGTGCTCTCTTTCCACTTCGTCTTTTCAGTTTCGGTGGCCTCATTCTGTATCGCTTTCACACTCTCGATAGTATCCTCACACATACCAGTCTCTGTAGGCCACCTTACCGAACTCGTCACATACATTCTCGTGCTAAGGTTCCGGGCAGTCTCCTTAGCAGTCTCATCCGCAAACGCATTCCCACGGCCAACATCATCCGTCACCTTACGATGCGCACTACATTTAACAATCGCCACCTGCTCAGGCAATGTAAGTGCATCCAAAAGATCGTTCACAAGCTGTCCATGCTGAATCTTAGTGCCATGCGACGTCATGAAACCTCTCTCTCGCCACAATCGTCCAAAGCTATGCGCGACGCCAAAAGCATATTGGCTGTCGGTAAACACATTCACCCGTTTCCCTTTCGACAATACACACGCTCTAGTCAAAGCAATCAGCTCTGCAGCCTGAGCAGAATTCTGATTCAATCTTGCAGCTTCCACAACAGTATTCAAGGTTACCACAGCATACGCAGTTGTTACATCGCCATTCGGCAATTTAAAACACGACCCATCCACATACAGAGTCCCATCGGGATTTTCCAAAGGAGTATTTTTCAGGTCTACACGACCTTTGGTTTCCTCTTCGGTTCGTAAGTAGCAGTCGTGAGCTGCTACTTCATCTGATTCCATACTGATTGGTAACAAAGTCGCCGGATTCAGGACGTTACAGCGTTTTATTTGAATGTGACTTGCCAAAAGCGTCAATTCATACCCAGACAACCTTGCACTCGTCAAGTGCTGAGTTTTGGTACGATTCAAGAGAGTGTCAACTGCATGCGGAACCATCACCGTAAGCATATTATCCATGACCAATCCTGCAGATTGTCGGATGGACACCGCAGCTGCCGCTGTTGCCCTCAGACAACTCGGCAATGCTCTAGCTACTGGGTCCAAGGTCGAGGAAAAATATGCACATGGACGCTGCTTACCACCGAATTGTTGCGTCAAAACACTCAACGCACAACCTTCCCTCTCGTGAACGTATAGTGTAAACGGCTTACTGTAGTCAGGGGTCCCTAACACAGGAGCCGAACACAATGCGTCACGCAGTTCAGAAAAACTTTTCTGACATTCTTCCGTCCATGGCAAAGGAGTTGGAACGTCCTTGCACGTAAGAGCCACCAATGGTTTCGCTAGCAATGAAAAATTCGGAATCCATTGCCTGCAGTATGACGTGATACCTAAAAAGGCACGCACATCTCTCTGAGTTGTTGGCACAGTCATTCGAGCAATCGCTGCAATTCTCTCTGGGGTCAACCTTCTTCCCTCCTTTGACAATAAGTGACCTAGATAGGTTACTTCTTGACAACAATATTGTAGCTTAGAAGGTGACACCTTGTGATGTAAGTCACAGAGATGTTGCAACAACGACACCGTAGCAATTCTGCAAATGTCCTGAGTGTCTGCAGCCACCAATAAGTCATCGACATATTGGATTAGGGCCGCCCCGGCCGGCAACACAAACGCATCAAGTTGGCCCTTCAAGGCTTGACTGTATATTGATGGACTTTCACAGTAGCCCTGAGGAGCACGTTTAAACCGGAAGCTACTGCCTCCAAGAGAGAAACCGAAAAGATCTCTACTCTCTTCAGCAATCGGTATACTGAAGAACGCATTCTTCAGATCGATCACTGAGAACCAAGATGCGGAAGCTGGAATCAGAGTGAGAAGTGCCGTGATGTCAGGCACCACAGGGAACTGAGGAACCACAATTTTATTTACCTCCCGTAAATCAATAACAAAACGATAGACAGGGGGTTTTGATGGATCAGTGCGCTTCAAAATGGGCAGTACAGGGCTATTGCACACATTTCCCCGAGTCTCCTCGATAACGTCTTTCTCAATCAAATCGTAGATGATGGCTAACAGTGCTCGTTCACCATCAAGGGAGATACGATACTGGGGAATATGTGGCAAACGCACATTAGGTTTCAAGTGAACAACATAAGGGGAGATATCAAGCAGGCCCACGTCATTGGGACCTGTTGCCCACAAAGAGCAAGGAAGAGAACTCAATTCCGGTGGAAGCTTATCGAGAGACAAGTACATCGGAGAGATGACTCTCTCACCCAACGTAAGCTTCACTCCCGCAGGAGAACAATACAAAGTCGCATACAGACGTTTTAGCAAATCCAGGCCCAAAAGATTTTCACCACAACCAGTGGTCAAAATCAACGGAGCTTTCAGCTCACGAGGCCCAATTGTAAGGGGCAAAGGGCACGAAACCGGATTGCTAACAGTGGCGCCAGAGAATCCAACGGAAACATTTGTTAAGCCAGACAAATGTGCGCCAGGGAGTTTCGAATGCATGATAGAACTTTTCGCTGCACCAGTGTCCAACAGAAAAGGCTCAACGACGCCCAAAGTGGCAACTGCGACGTAAGGCCCTCTCTGATCAACCGGAACTGATACTACTCCCTCTCTTTGTTCCTGGCTGTCCTAGTAATTACTATCGTCGGCATTGTGATCAACATAATAATCGTCTTCATTGTACTGTGCAGATCTGCTTTGTGAGGATCCACGTTGATCAAAACAATTGTTGGAATCGGAAGAATTATTGGAACGATCAGTTTGGACACCACGACCTCTACCACGTGATGCTTGTTGGGGGCCGCTACGACCTCCTCTAGAAGAATTACCGCTATTTCGATCACGCAAAACCGGACAATCGAATTTCAGATGACCCTCGTTCCGACAATAGGCACACTGATTGTACCCCAACGAAGATCTATCAGAAAAGGAGTCATTCCGAGATTGCGATCTGTTCGACTGAGACTGTGACCTATTCCGCTCTTGCGAATCGTTTTGATTCGAACGGGGAGGATACGCTTGCTGTAACAACACTTTTGTTTTGAGCTCTTTCGTCTTCTTATCAGCGCGATCATTCTCTTCTTTCTCTCTGTTCTCATAATATTGTGCTGTGGCCAATATTTGAGCAGAAGTAGAAACCGCGCAAGCACTTTCTGAATTACACAATTTGTAGCTTAAGTCAGGCAGCAAATTTGAAACAAACTTATCCACAAACAATCGCTGTCCACCCTCAGTACCCATGTCCTGACCACTATGGTCGATGAATGCCTCCTCAAATCCCGTAAAGAAATCAGAGACACTCTCGTCCTTCTTCTGTTTGCAAGCAGACAACTTATCCCAATTTACTTTCATAGCTGGCATAAGCGTTTTCATTAGGGTAATGATTCTCTGAGGGAGATCGGTAATAAGCTATTCAGGTTTAGCCCCACCAACTTGTCGTGTATCTGCCGCAATAAGAGCAGCCCAATCACCACCTAATTCCGCCGCATGGTTTTCTTGCCGGATCTTTGCCCATACCGGTTGCGGTACGACATTACCAAACAGCATATCGATATCGGCAAGATTCATTATCGTAGCATCTACGAGCTGCGATAATTCTTTATAGTATCCTGCAGGATTTTTGCGAGGATCAGGCAAAGATTGCTTCACCTGCAAAACTTCCTATCGTTTCCACGGGAGATGTATCCACACTCTCTGAAAGTGTGGCGGAATAATAGGAACAGCCTGTGCATCACCAGGCATCCACACCGGTGGAACTTCGCGCATGGGGTACTGACCAGGTGCTCCTAGCGGTCCTTCAATGTCTTCCACAAACAATGCCCGAGGCATCGTAGAAGCACGAAAAGACAATAATTGCTCGACAGCACGTCGAACATTGGTGCCCACCAACATTCCGCTCGCAAACTGGAGCTGAAGGTTAGTCAGAGCAGTCAATACCTCATCAGATGCATCAACCGATATTAGGTCGCGTAAAGCCTTGCACATCTCTTCGAACACGAACCTTTGTGTCGGTATGTTGAATTGGCAAAACGGATCTAACACTACACGAGGAGGATTTCGAAAGGGGTATTTCATCCAACCCATAGCCATATTATACAATGAGTCACGCTCCCTACCACCAGGAAGCTGACTTCGTCTTTGAGGACCGTCCGAACCAGCGGACTCAAGAATAGGTCCAAGAGAATTGAAGAAGTTAGCAGCTACAGAGGGGGTACGACGTCGAACAGACGGAGACAAAGAGTAACCCAACGGGGTAACAAGAGAAGTGCCAGAAACAGAGGGAGCAGCAGGAGAAACCAGAACAGTAGAGGCAGCGGGAGCAGGAGTATGAGGAAGTACAAGCGGAGGAGCAGTAGGGACAGAAGCAGGTAGAAGAGCAGGGACAGCTGGAAGTACAGGGATAGGAGCTGGTTGGGGAGCAGGAACAGGGGGAATCACAGGAGTAGCAGTACCCTGTACATACGGAGGTGGTGACTTCATAAGATAAGACATTAAAGGGTCCCTTTTTATCTGTATCCGCCGGTAAAGCGGGATAGCACTTATCTACAGACATACGTTGCAATCTATCGAAAACTTCCTTTTCCTTTTCCTCCTTATCTCGCTGAAACTGCTCTGCTTTTCTTACCGTAGTAACAACTCCATCTCTCTGATTACGTTTAATCTGTCTGATTTCTCTCTGTTTGGCTTCCTTACGCCACAACCGAAAGGCATCAAACATGGCCGGCCTTGATTTTTTCTGAAACAGTTTAGCCTCAAGATTATCTAGAATCGGGGTCTCGAAACTACCATGAGGTGGCCAACTAAGGACACCATCCTTTTTAGTATAACGAATCCAATATTCATTAAAGGTAATCGGACCTAACCCGTGCTTACTATAGAGCTCATAAGTTGGAGTTCTAACCGGAGGTATCGGACACGAGTCCTCCAGTCGGGAATCCGTACCACAACGTCTAAAACAACTGAACAAAGTACTGCGACCAGGCATCTTGCACACTAGCCGAGTTTCACAAACTTCAAGGGTTACAGGATTTACCAAGTCCCTGCAAAGAGCAAAAACCCTCGGTTTTTGGCGACTGCAGACGTCAAATATCACAACAAAGAACCAAGTACTAAGAACCACAAATGCAATGGAACCATGCAACAACTAAGCAACCACAACTAAGGACTCTGGGAGTGACCCACAAATACTTAACTCAAAGATCGATGGCGTCACCAGGAAGGCCCGTCAATCGTCTCGCTGTACCAAGGTCTACGCCAGGCGCCAAAACAGGTCTACAGTCAGGGCAGCAGTCCGTCGCAGCCGTCAGGAGGCGGGAATCTTCGCGGGAAAAGTCGTCGGGCCACTTGTTTCGACAACAGGATCGATGAAGCGGGGTGCACCTTCCCTCGGAGATTTCACACGAAGTTCCTCACGATCGTCGGGCTTGGACCGGTACCACTGATGCAGCCCTATGTTGGGCGCCAACTGAAGGACTGGGTTATTCTAAGACCCAGCGGTGCCAGGGGACAACACCTGAAACCTTCGTAGGTAACCTGTTCCGGCGTACAAATGACAGAGACACGGGACACTTCCTTCGGCGTCAAAGATTCGAGGTTTATTACTGCAGGGAACACAGAAGTCACAAGAAGTACAGCGTGTGTAGGTTCGAGGGGACTGCTTCCAATTGCTACTGCAGGTCGCTCCTTTTATACACATTTCTCTCATAGATTAACATTGTACACAGAGGTTTACAACTCGGCTCCCATCGTAATCTTCAAGAGGGGTTGCTTTGATGCATTCAGGGCCCGGAACATACGTGCGGAAACATTTGTTGTTCCCAACTGTAAAACACATCTTCCCACCATTAGTACATTCCAATTGGCAGTAAACAGATCGAAGAAGGAACGGAAAACAGGTGCAGAGGAAGACAGAAACAGTGGAGAGATCGGAAAAGGGTGTAAAAGGGGTGGTATCGGGAAACACGAGCTACAGGCATCAAAGGGACGTGCCTAATGAGATGCACGGCTGAGACAATAGAGCGGCACGGCAAGATGAGCCTCGAGCGGGGCCATCTGCCTTACAGTGTCATCCCCCTCATCATAAAGACACTTTCAAAGGAAACGTGTCTTCCGCAAGAGTCTTGGGAATCCCAGGGTCGCGAGGCGGACAGCGTCCGTTCGCTGGCTACTTGAGAGCAAGAAACAAAATGGATGCCGTATCTAAGATGGAACCCGTGGGCTGGGATGTAGAAACCCACGAAACAAACGAACGGTTTAGGCTAGCACAGCGAAAACGCGTACACCCACTGAACTCGTCATTTGCGGTTCATAGATACCAGACTCGACCATATTCGTGCGAGTCGAAAACACCACTTACGATCGTCACGGAACCTCGACGGAAGCCTCCTCGCCTTGTCGAGCGGGGAGACGGAGGAGCGCGGCACGACCGGAGACAAGGGCGCAGCTGGGGGAGTCCGCAGCTCCAGTGCATCCGGGACTGCTGGCTAGGTGGGACAACGCTGCTGAACACGACGGGAGGCTGGGATTGGAGAGGCTGCTTTGTTTATTGCGGGGCCGCCACGGGAGCGAGGGCGCAGCCAAGGAGGGCGACACCCACTGTCTAGAATGCCGCCCAGTAGCTAAAGAGCCAGAATACCATTGACACAGTGCATCGCCGTCCTCAGCAACCGCGGGCACGGGAAAGCCAGGTGAGCGGCGGTGGGAAGGGTGCCTGACCTCCAAGCGCTAGTGAAATATACGCCGGAAGCTAATGCATGGTTCAGGCCCACCTCCATCTACTTCACCGCAAGGCCAGAATCACACATGCAAGCAAAGCTAAGGCCACAACCTCTCCATAGATCCCTGCATGGACAAATCAACCAAAAGAAAACTGTTGCATGCACTCCATGGGACGCGCCCGATCCTACCCCCGAAGTGACAGTGCAAACAACCCTCCCTGCAGGGATCTATTGTAACTGTTCACCTCCGAATGGGATCCCATGCCATGATCCTTCAGTCACGACAGCTAGGCCCCAACAACTCATCGAGGCCCAGTAACTCATGGGAGCAAGAGCTACTGCAGGAGCGCATCCAAACTCCACATATATCCGAGATGTAAGGAGGGGACCAGTACATGAGACAAGGCCACCTCCGCTTGCCTCAACAACGGTCAAACCACACGTGGGAGGGGCAATGTGCAGAAACGAAGCCCCAACTCACATACTGGTACTCACGAGGATCACCCACTAGGGGGAAGAGACTGTGTGATGTACTCCCCATGGACGGCACCCACCTTTATTTCTGCTGAGACAAGCAACAATAGAACCTGTGCAAGGCCCTAAGCCCCCAGCATGGGTCCCCCACCGAGACCCCTCTACTGCACCGACGGGCCTACCCAAACCCAATGTAGCCCAGTACATTACAAGGGCAAGACCGACCAAATACAAACAGACACCACCCGGCACCAAAAGCGAGGTGCAGCGTTATGAGACAAGGCCCCAGGTGGTGACAACAAGACAGAGCCTCAGACAATTGGGAGACCCAGAATCTCACCTATATAAAAACCTGTCCCCCACCAAAGTTATGTTATGTTATGTTATGTTACTTAGTTTTTTTGAGCGCACAGCTGCCCCAGCAAAGGGGCGTCCTGGCGCTATAACTGGAAAAGGCAACATAACTAACAGAGTAAAAAGGTCAGAAAATTTTAATAAGGCAGGGGGAAGAGATACGTTTTGACAGCCTTCCTGAAAACCAAAAGATCTTCTAAAGATCGAATGTGCGCAGGAAGCGCATTCCATAGCTTAGAAGCCAACACAGTAAAAGAGCGACCACCTAATCTACTTTTTTTAAAGCGCGGAACAAGTGCTAAATTTTGACCCGCAGAGCGAAGGCTACGAGATGGCGTACACAGGGTCAGAAGATGCTGGAGAATGGTAGGGGTGTCGGTTTTGAGGATTTTGTACGCGAAACACAGAGTCTTAAACTCTATGCGCCTGATTACTGGCAGCCAATGTAACTTACAAATTGTGCTGCGGGCTGAACAGAACCGTGGCAGGCCTACCAGAGCCCTGGCAGCCGCGTTCTGCACCCGTTGGAGTCGGTGTGGATGTGCTCCCTCATGGACCCAATGTTTTTTCAAAAACAGTGGTTCTGTTTGTGGCCTGATTAGGTCCGGAAGGACAAAAGTGGGTAGCGAGTATTCAATAAACGCTAAGGAACAAACGCTAATCCTCGGAAGCGAGAGACTAGCCTGAACCCTCGGTGCATGCGCAGCTCCAACCACGTCCCCGTGGAGACTAGCCTGAACCCTCTGCGCATGCGCAGCACCAACCACGTCCCCGTGTAGGCGCGCGCAAACAAACTATTAATGGCGACTCCAGCTCTCACTACACTGTGAGCAACGGCTGGTGAGAGACTCGGACCCCCAACCTGCCCCGCGACCGCGCCGAAAGTAATGTAAGTACGCCGTACGGCTGGTTCCCTAGCCGCAGATTATAATACAATGCTTAAAAAGAAGTAAAATATGTTATGTTATAATTTCAGGCGCCAAATACTTTTTGAATGCAGAGTGACGAATGCGCTTTAGCTGACCCCTCACTACTTCAAATACCGCCGATTTTAAACGTAAGTGTACGCTCTTCAGAGCTCCCCATTAACTAACACTAGGTAATAGTACAATTCCTTCACTTTTACCGATTATTTGCCCTTATAGTTTTTAGGCGCCGGTACTTGTAATTGTGAGATCGAAGATAAAGAACATACAATTTTCTCCTTGCTGTAACAACAAATAAGTAAGTTTACTCGTGCCTTGCCACGCTACCCATGTTTAAGGCTAATTGTGCACCAGCCTAGAAAAGCAGCCCTTAACCATTACTATCTTGTTTTTGAAAGAAGTCCATGTAGGACCCTTGTCTAAACTAAAGTGACAGAGCGCTACTTGGATTAACTAATTGAGAGAAGAATTACTTTATCTACAGTGTAAGTTCCTTCATTCTGTAAATATTAAAACGCCCCCTTAAAAATATTGACCATCTCGCTTCTAACAAGAAGCTTTAGTAACTGACACTGCCCAATTATTTAGAAATATAAACCCCCATTTCGAAAATTGTAAATTTCAGTAATGAACAGCACATTCCTTGTAAAACTAATTACAGTTGATTCCAATTCTAGATTCTCTTCAGTAAGCAACCATCAACAAAAGTATACAAATATCATCCTTGTCTGAAAATACATAGGCAAGGTAATAATAATAATGATTTCATTAAATGACTGCAATGATTTTTTGCATGCATCTTAATAGACAAATAAGCCCCTAAATATAGTCCTTTGGTTACATATTTATGTTGCACTCTAAGGTGAGGAATTTATGCACCTTCACCTTGATAAAGGAATCGAATGCACATGTGATGGAACACAAACATGTGCATGATATATCACTTATTTCGGGGAGCACAATCTCTGCAAGCCCAAATAAATAAATATGTAGGTAAAAAAACTTTGTAACTAAAATACCAACTTTTATAGTTTCAGGAAGCTCATCAGTCCTGATGATGATCTAAAGTTACATAGATCGAAACGCCGTCGACATACCCAAGGATTTTTACTCTCTCTATTGTATATAAATGTTTTTTAACCTTGTTTGTTGTTGTGTGACAGTCCGTTCACTTTGTTCACTTGTGTCACGTCCTGCACCATACTATTCACCAGAGCACCTGAAAATACAGTATAAGTACAAGTATTTATGTATGTTTAAAAAAGGAAAATAAATAACTGTTTCTACCTATACCTACAGCTTTTGCTCCTTAGCGTTTATTGAATACTCGCTACCCACTTTTGTCCTTCCGGACCTAATCAGGCCACAAACAGAACCACTGTTTTTGAAAAAACATAATTCCACCCCAGGTTCTAATAAGTGGGGTTCCCTTGTTTTAAAAAAAACACCCTCATGGACCCAAGGCTGACTCTGCACCAGAAAGATGCCCGGAGCCCACAAATAATACAGCTCACTCCCTGAAAGAAAGAAATTTTCCAGCAAATATCGTACGACACAGTGACAAGACACATCCATCCCAGTAAAACTATGGGGAGATTACGCTCTAACACCGGACCACAGGGGTTCACCCCAATACAGAGTCATCACAGATGACTAAAAGCCAACAAGAAGACACAGAAATGCCATCCACCCTTTCCATGGCTGATAAGCAGGACAAGGTACTAGCAGCCATCGAATATTCCAGGGTCACCATGGAAGAGATTCGGGGCCCTGGCCACGGACCTCAATCTGCTGCACGATGACCATCACAAATTAGCTGACAAGGTCGCAGGTTACACCCGCCTTCTCAGTGAAGAGAGCGCACAGGGTGCCGGCCCGCCACCTACCCCAAGGTTCCGCTCCTCGCCTGCTACTTGCGAAGCTCCTTCACTACTGGGAAAGAGATGCAGTGCTCTGCACAGCCAGACAACATGGGCCTATCCAAGTCAAAGATAAACACATCATGCTCTTCCCTGACTACTCACAGGCAGTGCAATGTCAGAACTCCTCATTCCTGGTAGTAAAGCGTTGTCTTTGCCAAAGAGGAATCCTATACTCGCTGTTATTCCCAGCGCACCTCAAGATAATGCACAATAGGACCACTACATTCTTCACAGACCCAGGTTAATGATACGAACACATCCCAAGCAGAATTTGTGACCCTACCCTTAGTGACTCCGTAATCTGCTGACACACTTATTTTAAATGCGGTCATTAACAAACATCCACTCTCACTACATATTCTGCCACCACTACACCACTGTCTGGGACAAAATGCACCATAAAATAGCAAGAGGTAATGCGGCTCCAGTCCTCACCACCTACACGGATCCCACAAAGGCCACATGCATGATCAGCTTAAGCATAGAACCGGTCCATCCCCACAATACCCTAGAGCTTGAGTATCATGCTCAGTTTTGACGTACTGTCAGTGGCGGTAGATCCCAAACATTGGGAATACTCCCCACCCCAGTTCATACCCCTATACCTGATAACGTCCTATACACTAAGCAGGATTACTATGATGGATGGGTGCCATAGACCGTGGAATGTCACCGCAATCGGGAAACACAATTATGTTGTGGAACAAAGCCAGCATGGACCCAGGCGGCGCCACCTAGCGGCGGGCAGGAGCACTGATGAGAACATTTCCAGATCTAGTCTGGTGCCTGGGGGTATTTTAAAGGTGAAGAAACTGAGGTTGGATAGAGTATCAACCAGAAAGAGATTTATCAAAGATAAGTTATTTTTTTCACCACCAGATAATACCTGAACTGATCAGGAAGGAGGCACCAGGTTGACACCCCTTTCAGTGGAAGCACAGAAAACCTGCCACTTGGCCCTGGCACGGTAACTGCACTAACAGGGTTGCACATTCCCAGGGACAGTGACTCAGCAAGCAGACTTTCTCGGCTGCTATTACAAAGCGTCCCACAAGTGGGTCCTGGGCAAGGAGTCTTAAACAACATTTTCGAAGAGTTGAGAACCTTCTATGGTCCTCTTCACAACAGCAACGAAAGAAAAAAAACAAGAAAATGCCAAGGCTTCCTATACAGGCTACCAGAACTGGTATCTCCAGGAAATGCCACAGCAACACACCATACCCTATCTAATGGAGGGCTTGTGTAACAAGAGAGAAGTTTTTAGGGGTAAATGTTTGCGCTCTCCCTTCTAAACTCTAGAAACACAAACAACTCTTCCGTGGTGTAAATTAACAAATTGGCAGCATGTTTCCCAACGTCAGACACTGTGGTCATTTGAATCTTCCATCTGTCTGTATGATCTTAAAAGAAACAAAGCACCCCTCTCAAGAATATGCTCATCACTGAAATGGAAAAGATTGTGCTATCATGCCAGGAAATTGAAAACTATCCAATCTCTCGTCAGCAGGACATTATTTTACCTTATATGCTTCATTTGGCCCAAAAACAAGCTTCAATTCCTATCATTATGTATTAATCTGGCCATTATTATAGTTTACAAAAAATCTCCAGTTCAACTAATATTTTTACATTTCCATCATTAAATTCTTTTTGGAAGGAATTAAGAAACTGTTCCCTCCAATGAGACATCCTTCTCCACCTTGAGAGTTGAACATTGTTCTGTGAAAGCTGATGGGCTCACTGTTTAAGCCAATATACAAGACTACATTGCAGCATCTCTCCTGGAAGACAGCTTTCCTAATTGCAATCATCACTCCTGGAAGACAGCTTTCCTAGTTACAATCATCTCCACTAGGAGAGTGTGTTAATTACAGGCTTTATCAGCAGTAGAACCCTGTTTTCACTCTAATATGATGGTAATAAGAACCCATCCTTCATTCCTCTGAAAAGTTTTTTTAATGTTCATATTAACCAAACTACTACTCTGTCTACTTTCTTTCCGAATTCTTCTTCAGGTGCAGAATGTGCCCTCTGTTCACTAGATATTAGAAGAGTTCTCTGCTTCTACATAGATAAAATCTGAGAAAAATGAAGCAGCTTTTTGTTAGCTACGGCCAAATCATACAGGGTACAGCCATATCCAAGCAATCAGTTGTTATATGGATAGAATAGCCTTTTATCATGTTATGCTATCAGCTACTAAGCAGACCTCTGCCAGGGTGGAGTAAAAGCAGCTACGACAGTTTATGATTAGGAATATATCAGTTGCTGACACAAGGCAGCAACTTGTAAATTGATCCGCACATTCAAGAGACACTATTGATTAGATTCAAATGTGTATGTATGTTTATGTAAAAATGCAGCTTTTGTCTCATCTGGCATATGTTATCTCCTACTCCCAACATTTTTGAGGTTGAGGAATTAGGGGCCAGATGTAGGTGGCCCAATACCGGTCGGTAACGGCCGAAATTACCGAATTTCGGCCTTTATCGACCAGTATTGGGCATTTGGTATGTAGGTGGCCTAAATTGCAAATTCGGTAATTTACCGATTCGGTATTTTAAGGAATCGGTAAATTACCGATTCCTTAAAATACCGAATCGGTAAAATTCGGTAATTTAGAATCGGTAATAACTATTTACCTACATCTGGCCCTAAGAGTACTGGAACAGTGAATGCCTCTTTTACGTGCATTGTACACTACTGACGGGATTGCCAATTTATTAATGTGTTTTTAGTACCTACTCAACTAAATTGTAATTATTTTATTGAACTTTGAGTGATGAAAGCATGTGTCAGCTCTGTTGGTATACAAAGTTGTGATGACCTGCATATTTCAGGTCATTTTATGGCACATTAGTCATCAAAACTTATTTTATGTTTCAGAAATCAGAAAGTTGACAAGCACAATGAAGAATATTGAGGGGAAGCTGGAGCGTCGAGACATCATTCATGACTACAGCAACTATGACTCTCAGGTCTATGCGCCTCTCACCCGGATCGGCTATTTTCCAGATCGCAATTCTGAGCGATACGTTGTGAAAAACCCCTTTCTCAGTTCTTATGAAGGTATAGATATCCTGCTTGTACGTAGAAACCTATGGGAGTAAATATTGAGATAGGAATAACAATTAAGTAAACTGAAATGTCTGACCATGATTATTACCTTTCTCTCTTCCCAGGATTGTTGGAGCTGGAGGCTAACCTACCTGACTTTGTCACCCAGCCTCGAATCAAGACTCCCAAACGTAATCTCACCACCAAGGATGGGTTCCTTAAGCGAGCAGCCAGGTTGGATTTAGAACTAGAACAAGTTCATAAGGTAATGCAGTAGGACTCGACAACGGTAATACATTATGTATGTACTTGGAATATCCCAAGTAAATATAACTTCCACACACAAAATATACAAAGAAGTTCAGAATACACTTGTCTAGTTCTATCATATTGTCTTTGACCACTCAAGTGCCATTTAAAACGTCCGATCCAGTTTGAAGACCTTTGTATCTTACACTGGTGTAGATTGGGCAACCCTCAGGCTGATCAGTATCTACTTATAACAGAAGTGCTGCAGATAGATAGGGATGAATTGATACATTTCCATCTTCTATTACTTTTCTCATCTGGGACCAGGATCTTTAAAAAAACAAAAAATATGTGTATTGGCATTTTCAATGAACTGCACACAGTACCAAATAAAAGAAAACACAAGACCAGCAAGCCTGCCAGTTATACAACATTGAGAAACACTACTCCCAACTCGCCCCAACCAATCCCCCCCACCACAAACATTGCCCAGACAGTTGGCTCCATACACTGCACAGATATACCAGGCCCAGATATCTATCCACACCACCTTCTATATCCACTGATGATCAAAACACAAGTAGCGGTACCTGTCCCTGGATGGACAATCATCCATCGCGACTGGAACAAATTCTGTTCCCCCCAAAATCCCAGTACAACCAATTGGGTCAAGAACTGTATTCAGACCTCTACTATGTCAGACAGACAGGACCCCACTCTCCGCCAATACTTCTGCACCAGATCAGACAAAGGACAGTATGCTAGAGGATACATAACCATTGTTTTGGGTACAGATGTAACTCTAAGCAGTGTGGCTATGTTAGCCATACGTTGAATCACACAATAACCTTACAATATAATGCAACAACAAGGAGTATAGTGTACTATGGACTTTCAAGAAAGTGTACTAATGATGCCAATAGGATGAACTATTGGAAAGTCTGTGAATGGAATGCAACACACACTTTTGATATTGTTTCCAATATTTAAGGAGTTATGTTGTTAGTTGGTGAAGTTGTATGTGTGGTATCATGGTAAAGTATTGTTTTGAGCTAAATAACCTGGTGTGTCCAATACAACAATAGTATTGTGATTATAAGCTTAGTTTGCTAATGTATCCCCAGAGAGAACCCTTTTTAAGTATCATGTTAAGCCCAGGTTCTGAAGGGTTATACGGGCTAACCCTTTTGGTTGGTAGCTAGCAATCTCGTCTGAGGCCTTTGATTCAGTGGTTTCACTAAAAAGCTTCATGGCTCCGGCAAATTCATAGGAAGCCTAGTGGGTCTATTCAGATGTAATGCTAGGAAAAATGGAAATTGGAAGCCATGGGCAACGATGGAGGCAATCACAATATAAAAACCTAGCTCGAACAGCAGTACAAAATATACAAAAAGCCATCAAGCAAGCTAAAGGATCTGACAGCTTGAATCCCATCTCAAATGCAACATGTCTGTATTTTCAAATTATCTATGAATTTCATAATTTAGGAGTTTTTAAGTTATCTATGAATTTTTTAACTCAGACTGAGTCTCAACTTCTACCAGCCTCTCTATGGAACTCTGCAACTCTCTCTCAGATCATTTAATTGAAAAAATCAAACAACATTAACTCTCTTGCTAGTCATGCACAATCATTCTACCCAATTCACACAAATGGTTCACTGCTTCTTCATCTTGCTTGCAATAACATAAATGATAGAAAAAATTAAATATATCAGCCTTACTGGCTCATCCAATGATCCATGCCTCTCCTCATGTATTTATAATGCATACTCGAAGCATAAACTGCTGCCATACCGGCCAAAGCGATCATTTATTACTTTCATCCCAATATTTACCTGATAACCTAAACATATCTTTGGTCAGATTCATCCTAAGAAAACAAGGGCTTGATCAGTGAGAGCCTCCAAATACAGATTTGTATCCAACCAACTATTTCTAGACAAATGTATTGGAAAACAAACTGTTTTTTTCTCAGATGTAACAACCTCTTCTCCAGTATTGGGGCGTCTTTCATAGATTCACATGCCTGAATCATTCCCCGTCGTCAGAGTGGGAGTCCCATGGTATATAAAAAAGCAATAATATGCCTGTAATAACCAAAAAACCTTGGTAATAACCAACCAGGAAGTAAAGTAGCCCTCAGCTACAGGAGCAAAAAGCTCCCACACTCATGACTATCCTAGTCATTTTGTATAGACCAAACTGCAGCCAAACAGGTGACAGCACCCACCAGAATGTTCTCCCCAGAGGCTCAGGCTCTCAGATTTTCTACCGCACGTTGTGTGAAGGGAGTCTCCCTGAGCTCTGCTCAGTTTCTTCTTACTTTGGTTGGTTTTTACCTTCTAAAGATGTCTACTTCAAAATCCCTTTTTAGGGCTTGTGATTCCTGTGGAAAGCTAAGGCTGTTCAAGGAGGATCCTCACAAAAAATGTATATATTGTTTGTATCCTGATCACGAGGCAAAGGAATGTAAAATCTGCAGAACTTTTCCTCAGAAAACCCTCAGGGACAGAGAGGGTCATCTTCTCCTGTGGCTCCAGAGGATAAAGGACAAGGATAACCCCGTTTCTGAGGTAGGGAGCATCGCCTCGGGGTTTTCTGTATCCTCTAGGAAGAGGGAAGCTGAGGTTGGGGAAGCTTCTCCTGGGGCGAAGGTGTTGAAGAGAGCCCAATCCTCTCAGGATTCTGGCATGCCTTCCACTTCAAAGAAGGTTTCTCCACCTGTAAAAACTGATCCTTGTACGCCCTCAAGGAAAGCTGGGAAATCTACGACATCCAAGACAGCTTCTCAAAAGATTTCACCTCAGGCTGTTCCTTTGACCACTTCAGCGTCAAATACAGCTTCACCGTCGCCATCTCCTCATGTGGCCACCTTTTCAACATCTACGGTGACTTTCTCCTCACCAAAACCAGCTATGGTGATGTCTACAGCCTCCTCACCTTCGACGCTGGTCCACAACCAAGTTCGACCTATCTTGTTGTCGAAGATAGTGCCATCTACCGTCGACGTCCCACCGTCGACGAGAATCTTGAAGGTACCGTCGACGGGTGCTACGGCGTGTAATGACCGGATTTTCTGATTAGATGGGATCCGCCCCTAGGGGCCCCTCCAACCCAGCCAGAACGTAACCACCTCCCTCCTCAGGACCATCTATCCAGGCACCTGGGTACCTACCTGAGGATGGGGAACTCGCAATATACAAGCTCATATTATTAGGAACACCACTAAATCTATAGGGATACTAAGAATACTCACTGATTACTAAGGATATCTTATTCACATCAGTTAGTCTCGCGGCCACTCCGACCCAGACTGATCTACCCCAGGGCAGATATGACACACAATCCGGTGCGTCTACACATGGGCCTGCAGAACCCAATGCTCTCTTTTCCAAACGGTTTACAATCCGGCAAACCTACACGCCAGTCATCCCCCCTGACGCTCTCACTTACACTCGGTCCACAGTCCCGCGAACCTCCACGTTGGTCTCCCCCCCAACGCTCTCATTAACGCCGCATATCAACGACGACCACATTCCTATGAGCACCTTCAGTTATATGTTGGGAAGTCTCTCTCTCCCTATTCACTAAGGGCTTGCTACTACAATATTAGGAGTTAGCCAATTAATATAATGTACCTCTTATTCTTGGCATCATAGGTCCACTCGCTCCCTATTTATGTGATCACCACTTACCTGATTGGGGTTACTCATCCATTCATAAAAATGAAAATCACCTAGGAGATACATTTACCTGGATTGAACAAGAATACAAGGCACATGGCAGTTTGCTACAAACTGGGGGTTTTATTAGAACAATATAAACACCTACACAGATCTGTAACTGACAAAGACTATAGATAGAACACACCGCTGAAAGGGAAAAGATTAGACATACAATAGCCTAGGGAATAAGGACAAGATTAAGATGCAAGTGTAAAGTAAACTAATGTGATGGAATTAATATCACCTGATTAGTGTGAAGTCTTGTTCTAGCTGTCATCTGGGTTCCTCTCTCGTCTGTGCCTTGGCTCATCTCAGACTCTCTCTCTCTCCTGCACTCTTGGATACACCTCTGCGCTGATCACTTTGCACTGGACTCCTCTCCCCCACGAACTGTCTCCACCTTCCAACTTCAATCTAATGGTTTCTGCCGCTCTGATCACCGTTCATTCAACTAGCTTGTTCACTCTGTCTCTGCGCCAATGTCCAATTAACTCCAGCTGCTCCCACAGGTTAATCCACGATCTCTACTTCAGTCTCTTCTAAAAAGGCATTACTTCAGACTCCAGCTATTCACACCTCCTCCTGATAAGTAACTGCTTCTGACTGCTTCCTTCAGTTCCAGCTCACTGACTGTCTGTTTGTCTTCTCTCTGTTCCAAGCATGTCCTGTCTCTTCTCCTCTTGCAATTCCACTTCTTTAACTCTACCAACACTCTCTGCTCCTTCAATTCAAGTCAGCTCTCTCTAGCTTGAACCCTCTCCGCTCTGCCAACTCCACTCGACTGCTTACCACTCCTCCACCTCAACACGACTGCTTGGATCCGCCTCTGCACTTCACTGATATAGAATGCTGTTTCCTCATGGAAAGTTCCAGCCATCAGCCTGCCGCCCACCAGATCTCTGCACCACTTCGCATCAAGGACACACACCCAGCTGGCCAGCCTTTTGTGGTGTCTTCGACACAGAGAATAATACAGCCTACCGATAAGGGCTGGCCCAGACCGGTTCTCTCCAAGTGAACGACAGCTTTAACTATAAACTTTACCTTTACCCTGAAAAGCCTCTCAGCTCCCTCAAGATGGAGTCCCTCTAGTTCTAGGCCTGTAGGCCTGAAAGGGATGAAATACCCCTTAGCTCTGTCAGAATACCTACATAAACCATACTAATGTGTCTAATATAAGCAAGTATGTCAAAGCCAATAGGCAATAGACAGGTTAGAGTCAAGAATAAGGGATCTATCATCATATTAAGCAGCTATCCTCTTCTAGGTCTGGAAGAAAGGGCTTAAAAGGGCCAACATAAGCTAGGAATACCTATCCTAGATGTGAGCAAGATTAAAGTCTATACTACTGCCCACTAGGGCCAAAAACCCTGTCAGCACATTCCACCCTTAGACTTTATCTTGTGAGCATCTATAAACAATAACATCCATATAAACAAACATCAACACAATCTATCAACAAATCGAAAACCAAAAAACTCTCTAAAATGAATGACAACTTAAAGAAATTCCACCTGAAACTTAATGTAGGGAATACAAGTCTAACAACCAACTGAAAACAAATCAAAGCACCCTTGACTTGAATGCTGAAACATATCTAAGATTGGATCTGATAACAACAGAAACTATCCAAAGCATCCTGAAACTAAATATGCCTCAACTTCTAGTGATAACTGATGAAATCTAGTGATGTAGGGACTTATGTGTTGAATGAAAACAGCAAGGGGCCTAAATGGGGCCTACCTACTTCGGACAACTTAAGAACTAAATGTGTTTAAACTTCGAATGATAAAACAACAAAAGGGCCTAAATGAGGCCTACCTACTATGGTCAACTTAAGCTAATGATGACTCATGAAATCTATTGGTGTAGGGCCTTGTTTGTGGAATAAAAACAACAATGGGCCTAAATGAGGCCTACCTACTATGGTCAACTTAAGGAAACATTTGGTGAAATCTGATAAGTAAACATGACAAACGGTTCACAAGGTCTGGGCAAACATTAATACATAATCATACTAAAAGACACACCTCCCAGGACAACCTAAAGTCTAGGGTAACCACCCTTTGATCAATCAAGGTGAAAGTGTAATAACAGTAAAATAAAAACAACCCCATTTCTACAAGATAGCTGATGTGGCACTAAGCATTGAAATATATCTATATAAATGTGGACTATATATAAAAGCACAATATCATTAGCACTTAGTTTTCATCACACTGTGGAACACATGTGTGTACCACCATTCTCTTTTTTTCATCCCTCCAAACGGTTTTGCAGAAAGACTATAATAGGTGACTGCATCCTAAAAAGCAAAGATAGTACTTCATCAAAATCATGAAAATATTTCTTTTTGTTTAAAAGTGGGGCCTGTTCGTAGTAATGCAGGCCAAGAGCTTCCAAAACAATTTTTTTTTTTTTTTGCGGGAAACATAATCAAAATCCAAGAAGAGAATATTATTGGCTTTGTCATATAATTTGACCCCTTCCAGGCTCATGACGAGCTCAGTCAGTGTTCAGCACAGGGAAAATTTGGGCAGTCAATTTTTTTATTTTTCGGAATATCAGTGTAGGTCACCACCCTGCGTCAGCATCCGGTAGCAAGGAAGCACGTCCTCCGCCGTTGATCCACCACCAATCCGATCTGGTCTGGTCTGGTTCCATCTTCCAAAAATAATAAACTAACATAAAAACATGAAAGTAAAAAACTAAAATAAAAAAGGAAGTGGGGGGGGGCCGACCCACACACCAACACCACAACCCAGCAATCCTAGGACAAGAAAACAAGTATCATTAATCTTGCAGGATAAAATTTTCCATTTAAAAAGCACCCCAAGTGCTTTTCATTGTCGGGAAAAAAACTTAATTAAAAACATTCTTCTAAAGTCAAGACATAATTAAAATCATATATTTTTTTTATTAGTTTGGGTAAAATCTAATTTTTACATACACAGCCAGAAGGGCCGATTTCATACACTAATCCTCTGTGGGACAGCCCCTCCCTTCAGAATACGCAGGAGCCAGGCTACAGTGTGAAGTAATTTGAATCACTGCCAAAGGTTGATCTCACTGCGAGGGGAAGGCACTGCCAAGCACTCGATGCAAGCATCTCTAGTCTCTAACCAGGGAAGCCTACCCAGGCCTACTGTATCTAACTAACTCCAAGGGCCAAGAGTCTGCCAATTACTCTGCATGGACAAGCATCCCTTATCAGCGGGCAATGAAGCTGTCTGCGCCGACAGCCAGGAGGAGTGAGGTAGCCCCCCTTCACATAAACAAACCGTCCGCGGAGCAAAATTGGCTGTTAGCCAATCATAACAAGACAGGGCCGTGTTCGGAGCCTGCAGAGGAAAAAACCTGTCTTCACAAACCAGCTGGTCTGCCAAGGTCGACAAACAAATTCTTTGTAAGCCTTTCCCAGGCCTGATTTTTTTTAACTAACGAAAACAAATTCATATGTGGATGCAAGCAATTTAAAATAATTCTGGTACAGTGTAATGCTAGCTCCACTTTCTAAAAAGACTTTTGTCTAACTAATTCATCATTTATTCAGCATGCAGATCAACACACAGAAAGGGGCAATTTACTTCTGCACACAAGACTATGCATTTATTATTTGAAAAAACGAATTATCATGGACTATTGGGTTTAATATTTCTATGCACATATATCTATCAGGCAGCATGTTCACCGTGCAAGGTATTACCTTTCTATCAACAGCTTGTCAAAGTACATAGGCGAGCCTTATAACTAAATGCAAATTAAACTAATGTAAGGGACACAGAGATGGTAGTGTGTTATAGTTACCATTTTCAACAATATATTCTGCTCCACCCTAACTATACACACTAGCATCCAAAAAATAAAAATATATACTGTCAGCTGTTGAAAGAGAAATAATTTTAAAACAACATAAAATGCAGACACATTTCACCATTGTATTTTGTTCAACCAGGGGCAACATGTAATTTTGCATTGCAGAGCGCAAACCTTTCAATTAAACCTAATAAAAGGGCCACATTCATATATTATTAAACAGCTATTTATTTTCTAACTGAGTGGGTTAAGTCATATATGCCTGTTTTACTGCATATCAAAACATTCACATTTGAGAAAAAAAAGGTTCAGCTCGCATTTGGGAAAATAATAATGAGAACACATTTATTTTAAAAGCACACGGTTGCCTTTCACTAATTAAAAGCACATGGTACCATGCACTGTCGGGCAAGATTGATTATTCTCAACCTGTGATCATTGCAAAACATCGGCCAGCACATTCCTTTCTAGATGGAAAACCCTCAAAGAAATAATTAATGAAAACAGCCCGTAGCGTGCGCACACCAACTGGGCCATCTTCTAATATTTCACACATTTTAAACCATGCATTCAAAAATAATTCTCCACATGTCTGTGGATGCATATTAAGAAGCACATTTAAAAGAACACAGCTCTCTCCGTGCAAACCCTTATCTTAATCCGACTAGTTGATTTATAACTTACCGACCCCTAAGAGCCAGACACATGAAGTCATCAGTTCCAGGGCAAACCCACACAAATTCGTAGACGCATTTCAAAAAGAATGTGAAATGAACAGAACCCTTCGCAAAGCACAAGATGTTACCTTTCCGTCAAGAAGCTGACAAAGCACATAGGCAGACCCAGGAACCAAATAAAAGTAAAAATCAAACCACAAATCCTTAAAATAATCCACTGACTTTTAGAGTCAGGTCAAATAACCATGCAAGTTAAACAGCATGTTTAAAAATAAAGACTGCCATCACAATTCAAGATATTAACCCTTTGGCAGCTCAAGCACAATCATTCCCCAATGTCCATGGATACATGGGAAAGTCATGAGCACATCTCTTCACGTTTACAGATAACACGTACACACATTTTCAAAACGTTATCCCCAAGCACCCGAGAGAGATCCAGCTCTCTCCTGCCTAACGTAATGATAACATGCCCTGTCCAAGCCATGACCACATGGCGCTATTCACAAGCCATATTTACAAGACAAACTCCTCACAAACAATATATCCAAGGCGCAATTCACAAGGAACACAGCAGGTCAACATGAGAACATGCACCTCACAAGCCACATTAACATGGCGCTATTCACAAGCCATATTTACAAGACAAACTCTTCACAAACAATATATCCAAGGCGCAATTCACAAGGAACACAGCAGGTCAACATGAAAACATGCACCTCACAAGCCACATTAACATGGCGCTATTCACAAGCCATATTTACAAGGAGCTATATGCAAAGAACTCCACAAATAATATAACAATGAACACATTTCACATTGCACAGCATAAGCAGATGCAGCAAGCAATTTAATGGGCAATTTAAAAACATTTTTTACACACATTTATACATATGGACCATCACAAAGATGTTACTGGCTCCCTCATGTAATGCCATCCTTCAACCCTGACAGTTTAAACACCAAGATGAAAACCATTCCTTCCACCCTGAATAAGCCAAATGCCATGATGTAATGCAATCTCCTCACGCTGCAACTGTTCAAGCCCATAGGTCACACAGGCTACATAAACTGCCAAACTACGCCAGATGGAACTGGCGCTCAGGGCACTCCCTCACAACACATGGGAAACTCTCTAAGCACATGGCCAGGCACACAGGATTCGTAAGATGCCGACTACGCCAGATGTAATTGGCGTTTAGGGCACTCCCACACGACACATGGGAAACTCTCTAAGCACATGGCCAGGCACACAGGATTCGTAAGATGCCGACTACGCCAGATGTAATGACCGGATTTTCTGATTAAATGGGATCCGCCCCTAGGGGCCTCTCCAACCCAGCCAGAACGTAACCACCTCCCTCCTCAGGACCATCTATCCAGGCACCTGGGTACCTACCTGAGGATGGGGAACTCGCAATATACAAGCTCATATTATTAGGAACACCGCTAAATCTATAGGGATACTAAGAATACTCACTGATTACTAAGGATATCTTATTCACATCAGTTAGTCTCGCGGCCACTCCGACCCAGACTGATCTACCCCAGGGCAGATATGACACACAATCCGGTGCGTCTACACATGGGCCTGCAGAACCCAATGCTCTCTTTTCCAAACGGTTTACAATCCGGCAAACCTACACGCCAGTCATCCCCCCTGACGCTCTCACTTACACTCGGTCCACAGTCCCGCGAACCTCCACGTTGGTCTCCCCCCCAACGCTCTCATTAACGCCGCATATCAACGACGACCACATTCCTATGAGCACCTTCAGTTATATGTTGGGAAGTCTCTCTCTCCCTATTCACTAAGGGCTTGCTACTACAATATTAGGAGTTAGCCAATTAATATAATGTACCTCTTATTCTTGGCATCATAGGTCCACTCGCTCCCTATTTATGTGATCACCACTTACCTGATTGGGGTTACTCATCCATTCATAAAAATGAAAATCACCTAGGAGATACATTTACCTGGATTGAACAAGAATACAAGGCACATGGCAGTTTGCTACAAACTGGGGGTTTTATTAGAACAATATAAACACCTACACAGATCTGTAACTGACAAAGACTATAGATAGAACACACCGCTGAAAGGGAAAAGATTAGACATACAATAGCCTAGGGAATAAGGACAAGATTAAGATGCAAGTGTAAAGTAAACTAATGTGATGGAATTAATATCACCTGATTAGTGTGAAGTCTTGTTCTAGCTGTCATCTGGGTTCCTCTCTCGTCTGTGCCTTGGCTCATCTCAGACTCTCTCTCTCTCCTGCACTCTTGGATACACCTCTGCGCTGATCACTTTGCACTGGACTCCTCTCCCCCACGAACTGTCTCCACCTTCCAACTTCAATCTAATGGTTTCTGCCGCTCTGATCACCGTTCATTCAACTAGCTTGTTCACTCTGTCTCTGCGCCAATGTCCAATTAACTCCAGCTGCTCCCACAGGTTAATCCACGATCTCTACTTCAGTCTCTTCTAAAAAGGCATTACTTCAGACTCCAGCTATTCACACCTCCTCCTGATAAGTAACTGCTTCTGACTGCTTCCTTCAGTTCCAGCTCACTGACTGTCTGTTTGTCTTCTCTCTGTTCCAAGCATGTCCTGTCTCTTCTCCTCTTGCAATTCCACTTCTTTAACTCTACCAACACTCTCTGCTCCTTCAATTCAAGTCAGCTCTCTCTAGCTTGAACCCTCTCCGCTCTGCCAACTCCACTCGACTGCTTACCACTCCTCCACCTCAACACGACTGCTTGGCTCCGCCTCTGCACTTCACTGATATAGAATGCTGTTTCCTCATGGAAAGTTCCAGCCATCAGCCTGCCGCCCACCAGATCTCTGCACCACTTCGCATCAAGGACACACACCCAGCTGGCCAGCCTTTTGTGGTGTCTTCGACACAGAGAATAATACAGCCTACCGATAAGGGCTGGCCCAGACGGGTTCTCTCCAAGTGAACAACAGCTTTAACTATAAACTTTACCTTTACCCTGAAAAGCCTCTCAGCTCCCTCAAGATGGAGTCCCTCTAGTTCTAGGCCTGTAGGCCTGAAAGGGATGAAATACCCCTTAGCTCTGTCAGAATACCTACATAAACCATACTAATGTGTCTAATATAAGCAAGTATGTCAAAGCCAATAGGCAATAGACAGGTTAGAGTCAAGAATAAGGGATCTATCATCATATTAAGCAGCTATCCTCTTCTAGGTCTGGAAGAAAGGGCTTAAAAGGGCCAACATAAGCTAGGAATACCTATCCTAGATGTGAGCAAGATTAAAGTCTATACTACTGCCCACTAGGGCCAAAAACCCTGTCAGCACATTCCACCCTTAGACTTTATCTTGTGAGCATCTATAAACAATAACATCCATATAAACAAACATCAACACAATCTATCAACAAATCGAAAACCAAAAAACTCTCTAAAATGAATGACAACTTAAAGAAATTCCACCTGAAACTTAATGTAGGGAATACAAGTCTAACAACCAACTGAAAACAAATCAAAGCACCCTTGACTTGAATGCTGAAACATATCTAAGATTGGATCTGATAACAACAGAAACTATCCAAAGCATCCTGAAACTAAATATGCCTCAACTTCTAGTGATAACTGATGAAATCTAGTGATGTAGGGACTTATGTGTTGAATGAAAACAGCAAGGGGCCTAAATGGGGCCTACCTACTTCGGACAACTTAAGAACTAAATGTGTTTAAACTTCGAATGATAAAACAACAAAAGGGCCTAAATGAGGCCTACCTACTATGGTCAACTTAAGCTAATGATGACTCATGAAATCTATTGGTGTAGGGCCTTGTTTGTGGAATAAAAACAACAATGGGCCTAAATGAGGCCTACCTACTATGGTCAACTTAAGGAAACATTTGGTGAAATCTGATAAGTAAACATGACAAACGGTTCACAAGGTCTGGGCAAACATTAATACATAATCATACTAAAAGACACACCTCCCAGGACAACCTAAAGTCTAGGGTAACCACCCTTTGATCAATCAAGGTGAAAGTGTAATAACAGTAAAATAAAAACAACCCCATTTCTACAAGATAGCTGATGTGGCACTAAGCATTGAAATATATCTATATAAATGTGGACTATATATAAAAGCACAATATCATTAGCACTTAGTTTTCATCACACTGTGGAACACATGTGTGTACCACCATTCTCTTTTTTTCATCCCTCCAAACGGTTTTGCAGAAAGACTATAATAGGTGACTGCATCCTAAAAAGCAAAGATAGTACTTCATCAAAATCATGAAAATATTTCTTTTTGTTTAAAAGTGGGGCCTGTTCGTAGTAATGCAGGCCAAGAGCTTCCAAAACAAATTTTTTTTTTTTTTGCGGGAAACATAATCAAAATCCAAGAAGAGAATATTATTGGCTTTGTCATATAATTTAACCCCTTCCAGGCTCATGACGAGCTCAGTCAGTGTTCAGCACAGGGAAAATTTGGGCAGTCAATTTTTTTATTTTTCGGAATATCAGTGTAGGTCACCACCCTGCGTCAGCATCCGGTAGCAAGGAAGCACGTCCTCCGCCGTTGATCCACCACCAATCCGATCTGGTCTGGTCTGGTTCCATCTTCCAAAAATAATAAACTAACATAAAAACATGAAAGTAAAAAACTAAAATAAAAAAGGAAGTGGGGGGGGGCCGACCCACACACCAACACCACAACCCAGCAATCCTAGGACAAGAAAACAAGTATCATTAATCTTGCAGGATAAAATTTTCCATTTAAAAAGCACCCCAAGTGCTTTTCATTGTCGGGAAAAAAACTTAATTAAAAACATTCTTCTAAAGTCAAGACATAATTAAAATCATATATTTTTTTTATTAGTTTGGGTAAAATCTAATTTTTACATACACAGCCAGAAGGGCCGATTTCATACACTAATCCTCTGTGGGACAGCCCCTCCCTTCAGAATACGCAGGAGCCAGGCTACAGTGTGAAGTAATTTGAATCACTGCCAAAGGTTGATCTCACTGCGAGGGGAAGGCACTGCCAAGCACTCGATGCAAGCATCTCTAGTCTCTAACCAGGGAAGCCTACCCAGGCCTACTGTATCTAACTAACTCCAAGGGCCAAGAGTCTGCCAATTACTCTGCATGGACAAGCATCCCTTATCAGCGGGCAATGAAGCTGTCTGCGCCGACAGCCAGGAGGAGTGAGGTAGCCCCCCTTCACATAAACAAACCGTCCGCGGAGCAAAATTGGCTGTTAGCCAATCATAACAAGACAGGGCCGTGTTCGGAGCCTGCAGAGGAAAAAACCTGTCTTCACAAACCAGCTGGTCTGCCAAGGTCGACAAACAAATTCTTTGTAAGCCTTTCCCAGGCCTGATTTTTTTTAACTAACGAAAACAAATTCATATGTGGATGCAAGCAATTTAAAATAATTCTGGTACAGTGTACTGCTAGCTCCACTTTCTAAAAAGACTTTTGTCTAACTAATTCATCATTTATTCAGCATGCAGATCAACACACAGAAAGGGGCAATTTACTTCTGCACACAAGACTATGCATTTATTATTTGAAAAAACGAATTATCATGGACTATTGGGTTTAATATTTCTATGCACATATATCTATCAGGCAGCATGTTCACCGTGCAAGGTATTACCTTTCTATCAACAGCTTGTCAAAGTACATAGGCGAGCCTTATAACTAAATGCAAATTAAACTAATGTAAGGGACACAGAGATGGTAGTGTGTTATAGTTACCATTTTCAACAATATATTCTGCTCCACCCTAACTATACACACTAGCATCCAAAAAATAAAAATATATACTGTCAGCTGTTGAAAGAGAAATAATTTTAAAACAACATAAAATGCAGACACATTTCACCATTGTATTTTGTTCAACCAGGGGCAACATGTAATTTTGCATTGCAGAGCGCAAACCTTTCAATTAAACCTAATAAAAGGGCCACATTCATATATTATTAAACAGCTATTTATTTTCTAACTGAGTGGGTTAAGTCATATATGCCTGTTTTACTGCATATCAAAACATTCACATTTGAGAAAAAAAAGGTTCAGCTCGCATTTGGGAAAATAATAATGAGAACACATTTATTTTAAAAGCACACGGTTGCCTTTCACTAATTAAAAGCACATGGTACCATGCACTGTCGGGCAAGATTGATTATTCTCAACCTGTGATCATTGCAAAACATCGGCCAGCACATTCCTTTCTAGATGGAAAACCCTCAAAGAAATAATTAATGAAAACAGCCCGTAGCGTGCGCACACCAACTGGGCCATCTTCTAATATTTCACACATTTTAAACCATGCATTCAAAAATAATTCTCCACATGTCTGTGGATGCATATTAAGAAGCACATTTAAAAGAACACAGCTCTCTCCGTGCAAACCCTTATCTTAATCCGACTAGTTGATTTATAACTTACCGACCCCTAAGAGCCAGACACATGAAGTCATCAGTTCCAGGGCAAACCCACACAAATTCGTAGACGCATTTCAAAAAGAATGTGAAATGAACAGAACCCTTCGCAAAGCACAAGATGTTACCTTTCCGTCAAGAAGCTGACAAAGCACATAGGCAGACCCAGGAACCAAATAAAAGTAAACATCAAACCACAAATCCTTAAAATAATCCACTGACTTTTAGAGTCAGGTCAAATAACCATGCAAGTTAAACAGCATGTTTAAAAATAAAGACTGCCATCACAATTCAAGATATTAACCCTTTGGCAGCTCAAGCACAATCATTCCCCAATGTCCATGGATACATGGGAAAGTCATGAGCACATCTCTTCACGTTTACAGATAACACGTACACACATTTTCAAAACGTTATCCCCAAGCACCCGAGAGAGATCCAGCTCTCTCCTGCCTAACGTAATGATAACATGCCCTGTCCAAGCCATGACCACATGGCGCTATTCACAAGCCATATTTACAAGACAAACTCCTCACAAACAATATATCCAAGGCGCAATTCACAAGGAACACAGCAGGTCAACATGAGAACATGCACCTCACAAGCCACATTAACATGGCGCTATTCACAAGCCATATTTACAAGACAAACTCTTCACAAACAATATATCCAAGGCGCAATTCACAAGGAACACAGCAGGTCAACATGAAAACATGCACCTCACAAGCCACATTAACATGGCGCTATTCACAAGCCATATTTACAAGGAGCTATATGCAAAGAACTCCACAAATAATATAACAATGAACACATTTCACATTGCACAGCATAAGCAGATGCAGCAAGCAATTTAATGGGCAATTTAAAAACATTTTTTACACACATTTATACATATGGACCATCACAAAGATGTTACTGGCTCCCTCATGTAATGCCATCCTTCAACCCTGACAGTTTAAACACCAAGATGAAAACCATTCCTTCCACCCTGAATAAGCCAAATGCCATGATGTAATGCAATCTCCTCACGCTGCAACTGTTCAAGCCCATAGGTCACACAGGCTACATAAACTGCCAAACTATGCCAGATGGAACTGGCGCTCAGGGCACTCCCTCACAACACATGGGAAACTCTCTAAGCACATGGCCAGGCACACAGGATTCGTAAGATGCCGACTACGCCAGATGTAATTGGCGTTTAGGGCACTCCCACACGACACATGGGAAACTCTCTAAGCACATGGCCAGGCACACAGGATTCGTAAGATGCCGACTACGCCAGATGTAATGACCGGATTTTCTGATTAAATGGGATCCGCCCCTAGGGGCCTCTCCAACCCAGCCAGAACGTAACCACCTCCCTCCTCAGGACCATCTATCCAGGCACCTGGGTACCTACCTGAGGATGGGGAACTCGCAATATACAAGCTCATATTATTAGGAACACCGCTAAATCTATAGGGATACTAAGAATACTCACTGATTACTAAGGATATCTTATTCACATCAGTTAGTCTCGCGGCCACTCCGACCCAGACTGATCTACCCCAGGGCAGATATGACACACAATCCGGTGCGTCTACACATGGGCCTGCAGAACCCAATGCTCTCTTTTCCAAACGGTTTACAATCCGGCAAACCTACACGCCAGTCATCCCCCCTGACGCTCTCACTTACACTCGGTCCACAGTCCCGCGAACCTCCACGTTGGTCTCCCCCCCAACGCTCTCATTAACGCCGCATATCAACGACGACCACATTCCTATGAGCACCTTCAGTTATATGTTGGGAAGTCTCTCTCTCCCTATTCACTAAGGGCTTGCTACTACAATATTAGGAGTTAGCCAATTAATATAATGTACCTCTTATTCTTGGCATCATAGGTCCACTCGCTCCCTATTTATGTGATCACCACTTACCTGATTGGGGTTACTCATCCATTCATAAAAATGAAAATCACCTAGGAGATACATTTACCTGGATTGAACAAGAATACAAGGCACATGGCAGTTTGCTACAAACTGGGGGTTTTATTAGAACAATATAAACACCTACACAGATCTGTAACTGACAAAGACTATAGATAGAACACACCGCTGAAAGGGAAAAGATTAGACATACAATAGCCTAGGGAATAAGGACAAGATTAAGATGCAAGTGTAAAGTAAACTAATGTGATGGAATTAATATCACCTGATTAGTGTGAAGTCTTGTTCTAGCTGTCATCTGGGTTCCTCTCTCGTCTGTGCCTTGGCTCATCTCAGACTCTCTCTCTCTCCTGCACTCTTGGATACACCTCTGCGCTGATCACTTTGCACTGGACTCCTCTCCCCCACGAACTGTCTCCACCTTCCAACTTCAATCTAATGGTTTCTGCCGCTCTGATCACCGTTCATTCAACTAGCTTGTTCACTCTGTCTCTGCGCCAATGTCCAATTAACTCCAGCTGCTCCCACAGGTTAATCCACGATCTCTACTTCAGTCTCTTCTAAAAAGGCATTACTTCAGACTCCAGCTATTCACACCTCCTCCTGATAAGTAACTGCTTCTGACTGCTTCCTTCAGTTCCAGCTCACTGACTGTCTGTTTGTCTTCTCTCTGTTCCAAGCATGTCCTGTCTCTTCTCCTCTTGCAATTCCACTTCTTTAACTCTACCAACACTCTCTGCTCCTTCAATTCAAGTCAGCTCTCTCTAGCTTGAACCCTCTCCGCTCTGCCAACTCCACTCGACTGCTTACCACTCCTCCACCTCAACACGACTGCTTGGCTCCGCCTCTGCACTTCACTGATATAGAATGCTGTTTCCTCATGGAAAGTTCCAGCCATCAGCCTGCCGCCCACCAGATCTCTGCACCACTTCGCATCAAGGACACACACCCAGCTGGCCAGCCTTTTGTGGTGTCTTCGACACAGAGAATAATACAGCCTACCGATAAGGGCTGGCCCAGACGGGTTCTCTCCAAGTGAACAACAGCTTTAACTATAAACTTTACCTTTACCCTGAAAAGCCTCTCAGCTCCCTCAAGATGGAGTCCCTCTAGTTCTAGGCCTGTAGGCCTGAAAGGGATGAAATACCCCTTAGCTCTGTCAGAATACCTACATAAACCATACTAATGTGTCTAATATAAGCAAGTATGTCAAAGCCAATAGGCAATAGACAGGTTAGAGTCAAGAATAAGGGATCTATCATCATATTAAGCAGCTATCCTCTTCTAGGTCTGGAAGAAAGGGCTTAAAAGGGCCAACATAAGCTAGGAATACCTAGCCTAGATGTGAGCAAGATTAAAGTCTATACTACTGCCCACTAGGGCCAAAAACCATGTCAGCACAGGCGTCGGCTCGATCGTCGATGAACATCTTGCCGTCGACGAAGTTAGCACTACCGTTGACGACATCCCCGTCGACGAAGTTACGGCCGACGACCTCGTCAACGAAGACACCGCCGACGACCTCGTCGTCGAAGACACCGCCGACGACCTCGTCGAAGAAGGTACCGTCGACGACATCCTCGTCGACGAAGAAGACACTCCCGTCGACGGCCTCCTCGTCGACGAAGAAAAAAACACCTCCGTCGACGACGTCATCGTCGACGACAATGTTACCGTCGATGGCCATACCGTCGACGAAGATTCTGGTTTCTCAATCGGATACAGGTTTTTCATCTTCGACGGTGGTACCGTCGACGCCCCCACTGTCAACCTGTACTGAACTGCAAGTTTGGTCATCCAAGCCAATACTTCTGCCTTCACCGTCGACCACAGCTTCACTCTTGGAAAAGCGTGAATCATCTCTGACAACTCTGTCTCCATTGAAACTACCAGAAAAAATGTTAGATTCCGAGGAAGAGGAATCTTATGAGGATGATACTTTCCGTGCAGCCAGAAGCCCATCTAAGCTGCTAATCAAATTTCAGGATGAAGAACAAGATCAGGAGGACCAATTCCTTGAGCCCTCTGGTCAGGCTCCTGTGTCTGCGCCTACCACGCAAATGCCTTTAGACCTGTTGCATAATCTTTAATATATGCTAAGCGATTATTATCGTCATTTTTCACCATCAGAATCAGGTGATTCTCGCCTCACTACACCGGTACCAGGAACATCAATGGCAACGCTAGGGTCTCAGAGACCAGCTTCTCCGCAACAAACTACGGAGATACGGCCTGCAGTAGCCTCTTCACCAGGGTCATCTCATCAGGTGCAGGATGATGACTCTTCGGAAGAGGAGGAACGAGAAGAAGGCGAGGTAGACGACAAGTCTGTATCGTCTGAGTGGGATGAGTATCGGGCACAAACTCCATCTCCAGTTAGCCAACCTACGGCGGAATCTCCGCCGGTGGACATCGCAAACTTGCATCAAATCATGGGAAGGGCAACAAAGAGGTTCCTCATCACGATGGAAGCTAAGCAGGATGAGTGTTTTTTGTATGATTTTAAGGACTTATCGCAAAAACAAAGTTGGTCCATTCCTATAATTGATTTTATCTGGAAGGAAGGCCTTAAGGTAATGGCTACGCCAAATTCTCTACCTGCAGTTCTACCTCGGGTAGATAAAAAGTATAGGGCGCCTAACAGTTCACCGGCATGCCTTATTGGACAAGAAAAAAAGGATTCTGTGGTCGCCCAGGCTGCTCAGAGGAGAGCCAAAAATCTGTCTACACAAGTCACTGCTCCCCCGGATAGGGAAGGAAGGCGTCTCGACACAGTAGGAAAAAAGGTCTCCACTATTGCGGCAACTACTCTCCATGTCGCGAACTCCCTTGCAATACTTGGGAGGTATGACAGACAAATGTGGGCGGACATATCACCGTATATTGAAAAGCTTTCAGAGCCGGATAGGTCTGAAGCCAAGAAGATTTTGCAAGAGGGAGAATGTGTGTCATCAGAAATTATTGATGCTGCAGTGGACGTAGCTGCCACAGGATTCAGACAGCTAGCGGGTGCAGCTGTTTTGAGAAGACAGGGATGGTTGAAATCTACATCCTTTTGCCTGGAAGTCCAGTCTAAGATAATGGACATGGCTTACGATGGGGAGTTCCTTTTTGGACAACATGTGGATGAGGCTTTACAAGCCATAAAGAAGGATACCGAGACTGCACGGTCCCTGGGGTCTCTTCAGTTTCGTAAATCTTCCTTTCGTGGAGCAAGAGGAAGAGGCAATTTCTTTAGCAGAGGAGGTTACTCACAGCAGCGTTCCTATAACAACTCACAGAGTAACCAAAGATACCAACCATACCGACAACAAACGTATGGTCAAAGGAGGAACAACTACTCTCTTATCGAGGAAGGGACAACAATAACAAAAGCAAGTGAGACAAACATCCTGCCACCACTTTCACCCAACCTGAAGCAAATTGGAGGAAGAATATTCCTACATTACTCAAATTGGTCCAAGATTACCACGGACAGATGGGTCCTGGATGTGGTATCCAGAGGTCACATTCTGGAATTCGTCAAAACCCCTCCAAATTCCCCGCTAAGGGCACCACCACCAGCTCATCTCAAGGAGCTATTTTCCCAAATATATTCTATGATTCGAAAAGGAGCAATCGAGAGGGTACCTCAACATCAAAGAGGAAAAGGATTTTATTCAAGATTTTTCCTAATTCGCAAGAAGTCGGGGAATGGCGTCCCATCCTCGACCTGAGTGCCCTCAACAAATACCTCAAAAATTTTTCCTTCAGAATGTTGACGCTTCAAGAAATCCTCCAGTTTCTTTCAGAAGGAGATCACATGGCAACACTCGACCTTCAGGACGCATACTTTCATGTGCCCATTTTTCCCAGACACCGGAAGTTCTTGCGGTTCAGAGTGGCTGGCAGGGACTTTCAGTTCAAAGTTCTCCCCTTTGGACTACGATCAGCCCCCAGAGTCTTTACAAAGATGCTAGCTCTGGTGGCAGCTCACTTGAGATTAGAAGGAATTCAGATTTATCCATATTTGGATGACTGCCTTTCAAGGCCAGTTCTTTCCTCACAGCAAAAACTCACGTTCAGAGATGTCTGTCGCTACTTCAGAATCTAGGTTTCTCAGTAAATTTCGAAAAGTCTCATCTAATTCCATCACAGAGAAAATCTTTCTTGCGAGCGATGCTGGACACAAAGCTCACCCAGGTCTTCATATCAAGAGAAATGCAGTTGAAGATTCACAAGATGGCATCTGCATTGCTAACAAGAAGGTACATTTCTGTTCGCAAATTCAAGTCTTTCCTGGGGATGATCTCATCCTGTATTCTTCTCACCCCCAACTGCCGCCTAAGAATGAGGCCCTTACAAGAGGAACTCAGTCTTCAGTGGATACAGGAAACAGGATCATTCGAGGACGTGATCAACATAACTCCTCGAATGAGGAACTCCTTTTAATGGTGGATGCAGAAGTGCAACCTGCAGACGGGATGTGCAATCCTAACAGAAGTACCCAGATTCATCGTGACCACAGATGCTTCTCCGGAAGGCTGGGCCGCCCACCTTCAAGGAATGACAATCAGTGGCAAATGGGACATACAGCAAAGAAAATGGCACATAAACCTCTTAGAGTTGTGAGCCATTTTTCTCGCCCTGAAATCCTTTCAAGCAATATTAGAGGACTCTACGGTTCTAATTCAACACAACCAGCCACACTACCTGAACAAACAGGGAGGCACAAGGTCGGCCCGATTATCCCATCAGGCACAGGAGATTTGGAATTGGGCCCTGGATCACAACATCAATGTGTCGGCGGTCCATGTCCCAGGGGTTGCCAATGTACTGGCGGAGTCCCTCAGCAGGTCTGCTGCAGGCAATCACGAATGGGAGCTACATCAACCAACCCTGGATCACATATTCCAAGAATGGGGTCATCCCGACCTGGATTTGTTTGCGACGAATCAGAACCGGAAATGCCCATGCTTTGCAAGCTGGATTCCCCTCAAGAACTCATGCGGGGATGCCCTTTCGTTGAACTGGTGTTGGATATTTGCGTATGCTTTTCCGCCGATTCCTCTAATTCCCAAGGTCATCAGGAAGTTGAGGAGACAGCCATGTCGTCTAATCCTGATTGCTCCAAAGTGGCCCAGAGAATATTGGTTCACCGAGCTGCTCCTCCTCTCGGAGTGCAGACCGATTCAGCTGCCTCGAATACCGAATCTCCTGACAATCCAAGAAGGCCAAGTGTACCATCCGGACCCAGTTTCGTTGAAATTATCTGCCTGGCTCCTCAGCACAATGAGTTTGCCAACTTAGACATTCCTCAAGATTGTCAGGAAGTGCTCGCTAATGCCAGAGCACCGTCAACTATTAAAACCTACAAGCTCAAGTGGAAGCGTTTTTGTGCCTAGTGTCAAGCTGCCGATCTGCATTCATGCTAGACCAGAACAAATTTTGCCATTCTTCCTGCATTTGGCTAGATCGGGTTTGGCACATTTGACCCTAAAGGTATTCCTGGCAGCCATTTCCAGATTCCGTCAGAATGGAACAAACTCTCTGTTTTCTTCAAGAATAATCCAGCAATTTTTTAAAGGATTATTTTGGATGTTTCCTCCAATTCGATGACCACCTCCATCTTGGCATTTGAACGTGGTGCTAGATCAACTCATGCGTCACCCCTTTGAACCCATTCATAAGGTTGATCTCAAGTTCCTTACTTGGAAGGTCTCTTTGCTATTGGCTTTAACATCAGCTAGAAGGGTCAGTGACCTCCAAGCGTTCATTTCAAAATCGCCTTTATTACAATTTACATCAGACTCTGTGGTGCTACGTACCAATCTTAGGTACATGCCCAAGGTACCATCGGACTTTAACTTAAATGAGCCAGTGATCCTCAAGACATTTTTTCCAAATCCACAATCACCGGCTGAAAGAGCTTTACACTCATTAGACATCAGGAGATGTCTCAGGTTCTATCTTCAAAGAACGGCAACTGTTCGCAAGACAGACCAATTGTGTGTGGCATATGGAAGATTGCGCCAAGGCTGGGCAGTTTCCAAGCAGACTATAGCCAGATGGGTTTCGTCAGCAATTGGGTTATGTCATCAACAGGCAGGAAGACCCTTGCAGACTGTACCAAGAGCGCATTCTACAAGAGCGGTGTCCTCTTCCACCGCTCTGTTCGCTGGTGTGACCTTGCTACAAATCTGCAGAGCTGCAACGTGGTCCATCAGGGACACTTTTACAAGACACTACTGCCTGGATTCAGCAAGTGATGCAGATACTTCAGTGGGAAGAGCAGTTCTACGCAATCTTTTCAAATAGGGTGAGCCTCTGTTCTCCCTCCTGCTGTATGCTCTTGTTTAGACGCTTCTAACATGTTATTGGTATTACCGTTCATGCATATCTGCTGTATACTGTAAGCGTCTTCCGAGCATAATGTTTTTTCTTGTACTGCTATCTACTCTGATTCAGGCATGTGAATCTATGAAAGACACCCCAATACTGGAGAAGAACAATAGTTACTTACCTGTAATCTGTGGTTCTCCAGCATTGGTGTCTTTCATAGATTCACATGCACCCGCCCACCTCCCCTCAGAGGCTCCCTCAGGCAATTATGTTGGTTTCACTCCTGTCCGAGAACATCTGAGAGCCTGAGCCTCTTGGGAGAACATTCTGGTGGGTGCTATCGCCTGATTGGCTGCAGTTTGGTCTATACAAAATGACTAGGATAGTCATGAGTGTGGGAACTTTTTGCTCCTGTAGCTGAGGGCTACTTTACTTCCTGGTTGGTTATTACCAAGGTTTTTTGGGTATTACAGGCATATTATTGCTTTTTTATATACCCTGGGACTCCCACTCCGACGACGGGGAATGATTCAGGCATGTGAATCTATGAAAGACACCAATACTGGAGAACCACAGATTACAGGTAAGTAACTATTGTTCTTCTCTCACACACACAGAATTCTGACCTGGAAGTGACATAGCATATGTGTTGAGTGCTGTTTAGAATATTCTAAAAACAAAAGCAGACACCTTTGCTACTTGACCTCTCATAAGCAACAGCAACTGCTACTTTGAAGAGCAAATGACACAGGAATCTAGGGCACTGGTCTAAATTGAATCCGGCCGCAGATAGAGATTGGACTGTAACATGTCCTCAATTCTGTCCAGTACCATTTACCCCTCAGATGGGCTCAACAATCTCTCATCTTCTTTTCAATTTATTCTTGTCCCCACTCCTGGGACTTATTAGTTATTTCACTCTTACTCTTGAAAACTAAGCTGATAGGGCACAGATCAACCTAAACTGAAAAAGCCTTTGGACAGGGCTCCTCAGGTCATGACTATGCTTTTGAGAGCTAGAGCACTGGATGTTTCAGAAACATTTGAAACCTAACTATTTATAAACAGAGATCCTCCACCCCCTACTCCCAACTCAAGATGTTTAAGCGGCAAAAGGTTCTTTTTACACCTTGAAAATACTATGCCATATCTTTCCTCACTTAGCTCTCCCCACAGGTTCCAAGCCTCATAACTCTAGTGCTGTCAAGTATGCTGGGCCTCCCCAAGGTAAAAAGGCTAGTGTGGCATCCACTGTGTGCTCCCTAGAGAGACTGAAAACAAAAATCCAAGAATTAGAGACTGGCATATAAGGACTTAGAAGCAAAACGGATGGTTTTAGAACAAGTATAAGAAAAGCTTCCTGCACTCAGAAACATTGAGGAAGATTCTATTATGCAGCTGGAGAATAGGACAGTGATTATAAATAGCCTAAATAGGGAAAGAAACTTGAAGTGCCAGTACAGACAAGTAGCACAGCTCTCAAATTGTTTATGGTACAGATTTTGCTGAGATTTATCAAGAAAATCTAGAGGTTGTTGGGTTCCTGCAGAGGTGTACATATTGCCACAAGGAACAGGCAAGAACAAAACTCAGTTCAGTTCAGTACATTTTTATTTTGATGATTGAAAACCATCATAAAAATAAATACATAATACAAAATCATCATTTACATTTTTGAACCATACAATATTAAAAACAAAATTAATGCAATTATAATGTTAATGTTAATGTTAAAAATTTGTTAAAGCGCAAAACAGCTGCCCCAGCAACGGGGCGTCCCGGTGCTGAACCTAAACATTACCTGAGGGGAGGGGTGAAACCGCAGGAGATTTAAATTAAAGAGAACAGATGAGTTTTAATTTCCTTGCGAAAGGTAGTTAGGTTGGTCAGGGTACGGATATGCAATGGCAGGGAGTTCCAAAGTTTCGCCCCTAAAACTTTGAAAGAACGGCCGCCCATTCTGCTGAGCTTGGTTCGAGTAACCGCCACCAGGTGCTGTCCTAGCGAGCGCAGGGTGCGCTGGGGAGTGTAGGGTACCAGAAGCGGACGAAGGAGTTCAGGACAGTCTGATTTAAGAATTTTAAATGCAGTGGTGAGAGTCTTGAAATGAATTCGAGACTCAATCGGCAGCCAATGTAGTTTCCGGATGGTGGCTCTAGCAGAGCACCTGCGAGGAAGGCCCACCACGGCCCTGGCGGCCGAGTTTTGAACCCGTTGCAGCCGTGCTATTTCTGTTTTATTGGCCCCTAAGAATAGAACATTGGCATAGTCCAGCCGAGCAAGGATGATAGATTGGACGATTAGTTGGCGAGTTCTGGAGTCGAAGAAGTCGAGTATCGGACTGAGACTCCTCAACAGACCCACACACGAAGCTGCCACTTTCTTTGTGTGGGACTGAAAGTTGAGCGAGGAGTCCAGCCAGACACCCAGATTCTTCACCACAGTTTTTGGCACGGGGGTGGGGCCAAGCAACGAGGGCCACCAATGTTCGCTCCAATGGCCGGGGTTTTTTCCAAGGAGAAGCACCTCAGTTTTCCCAGCATTCAGTTGAAGGCAATTGTGCGTCATCCATTGCGCAACTGCAGCTAGGCCATCCCTAAATTTAGCAGCCGAAGTTGAGGGGCCCTCAGTAAGAGTGATGACCAGCTGCGTGTCGTCGGCGTACAACACCAGCGTGAGGTCCCACTCTTTTGCCAATACTGAGAGAGGCTGAACGTAAAGGTTAAAAAGGGATGAACTTAGCGCCGAACCCTGGGGAACTCCTTGTCCGATGGAATGGGATTGGGAGACAGATGGAGGGGCAGAAACCCGGAAGGACCGGTCCTTCAGGAAAGACCGGAACCACTCGAGGGCAAGATCACAGATCCCTATGGCCTCGAGTCGTTTCAGCAGGATATTGTGTGAGACCGTATCAAAGGCTGCGCTGAGGTCCAACAGGATCAGCGCAGCACTTTGACCAGCGTCCAGAATGCCTCGGAGGTGTTCAGTGGTAGTCAACAGGGCAGACTCAGTGCTGTGTCCTGGTCTGAAGCCATTTTGGGATGGGTCCAGGATATGATTTTGGACCATGTGATGGGACAAGACTTTATTCACATGGGCTTCTGCCAGTTTGGACGCCCATGGGAGCAGCGAAATAGGTCTGAAGTTTTCTGGCTTTGTGGGATCCAGTGTGGGCTTTTTAATGATAGGAGAGACCCATGCCAGCTTCCAGCAGATAGGAACCACAGCCGAGGAGAAAGAAAGATTGAGTAGGGTGGCAAGGGGAGGGAGAAAGAAATCAAGGGATTCCAGAAATTTGGCTGGTCTCATGGGATCTGTGGGGGAGCCGGACTTAACCGGTCTGCACAGTGTAGCTAGGTCGTCATGGGATATATCTGGTATTATTGACAGTCTAGACATATCAGCCAAAGGGTTGGGAGAGTTTAGAGGCTCAGGAACATCCTGTGGAAAAGTGATGTAAATCTTCCTCACCTTCTCTATGAAGAAGGTGGCAAGGTCCTCACATTGTTGCGAGGAGGTAATACAGGAGACTGAGTTGGAGCTATTTTGGAGGTTTTGTACGAGTTTGAAGATCGTTTTGGTAGGGTTGGAGCTTAAATTGATTTCCTTTGCATAAAAGGAAGCGCGAGTGGTACGTATCGCTTTGTGATACATTCGTAGTTTTGACAAGTAAAGGGCTTTGTCACTGTCCAGATAGTTCTTTCTCCAACCACGTTCAGCTCTTTTACACTCCTTTTGTATGGTTTTAAGAGTCTCATTGTACCATGGGTTAGTAGGGGAACTGCGGGTTTTAGTCCATGTAGCCGGGATTATGGTATCGAGCCCTGTGATTATCCAATCATTGAAGGCAGCATAGGCTGTGTTAATGTCGCTGTTCTTATCAGGGGGGTGGAACTCTCCCAAGTTTCTGATGAGGTCATCAGGTGAGAGTTTATGCCATGGCCTCTTATAGCAGGGGTTAGAAGTATTTTTGATGAGCATTTTTTTCACCGTCAGGATGAGTCTGATAAGGAAATGGTCGGTCCAGCCCATAGGTTTAGGGGGATCAGCCATAGCCTCTAAGATGTTGGTAAAAACAGGATCTAATAAGTGCCCAGCAATGTGAGTGGAGGAATGGACGAGAGAGTTTAGCTGTAGGGCCGTAAGGTCCGCCAGCAAGTTTTTGATGGTGGGGTCAGAAGAGGAATCAAAATGGAGATTAAGATCACCCAATATGGTGAAGTTGGGAGAAGAAACTACAAGAGTGTGAGATATTTCTAAGAGTTCTTCAATAAAGCTAGTGGAAGGGCCAGGCGGCCGGTAGATATAGAGCCCAGAGAGGGCAAACTGAGGGCATGTAGAGATCTTAAATCGTGCGCTTTCGCACCCCCAGATGTCTTCTTTTGTAAAGGAACAGTTGTATACATCTCGATATATGACAGCTATCCCGCCGCCCCTGGAGTCTCTGTTTATCAATTTTATCGAGAAACCCTCAGGCAGCGTGAGGTTCTGGATGCTAGTCTGGTCATCATGGAGCCAGGTTTCGCATAGAAACAGAATGTCTGGGTTTTCATCCGTTAGGAGAGTATGGACTTCCGCATGGTGTTTAACAAGGGATCTGACATTTAGTTGGAGGACCAGAAGGGGGGAATGTTTTGGCGCGATCGTTATGCAACCAGATAAACTAGGCTTAGGTGTAGTGAAGCTACAGGACTCACAATGTAATGCCGTTTGCCCAAGGCAGCCTCCAAGCTTGTCGCATCTGGCATCGGGTTTTAATGCGAGGAGACGCTCTCTTTCATAGCAGATTTTAGGTTGTGGGTTTTGCACAGGGGGACTGGCGAGAGGCGATGCCTTGGCGATGACGGGCGCAGACGGGCTTGCCTTAGGCGCGCCTTTGGCGCGCAAACGGTGCTCCCGCTGCGTTCGTCCGCTGCGCTTCCTCCAAAAGCACATGCTTTATAGGAGGGAAAGAGGTGGGAGGGGGGGCGTGGCCTCGAGGGGGCGTGGCCTCAGTAACTGCCGGTAATGGCGTCAGCTGATTTTGAAAGGCGAGTGTATCGCAGCTGCGCTAAGCTCCGCAGTGCGAAAGGTTTCTTAAAAACACAGAAACGTGACTCTCAAGTGATTTTTAAAAGAACAAACAAGCAAATACAATAAATGCAGTAGCGCTCCCGGCTTCCGCCTCAGGAGTAAAGGTGTAGGTAGGACGCTAGTCTTCAGCGCCTACTTATACCGTGGGAGGGGGGCGTGGCCTCGAGGGGGCGTGGCCTCAGTAACTGCCGGTAATGGCGTCAGCTGATTTTGAAAGGCGAGTGTATCGCAGCTGCGCTAAGCTCCGCAGCGCGAAAGGTTTCTTAAAAATACAGAAACGTGACTCTCAAGTGATTTTTAAAAGAACAAACAAGCAAATACAATAAATGCAGTAGCGCTCCCGGCTTCCGCCTCAGGAGTAAAGGTGTAGACATATAAAATTATATACGTCCTAAGTCAACCTCTCGTATTTCTTAGGTTGACAGCAACTTTTAGAAAACTCATAATGGAGCATAAGGTACGCATGTCAGTAGCTCTTTGCAGAAAAAATAGAGCAGTTTTAGCATGACGAAATTTTAACTCTTTTAAAATATCTACAAGAAATCTACGGCGAGGGGTTCGATAAAAAGAACATAAAAGTACAAAATGGAGGGTGTTCTGTGGAGACCTATTGTCGCAGCCGCAGGCACCCTTCTGCTCAATTTTTAAGGTAAAACCAGACGGGTAAGCTAAAATATTAGGTAACAAATTGAGCCTAAAACGACACATTAAAAATCTATCTTGCTGATTATACATTAAGAATAAATACGGTTCCATGCCCTCTCCGTTGCTTACTAAACAATGTGCAACTACAGATGTTTTTGTAGAGTCAAGCTGTTTCCTGCCCAGATCATATTTACCTAATAACAGCTTTTGGGTCCGATATTTACAAGAAGTGTCAATCAAAGAAGGATCGGTGAACAATATCTGGTGATCTATGCTCCCTAAAGTATCTTTAATGTATTTTAGCCAGGAGATTTGTAGGCACTTGTCTTTCTGTAGGCAGTCTTTGACTATTTGCCTACTAAGCTCTGCTTCTGGGTTTACCCAGATTCACAGCCAGGTCAGGATGGGTCTCACTTTTATCTGGTCGGTAATATATGGAATACCAAGCTCTGTGTGTGCTATTGCTGCTGGGATGCTCTGTGTTGTCTTCAGAATCTTGCGTAGGAATTTATCTTCCTCTACTTGTAACTGATGTACATCCCTAAAGCCCCAAATCTCTGCCCCATACGTGGCTTTGGCGGTGCTAACAGCTCTATACAACGTCATTATTTGCTCTGGTGACCAGCGGCCCAGCCTATGTTCAAAGTTTAAAATAGCACAGTTTGCTGAGACCAATTTCCTACACCTTTCCTCAAGCAAAGAGGCAAACCTAATCTCTCCATCAAACAAAAGACCCAAATATGAGAATGTGTTAACAGTTTCTAGCACATGAGTTCCTATTTTGAATACATATTTCTTAGGGGTTTTTTCCCTGCCACCATTACAAAGGATTTGGTCAGGTTCACGGAAAGATCTAGATTCTCCATGAACTTTACAAATCGATTAACAAGATGTTGCAGACTCAGTGCTGTTCATGCAAGCAGGACCGCGTCATCCGCGTACAACAGTACTGGTATATGGAGCGATCCTACTTTGGGGCAGTCAGTCTACAAAGCCATCAATGTGCTTTCTAGGTCATTTATGTAAGAAAGGGGCCAGGATACACCCCTGCCTCACTCCACTAGTGCACGGGAAGGGATCGGTACTCACCCCCCCGCGCTATAGTGAACCTTGGCTGTGGTGTTCCAGTGTTATTCTTTTAAAATGTTTATGAGCTCCGGGTCAGTTCCTAATTTGAACATCAAGGCCCAAAGTTTATTTCTATTTACGTTATCAAAGGCCGCTGCCAGGTCCATAAACCCCATATACACCGTTCCGTTACTAGCTTTTGTGTATTTAGCAACTAGGAGGTAGAGGTTAAGACATTGATCGCTAGTTGATATGCCCGTTCTGAATCCGTATTGGGTATCTGCTAGGGTGCGGTGCTCTTCTGTCCACCTCAGTAAGGCGGTTTAAGACTGCCCTTCCTAATAATTTAGCTGACACATCTATCAGCGATGTTGGTCTATAGCATTGCGGATTATCCCTACTACCTTTCTTATAGATAGGGACAATCAATGCTGTAGCCCAAGATCGCGGGAGCCCAGATTTTATCGCTGCATTTAATACTCTAGTTATAATGGGCACCCATAATTCAATATTACTTAAATAGAGATCTGGGGGAGTGCCATCCGGGCCTGGTGCCTTATTTCGGGTCAGACCTTTAATTGCCTTTGTAATTTCCTGTAAAGAGAATTCTAATTCCGTGGGTTGCGCCCCCTCCCACGATTCAACCCTAGCTGTCTCACCCTGGTGGTTATATAGACTCTGAAAATGGGTGACCCATTGTTCGGGGAGTATATTGGTGCTGATAACAGGGGAACTGGAGTCTTGAAAACAGGGACTATTGATGAATTTCCAAAATTGGGTATAGTCCCTATTTTCCCCTGCTTCCCTCAGGTCTGCCCAAACTTCCTTTTGGAGTGTGATATTTCTCTGTTTGACCTGCGTTTTATAATTACGCCTACACAGGGCAACTTTATTCTTGTCTCTCAGGAGCGTCTTAAGGCACAGTTTTAGCTCCCTCAATGCCCACGAGCAGTTAGAGTCAAACCATCGTGGAAGTGCTGAATCCTTTACAGGGCGTTTGGTTTTTAATAATCCATCGACCACCTTAGTTAGAGACTCAAATGCCAGGACCACATCTCTGCCCTCTATTGTGAGTTCTAGACAGGCCTCTATTTGTTCTTTCCCTCTTTCCATTAAGGTGCTATAGAATTCTTGTGCATTGATCTTTGCCCATCTTAAGCGCCTCCCCTGATCCATTGGGTTGATCTCAGTGTCTGTAAAGGCATTCCTTGATGTCAGCTCATTATATGGAATTTCGAGAGTTAGGGGATTACGGTCACTAAATGGGCTCCAGTCCGTTCTCACTTCTTTAACCTGCTCTTTTGCAAAGGTGGATATTGTGAGAAGTTGGCCTGATATGCAGTGCTCACTATTCTAGTGAGCACTTTGTATCAGTCCAAACAACCCTTATTGATGATTGGTTGTAAGTCAACCGTAGACCAGCTATCCTAGTAGCATGGACAAGAGCAGTCTTTAGGCTAAACTCCAGAGGGCTTGTTAAGCCAGCTGTTATACCATCACATATACCCCTTGAACACCAAGTGAAAGGACACCACACAAGTGTTATGAAAATAAACAGTGTATTTATTTAGATCACAACAGCCCTGTACTCTTTATGAGGACAGGATACTAAGCACACAACAAGACTCTTACGAAAATACTTTAAGTTGCACAATTTACACAAATGCCCGAGGGGCACGAAAAACCATATACTACAAAAGTGGAATGCGAAATTACTAGCAGGTAAGTACTGGACTAATAGGCTTTGGAATCGCTAGGACTACGTTACTGAACCTTCAGATTACTAGTAGGAGGCCTAGGGGACTCGGGTGCAGAGTGTGCACTCTCACGCGGGATGCGGGACAAAGTCTATGGAGGCTAGTAAAAGCAAAGTTAGTGTTCTCGGGCGAACCCGATTAGGTAGGCTGAAAACGAAAGTGGATCTGGACCCTTGGATAGTGAGGCTATGCTGGGGCACCGAAATGCCGAAGTTACCTAGCCCAGGGGCTGCGGCTGCATAGGGTTCAAGTGTCGGCGGAAACCCTCGTTGACGAACCAGGGGCCTGAAAGAAGGAGTTGCTGGCAGGCGACCAGTGAAGATTGTTCGGTGGATCCAAGCCTGGATCGAAGATGGGAGACACCTGTAAGCAGAGGGGACCAAGTCCTGAATCACTAGCCAGTGATCAGATGGGCACCAGGATGGCACCGGATGGAGTCACCTCGACCAGGTGAGTGGGCGACGCTGGGCTCTGCAGTCTCACGGACCAGGAGGCGTTGTCGGCGACCAGGATGGAGGTGCGAGCTGTCCCACGATGGTTGCTGCTGTCGACGTCGCTGGACCCAGGTTTGGGGCAACAAGTCTTGGCAAATTCAAGCCCACGCGGTGGACCTAAAATGGCGTCTGGAGTGGACCAGGAGGGTCCGGGGTGCTCCTCTTTTGGAAGGGAGCAAGGGCCAGTCTGGAGCAACCAGACCAGCAGTGTTGTTGTCGTCGGGCATCGTCGGGAAGGCCACAAGCCAGCGGGCTAGTAGCCAGACAACGCGGTGAGCAGCAAAAAACAGAAGGGCCCCACGCAGATCTCGTGGATGCTGGGGGGCTGGACTTCGGTGCTGGAGCTGCTCAGGGTCGGGGCTTCTCGGACCCCAAAGCACTCACCAGAGGATCCCTCGGCGGTCGTGCTGATAGAAGTCGTGCAGTTCTGATGATGGCCGGTCCCTCGAGGTCTCGTCGCGCCTACGGTTCTCAGCTTAGCTGTAGAGGTAGGTAGAGGTCAGAGGTGCCAGGGAAGCCGGGTCTCGTCGTGCTGGTCGGTCGGATTCCGGAGGAAGGACGTGCAGCAAACCGCAGTGTTCTTAGATGGTGCCTGCGGATGCAGGGTGACTACTCCTTAGTCACAAGGGAGAAATCTTGAGAAGAAGTCGATAGTTCCTTTCGTAGAAAGTAGTATCTTGATTCAAAGATGATCTAATTTGGAAGGGTCCCCGCTCCTGCCTTTATCCTAAAGAAAGGGGTGGGTACGCGACTAGGTCCTGCCCTAGGGGTGGGACCAGGAAGGGGGGTGGTTACACCCCTCTCCCATGCCGGACTTTCCCCAGCTCAGGGGCTGTTGTGCCCCTGGAACTGGTTCTAGCCGGCAGATGCGTAGTGAGCACCGGGGTGCCACTTGCAGTCACCTTCATGTAAAGCCCTGCCTACCCACGATACACAAAACCCTGTCTGGGATGGTGCTAGCACCGCCCCTGACAGGAAACCCATTGTCCAAGCTCCCCTCGCTGGAAGGACTCCCAGCTGCAGGGGGTCAGACTTGTGTCTGTGGTGGCAGCATCCATTTTGTGATGCTGAGGCTTGAGTTAACTTTAACCGGGGTTCACAGTTACATAAATGTCGTGTCCCTCTAGAAGGGTGGAATGCTAACCCCGTCACCAGAATTGGCGAGGGGTTAGTATTCCAATTTGTATGACACCTTACTCGACATGTTTTGATAAAGCGATACCAAAGATAGCATTTAACCGCAAGGATTATAATGCACTTAAGAGTATATGGTATGCGTTATCATGGAACAGCTATTAGGACTTGGTTCCGCAAGCTGCAAACGGGCTCAGCTCATGCCAGAGCACCATCTCACACGATTCCAAGCACTCTGCCTTCAGGATTGTCAAGGCCTGCCATAGGAGTGACTGATAGGAATCTGTGTGTCCATTTTAGGGTTAGATATAGGCATACTATATCTAAAGCAAAGGGTGATTACACCACCTTGCCCCAGCTGTCGTGCAGCCAGTTGTGTCAGATTTAGATGGCCAGCCAGGGGTGGCATAATACATGCTGCAGCCCCTGGTAGGCCCTGGATACACCTATGCCCTGAGTTACAGGGTCTGATAAGGTGGCCCAGTACCAATTGGATAATGCACCTAGGGTACGCGTTGTAATTTAGTGAGAGAACAGCTAGGCTGTGGGTCTGATTAGCAGGCCCACAGCCAGAGAAAGTCGTAAACCAGTGAAACAAAAGCAAAAAATCTGGGTGATCATAGGATTGCAGACCCTACTCTCCTACAGATATTATAATAAAATCTATAATGGATGAACAGCCTCTGCCCTTAAATGTTGGTGTGAGAGTGTCTCCTGATCTCAAGGCCAACAGGTCAATAGTGTGTGTAAGAGCAAACCTGTCAAGTAGCTTCATAAGCAGTGTTCCCTCTTTATTATGTTCAAAATGTGGTCCACTTTCTACAGGGCAAGAGGACCAATCAGAGCTCACGGGGAGAAGTTTTGGGCACAGGTGACAATTAAAGTCGCCCATGATCAAAATAATTGGTTCTCGGCCCCCCTGCCTTCGCTCAATTTCTTCATTTAATCTACTCTCTAGTTCCTGTATCACTGGGTAGTTCCCATCAATCGGCCCTGAGTTATAAAAATGTTGTATTAGGAACCTCTGACCTTGTCCTTGGAATGCCGCTGCCTGTAGAGTGTCTGATTCCCAAGGGGGTTGCGTCCATATGCCTTTTAAGTCCAAGTCAACATATAAGGCTAGCCCTCCCTTCACCTTGCCTCATCTACCTTCCTGCGCAGGCACAGAGAAGCATTTATAGCCATCCAACTGATAGGGAGAGTGGTCTCGTGACCAGGTCTCCTGTAACGCTATTATATGGAAGCCACTGATGTACTCCCTCCAGTCCTTGTTATCAGATTCCCCCCCCCAGGCTCGCTATATTCCAGGACAATAAAGCTAGCCCTGCCCTAGATGCTTTTCCTCCCTTTGGGACCTGATTATTGGGTCTGCACTCAGTTATCTTGTAGATCTTTACCTCGCTAGCAACCCCACCCCTATGTGTTGTGGGTTCTTCAATCCTCAAATCTTCCAGGCTTTCCCCCGCCCCCTTCATAGTGCATGCAGGCCCATCCCCTGTGGCTGTCTTTTCTTGCCAATTCTCTATTGGGGGTAGTCAGTCGTTTTCGTCGAGCGACTGTAGGGAGGGGGAATCCATTTCTCCACTGTGGGTAATCTCTTGGTGGTAAGAACTGGCCTGGGTGGTTGGGCATTCTGTCCCTTTGTCTAAATGGTGCCCTTCCTGTACTCCACATGGGATAGGTCAAATTGTAAGTGCTCCGCCTCCTCAGGTAAAAATATCCCTGAGGAAGGGTGCAAATGGTACTGGTATGGTTTCTGTTTGTATTTCCCAGTATGTATTCCACCAGATTGATGTCTCTAAAATTTGCCACAATACAATCCCCTATTATGTCTTTCTTTCTGCCTCCTAGCCAGTTCACTCGTCTTACATATAGAATCTCCCCACTTTCCCCGGTATTCAAGGGCCTATGGATATTCAGCCATTTTATTATTTTGGATTTGCAGCCCTGAGTTCAGGCACCCCTGTGAATACAATAACGTAGGGGCAAGCTTCAGGGGGTAGATTTATATGTGGTGGTGGACTTTCTGATCTATCATATGAAGCATGGTCATTTTGAAGTAAGCTAGTTAGACCTTGACTTGTGTGATGCCCTTCTTGCCCCATTTGTGTGAGTGTTTGCTGTTGGGCTTTGTCTGTGTATTTAGTTGCCTCCTTCTGGGCGTTTCCCCTCTCTGGGTGTACTGGAGCTTTAGGTGGGTCATGTACCTGAGCGATCGTGTGTTGCATGTTACTAACACAGTTGTTTTTTGACCGCTATTTGGCCAGTGGCCGTGTTTGTGGGTTGGTTGGGGCCTGAGGTAGGATTACTGCTTATCGGGCCCTTAGTCTTGCCCTGTTTAATCAATTCATTAGCTATTTTGTCTATCCTACTGACTATCGGTTTTATCTGGCTAATGATGAAGGCTTCCAGATGTTTTTTAGAGCTCCGATTACCTCGTCCATCCACCCTGGAGGTCTTACGTGGACTGGCACTACTTCCTCAGGGGTTATCTCTTGTCTATTTTTGGATTGATAAGCTCCTATGTTTGATTTGTTTTTTCTGAGCTGGCCCTTGCTACGCCCCGTTGTTTAAGTCTGCTGTGTATGGTAGGATTGCTGTCCCTCGTGTCGTCTGCCCCTGGCTGTGCTACCTGTTGTGCGCATGGGATGCGCTCGATTGAGTTACTCTCTATCTCCGTGTTGGGACTTTCAGATGTGCTTAGATCCCTAGATTGTGTGGGGGTGACTAATATGGGAATTGGAGAAGAGGACAGACTCCTTTCCATTCGCTCGATCTCCCCGGAGACTTTCCTCAGCATCAGGTCTATCGCGGTAGGTTTTTTGGTTTTGTTGGGTGGTACATCGTTTATTTCTAATTTGACCTGGTTTGGTGTACCGGCTAAGTGTGCTTTACTCGTAGCCGAGCGTGTTTTTGGAGGTTTGGACATGATTCAATTTTGAGTGCACTATCTCCCAAACCTGGCCTTCCTGGCTTCCTACTGAGAAGTATCACAGTAATGCTAAGACGGTCAGTGCCTACCCTTCCCCCAGTCCATAATATTATATTATTTAAGACGATTTTATCAGGTAGTTCAGTAGTATGGTCGTTGTGTTGTTATCCTCCCAGTAAAAAATAATCAGAGTCAAGGATAATGTACCTTTTGGATGAGTCAGAGGCAAGGGGAGTGGCCCAGCCCGGCCTCGGACGGCCACAGACGGCCCGCCCTCTGCCCGGGCTCAGCCCGGCAAACGCCCGCGCGTGTTCAGCGACGCGGGAGAGGCGGGTCTGCCTTATGCGCCTCCGGGCGCGGGAAAGTGACGCTGCAGGCGGCGTCCCCGTGTCCTGATCAGGGGACGTTGGGAGGTGTAGTCCGTGTTAGCTCCCCCCTCACTGCGGCCGCGTTGTCAGGTGCGGCGGCGGGGGAGAGCAGGGCAAGGAGCGCGATGTCCTGGGGTCTGGTGCGACGATTAGCTTCAAAGCGGTATTGCCCCCAACAAAACTCATGGAAGCATCTAGATTGATTGATTCCCCTTCATGACACCAGAATCGGCTAAAAAACAATGGCTTATCTGGCTGAAAAACGAACCATCTTCAGTAGTCGATGTCATACAATGTTGCCAGACTAGAAATCAAGAATTCAGGCCTTCTCTATATGTGTACCTAAGGCATGACTACTTCTTGTGCTACACTTAGACAGTCTCAGTAGTATGATAGTAGTGTATGGTCGCCAACAAAGAGAAGAATTGGTGAAGACAGCCAGGGTTCTAATCATCATCCTCAGATCCTCCCCCTCTGCATGGGACAGCACCTGGTGGCACACCGCCATCGGCAGACCCCACCACGACGGACCACGCCCGAAACCTAGGCATCGTACTCGACTCCTCCCTCTCCATGAACCGACATGTAAACGCTGTCGCCTCCAGCTGCTTCAACACCCTCTGCATACTCCGAAAAACCTTCAAATGGATCCTCCCCCAATCAAGAAAGACCGTCAACCACACACTCAGAACCAGCAGAGTGGACTACGGAAACGCCTTCTACGCCGGAATCGACAAGTCCCTGCTCTGTAAACTGCAGACCATACAGAACAGCGCAGCCAGACTCGTCTTCTGCATCCCTCGACACGAACACATCAGCCAACACCTGAGGAACCTCCGCTGGCTCACCATTGAGAAGAGAATAACATTCAAGATACTCACCCATGCCTACAAGTGCCTCCAAAATACCGGACCCCAATACCCCAACAAGTGAATCACATTCCACGTACCCAAGAGAAACCTCTGATCCCCCGACCTCGCCGAAAGTCCGCGCATCCACAGAGCCAGATCAGGTAGAAGAGCCTTCTCTTACATCGCGGCAAAGACCTAGAACGAGTTTCAGATCAACCTCAGACGCGCCCCATCCCTGAACCTCTTCAGGAAGACACTCAAGACACAGTTTGTTGACTGAGCGTAGCTGCTTCCCATCCCCCCAGTGCCTTGAGACCCCCACGGGTGAGTAGCACGCTTACAATTCCCTGATTGATTGAGCAGTGTTATAAAGGCAACTAATCACTTCAATTTCTACTTTTACTATTTCAACTTAACGTAAAACTTAAGCAAAGTTCAACTATATCTACAGCGCATGGTTATAAATGGTTATGAAGGCTTTTGGTATCCTGCAGCTTGACGTGAATATGATAACCATGCTAGTATAGAGTTGATGTTTTAAATTACTGTTGTTCTGAATTTCATGTATGCTCCATCCTGTTGCTTAAACGAGCGCAGTTTATTTTTCTTGCAATAATGTAATTTATTTACCAGATGTAGAACACATTTTGTGATGTATTCTGTGAAGGGTGTGTGTGGTAAAGGTGTTGGTCCATGTTAGAGTAGGTGCAAACAGCTGGAACGTAAATAACGCCAGTCTTATGACCCTACTACCAAATTAGCCTTTAAGATGGCCTTGAATAAATTTCAAAAACTTAAACGCTCCACGATGAGAGCTTACTTCTCAAAACTTATTAAACTGGCTGAGAATTCTTCAAAAACTCTCTTCACAATTGTGAAGGATTTTGTGAACCCACCTGCCTTGAAGTCCCAGAGCTCCCCCACTCAAGCCCTTTGTAATGGACTTTCTGTTTTCTTTCAGGAAACAATTATTAAACTATCTTCCTCCTTTGATTCCGCACCTTCTAGTCCCTGGCTAGAAGAGTCATACCCCCAGCAATGCTCATTTAATTTTTTTGATGAGCTCACGCCAGATACAGCCATGAAACAACTAAACCAGGTTAAGTCAGGATCACCATTAGACCCTGTACCTGCCAAAGTGATGGGTAATCTCGCCCCGGTTTTAATCAACCCTCTCCTCTCCATTTGGAACTCTTCCTTGGCCCTTGGTCAGTTCCCTTCAGTTTGGAAACAAGCTAGGCTGCTCCCCATTTTAAAGAAACCAGATGCGGATCCCTCCCAACTCAGTAATTATCGCCCTATATCTCTTCTGCCTAAACCTGCCAAAATCCTAGAGAAAGTGGTCCAGAAACAATTGGCCCTGTACCTAGAATCTAACCAGCTGCTGCACGATTCCCAGTCCGGATTTAGAACCGGATACAGCACTGTGACTGCGCTGCTGGAGGTATCTGAGACAATCCGGGAATCAGTGGACAGGTAGAAGAGGCCATGCTGGTCCTCCTCAACCTGTCCGCTGCATTCGATACTGTGTCACATGACATACTTGTGACTCGCCTATAGCAGTTGGGGATTGGTGGCACGGCCCTGGCATGGATTAAATCTTTCCTCTCAGGGAGATCCCAAAGGGTACTTCTTCGTCCCTTTGATTCAGAGGATAAACCCCTTTTGTGCGGTGTGCCTCAGGGCTCGGCATTGAGCCCTCTTTTGTTTAACGTGTACCTAGGCCCACTTGCCAGGGTAGTTGAGTCCTGGGGGGTCAGGGTGGTCTCATACGCTGATGATACTCAGCTTGTCTTTTCCTTTAGAGACCACTCTGACTCCCATTTTTCCAACTTTCGCAACTGCCTTGGCAACATCTGCGCATGGATGGCTTCTAATCATTTGGCCCTCAATACGGAAAAAACGGAGGTGCTTTTTTTTAGCCAGAAATCAGCCCCCCCGCCACCTTGTGGTGGCCTACTGTCTTGAACCCCCCTCCCAGTCCTGTACAGTCAGCCCGCAATCTCGGCTTCCTTTTCGGCAACGCTATGTCCTGCAAAGCTCAGGTCAACAGAGTTACCGCGGCCTGCTTTGGTAAGCTGCGCATGATTAGGAAGATCTTTCCCTATCTCCCCCAGACGTCCCGCAAAACGATTGTCCATGCTCTCATTACGGCACATTTGGACTATGCCAACAGCTTGTACGCCGGTGCCCCCCTCTATCTCATTGACCGATTGCAAATTGTTCAGAATGCGGCAGCTAGACTTATTGGAAACATCCCTACCCGCAACTCGGTCACAGCATACCGGAACGACCTACACTGGCTCCCCATCGCCCGTCGCATTCAATTCAAAATCTTGATCCTTGCCTTTCGGGCTATTCATGGAATTGGCCCGGCTTACCTGAGTAAAATACTCAAATTATCTATATCAGCAAGACATCTGAGATCTAACAGCCTCCGTCTATTGGTGGCTCCCAGATTTAGGCTCAGCAGGAGTGGCGGCAGAACGTTCGGAGTGACTGCGGCCAAGTACTGGAACAGCCTTCCTCTGGACCTTAGGTTCATTGAGTCAGAGCAAGTCTTATGACGTAATCTAAAAACCTGGCTGTTCACCAAACTCTGATTAAGCGAGCCTGTGGCCCTCTGTAGCTTCAGGTTAGGATGGATTTGTACCTGGTAGCCCCCTTCCCGTGATTAACTTGTATTCTCAGCGCCGGGACACCCCCATCGGGGGTAGCTGCGCGCTTTATAAGCTTCTTAAATAAATAAATAAATAAATAAATAAATTAGGGGCAGTTTAAATATTTGCTCTGGCAACTCAGATCAGCTCCTGAAAGTCTAAAATACTGAATCCTTGGAGTTTGCTAATAAAAATGTTGAGCTAAAGAAAATTAGTAAAATGTCTAGTAAAAGTGTAACTGAAAATGCACTATAGACCTTAACACCACTGTAAAGACTTAGGGGCTCATTTAGACTTCTGCAGGTAGTCCGCTGTGAAGGCAGTTCCTCTGCAGGCAATGAAAGTTTGCTGAGCACCTGCAATATTTCATGTGGCCACTCAGCAAACATTTTTGTTTTACAAAAACAATCTCACAATGCAAGAGTTTGTTTCTGCTGTTCATAGCTTGAGCTTTTTCAGAACAGCGTTTAATTTGATTGTTAAGAAAATATATAAGAATGGATATGATTTGAGATATGTGAAACATCTGTGGCCGTTGGAAATGGTTTAAGCTAAAAACCTCTTTCTAAAGTTCTGGAAAATCAGCAGTGGACATGTTGCTACTGAAGAAGGCATAAGTATCTCACATAGAAAAGTCGTCATTTAGATTGAGAAGAAACTATGTTGAGTCTGAACGAAATGTGAAATCTGCTCACTATATTCTCTGAACAATTGTTAGTTTCTTCACTTGATCTTTTGTCCTCCTCTATATAGCTGTACTTCTTAGCTGTTTATCATTTATCTTGTACATACTATCTAGGGAAACTTTGCTTTTTTTTTTATAATCAATTTTATTGATTTTGAAATTAACACATTTGCAGCAAGAGAAACAAATGCAAAAAACAACAATTGATGGACGAAATGTTGCACATGGCAAAACATTCACCCCCAGTCACAGATCTGGGTTTAATCCATTGTTATTTTGGTCACCACACCACCCCAGTTCAGACATGGACATATGCAAATCAGTCTTGACCCAGTGCCTCATGGGAACAGTCCAGCTTGAACTGCCAAGCCATGTCTTCCCTGGACCGGAATCAAGCATCCTAGGACCGGTTTCTGGCTATCAGCCGTCATCAGCCAGGATAGCTTGATTCCAGTGGCATGGAGAGCATGGGACTCACGTCTGAGCATACCCATCCCCCTCGGGGTGACAAATGCAAAAAACAGCAATTGATGGATGGAATGTTGCACAATGGCAAAACTTTCACCCCCAGTCACAGATCTGGGTTTAATCAATCATTATTTTGCTCACCACACCACCCCAGTTCAGACATGGCCATATGCAAATCAGTCTTGACCCTGTGCCTCATGGGAACAGTCCAATCTGAACTGCCACGCCATGTCTTCCCTGGACCGGAATCAAGCATCCTAGGACCGGTTTCTGGCTATCAGCTGTCATCAGCCAGGATAGTTTGATTCCAGTGTTATGGAGAGCATGGGACTCACATCTGAGCATACCCATCCCACTCGGGGTGACAAATGCAAAAAACAACAATTGATGGACGGAATGTTGCACAATGGCAAAACATTCACCCCCAGTCACAGATCTGGGTTTAATCCATCGTTATTTTGCTCACCACACCAACCCAGTTCAAACATGGCCAAGAAAAACAAAGGCAGCTTTTCGCACAGTGTCTCATATACAATTGTGACAAAAATAGAAAAATAATACTCCCACATACATGAATCCAGCCAGGAATAGCAAGAACCAATGTCCACAGGTATGTCCATAAGGGAATCTCAGGAAAGTTCAATCTTCCACCACCCGACCCCTTTACCTCACACCTTTCGAAACTTTTTGGGACAACCGCGGGCTGCATACATTGGTCATTCTTGCGCTGCGCACCAAATGCAACCCCCTGCGCCACCGTGTCATGGACAGGGCCGACGAATCCAGCCAGAGGGCTGCAATACCTCGAAACTTGCTTTTGTAAGTAAGTAACTAGGTAATCTGTGTTGGCTCAATAGATCCGTGAAGTCATTAATTTTATAATATTAAATCTCTATCAGATTGTGCTGTATCGTGTGATTTTTTTTATATGTTTAAAGTTTAAGATATTTGTTATTTTTGAAAAAACGTATGTTAGTATGTACTAGAACTAAAGACTGTGAGAAAATAATTATGCTGGAAGCTTGAGGGTCAGAGTAATGTCATATATGTGGTATAACAACTAAACTATATAAATGATTCCCAAGTATTCATTGTATGTCAATTTATCTTGGGTCAAAGTGTTGACATTGTGAAAATCAGGCATGGTGTCAGCCCTCAAAGATCAACATGGACAATAATTCTAGCTATTTTTTTTATCAATTATACAGCTTTTAGTACATCTTTATTAGGTTTCCTGTTTGAGATGCTATAGCATAATCAATGTCATAAGGTTAAAATCCCACTTAGAGTATGTTAACTCTTTGCTGTATATGGGCCCTTAAAGGCAGCGTATCCTGCCTGTTCTTTGCCACTAAGTTGTATTACACAACCTCAACAAGATGGTGATTCTTGTGACTCCGTAACAAATTAGACAATATATTTATTTGAAATATGAGTCCTTCCATGATCTCTCCCACATTTGGTGGTATAGGTCTCTTTTGAGAAAGGAAAAACCTTTAACTTGTGTTGCAAAATAGAGCACACAATACATATTCGTACTAATCCCCAGAGGAGATATCTTTGGTTTGGTCCTCCACAGAACTTCAAAAAACCTTTTGGTGAGATCTTTGTGGTAGATAAATATTTTTGTTCTGTGACCACTTAAAGAGGCTCATGCCTCACCAAAATACAAGATGTCCTATTTAATAGATTTTTTTTAAAGGTGGGAATGGACAAAAGTAGTAATAGCTGTCTATTTTTCTTTTAGGCGCTTGTGGAGAAAAGGACAAAATGCAAAGAGGAAGAAAAGCCACTCCGTTTCCTTCAAAAGATTGAAAAGCCTGCACCTCGGCCAATCACCCCCAAAGTGGCGGAACCTCCTGAGGTGAGAATATTAATCCAAATAAATAGATGGTCAGCCTGAAATATTCCTAGGGCATTTAGGTTTTAGAATAACATTCTTGGCTAATGTTCATGGTAAAAATTACTACTACATATGGTTCTACTATGATCTTCCCTAACTGCATGGCTTTGCTCTCCTAAGGAACATAATTCATTTAGGTGATGCACAATTTGCGGTTAATGAAAGAAAATCAAGAGCACATAAATTATTTTTATCTACTGTGAGTGGGGCACTTTGCACATTCCTTCCTGGTGGGCCCAATCTCAGCTTGCCATTCAGCAAGCTTAGGTAGGTCACTGAGGGTGGCAGTATCCTCCTGGTAGGATCAGGTGCATCCTCCTCATATGCCCTGTCTTCCTAGATGTCTGGAACCTCAGGGGCTGGTTTCCCGCACCCCTTGCCCTTACTTGGCATCTCCCTGGGCCAATGTTCCAGGCTCCAGCCACCCTTAGCTCTCTTCCCGGGCAACCATGGACCTTGTGGTCAAGGGAACCAGAGACATTGGTAGGGAACTCTTGCGGTTGTCTGCGACTATGACTTGGTGGAATGTGTTAGTGAAAACCTGCTCTGAGGACACAAGCAGACAGCTTACAGTAGTCTTGCTGGCTCCTGTTTCCTTCAGAGCCTCTACCTGTTGCCCACTGATGGTGACCCACTGTCTATACTTGGAAGTATTTGTAGGCATATGGGCTTTTTGCACCATCTTCTTATCCGCCCAGGAACTCTAGGGGAACCTCAGTCTGCTCCCCAAAGCTAACTAAGATCATCTCCTCCCCAAGCGCTAAACTTGTCAACCCAGATTTCTGCCCTCGTGGAGGACTGTGCCCTCTTGGGACATTTGGGGCCAGATGTACGACCTGCAAAATAGCGTATTGTAAATTGCGAGTCATTTGTGACTCGCAGTTTGCGAGGCGCTATTTTGCATGTACAACCGTGTTTGTGATTCCCAATGCGGTCGCAAATTACGAGGCTCTCCCAGGGATGGTGGCCTGCTGGGCTCAGCAAACCACCATGTCTGGGACTGCTTTTTTAATAAAGCAGTTTTTTTTCGCTGCCCGTTTTTCTAAAAGGAAAACGGGATGATTTTAAAAAAGAAAAATGAAACTTTTCCAACATACTCACAAAGGGGTCCTCTGGGGACCCCTTACCCTTTGCGAGTGGTTTACCACCTACTTGAAGTAGGTGGTAAACTGCAAGTGTTTTGCAGCCGCAAATGCGGTCGCAAAGCACTAGTACATAGCATGTTGACCTGCTATTAGAAAGGGACGTCCCTTCCTCAAGGGCTCAAATTGGGACTGGTTACTTTTGTTCTCTTGGAAATTTGTTTGGGGGGGCCCTTGGGAACTCCTTTTTTAAACGTTTTTCCCTGCACTCTGTCTTTTTTTAGAACCCCTGACCAACCTTTTGGGAGTCCTCCCAAATGCCTTTTTATACACTAATGCTTGCCCAGAGGTCCGCTTCCTCAGCAAGCTTTCTGGGATCCATCAGCTTTCTGTCCAACTAGGTGCTGGCACAGCTCTGTAAAACTAAATTTGACCACGTACTCCCTGATAATCATGTGTGAGCCCTTTGTAATCATAACCTTGCTGCCCCTCAACCAGCTATTCAGCGCCTTGCTAGAGTAGTCTAACATGTTCACCCAAGACAGGTTTGGGAGTTTGTGGCTGCCCCTGAACCGCTAGCATTACTTCTCAGGGGTCAGTCCAAATTTAGAGACAAGTATGGCTTTCATGGGTGTGTACCTGGATTGGTCCTCTACTTCTAGTGTAAAGAGTATGTCCCTCCCCACTGGAGGCATCTGTTTCCACAAGCCACCGCGTCATGTCCCTCCCCAGTGCACCCTCAGGGTCACCTCGTAAGCCGAAAACCATTTATCTGTCATCTCCCACCACATAATTGGGCACCAGATCTTTAGGTATGTGGAGCTACTCATCTCCTTCAGGCAGTGAGTGTATGCTGCCATCACTGCTGCTTGACTCTGTTTGTCTAACTTTAAGATCCAGCTGTTTGAGGCTCCTTTCATGAATCAATTTCTTTCTTCTCCAGAGCCAATTTCTTCTCCTCCATTTTGAGATGAGCCATCTGTAGCTGGAACTCCCTCTTTGCCTTCTTGTCCGCCAGCTCCTCTGGGGACAGTCTTTGCGAGGAGACACTGCTTCCTGCTCTGGCAGGGAGTTCCAATTCAGGAGTAGGGTCCTCCTCCTCCACCGAAGGCTGTGTTTCTGATAGATACATCTGCCAGTGGATTCCTCACCTTGTGAATATCCCCCTGCGTCAGCAACGTTCAGAAAATTCTTTTGTAGCACGCCGGTGTGGACGAAGTCATAGGAGCACAACATCGCAGGCGACTGCGACTGACGTCACCGACCCCTTATTAGGCCAACGTCAGCGTGATGACATCAGTTCCCTTTTTTCCGCGTCGTCGACACTAACGGTTTATTGGGATATTCTATTGTGTGGTAAGTAACTTTGTTACTATTGTGAACTTTTATTCTGTATCTTTTGGAGTGCTGTTTTCCGTCGAAGATGTCATCGAAGAAGACAGGATTTAAGCCATGTGACTTGTGTGCCAGGATGATGTCCATTACTGATCCACATGGTGACAGTTTGTGGTGTCTGGGCTCGGATCACGACCTCAAGGGTTGTCGTTCCTGTTCGAAGATTAATCCAAAGGCTCTTCGCGAACGGGAGGCAAAACTCCTTCTTGCCAAAATTAAGGGTAAGGATGGCAAGAGGACTTCGAGGTCAAGATCAAGACGATCGAGGTCGAAGACTCGGTCGCTGTCGAGGTCGAGGTCAGAGTCGGCTTCGAAGTCGGCTTCGGGGCATGCTTCGGGTTCCTCAAAGAAGAAACATAAGAGGAAGAAGCACAGTTTGAAACACCATTCGGGCAGGGAGTCGGACTCGAAAAATAAGTCATCATCTCGAAGACATCATAAGGGCATGATATCTCCCTCTCCAGCTCGTAAGCCTGCAGGTGAGGCCTCGCCTTTACAGTCTCTGGAGCCGACAGCGAATCCGGAATCGAATCCATCTCCGGATCCGTACCAGTCTTCGGTGCATGAAGAAGAGGAAGTTGAAGCTCCTCAGGTTTCGGCTACTCCGGTTCACCAACCCGAGGAACAAGAGGAGTCAAATCCGGTACAGCCTCCCCAGGAGCAACCGGTGGGTTCGTACCCTCAGTTTCCTGGTCCAGGTCAGGACCCTTCGCATTTTCTAAACGCCATGTATGGCGTGTATGCGAGGGCAATGTACACCTCTGGTACACCGGCTGGTCCCATGGGTCCATTGTCTTTTAACCGCATCGCTCCGGCGGTTATTTTCGCGCTACGCAGCTTTTTTCTAAAAGCCGCGTTAGATGACGAGCTCAGCTCGTCATCCGCACATGCCCCCCGTGGCTGATGACGAGCTGAGCTCGTCATCAGCGTCGAAGGGGTTAATCATGGCGTGCCTCAAGCTTATGCTCCGGCGCCTTTCTTGGCGTTTATGCCGGTGCCGATTCCACCGTGGCATAGCTCGGCTCCACCGAGGTCATCGACTCTGTACACGGCGTCGCCGGTGCCGGAGCGACCTCGGGATCAAGATCGAGGTTCGACGCCTGTTCCAGCTTCTCATTCTAAGGCGGCCCCAGCTCCTCGTTCAACGCAAGCCCCGACTCCATCGGAGTCGTTACCGGATCCGACGACGTCGGTTCGGATGTAGTGGTCGAGGCGTAGAGCGCAGCGCCTTATGGAGTAGATAAATTATGAGGAACCTGAAGTTGAAGAAGGCGAACTTCAGGATCAGGAGGATTACTTTGAAGAGTTGCAGGATGCAAGTGGTTTGGACCTTTCTCCCGAATGGGAGTTACCTGCTGTATCTGATACACCTTCAAGGGATGTGGCTCCCTACCATGTGGTAATTACGAAAGCTGAAGAACTCTTAAATTTGACTTTACCATCTGTGGAGTTCAAGTCTAACATCCTTACGGAGGTTCTCCATTCTCCGTCCTCTGTGGTTGAGTAACTCTACCATTTACTGAGGCTCTTACTGAACCTATATTGGAAGTCTGGAAGAGGCCTCTTACTGCTCCTGCGGTGTCAAAATCAGTTGCAAGGCGCTATAGGGTGGCACCTGGAGATCCTGAATTCTTGTCTATTCATCCTCTGCCAGAGAGTTTGGTGGTCCAAGCTGTGTGTTCAAAGAAATCGGCTGGTGCTTTTCCCCAGGTTCCTGGAGATAAAGACTCTAAAAAGCAAGATCAAAATGCGAAAAAAAAAGGTGTTTTAGTCAAGTAGTATGGCCCTTAAATCCACAAATGCTACTAGTCTGCTAGGCAGATATGTTCATGCTCTGATGGACACAGTGAAGCAGCTATCATCTAAGCTTCCTGAGGAGGATAGGAAGAACTTTAGTGAAGTGGTATCTGACACGCAGGCTGCAGCTCGTCAGGTCATTCATACAAAGTGGTATGGACACGGCGTATTCTGTGACTAGGATCATGGGTCTTCGATTGCCCCTAGAAGAGCTGCGTCATTAAAGACTTCTGAGTTTTCAGCTGATGTCCAGGCTGCTCTGATGGATTTGCCTTTTGATGGCACAGGCCTTTTTGGAAAGAAAGCTGATGCTGCCTTGGAAAGGTTTAAAGATAGCAGAGCGACAGCAGGGTCTCTGGGTCTGCAGACTAGAGGCTCTTTCACCAAGAAGTACAAGGGTTTTGGAAGGTCTACTTTTCGTACCTACAAGCAGAACCAGCAGCAGCAGCAGCAACAAAATCCTTTGTACAAGTCCTACAGGGGTAGACAAAGGGGTCGTCCTCGTGGACGTCAAGCCTCCTCTTCCTCTACTTCCTCCTCTAATACCCAGCTCCCACCTACAACAGGAAAGCAGCCCTAGATCCGCCATTCCGGATCACGTGGGTCCTGTAGGGGGTCGGCTTACTTATTTTCTACGGGATTGGGAATCGGTTACATCGGATCTTTGGGTTCTCAGTCTTGTAGAGAATGGGTATGCTCTTCCCTTTTGGGAATTCCCTCCCAATTACCCTCCTTGCCAGGGTTTTTGCTCGGAGGACACCTGTTGCTCCTTCAGGAAGAGGTACAGGTACTGTTCAGAAAGGGTGCAATAGAGGTGGTTCCAGAGCAGGAAAGGTGTCAGGGGTGCTACTCCCGGTATTTCCTGATCCCCAAGAAGGATGGCAGGCTTCGTCCAACCCTGGATCTCAGAATCTTGAACCTTTACCTGAAGCAGGAGAAGTGCAAGATGCTCACCCTTGCACAGGTTCTTCAGGCGCTGCTGGAAGAGGACTGGATGGTGTCAATCGACTTGCAGGATGCATATTTTCACATCCCAATCCTGAAGTCGCACAGGAAGTATCTCCGTTTTACGGTGGGCTCGCAACACTACCAGTTTGCGGTCCTTCCATTTGGTCTTACTACTGCGCCTCGAGTCTTCACCAAGGTGATGGCTGTGGTGGCTGCACATCTCAGAAGGCCAGGGATTCCGGTATTCCCTTATCTGGACAACTGGCTGATCAAAGCAGAGTCTCCAGAGATAGTGCTCTATCATTTGCAAGAGACAACTCAGTTGTTACATAGGTTGGGTTTTTCGATAAATGTACCCAAATCTCACCTGGTGCCCTCCCAGCGCAACCTGTTCATAGGTGCGGTACTGGATACAACTGTGTGTCGTGCATTCCCACCTCCTCAATGGATTCGCGACATACAGGAGTTGATTCCTTTATTTTTCAATGGAGCAGTCGTTTCAGTCCTGAAGGTCATTCGCCTGCTCAGTCTGATGGCTTCCTGCATTCTGTTGGTCAAAATATGCACCCCGGCACATGAGGGCACTCCAGTGGTGCCTCCGCAGGCAGTGGTATCAACACAACGGAGATTTCAGGGAGTCTGTGAGGATCTCCAGAGAAACTGCAGTGGATCTGACTTGGTGGGGAGTGGAAGGCAACCTGTCTCAAGGGAAGTCCTTTCATCTGCCTCCAGCTTTGGCCACAGTGATAACGGATGCATCCACTCTAGGATGGGGTGCTCATCTGGGGGATCTGGAGGCCAAGGGTCTTTGGTCTCCAGAGGAAAGGTTGCTTCACATCAACCTTCTGGAATTGCGGGCGATACGTTTGGCTCTCAAGGCCTTCCTCCCTTCGCGGTCGGTCGGTTCAAGTCGTGACGGACAACACCACCGCGATGTGGTTTGTCAACAAACAGGGGGAGTAGGGTCACAGTGTCTTGCAGAGAGGCTCTGCGTCTCTGGTCCTGGGTTCAGGACCATCACGTCTTTCGGACGTGAGGTACTCCTCAGGTGGACCTGTTCGCCACTTGCGAGAATACTCACTGCCTGTCATTCTGCAGTCTCCAGTATCCGATGCAGGGAGCTTTGGGGGACGCGTTTCAGTTGAGTTGAGGCTCACAACTCCTTTACTTGTTTCCTCCCATACCCTTGATTCCTCGGGTTCTGAGGAAGATTCACCAAGACCGGGCACAAGTTATATTGATCGCCCTGGATTGGCCAAGAAGGATGTGGTACACGGATCTTCCCCACCTCTCCTCGTGCCCGCTGCTCCGTCTCCCTTTAAGGGCAGATCTCATCTCTCAGATGGAGGGGCAGGTTCTACACCCCCACCTCCGCACCTTACACCTTCATGCCTGGAGATTGAACGGGGCAATCTGAATTCCTTTTCCCTCCTGCACGATGTGGTGGATGTCATTTTATCGGCTAGGCATGACTCCACTAAATCCATTTATTCTTATAGATGGTCCAAATTTGTTGTCTGGTGCGAAGAGAAGTCCATCGATCCTTTGAGGGCTCGTTTGTCATATATACTTCATTTTGCGCTTTCTTTAGCACAGCAAGGTTTTGCTGTGGCAACAGTTAAAGGCTATCTTCCGGTGTTGTCAGCTTTTCTCTGCCAGCCGGATCTGCCGTCCTTGTTTAAATCTCCTATTGTTTTGAGATTTCTGAAGGAGCTTACAAATAAGTTTCCACCTACTCCCTTTATTGTGCCTCAATGGGACTTGAATCTGGTACTTACTTATCTAATGGGTTCTCCTTTCAAACCTCTACATAATTGTCCCTTGGGTTGTTGTCTTTTAAAACGGTTTTCCTAGTTGCGATTACCTCGGCAAGGAGGGTTAGTACAAAGCCCCCATTCTTGACCATTCATGCTGAACGAATGGTTCTTAGGACCAGGGCTGCTTTTCTGCCTAAGGTGGTTACTCCATTCCATTTAGGACAGTCCATTACCCTTCCTACCTTCTATCCTCCCCCTCACCCTTCCAAGGAGGAGGAGCGTCTTCACCGTCTGGACCCTAAGAGGGCGGTGAGCTTTTACCTTGATAGAACGAAAGACTATTGAGTGGATGACCAGCTCTTTGTGGGATTTGTTGGTTGCAAGAAAGGACGGGCTGTGCACAAGCGCACACTCTCAAGATGGATCATACTTTGTATCAAGAGGGTATAAGGGCTCATTCTACTAGAGCAAAGTCATCAACATCTGCTTTGTCTAGGGGTGTTCCTGTGGAGGACATTTGTAGAGCAGCGACATGGATCTCCCTCCACACTTTTGCACAGCAATTACTGCTTGGATAGCGAGGTGAGGAGGGATGGCCATTTTGCGCGCTGTGTCCTGCAAGATTTTCTGGTATAGGAGAGTAGACACCCTCCTCCGGGAGTAGGGACTGCTGTGGGACTCTATTCACAGGGTGAGGAATCCACTGGATGATGTATCTATCAAAAGAACAAGTTACTTACCTTCGGTAATGCTTTTTCTGGTAGATACAGTATCTGCCTGTGGATTCCTCACATGCCCACCTGCCTCCCCGTTTGTCCACTCTTCTTTACCTGTATTTATGTATTTTATGTATATTTATATATATATAGTTAGTTTTTCATACCTTAGCTACGTACTGTGTGTGTGTATTTTTGAATTGTATGTACTATGTACATTGTATATGTGTATATCTACTGTCATTGGTACGTCCGGGTGCCTCGAAGGTACGGAAAAAAGGGCGGAACTGATGTCATCACGCCGACATAGGCCTAATAAGGGGTTGGTGACATCAGTCGGAGTCGCGCGCGATGCCATGCTCCTATGAAGTCGTTCATGCCGGCGTGCTACAAAATAATTTTCCGAACGTTGCTGACGCAGTGGGATATTCACAAGGTGAGGAATCCACAGGCAGACACTGTATCTACCAGAAAAAGCGTTACCGAAGGTAAGTTACTAGTTCTTCAGGGTTGGTATCCAGGTCCCAGTCCTGCTAGTCCATATCATCTTTATCATGATGCTCCTCCGCTGCTGTTTTTGACTTTTCTGCAGCTCCAACTGCTTGGTGCCTTTTTTGGAAGGAAGTACCCTCTCCTTACAGAACTGTTTATTGTTTATTCTCCTGAGGCGGAAGCCGGGAGACACACACTGCCCCTGCACAATCTGAACTCCATTTCAGCTTCGTTCTTAAAACATTGTTAAAAATTTGTGTAATACTATTTCTTTGGCCTTGGTGGCATTTTTAATCACTTATTCCTCACTCGAGTGACTGTGCCGATTTAGGGCTCAGTCCGGCCTCAATCTTGGGAGGCGAAGTGGAAGGAACGCAGCGGCCATCTTAGGGAGGTATCTCCCAGGTTGGGTGCAGTCTAGCTGCTCAGGCGCAAGGCACTCGGCGCTAGTATTTAATCAGGGAAACTAATCTGCTCGCGAGACCCGTTTAATCTCCTGAGGCGGAAGCCGGGAGACACACACTGCCCCTGCACGATCTGAACTCCATTTCAGCTTCGTTTTTAAAACATTGTTAAAAATTTGTGTTATACTATTTCTTTGGCCTTGGTGGCATTTTTAATCACTTATTCCTCACTCGAGTGACTGTGCCGATTTAGGGCTCAGTCCGGCCTCGATCTTGGGAGGCGAGTGGAAGGAACGCGGCAGCCATCTTAGGGAGGTATCTCCCAGGTTGGGTGCTGTCTAGCTGCTCAGGCGCAAGGCACTCAGCGCTAGTATTTAACCATACGTCCATGCCTCCGCGCAGCGGACGCGCTATGCAGACGCGCCAACATCGCGCCAAAGGAGCGCCTAAGGAAAGCCCGTCTGTGCCCGTCCGGGCCAGACCGGGACCAGAGGCCACGGAGCTAACCTTTGCGTCACAGGTGAGACCCATTCTCATGTATAGCCGTAATGACCTGTTTAATCTAAACAAGGGTGTAACTCCTAACTGTATCACATTGGGTGCTCACACTTGCGCCCCTAATTCCTGTACTGGATGCAGATATAATCTCTTTCCTGATAAACCATGTCGCATGGGGGATGGTGTTGATAAATACCGACTGGCTTTACTTAATTGTCGTTCCTTACCAAAACATGCGACTGAGCTCGCTCTGCTTCTGGAGGAACGAGATTTAGATGTACTTTTCCTTACGGAAACTTGGACAAATGAAAGCTCCCAGTCGGATATTGTACGCGCTTTACCCTCCAATTATGCCATACATAGACAACCGACCTGATGATCGGGGGGGAGGGATTGCCATCATATTTAGAAACACCCTAGGATGTCGAATAGAAAACTTCTCTATCTCTGGAGCTGAAAGCTTTAGATTTGCTATCTCCTTTTCTCCTATCTGCACCTTCTCTGGAGTTTTGCTCTATAGACCCCCGGGCCCGTATGCCCAATTTTGCGAAGACCTCTCTTGTACAGCAATAAACTACTCTACCACTATCTCCAACCTTACCATTTTGGGAGATTTTAACATCCATGCAGATGAATCTGACTCGCCGGCCTGCATTAATTTGACTACCGGTCTGGAAGTTCTTCATTTGAAACGGCTAGTTACAGACTCTACACACACTGCAGGACATATCCTGGATCATTGCTACACCAATGTAAACACCCTTAGTTACGACAACGCTATTAGGGTCCCCTGGTCTGATCACTCATTACTACTGTTTTCCATGCCCTCTCAAAAGCAAGCTGAACATGCTACATTCGCGAAAAAAATTGTCGCGTCTGGTCTAAACTCCCAATACAAACCTGGGACATTAATCTCAAAAACACCTCACCAAAAATTACCAATGACCCTCTGCAAGCTGATATGTCTTTCACTCAGTGGGTAGAGGCCTCCTTGGACCTCACTCTTCCTAAGACTGAATTGTCTCATAGAAGTGGGGAGAATAAGAAAGCCTGGTACACGCCCGACTTGAAACTATTGAAGCTAGTATCTAAACAACAGGAAAGACAGTGGAGAAAACATTATTCTGAAACTGATAAGGCCAATTACAAACTTGCCTTAAAAAAGTATAAAAAGGAGATTAAAATCACCCAATCCAATTACTTTCAGACAAAAATTAGTACAGCCGCCAACTCCCCGAGAGAAATTTTTAAAATTTTTAAATCCTTGGTCACCCCTCCTTCCCCTATTGAAGATCCAGGACTCGCACAGGTGCGATGTGAGGAACTGGCAACATTCTTTTTCACTAAAGTGGCCATCATATACTCATCCTTCCAAAATACACCTATTGAATTTCCTTCCTCATCCCACATGGCTCTGACCCAACTGAAGGAATTTGATCCGGTAGACCTTCCTACTACTCAGCGTCTTCTAAGTAATTTAAAATCAGGCTCCCCGAATGATCCTGCACCCCCTACCATATTAAACCTGGTATCAGACACTGTTGCCCCAGTCATTCAGGAGGTGATTAATGCCTCTCTGGCCTCAGGCCTGTTTCCTTCTACTTGGAAACAGGCTAAAGTTAAGGCTCTGTTGAAGAAACCTAACCTTAGCCCTGAAGACTGGGCAAACTACCGCCCCATCTCCCTGTTGCCCACTATCCGTAAACTCACAGAGAAATATGTTAATTCTCTATTAGCTACTTTTCTGGAGGATAACAACTCCTTTCATGCCACACAGACAGGGTTTAGGAGAAACCAGGGCACTGAAACAGCCCTCATTTCAGTGGGTGAAGAAGCAAGGAAGATCGTAAACAACGGAAACCATGCGGCCATACTACTATTAGATCTGAGCGTGGCCTTCGACACCGTGAACCACTCCATCCTGTTACACAAGCTGGAGGAAGTTGGTGTCTCGAGCCGAGCGCTACAGTGGCTGCATTCCATCCTGTCTGATAGGACCTTTGTGGTCTTTGAAAACGAGGCTTCCTCCCCCCAAATGTGTCTTAATTGCGGTGTTCCCCAGGGTTCGTCCCTCACCCCCACCTTATTTAATATTTATATGAGGCCTTTGGCTGAGGTGGTGCTTCCCTGGGGAGTACAACTTGTTACATACGCAGACGACACACAATTGATTATTTCATTAACCACGCATGATGCCCCTTTTGAAAACCTCTTCATTTGCCTTAATAAAGTTCGGGAATGGATGGATGAATCCTTCCTAAAACTTAATGGGGCAAAAACTGAGGTGATGATGCTGGGATACAAGACACCTACCACAGTGGAGGAAAGGTGGCCGGATAGCCTGGGCCAACCACCCAAGCCCAAGACTCAAATCAAGAGCCTTGGGGTGTGGATGGACCCAGCTCTTAAATTCTCAGTACAGGCCCGGAAGGTAGCTGCCACATGCAATGCACTCATGAGGCTTCTGAGGAAAATTATCATCCTTCTCCCCTTCGAAGCCAGAAGGATCTTAGTTCAGGCGCTGATTTTATCACGCCTAGATTATTCTAATGCACTATATCTAGGTGCCCCTCAAGGGACAATTAAGATACTGCAGACTGCGCAGAATTGCGCTGCTCGTATGTTGTTGAACGTCCCACGGAGAACATCTGCCAAACCGGCGCTCCGCCAGTTGCATTGGCTTCCAATGCAACAGAGGATCGAATTTAAAGCTCTGGTCACGGTCCATAAAGTAGTTCATAAAACAGGACCTGCATTGATGCAATCATTATTCTGGCCGTATTCCCCTGGTCGGGAATGAAGATCCCATAATAAAAACCTCTTGACAGTCCCTAAAACAAAGAGAGTGCGTATGGGTGGTCGACGCTACTCCCTACAGGTCTCGAAACTTTGGAACAATCTTCCACTCTACATCAGAATGGAAAGCAACCATCTTAGTTTCAGGAAGATGCTGAAAACTCTCCTGTTCGTCTAGCTTTGGTGAATGAACGTTGGTCTAAAGCGCTGGGATGCCTTCGGGTAGCCATGCGCAACACAAATACGTAATCATTTAAGGTCTCCCACAGTGTCATTTTCCAAGTTGACCAGCTCAAATCCTATTGCTGAAGGTATGGTCACAGACAGTCAGATAGTAGTAATGAGAATAGATTTGAAAGAAAGCAATAAGAGCCAATCAAATAAAATTTAAAAAACTTGAAATGGTCTCAAATTGTTTATATGGGATGTAATGTAACACAACATTACTGTGTGGCTCTGTGCAAACACAAGTCCAATCCTCATTGCTGAACACCAGTGTAAGAAATTGGGTTACTGTTGGAAGGGGGTTAAAACCTATTCAAGCAGAAACCAAAATCTCTGTCACAAGCAAACCCCCAATTAACCTGTGCACAGAGCAGTCAGGATTAACTTAGAGGCAATGCGTAAAGTATTTATTCAGCATTTCGAACCGTAGTAAACTGAAAAGACAACACAAGAAAAATCCCACACCAATTTAGAAAAATAGAGGAAAATGTAATGAATAAATTAATACCATATAACAAAAATCCAATCAGCAGAACCGAGATGTGTGATTTTAAAGATTTAAGGGAAAACAGTGCCAAAAAGCCCAAAGTGCCACTGATGGTTATCTCGTCGTCCAAAACTGAAAGAAAGTCACAAATTCAAACTAACCGTGATGGAGCGCGGGTCCAATACAAGAACCAAAATTAGTCCAGCTGAAATGATACCTTCTCAGTCCAGCATAAAGAGTCGTGCTCACGGTGGATGTGGTGCGAGGAGCAGGTAAGTGTTATGGACTGTGGTCGGTGCAGCCAAACGGCAGGCCCGGCATCATGGACAGGCATCACTGTAGTGCATGAATGGTCCAGCCGGTGCTTCATAGTGGTGCACCCCATGAGCGGTTAATGCTGTAGCGCAAAGGGTCAAGCTGGCAGAATTTTGCATTGGCAAACTGTGCTCCAACTGGCCCATTCGGAGTCACGAAGAGCCCACAAAACTTGCATTCAGCCTCTCTGATGCCACACCAAGGGTCCAGGACCTGAGGGTCACCACTTAGGGGTCAGGGGATACTCCATCTGGATCTGGATGATGGTACAGGTGGTTGGGAGTCTGTTATGTCCCTGTGGCTCTGAACAGGAGGCCAGCAGCCTAGCCCTTGGAGTCACTCTGGGAGTCCTGGGTTCAGGTGCAGGTCCAGTCCCTCTGACCCTGGCAGGAGGGTAGCAGGGTAGCAATCCAGCTTAGCAACAGTCCAGCAACCCAGTAGTCCAGCAGGGTAGTAGTGCAGCAGAGCGGCAGTCCTTTCAGCAGCACTGCAGTCCTTCTTCCTGGCAGAGTCTCCACAAGTCCAGAAGAGTGGTCCTGAAGAGTTGGTCTGAGAGATCCACTATTTATACTAGGTGCCTCCTTTGAAATGGGAGGGAGAAGCTTCTAAAGGTTTCCCTTAGAAGTGCACAGGTTTCTTTCCTCCCCAGCCTTGGCTCCAGACTACCTACAGGGTGTATGCCACTCTTTGTGTGGAAGCAGGACACAGCATATTCAAGTATAAGTAGAGCTGTGCCCAGCTCCGCCTTCCCATCCTGTCAGTGATTGCCCATCCAGGCACACTTAAGCTCTCTATTCTGTATGGCTGTCCAGGAGGAATACACAAAGCCCAACTGTCAGCTACACCTAGTCATGTGACCTAGAGACAGACCGCAGGCACTAAATGGCTAGGGCAGAAAAATTGTAACTTTCTAGCAATGGCATTTTCAAAATTTTAATTTAAAATTTGAGTTTACCACATAAGAAGATTTTTCATTACAAGTCCAAAGACATCAAATATGAACTAGTTCACCTGTTCCTATTTGAAAGTTACAACTTATTAAATGTAATTAAGTAACTCCAGTGTTATCCTATGGGAGAGATAGGCCTTGCAGTAGTGAAAAATTAATTTAAGAGTTACTCCAGTATTGGAACTTTCATAGATTCACATACTTGAATCATTCCCTGTCATCGAGATGGGAGTCCCCGGTATTATTAAAAGTAATGTTCTATTATACATAGAACCTAAGACCTTAGGCATTAAAATTATTGTAACGTATCACTGTCCTTTAGTAAAAAAGGATCAAACTTAGAACTAGCCAATCAGTAGGCACCACCCTGTAGAACCTTCCTGAGAGAAGCTCCAGTCCCTCAGATTTTCTATCGCACGTCCTGCTAAGGGAGTCTCCACTGAGCTCTTCTCCGTTTTTCTTCTATTCTCTTTATTTTGGAGTATTCTTCCAGTCAGTTATACTGCCAACCTAGTAGATCTGTCTTGAGGTAAATTAAACTGACAACCACCATGTCAGATACACCAAAAAAAGGTATTTTCAGAGCCAGTTGTACTTGCAGAAAGAAAAGGCTGCATATTGATGATAAACACAAGTACAGTCTTTATTGCCTGTATCCTGAACACCAGCCTAAGGATTGCAAGGCATATCGAACTTTCCCAACAGAGACTTAGAAAGATCCTGAAGGGAGGCTTCTTTTGTGACTTCAGAGGATTGAAGAAAGGGACACAGTGGATGCTTCCTCTAAATCTTTCACTAAAATGCCTCTAAAAAGACCTTTAGATGACCCTGCTGGTTCGTCATCGCAGCTTCCTAAGAAAGCGCCAAAAATGTCATCATCTTTGTGTCAGAAGCAGTCTTAGTCTGCTAGCAAAATTTCTTACAAAGAAAAGAAAACTTTCCCTTCAAAAAAGCCTGCTTCAGAACCTTCTACTCCACCTATGAAGCTGAAGCATACCTTCAAGAAGCCTACTTTAGCTCCACCGACAGGCAGCTCAGTCGATAAGAAAATTCACTCCTGAGGTGATTCAGGTCACTTCGACTGTGTCTACAGTCTCTACTCTCACTGTCTATGCAGCGTCGATGTCTTTGTCGACGACGACATCAACGTCGGGTCAGGCACCTTTATCGTCGACAAAGCAGATTGTTTCTTCGAGATCATTATCGTCGTCTAAAGACAAACTCCTGACAATGGACCGTCCGTCGACAACACAACTCTTGTCGTCGATCTCGTTGATGGGGACCCTGATTGCATTGTTGTCGATGACTACATCGACGGGGCGATCATCGTCGATGGCGGAAGTGTCATTGATGGTATTGACGACGGTATCCAGTTACCGTCGACGAAGATTCCTGTTGCCGACGGTTCGTCGTCGACGAATGCAATTCCATTGACGGATCAGGAGAAACAGCCCTCATCGACGAAGAAGCTTCCGTTGACTTTAACTTCACCCAGTCAGGTGCAAACTCTTATGTCATTCAAATTTCTGGAAGAGGATGATGAGGAAGAGGGATCTAAGGAGGATAGTCTTTTTGGGGCAGCTTTAAGCCCATCGGACCTTAATCTGAAATATCAGGAAAATTCTGAGGATAAAGAGGATTATGGTCATCAATATTACCATTCACAACAACAATATCAGCATCAGGATGCAGTGTTCCTTCCTTCAAATAGGATGATGGATTTACAATTTATGATGGGAGACTATAAGAGGAGGTTTCCTCCAGAGGAGGGTATCCAACAAGCTCCTACTCCTCCCCTGCCTTCCCTTCCACAGGCACGGGCTCGCTCTTCTCCTCCACAGCTGGGGTCACCAATTGTTCAGCTCTCTCCTCAAGTGACTACTGTGCAATAGTTATTGTCTTCAGAAGAGGAACTGGAAAGAGAAGAAGGAGAGATTCATAAGGACAAATGGGATTCCTACATTATTCGCACTCCGGCATCTCCTTCTCTCCCTCAAGCGGATTCACCTCCGAAAATATTGGAGGGTTCCATAATCTTCTAGAAAGAGCAGCAAAACGCTTTGATTTACCAATGCCTGTGCATCAACAGGACTGTTTTTTTATATGATTTGAACGAGCCTTACAAAAAGTCAGTAAGGTCTATGCCTATTTTTTTTTTTTTTTAAATCTTTTTATTGTTCAGTTTGCAGCAAGAAAATACAAAGCCCCTGACCGGGACCCATCAAGTCAGTTGGAACAAATGGGCAATACAAGCATTTTACAGTTGAGGTCAATTCCCAAACACAAACAGACCCTCCATCCTCCCCACCCCAGAACCCGGCACTGAATAAGTTAGTTGAACCCGATGTTGCGGATAATCTGAGATATTAAATAGTCCGCATTGGCGACCCCAGTCCCACCACCTCGAGCATTCAATGCATCATTACAACTGTCTTCTGCAAATCAGGATTGCCCAGCAAGTATCCTGCAAGTGGAGTCCAAAAGGCATTGGGCCATGAGGCTTCAGGTAGTTCCTCTGCATAAGTCCCTAATTGGTCCCTGCAAAAAAGCAAGTCTTGGACCCACCGTTTCATTGTCGGGAGAGTTTTAGCCCCCTAACATTGCGCAACCGCCAGTTTGGCAAACAAAGTGGAGATAGCCACCAGTCTCCGATTGCATGGCTTGAGGTTCTTTACGCATCCTAGTAAGCAGATATCAGGCGCACACACCACAGTTTCCAGCACCACTCCGTGACCACATTTGTGACTCGAATCCAGAAGGCAAGGTCTATGCCTATTATTGATTACATTTGGAAGGAAGGTTTGAAAATAATGCAAAATCCAGCTACTGTCCCACCTGTGTTGCCGAAGCTTGACAAAAAATATAAAGCTCTGGATGATGCTCCAGCCTGCTTAACATGTCATCCAAAACCTGATTCAGTCATCTTGCAAGCAGCACAGAGGCATTCTAAAAATCCTTCAGCTCCTCTCGATAAAAAAGGCAGAAGACTGGATAATATTGGGAAGTGTTTTTCGTCTGTGTCAGCTGTGACAGTGCATGCTGCAAATTCTCTGGCTTTACTGGGCCGTTATAATAGGCAAATGTGGCCGGACATGACCTAATTCCTGGACAAACTTCCGCCAGAGGACAGGGAGGATGCTCAGAATATTCTTATTGAAGGCGAGCGGTCCGCCTCTGAAGTAATAGACTGCACTATGGATGTAGTGTCCAATGCTTTCCGGCAGCTAGCGGTAGCGGCCTTCATGAGGTGTCAAGGTTGGCTGAAAGCCACTTCATTCAGACCTGAAGTGCAAACAAAGATTCTCAATCTGCCTTATAATGGAGAGGAATTATTTGGCAGCCATGTCGATGAAGCTCTACAAGCTAATAAAAACAACACAGATACCGCTAGGTCGCTAGGTACTTTACAGCACAGAAAAATTTATTTTCGTGGCTCCCAGGGGAAAGGTTACCTATCTTATAGAGGAAGCTACCAACAATCTCGTTACCCGGCCTATTCTTCCTCTACCCAACAAGATAGGCTCCAATTTACTCACCGCGAACCACCGGCAGCTGCTTACAACTAGACTTCCTTTAGAGGAAAATCAGGACGTCAGGGCAAGGAGACAGGTCGCCGCTATGTATGTATGTATGTATGTATGTATAGGCATTTATATAGCGCACTACTTACCCGGAGGGTCCCAAGGCGCTTCGACCGCTGCGAAACCCTTCCTGGCTTCCCTGAGAGATGGTCCCTTAATGGGTATCTCCAGGGTGAGACCAGGCATCCCCGGCGGTCTGGTGGGGCCGTTAGTGAAGATGAGGCAAGCTAATGCCCAGAGTTGCCGAGTGTGATCGCTTATCAGAGTGGGCACTGAGGCGAGAGAATTATCGAGTCCGCTGACCCTGGTCCAGAAACCTGCCGCGCCGGGAATCGAACCCTGGTCCCGGGCCGTCCTCTGCTCTCGGGTCTGCCGCCTCTAACCAGTGAGCCACACTACTTCACTATGGACCTCCCACAGCTGTCTGCCTCTATCCCACCTTAGGTGGGCGGCAAAATATCCCAGTATTTTCATCAGTGGCAAACCATAACATTGGACCGATGGGGCCTGAATCTAATCCAATTTGGACACTCTGGAATTTATAAAGATCCCTCCACCAACTCCTCCTCTGCCCCGCTTTCAGAAGCACCTGCGTGTCTTTCAGATGGAGGTAATGAACATGTTACAAAAAGGAGCAATAGAACGAGTTCCTCTCAGACAAAAAGGCAAATGTTTCTTCTCCCGTTTCTTCTTGATCCGAAAAAAGATAAAGAAGTGGAGACCGATCCTGGATCTAAGGAACTTAAAATTCCTCAAATAACAATTATTCCGCATGATCTCTATTCAAGTTGTGCTACACCTCCTCAATGGAAATGATTAAATGGCGTCCCTGGATCTCCAGGACGCATTCTTTCATATACCCATATGCCAAAAACTAAAAAAAAATCCTAAAAGTCACAGTGGCCGACAGTCACTATCAATTCCACGTCCTACTATTCGGACTAAAGTCTGCCCATGCATATTCACTAAGTGTCTAGCGCCCATTGCAGCTAATCTAAGGCAACAACATCATCAAATTTCATTCCAGCCCTAACAGAGAACCGTACCTCAACTGCAGAGTCATAAATAACAATATCCTCAAGCGAGTCAATATCTCGCAGACCCCTCCCCCCCCATAGTCCGTCTCCACTCAATTGCATACTACTTAATTGTAGGTCTGCTAGCAAACACGCCTCTGAGATCTTCAACCTCATTGAACAGGAGATAGACATCATTATCCTCACAGAAACTTGGCTCAACCTTTCGTCCACTCCAATTCTCAACCTCTTGGTGCCTCCCACCCATGACATAATTCGTCTTGACAGAGATAAGAAGCAGGGTGGTGGCCTAGCCTGTATACATAGGAGTACACTTGCAGTCTCCCTTTCAGAGTCATCTTCGCCGGTAACATGCGAATAACTTTGTCTCAATATCTCTAGTAACAATCATCTGGTTTGCAAACTACACTCATTCTATCACCCCCCAGGCGACAATCTCCCCTTCATTGAACAATTAATGGAAATCATCTCTGGCAATGTGGACTCAGCCCAGTCACACATCTACCTGGGGGACTTTAACCTTCACTGGTCTAACACTAATGATCATGCAGTCTCATGCCTAAATTCCTTCTTACACGGCCACGATTTGATTCAATATTGTGACTAACCTACCCACATTAAAGGGGAAACTTTAGACCTCATAATCTCCAAAGGTCAATCCATCTCATTGGATTCCATCATACCATGTGATTGGTCGACAATCAAATAATTTCCTTCCATATCAACTCGGAGGTTTATCAGAGTAAGGCACAAAAAACCAAACCAAAGATTTGGAAAAGGGACCTCAGAGATATCAATACAGCTGGACTAGCAACCCACTGTAATCAGGCCCTCTCTCCCCAATCGGACTTATCTGAAGTCCATGCTCTCACAGACTTCTACAACTCTTCTATTTCCAACATCATGGACTCTATGGCCCCACTCCAACAAAAAAATGCACCTGCAAAAATTTCCAAACCATGGTTCAATCGCAACCTAAACTCCGAACAACCCAATCTAAGGGCCATTGAACGGTCCTGTAGAACCACCCCTTCCGCTGACCATATAAAAAAACTTAGAGCAGCAAGAAGTGCATATAACAAACAAATTAAGACAGCCAAGGTGGAGTACTTCAGAGCCCAACTTAACCAAGCGGCGAATCGACCCAAGAAACTATTTGAACTGGTTAAACAACAATCGGTAGCAGCCCCTAACCAATCAGCTTTGGACATCAGACCTCCCTCATGTGTTGATCTGGCTGCCTTTTTTACGGAGAAAACTAGGCTTATAAGCATTGATCTGGAAGCCAGGAAGGCACTATTGCTACCCATTAAACCTGCACCCCCACTGGCCGTACTAGACAAGACAACACCAATTAGCTGGGGTATTTATTTATTTATTTATTTATTTATTTGCGGGTTTGTATAGCGCTTGAATCAACTTCCATGAGGAGTATCTCTGCGCTTAGGGCCAGGGACATGAGAGAGCAGATTGTTACTGTTGGAATTTAGATCTGATTAGTAAACAACAGGGTTTTTAGTTGTTTACGGAATTTAAAATGCTCTGTGCATTGTCTGAGGGACAGTGGGAGTTTGTTCCATAGTATGGGTCCCGTAGTGGATAAGGCTTTCCCGCCATATCTTGCCTTTCTGACACGGGGTACCACCAGAAGAAGTTGGTCGCTGGATCTGAGAGAGTGGGTGGGAATGTATGGAGTAAATTTCTTTATCAAGTATGCGGGCCCATGTCCATTAAGGCATTTCTGTATTAGGCAGCATATTTTAAATTTCGTTCTCTACCGGATTGAGAGCCAATGCAGTTGGTCCAGAAGAGGTTGGGATGCTGTTCTAGGTGGAACATTTAGGACTAAGCGGGCCGCTGTATTCTGGATAACTTGTAGTTTATCCAGCTAACCCTTGTTAGCAGAAAGTAGTAGGCCATTGCAATAGTCGACTCGACTTAACACTAGAGCCTGTACCAAAGTTTTCCGGAATGAATCTGGGAGCAAGGGAAAAACTTTGCGCAACAGGCTGATGGTATGGAAACAGGAGCTTACAACGAAGTTGTTGATTTGCTTTAGTGATAAGTCCTGGTCCAGTTTTATCCCTAGATTTTTAACAACCTGTTTAGGTTCTGGAGCCGTACCTAGGTCTTGTGGCCACCAGTCTGGGGACCATAACATTTTGGCCTCCCCGAAAATCATGACTTCCGTTTTATTTACATTGCATTGGAGGCAGTTTCTGGGCATCCACTGTGCAATGGCCTTCATACCGGATGAAAAAGAGGTGATTTCTTCAGTGGAGAGGGTTTTGAAGGGGAAGAGGAGCTGTGTGTCATCCGCGTATGACACTGGGATGAAGCCATATGTGCGCATCACTCTTGCCAGGGGTGCCACGTAGATGTTAAAAAGAGTTGGGCTCAAACATGAGCCCTGTGGCACCCCTTTCGAAATCTCCACCTCCTCTGAACGGTAGGCACCCATGGTGACACTCTGGGTGCGATCAGTTAGAAAGCTCTTTAGCCAGGCTAGGGCTTTGGTGTTTATGCCAATGTTAGCCAACCGGTCAATTAAGATGTTGTGTGACACCGTGTCGAACGCTGCCGACAGGTCTAATAGTACCAGGATGACTGCATAGCCTTTATCCTGGTACATGCGCAGATCGTCCGTGACAGATAGAAGAGTGGACTCAGTGCTATGCTTTGTCCTGAACCCAAATTGTGAATGGTCCAGGCCACCAGCAAGTTCAATGTATTTAGAGAGATGATGGTTGGCATGCTTTTCAATTAATTTCCCTAAGAATGGCAGTAGGGAAATGGGCCTAAGATTGGTGAGTTCGGTCCACGGTAAGGCAGTATTTTTTCTGATTGGTCTGACCAAGGCTTGTTTCCAGTTCTTGGGAACGTCACCTGTGGTTAGAGACATGTTCACAAGTCTCTGAATTACTGGGCATAGTTCTTCAGTTAAGATGGGCATAATCCTAGCTGGAATTGTGCCATCCGGGCTTCCACTCTTGATATGTGTGGATAGCGATGATACCTCCTCTATAGTAATCAGGGGAAGCAATTTAAGCTCTGGGTAATCTGACTAGGTTCATTTTTAGTTGTAGCGGGTGACTGATTCGTATCATATGCCTTGTTGGAACTAGTTATCTTCTCATATATTATGTCAATCTTCTTAGTAAAGAACTGAGAGATATCATCACATAACTGTTGTGATGATGATTCAGAGCTTTCGCATGCCAATGGTTTTATGAATGTTTGTAGGATTTGGTACAGAACCCTGGGGGAGTTTCCTGCAGCAGTAATCTGGGACGTGATGTGCGTTGTGCAGCACGGATGGCTTTATGATATGTAGTTAGAGAGCTCCAGTAACGTTTCTTGTCGTCCAACTGATGGGACGATCTCCATATTTTTTCCAATTTTCTAGTGGCTTGTTTTAGCATTCTCAGCTCTTTTGAGAACCAAACTTCTTGTTTGTAAGCTGGTCGGGATTTAAACAATTTTTCAGGGGCTATGTGATGTATGGCGGTCCTAGTTGCCCTTTCAAATTTCTTGAGGGCGGTGTCAATATTCTCAGAACAATTGAAGGAGGGTTCCACAAACCTCTCTTTAAATGAGATTTTGTTAATTTTATGCCACTGTCTTCGTTTGCTGGGTAGAGAGATGGGACCGGGGGGGGGGGGGGGTGGGGAGGTTTTGAGTGGGAGGTGTGTAATTCAATGACAAAGTGGTCTGTCCACATAACTTGTGTGGGGGGCAGGCAGAGGACCGAAGGGGAGTTGGACAGGACCAAATAGAAGGTGTGGCCTGCTTGGTGAGTTTGCCCGTTATTACGTTTTATTAATCCCAATAGGGACAGGTCAGTCAGTAAGGACTGTGCCTCACCACATTCTTGTAATTCGCTGTGCACATTAAAGTCTCCTACTAATAGAAAGTCACGATTGTGATTTATAAATGGAGCAAGTATTTTAATCAATGTGTTGGAGAAATTAGCGCACGGTCCAGGAGGGCGGTACACCAGCGCTCCCATTCTACTTTCCTTAGGAGAAGATGTTATTTTAAAAATCAGTAATTCTAAATCGGGGGTGTAAAGTTTTTCTAATATGGTGCTACCAATTTGTTGTTTATAAACAATCGCAATCCCCCCACCTGTTTTTATGGGGCAATCTAATCTGATTATCTTGTAGCCCGTCGGGATACTTAATGTAATAGCTGGGGTCGAGTGGGGTTTTAGCCATGTCTCAGTTAAAAAGCATAGGTCTCAAAGTCATTAAATGTGCTGACTCAAGACGGCCGCATAAGCTCCCGGCTCCGCCGACCTCCGCCAGCAGCTCGTATATCCTGAAAGTTATCCTGTTTTCACACCGGACTCCCGTGTACACGAGGAGTGACTGACTCTGAAGGTGCAATCCCGAACTTTTTAACTCCTCAGGTGACGAAGATACGCCGTGTTTCATTCTCAGCCTAACTCAGCGTGGAAGCCGGGGCCTCGATTTCCAACCCATCCGGGCTGGAGTTGAACAACATTGGCTGTGGACTTTGGGCTTCGTCCAGTCTCCCGAATGGAGACACACTTTACTTGTTTTTAACGGCGATTTGGTATCCTGTCTACACCACAGACGCAGCGTGATTCCTCGGTTGCTGCGGCCCTGTATCCGACGCCCGGAGACACCGTAAGCCTCCCGGGGGTGACGGACGGGAGCCCTGACCAGCGGCGAAGGTGTAGAAATTGTGAGGTGAGGGCGCCCATTGTTGTTGTCTGCTCCGGTTGTGCCTGCTACCCCGGAGTAGTCGACCTCCGGGGTTCATATCCTGCTCTGTCGCTTCGTGAGAGGAGATGGAGGGGACAGAAGGCACACCACCGCTACATGCCGTAATGGCAGCCATTGGAGCGCTCCACTCACAGATCATCGCCAACTACCAGGTACTGTCGGCAACAGTGGACAATCTCTGCCGGAGACCGGACGGCGACTTTTCGGCATCATCTCAACCAGCTGTACTACCCATGGAACATTGTATGCTCAACTTTGAGGACCATGTGCGGAAACCGGATTCCGTGTGCGCTGATGATCCCTACAGGACAGATCACGCGCCCGTGAACATTGTTAGCTTCCCCTGTTTGAGCCATATCCCGCTAAACATCGCTATGGACAACCTTGAGTGCCTCAACAAGGTCACCAGTGGCTATCGGAGAGTCTCATTATCCTTCCACGCTTTTCCTCTCTTGCTCTGTGGATATCGTGAACTTTTATCCGTTCTCCGATTCGCTCGTACTGACTTGAACTTTTACAAAAGCTCTGCTTCTCTCACTGTTGTTGTGGTCTGGGTTATAAGTGATCAAGTGGGCGACAGACACGCTGCTAGTGGGTTATGCCGTAGCCATTGCAGGGGTGCAGGGTGGGGGGGGGTTGTTATTTTGCCTTTGTTTTGTTCTATGGTCCCTCTTTCTTTCTTTCTCTCTCTTTTTAGGATATTCTTCTGGGCGACAGGCACGCTGCTAGTGGGGTAGGCCGTAGCCATTGCAGGGGTGCAGGGTGGGGGGTGAGTGGGGGTTTTGTTATTTTGCCTTTGTTTTGTTCTATGGCTCCCGGTTTTCTTCTTGCAGTGTCCGGTAGCAGTGCTTTCGGTTTCATCCTGAAGTATACGAGTGGGTGGGGTCTGGGGTGGGCGGCCACGATGAGAGATTGGCTGTTTTGTTCTTCACCCTCATTGAGCTTACTAGCTTGCGTCTTTACTGTTTCTTTAACTTGGTCCGCGACTACCTTCTTACACCTGCCCGCCTTTCCCATACCTTTGAATGTGTGGCTCCAGATATCCTGTATCTTCTTCTTTGTCTTGCGGGGGAAAGAAGGGGGGGCTAAATGTAAAATGAAACCTTATGAATCTCCTTCGATCTGTACTAGTTTCAATGCACCGTATATCCTTTACCGCTGCCGGACCTCAGGGTTGCCGGCTGAAGAGCTGTGTTATTAGAACTTCTGATACGTATCGCCTACATGTGGTGACCGGCCCCTGGGGTTGTAGGGCTACTTCTGTAATTTTTTGCTGAACGATATAATAAAGGTTTTAAAAAATAAATAAATAAATAAAAAGCATAGGTCTGGTTCTCTGGTAGAGATTAGATCCCATACCTCAGCTGAGTGCTTGGAGAGTGATCTGATATTACAGAGGAGATTCTTGTATATCATACAATTCTCATTGGCATTATTATCAGGGGTGGGCAGGTGTCCGTTTGTGTAGGTAATATGGCTGATGTTATCCGTAAGGATGTTGAACTGAGTGTGGCAATGACAGCAGGAGAATGGCCCTTCTACATAAACGTTTTCCCCGCTTATACATCCCTGTAACGGTTTATCTCGCAGTTTAAGGAGTACCTGTGAGGGGTAGGTTATCCGCCTAGTGTAGGGCAGATCCAGGTTATCAGATATAGCCCCCATGGCCTCTGGCCTCGTGCGGACGCGGATGGGCGCAGACGGGCTGGTCTTTGGCTCGTCTTCGGCGCGTACTTAGGCGCCCCCATGCGCGCAACGCTGCGCGCTAGAGCTGACGAGTGGCTAAATAGCCCTTTGTGCTTAAAGGCTAGAGCGCTAACCGCTCGACTCAACTCTCAGGAAGTGCCTGGGCGTGTCTCTCTGGCTCTTACCTGTCCCGCCCTCCGCTCAACGGTATTGGATACCGAGTCGGACCGGGGCGGACAGGCTGCAATACTGAGCAGAGACTTCCTAAACGAGCCTAATGACCCTGGCAGCTCCGAAAATGATCGTAAGTGCACAGTGGGTGAGTGTATTAAAATTATTAATCAATTCTAACACATAAGTGAAGTTAAAAATTCGTAATCAATTTTAAAAAAGCGTGACAAAGAGTATCAAGAACAACGCTTCCTGGGACACCTTTACCCCCCTCAATGAAAATTATATCAAAAAGGAACTTCGGATTATCAACCCTTCTAATCACTTCAATGACCCGTCACCACCGAACATCTTCAAATTAGTAAAGGACGATATCGCCCCCTTCTGGACAAAGATCATCAATGCTTCTTTGTCACAAGGCATGATCCCAGAATGCTTAAAAGAGGCTCAGGTAACCCCTATATTAAAAAAAAACACAGCTGATAGTACAGATCTTAACAACGTCCGACCTATCTCCAGTATACCTACTCTTGCCAAACTCCTGGAAAAATGCGTCCAGTCACAACTATGTGTGCACATCGAAAATTTCCATCTCCTGGACCAACATCAATCTTGCTTTCGTAGTGGGCACAGCACTGAATCGTCCCTCATTCACGTGATATATGACATCTTAACAATGCTTGATCAAAATTAATCCTGCATCCTTGGCCTTTCCTCCACATTTGACACTGTCAATCATGACAACCTCCTATTCATTCTAGAGCATAGGATGGGCCTTTCAGGTCAGGTGCTGCATTGGTTTTCGTCCTTCTTGCAACACAGAACCCAAAGAGTTAAAACGAACCACTCCCTCTCCCAGCCATCCCCGGTCAGCATGGGGGTTCCCCAAGGATCCTCCTTATCTCCCATTCTCTTCAATCTGTTCCTGGAACCATTAGCTAACGTTCTAAAATCCTTGGACATTCAGCTCCATATGTATGCAGACGATACCCAACTCTATCTGAAAATCTTCTTTCTGGAGGACATCACTTCACTCAACTCTACTCTTGTGACTACCCAACATTGGTTAACCAAGAACCATCTCCTGCTAAACACCTCCAAAATAGAATTCCTCCTCATTTCCCCTCCGAAAGATACTCCTAAAATCGACCTATGGATGAACCAACTTGCCGCCTTCAACTGCTCCCCCCGCATTATCGGCTCAGCTAAATCCCTAGAAATTACTCTGGACTAGCATTTGAATATGATGTCTCACATTAGCAATGTGTGCAAGGGAGCTAACCACCTTTTAAGGACACTCAGGAATCTCAAACCTTTCCTACCGCAAGCAGATTTCAAGCAAGTGGTCCAAGCGCTTGTCCTACCGAGACTTGACTATGGCAGTGCTACGCTATGTGGCCTCCCTAAATACTCTTTGCCCCCCCCCCCAAAGGCTTCACTGAACGCAGAGGCAAGATTGATAACGGGCACCAAGTGAAATGCACACATCTCTCCGGTTTTAAAATCGCTAAATTGGCTACCCTACGAATCTAGAATTCAACTGAAGATTGCCTGCCTTTCACACAAAGCCCTCCACTTCAAAACCCCCACCTACCTTGCACAAAAACTAGAACTATCTGGAGGAGGTAGATTGTCAAGGAGTGCCAATTCCCTCCTCTTGAAACCACAGATCTTCCGCAAAAAGAGAACTTGCCAACGAGCCTTCTCTGGCTCTGCTCCTAAAATCTGGAACTCTCTTCCACCCGAAATTCGGAGGATCTCTTCCAAGGCTGCTTTCAAATTGGAATAAAAAAAGTCCTCATTAAGAAGTTCTTACCTTAATAGGAGGGGCAATTCTTTTTGCTCTAAGTGCATCGGACATACTATAGCATCGTTCCTTATTCCAGTATATGATTATTATTTTGATTTTGATTATTATTCCTGTACATGATTATTGTGTTTACTCCCCTTAAATCATTATGTTACATCGTTTTGCCCATCCTTCTCTCACTCAGGTGTATAAATGATGTATTAGATGCTCACCACTTGAGTCAATGCCTATTAGAAGCCCAGTTTCACTCATGTTTAGATTTTATTTTGGTATTGGCTATTATTCCTGTATATGATTATTACACTTACTTCCCTTACATAACTACGCTCCATCATATAGCCCACTCCTCGTCCACTCAGGACTTATAATTGAGTTGTTACATGTGAACTATTTGATTCAATGATTATTATACTCCCAATGTTTGACTCATGTTTTGATTGTTACCTTTCCCTGTAACTGTAAAGCGCTCTGATATCCTTCGGGATTTAATCTGCGCTATATAAAACTTTATAAGTAAATAAAATAAATAAATACATTATCTAGACGACTGGCTTCTCAAAGCCCCCACTTACGAAGCAGCAGGGACATCCACAAAGCCTGTCTGCAACTATTCAGAAAATTCGGCCTCACTTTAAATGTGGAAAAATCAATTCTGCAACCATCCCGTCGGCTGGTCTTTCTAGGATCTATCCTGGACACCATAGAAAACAAGGCATATCCTAACTTGGAGAGACAAGAAAAGCTGATGTCCTTGGCAAATCGGATCCAAAAAAGAAGCTATCTTTCCGTTTGCCTCTTCAAATCTCTCCTAGGAATGATGTCTTCTTGTATTTCCCTCATACCTCACTGTCGGTTCCACATGCGTCCTGTTCAAGAAGCTTTAAACGAGCCATGGGTGCAGACAGAGGGCACATTCGACTTCTGATCCAAACTACTCCTTCCATGATAGTGGCTTTGGACTGGTGAAAACAACCTCAGTAGTTATCTCGGGGGCTACCACTCATATCCCAAGCTGCTCCTCTAGTAATAACAATGGATGCATCCCTAGAGGGATGGGGAGCTTTCCTCCAAGATTTGCAGGTCAGCGGGAGATGGCCATCTTCCCACTGAGATCTTCATATCAATCTTCTTGAGTTGAGAGCAGTCTTCCTGGCACTACAAGCATTCCTGACAAGAATCCAAAACACACCGGTGCATGTCAGAACAGACAATACCACAACAATGCACTACTTCAACAAACAAGGAGGAACACGTTCTCTCCTGCTCTCAGGAAGCCCAGCTTATCTGGCGCTGGGTGATTCATCACAAGGTGCACCTATCAGCAGAGTATGTTCCAGGGAAACAGAACGTCATTAGAGACACATTGAGCAGACTGAAGATGACCTGCCACGAGTGGGAATTGGATCAAAGCACTCTAAACAACGTCTTCTCCCAGTGGGAAAAGCCGAACATAGATCTGTTCGTAACACCAGACAACGCGAAATGCCGGTACTTCGCAAGTTGGCGTCACCAGCAGGGTTCATGGGGGAATGCCATTTCAATAGCTTGGTCCGGCATATTTGCTTATGCCTTCCCCCCATTCCTTTCCTTCCAAGAGTGCTGAAGAAGTTGAAAACAGAATCCTGCAAGATCATTCTAATAGCACCAGCCTGGCTGCACCAGCACTAGTACACAGAGCTTCATCTACTTTCACTCAAGCCTCCGATGCATCTCAGACCTTTTTAGTGCCTTTTAACAATGAACCAGGGACAAGTATACCATCCGAACCCCAGTTCTCTCAAATTGTCAGCCGGGCTCCTGAGTTCCAGGAATTCCAACACTTAAAGATCCCACAGGAGTGTAGACAAGTGCTGTTCAGAGAGCACTAACAGGGCTTACTCTTTTAAATGGAAAAGGTTCTGCATGTGGTGTACGGAGAAGTGTGGCCCACTGGTTAGAGCAGGCAGACCCTGAAGCAGAGGTCAGACCCGGGACCAGGGTTCAATTCCCGACGCGGCAGGGTCTTGAGCTCAAATGTCCACGGACTCGATAATTCTCGCTTCGGTGCCTGACCTAATCATGGGTTCACACTCTGCAACTCTGGGCATTAAGCTTGCTTAATCTCCACAACGGCCCCCCCGCGGCGGGATGCCTGGCTTTCACCTTGGGGATGCCCTGTAGGGACTATCTCACAGGGAAAAGCCAGGACGGGTTCCCAAGGCAAGCGCTTAGAGACCCCTGGGTGATAAGCGCTATATAAATCCAATATACAATACAATACAATACAATCTTCAAAAGTCGATCCTCTCCCCTCACCACCAGAGAAAGTTTTGCCTTATCCACTCCTCCTGGCACGCTCTGGTTTTACTCATGCTTCAATTAAAGTGCATTTAGCTGCCATCTCTAGTTTCCGCAGATCAGCTAATGTTCCATCTCTGTGGTCCTATAGACTGGTCAAGCATTTCTTAAAGGTCTGTTCAGGATGTTCCCCCCAGTAAGGGCACCTCCACCCACATGGCAGCTGAACATAGTGCTAAGTCAACTAATGAAACCCCCCTTTTAGCCGATTCACAAGACAGATATGAAGTTTCTATCCTGGAAGGTGGTTCTCCTCCTAGCCCTCACTTCCGCGAGGGGGGTTAGTGAACTCCAGGCCTTTACTACCCTGGAGCTTTTCTTATAATTCAAACTTGACAAGTTTATTCTACGAACAAAACCCAAGTTCATCCCCAAAGTTCGTTCGGACTTTCACCCTAAAGAGCAGATTGTTCTGAAATCCTTCTTTCTGAATCCACAGACTGCATGGAGCGGGGTCTACACTCTCTAGATATAAAAAGGTGCCTGAAATTTTACTTGAACAGGACAAAGTCTTTTCGCAAAGCGAACCAACTTTTTATAGCATACAGTGCACCTAGGAAAGATTTTCCTCTTACTAAACAGAACATTTCCAGATGGTTATCGAGTGCCATTATTTTCTGTCATCAGCAAGCGGGCCACCCTCTGATGTCAAGAGTTCGTGCCTACTCTACTGGAGCAATATCCACGTTTACAGCGATGTTTGCTGGAGTGCCCCTACCGGACACTTGTAGAGCAGCGACTTGGTGAACGCTGCACACATTCCCCAAGCACTACTGCCTGGACGCTGAGAATAATCGAGATAAGGCAGTAGGACTGGCGGTTCTCAGACATTTTTTTCAATAAGGTGAGCCTTCTTTCACTATGTTTCCTTCCCACCATCCTCAACAGTCTCACATTTTCGATGGTGTACATGTTTATTTTCTATGACTTTAATGGTGTTTCTTTATGAGTTTATTGAAGTATGCAGGCAGTACGAATTTGAGTGCCTATATGCAGTTACTATATGACACAAAAATGTGTTTTCTCACTGTTAGCTACTCTGATTCAAGCATGTGAATCTATGAAAGTTCCAATACTGGAGTAAGAAATAAGTTACGTACCTGTAACTGTAATTCTCCAGTTTTGGAATATTTCATAGATTCACATGCGTCCACACTCACCTCCACTGGAGAAAGCTCATTTGGATATCTCAGTTTTTTAATCTTTACGCACTTGTGCTTGAGAAAATCTGAGGGACTGGAGCTTCTCTCAGGAAGGTTCTACAGGGTGGTGTCTACTGATTGCCTAGTTCTAAGTTTGGTCATTTTTTACTAAAGGACAGTGATATATTACAAACATTTTAAGGCCTAAGGCCCTAGGTTCTATGTATAATAGAACATTACTTTTAATAATACCGGGGACTCCCACCTCGCAGACGGGGAATGATTCAAGCATGTGAATCTATGAAAGATTCCAATACTGTAGAACTACAGTTACAGGTAAGTAACTTGTTTCTTTTTCACTAACAGGACATGTAAATCCTAAACGTACATGTCCCACTTTTTAAATACACTGCATCCTGCTCTCTGGGATGTCCAGGGCTACCTTAGGGTTGACTTATGTGTATTAAAAAAGAAGGTCTGGGCCTGGCAAAAGGTTTATTTTGCCAGGTCAAAATGGCAGTTTAAAACTGCACACACAAGCTGCAGTGGAAGGCTTGAGACAGGTTTAAAAGGCTACTTAAGTGAGTGACCCATTAAGTGCTGGAGGCATTTAATTTACAGACTCTGGTTACACATAGTACCACCTTACTAAGGACATGTAGGTTAATTAAATATGGCAGTTGTGGAGAAGCCAATGCTAACATGTTCTAAGGGGTGAGCACATACACTTTAGCTCTGATTAGCAGTGGTAAAGTGCACAGAGTCATAAGGCCAGCAAAAACGAAATCAGCAAACTATGGAGGAAGAAGACAAAATGTTTTGGAGAAGACCACCATTAGGATGACAGGTTTAACAATAGAGAATTGGAAAAGCATTGTGGAATTCACTATTGACATGCATAACAAATATAAAAGTTACCAAAAAGAGTTAACTGATGTTTACTTTCTCAACAGGCAGTATTTGTAATATGTTTGCCTTGCTGCTTTTAACTCACTGATGGTAGGTCTAAAGAAAGGCCAAGTATGACATGGGCAATGTGTTTACAAATAGAGAAAGAAGCAAGCAATAATGGCATAGAAACAAGGCATATCCCTTCCTCAGGTTAAAAATATTAAAAGTCATTTGTTGTAGACAGATGCCAAGGATTGTTACTAGTTTTGGTGCATAACCCATACACCATAGGGTTGACAAGTGTATTTATTACGACCCTGCCTTGGATACTGCCTACATTTATATTTAACTATAGAGCTGCACACAACTCGTCAGAATCAAGTTTCTTCATATGTTTAATTTAATAAATGTAAAGGTAGCATTCAATTCTGTGCGGGGTTTTTCAGTTCCCAAATTAGACAAATATTCGAAAACTGGCACACATTTTGTCCTGATTACAAAAGAGTTGGGTGGCCTTAACAAGGCCATGGGCAGATTATACACTGTATACTTTAATGTGGTTTTTTAAATTGGCATGTATTAAACCGATTTACCTACTATATTATGTGTTGATAAAACGTGATTTGCTGTGAATAATTTTGCATAGTGAAGTATCGATAAGCTTCCAGTGCGATGAATAGCATAGATGCTCCCCTGAAGATACACCTAGTAGTGTAAATACAGAAAGTATCTGGTGCACAGTGCTGGCTCACTGGTGTTAATAGTACACAAATCAAATCTTTATTTTATTGCGCAGTTAGTTAAAGCCATTGAAATTCGCTCAGACGTTGGTTGCGGCCATAAAACCAATTAGGAAATAGAATTGTAAACTGTATTACATCAACAGAACAATGATTACGCAGCTAAAGGCTAAAATACATTCAACATCAGCGATTTCAGTGTGCCAAGCTGAACGCAGATTGCTTTAATCTTTGTTACCCTCCCTTATGATCCGCAAAACCGGTACTTCGATGCTGTCTCGCCCCATGCCAGTGTTCACATTCCTGGTGCTGCAGTCGAGTGGGATCGCAAGGAAGGCTTCTAGAGCGGGTCCTGGTCAAAACCAACTCAAATAAGACAAGTAACAGGTAACAAAGGTTAACCAATCGGCAGCACTGGACGTCCTGAGCGGCACGGGGCTGCTGGGATACGTCCTCTTTCTTAACTAAGACCCTTCTGGCCATTTTCAAACTCCTCTAATCCGTTTTAGCCTGTTCGGAACCTACAAGAAGCCAGAGGAAAAACAGATGAACCTGAACTGGCTAACCGTGGGACTTTGCACAAACTACAATCAAGGGAAACAGTAGAACCCTACGCATTATCGAAATTAGGAACTCTTATTACAAGGAAACATGAACTCATACTTGTACCATACATAGATACAGAACCCTTCCATTCTTGTATGTTTGTTCAACCGGGTGGGAAAAGAGACTGATAACCTCAGGAAACTCCGGGCGGTAATAATCCTTGCCTCAGTGTCCTTAAGAGAACTAAAACTTTCCTTCATGTTTACTAGGAAGTTTTTCATTCTATGGCAGGACCGGAGGCGAGGATTATGCTTGTTCAAAGCTTATCAACCACCAGGGAGCCCATGTCTACGACTGGTTTGAAATAGGATCTTTTGAACATGGAATCTGAAGACCTGTCCTCAGCATTAATTATATCCTCGAGGCGGCCCGAGAGAAAAGGCTTTGGAGGCCATCGCTACTCTGACTGAATGGGCACCAAAGTGCGAGATGTTCATGCCCGCCTCATGCATGACCCATCTGAGCCATCTAGGCATGGTGGGAGAAGAACCAGCCTTGAAGGGTTTCCTGAGAGAGATCAATAACTGGTTCTCACTGTGACTGCGGTTTTTGTCTGTCATACTTCCGTAAGCATTCTGACAACGCACTACACATAGCTTGGTGTACCTGTCGATGGCAGGATTCAAAATTATCTTGGAGCCTGACTTGTGCGCCGGTAAATAAGGAAGGGTGAAGATCTGACCAGGGAGGTCCAGGGTCCTCACGTCAGACACTCCTGCAAGAGACCAAGCACAGAAGCATGGCTAGCTTCCCTGATAACTCCTTCCTAGACAGAGATTTATTTGCCTGCCAGGTTTTAAAAAGGGTTAATACCTTTTTGACGTCTCATAGTTTAGAATATCAGGGTTGCGGGGGAAGCAACAGGCGAATACCTCATGAGTTTGCATACAAACGGGTGCTCACCCACCTCGTCCCCTTGCACTGGGGCATAGCCCGCCGAGATCGCTGATCGGTAAGAGTTAATGGTGCGATACACCAAGCCTTCTGTGGCCTGGGAAGCCAGGAAATTCAATATGTGGACCACTTTGCACCCCACGGGATCTGCCCATGCTGCTGACAAGATGTTCTGAGCTTCTCCTGATGCGCCCCAGAGTCTTCAATGTTGCTGGAAATGCGCCACGCCATGAGGGGCATCCGATTCTGTAGGATCAGGGGATGTGGATTTACCTTGGGACCCCGGAGAACCGTCTTATCTTGGGGTAGGATTGTAGAGTCCCAGGAAAGTTCCGGAACAACTGGAAACCAGGACTTGAGATCTCCAATATGGCGTGATCAACACCACTCTCGCTTGGTGTCTTCGGAACTGAGCGACAGGCGCATTATCATGGTGTATGGAGGGAAGGCATAACCCACCTCCTTCGACCAATCCTGGAGAAAGGCGTCCATGGCTGCCGCCTGAGGGTCCTGTTTCCAGCTGAAGAATTTGGGAAGCTGATGGTCTAGGCGAGAGGTGAAGAGATCTGTCGGAATACTCTTGGATCCAGCTGCCAAAGGCTCATGTCTGTCCATGCTCTGGAGCACCAATCTGCGATCACATTCGACGCCCAGGGAAGGTATTCCGCTGTCCAAGAGATGTTCTGATCGAGGCAAAAGGTGCAGAACTTCTAGGCCGTGTCTGCTAGCGCCTTGGATTTCGTCCCCCCCCTAGTGTTTTATGTACCGGACCACTGAGATGTTGTCCATCTTGAGGAGGACGCTGTAGCTGACCTTGTCCTTCATCCAGCACTTGATGATGAAGGAGCCAGCTAATAGTTCTAGGCAGTTGATGTGAAGTCGCTGCTTCTCCGTAGACCACTTTCCTCCTGTAAAGGAATCCCCGCAGCAAGCCCCCCAGCCTGATATGCTGGCGTCTGACTCTATAACTATGTCTGGCGCTGAGCCGAAGATGGCTCGCCCGTTGCAGGCCTCCATATGGTCTAACCACAACCTCATCTCTAGTCTCACCTCCTCTGTGAGAGGAACCTGCTATGTATACTGCAGGCCCTTCCTCAAGTGTGTAGCCTTTAGTCGTTGGAGGGCCCTGTAGTAGAGAGGGCCCAGAAAGATGGCCTGTATAGAGAAAGACAGGAGGCTCAATATCCTGGCGAACTGATGGAGAGAAGTGGTAGGACTGGCAAGGGTTCTCCTGAGCTCCCGACGAATTTTTGAAATCTTCCTGGTGGGTAAACGTAAGTTTTGGCTGACTGAATCTATGACGAAACCTAGGAAGGTAGGCTGCCTTTTCGGTGTAAGGAGGCACTTCTTCTCGTTGATTACAAAACCGAGGTCCTGTAACAAAGCCACGGTCGTCTGTAGTTGGCTTGTGAGTAAACACTGGAACTAAGTCAACAGGAGGAGATTGTCGTGGTATATGATAAGGCGGAAACCGCCAGCTCTGAGGTACTCTATTGCAGGTTTGAGGACCTTGATGAAGCACCAAGGCGCAGAAGACAGCCCTAAAGGAAGGGTAGTGAACTCATATAACTGTCCTTTCCAATAAAACGGAAGAAACCGTCAGTGTGGGGGGAAAATCTGGACCGCCAAATACGGGTTCTTTAGATCTAGATGCACCATCCTGTAGTCTGGGCGCAGGAGGTCGCTACACCTACCAGCTGTTGAACTCCCTTAGGTTGATAACCGGCTGCTGGCCCCCATCGGTTTTGTCCACCAAAAAGACGTTGCTTAGGAAGCCCCTTGGGTGGATGGAGGAACAGGCGATTGCACCTTTGCGTAGCAGATCTCCCACTTTCCTGTCTACCAGGGCGGTCTGGGCTTAGGCAAACACTAGCGGACGTGGGCGGAGCTCTTGCACCAGACACCCATAGAATTCTATGTGGAACCCCCTGAGGGTCTGGAGAACCCATGAATCTGAGGTACTAACCTCCCATTTGGGTGCTAACAAAGCCAGCTTGCCCCCCACTTGTAACTGGAAAGGCAAATTCTCACCTGATTGGTTCTGGAAGTGACCTCTGACGTTGCCTCTGGAGCCTCTGCCCCTCTAGTTTCTTCTGGACTGGAAAAACTCTTGCTTGGGCTGCTCCTGCATTTTCTTGATGCCTCTGGAAGGGGCTTGGGTGTAGAAGCGGCCGGTCGAGCGCCCCCTGCCACAACCGGCCTGACGAAAACCTTTGGGTGGAATACCCTCTTTATGGAGGCTTGTGCCTTGTCGAAGGTGCTGAATGTTGTCACAAATTTGGTTAATTCCTTAACGAAAGGCAACCCGAAGAGCCCCCCATGAGACACTGCACCAGCCTCTGAGGAAGCGAGCTCCCCAAGTTTGGGGTCTACCTTTAGCAGTAGGGGGCATCTTCCTCTCAGTTTCAGTGCTCAGAAATTCGAAGGCACGTTGGGCCCAGCCTGACACAGACTCGGGAGAGAGCGTGCTATTGGATTCCTTAGCTTCTTGTGCAAGGTCTAAGATCTTCCTGAGGGGGCCGCAAGCGCTCCTGGAGGGCTTGTCCTGGCATGCCCTCCATGAACTAACTATCCTTTTCTTGGGTTCGCGGATATATTTCTGCAGGAACGTGGCCATTCTAGAGTCTATCTCGGGTGTGCCCAACACTTTACCCACGAGGTCGGGTCGTGGGCATTCTGCCTTAAGGCTGGCCCTAACCTCTTTTTCCAGAGGTTTCCTAAGTCGGCTGGCTACGAACTGGGCGACCTTATCCCCAGTGATCCACTCCAAGGAACGTCGGTGGAGGAGGTCTCCGGGAACCAGCATATCTTAGGGAGGGTCGTGCCACTTGCAGATGGGCACCAAGGCCGCGTGGGGCCCGCTTCATCGGTGTACTCGGTGGGTGATTCATTACCATCATCCTCCCCACTTTGCAGGCTACCTCGTCCAACGGTTTGGGGGTTCAAGGGAGGGGTGGGCTAGAAAGGCCTTTTTAAGGCACCCAAGTCGATAGCTGACTCCTGCTTGAACTTAGGGGCGCGAGTGAGGGGGTCGTGACCCCTTGAAGGAGCGTTATCAGCGTAGGAATACGCTATTTCCATAAAGCGTCTTTCGAAGGGACCCATGGCCGCCGCCACTGCCTGGTGGATGGAGGCATCCACTGCGCCACAGAACTCATCATCTAGGGGAAGGACCTGCAGGGACTCCTCTTCAACACTATCCCCATCCATGTTACAAAAAAGGGGGCTCCCCAGGTTTGTGGAACAACGGCAAGAGACACTAAGGGGACAGAACAGTAAGCTTCTCGCCCCACAAATTTGGCGAACCTGGGGTCCTGGAAGGTTTTGGCTGGTTTAAAAGCCCTGAGTTTGGCCGCGCAAGCAGGGGAGTTGGGGAGGCTAGGACTCCCCCGGGGGTAGACTCACCCACTTGTAAGGGGTATCCAAAACACCTGAGCCAGGCCCCAAATGGCAGTCTAAGAGACGGAACACAATGATTGATGCAGGCACCAAACAGGCTGCCACAGTGATTTTACCGACCCAAAATAAACGAGTGTTAGGCTGCCCGAGTATCAATACTGACCCGCTCTAGACATGCGTAAAGGTTTCCGGGTGGTACGGGCTGTGGCTCTGCAGGGGGGGGCGCACTGCTGCCAGTTTTGAACCTGACAGGAAAGTATGCACATCCACCGTGGAGCAACGAGATGTGGCCTGCAATGCACGCATTCCCTCTGGCGGCTCCCGCCCGCTACCGCGAGGCCCAAGATTGAGAGGTGCCGTGAATGGAGTGATGAGGAACGCTCGCGCAAGACCTAGAGTTGCAGCGATATCTCTGTGCGCTACAGGCAAAAAAAAACACACTCAGAATCAGAACTTTCAATATAAATAACAGCAACACATCAGTATATCATAGAAGGAAAACCGAAGTTCATGACTGAACGGCTGAGGAGCAGGAAAAGAAAGAGGACGTATCCTAGCAGTCCTGTGCCTCTCAGGACGTAAATGTAAATGTAAATGTAAATGTTGTATACTTGTAAAGCGCACAGCTGCCCCCACCGCGGGCGTCCCGGCGCTGTATACCGCTGGGGAACCCATCCTGGCTTTCCCTGTGAGATGGTCCCTTCTGGGCACCCCCAAGGTGAGACCAGGCATCTTCGGCGTTGAAGGGGCCGTTGTGAAGATTAAGCAAGCTATTGCCCAGAGTTGCAGAGTGGAGCCCAAGGTTAGAGTAGGCGCCGAGGCGAGAATAATCAGGCCTGCGGACATTTTGACCCAAGACCCTGCCTCATTGGGAATCGAACCCTGGTCCCGGGCTGATCTCAGCTTCTGGGTCTGCCGCCTCTAACCATTGAGCCACACTTCTCCACGTCCAGTGCTGCCGATTGGTTCCCCTTTGTTGTTTACCTTTCCCTAGGACTCATGGGAAAGATAGTTTTTTATATGAAAGTTGAACACTGCTGGTTGTGGAAAATAAAGAAAGTAGAGCATAATCCTCGCCTCCGGTCCTGCCATAGAATGCAGTCACGTCTTAGGCAAGTCCTTTACCAGCTTCCAAAAGACAAGTACTAGCCAACACAAGTTTCAACACTTACTAGCCCAACCTGTCATGGTACTTGAATGAAGTCTAAAATAAACTCAGAATGGTGCATAGTCCTGATCAGCCTGAAAGCAGTATGGGTTGCTGCTATAATTGCCTCAGGACGCTATTATAGAAGCTTGGTGTATGTTATATGTCTGTAGAAACATGAGGGAGAGTGTGTGGGTACTTCATAGTGACAAAGAAAATGTCTCCTTTCTTGGATGTTGGTCTCCTGTAAGGAAGTAAAATATTAAACGGTTGAGTGGTAAGTACATTCATGGAGAATAGTGTGTTTTTCACATAATGAATTTCCTTTATTTTTACACCTTTTTTTATGCCCGGGAAGCATTTTGAAGAACCCCAAAAAACATTAAAACCCAAGTGAGGTGTGGAAGGGAAACTGCTACATTACTTTCTCATGTTTTATTGCTTAGAATCCAGAACTGGTAACTCTGCTCAGGATGCAGTTCTCTTTCAGGTAGACCATGAACCTAATCATTTCTCAGGGATGAATCAAAATATTTTCTGTTTGTTTTGCTAGGGTGTCGAAGAACGAGAATTGGCAATTATCTATTTGCAAAAATTAATTCGCGGCAGAGCTGTTCAGAATATGGTGAGTACATGCCTTCTTCTTTGTACTGTTGTTTAGTCTGTAAACCAACGTTATCACGTTTTCATTTTGTAGAGACGTCTATGCTGTCAAGTTTGCTCTTTTTAAGCATTTTCTTAAACTGCGTGCAATTTGTAGCGTGGTCAGGACTTCTCAGCTATTGAACTGAACTTGAGCACCTTATCACTTTCATAAAAAAGAAGCATATCGCATCCACATCATCATACCATCCAGACTGTCCCAAGCATCACTTCTGTTTATTGTTGGGACAGATTATGAATCTACGAAGGTCTACCTAGGAAGAATTTTTTTTACATAGATAGAAGTGGCCTGATGAAAGAGGTAGGAGTTTGAGTAAAACCTATGTGTTTTCCTAGCCAGCGCTTAGTCTTGGTAATGCCCCTAAATATTTACAAGGTTACTGGGTAGTGCTTCCAAGCAGATAATTTGTGGGGGCTGGAAGATCGCAGCAAGCTTGTGTTCCGCTGCTGGTTCTGATACAGCTTCTCCTCATCTTTCTGTGATAGTTTGTTTGGGTTGAGTTGCACCTCAAATCCATTCACTCTATCTAGCATTCTCTCATGTCAAATGTCCAAATATACCAACAGATTGGACTTCTGTCGGTTGCAGATAACACTACAGTCTGGAGACAGTCTGGATCTTTTGTCCTGGTAGCCAAGCAGGCTTCTGCTGTGCATTTTTATTATTGCTTAGCGATCAGCAGTGAAACACAGGCGAAGGAGATGGCACGTCTACTCATGAAAGCCAGTTGAAGAGGTTCTTCTTAAATTTGCTTGGTGTGGTTTCATTACTCGGGCTCTGCCAGGTGAATGTTGTATTGCTTGTCATCATTTGGGTGACTAGATCTGAAGTACAGGCCCTTTTACACCAGGCTCCAACTATCTACTATGACAGTTTATTAAAAGATTTCTTTCTAGACCCCCAGGAGTTCGTGATTATCAAACAAAATCGCAAAATCAGCACTTTTGTAAAAAGCTGGCGATTTTTACAAAAGTGGCCGCACATATTGTCATTCTAAAAACATTGAGGCTGTTCCTTTTTTAATGGCTCTATGCTGTGCTGAGCCAATAAAAGGATTCAGAAAAGGGGGTGGTGATGAACAGAGTGTCTGAATTAAGGAGACCACTCTTACCCAGTCCAAAGATCAGGGCTTTATCCATCACCGTTTTTTAGCTCACTGCACCATCCCAGCTCAGAACTTGGCTATATGCAAATTAGTCTGACCCTGGCCCAGTGCATTATGGGAACAGGGCAGACCAAACTACCAAGCCAATTCTTATACTGGGAAGGAAACAAGCTACCGGGGACCGGTTTCTGGTATTTCAGCCGTCTTCGGCCCGGTTTGCTTGAATCCTGATGGTGCAATGAGCTAGGGACTCACATCTGAGTATACCCTTCCACGCTTATGGTGGACAAAAATGATTCAGAAAAGGGGGTGGTGATGAACAGAGTGTCTGAATTAAGCAGACCACTCTTACCCAGTCCAAAGATCAGGGCTTTAACCATCACCGTTTTTTTAGCTCACTGCACCATCCCAGCTCAGAACTTGGCTATATGCAAATTAGTCTGACCCTGGCCCAGTGCATCATGGGAACAGGGCAGACCAAACTACCAAGCCAATTCTTATACTGGGAAGGAAACAAGCTACCGGGGACCGGTTTCTGGCATTTCAGCCGTCTTCGGCCCGGTTTGCTTGAATCCTGATGGTGCAATGAGCTAGGGACTCACATCTGAGTATACCCTTCCACGCTTATGGTGGACAAAAATGATTCAGAAAAGGGGGTGGTGATGAACAGAGTGTCTGAATTAAGCAGACCACTCTTACCCAGTCCAAAGATCAGGGCTTTATCCATCACCCTTTTTTAGCTCACTGCACCATCCCAGCTCAGAACTTGGCTATATGCAAATTAGTCTGACCCTGGCCCAGTGCATCATGGGAACAGGGCAGACCAAACTACCAAGCCAATTCTTATACTGGGAAGGAAACAAGCTACCGGGGACCGGTTTCTGGCATTTCAGCCGTCTTCGGCCCGGTTTGCTTGAATCCTGATGGTGCAATGAGCTAGGGACTCACATCTGAGTATACCCTTCCACGCTTATGGTGGACAGAAATGACTCAGAAAAGGGGGTGGTGATGAACAGAGTGTCTGAATTAAGCAGACCACTCTTACCCAGTCCAAAGATCAGGGCTTTATCCATCACCGTTTTTTAGCTCACTGCACCATCCCAGCTCAGAACTTGGCTATATGCAAATTAGTCTGACCCTGGCCCAGTGCATCATGGGAACAGGGCAGACCAAACTACCAAGCCAATTCTTATACTGGGAAGGAAACAAGCTACCGGGGACCGGTTTCTGGCATTTCAGCCGTCTTCGGCCCGGTGAGATAAATAACGGTGATGGATTAAGGCCTGATCTTTGGACTGGGTAAGAGTGGTCTGCTTAATTCAGACACTCTGTTCATCACCACCCCCTTTTCTGAATCGTTTTTGGCCACTATAGGTGTGGCAGGGTATACTCAGACATGGGTCCCTTTCTCACTGCACCATCAGGATTCAAGCAAGCCGGGCCGAAGACGGCTGAAATGCCAGAAACCGGTCCCCGGTAGCTTGTCTCCTTTCTGGTGAAGAATTGGCTTGGTAGTTTAGTCTGCCCTGTTCCCATGATGCACTGGGCCAGGGACAGACTGATTTGCATATAGCCAGGTTCTGAGCTGGGATGGTGCAGTGAGATAAATAACGGTGATGGATCAAGCCCTGATCTTTGGACTGGGTAAGAGTGGTCTGCTTAATTCAGACACTCTGTTCATCACCACCCCCTTTTCTGAATCGTTTTTGGCCACTATAGGTGTGGCAGGGTATACTCAGACATGAGTCCCTTTCTCACTGAACCATCAGGATTCAAGCAAGCCGGGCCGAAGACGGCTGAAATGCCAGAAACCGGTCTCCGGTAGCTTGTCTCCTTTCTGGTGAAGAATTGGCTTGGTAGTTTAGTCTGCCCTGTACCCATGATGCACTGGGCCAGGGACAGACTGATTTGCATATAGCCAGTTTCTGAGCTGGGATGGTGCAGTGAGATAAATAACGGTGATGGATCAAGCCCTGATCTTTGGACTGGGTAAGAGTGGTCTGCTTAATTCAGACACTCTGTTCATCACCACCCCCTTTTCTGAATCGTTTTTGGCCACTATAGGTGTGGCAGGGTATACTCAGACATGAGTCCCTTTCTCACTGCACCATCAGGATTCAAGCAAGCCGGGCCGAAGACGGCTGAAATGCCAGAAACCGGTCCCCGGTAGCTTGTCTCCTTTCTGGTGAAGAATTGGCTTGGTAGTTTAGTCTGCCCTGTTCCCATGATGCACTGGGCCAGGGACAGACTGATTTGCATATAGCCAGGTTCTGAGCTGGGATGGTGCAGTGAGATAAATAACGGTGATGGATCAAGCCCTGATCTTTGGACTGGGTAAGAATGGTCTGCTTAATTCAGATACTCTGTTCATCACCACCCCCTTTTCTGAATCGTTTTTGGCCACTATAGGTGTGGCAGGGTATACTCAGACATGAGTCCCTTTCTCACTGCACCATCAGGATTCAAGCAAGCTGGGCCGAAGACGGCTGAAATGCCAGAAACCGGTCCCCGGTAGCTTGTCTCCTTTCTGGTGAAGAATTGGCTTGGTAGTTTAGTCTGCCCTGTTCCCATGATGCACTGGGCCAGGGACAGACTGATTTGCATATAGCCAGGTTCTGAGCTGGGATGGTGCAGTGAGATAAATAACGGTGATGGATCAAGCCCTGATGGTGGTTATGCGCTATACAAGTGGAATTTTTCATTTCATTTCATCTTTGGACTGGGTAAGAGTGGTCTGCTTAATTCAGACACTCTGTTCATCACCACCCCCTTTTCTGAGCCAATAAAAGGAGGCTGAGCATTAGGCTAGCGGGCGTCAGAGGTGTTAAATTCCTGCCATGAAAATACACCGGGTCCTCCCTCTGTGCAGACAGCCCCCACCCTCCACACTGGTTTTTGTTTCCTGGGACTTGCTGCCCTTTGACTCTTTATTTATTTATTTTGCATCTTTATATAGTACAACCGACACATATTGGTGTGCTTTTATATGTGATCCAGTTACATTACACAAGGTTACAGTTTTTTTAGGAACTGGTGAGATTAAGTGATTAGCCCAGAATCACAGGATGTTGATCCAACGTAGGGCTCAAACCTGGTTCTCCAGCTCCAAAGTCTTCTACTCTGTCCGAATGCTGCATCCACTCTACACCCTCATCCCTCCTGCGCCTCCTCTCTCATGTGGTCAAAACACTCCCCCCCCCCCCAAAAAAAACACAGGTCACTCAACGCGCCTCTCTCTTCTCCTCACTCTTCACTCCCAAGTCTCCTGTGCTCCAGCCACTCCATTCGCTTCGAAGTTTTTCCAAGAGGATATCTTGGTGTTTAGGGAAACTTAACCGGGGGTTATGTGAGGCACTAAAGAATCTCATCTCAAGGGGAACCTCATCAATAGTCATTAGCATTAAATAGTCGTACCCCTGGCACCCCAATATACGGTATCCCGGAGCCCTTTACCAAAAATATATTTAAGAATGGACATATGTGCACTTGCACACACTAGTGGTAAAAATCATTACTATTAATGGTAAAAACCATTATACGTCCAGCCTATTAAAGGCTAAAAATGACACAATTTCATTTTATTTTAAAGACCATCAAATCAAATCTTTCACAAATCTTTTTCAAAAGGAAAAGGAAAGGGAGAGTAAAACAGGGACTTGGTCTTTAAGTGCCTCACCCTTCCTCCTGTGTCCTATTGTACCCCGCATACATTTATGGTAGCGTGCTCTGGAGTCTCACACCAGGGTGGGACAATTTAGTTCTCATTACTTTGATGAGGGTTCACCTGGAAGAGAACTAGGGTTACATATAAGTAAATGTTCCTCCATCAGAAAAGCAGTTTGAAACTAAGTGACGAGAAAGGCAAGTTAAGGTCATGGCAAATAAATATCTAGGATGTGATATAATAACAGCTAAAAGTGTCAGACCTCAAGAGTATTTGGTGAAGATCATTTGTGCAGGCACCAGACCCAACTAATAAGGACCAAATATTCCTCTTTCTTGGTTTGGAAGAGATGTATAATTATATTTAATTGAAGCCTCTGCACATATGAATCTTGCACCAAACGCACAGTGCTCAAGAAAAAGGGGATTCATGATTCACTGAGTGTATCTCCCACTTGAGGGCTCGAGTGAATCCCAAATTCTGCACATTGTCTACTAAACACAGTTATTTGTGCATTTGGGGTTTTTGTACCATCTGTGTACTAATGTTGTGATTGTACTGCATGACTACTTTAATATTTCAACTAAACTTGTATGCTGTATAATACTACCTAACAATCGTCATGGTATTCCGTTCCTGTATACTTTAAACTGACATCAGTTTTTTTCTATGGAACCTACCACCGTCATCAACTAAAAGCCCCTCACAGTGCGTGCAATTTATTTAACTTCAATTCAATTCAAAAATACTTTATTCGGATTGCAAAAAATCCATAAAAGCAACACATTTACAAAATAAATACATTTAAAATAGTTACGAAACTTCCACAAATAGTTAAAGGCTGCAAATATTGTACAAGCGCTAATGTAAACAATCAATGTGGTTCAATTACTAAGGTGCAGTCCAATTTACTAAAGTGCAAAAGCATGGGGAACTGTAAGGCACATAAGCATATCAGGGAGATTCCATCGATTTGCGTGTAGAAAAAATAACTTTCAGAAATGAACTTACACGAAAAATCAATTCATCGCTTTTTAGTTTTATAGTTTTAAAAGCATGGAGTAGGATTGAGTCAGGGAAATTGGTCTTTGTTTTTTAAATTTGGGGCTAAAAACCATTTAATATATTTCATATAAAATTTACAATTAAAAAGGAAGTGTAAATCATTTTGCCTGCTGTGTCCATCGCAGGGGCAGGGGCATAACGCGTTTCCGAAGCTCATCATACTGTGGCCCATTGGGAAGCAAAGTGAATATTTTATGATCCCAGCTCTCAAGCGATATAATAATGATCTTTCCCAGTTAGTCAATGGAAGTCTTAGGTATAAAGGGATTTGTTGTGGAGATAAGTCATTGTTTATATTATTCACATATGATTTGACAGTTTGTTTTTGTAATTCTATCTCCAACCTCTTTTCCCTGAAAAGGGCATAGAGTTCAATTTGTATATCCTTTTTGTCCGTACTCTTAATCTGGGAGGGGTCGTTAAAAAGATGGGTTTTGCCAATGCTGTTTAGGCTTTCTTTTGTCGCCCGAAGCCACGGGATACTCATACCTTTGTCACAGGCTAAACATTCAGTCACAATTTCCTGTGTTAGGGTAGCGCAGTCATTGGCCCAAATGGCCAGCCAAAATAATGCAGGCCGCGTGGCAATAAAATCAGTTATATAAGGCAGGTTGAGTTCAGCGTGGCAAATGTACCCGGATGAAGAGATTGGGGCTCCAAGAAGTTTCCTGCATAGCCTGTTCTCTTCTGTCTGCAGGCTAGATGTTTTCACTATCCCCCAAATCTCAGCGCCATAGGTTGCTACCGGGACACATTGCAGTTTGTATATTTTCACAATTGCCTTAGTTGTCTCAGACCTCTTTGGCCGTGGCAGGGAAAGGATTGAATTTATGGCCTTTGAGAACTTGCCTGTGGCGTGGGCAAGATGCCCACTCCACAGGCCGTTCGCAGCAAAGACCATACCTAAATAGGGGAATGATTTAGTAGCGTGCAACTTCTCTTGTCCTATGGAGATGGAATTGAGTTGTTTGGCCCCTGGCCCGCAGGTCATAATAAACGATTTTTTAAAATTCACTTTCAAGTCCAAGTTCCCCATAAAATGTGCAAAGTTCTTGACCAGGGCACGTAGGGCGTTTGGTGTTAAGCCCATAATCACCGCATCATCAGCATACAGGAGTGCGGGTAACAGTCTCCCTTGGATTCTCGGACATCAGTTGTCGTCTTTTTCAGGGAGTCACTCAATCCATTTATGTAGATGATGAACAGCAGGGGTGCTAAAACGCACCCCTGTCGGACGCCTCTTTCTACCTTGATAGCCCCTGAGATCTCACCCTCCATGCCAATTCGTACCTGAGCTTTAGTGTCTGTGTGTAGGTAGGCTAGAAAGTGTACCAATGGTTCTTCAAGGCCATAGGAGAGAAGGGTCGCCCACAATTTTGACCTGTTCACTAGGTCAAATGCGGACGACAAGTCCATAAAAGCTAGGTAAATAGGTGAAGCCCTAGCTATGGTGTATTTGCCTATTATGAGATTAAGATTCAGGCATTGTTCTGTTGTCCCGACCTTACTTCTGAAGCCCATTTGGCATCTGTCCAACACCCCTGCTTCTTCGGCCCAGTCGTTCACTCTGTTATACAGCACCCGGCCCAAAATTTTCAAGGTGTTGTCTAAGAGTGAAATGGGCCTATAGTTTGCGGGGTCCGATCTTTCACCTTTTTTGTAGATAGGCACTATTATACTTGTGGACCAGGTGTCAGGGATGGAGCCCAACGGCAGGCAGTTGAAAACATTAACCAGAATAGGTCCCCAAAATTCTGGTTTGTGTTTGATTAGGTCGATTGGGAAGCCGTCCGGCCCGGGTGCCTTGTTCCCGAGGCTTTGATTAATAGCCAAGATGACCTCCCCATGGGTTATATCTAGTGGGCTCAGTTTGCCAGGGCTATAATCTTCTGTAGAAGCACTAGGGTTGGCATATATTTTGGAGAAGTGTTGTTCCCATTGCTGGCTTGAGATGGTGCAGCTAATTGGTGACAGCTGTTTTCCCATGTCCCGCATCTTCCTTACGGCAGGCCAGAAGGTAGCGCTATTTCCCACAGCAGCGGAAACAATTAGTTCATTCCAATGTTCTTCCACCATGGCGGCCTTCCTTATCCCTATAGCTGTTTTATAGGTTTGTCTGGCGGACCGTACATCTGCTTGGCTCCTGGGTTTGGAATTTAAGGCCCTGCGAAGAGCCTTGTTTGCCGCTGAACAGCGGCTGTCTAACCACCTAGGCTCATCATTATGTTTTCTGTTGGGGACAGTCAGAAGAGTCTTAATAACATTACAAAGATTTGCAAAGTCTTTGACTATCCTTTGTTGGTTCCCATCAGTGAGTGAACACGAATCAACTATTGATTGATGTTTGTTTGTGATTGTGTTCATGATGCGTCCACTGTCCACCCCTTTCCACTTTAGCCTTAAGTTGTTAGTTTATGGCACAATATCCCTAGCTTCCAAAGTGCGAGGCGGTGCTTGAATCGGACCCAGTCTTAAGATAATTTCCAGTGCGTTGTGGTCTCCGAAGGCTGTTTCTAATACTCTTGCCTGGGTAACTCTATCTAATAATTCTGCGGACGTAAAGATATAATCCACCGTGCTGGAAAAGTCTCTACCTCTGAAGGTTGGAATATATGCAGTTTCATTATTTTTGCATATGTCCATAATGTCCAATAGGGTATGCGTGTTTATGAAATTTTCCAGTTCCTTCCCACGTTTGGTGGCCCTATCTGATTGGATTGCACCTTCTTTAGTTTTAGCCAGTTTGGCATTAAAGTCTCAAGCTAGGATGATCCTATTGTTCGCACTGTTGTTAAGTGGTTCAGTTATTTTTGTAATGTTCTCGAATAGCTCTATGTAGTTCCTGTTAGGGGTCGAGTGGAAATCGTTATTATAGAAGTTGATCAAGTATAACGACGACCTGCGTGTAAACTCGATTATTTGAATGTTTGGGCTTTTAGTTGGTATTAGTTTAATAGCCCCCCCTAGAGTTATCCTGAATCCAATCAGGAGGCCTCCCATGGGGCGTCCGAAAGCTGGCTTCTGTGCGCTAATGCTGTGACATTCAAAGCCCTCTATAACTGTTTCAGAAGTAGCCCATGTCTCTTGTAACATTATTATGTCTTTGTTGGATATGAATTTTAACCATTCTTGTTCCAGCACCCGCTGTTGGAGTCCAGCTACGTTCCAGCTAATGATCCTTAATTTGTTGTTAGATTTTTTATGAGGGTGTGGTTTCCCATGGATCATATGTATGTCAGGGTTTTTTTTGGAGGCTGTAGCGATCTCGGGGGTCAGATGTTACGGGCTCTTTAATATTACCACCTACTTGCACTTCTCTTATTGGTGACATCCTCAAACAAGTTTGAGCCAGATGTATGCTTGGGCTCTCCTTATCATACGCCTCTGTGTTTTTAATAATCTCAATGGGACAACCCTGTTTTGTTCCCTCCAGTTCAATGTTCAGTGGCCGGGATGGTGGTGGAAGTCAGTCAACCATCTCTAGGCTGCTGAATCTATTGAAAACTGGAATTCCCCAATAGGCATCTCTACTTATGTTTCTTTGAGGATATCTATGGTTTTCTTGCCCCCACTCACCCCAGTTGTTTCCCACGTCTTTTTGCCCCACCCGGCACCAACCTCCATCGGAGGCCTGGTCATGCTGGTCGAACCTGCCATGGTTCCTGGACGGGTAGAAAAAAGAGAGGTCCCTTGTCTCTATGCCTTCACTATACCCCTCACTTCTCCATGAACAGATATGTTCTACCGTGCGTGGGTCCTCGAAGTTAATAATCACACAATCGCCATGTGTTTTCTTTGTCTCGTGGCCCACCCACGGTACTCTCCTAACTGTTAGAATTTTACTCCTACAGTATGGGGGTAGGGGTCTGTTATTATTTAGCCAGTAACTGACTTTATTTAGTAAGGACCAGGTAGGTTCGTCAGTACTGTCTGAGATCTCGGGAACTCCCGTCATCACCACTACGTAAGGACTTGATCCAGGGGGCAGATTAGCGGGGAATCTTTCTAGATTTCCTTTGTTCCTGTCCTTGTAGTTGTTGATACTACCCCCCTTTGGTTGTGTCGGGTTAGGTTGTTTCCCCTGTGGGTTTGTGTTTATAGTGGGTGGGATTGGTTTTTTCGTGACTCCCTTTGGAGGTGAGGTTAGCTTGGGTGTGTTACTAGAAACTGCAACGGGTTTTTTCACGGGTTGTCCCGGGGGTTGTTGGGTGTGTGGTTTGGCTGCCACTAGAGTTGGTATTCCTTTTGTGGATGGGGTTTTGGCTAGGGCGCTAAGTTCATTTAGTTGTTTTTCTATGTTCCCTAGTCTCTTATCTATAGTTGCAAGGTGGCCACTTATGAGTTCCCCAACCTTCGTTATAAGTTGGTTTGTTGAGGGGCAATCTTTACATAATGACTCCATGATGGGCGAGTCTCCTTTGTGACCCAACCCTGTATTAGATTTCTTATTTGCCTTTTTAGAGTTGTTAGATAGGCTTTTCCCCTGCTTTCTCTGGGGTAGAGAGTTCCCCTTAGGTATGGATGTATTTAAACCTTGGGGCTGTTTCTGTATGGCTCCCTCCCTTAAACCTCGCGATGCTCTTGAAATGGGGGTTGAGTCCTCAAATGTATGTATAATGGCCGATTCTCGGGGCGGGGATAAATTAGTAGCCGTCAAGTCAGAGTCTATAATCAGGATCGGGTCAGTGGCAAGAGCATGTGTGGTGTCTGTTATCGGGATAGATGATAGTTGGGACTCCACGATAGGCGTTGTGAACAGGCTCTCAGGGAAACTCGTAGCTGGAATAGAGTTGGTAACGAGATCTAGTTGTGTATTGAAGTTGTCTGTGACATCTAGGTTTGGGGATTTTTCCAGACTCCGTAGTGAGTCTGAGAGTAGTTGTGTTACTGATAAATCCACAGTGTTAGGCATGGTGTGAATCTCTGCTCTAGTGCTAGCTACAGACACGCCGTCAGCAGGGTTATTCCTATTAGGGGTATTTGCTGAGGCGAGGAGGCCCAGGGAAGAGCGTTTGGCTTGGGCCAGTTCCAGGGAGACTCTGCGCTCCAGTAGTGATATTCCATGGTCGATCGCTTCATTGGCCCTGAAGATGAAGTTATCAATAGGGCCAGTGACCTTCCCAGCTCCTGCGGCAGTCTTGCTGCGACTGCCCCTTGTAGACATAGCAGTATATATGAAAATTAGTCGCCTAGTAGGGGCGAGGCGTAAATAGAAGGGGTGTCTATGAGGAACTTACTTTGGGAATGTCAGATAGCGTGGGACTAAGTGGGGTGGCCCGTTCCGTCCTCCGTCGTCCTCGGACGGCCTCAGACGGCCCGCCCTTTGCCCGGGCTTAGCCCGGCGCGGCCCGCGCGCTCCCGCGACGCGGGTGATGAAGGCTGCTTTTAAGCGCCTCCTGGCGCGCTCCGCCTCGACGCGACTTCCGGTCGCAGAGGCCGCTGGGAGTTGTAGTTATCCCACTCCCCCACACTGCGGCAGCGCTAATGGTGTGTGGCTGCGGCGGGGGGAGGAGACAAACAGCGGTGGAGCAGCGGCGAGGTCAGCAGTGACGGCGATTTTACAAGGGCTTTCCTGTAGGTATGGCGGCGTTTCTCCCAATGCAGGCAGAAGTGATTAGTTCTGGCACCCACTCCACGGCAGGTGAAGGCCGCTTTTAAGCGCCTCCTGGCGCGCTCCGTCTCGACGCGACTTCCGGTCGCGGAGGCCGCTGGGAGTTGTAGTTATCCCACTCCCCCACACTGCGGCAGCGCTGATGGTGTGTGGCTGTGGCGTGGGGAGGAGACAAGCAGCGGTGGAGCAGCGGCGAGGTCAGCAGTGACGGCGATTTTACAAGGGCTTTCCTGTAGGTATGGCGGCGTTTCTCCCAATGCAGGCAGAAGTGATTAGTTCTGGCACCCACTCCAGGGCAGGTGAAGGCCGCTTTTAAGCGCCTCCTGGCGCGCTCCGCCTCGACGCGACTTCCGGTCGCGGAGGCCGCTGGGAGTTGTAGTTATCCCACTCCCCCACACTGCGGCAGCGCTGATGGTGTGTGGCTGCGGCGGGGGGAGGAGACAAGCAGCGGTGGAGCAGCGGCGAGGTCAGCAGTGACGGCGATTTTACAAGGGCTTTCCTGTAGGTATGGCGGCGTTTCTCCCAATGCAGGCAGAAGTGATTAGTTCTGGCACCCACTCCACGGCAGGTGAAGGCCGCTTTTAAGCGCCTCCTGGCGCGCTCCGCCTCGACGCGACTTCCGGTCGCGGAGGCCGCTGGGAGTTGTAGTTATCCCACTCCCCCACACAGCGGCAGCGCTGATGGTGTGTGGCTGCGGCGGGGGAGGAGACAAGCAGCGGTGGAGCAGCGGCGAGGTCAGCAGTGACGCCGATTTTATAAGGGCTTTCCTGTAGGTATGGCGGCGTTTCTCCCAATGCAGGCAGAAGTGATTAGTTCTGGCACACCCAACTTAATCTCTTGTGAGTATTTGCTTTCTTGAGTATTTGGAAAATTCCGTATGCATGCACTTTTTGTTTTGTTTAATTCAGAATTATGAATTATGTATTGGTACTTTCCTTGCGGCTTCAGGTATTGCCTAAAGACAGCTTTAGATGTCTACTTGCCAACAGTCGTATTGTATCCAATGTTGATTAAAAATGGCTTTGTTTTGGCCTTTGCTCATGATGTGATTACTTTAGTATCTATCTCAGCTCCCTACTCCTGATTTGATGGCTCTCCTCTCTGTTTTGGGTTTGTCTTGCCCAAGGACATTTTAGTCTCATTGTGTTTTGATCGGATGAGTTGGATCCTTCCACTGCTGTTCTCACAGCCTTGCATTGTTATTCATGAGGGACAATTTTCTCTTCCCTGTGTCCTCCTGCCCTCTGCCCCTCCTTTGAGCACCCTCCCTCTTTATAAATTATTTGTCCTCCCCAGCACCTGCTTACACTTTACCCCCGTTGCACTCTCCATCCCCTTACCACTGTCTTATTTGAACAAATTTAAAACCATTCCAGGATTGCTGGCCAAGGAAGCACTTATGCAGCTGATATGTTGTTTTTTCCCCCACGAATGGGAGCCATTGTACAATATTACAATACAAGAAATGTGTTTTCTGAAAATAGGTTCCAAAGGTCTGGAGTGCAAGTGGAAGAGAAGAGCGTTCCACAGAGGAAGGCCAGGGATCTACCTCCTCTTCTAGCCTTGTGTATGCGAGGTAGCTGATAAAGCATGAGATTATTCGATCTCAAAGATATGATTGTTTTACGAGAATCCACCGGGATTAGGTGGAGCATCCTCCTACGTGACTTCAATGGGCCCGATTCACAAAAGTAATCTTAGACAAAATTCTAACTTTACGACTTTTGGTATTCACAAAGTGCATTTAGGAGTAGTAAAGTTAGGAATCCTAACTTTACTTCTCCTAAATGCCCTTTGTGAATACCGAAAGTCTTAAAGTTAGGATTAAGACCAAAACGTAAGTTTAACGGAGACAAATACCTAACTTTATGACTTTTGGTATTCACAAAGGGCATTTAGGAGTAGTAAAGTTACGGTTGGGGTAGCTTTCACTCATCCATTCGACTACTGCCTTCAGTCACAGTTTAAAAGAATTCAACTTCACAGGCAAGGCCTACTGGAAGGCAAGGAGGAGCTGAGTGTCATCTGCATAGGAGACCACTTGCACGCCCCAATCCTCCATGAGTTTAGTCATCAGTTCAAGATAGATATTAAAAAGGATGGGGCTAAGCACAGAACCCTGAGGTACACTGAAAACAAGTGGTTTAAAGGAGGTGGTGAAGGGGGGAGGAAGACTGCCTGTGAGCTATCCTCAATAAAAGACTTTATTTTGTATTTTATTATACAGAGTTTTATGTAGCGTGAACTTGACCCGAATCGGGTATCAGAGCCCTTTACGTTGCACCAGTTGCATTACATGAGGACACATTCATTTTTGTTAGGCACAGGGAGATTACGTGATTTGCCCAGAATCACAGGATATTCACTGCCGAGACTCGAACCCAGTTCCCCAGATTCAAGGTCGACCGCCCTAGCCATTGGGCCAACTCCTTTAGCCCCCGCAGTGCCTGATCTCTGATGCTGATTCCCTTGAGTCTGTCAAGTAGGATGGGTGGGAAACCGTATCGTATCTTGAAGAAAGATCAATGCAAAAAGAACACATGATGGACCTAAATCTATCATTCTTTTGCTCACCACGTTTGGATCCAGCCATATGCGAATCAATCTTGACCCTGCTCCCCATGGGAACTGTCCAGCCCGAACTCCCAGACCAGGTCCTCTCCGGACCGGAACCAACATTCTAGGCCAGTTTCGGGGTATCACCCCCTAATCAGCCAGAATAGCTTGACTACTGTGATGCCCATGACCCACGTCTGGGCAGACCTGTACCACAGAGGACGGCGAATGCAAAAAGAACAATTGATATACGGAATGCTGAACAATGTCAAACACTCAACCCCAGTACCGAGTTCTGGGCCTAAATCCATCTTTTTTTTTGTTCACCACGCCATTCCAGTTGGGGTCAGCCATATACAAATCAGTCTGACCCTGCTCCCCTTGGGAACAGTCCAGCCCAAACTACAGAGCCAGGTCCTCCCCGTACCGGAACTAAGCATCCTAGGACCAGTTTCGAGGTAGCACCCTTCATCAGTGAGGATAGCTTGATTCCGGTGGTTATTGTGAGCAAGGGACCTACGTCTGGGCATACCTGTCCCACTTAGGACTACAGATGCAAAAAGAACAAATGATGGGCGGAATGCTGAATAAATGTCAAACACTCACTCCCAGTACAGAGATCTGGGCCTAAACTCATCTTTTTTTGCTCACCACGCCATTCAAGTTTGGACCCAGCCATATGCAAATCAGTCTTGACCCTGCTCCCCATGGGAACAGTCCAGCCCGAACTGCCAGGCCAGGTCCTCCCTAGACCAGAACCAAGCATCCAAGGACTTGTTTTGGGTTATCAGCCCTCATCAGCCAGGAAAGTTTGACTCCAGTGGCATGGGGAGCACAGGTCCCACGTCTGGGCATACCTGTCCCACTTTGGGCGCCAAATGCAAAAAGAACAAATGATGGATGGAAGGCTGAACAGTGTCAAACACTCACCCCCAGTACAGAGATCTGGGCCATAATCCATAGTATTTTTGCTCGCCCCATCATTCCAGTTTGGATCCAGCAATATGCAAATCAGCCTTGACCCTGCTCCGCATAGGAGCAGGCAGGCTCGGTATTGAATGCCAAAGATAGATCAAGTAGCATTAACATGACAGGTGAATTTAGATCAATGTTTTCCTTTACGAATTCCGAAACTTTGAATATGCCAGACTCTGTACTGTAACCCACGCGGGAGCCTGTCTGGGTGTCAAACAGCAAAAAGTTCAATTAAAAAAAGTGAGATAACTGCCTATTCATACATTTCTCCAAGAGATGAGCTATCATGGGCAGGAGAGAGATGGGCCTAAAATTAATAAATACTTTATGATCAGAGGAGGGTTTTTTGTACAGAGGGATTAACATGGCTTGTTCCAACATTTGGGCACAACGGCCAAGTCCAGAGAGTCATTCAGAACTTTGTTTGAAAGGCGGTTTGCAACTTGGGAGACATATTTAAAATGTAACAAAAGCAGTGCCCTAAAGGGGAACCTGATTTACTTTTCTCAAGTTCTGTCGCTGATTCTTCTAAGGAAATGTAGTTACGTTTTGTATGTAAGGGGCCAGAATGAGAAAAAGGTTCCACTTCCTGATCCTGCAGATGCTGCATGGAGAATTGCTCATAAATAGCCTGGATTTTCTTTAACCCCTTCGATGCTGATGACGAGCTCAGCTCGTCATCACCCACGGGTGGCGTGTGCTGATGACGAGCTGAGCTGGTCATGTATCGCGGTAATTTTAAAATTGCCGCACAGCGCAAAAATCGCCGCAGCAGCGATGCGGTTAAAAAGAAATTGGAGAGATCTTCACAGAGCTCCATCAAGGGGCAAAGAACATTCTTAGTTACTGTAAGAGAGAGGAAGGAGTTGAGAATTTTAATTAATTCCTCTAGTTTATTAGAGACTTCAAAAATTGAGGTAGCAAAAAACGATTTTTGGACTTTCTGAATAATACGTTTTTAGGGCTGCCTGGTAAGTTTCTTTGGCCTCCTTGTCATGATAGCATGTCCATCTCCGCTCTTGTTTTTGGCATAGGCATGTTTACACCTTAGAGGTGGTGGCTATTTTGGGGCAAGCATATCCAGAGCATTGACCAGCTAGTTATTGAAGTAAGCCAAGTCCTGATCTAGGGTTTCTCCCAATTTAAAGGCAGTAGACTGTAATGTCCCCTTCAACTGAGCATCCGAGATTTTATGCCAAGGTCTGGAGATTTTATTAGACAGACCTTGTGAGCAGCAAAGCGTAGTGTTAATAACATTAAAGGGGATCAGAAAATGATCTGACCATGTACGTTTAAGTACAGGTTTGACCAGGACAGAAGTGGGGTTCGCAAAAATGAGTACAAGAGTGTAACCTGCTTTATGTGTGAGCTCCCTAACCGTCTGTTCAAGAATAAAGCCTTCCATTGAGGAGAGGAATTGCTGAGAAAGTCTGTTAATTGGGTCGTCCACGTGCAAATTAAAATCATTTTGTACCGTGAAATTGGTGTGGAGAAGAAACAGTTGACCTAGTACATCAGAAAGTAAATGCAGCAAGTTGGCCGAGGCGTCCCGGGTCCAGTAAATGAGTACCCAAGATAGGTCAAAGGAGGGGGCCAGAATAATAGTAAAAGGTAGTCCTTCAACATTTTTGTGTTTGTTAGTTTGGAGACAGAGCAGGAGTAAGAGGAGCGTGTATGATTGACACCAAACTCCTGTTTTTATCCACCTGATCAATGTGCTTGATTAGGAAATCAAAGGGGATAGCTAAGGCAATTTCAGCGGCCGAGCACTCTTTGAGCCAAGGGGGAGGTATAGGTAAAGAATGGCAATTGATAAGACAATCCGAAAAAGAATTGCAAATGGCGGGGGGGGGTTAAACCACAGACTTAATCTTGGAAGTGGCCTTACGGGGGCGGGATTCTGTTGCCCCAGCCATATGTCCAGCTAGGTTTCAAGCTAGGTTTGCTGGAATAATTAGGGAAAACCCCACAAAGGGGACACATGCTCCCCATAGCATATTATGGAATGGGTTTTCTTATAATAAAAAGAAAAGGCAGTCCAAGATGGGTTTCGTGAATTCACGGATAGCAGCCATCTGGAGGGGATTGGATTGACCTAGACAGTGTGTGTCACAGACACAAACTATTTGCTTTGTAAATGCTAGTTCTTTAACCTGATTGGGCAAAGATTTTGAGTGCCTTACTTTGTTGTGTTTACGCACTATAGACTCTGGAGCAGTTTGCTAACATGCTTCCTGTTTCTCTGCAAGCCCAATCTGCACTTAGACTCAGCAGCACTCTTCTTTCATGTTTTTTACACTAGTGTGCTTTTTGCGCTATGCAAGTTAGAGACAGAATTTATGAGCACCCGATCAGTACTCCTCATTCTGATGAGCTCCTATAGTTTCTGCTTGAGTACATTCTGTACTGCTTTCCTGCATGCACACATCCCTGCTCCACTTCAGCATTTGAAGCTATGGCGTTATCTGTGAATTACTCCTCATTACAAATGTAATACTTTAATGCATAAAATCTCCGTAAATGCAACCTAAGGCAAAACATACTTGTCCCTATGTATTTACTGTTTGCTCAATGAGATTGTAAGATAGCCTTCAATAAACTTTTCTTTTGAAAATCACTCAAATATTCCTAATGGATTCTCTGAGGCTTGAGAGGCGGAGGATTTTGAGGACTTGCTATAGTCAGGTAAAAAAAAATGTGTTGTCTGATTTAAAATATTAATATATGTTCAGGAAAGATCACTTGGGCCGCATTCCGGTCCATTTTTTTTACCAGTGCACAACTCCAGACAAGGGCTAGTTTTGTGGAAATCAGAGTTGGCCCAAATCCAGTGGAAACAGCCCAGCCGGCACTGATAGATCATAACCTCTCTTACACAGGAACAAAAGCAACCATAGTGTTCATCCTTCATGCGCACCATTAGTGAGGTGCAGCGTGTTTCCTGTATCACAGCGAGCATGGGACCCATATCTATGCATACCTATAAAAATTAAGCAAACACACTTAAATATGAAGGCAAATGGTGTCGTCTATTTAAAAGCCTCAGCCACTGGTAGTTGTTTGAGCTTCATTCCAATTCAGTATGCCACTCAAGAATGGAATGACCAATCCCAGCTGTCAGGCCCCATTCCTTCAGAAAGAAAACACAAGTAAACCACTACTGATTATAGTAAATTGGGATTTTGCTTGAGGAAGGTGATTGAAGAGGATGAAGAACCTTCTCAAGCAACAATCCCAATCCTTCTCAGGGTGAACCACAAACGTCACTACATTAAACCTGTGGTTACCCCTATGTTAGCTTTGCACAAAAGCAGTCAGGCTTAAATCAGAGGTACTGTATTAAGTATTTATGCAGCAAACAAACCGTAATAAAGTGAAAACATATAGCAAGAAAAAATCCCACACCAATTTATAAAAATAGAGGACATTTAAATAAATAAAATGACACAAAAATGAAATAAAGCCAACCTGTAGAACCGAAATAATGAATTGTTAAAGATTTTAGTGGCAAATAGCATCTAAAACATCAAAACAGGCACAAAGTTGCGCAAGATCAGTACAAAGTTGAAATTTGTTGCCAAATGTGATTGAGCACAGTTCCTCTCCCCAGCTCCTCTGGGGAGAGGAGTTGGCCTAACAGCTAGGGCTGTCCACCTCGAATCTGGGGAACTGGGTTCGAGTCTCGGCAATGACGCTGAACATCCTGTTATTCTGGGCAAATCACTTAATCTCCCCATGCCTAACATAAAATGAATGTGTCCTCATGTAATGCAACTGGTGCTATGTAAAACGCTCTGATACCTGATTCGCGTCAAGTTCATGCTATATAAAACTCTGTAAATAAAAAAAATAAAAAAACATATAAGAGCTGAATTGGGCCCGGTCTTGGCTTATCTTCGGAATAATTTTTTAATTGAAATGTCTGAGAAGATAAAGTTCCGCTGGCCAAGCTGACACGCTAATTCTCCTGAGGCGGAAGCCGGGAGACACACACCACCTCAGCACACTCTGAACTTCATATCAGTTTGTTTTTAAAAAATTGTTATACCTTGTGTTACTTTATTTCTTTAGCCTTGGTGGCATTTTTAAAATATCCCTTACTTGACTGACTGCGCCAATTGAGGGCTCAGTCCAGCCTCGATTTTAGGAGGCAAGTACAAGGAACGCGGCGGCCATCTTAAGGAGGGATCTACCAGGTTGCTGAGCAGGGTGCAGTCTAGGTTCTGAGGCGCAAGGCACTCGGCGCTAGTACTTAACCATACGTACTTCCTCCGCGCAGCGGACGCGCTTTGCGGATGCGCCAACATCGCGCCAAAGGAGCACCTAAGGGAAGCCCGTCTGTGCCCATCCGGCCCAGACCGGGACCAGGGGCCAGGATGCTATCCTCCACAACACAGGTCAGACCTGTTTCTACATATAGCCAGAATGAGTTGATGACTCCTAATAATCATGTTTCTCCTAATTGTATTTTGTTGGGTACTCACACCTCTGCCCCCAACATGTGCACTGGATGCAGATATAACCTTCACCCTGAAAATTTACACCGCATGGGGGTCGGCGTTGACATATACCGTCTGGCTTTACTCAATTGCCGCTCCGTACCTAAACACGCGACTGAGCTCGCCATGTTAGTGGAGGAACGAGACCTAGATGTACTCTTCCTCACGGAAACGTGGACAAATGATAGTTCCCAACCGGATCTTGTACGGGCTCTACCTCCCAATTATGCTATACACAGGCAAGACCGACCTCATGATCGGGGGGGAGGGATCGCCATTATTTATAGGAATGCCCTTGGATGCCGAATAGAAAATCTTTCTATTTCTGGAGCTGAAAGTCTCAAATTTGCCATCTCTTTCTCTCCCATTAATACTTTTTCTGGAATCCTGCTGTATAGCCCCCCCGGCCCATACGGTCAATTCTGTGAAGATCTTTCTTGCACAGCTATTAACTATTCTAGCACTTATCCCAATTTCACCATCCTGGGAGATTTTAATATCCACGCAGATGAAGTAGATGCACCGGCCTCTATAAAATTGAACACCGGTCTGGAAGTTCTTCATCTAAAACAATTAGTCACGGACTCAACACATTCTGCAGGACACATCCTTGATCACTGTTATACCAACGTTGAGTCCCTTAGTTATGACAATGTGATTCGGATCCCCTGGTCTGATCACTCACTAGTACTGTTTTCCATGCCCTCTCAGAATCAACCCGGACATGCCAAACTCACGAAACAGTCATGTCGGATTTGGTCCAAACTTCCCACTGAAACTTGGGATACAATTCTTAAGAATACCCTACCCAAAATCCCCTCTGACCCTGTGCAAGCTGATATGTCTTTCAATCGGTGGGTGGAGGCATCCTTGGATCTTTCCCTTCCGAAGATGGAATTATCCCATAGAAGTGGTAAGAACAAGAAGGCCTGGTACACTCGGATTTGAAACTATTGAAGCTTGCTTGAAAGCAACAGGAAAGACAGTGGAGAAAACACTAATCCGAAAATGATAAAGCCAATTATAAACTTGCCTTGAAAAAGTATAAGGAGGAGATTAAAATCACCCAATCTAAATATTTTCAAACCAAAATTAGCATGGCTGCCAACTCCCCAAGAGAAATCTTTAAAATGTTTAAATCTTTGGTCACCCCTCCTGCCCCTATTGAAGACCCAGAACTTCCCCAGGCACGTTGTGAGGAACTTGCCAAATTCTTCCTCAACAAAGTAGCTACCATATACTCATCTTTTCATCACTTTCCCACCGGATCCTCCCCGGCACCTCACATGGCTCTAACTCAACTTAATGAATTTTCTCCTATAGACCTCTCCACTACTCAGGGTCTTTTAAGGAACTTAAAATCAGGCTCCCCGAATGACCCTGCACCCCCCACCAAATTAAATCTGGTATCAGACACTGTGGCTCCAGTCATTCAGGAGGTGATCAATGCCTCGTTGACTTCAGGCCTGGTGCCGCCAACCTGGAAACAGGCCAAGGTTAAGGCCCTGTTGAAGAAACCTAACCTTAACCCTGAAGATTGGGCAAATTACCGCCCCATCTCTCTTCTGCCCACTGTTAGCAAACTCACAGAGAAGTATGTCAGTTCCTTATTGGCTACCTTTCTTGAGGACAACAACCTCTTTCACACTACGCAGACAGGGTTTAGGAGAAATCAAGGCACCGAAACAGCGCTTATTGCAGTGGTTGAGGAAGCAAGGAAGATCGTAGACAGTGGGAATCATGCGGCCATACTATTATTAGATCTTAGCACGGCCTTCGACACCGTGAACCACTCCATTCTACTTCATAGGTTGGAGGAAGTTGGTGTCTCGGGCCGTGCATTACAGTGGCTGCACTCCTTTCTGTCTGATAGGACCTTTGTGGTCTTTGAAAATGATGCCTCCTCCCCTCAAATGTGCTATAACTGCGGTGTACCCCAGGGCTCATCCCTCAGCCCCACCTTATTTAATATCTATATGAGGCCTTTGGCTGAGGTGGTGCTTCCCTGGGGAGTACAACTTGTTACATACGCAGATGACACACAACTGATCATCTCACTATCTACCCTTTGAAAGACTTTCCAGCTGCCTTAATAAAGTTCGGGAATGGATGGATGAATCCTTCCTTAAACTTAATGGGTCAAAAACTGAGGTGATGATGCTGGGACATAAAGCACCTACCACAGTGGATGGTTGGTGGCCGGATAATCTGGGCCAACCACCCAAGCCTAAGACCCAAATTAAGAGCCTTGGGGTATGGATTGACCCAGCTCTTAATTTTTCAGTGCAAGCCCGGAAGGTAGCTGCCACATGCTATGCACTTATGAGACTTTTGAGGAAAATTATCATCCTTCTTCCCTTTGAAGCCAGAAGGATCCTAGTACAGGCGCTGATTCTATCACGCCTAGATTATTCCAATGCACTATTTCTAGGCTCCCCCCAAGGGACAATTAAGACATTGCAGATCGTTCAGAATTGTGCTGCACGTATGCTGCTGAACACCCCGCGAAGAACATCTGCCAAACCTGCACTCCGCCAGTTGCACTGGCTTCCAGTGCAGCAGAGGATCGAATTTAAAACCCTGGTCACGGTCCATAAAGTAATTCATAAAAAAGCACCCTTATTGATACAATCACTATTCTGCCCTTACCTTCCTAAGCGGGAATTAAGATCCTCTAACAAGAATCTCCTTTCAATCCCAAAAATTAGAAAAGTGCATATGGGTGGCCGACACTTCTTTCTACAGGCCTCAAGACTCTGGAACAATCTGTCACTCGATCTTAGAATGGAAAGCAACCACCTTAGTTTCAGGAAGTCGTTGAAAACCTTGCTGTTTGTCTGAATTTGGTGAATGAACGTTGTCTAAAGCGCTGGGATGCCTCCGGGTAGCCTTGCGCGATACAAATACGTAATCATTCATTCATTCAAGGCATCTGGCAGTGTCCGTGGAGGAAGCATCATTGTCGGGAGCCACTGGAAGATGTTGCGGTGAAGATTTCAAAATTCAGACTTTGACACTTTTTTGGAAGTGGAAAATCTCCAGCAAGACAAAGCTGCAGGTTGTAGGCAACGAGGGCTCCACAAGGCCGGATACCATTGCTTGGAGGTCCAGCTGAACATGTGGAGATGAACGTAGCAGTAGATACCTAGAAGTCAGGCTAACTGGTGAGCAGGTAGGCCCTGGTCTATAAGTTCTTGGGCCACTTTTTGGTGGAGAATTTTCTAAGTCCTAAGTTTCAGTTTCTGGCAGTTTGGACACCTCAAGCTCCACTTTCAAGGGTCTAGGACTGGATGGCCACCATCTAGAGGGCAGGACTCACTTCAGTTAGAGTCTAGGTGCAGATTCAGGGTTGTTGGAGCCTGTTGTGTCCCTGTAGCTCGGATCAGAGGGCCAACCAAATAGCCTTTGGAGATCAAGTAGCAAGGCAGGCCTCAAGCTGTCGGGCAGTACTCTGAGGGTACAAGGCAGGCTTTAAGCAGCCGGGAGGTCCTCTCGTAGAACCAGGACAGTCCTCTGAAGTACAAAGCAAACCTCAAGTAGCAGAGCAGTACTCTGAAATAGAATGCAGTCCTTCTGAGTGTCCTCCACAGGTCCAGGAGTGAAGACTTGTTCTGAGGGTCCAATATTAAACCTGGTGCAAGGCTTGAAGTAGGAGAAACATCTAGACTGCCTATCACATTAGTTTCTGGAAACTACCTTCCTCCTTTGCCCAGGCTCCAAGTGATATGGGTTTGGCAAAAGGCTGATGCCACGTTCTCTGTGAGCATCTTGGAAGTAGCCCCTTTGAGATGTAAGTTAGGCAGGGAACAGCTCTGCTCCTTCCATCCTTGTATGATGGCATAGCCAGTCTACACCTAATCCCAAGTGGCATTTTCAGAATTGTGACACAATCCAACCTTGCCATTAAAGAGAATTTTAAATTACAATTCTTTTGAGACCAAACATGGCATTGCTACCTCTTCCCAGTCAAACTTTAGCACATATTAAATGTAATATGGTAGCTCACATTATACTATGGGAGAGGTAAGCCTTACAATAATGAAAACAAATTTGGGAGTTTTTTTTACTACCAAGACATATAAAACTTGGAAGTACGTGTCTGACCGTTTAAATACACAGCACCCTGCCCTTTGGGTTGTGTATGGCCTACCTTTAGGGTGATTTATATGTATTATAAGGGAGGTTAGGCCTAGCAAATGGTTTATTCTGCCAGGTCGACTGGGCAGTTAAAAAATGTTCACAGGCTGCATAGGCAGACCTGAAACATGTTTAAAAGGCCTTCTTAAGCGGGTGCCAGAATAAATGATACAGGCCCACTAATATCAATTAATTTACAGGCCCTGGCAACATGTAGTACCATATTTCTGGGGACATATAAATACATTAAATGTGGCAATTGGGTGTAGGCCAATTTTACCATGTTTTATGGAGACTGCACAAGTACTTTAGCAGGGTTTAACAGTGGTAATGTGCATGAGTCCTAATGCCAAAAATAAACTTGCCGACCTCAACTTCCACCTGTAAGACCCCACCAACCCAAACACCAACAACCTCCTGGAAGATATTAACACACTGGATACCTACTCTACCTGACCTTTACCAACATTTTCAGGATCATAGTGGACCAGCGAACCCTCCTCACCTGAACTGCCTCATAATCTTTGACCGGCTCCTACCCCACCACTACCGAATCGCACCTTCCAAAACCACCCAAGGCAGCTGGAACAGGATCACAGACTAAACATGGTCCTCAGAGTTCCAACCTCTCCCTGTCCATCACCTTCTTCAAAGCCTGGATCATCTCCTGTGCATACTCGGTTGCCCTATTTAAGACCATGACCAACCCCAGATCCAGATCTCATGCCAGCTTGTGCGCAGAAGAACTGCAGTTCTCCAAATGCCACAGCAAGCAGCCAGAGCGCTGGTAGAGACACACCCACGATGTACATGACAGAACCTCTTCCTCACTCATATCCTTCTTCCACTAACAACCAGCAACTCAGATCAACCAACCGCTCAGTGCAGACCAAACCTACTGAACACAGCTGCAACAAGGCCAAAGAACTTTACCTCCACCTCTGCCACTTCCATAACCATCACCCCATCTTGTGAGCTTTGCACCCTTATCTCCCATTACTTCAGTAAAAATCAGGACAAGTTACAGCAACTTCCCCACAACCGGACCTATCCACCCTCACTCCCCTCCAACCAAATTAGACAAAAAACCCAGAAACTATGATGGCATGCTGGCCCGTTATCACCTCAAAGGAGACTGACACCATCATGCGCTCCATTCACTCAGGAGTCCCATAGGATCCATACCATACTTCTTCTTCACCAAAGGACCTGCAATCACCCTGTTACTCATCCACTCCTGCACCACATCCAGCTTCCTGACACCCGGAATAACCACCATGCTACCTCTGCTAAAGAAACCCTCAGTAGACCTGAAGACTCTGGCTAACTGCTGACCAATCTCCTTAGTTCTCCCCACCTCAGTCAAGCTTCTGAGAAAAACTTGTAAGCAAATGACTGGCTTGACTGCCTCAACATCAATCACCTCCAGGACCCTTCTCAATATAGATTTAGATCACAGAATCGCAGCAGCAAGACCACCTTTGAAGACCTCCACATGATCATGGACACTAGAGACATAGCAGCACTCATCCTGCTCAACCTCTTAGCCACTTTTGACACCATATTCCATCCAAAACCTCTATGTAACCAGCACACTCACCCTCCATTGCATCAGCTACTTCCTCACTGGACTCATCATTCTGTCATCCTGGTGCAGCACACTTCTGCAGCAGCCAAATTACCGTGCGGAGTCACTCAAGAATGCCCACTCTGCCCCACACTGTTTAACATCTACATGGCACCACTTGCCAACATAGTTCACGCTCATGGAATCAGCATAATCTCATACACAACACTCAGCTCATTCGCTCTCTTTCTAACAACTATTCAAACTACTAGATGAAATTCAACACCTACATTTCTGAAGTAGCCATCTGGACGGAGACCAACTGTCAAAAGCTCAACTCTAACAAGGCAGAAGTGGTCCTCAATAAGAACACCTTGCTGTGGACCCCAGCCTAATGACTAGCTGAACTTTGGCCAACAGCCAACCCTTCAAACAAAGCCAGGAACCTCCGAATAGTGGTAGACAACCAACTCTCATTGACCAGCCAGATCAGCACAGTACCCTCCTCCTGCTTCCTCACCTGCAAACACCTCAGAAGAATCTTTATATGGCTCCTACTAAACACCCAGAGAACTGTCATGCAAGCCCTGGTTTCTAGTAAACTAGACTACGGCAACTATGTCTGTATCTCCACTGCTCACTGCTGCCAGACTCACTCTCAAACTCCCACCTTGCACTCACATCTCCACACGCCTCATTGACCTCTGGCTTCCAGTCCGCAAGCATGCATTCTTCAAACTTCTCATGAACACATACAAAGTCGTACATGATCTAGGCCCCACTTCCCTGAACAGCCACAAATTATATTTATACCAGAAACCTCAGTTTGACCAAACCTCCTGCTTGCCCACATCGCCCATTCCAAAGAGCTAGAGCCGGCTGTCTCAATTTCTCGTCTCTAGCCCACAAAGTCGGGAGTGACCTCCCCTTGCACATCAGAGCAGCCAGCCTTTCTAGATATCATCATAAAGGACTGCAGCCTGAATAGCTAAGGTATACTATGTTTATCACATGTGGTACTTTGCTGTTCTTAATGATGGCTTTCTCTCTGATGTCAGTAGCAGTGTCCCAGAGTATCACATGCAACCTGCATGAGAAGATTGCAGGAGTAATGTTAGGCATACATGTTCCTTGACGGGGGGTTGAGCGAGGTGCTGAAAATTCTTGAGGTTAGAAGCTAATTGGAAAGAAGTGCAAGTTCTCCTTCATTGAATCGTTCATAGATTGGCATACTTTAATCATTCCCCGCTGTTAGTTTGTGAATTTCTTTATAACTTTAGATACCACTAAGTAGTGTTAAAACTGCAGTAGACTGCAACCACAGCATTTGTTTAAGTAGGGCTTCTACCTCCTAAAACAGCACCCAAACTTCAGCCTATGAGGTTGAAGTGCTGAGCTTTCCTGTTCCCTTAGAGGATACCATTGTTCAGAATTCTAGCACGTCATGTGTGAGAAAGTCCCAGAGAAGAACTTTTCGCTTACCTGTCCGTATCCTGATACTTTCCTGGTATTCCGTGGATTTATTTGAACCAGCCATATCCTCAGCCTTCATTGCACTGTAATTTGTTAGCAGAATTTTGTGGTAAATCTTCACTTTCTTTGCCAAAGGGACCCTTCCCTGCCAACAGCTGTCATCACTGACAAGGAGAACAGATCGCTCCAAATCCTGCTCAAGCTGACAACAAAAGAAAATAGTCAAAACAACGAAAGAGTGTACCTTCTCAGGGGAAGAGCAATCATGAAGAATCAAACTTGATTCTTTAGATAGCGCTCACTCACCAACCTAGTTGGTGACATGCTGCATCATCGGGCCCCACCAGGAGAGGGCGAGTGCCACCCTGGTGTTCTTCAACGCCAGAATTACTGCGAAGCAGGTTTTTTTGTTTGAGTGACAAGTCAAAGTGAGAGTGTAGTGGTTAAAAATGCCTTAGATTGTGTCCAAAAATAATTTATTAGTTGGCCAATCAGGCAGACTTAAAAACGGGGTGTGGGATTTGTAAACTGGATAGATTGTTCAGCTATATCCCATTGTGCAAGGTCAACATGTTTCTGCCTATATGATGCTATTAGTCAGGCATTCATCAGGACCAAAGTGTGAACCTCAGCAATATGGGCCCGCTAAGGCCCACCCTAACAATAAGTGTGAAAAATTAAAATCCTATTACTTAGGTGTTCCTCATGTTTAGAGAAACCAGATTGTAAATGAGATGTAATGATTTCTCACACCATGGGTCTCGGAATGGGGGTGGTGGCAAGTTGGCACACCGCCGTCAGTGCCAGGCACCCGCTCTCTACCTGCTGCAACCCTTATTAACCGGATCCCGTGGGCCCACTAATAAATTACTTTTGGACACAATCTAGGCATTTTAACCACTACACTCTCACTTTCCCTTATCACTCAAACTAAAAATCCTGCTCCACAGTAATTATGGCGTTGAAGCACACCAGGGGGGCACTCAGCCTCTCCTGGTGGGGTCCGATGATGAAGCAGGTCACCAACTAGGTTGGTGAGTGAGTGCTTTCTAAAGAATCAAGTTTGATTCTTCATGCCTGCTCTTTCCCTGGGAAGATACTCTTTCCTTGTTTTGACTATATGAGCTGGGGAACCAAGAGTGCACCTTAGATAATTTTTCCCTCTCTCTAATGTTGATATTTGGTACAGAAGAAAATATACACAGATGATCCAGATAAGCAGTCTATTTACTACCTTAATCCAGCTGACAAAGCTGTGATTTTTGTAAATCTTTTCCTTCCAAGGCTTAGATGAAAAGGCAAATGAAGGAGGTTGGCACTCAACCTCCTGGATCTCCATCTCAGGGTATGTTCCCTTGAAAAGTGGTCCACCAAGTACTTCCATGGTGGTGCAGAAAAGGAAATGTTAAGTTTCCAGAGCCAGACGTATTACCTAAAGCACCTCAGCTACCCCCTCAAAGGAAAGAACAAGGAGTTTCCTCAGTTAAACATTCCAGAAAAGGGCAAAGGTCAATTTGTACAAAAAATTATAATTAAATCCATTTCACTGGAAGCACTGGCAGAATTGGTGTCCTCGCCATCGATGACATAGTCATTCTCGTCAAAGGAAAAGAATCCATCATCAACCATCCTGTTGACATCTCCATTGAAGCCTATGACGTAGACCTTGACAATAGCAGGAAGAGTTCGATTTTGTTTTAGAAATTCTTGCTGATAGCAACAGCACCTTGAACTCCAAGACCATCATCAACAACTGTAGCAAGAATGTGTATCATCCTATCACTGATGACCTTGTAGATGGCAAGCTTCCCTTTACCCTCAACAGCAAGACCAGCATTGATGCTTGCTGTCATGACAACAGCCTCGTCAATTAAGTCAATTTAAGTTTCAACATCTTCTTCACCACAACAATTGGCACCAAATCTACCAACTCAGATATCAGAATCTCAAAGTGAGGCGGTTGTCAGTGAATAGGAGAATACCTTGTTTGTGCATTTAGTCCTAACAAATTGGAGGTGTATTGTGTGCCTGAGTTTGAGGAGGAGGCTGAGAGAGAGCCCGTGAATATACAACTACGACCATAGATGAAAATATGAATATCAGCCACATGTGTTCGGAGCTGGTCTCCCCTATTGTGTCTTTCTCTGTTTTATTATAAGGCGCCTGAGGTCCTGCAAGTGCCTATTGTGTTCATGCTAACCGTACAACAGATGAACGCTTGTCAGGGACAGCAACTATCATCTGTCCCACCTTCTGCACCACACATGCCACCTCCACCACAGCGTGGTTCCAGCTATTTTCCCACTAACACCTCCTGCAATGTTGAAGACACCTCCACAGAAGTGTTTCCTGCCACCTGTCCCACTGTCACCTGTCCCACTGTCACCTACGGTCATGGGCAAGCAACATTCTGATTCCATCCATTTATCAGATGTGGAGGAAGAGGGTGAGCGCCCAGAAGGAACCCCAGAAGGCTATCACAGGGATTGGAAAATTAAATATTGCCTTAGGAGGGAATCAGATCATGGACGCAACATGGCTGCCCACTACACGACATAGCATGCTTTTATGCACTAATAGAAAGGGCAGCTACGAAATCCAATGTCCATATGGTGGAAGACCAGTGATTTCTCTATGACATCAGAGAAAAGTCATTGAAGGCCGCAAAGTTCATTGCAAAATTAGACTCTATATGTTCTGGAGGGCCTGAAACTAATGAGTACATCATCCATGAGTCCAGCAGGGGTGCCCTCTTACAGAGAAAATATAGGGTACCTGACTAAGCCCCAACCTGTCTGACAGGCCATCTGCGACCAGATTCCGTCATTGTGGCAGAGGCGCAAAGAAATCTAAGAACCCTGTCATGCCTGCTTGTGCACATCCTGGAATAGACAGCCTAAGCCATACAGTTATCTATGTGTCACAACAGGGATCAAAGCTGCAAATACCTTGCTATCCTATGCTGCTATGATCTCATGTACATCATGTGACGTGATATCTCGCCATTGAGCAATGTAATTCCGGAGGTCAGAAAAGAATAGGCTACGGCAGTAGTGCAGGAAGGGGCTAATACCTCGGCTGCCATTATTGATGCAGCAATGCATGTTCCCAATGCAGGTTCTTGCCAGCAGGCAGGAGCTGCAGAACTTAGAAGAAAAAGATAGCTATGTTCCACAGCCTTCCGCCCAGACGTCCAAGCTCAAATCTTGCACATGCCTATTGATAGATTGAAACTATTTGGAAAACATGCTCTGCAGGAAATAAAAACCCACACAAAACTGCATGGTCCCTGGGAGCTTTAGGGACACCCTCTGACGTAACAAAAGTTCTTCCTTTTGAAGTAAAGATTTTGAATTGAAGTACCAGTCCTGGCTCCAGCTGGATTTTCCTTATGATAACTTATGGGACACTGGTGCAGAGTTCTATCCAAGGGCATTGCCGTGGGCTTTGCTTTTACAGGGCAGGGAATGGGGACAGTACTCGTGGCCTGGCTTCTCTTTTGCAAGACGACACCCTACACAGCATGGGGAAGAGCTGCCAGACGTTATTTCTAAGTAGCGATCTTGGGCCAGCAGGATGTGAATGTTTATTCCCCCCACAAAATTAAATGTCTGAGGTTCAGGCCCCATGGACATCAGTATACAGGTAGCATGTACATGGACCTGAGGAGATGCCTCCTTTTTTGGGCAACGTAAACTGTGTCTCCATGGAGCAACACTCCTATCACACATGATCTCTCAGTACACAGCACACAGGTTAACATCCCACACACAAACCGCACACGCTTCAGGAGGTCAAACATGTAAGCATGGAGGTTTAGGAGTCTTTACCCCGTAAAGGAACAAAACCATTTTCTCTGAAATAGTGTCGCCATGGCCTGATTTTGGGCACAGTAGCCACCCTCTGGTACATGTGGGGAGACACTTTTGGTACACCATCTGGCCATTAGAACCTGCTGATCTGTTAAGAAATGGCAGAAAAGATATGGCACACCCCAGTAGACACAGAAATTGCAGTGCTGGCCAGAATTAGTCAAGTAGAGGCAGGGTTGAAACAGCTGTCCAAGCTGTGCTCTGACTTTCATCGCAACAAGGTGTCTTTCAGAATATAAGAAATATTCAGCAAAAGGATTTATTAGAAGTAGAAGCCACTTTACAGCAACAACCAACAAGGTCTCTGATGGACACAGTTTTTTTCAATTTCTTAATTCATGTTCACGGCAGTGTGTCTTTCTGTACTCCGTTCACTCGCAATGCCTATTTCTTGTGAGAAGAATGTAGCATCTAGCACGAGGCACCTGTGTAGCGTCATGAACATACAGAATCAGCATCATTAATAATGCAATTCTCTGCTTTTTGTTTTAGCTTTCTGAGCCCAGTGTTTACACTGGGGAGTTTCAAAAGATGGAGAATCTGTAGGAAACATTGTAACTTCTACCAACAAGAAGGCTTTCTAACCTCTTTCATATTAAATGAGGGCTCATTCCACAAAATCACAGGCAGTCACTGGTGTTGCCAGAAACAGCCCCATATATGAGATCTTCGTGGATACTATCTTTGTGTATAACTATAAGACTCCATTATGATGAGTTTTGATGTCAGCTGTGGCAAAGCAGTTCTATAAAATGTCTCTGCTGAGATGTCAAGTTTGCCATCACCCAAGCAGACTTTGCACTTGAAGTAAACTCATATAGGGTGGCCCTGCCTAGACAGTCTTGAGAAGGAAATGAACACATTACAGAAGGCTAGAAATGCACCTTCTGAATTGTGGCATTCAGAAGTTACTCTTGGTATTTTTTCCTCTTCATATCTAATGCCAATTTGGACTGTGAAAGTAAATTTATAGGGCACCTTTTCTATGATAAGATGCTTAGGGTGGATGGAACCAAGTCGACTCACAGTCATAGAATCCCTGAGGTATACTGTAAATAGACGATGTCAGCATAACAATTTTCAACAGCAGAGTTTACAGTCTTCCGTAGAGTCCAATGTTTTTCATGACTTTTCAAGTGTTGGTTATGTTATCTCACTTCTATTTCAATAGATGTATGAGGGTAAAGAGAAGCGCCTGGAGCTGATCCAGGAAATGCGTTCCACACATGCTATCCAAGAAGACAAGCAGCTCCTGAAGAAAGCTGAGAAGCAGGCAACACTGGCTTTGCAGCGCCAGAGGGACTTGCGTGATCACAAGGTATGACAACTAAGGGAGAACTTTCATGAAAGAGCTTTGGTGGAAATTTGGGCATTTACTGTATCTAAGGATCCTCATTGATTATCATGAATGTGGAATATTTCTTCCAATGTTCATCGACCCGGAACACTTCTTTTCCATAGCACATTAGCAAAAATCTTAATTGGAGGTAGAAATTTCAAAGTAAGTAAATATGTCACCATTTATAATGTGAAGCAGAAAAGCTTTTACTGAGTTTCTCCCACAGGAATTGTTCATTTGGGAAACATCAAAAAGGCTAGTTGAAAAAGGTTAGCTCCCAGCTTTAAAACATTTGCAACACTGTATTTCGGCAGTCTAATTTACAAGAAAAAGAACACCTGCTACATTAAACATTTACTTGGGTCAAAATGAGGACATTGCTCATTTAAGGCTGCAGCTGCTTCCCTACCCCAGAATGCTCTGTATTGACAGTTTGCCTCACAGCCACAAGGTACTTTTTAAATGGATCTATCTATCTATCTATCTATCTATCTATCTATCTATCTATCTATCTATCTATCTATCTATCTATCTATCTATCTATCTATCTATCTATCTATCTATCTATCTATCTATCTAAACTATAACTTGTGCACGGATGTGGCTAGGCCCTGCATCCAACCCTTCACCTGCGTCCTACCTTCTACTGTGCGCAGCATAGGAATGGCCACCACGCTTAGCCTGCCCCAAGGGACCCCCACCCCACTTTTTCTCACAACAAATGTTATTGCAGTTTTGTAATACATCAAGCCTTAACCATCCACATACATATGTAAAACAATAATTGACAAATGTTTGCTGATAACGTTGATGTAAAAACAGGCACAGACATTCCCAGACCACCTCCCCGAGTCCCACATGTCCCCAGAAATACCCTGAATTAGATATCTTAGTGGTTCTAACCATTTCCATATAAACTTGTATTACAATCTCAGAGATTCAAAAAAGTACACCACAGCATCTATTAAAAAAAATGTTCAGTACACAAGATACAGCAGTTCATTTGCATATGAATACAGAATCATACATGAACAAGAGAAATTCAGAGCGTTATCTTTCCCCCTGATCCACAAAGCATATAAAAAACGAGAAATACCAAAGACTTTCAATCAACGGGCATCCGTAGACAATAGCCTTAGGATTTCAAGATAATGACCCGGAACAACAGCTCCACGTAATGGTGTTGTCCATTTCTTTCTCAATAGCGCATAATAAGGACAGAAAAAAAGTAAATGAACAAAAGACTCCGTCGAAACTTTACACGCAGGGCCTAAATCAACTACTGTGGACACACCACATTGAGCAGAAAAGATTAGTTGGTAGGGTCTTATATCTAAACTGAAAAAAAAGCTTGCTGGCCAACGGAGGGGTAATTTCATCTACTGCCATTTCAAAACGTGGGACATTTTTATAGGTTAAAAATCTTTTGTTAAGCCTGAAAAATGTTCTGTCAATTCCATTTGGAATATTTTTTCCCAGTACATCTTTTTCAACTTGTCTCTCGAAATGCTGCTCGTAGTTCCATCCCCAGTTTCCTGAGTAGTTCACGCAGGCAGGAGAACCACCTTATTGATGTAGCCTGAGGGCATCTTAAAAGATCCTTTACGGCATCACGATAGGGATCCAACTCATCTGTCGTCCAGAGTCTAAACCAAAATGATAGCATTTTGTAATTTACTTTGTGCTTTAATTGTTTATGAGCAATGTCAAAATAACTTAGTGGTTCTCGATTCACAGCATTAAGGCTCACCCTCATAGGATCATATTTCATTGTCAATGTGGGCTGTGGCAGTCTTTACAGGCATCAAAACTATACTGCGATAATCAGCTCAGTTCCGCCATATCTTGGAAAACGGCAACTTCTGCCCCCATACAGTGATCCATTGCTCTCCTCCACAACCCCATCAATGGCGGTGTAACTGCCTTCTACAGTTTGACACCATCCATCTTGGCTAAGGTCAGTCCCAGGAATAATAATGTCTCTTGTACCAGTTCCCACCGATCCCGTCTGTACAATGCGTAATGATCAATTTAGGGTCAAATGGGATCTCCTAAGAGAGGACTTCTGCAAAACAGGACTTCACCCCGCACCAAAAGCGGTCCAGTGATGCACAACTCCACACAATATGTAAAAAAGTTCCTTCCGCCACTCCACACCTAAGATATAGGGGAGAAGCGATGACGTGTGTGTGTAAAACACAATTAATTTACATAGTACTTTGAACAACGCCGCTTTCAGACCTCTTTGTTTGGACATGATATTCCAGCTGCAGCGCCCGGTGAGACTGAACAGCTTTACAAGATCTTAATGATTCCAAGTGGATGAAGAGATATGAATCCCCTGCGTAGTGTACAATACACTTGAAGACGGGCGTACAAAGGCTGACTTCAAAACGCTGAGTGAGACTTGCTAATTGTGGACAGTCTGATCGAAGATATGGTGAGACTGTGCCCGCTACTAATTCTCACCGATGCTACCACATTATGATATATAAAAACACGAATTTAGATAAAATCAAGCACTACAAATCCCAGAATGCCTTGGACAATATATTAAAGCATGATAAGCAGAACTGCTAATGAGCATTGCCACTTGAGAAAGACTCACTGTCAAAACGCGTCGTGGATTCAGATGCTGCTTCAATAAAGAAACCGACTAATTGAAATCTCCTGGGTGTGCAGCGTTTTTGGTTGGTGAAATATATATATATATACTAGCAGCCCGTCCCGACGATGTCTGGGTATGAATTGCTGCCGGTCAGTAGTTTATTGTTTTGTAGGATTTCGTTTTGATAGCATTTCTTATCTGTGACAGGCCTGTGAAACGCTCCGATTCACAGTGCACTGCTGATGCACGTGCGCGTTCAGTAGTGTGGGAACTCGAGTTTCCCTACTTTATTTTTCCTTGCTATATTATATAGCGCAAACTGGACAACATGGCATGAGCACAATTTACATTACAGAAGAACACATTCATTTTTGGTAGGTACGGGGAGACAAAGCGATTTGCCTGGAATCACAGGATGTTGAGCTGATGCCGAGATTCGAATGTAGCTCCCCAGCTCTAAAGTTCGCAAATCTAGAACTTGTGGCAGGAGGTGTGTCTAAAAGTGTATGTCGGTGCTGGCCATCAATGAGAGAGACCTGTGCATTTTTCAAATCGGTGGTGAAAAAATATGTGTATGTTGCTTGAGATGTGGGCCGCCGTGCCACCAATGTACTTACCGGGGGAGGGTAAACACCCATTATTCCGCAACTTTCTTTCCGCATACCATCACTCCGCATACTTTCATTACGAAAGTACCATGACTCTGCAATGCCATTATAACGCATGGCATTACATTTTATATGCTTTTACCACGCATACATTTGCAACGAAATTCGTTGTAAATGCATGAATGGTAAAAGCATGTTTTTTTTAAATGTTTGGATAAGGTAAGTATGGGTATAGGGGTATATGTTTTGGGGTACTGAGGTATATGTTTTGGGGTGTTTGGGTATTTTAAGGGTTCAGATATAGTTTTGGGTTATGGGGTACAGGGGTAGTTTTAGGGTTTAGGGATAGGTATGGGTTTTGGGGTACAGTGGTATTTTTAGGGTTCAGGGCTAGGTTTGGGTTTTGGGGTATAAGGGTATTTTAAGGGATCAGGAGTAGGTTTGGGTTTTGGGGTTCAGGGGTATTTTAAGGGTTCAGGGCTAGGTTTTGGGGGTACAGGGGTATTTTTAGGGTTCAGGGCTAGGTTTAGGTTTTGGGGTATAGGGGTATTTTAGGGTTCAGGGGTAGGTTTGGGTTTGGGGGTACAGGGTTATTTTTAGGGTTCAGGGCTAGGTTTGGGTTTTGGGGTACAGGGGTATTTTAGGGTTCAGGGGTAGGTTTGGGTTTTGGGGTACAGGGTTATTTTTAGGGTTCAGGGCTAGGTTTGGGTTTTGGGGTACCGGGGTATTTTTAGGGTTCAGGGGTAGGTTTGGGTTTTGGGGTACAGGGGTATTTTTAGGGTTCAGGGGTAAGTTTGGGTTTTAGGGTACCGGGGTATTTTAAGGGTTCAGGGCTAGGTTTGGGTTTTGGGGGTACATGGGGTATTTTAGGGTTCAGGGGTAGGTTTGGGTTTTGGGGTACAGGGGTATTTTTAGGCTTCAGGCTGGGTTTGGGTTTTGGGGTACAGGGGTATTTTTAGGGTTCAGGGGTACAGAGGTATTTATAGGGTTCAGGGCTAGGTTTGGGGGTACAGGGGTATTTTTAGGGTTCAGGGCTAGGTTTGGGTTTTGGGGTACAGGGGTATTTTAGGGTTCAGGGGTAGGTTTGGGTTTTGGGGTACAGGGTTATTTTTAGGGTTCAGGGCTAGGTTTCGGTTTTGGGATACAGGGGTATTTTAGGGTTATGGGGTAGGTTTGGGTTTTGGGGTGCAGGGTTATTTTTAGGGTTCAGGGCTAGGTTTGGGTTTTGGGGTACAGGGGTATTTTTAGGGTTCAGGGGTAGGTTTGGGTTTTGGGGTACAGGGGTATTTTAAGGGTTCAGGGCTAGGTTTGGGGTACAGGGGTATTTTAGGGTTCAGGGGTAGGTTTGGGTTTTGGGGTACAGGGGTATTTTTAGGGTTCAGGGCTGGGTTTGGGTTTGGGGTACAGGGGTATTTTTAGGGTTTAGGGATAGGTTTGGGTTTTGGGGTACAGGGTATATTTATAGGGTTAAGATGGGTTATTGTTTAAGGGTGTTGGGGTATTTTAAGGAGTAAGGGTGGGTTATGATTATGGGGTGCAGGTGTATTTAAAGGGAGCAGGGTGGACACCCGGAGCTGGAATGTACAGAACCTGAAAAAACAATGAAATATTGGGCACAACGCTCACTTTTTTGTCCCGTAATCCCGCGCCCTGCCCACGCCCCCAGCACACCGATATGAGACATGGCATGAAGGGCGGAACGTACCACACGCCCCCAGCGTTTGTCACACCCCCAGCACACCCCCACAGCACAACGCAGACACGCCCACAAGGGTCTACTTTGTTGGCACGTTTTTTACTTACCTTTTAAATGTATATGGTGGGCGTCTGCATAGCCTATGTCCTTCTGCTGCAACTGCCCTTTCCAACGCTGTATTGGGAGTTGTGATTGGTGCTGTGGATCCTGAGATTACCCGCCTCAAAGGTTTGGATATACCGAAACGTGTCGGATCTAGTGGCTCTGTTGGATTAAAAAGAATTTATGCCAAATCTGCACGTTGGAGTTGCGTGATCTTTCTTTCACTCGCGCGAGCGGCTGTGGTGAAGATTGCACCTTTGTGGACATATATATATATATATGTAAAAACACAGCCTATAGCAAAAGACGTAAAATGCCGAAATTACCAAGACCTTTCTATGAAATCAGAAAAAGAAGCTATAAGCAAGGGAATGAGAGACATTGTTGGCAATTGGTCTGCATTTAAAGTATGACGGAGAAAACTGGCAACATTCCTTTAAGACCTCACAGGACCCCCTGTATCCCATCATGCCCCACAGGTTACAGTCAGGTCAGTTCTTTTTCCCAGCTACTACTGTTAGAATCCTGGAGCACTGAGCTCTTCTGTTTTTTGATGTTTTGTCAGAAAATTATCTTTGAAAACTCAAGTTTTTGTTTTCATTTGACAGATTTAAGTGCTTAAAGTACAGGAGACTGTTTTCCTGACAGAAAAATAAAAAAAATTCTGTCAGTCTTTGTGAAGTGCCCTTCTTGTCGTAAAAAGAAGGTGCAGATCGATCCACATTCAGTCTGAATTATCTATATCCCTGATTCTCATCTTCCAGAGACATGCCATCATTGTCAGAAGCTGTCCAGAAGAATTCTGAAGGATAGAGAGAAGATTTGGCTCATTGACCTAAAGGGGAGAGGAAAGACGGGATCTTCAGAGGCCTTGAGGGGTCTCAATCCTCCTCCAAAGAGCCCTCCTCTCATACAAAGATAGCCCACAGAGGATGATCTCATGAAACACATGAGAAACGGCAACCCTGATTGCTGCGAGATTTAGGACATCGAAATTAGATGAAATACCTGTGTGTTCGCCATCAACATCGAAGTCTACGTGTAGAGCGGCTTCGGAACAGACGTGCAGCTTGACGTTGGGACAACCATCGCACTTAAGACTTCCTTGGACATCCAAGCCTCATCGTCACTCGACGTTGAGATGTTCACTGCCGTCGAAGTGATCATTGGCAACAAGATCGACATCAAGCTACCAACTAGCCTCCCAACTCCTCGTGGCTCATGACTGGTTCAACTTGTTGTGTATTTTGCTGACTGCGAGCGTTTTAAATACATGCCTTTGGCACTGACAGTTCTTCGCGCTGATCGCTAGCGCCTGGATTACGCAACTGTTACTGCTGCTTTCAGGACTCTTGCGCTGTATACTAGTGCTTTATAAGTAATTGTGACATTGTCATTTTTAACCTTACTGTGAATTTGAGCACTTCCTTCGCTTTTTATCTACCTTTATTTTCCACACCTGAGGCGAAAAGCCGGGTGTCTTCTGAAGCTATACATTTCCTGCTTGCATCTTCTTTGCTTCTTTCAGCTTGGGGGCAACTACATTGCGTCTGAATTCTTTCCCTTTCCCTTACCTGCACGGCCTGCTAGGTGCTGTTGGGGGACTCTGGGAATTGTAGGCTGCTATACCTACACCTATAGCGGCCATCTTAGTAGGTGTCTAGGACGCTGGTTGGCGGACCAGTGGTGCGGGCTCCCTCTCTTCCCCTGCAAAATCTATATAATTGAGCAGAAAGTTTACCGGGCCCGATTCATTACCCTCCCGCCAGAACCTGAGGCAGAAGCTGGGTACGGAGTAGAGGAGGCCTTCTCTGATGATTTATAGCCTATTTTAAAACTTGTTGTATATTTTGCTGACTGCAAGCGTTTTTAAATACATGCTTGTGGCACTGACAGTTCTTCGCGCTGATCGCTAGCGCCTGGATTACGCAACTGTTACTGCTGCTTTTAGGACTCTTGCGCTGTATACTAGCGCTTTATAAGTAATTGTGACATTGTAATTTTTAACATTACTGTGAATTTGTGCACTTCCTTCGCTTTTTATCTACCTTTATTTTCCACACCTGAGGCGAAAAGCCGGGTGTCTTCTGAAGCTATACATTTCCCGCTTGCATCTTCTTTGCTTCTTTCAGCTTGGGGGCAACTACATCGCGTCTGAATTCTTTCCCTTTCCCTTACCTGCACGGCCTGCGAGGTGCCGTTGGGGGACTCTGGGAATTGTAGGCTGCTATACCTACACCTATAGCGGCCATCTTAGTAGGTGTCTAAGACGCTGGTCGGCAGACCAGTGGTGCGGGCTCCCTCTCTTAGCCTGCAAAATCTATATAATTAGAGGTCTTCTCCTCCGCGTAGCGGACGTGCCTAAGGAGCGCCGAAAGAAAGCCCGTCTGAGCCTCGAACGGGCCTCAGGGCTATGGCTATGTCTCTACAAATGGTACCCATCACCGAACAATTACAGGTACCATTTATGGGAGATGTAATTACATCTATGTCCACACCCGCACGCATTAAATATACTTCAGAACATTTGCAGGCCTTAAGACCCCAAAGACAACCCTCCTGCAGTATTCTGAAGTTGGGTTGGGAGAAAGCTACCTGCCAACATTGCACACTCTCCATTAACCCTGTAGGGATGAGAGCCATACAGGATAGAGATAGCAAGAAAAATCGATTTATAAATCAAAATCTTTTTCTTTTCTCAGTCTAAATTGTCGTTCCCTGCCTAAGCACATGATAGAGATATTTAATCTCCTACTAGACGAGGCTCCAGATGCCATGTTCATAACAGAAACAGAAAGCTCTGGCCCGGATTTAGCCATGGCGCTCCCAGACTCATATGCCATTGTGAGACTTGACCGTGGAAAGAAGCTGGGGGGAGGAATAGCAATTATTTTTAAAAAATGGTATAACTGCGAATTTAACAGACTCCCATGAGCTGGCTGTGAAGGCGCTATTTTTAAACTTACACTTGCACCGAACTACACCTTCTCAGGAGCGCTTATCTATAGACCGCCGGGGGCGGCATCAAATTGGCTGACAAACATGTCAGAACTCATTGGCCCTTTAGTAATGAAAACTGCTAATTTCACGATCATTGGAGATATGAACCTGCATTTGGAAAAAGAGGAATGCACAACTGCCAAGGAACTTATAGCAGACTTAGCATCCCTTAATCTGACCTTGAAGAACTCGGGATCGACGCATAACGCCAGTCATCTGTTGGATCCTATCTTTGCCAACATAAATGACATCATTACGTATCCCGCCCTACCCATGCCCTGGTCAGACCATTTTCTTGTCAAAGTTTCACTCAGGTAGAATTGTCAAATAAAGACAAAGTACCGGCACCTACCCAATTTGTTAGGAAATGGAAAAAACTTGATATTGATAGTCTTAACTCTTTTTTGGAAGGACATCTTCCCTGCACAAAGTCAACATCAGTTCAAAATTGGCTCATGGCAGCCATTGACTCTTCTTTGCCCAAAACGAAGTTAAAACTCAATAATCATCGCCCCCCTGCTCCGTGGTTTAACGAGACACTAAACCAGGAAAAAACCAGCTGTAAAAACGCAGAGCGTCAATGGAGGAAGACCTATTCTTCTGAAGCAAAGAAGGACTATAAAATAAAACTAACAAACTATCAAAAGTTGTGTGGAAAAGCCAAAGCAGAATTCGTATGTACAAAAATTACAGAGGCCCTGGATCAATCTAAAACACTCTTCAAAATAGTTAAAGAGTTGGCTGGTTCAAATACGACACAACCTTCGCCAGACCTTAATAAGACACAATGTGATCTACTGACTACCTTCTTTGTCAATAAAGTTGATAAAATATATCAGGGCATAGAACTGGCACAACATGAACAAAATCAGGCAAATATGACCTTGCCAAATACTCCATCTGCCAAACCGAGCAATTATACTGCCATACTAGATCCGATTGCTCCCTCTGAGACACCTCCCGGTGTATTAGATAACTGGCCTAAGCTCAGTACAGACATCGTTTGCGAGCTACTTGACACTATTAAATCAGGTTCGCCCAAAGATTCTTTACCATTCTCAGTTCTAAAACAACTCAGCAGAGGCGCTATGGCCATTATCACTGACCTTCTAAATGCATCACTTCAGCAAAATTACGTGCCTGATGAATGGAAGCATGCAATGATTAATCCGCTGTTAAAGAAAGCGGGTGCTGACCCTAATTTGCCCTCTAACTTCCGGCCTATTTCCCTCTTGCCCATTTTTGCAAAAATATTAGAGAAACATGTTCATCGGTCTCTTACAGACTTTATAACTACACGTGACCTGTTGCCCTCCCATCAATCAGGATTTCGGTCAGGCTTCTCTACTGAGACGACCTTGCTGGGTGTAACAGAGAACATCCGTTCCATGTTGGATAGAGGAGAAACAGTGGCCCTTGTGCTGCTCGACCTTAGTGCAGCATTCGATACGGTGTCTCATGCGGTACTCATGCGGACACTTCACTCTATAGGCATACGTGGTGCAGCCATCAACTGGATTAATTCACTGCTGGAAAATCGTACATTTCAAGTTTTCTCACAATCTGCTTGCTCAGACACCCTGACTTTCAAACAAATAGGAGGCTGGCTCAGTATATAGTGTCCAACTATGGTGAGGCACTGGGCACTGAGTCCAGAAAACCCTCAGTGATAATGTTTAGGTCCCTGAAAACCAAAGCTCTCAAAGTGTAGCTGTGGAGAGCAGCTATGACTTTGCCAGGAGGATTGTAAAGCATTTACCGCTATAGTTGATCAGTAAGCTTTTCACACAAGAAAGTACCACAGCAGGTGAGTAGAAAAATACTTTATATTTATTACTACACTCTAGACACTAACCTGGTATATTTCCTACCCGGAGGATTCAAGGAATACTTAGAAAGGAGGTAAGTAACAGAAAAACACATACGGGCCCGCCAGGAGCAAAACCATATACTAAAATAGTGGAATGAAAAGTGTTTACCTAAATGGGACTATCCCAAGGTTTGAGGACTCCAGGGGAAGCAAGGAACCACCCAGGGTGAGTAGCCAGGAACCCCAACATGCCCAGGTGCAGAGCGGTTAGACCGGGTCAGATGTCCATAGGACAACACAGGGAAATTTGTGGTTGGAAAATTAGAGTTCTAGGACTCTTCCCAAAGGACCCCAAAGGAATCACTTGGATCAAGGAAGGTTGGAGAGTCACCCCACTCGTGGATACCCAGAAGTTATGGATATTGCACCAGGGAGCCTGGGTGCATGGGGTGAAGTGGTGAAGTGGTGTCGGAAACTTCCATAGACGCCAATGGGGGTCATGGAAGGTCAGCAGCTACATCATCTCATGGACTATGCTGGTGGAACCAGAACAAAGAATCCAGATGAGAAGAACCTGAAAGCAGTCCAAACCACCAGGAGGTGAGTAGAAGACGCACAAGCACAATACCAGCCCTGGTTAAAGGTTCTTAGAGTAGCACGGTGAAGAAGAGACAGCAGCTGTGGAGACCAGGTGCCTTTCACAAGCTGCCCCAAGCCATTCAACAAGTGCACGAAGGCCAGTGGCCGGCATGGCCACCAACAAGCCTTGGTAAACGCAAACCGGTTCGCAGGAGAAGATTCTTTGTTGCAAACCAAGAAGGTCTATGGGACTAATCCAGCAGGGGTAAGTCAGGCCTGGCCCTCAGCACGCAGGAGAGGCAGCAGGAATCGATGGAGCCCCCTCATGGACCCTCTGACAGCAACAACAGGAGGTCGCAAGGGAGCCCCAGCATTACACAGGTGATGAAGGCCCACTAGACAGAGGATGCAGACAGGACAATGTGCTTGGAGCTGTGCAGTGCTGGAGGCAGGGGCTATACTTGGAGCTTGAAGATCTTCAGTGGAAGGAGCCAACAAGCCCTGGTGACGTCAAAGATACAGGGTGCACAGGCATGCTGTCTAAGTCGGCTAGAGAGGGATTACAGTCTCCCAACTTGCAGGGAAGACTGGCCAGGCCTCTAGAGAGCCAAAAACCACCACATGTTTGCAGAGCAGGGCGGTGTCCATGGGTCACCAGGATTAGCAACCGATTGTCTACATTGAGGAAAAGTGACTTAGATTCTGCAGGCTGGAATGCAGGCTGAGACCTCGGTGACTCAATGGACGCAAAGCAACGGAGTTGCAGATCTTTGGAGAAGCACAGGGACGAAGGTGCAGCAAGATCCTTCTTTCCGGGAGCAGTCTTGTTGTGGTACCTGGCTTAAAGAAAAGCAGGATTCCAGTGTCCACCAGCAGAAGAGTCTTTGAACAATCTTCAGCGGCAGGCAGTCGGTTTCAGTTGTTGTTGTGTGGACGAATCTAAGGACCCACCCTCAGGGGAGCCCTTAAGTTACCCTAAAAAGGGACAGGACCTCTTGTCTGGTGACCCACCTATCAGAGGGGGTCAGGGACGATAATCAGCTGTCATAGCCAGTCACATGCTCCCTGGGGCCAAGATTAAACATGGCAGAATCAAGTGGCGACCTCGAGAGCTCTAGGAACCTCCCTAGGGAGGAGCTGGACAGGGGGTTGGTCCTCCCCTGTCCTTAGTGTAGTTTCGCACCAGAGCAGGAGCCAAGGGCTCCTGAAATGGCCAAAACTGGTTTATGCATGAAGGGCACAAAATGTGCCCTCCAATGCAGTCTGTTGGCGCTCGGAAGCACCCCATCCTACCTAATTCTAAAAGAGAGGTGGTTACACCTCTCCTCCGCAGGAAATCCTTTGTTCAGTTTCCTCTGCCCAAGGGAAGCTCATCAGCAGGGGGGCAGAACACTGTCTAGAGTCGGCAGCAGCGCGTCCTGGCAGTTAGACCCTGGAAGGCTACGCAGGTAGGTATTGGGGAGTTTTCTAAGGAGCCTCCACTACATAGTATCATTCCAGTAACACTGGAATCTGTGTAGTTGCATGATTCTAACATGTTTGATACCAAAGATGACCAGGTTTGGAAACCATTATGTAGTTAGACATCGCGACTTGCCAGTGTCCACTTCTTACCTCATGTTGGCTGTCCTCCAGAAAATGCAGTCTGGGGTTTGTAGGTGCACCTCTACTCGTGCAGGGGTACCCACTCACTTTGAACCAGGCACCATGTCCTTGGATTGAAGGGCCTACCTTAGGGGTGACTTATAAGTTTTAAGGGCAGTGACCCGGATATAAGGGAAACCTTCTATCTGAAGTGAAAGGTGCATGCATCCTGTCATGCAGACTTTAGTGGCAGCTATGTGGACAGCTGCATGGGCTCTTATGGATAGCACAATATATGCTGCAGCCCATAGGAGACCTGTGGAGTACTAATGCCCTGCGTACCTCATACTAGGGACTCAAATGGTACTTCACTATGCCAACTGTGGGGTGTACAAAGAACTTACCAGACAATTTAGAGGAGAGAGCACTGTCACTGGGGTCGTGGTTAGTAGGATCCCAGTGAGCTACAGTCAAAAACACACTGACACCAGGCAAAAAGTGGGCATATCTCTGCCAGCAAGATCCTACTTTCCTCCATAGCCCCCTCTCAAATGAAAGAAGATAAGACTAACATTGCCCCATTGAGACTTCCTTTTCTAAGTGGAAATACCTGGAAAGCCCATCTGCTTTAGCATGTTTACTCCCAGGTCTATATTCCACTGGAAAGTCCATGCCTGGCAGGAAAATGGACCAGCTCAAAAGTTTGGGGTTTTCACCCTTCCTCTGTTTTAGCCATAAGAGTGGCTTATGGTCTGTCTGTACAGTGAAGTAAGTGCCATAAACAGGTATGGCCTCAACCTCTTCAAAGCCCAGACCACAGCAAATGCCTCCCTCTCAAAAGCAGACCAACATTTTTCTTTTGGGGTGAACCTTCTGCTTATAAAAACTACTGGTTAATCCTGGCACGCTTCATTGACTTGTGACAACACTGCTCATATTCATATCTCAGAGGCATCTGTCTAGACAATAAATTGTTTGGAATAGTCTTGAGACTGTAGGACGGGAGCTGAGCACATAGCCTTTTTCAGGTCATCAAAGGCCTCTTGAAAGTGAACTGTCCTATTCGCCTTCTTAAGCATCATTTTAGAGGTGAGGTCATTAAGGGGAGTCAAATTGGACCCATACCCCTTAACAGATTTTCTGTAGTAGCCAGTCAGGCCAAGAAAAGTTCTGACCTGGGTCTGGTTAGTGGGAGCAACCAATCCACAATGGTTTGGACTTCTCTCCAATGGGCCTACTCGGTGGGCCAAGTGTACAACCTTACTCTGCCCTGTCTGGCACTTACTGGCCTTGATAGTGAGGCTTTCCTTCTGTAGGGACTCAAGTACATTTTCTGAAGTGGACCAGGAGATCCTGCCAGGTGGAGCTAAAGACAGCTATATCGTCCAGATATGTAGCACTAAAATCTTCCAGACCTGACAGAATTTTGTTCACCAGCCTCTGAAATGTGGCAAGTGCATTCTTCAAACGAAAGGGCATTACATTAAACTGGAAGTGTCCTCCAGCGGTTGAAAATGCTGGGCCCGATTCACAAAAGTAATCTGAGACAAAATCTTAACTTTACCAATTTCGGTATTCTCAAAGGGCATTTAGGAGTAGTAAAGTTAGGATTTTGTCTCAGCTAAACTTAAGTTTTACTTAGTTAAACTTAAGACCAAAACTTAAGTTTAACTGAGACAAAATCCTAACTTTACTACTCCTGAATGCCCTTTATGAATACCGAAAGTCTTAAAGTTAGGATTTTGTCTCAGATTACTTTTGTGAATCGGGCCCGCTGTTTTGCATGCTCAGTGAGCCTGATCTGTCAATAGCCTGCAGTCAGATCAAAGGTGCTGAGATTCTTGGCAGAAGCCAGATTCATCTGTCCTAGGGATAGGATGAGCATCTTAGTGACTACATTGTGGCCTCTGCAGTCTATACAAAACCTTATCCCTCTCTTTCTGCCCTGGGAATGAGATGTTGGCACAAGGACTACTGGACTAGCACAAGGGATGTCTGAAGGCTCAATGACCCCTAACTCCAATATCTTTTGGATCGCTGTCAGGAAGCAATCACTGACATGGTCAGACTGCCTGTAAATGTTACTCTTCACAGGCAGACTGTCACCTGTGTCCTCCTCATGTGCACACCAGGTAGCCTGAATGGGTGTCAAAGAAAAGAGTTCAGTGTACTGACTAAGAATCTGTCTGTAGTCAGCGTGTTGTTCAGTGAGGCTGTTTGCAATGACCACTCAATCAACTGTGCCATCAATCGGGTAGTATTAGAGGAGATCGGGGAGAGGGTCTCATCAGTAGCCATGAGCAAGTTCATGTCAGCCCTGTCAAGTAAGGCTTTAGGCGGCTCACATGAAACATCCTTAGTGGTCTTTTAGGAGTACCTAGGTCCCACCATGCAGGTGACCACACATTTATTTTCCAGGATGGTATGGGGGCCACTCCACTCCTCTTGGAGGGATCTTGGGGCTACAGGTTCCAATTCCAGTACTTTCTGCCCTGGCTGGTGAACAGTCAGAACAGTCTTTTGGTCATGTCATAACTTCTGAAGTTCTTGGCTGGCCTCAAGGTTTTTGTTGGCCTTTTTCATGGACTCAGCCATGCGTGAACGCAGGACTAGCACATAATCCACAGTGTCTTGCTTAGGAGCTTTGAGAGGCTACTATCATCCCTCCTTCACTAGAGTAAGTGAACCCTTAACTGGATGTCCAAAGAGAAGTTCAAAGGGACTGTACCCTTACTCCCTTCTATGGAACCTCTCGATAGGCAACAAGAAGGCAAGCTAATTGGACATCCCATCTCCTCCTGTGCTTGTCAGATAGTCCCGCAATCATATCTTTTAGGGTTTTGTTGAACCTTTCAACTAACCCATTGCATTGTGGATGGTTAGCTGTGGTAAATTTGTAATTTAGTCTACACTCTTAACACACGGTTGTCAGGTAGCCAGACGTGAAGCTTGCACCTTAGGAAAGCCCCCTCTGGTAAATATTCCCAGAAGTGCCTTGGCCACTGCAGGAGCTGTAGTGGACCAAAGGGGGATAGCTTCTGGGTGTCTGGTGGCTTGGTCCACCACCACCAGGACATAACTGTTCCTAGAGGCTGTAGGAGGGGCTAGGAGAACAACATTTTCAATCACTACCCTTTCAAAGGGAACCCCAATCACTGGTAGTGGGATTAAGGGGACCTTTGCAGTGCCACCGGTCTTACCACTGGCTTGACAGGTGACATAGGTCATAGGACATAGGACAAAACTCCTGAGTGTCTTCAAACATATGGGGCCAGTGAAAGTGTGGGACAAGCCTGGCCCAAGTCTTACTTTTCCCAAGATATATTGCAAGAAGTATACCATGTGCAAGGGTTAAGAGGAACTCCCTAAACGTCTGAGGAACAACCAGGCTTGGGGTCCTTAGCTTCAGAATAAAGGAGTCCATCTTCCCGATAGAACTTGTGGGTCCCACTGATATCACCTGCAACAGCTTGCTGCCTAAGGCTCCCAAGAGAGGGGAAGGATTTCTGCTCCAGGCTCAATTCCTCCCCGGAGGGTCCCCCTGCTCCAGGCAGCTCATCCAGGTTAGGCCCAAACTCCTCTGGGACAGTTCCCTCACAAAGGGCAAGATCATCTTCCTTAGAAGACAGATCCTCACATGAATCGTGGTCGAAGGATAACTATTTGCACTTCTTACTTCTCTTGTTGGTAGCAGTCTGGGCCTTATTCCAGGCTCCACTGCTCTTTAGCGCTTAGAGACCTGACGGTGATAATGCGCTTTACAAATCACAATCACAATTTGATCTCCCTGCTTCTTGGCCTGTGCTCTAGTCATCATAAACACTGCCTCAGAGATCCCAAGTATGGCTGAACGAGTCCTCAACTCAACTTCAGCCCATGCTGACATTTCCAAATCGATGCCCAGTATACGTTCTACATGAATGTTAGAAGATACCACAGCCTTTTTTGAGCCAGTAAACCTCCCCACCCCTACCTGAGATTGATTATTGCCATGGGGTGGCTATTAGTGATCGTGTCTATGTTGGTTACTTAGTAAGTGTGCCCAAGTAAGTATTTCTCAGATTACACCAGTTTTTCAGTCACAATGGTGACACTGCATCTGTGTCCCTGTAAGTTATTGCTTCCACACCATTTATGAGAGGGAACTGCCTATATTTCCTCATAGTACAGGCCAGACAGCTAATGTGGCAAGATCAATGCCACCCTCTGATATCGGGACAGCCTCAGTGACTTCTCTGACTAGGCCAGAGCCCACTGTAGTTCCCAAAGTGAACCTTGTGGAGGTTTACTGCTACTAGAGCTATTGGTAGGGGCACTAGGGGAGTAGTAGCAGTCTTGGTGCCTTTCGTAGGACAGTTTGAATCATTGAGCATCTGGCCTTTTGCTTACAAACAAAGCACCAAGAAGGTTTGTTACTGGTGGAAGAGGAGGATTGTGACCCACCCCCAGAGGAAGATATTTGTGGAACTATAGAAGATTTTTTTTTGTTTTCTTCAGACTTCTCCCCATCTTTTTCTTGGGTTTTAGATGTATCTTTCTTTTTCTGGTCAGCCCAACCCTGAGACTTATTGCTCACCCTGGTACGAACCCATTTGTCTGCCTTTGTTCCCAATTCTTGGGAAGAGGTCGGATCAGTGTCCACCAGGTATTGGTGCAGTTTTTCAGACACACAGTTATTGCACACAAGGCAAAACCCGGGAAGAGGCATGACAAATCCAGGAGAAAGAATAGGAAAGCGAAGATGGAGCCAGAAAATGGGAAGCCTGTGGGCAGACTGAAGCCCACAAAGTATATACAGCATGTCTTGAAGAGACAGTGCAAGCTCTGTCTAGTAGAGACCTAAAAAGAAAGGGACTAGTGCCCTCAATTGTGTTCAATAGTGAAAGCCACCATTCTGAAAAGGCAGCCATTCTTTACTTGCTAATTACTGACCTCTGGTCAGATGATGCCTGCCACTTGCCTTGGTTGGTACCAAGGTGACACACATTACTAAGGGTTTTTTACCATTCTCAGTGCTTAAGAGGGATCATAGCTTTGCATTTCCAGGGAGACACAGATATGCATGTAATTAATGCCTGGTGTTGCACCATCACCATTTTCGGCAAGCACATCATCTATAATCTTTTCTGGATTACTGGAATACATGAAATGAGTCACACAGGTAGGCGCGATTCAGTATGTTCCAGTTTCAAAAAAGATTTGACCCAGCCTAGGCAGAACGAGAATGCTTTGATAAGTGCAATTTCAGATCTAAGAGCTCCCAACATTTAGCAGGAAAAAAACTTAAACTGATGTCTTTAGCATAGATTGTTGAGGGAATGAGCCAGAATATTGTATGGACGATGTCGCTCTCCATATTCCAGTCCTCACCACACACATGCTTCCCTTGCTTTGCTTGAGGAGCGCCATATGCCTGATTGAGGATCATCACAAGCATGATTTGGGTTGTACCAAAGACATGCTTGTGAAGCACTAAAAGCATAATTGAGCAGTACCCCACTAGTATTAGTAAGTCATACCACTGGCATAATTTAGCAGCTGCCTGAAGTATTTGTGCAACCAGCGGTATACCTGAGTAACAAGGTTGGCATAATTTAGGAGGTCCTTGGCCTTACTATCAGTCCCAAGGAACATTTAATGCAGAGCTCAAAAACATTTTACAGGCACCATAGTTAAGTGCTTTGCATATCTCTGAAATGTGGTATCTTGAGTGGCTTATTTTATCTGGTATCTTTTGCTGCCTTTCTTGAGTTATTCCTAATCAACTAGGAAACACAATACTGTATTCACTTCAACTTGAAGAAATGTTACCATTTTCATCAAAAGGTTGATATTTAACCAAAGTTTATTGTTAAAAGTAGCAACTTCACAGAAAGTGTTTTGATAAAATGTCCATTCCTAATACAAATGTACTTGACACCTGTGCAAATTATTTTCTCTCAAGCTGTCTGTGTTGGATGACCACCTGTCAGAGCTAGAGGGAGGAGCTCTCTCGGATATGTTTGATTTCCTCTCCAAAGAGCTGGTGCGGCTACAGCAAGAGCGGAAAATCCATGCCTTTGCAATGCTGGCTGAAAGGCAGCGGCGCATACGGGAAGCAGAGGAGAGTGGGCGTCGCCAAGTGGAGCAAAGGCGACGACGAGAAGAGGATGAAATTTTTAAGCAGGTTAGTGTATCATAAAGCAGCACTAGCCAATATCAGGTTTCCTGGCTTCCAGTGCCTGGGGCATGCATTTTAATGGACATCAGACAAAAATACAAATTTAACATTAAGTTCCATGCCCAGAACTGAAGGATACCTACACTCTGGTGTTGTTTTAATATCTTCATTGAATGAGAAGAGTAACATTTACAACAAGATACATCACTAGATTTAGGCCTGCATCAGACACACATCAATAAAATGGTGTATTTGCTTCGAAATTCTCCATGCCACTGGAATCAAGCTATCCTGGCTGATGAGGGCTGAAAAGCCTGAAACAGGTCCTAGGATGCTGGTTTCCAGTCCAGGGAGGACCTGGCTTGGCAGTTCGGGCTGGACTGTTTCCGTGACGCTCAGGGTCAAGACTGATTTGCATATGGCTGGGTCCAAACTGGAATGGCATGGTGAGCAACAAAATGATGGATTTAGGCCTAGATCCCGGTACTGGGGTGAATGTATGACATTGTTCTGCATTCTGTCCATCAACTGTTGTTTTTGTATTCGAAATTAGAGGAAGCAATCATAGTGTACTAACAAACATTGCATCCACCTTGCCCCACTTAATCCTCCTTTGGAGCAGAAGTAACCTCCATCATGGCCAATCTCCTCCCTGATAAGCGACATAGCTTACTTTCAATAACAATATCTTATAGCTACACCCTGAATGTAATTGCTGCTAGCTATATATTGTAAGGCTAATATAGACCAGTCCTTCTCCTCAATCCGCCATATAATGAATCCTCATGCCCTAGACTAGTTAATGTTTCCCATTCCTGTGGTGTAGTTCACATGAAAATGATGTATGTCTACTCTGTGAATCGTCAATGAACCTTAAAATAGACCATTCTTATTTGCTAAAAAACTTTGCAAGTTACAAATTCCAGAATTCGTTGTCATGTCTATTTTCTCCTTATTATATAGTGAATTACTAATTTAAAGTAAGAGTTGTACCATAATTTCATGCTGTACCAAAGGTGTATATTTTGCACCACGGTGTTCTGTCCTTCAAAATGGACAATGTGTTGTCAAGTGCCTTCAAAATTTCTTCCTTTTTTTTTATCATTGTCCATCGTAGTTGTCCTTGGTGGGTAAATTGTCAGTCATGGGTGGATAATTGGGTTTTTAATCAAGTGTCAGACCAGGGATAAAATATGTGTATTTTACAGTTCATTGCATCTGTGTTTCTACAGTTTCCCCTCTAATTTGCATTTATTTATTAGCAGTATCTTAGCACATGAACCATGGCAATGAGGTGTTGAGTGCTGTATAACAGTAGCAAAACAATATATACAGAAGAACAACAGTAAATGCTATACCTCAAATTTGCAAATTAAACCGTACATCTGATACAGGGCAAACATATCAGAAGTTTTACATAGTAATGTACAAATGAAACAAATCATGCTGTGTTGCGATCAGGGTACCGATATCATATAAAGCTAGTGGAAAATGTGGAAAGTCCATGACCATGGATACAGATTTGTTTTGTACTGATGATGAGAGGGTTTTGGATTAAGGCCTATCCAAAGCCCTATATAGTGTGAGCTTCAAAGGCTGAAACTTAAAAAATGTTCAAACTTTACAATAGGGTTTTGAGAATCTTGCAATTTTGTTTGTTTCATTTCCATAAAAGGGCATCAAAAAAACAAGGTGATGGATGGAATGCTTGATTTCACTTAGCCACTGGCATTCGCTCAGGCTGCATTCCAATCCATTGTTTTTCACCCACCATTCCACCTCGGTTTGGACCTAGCCATACGCAAAACAGTCTTGGCCCTGCTCAGATGGGAACAGTGCTGCCTGAACAGGCCAGTTTATGCAAAAGGGTAAACCCGGAATCACTGGGACCTGGGTGCTAGACAGTATATAATAAGGTGGTCCCAGTATTATAACATTAAAAGTGTCAGACAGACAAACAAATCACAATCGAATTCAATTGCAAAAGAAAATAGCAAAGTGCAAAGATACTTTTTAGTTGTTGCAGTGTTATTTAATCACACTGAAACTGATCGTCTTTTTCTCAGGCAAATATTTAAGAGCATACATTTTTAACATAATTTCAACATGACAGTGCCCCACGTGGGAAGAAAAGGGTAAGGGAAGGCTGTGACTCAAGTGGGGTAGTGAGGTAAAGTTTAAAATGGTAACAGAAAAATCACAGACAGTTCTGGCATATATTCCTCATATACCAGTGCAACAGGTGGTCAAGTATACATTCATCATAGTACAAAATAGATGTACAATGTTGCCATGTAGCACGAGGTTCCACGGTAAGTACTGTTGAAAGGACTGGCAATTATCCAATGTCGACATTATATGCCAGAACTGTCTGTGATTTTTCTGTTACCATTTTAAACTTTACCTCACTACCCCACTTGAGTCACAGCCTTCCCCTACCCTTTTCTTCCCACTTGGGGCACTGTCATGTTGAAACTATGTTAAAAATGTATGCTCTTAAACGACGATCAGTTTCAGTGTGATTAAATAACACTGCAACAACTAAAAAGTATTGTTTGCACTTGGCTTTTTACTTTTGCAATTGCATTCGATTGTCATTTTCTTGTCTGTCTGACACCTTTGATGTTATAATACTGGGACCACCTTATTTTATACTGTTTGAACAACTGCCTGAGCAGGCCAAGTCCTCCCTGAACTAGAACATAAGCAATCTCCTACAATTCTGAAAGAAACTGAAAACTCAACTCAAGTAGTGCTACCTCATACAGGCTCACCACTTCCATTACCTCTTTACTCTATGGTTCTGCTGTAAGGCGGCCATGTCTGCCTTCAAATATTCTCTGGAGCCCTACCCCCTCCATCCAACCCACAGGGCTTTCCTGCAGGCACTCGCCTCCCAAATCAGCCTCTGTCACAAGCCGGAAGACAGTGGGACATAAGTAGGTCTATCACTGAAATGACACCCTTGGCATAAATGTTACCACAGGGCTTTTCAGTCTCATCTTTAAAATAAAGAGGCAAATAGCGAGTAACGCTTATGGCACTAATACGTGCTGGACTCTTGAGGCAAAGTAAAACCACATGATTATATGTGTTTGTTGTCCTTGCACTGACACAGACATTATGGACATGATTACACATTAGAGCTTAATGGTGTGTTTTCCGACTATCCTGATGAAAGCCTAGGAGCCTAAGAGGGGCCAATAGAAGAGGCTGAAACATGTCGACAACAGAGGTTTGAGGACGCTAATCTCCCAACGGACACCTACAATTCATCATTTTTAACCTTGCCCAAGATACCCTATAATAAAGGGATACCGGGGTTATTTCACACAATTGATACCTTTTTACTCACCGTTCCACTATATCACAAAGTACTCCCTGAAAAATGGAGGAGCCCATCTTGGTTTTTAGGGGGCCAGGATGAGACCCAGTAATGAAGCACGACACTAGTAGAGTGTGTGAGGGTCTAAAAAACAACTAAGCAGCTGTTCCTGGTACATTCTTGAATAAATAACAGGGTTGAACTATGGGTGCAGGATATAGAAGTGTGTGTAGTTCTGTCTTTTGAGGGAGAATATTTCCTTCTCCCTGCCCTGACCATTAAAGATTGTTCTCGCTCCGCTCACACCGGCATCATATATTCCTATGACCCTGTAAGTGTGCCACCATCTCAAAAAGACTCCCACAGAGTGGGATCTAGTGAAAGAAAGTCCAGCAGCAGAAACAGGCAAAGACACCACTCTCAATGTCCTAGCACATCAGTGCTGAAGCTTAAGTCTCCACCGTTGAGGGGCTCAGTCTCAACATGTTCAGCATCTCAAGAGGACTCAGTGGTGACTCTACATCAACACCACCAACATTCCAAGCCAACGATGTCAAAACACTTAAGTTCAACAGTTACAAAATCTCCTTCACCATAGACTGTGAGACTTCATGCCAGATCGACATCAACCCGTTTGCCACCACCCAACAGAGACCCGAGAATTACGTTGAACCAGTCACTATCAAAGTCAGCATATTCCCCATTGAGTCAAAACTGGTTAAGAATTGAACTTTCATTGTATTGGCTCCACCTATCTTCTTTAAAACTCATGGCACAGCTAAAGTTAGCAATTTGATATTTCTGGGGTCAGCACTCTTTAGACAACACACAAAAGAATAGATGCTTAGAAAGAAAAAATTAAGCAGAGACCTTAAAGGTTGCTGGTCTGAAAGTGCAGAAATAAAATTCATACATCATTATCGGACCAAAAATAGGTGGTACATCTATCAGAGGGTTCAATGCTTGAGATGGTCATGCCAACCTCAGTAACACTGGAAGCAAACTTAAAGGGAACAATACCAGAGGCAGTACTAGAAACAGATGATAATTCATCCTAAAACATTCCATTCAAAAGGGAGGAATTTGCCTGGCAAGAGACAGTGATCCTCTAACACCCCTCCTACAGTTCCCCACTCCTCTCAGAGGAGAAGTGATGTCCTGCTTGGAAGAGTGGAAATTATGGAGTGGACAGATGGATTCTAAACACCATCCAAAGAGGATACTCTGTTAATTTCAAACCAACATGACAAAGGAAATGAATCCAGATATTACCTAATCTAAAAAAGAAGCCAGACAAAACAATATTGACAGTATTTTAGATCTTCAGTTTGTCAACATTTTTTTCATCAATGAAGTATTCAGAATGCCCTCCATCAAATCTATCTTCACATAAAGAAATACATCTGCCCTTGCGCCATAGATCTTCATAATGCTGATAGTCACATACATACAGTTCAACATCAAAGGAAATATCTCAGATTCCTGATAGGATACAATAATTCTCAGTATGCTGTACTGTCGTTAGTCACCACAACCTTTTCAAAATGCATGACAGTCACAATCTAAGAAGATAGAAGATATTTGTTTATCCTGATGTCAACGAGTAGCTAATAAAAGTGGATTCTCAGTCAGACACAGCACAGGATTTCAAATCCACAGCTATTACTATCCAAGCTGGGTCTCCATGAATAAATACACATAAAAACCAGTACAGTGTTTACTGTATCTAAGAGCAAAAATAGACACTTTGAACAAAAGTGTGTAACCTTCGGAGGAGAGAGTATTTCCTATTCAAAAAGAGAAACAGCCTTTACAACGGAAGCGTTACAACGCATGCCATTACAACGTATGGTGTTACAACGCGAAAGGCTTGTTGCAGTGGGTCGAAGGTGTTCGAGTTAAATAGACAAATGTCTATGTAGCATTTATAGACTTTACTACTGCGATGGATAAAGTAGATCGGCCACTTCTCTGGAAAATTATATAAAATGGGGATGCCTCCTATTTTGTAATCCTTAGTTATTGCTTTACATTCGCAAACATGGTGCCGGGTTTAATGGGGGAAACTCAGGGCCTATCTTCAGTTATTAATACGGAAAATAGATTGAAGCAAGGTTGCTTATTAGCACCTCTACTGTTCTCTTTATATGTAAGAGATCTTCCGGATTGTTTTTCCTTAACGGAAGGAGACGCGCCAAAAATAGATGGCCGCCCCTTTTCCTGTATGCAGATGAGATTTTAATTATAGACCTGACCCTGATCACTGACATAATATCGAGGGACAGAATATCGACCATCAAGAATATCGTTGAAAAAATATCGACAGTCAAAATATCGAGTTTCTATCTACAAACAGGTAAGTACAAAAATATTGAGGTAAAAATATCGTTTACTAAAATATAGTTTTTAAAAATATCGACTTTACTAAAAACAATGTTAAAATAAATTAATATTAAAAATGTATTACTAAAATATACTTAAAAATACTTAAATTAACTTATAATAATTAAATAATTAATGAAAGTTAAAAAAATGTTTTAATTCATATTTGTTAAAACATATATATATAGTAACAAAATATAATTAAATAATAGCCAATATTATTAACGTACAATAACAAAAGTGTAAAAATTACTATTCCCACTCCAAAGAGTGCAACAGTAGGGAAAGCGTTGGATAGCATAAGGGTAAAAATTACTATTCCCACTCCAAAGAGTGCAACAGTAGGGAAAGCGTTTGATAGCGTAGGGGTTAAAATTACTATTCCCACTCCAGTGAGTGCAACAGTAGGGAAAGGGTTGGATAGCGTAGGGGTTTAAATTACTATTTCCACTCCAGTGGGTGCAACAATAGGGAAAACGTTGGATAGCGTAGAGGTAAAATTTACTATTCCCACTCCAGTGGGTGCAACAGTAGGGAAAGCGTTGGATAGCGTAGGGGTTAAAATTACTATTCCCACTCCAGTGAGTGCAACAGTAGGGAAAGCGTTGGATAGCGTAGGGGTTAAAATTACTATTCCCACTCCAGTGGGTGCAACAATAGGGAAAACGTTGGATAGCGTAGAGGTAAAATTTACTATTCCCACTCCAGTGGGTGCAACAGTAGGGAAAGCGTTGGATAACGTAGAGGTAAAAATTACTATTCCCACTCCAGTGGGTGCAACAGTAGGGAAAGCGTTGGATAGCGCAAGGGTAAAAATTACTATTCCCACTCCAGTGGGTGCAACAGTAGGGAAAGCGTTGGATAGCGTAGGGGTTAAAATTACTATTCCCACTCCGAAGAGTGCAACAGTAGGGAAAGCTTTGGATAGCGTAAGGGTTAAAATTACTATTCCCACTCCAGAGAATACAACATTAGGGAAAGTAAATACTTCATATATTATTTAAAAATTTAAAAACGAATATCTATTAATAATTAATTCAAAATAATTAAATATTTTATATAATAATTAATATATTCCAATTACTAATTAACAATAATTATTTCAATTGATCACCTATTAATACAAATTAATTAAACATTAACAATTAATTATTTAATAATTAAAAATTATTTAACAATTATTTCCAATTAAATAAATTTAAATACATTTAATTATTAAATTAATTATTAATAAATTACTTCCCACCCTATTCCTCTATGAACCCACAACCGGCTACAGAAAATAAATTATTAAAATTAACATAATTAACAATTAATCAATTAAATTAAATTAATTGGCAAATAAAATTTTTATAATTACCCATAAATACTTAATTAATAATTAATTCTAAATAAATACCAATAAATAATTTTACATATTTAATAATTATAATTTAATTACTTCCCACCCAATTCCCCTATAAACCCACAACCCGCTACAGAAAATAAATTAGTAAAATTTACATAATTACCAATTAATTAAAATTAATTACCAATTAAAATTTAATTAATTAACAAATATAAATTAAATAACAAATAATTAAAAATTACTATCAATAAATAAATGTACATATTTAATTAATTATAATTAAATTACTTCCCACCCTATTCCCCTATAAACCCACAACCCGCTTCAGAATAAAATTACGGAAAATTCATTAATTAAAATTAATTATAACATAAAAACACACTTTTCACACATATTATAACATAAAAATACACTATAAAAAATTAGATATTATTAAAAAATCGATATTTTCATCTATCTATATTATATACTTCGATATTTTAACTTTCTATATTTTTAACAGTCGATATTAAATCACTTACCTTAAAAACAATATTTTGGTTATCTATATTCTGTCCTGTCGATATTTTGTCCAGTCTATATTTACAACTCGATATTATGTCCAATCGATATTTTGGAGTCGATATTATGTCTGTGCACCACCTGACCCCTATTGGTTTGAATAAATAATCGTCACGACTCCAGAGCTATATACGTCTGTACAATTTTTGAAAATAAATGTATCTAAAACTGAGGTCTTGGTCTGAAAACAAGGAAAAAAAAGAAAACTTAGCCATTTTAATTGGAGAATTGGTCCTGGAAAATTGGAGACTGTAGATTCCTACCTTTATTTGGGGAAAGTTATTTCAAGTAGTATGAGGATTAATTCCCATATTGATCATAGCTCTTCTAAAGTAACGTTGCATGCAAATGGCCTGTACGATTGGTCAAAGACATTTTTCACATTTGCTTTTAGTTTTTAAAACTAAAATTCCCCCTACCCATGCAATTGAATCTATACCAGTAAGGGATTGAAGCTTTTTGGATAAAATCGAAAGCCAAATTTTTCGTAAACTATGTAATTTTAATACACTGGTTCCAATAGCCGCTATTAGGCTAGAATTTGGCTTGGTAAGCGCCTTTTCACTTAATTCGCAAGACAATTTTGTGTTATCTCTATCTCCTATACAATTAAAATCCTTTTTAAAGATTTCTTGTGGCTTAATTAGTTACCAGAGAGATATTAGTCTTTGCAGAATGAGAGCCAGACTGGAAACAATAGTTAAGAATGCTTCCCCGAGAGTTTCTCAGAAATATCTTAAGCCACAGTATTCGTAGATGGATTACTCTTTACCGCATGAACCTCTTACCCTTAAAGGATTTAATCGGAATTTGGTCACCTAATAGGGAAGGTGGAAAAAACTGTAACTTTTGTAATCAGGCTACTCAGAATCTCAATATTGTCTTGTTTGTATGTCCGGCTCTGATCACATTCCGACTTAGGTGGCTACGTCCTATGTTTATCCAGAATGGCATTAAAAATGTTATATCAGCTAGAGAATTTCTGCTTTGTCCAAAGAATGAAATAGTATGCACTAAACTTTTTTACTTTTTTAGGGCGTTTATGAATATATTTTAAATGGTTTTATTAGACCCCAAGTATGGTTGGCTATAGAACTTATTAGTTTGTGTTCGTGTTTTTTCATTTGTGGAAAAGTATAAATATATGTCTGTTGCTAATTCTCTGCTGTTTGCACTAACTAGGTCCCTTTTCCCATCATAAAAAGGTCTTAAGGGAAATATCTTAGCTACTTTTTGATGCACTTTTGATATTAATATATGATGCTGCTATAATTGGATTTCTTTCCTAATTGTACTCTTACTTAACAGGACCTGAATCTTTATTTTTCTAGTATAGGAGATAATTGTTTGATTGCTGCTACCCTATTGCCGCTGTAAGATGCACTTTATTCAATGATTTGTTATTATTGTTGCTATATGAAGTATTTTATTCTTCAATATGCCATTAGATGAGACCGTTTATTAATGTTAATCTATCTTTTTGTACATGTTCTAAAATCCATCATGGAGTGATTATTCTAGCTCTTGTATATTGTAGGGCTTTATTGATGTTTAAATAATATCCTAGTGGTGATTTTGAAAATCTTTTATGTCTTTTTATGATTAACCTTTTATAAATTGAGGTAATGGTGTACGTGGAATGGTTTTATTGAAGTATCGTTTTAACTGTTGCTGGGTTTATGTTATGACTAACCATGTATGTTTTAAGTGGACCTCATTAGAGATCCAAATGTTTAATAAATACATTGAATTGAATCCAACACCTTCCCTACTGTTGCACACAGGAGTTGGAATAGTAAATTATACTTTTCCAACTTCCAGCGCACCCCCGACAGCAAGTCGGGGTAAAGGTATGTGTTGTAATGGCATGCGTTTCATGGCATGTGTTGTAACTTCATACAACCATTTAAAAACAATGTGTGGACCTGAGACATGTCAACATTCTTACCGCTCAGCTAGTTGGCTCACTACTGGGATCCGTGGAATCTTGCAAATACATAGTATCCACTCACATCAGCAGTAATAATAAAACTGCGGCGATCCGAGACAAACATTATTCTAATAGCACCAGATTGGCTGAGAAAATGGTGGTACTCTGACCGTCTTCCACTGTCTCTATTATACCACAACAAATTACTGTGCAGACCAGATCTTTGACCGAATTTCAAGGCCAGATCTACCATCCAAGACTTCAGTCGCTTACTCATCATCTTGGTTACCTGTCTGCTCTGTTGCCATAGCTACTAGGGGTTGAGCTCATAATAATTTAGTGACTTTGAGGTTCATCCAGATAATGGTAGTCATGTACCTCAAATAATATTCTAAATTTTCACAGAAAGTACTGTTTTTAAAGAGTTGCATGCATTAAGCAAACCACTGCTGTAAGGCAAGAAATAAGAATGGGATGAGCTACTTGTTGTAGCCACGTCTAGATGAATTGGAATTTGTGACTTTGGCATTAGTCATGAATCTAAACTCATAACATTGAATCAGCTGAGTTAGTGGAGTGACATAAATGTTGAACAATGTAACTCTAAAGAACGAGCCTTGGGGACCCCAGGCTAGGTAGTTTAGGGTCTTGAGACACGACAAGTGATGTACACAGATTGAAACATGTCAGTCAATTAAGAGACAGTCACAGCCAGCATACCACCATTTACGCCCACAGCAAAGAACCTGGGTAGGGTGTTGAAATATTGATTACCAAAACATAGTTGACATAAATATAGTTGTAAAAATATTGTTTACATAAATATCGACACCCTATACTTAAACAGGTAAGTACATAAATATCTACTCAAAAATATCGTTGTAATAAATATAGATGTAAAAAATATCGACTTTTTAAATTAATTAAAATTACATTAAATAATAAATAAATATAAGTACTATTAACAAAATACATTACATTACTTTTATTTTTAAAGTATTGAAAACAAATTAACTACACTTTTTCATTATAAACTTAATAAATGTGTACATATACATATATTTAACACATTACTTTATATAACAACAATAATACATTAAAATATACAATATATTATTAGTTAAAACATTTGATAGCGTAGGGGTAAAAATTACTATTCCCACTCCAGGTGGTGCAACAGTAGGGAAAGCGTTGGATAGCGTAGGAGTAAAAATTACTATTCCCACTCCAGAGGGTGCAACAGTAGGGAAAGCGTGGATAGCGTAGGGGTAAAAATTACTATTCCCACTCCAGAGGGTGCAACAGTAGGGAAAGCATTGGATAGCGTAGGGGTAAAAATTACTATTCCCACTCCAGAGGGTGCAACAGTAGGGAAAGCGTTGGATAGCATAGGGGTAAAAATTACTATTCCCACTCCAGAGGATGCAACAGTAGGGAAAGCGTTGGATAGCGTAGGGGTAAAAAATACTAATCCCACTCCAGAGGGTGCAACAGTAGGGAAAGCGTTGGATAGCGTAGGGGTAAAAATGACTATTCCCACTCCAGAGGGTGCAACAGTAGGGAAAGCGTTGGATAGCGTCGGGGTAAAAATGACTATTCCCACTCCAGAGGGTGCAACAGTAGGGAAAGCGTTGGATAGTGTAGGGGTAAAAATTACTATTCCCACTCCAGAGGGTGCAAGAGTTGGGAAAGCGTTGGATAGCGTAGGGGTAAAAATTACTATTCCCACTCCAGAGGGTGCAACAGTAGGGAAAGCGTTGGATAGCGTAGGGGTAAAAATTACTATTCCCACTCCAGAGGGTGCAACAGTAGGGAAAGCGTTGGATAGTGTAGGTGTAAAAATTGCTAAATGTATTTACTCATTTATAAAATAACAAATCTTTATTTTTATTTAATTAATCATTAATTACATAATTATTCAATTAAAATGTAATTAATTCACTACATTTTCACTTAAAAATTCCTGTACACACACCTAAAATTAATTAAACAATTAACATAATGAATTACATAATTATTAATCAATTAACTATTTGAAATTAATTAACTATTATTTATTACACTATTTATAATCATTTAAAACATTAATTAATCTATTATTTTATTATATTTAAATTACTTCCCACCCTACTCCCCTATAAACCCACAACCCGCTACGGAACTATTAACACTAAATTCAACATAAAATACATTATTAACTAATAAAATACTACATAAAATGCTACTTTGACAACAAATACTCATTAAAAACACTACATTACTTATAATTATTTAAAAAACGATATTTTTGTAAACTATGTGTTTGTAAACGATATTTATTACAACTATATTAATGTTATCGATATTACTTACCTGTCTGTCGATATTCTGGTCAAACTAAATTTTTGTCATCGATATTTCTTCCTGTAGATATTTTTGTGGCGATATTTAGGTTAGTCGATATTTTTACAACAATATTCACGCTCTGTAACAAGAACCTGTAAATTAGAGTTTGGTGGCAACAATGGCTGATAAATTTAAGAGAATCCGAACCCTCTTGGACAACTATATGTCTTAAATCATCTAAACTAGCAATCAGTGTTGATTCAGTGCTGCCCAATGAATGGTAGACTAACTGATTAGAGTGCCAAAAGTTTTCAGGGAGCTAATTACCTGACAATTGATTTTGTTTCTAGAATTTTGATGGGGAGCTGGAAAAGAGATATCATTACAATAGTTACTAGAAACTACTGGGTCAGGAGTAGATGTTTTGTAAAGAGGGCGGACAACATGAACACTGGAAAGAGAAAGGTTACACAGATCTTGAAAAGTCAATCTGATGACATAAGCTACAATATGGTTCACAGTGGAGTCCATGGATAGAAAAAAGAAAGTAGATAAAAGGTTCCTTCTAGCTAGTCAGAGTCATTGAAGAGAAAGGTAAAGAAGTGCTGCACTTGGAGATAATTTTGTTCTTGAAGAATTGAGCTAGATTTTTGCAGAGATCGAGAGGTTTCAATAGATATTTTACAGCTCGTTGGGTTGCCTAGTTGTGCGAGTTGTGACTGTAATCTTCTGCATTCATATGTTGAAGTCTTTCTTTCAATCATATGCAGATCCTGCATGTTTACATGTGGGGAAAAAAATGTATTGGATGTCAGGAAATACGTAATGAAACAATATTGATGGTTTATGGGCCTGAGAAAATCGCACTATAATTTATAGTTTAAACATATGAAGCACTGAAGATGTATCCATCGCTTGGATACCCTTATGGGTGATTCGCAGCGCTATGCAAATCAAGATTGATTATAACCCTATTCTGTAGAAATCAATAGGATAGTCTGTTTTTGCTTATACCCATTCCCTGACCCCGTGTCTTACCTTCTTTAGGTCGTAAGAGTGCACCAGAGCACAGTCGACACGTATCTGGAGGACATTATCCTGAGTGCCACAGACAGCACGGCTGATGAACAGGCTCGAGAAGAAATTCAGAAGATGGCTGAGGAGATCAATGACATTGCTTATGAAATGGAGACTCGGTATGTGTACAGAAATGAGGTATCCCATTGATCTGCTCATTGAGCCTCTGAATCCATTGTAGTTTAGTTCCTATATTCCCAATAGGAACTGTTCATTTTAATAATATACACCATAGATTTGACATAGGACTGAGGTCAGTATGTCTCTATCGAGTATATTAAACTTAATTGCGTGTGCGACTAACTCAGAGGTCACTAGAAACTTCATCGAATAAACAAGAAGGGATTTGTTTCTGACAACCGCATAAACATGACAACTTTGTTTCCCTAGGACTGGAACAAATATCTTCAGAGTCGTGGAAACAATAGATAACATTTTCACTCAGTCAATCGTGCATGCTTCGTTTCTACAGAGTTGCAGAGAAATAGTGAGACGGGCGTTTTCAATAAAAGGGGTTTATTGAACAGTCTTCTTTCTCATGCAAGAGAGGTGAACTGCTACAATCGTTAGACAGAATGCAAAGTATAATACATTCAGCGAGAACAGTAGTACAAAACAATACTTTAATAGCATTGCCTGTTGCTATGAAATATATAAAAATACATACATAAATAACACAGGCTAAATATACTCAACTGGTGCTTCTAAAATACGCCTACCCCAATGTACCTAACCTAGGTCTAGTACCAGGGAAGAAGTAAATGCTGCTTAGAATAAGTTTTAGTTCTGTCAAGAATTGCCAAAGGTTTCTCTAGGTTCTGATCAGCTCCATACCTTTAGAATGAAAGTGGTTGGTATCTCTGTCTCAGGACTAGATTTCCCAACACCCCGCAAGGGGAGTCAGAAACACTGGAGCTGGATTCTCAGCAGGAGGATGTCAGCTTCTTTGTCAGTGCGCCAGCTGGAGAGTCGGCTTTCTTCAGCACTTGCTGTAGCGAGCTGCGTCGGGCAAGTAGGTAGTCGAACTGCACCGAAACACACCGTGCTTTGCTATAGCAAGTGAAGGTATATTTATACCTTGAAGGTGTTTCAGAATGCCAGCTTTGGCGTAAAGTTGGGCATATGAACGTCATGGATGAACCCCTCAGGAATAGTTGTTCATACATAATAATGAGTTTCTTGGAGAAATCAATATCCAGGCTAGGGGAAGTCCCTTCTGCTTAAGAGTCTGGTTTTCCAAGAAATCATTGTGACGTAGATGAACGGATGGAAGTAGCCATGCCTGTATTTGGGTAGCATGGGCTACGCCTAACTAAGCCTGGATTTCTATGCCTATATAAGGGCAACGCGAATTGTACCTATATAAGGGCATGAATCAGGAAAATTCCTTCGGAATCTATAATCGACCACAACACCATGGGGCTTTAATTTTAAGTATTTTGAAGTCCTGTACAGCCAGACTTTGGGAATGAGGTAAGGTAATCCAGAAAAGAGTGATCTTTTACAGTGGTAAGAACACTAGTCAATTTTCTTACTCCAGTAACACAGCACATAGAGGCAGATTATGGGGTGAGCTCCATCTTGAAAGGGTACATTGTATCCAAGCCTTTACAAAGAGACAAGCAAATGGGTAAGATACAGTTGGGAGGATAAAAAGAAGACCTGTTCAGTGTTACAAAGGGAGATTATAATGTATAACTTATCAAAAGTATTGAAAAACTGTTTTTGCAGGAATGAAAGTGTGATGTGCCTGATGTAAGTGATCTTAGAATAGACATATATTGTTGTTTGGGGATAATGGGGTCCTGGGAAGACTGGTAAAGCGCATGCAAAACATATTACTACCCACAATGGAAACTGGAATCAGGAATCACAATTAGTATACTTCCTTTTAAATCAGTAACCACCAGTATGAAATGAATGAAATGAAAAGGGGTTTTATAAAGCGCGAACAGTTGCCCTGAGACGTCCAGGCGCTGGTAGGTAGAAGAAACTTCTGCTGGGGTGGATCGCTGGTGGGGTGATTTTATTTAGATATTTTTTTGGTTGAAGAGGAAAGTTTTCAGTTGTTTGCGAAAGGTGAGCAGGTTGGGGATGGATCTTAGATGGAGGGGGAGAGAGTTCCATAACTTGGATGCGTTAAGGAAACGGAGCGACCTCCTGATCTGGCTCTTCGTATCTGTGGCGGTACAAAAGGGGGTGGTGATGGACGGAGCATCTGAATCAATGAAACACTCACACCCAGTCAAAAGATCTGGGTTTAATCCATCACCGTTCTTTAGCCCACTCTGCCACCCCAGTTCAGACATGGCTATATGCAAATCAGTCTGACCCTGTGCCTCATGGGAACAGTCCAGCCCGAACTGCCAAGCCATGTCTTCCCTGGACCAGAAACAAGCTTCCGAGGACCGGTTTCTGGCATTCCAGCCGTCTTCAGCCGGGCTTGCTTGAATCCAGTGGCAAAGTGAGCAAGGGACTCACGTCTGAGCATACCCTGCCACACTTATGGCGGCCAAAAGCTGTACAAAAGGGGGTGGTGGTGGACAGAGCATCTGAATCAATCAAACACTCACACCCAGTCAAAAGATCTGGGTTTAATCCATCACCGTTCTTTAGCCCACTCATATCTGTGGGACAACAGTTAGAAAGGCTTTCGATGAGCGGAGTTCTTTTTTGGGATGGTATGGGGTGATCAAAGAATGATTGATCGCCGGCCCCGATTTCCAGAAGGCTTGGTGGGTGATGGACATGGCCTTGAATTTGATCCTCTCCCTAACAGGGAGCCAGTGCAAAGATTTCAGACCAGGCCCTATAGAGTTTCTACGGGGAATTCCGAGGAGGGTGCGTGCAGCGCAGTTCTGGATCCGCTGAAGTTTGTCTAAGCAGTATTCTGGGGACCCCAAATACAGGGCGTTGCTATAGTCTATACGAGACTGGATTAGGCCCTGCATAACTACCTGTTTTGCCTCAAAAGGGAGGAGTGGAAGGATTTTTTTCAGCTGCCTAATCAGACCGAAGTAGGTTGCTGACACTTTGGTGACTTGCGTGTTAAATGTCAGGGTTTTGTCTAGCCATACTCCAAGACTCTTTATGTTGTCTTTGGGTGCAGGAGGATCGCCTAGGCTAGGGGGCCACAGAAGCTATAGGGTGGAGGGGGCCAGAGGGCCGAGGAGCATCAGCTCGGTCTTGTCCCCGTTAAGCTTTAGGCATGAGCTTGTCATCCAGCTCTTTACCTGCTCCAGACAGGGAATCAGGTTGGTCTGTGATTGCTGGCTATCCTTATGTGCAAGAGAGACCACTGGCTGAGTGTTGTCCGCATAGGTAACGATCGTAATGCCATGCGGACGAACAATCTCTGCAAGTGGTCTCATGTATGCATTGAAAAGCGTGGGGCTAAAATGGGGAGCCTTGTGGCACCCCACACCCCAGAGGCTTGCTTGAGGAGACTGAGGCTCCTTCAAAGACACTGAAGGTACGGTCTTTTAAAAACGATTTAATCCAAGCTAGGGCTTCTCCCGATATTCCCAGGCTTAGTATACGGTGGAGGAGGATTTGATGGTTCACCGTGTCAAATGCGGCGCTCAGATCAAGGAGGATCACTGCCACTGCTCTTCCCTGATCTAAGATCCGGCTTACCTCCTCTGTAACCGCTACCAGGGCCGTCTCTGTACCATGCTTGGGCCGGAAGCCAGTCTGGGTGGTGTCCAGCAGATGGTTGCTCTCGAAAAACTTAGTTAGACAAGTATTAATATGCTTTTCGAGGAGTTTGCTTGCCCAGGGGAGTAGTGAGATGGGTCGATAGTTATTGAGGTTGCGAGGGTCGAGATTAGGTTTTTTTAGGAGTGCACGCACCCTGGCATGTTTCCATGTTAGTGGGACTGTGCTGGTTGTTATCGAAGAGTTCAGCAGTTCCAGTAATGTGGGGAGAATTACCTGTCCTACTGAGATCAGTGTGTTTGGTGGCGCAGGATCACAGGGTGAGCCGGATTTTATTTGGTGCATTAGCGAGTCTAGTGTTACTGAATCTAGTTGTGGGAGGTAGGCTGGTACCAGGGGGCTGTTTTATGATGTCTTTTTGATCTGGTGGTGCCAAGGGGTAGTGTGGAGCCTAGCGAGCTCGTGATCCAGCTGTTGTACTCGATGTTGCCTTTTGAGGGGTCGCCGTTGAGTACAGGTTTGGTTGTGTTGAGATCGCTACCCCATTTTTCCAGACAGAGTTTGGACCAGTTCCTCGATCTAAGGGGGAAGTGAGGGGATGGAGCGCACTTGCGTATGGTCCAGGTGAGTGGAATGAGGAAGTGGCCAGTCCATGGGAGACTGCTAGTTGGGGGCAGTTGCTGAACACGGGATCTAGTAAGTGGCCTTTTATATGAGTGTAGGAAGGAACGAGCTGTTCTAGTTCGATTGCCGCTAGACTAGCTATTAGTTCGTTGGCGACATTGTCCTGTGTGTTGTCGAAGTGTATATTAAGGTCGCCTAATACTGTGAAATTCGCCGATGAGGTGGTTAGTTCGGCCACGGTATAAGGTAGTGCAGCGGGGAACTGTTTAAGCGCTCCGGGGGGGGGGGGGCGGTAGATGAGGATGCCCGTGAAGATTTTGTTGGAGGAGAAGTTAATGGCAAAGTGCAAACTTTCACAGTCTGCGATGGGCTCTGAAGTACACCGGCAGGTGTAGGGGTCTTTATAGATGATGGCGAGCCCCCCGCCTTTTCCCTGGGCGCGGTCCAGGTGGGCAATCTGGTAGCCTGGTGTGAATATGAATGTATTATACCTAGTTTGAGGTGCTGTATAAAAGGTACTTTGTTGCAAACATTCTGAGGGTGCTTATGCCTTGTCTTTGTGACCTTTCAGCAACTCCTTTATCCCTCAGCATGTCCTGCACACATATTCAGATCTCTCCTGTACCCTAAATCTGTGATTGGGTTTTATTTGTTTTTGTGATGGTTTAGCTCATTATCTCTGTTTAGCACTTTATCCATTGCCTGGTCTGCTGTGACCTGAAATCTGCCCGTTGGTGGGGGTAAGGAATTCATAATGACACCTGTGAGGTTTTAAAGGCCTGCTGAAATGTATGATGAATTAATATATCACCAGCCAGTTGGAAATGTTACGCTGCTTTTTATGCTGCTACCGCCAAAGTCTTATCCAACAGTTTGTTCTATCACATTACACAACAATGCCTATCAGCATATGCTGCTTAGCAATTACACTAGGTAAAAGCTTAGAGTTCACATATGATTTTTTTAAAATTAAACTATAGGGAGTTTTCTAAACGATTGTTCATCCTTGCTAGGAAATAGGCAAGGGCATTAATATTAAGATAACTGCTTTTCCATCTTGTTAAATTGTGATGATCGCCTTGAAGACTGCCCACAATTCCAAGTGAAGTCTCTTTGTGTAAGATCCTGTTCCTTTGTAGAGCACCCAGGAGGTCCCTGCCGATTAAGTGGTCACTCTATGGTAAACAGAAAACCAAGGAGGTCTATCTGGGTTCTCTGGACCTGAAGTTGCCTCTGAATTATTGACTGTTTCCTCTTACAATAATAAGTAGCGTGAAAAGTCTTGGTTCCCACGCAGGGGATCTTCATTTATAGTCTTAAGCAGTGAACTGTTCTGTTGTGTGGGACCTATAAGCACTTTTAAGCAATACGTGCATTTAACTTTTTTCCCAAAAAGTACATTTTTCACTACAAAACTTTACTTTTTAAAACAGACTAATGCAGGAAAGAAGTCACTTTAAAATCAGCAAATGGCAGTATTTCAGGAAAGCGGCCAGAAAACTCTTTCATAAACGTTTTCAATGGAGTGGTGAAAGAAACCAATGGAGCAATGTAGTCAAATAGACAGTAGCCTACAGAGGCTGGAAAACGGTCACCCGTCTAATATCCTTTTATGCCCTACCAGTGGCAGTTAGGTCACTTCTTTATTCCTGTCCTGGTGATACGATCCTGGAGGACAGAGTCTAACCTTTTACCTTTTTTTCTCTTTTGCAACCTTTCAAACTCTTCAAAAACTAACTTTAGGAGGAGAGTATTTGTTTTCAGTTTTCTGACAGAAATTAAAAAAAAATTCCCTCATAAAATGCCATCCTATGGGAGATGCAGGCCCTCACCATATGTACAATATTTGCTTTTCCAATTCTCATCTTCCTGAAGTCTGTTCTTTCTGTTAAAAAATGCTCAAGATGACTTTATAGAACAGAGAAAAGATAAACCTGTTGCGTGCCTCAGCTTTCAAAATGCCTTCTCTATGCTACAGTAGTAAAACGCCACAGGAGTATAACCCATAGACCTGGTTGAGATCTGGGTGAGTACAAAATATATGATGTCATGAACACATTCAACAAATAATTTGGAGTCTCTCTCTTTTGTTCTCTTCCTGTCATGTCTTGTACATACATATATATTCGGGCTCACTCCCGTTCCGCTCCCCTGTTCATTACCTCTCTTGTTTCTTCTCATGCCCCTGTCCGCACTCTTCGCTCCTCTTCTCTTTCTCTTCTTCATATCCCTCGCTTCTGTAAATCCAGAACGGGGGGCACCCGATTCTCAGTCCTGGCCCTCCAGTTCTGGAACAGTCTTCCTCTTTCCATCCGCTCCATCCCCATCTACACTCACTTCCGCAAAGCTCTTAAAACTTTCCTCTTTTCTCAGGCATTCCCTTCTTAATCTCCTTGGGTCCCCTCTGTTGAGTTCTGATCAGGTCCCCAGCGTCAGGAAGCCGCTCGGCCACCGTGCGCTCTATTAAATACTTTATTCATTCATTCATTCATTCATTCATATTAATTTCTACTGAATCCGGTTGAGACATTGTTGTTAGTTTTCTTCTCTATGCTCCAGGCGCATCCATTCCAGGTTTCTACTTTTCCTGCTTCTCCTGTGGCACTGGCATCACCAGAGCCTATAGATCCATTCCCATATTGTCTTACACCCCCTACCGCTGCGATAGGGTTGTATTCTAGGATATCATCAACACATAGGAAAGGATCTTGCTTTTTGATAAAGCATTCCAGAAGTCCACATCCTCTGTGTCATCCTCATTCCAGATTAATAAATCCAACACCTCATCGCTCAAGAACACAGTGATGGTTCTGCACAATGTTCCATACAAAATCTTCAGTTTTAAAGGTTTGAGAGTATTTTCCAGCCTTTACTGAGTCCCCTCCTGCTAAAGTTTCACTGATTGACAACATAACAGCATTTAATAAGGCAATCGACAGAGGACATAGGAAGCTCAGTATTCCAGTCTGAACAACTCGACCCAGTACATCTGTCAAGTTTCCAAGTGAAGACCGATGGAATATCCAGGAAGTACTTCACAAGTGGTTCAGTTCAGGCGATCAGTCCAACAGCAGGCAGGCTCTTCTGATCTGGCTGACAACTGTGGTCATAGCATAGGTTTATTTTATTCTTCTTGGGTATGCTTTACGATTTTGAACCCAGAGGCTCAACCAATAATTTTTAAATCAACCTTTGTCTGGTAACACTGCTTTCGGCCCCTATGTAGGTGACAGAATGCAGTGAATGTAGGAATCTTGCAAGACATTGGGTTTGGAGAAGAAGAGTACCCAAATATCAGAGTATTCATTTCCCTTAATGGCTACAGCAATACTAGCAGTGCCAACAGGCATTCCAAAAGGAGCACCTATTCCAGAGCAGTCTGCATCATGGCTGCACACTGCTGCTTGCTGGTGGAAGCTATCTGATTCTCAAAAGTACAGCAACATAACATCATTTTGGAACTCCCTCCCTTCCTCCTTCCGTCACTGCCCTTCCTATGAATGTTTTCGCAAGACATTGAAAACGTCCCTCTTTAAAGCTGCATTTGAGTAAACCTCGGCCCTTGTCCGTCGCATCTGTTATGAGCGCCAAGAAACCGTTTCGGTGAACGTGCGCGGTATAAGAATTTTTTTAACATATAACATAATGAAAGATTAACCATGCTTCTCTGAGCAAGCTGCAGACACTGAATTGGGACCAGAAATGTCAGCTGCAGGTCATTTAGTAAGCCTCTAACTAAAGATCTTGGTGATTGTGTAAACACTGATATGGTCTAGAGAAGAAGGAATTCCCTCATTGTCTTTATTTTATTCACCATAATTTATATATATATATATATCTACAACTACATTTATTCATATACTCTACTCTAAAACTTAGCTTTAATATAGTAATAAAGCCTTTTTAAATTATGTTGTGCAATTCTTGTGTGTGCATTCTTCAAGGAAAGGCATTCCAGTAACCCACAAATAAATAATATGTATTCCTGACCGTCTCTTGTAGGATTGATTGCTGCCCGATACACAATATCTCCTGTTAATGTGTTGATCCCAGCCTGTCTGTTTCTGCTGCTCAAGTTGGCAAATAGGTTCAAACCTATGCTTGTCTAAGAGTCAAAGGGCATCTCCATATTTACAGACGGACCTGTAAAAACATATCAGTCATACGGCTAAAAACAACACAGGCCTGTCAGATTTCATCCTTGGTGGGGGTCATTGGCAATATGGCCTGAATGCCCAACTGCAGATGAAACCTGTGGAACGGTGGCTGAAAGATCAGGGGTGCTAATATTCAGGCAATGCAGATACAGTCTGACTCTCTCACGGGCTGAAATTCAATCTCTTTTCTGGTGTAACCAATAATAATCTTATAAAAGAGCTCCCCTTTCATCAAAGTATTTCAACTGTGTTGGACCTGGAGTTATTAGGCCACATAGGGTAGCTTTGCACAGAGTAGCTAAGACTAAACTTCTGAGGTATCAAGGTTAAGCTTGCGTCACACCATTCAGTAATCCAGCGTTCATCCACTTAGAAAAAAAATAAGGACACTACACCAGTCTTGGAAAAATACGGGCTGTTTTATAAAATCTCTACGAAGTTCTCTTTTTACTTATCAGCAGTGTTACAAATAACGCTCTACTTCAGTTCATTAGCAAAATGCACAATCACATAACTCGCATTAAAACCAGCAAAGTGCAGTACACAACTTTTGTTGAGGTAATTAGTGAACTTGGAGGTTTCTTGTAACCATACACGTTAATGCTTTACCCCAGAGGATTCAGTGCTATAACTGGAAGGTTTCAATCACTTTTCAACAATTAGCTCACTAGAACTGGGCTTCACAGTGTGGTATCTGGACTTAAACAAGCAAAGTATTTCAATACTCATCCAGCCATAAGGCTGGGTCTACACCTCCAATGTATTTACAGTTTGTTCCAATGACTTTCCTGGGTGTTTAACGACTTCTGAGGGCAAGAATCCCTTCTCAACTCAGGTTTCCCTTTTTCCAGTACAGCCCTGCGAACCTGGCAGTAAATCACACCCTCACCGTAATGGCTGTAGAAAAAGATAACCCCACTACAATGAAACAGTCTTGAATGCCCTCAGTTGCACTTCTTCTCAAGTAATGCCAGAAGCGCTAGAGGGAAAACGAGATTGACCCAGGCTTCACTGTCTGATTCACCCCACCAATCACAGTCCGATAGGTTACTCGGTCTCACCCCTCCCGTTTCCCACTGGAGGCAACCACAAGGCCCACTTAGCCCAGGGCCCCCCCTTCTTCACTTCTTAGTCTTACCGGGTTCAGTCAAGATCATCCCGGTCAGCTCCCTCGTCAGCGCGTCCTTTACTGAGCACGACGCGGCTATCCACGGGAGTTTCCCGGCCCTGGCTCGGCAGACTCTTCTCAGCACACCAAGCCGGGGTTTCCTCGCCTCTCTCCCGTCACTTCTCCCAGCTCCGTCGGAAGAGAGGGAGGGTGCTTCCGCCTGGCTTCAGCGGCTCCGTCCTCGATGTCGGGCTGCACAGCTGATGGTCTCCAGGCCTTCCCCACGGATTCTCCTCAGCAGGGGCCCGCAACGAGATGGCCGGACTTCCCAAAAGCTGTTATCTCGGCTAGCAGGAGGTTCTTGCTTCACGGACCCTTTTTCCTCTGACTGTTTTTCAGGCTCGGCGACAGAGTCTTTACTAGTTCCCTTCCCGCCTCTTCCTAGCTCCCTGAAGGATTCGCCGGAGGGGACACAAGGTAGAAGGGTCTCCCAGTCAGACTCCTCTCCCAAGGAGGATTCTCCCGCTAGCTGCCCACAGTTCTCCGCTGGCGCTTTAGGAATATACCTGGCAGGCCCTGCGAAGTTTAGGGAATTAGAGGCAAATTCCCCCCAGGGTCGGGCTTAGTCGATAGAAGGGGGGCACGTCAACCAATAGCGCAGCCGGCCCAAAGGTCGATCTTTACACTAATAGTGCGCCTTCCTCCCCACACTACCGCTTCACTCCTCACCCAGTTCTCACATGTTCTCTGGTCACTACTAAAATGGCTGCCCAACATTCCGCCTTATATAGGCTGACCCAGGAATGTCCAGAAGGGTCCAGAGGGTTCTGGAACGTTCCTATGCTAACCTATGGGTCAAGTCCCTAAGGTGGCAGTTGTGGCAGTTGCTGGCCACCATTTTGTGGGTCTTGTAAATCCATCAGAAAGGCGCCTAGGCCTCAGGGAAAAAGACTATGAGGGCAACGGGCACCTAACCCCTAGGTCAACACCTGAAAAATCCAGTAGACATCAAAAAGAATAAAAAGATTGAGGGGCAAAAAGGGGACAAAAGAAATAAATAAGTAGGAGGGACCACCAAAAGGCTGACAGGTCTAACAAACTGTAACTATTGTGATAGCGTCTTCAGTTCTGGTTTGGGGAGGACACATAAGTATTCTTCACACACAAGGAAAATGGTCAGAAAAAGAGAAGATCTATTGTATCATCCTGCTAGATAGAGAGTACTCTATCTGGCTCTCAAGTCTTTTCTTCCAAGCATCAAGACGAATTCTGCTTGTACAGACTGGCAACAAACACAGACTGGCAACACGGTATACGTATTATCTCAACGCAGATTAGGGAGGGATACAATCCAGAATTCTCTCAAGGCACAAATGATATGAAAATGCCTGATTGGGAGGAACTTACAAATCACCACTGTTTACCTCACTTGTGCCAAAAATTTGAAAGTGAACTCTCTAAGCAGGGCATTTTATGAAAATCACAAATGGGTACTGTAGGGAAGTGCCAATTTTGACATGGTTAGCCCCTACATTTTTCCTGGAACATGATGTATTTTCCACTGAAAGTGCACTGGGTCCCTGACAACCAGCTCCCCAGTGTCAGAGCTCTTTCCCAAAACTGTACCACAATTGGCACTACTTCAGCAATCCCTGTAAGTCCCTAGTAAATGGTACCCCTGGTACCTAGGGCATTGGGACTGAAGAGGGTCCACTAGGGCTGCAGCACAAATTGTGCCACCCTTGGTACCCCCTACAAGATCATTCAAACTGGCATTGCCAGCTGTGTGTCTTGGTGCAGAGAATACTGAAGAGTCGACATGGCACACATCCCTGTGTGCCATGCCCACAGACTCCGCATGAGATATAGGTTAATCAGCCCTACTGCGGGCTATATTGCCCTAAGGCAGAGTGCACTATACCACATGTGTGGTCAAATCTACCTGAGCATATACAACCCTACAATATCTATGTCTGTTTTTAAATATTGTAAGTGCCCAGGGAAACCACAGAGAGTATATGGGCTGGACGCCCATCATTATTAGTCCTCAAGCTCCATGATGGCTTCACTGTACCCAGAAATGTTTGGTACCAAACATCTCATCTTAATAAATCCACACCAATGCCAGTGTTGGATTTATTATTACATCGACACAGAGGGCACCTTAGAGGTACCCCCTGAAAACTTACCAAGCACTTGTGTGGTCTCTGACTAGTCTTAGCCAGCCTACCGACACCGGACATGTTTCTGACTTCATGGGGTGAGAGCCTTCATTCTCAGAGGCCATGGACAATGCCTGCTCTGGGCGCAGGTGCTTCGCATCATTGGCATTCCAAGGTAGGAAAATTCAGAGGCGCCTTTGAAATGCAACCCAGACATCTCCAGATAGTTGTGGACAAGCAACCCTTCTGTCCTGCTCCACATTCGGCGGAAAGAAGGGTGTGAATAATAGTTAGATTAGGAGATGTGCCCACATTCAGCCAGCACTACCCCTAAGGTGTGGCAGGCGATGTGGACCCCCCTTTTCCAATCCTCCATCTTGGGATGGAAGGAATTAGCCTATCATGTTCAGGGTGTGCCCCTTCCCACAAGAAGTGGTCACCTAGAGGGTGTAGTCACCCTAAGGGTAGGTAGCCCATTTGCTACTACCTGGTACTCCCCTTAATGCCCCTAAATTTAGTATTTAGGTGGCACCCCTGGACCCTGAGCTTCAGATACAATGGACCTAACAAGACAACAGACAAAGAAGAGCTGCTGACCTGAGAACAGAGTACCCGCTGCAGAATTGTGGTGCAAAACCCTGCCTTGTTCCTCAAAGAACTGGACCATCATGGTCTGATGTCTTGTCCTGCTGCTGTGAGGCCTCCAAGAACCCCAGAGCAACTCCAGCTCTTTGGCAATCGCCAGAGATCTCCCTTGGAGTAGAGGAGCTAATCCCCTGCAGTCCGCAGGCACCAAACACGCAGAGTCTGGTTTATAGACTTGCCAATCCCCAGTGACCCCAACGCAGCAACCGAACCAGAAGAGGTATACCAGCCCCGGATGGTCAGATCCATCTCCTACTAGGTGTGAAGACACCAGGACCAATTGGAGCCGTGCCATACCAATACCCGGGTACCAGACCTCCCATCAACCTACACAGAGATCAAGAGTCCAATCTGGACTCCAACTGCCCAAGAAGTAAATACCAGTCAAGAGACATCAGAACCCCAGATACGCACTGTTTGAGTGGCCCAGCTGTCCGGAAATCGCCCCTGCAACCTGCTTGCCCCTAAACGTGAGGCCCACCTTGACTCAAAGAGCCGTCTGACTTACCTGCTCTGCACTCAGCCCACCTGGTTTGGGTACCGACAAGCCAGCTTTGCTCCAGTGGTCCTGACGCCCTTGCAACCTGATCCCTCGTTTGGGGTCCACCGGACACACCTGTAAGTCCCCTTGTGCAGCCTGTTTTGAGGTGGCCCCCTTCTTCGTAGTTCACTAGCTACCAACAACCTCAGCACTCTGCTCCCGGCCGAATCCGTGAACCTCCCAACGATCTACTGGTGGAACATTGTACCTTCGCCTGCTGCTACCCTAAATCTTGATGGTGAGCCCCTACTCACCCTCAACTGTACGGTTTTATATAAATGTATTTGTTTTTTTCCATAATATAGCACAACAGTGAGCTATTTTCCGAACTTTAAAATATCGCAACTAAAAAAGTACTTAACTATGAACAAAGTTCTTGGTCTTAAAAAATATATAAAATTCAGTGTCATATTTCCAAATTGGTCTCTTTTATTCTTGAGTGTGTCTCATTTATTACCTCTATGTGTAACACAAATGCTTAGCACTACCCTCTGACAAGCTTAACTGCTCGCCCACACTACCACACATAGGGCCAGATGTAGGTATCCAAATACCGGTCGGAAACGGCCGAAAATACAGATTTTTGGCCGTTTCCGACCGGTATTTGGACATTGGTGTGTAGGGGTAGCAAAAACATACAGATTCGGTAAATTTACCGAATCGGTAATTTTACAGAATCGGTAAAATTACCGATCGGTAAAATTACCGAATCTGTAATTTCTTATGTAGGTAGCACTTTAAACAGTGCTACAGGGCCTTTAGAATTTGTTATTTACCACCTATTACCATTGGGTGGTAAATATTGAATTCCTGAGTACACGCACATCTGTGCATGTACACCTGTGCCATGTGACACACATACATGCCCTAAGGGCCCTTAGGGCATGTATGTGTGCCACATGGCACACAAGCCAGAAACAGGGGTATAACAGGGTGTCAAAGTGACCCCCTGACCCCCTTGGCAATTCGGTATTTGCTATTGATTCCTATGGGCTTCAAGGCCCATAGGAATCAATGGCAGATACCGATTCGGTAATTACCAAATCGGTAAATAACGAATCCTACCGATTCGGTAAAAAGTACCGAATTTTTACCTACATCTTATTTACCGATTCATAAATACCGAATCAGTAAAATTCGGTATTTATGAATCGGTAAATAAGATTTACCTACATCTAGCCCATAGAGTGTTAGTATTATCTATTCTTGCCTCTGTATACCAATTGGAGACTAACTAGACTTTCTGCACAATGTACTTAATTTTAGTGCACCGTATAGAGAGCCAACTTCCTACAGGTACTAAATGACACAGTGTTGCACAACATATTTTTTAAGTGTGGTTTTCCCTAGGTGGATTTGTTCACAAACACACAAAGTAAGAAATGCCCAAATGATGCATCCAGGTTTTACCATCCTGGGGTATTCCCTTTTGGTAAGCTGCTTGAAGAGCTTTGTGTACACAAGTTCTACATACCCTGTATTCTATCAGTCATCATCAAGCTAATAAGCGACAAGGTTTGAATGATGCTGATTACACTGGAATGGACGCATCAATAGTAGTTCTCCAACTGCCGACATCTTTCGGAGTGCGCACACAAGTGACAGTCATGGAGACTAGATCTCTAGTTCACGACCAGATCCTGCACCACATCCTCTATCGTTGAACTTGCCAGCTTGACTCCTGAACTCTTGCAATATGGCTTCTCAAATCTTCCACAAGATTGACTAGACATTTGAAAGGAAGCTAGGCATCCATCCACCTGGACATCCTATGCTTTTAAATGGATGAAATACTACATCTGGTACAACCAGAAGAACATTGACCCAATCAGACGCCAGGAAGAAGCAGCACACACATATTTTCCCTACTTGGCATAAACTGAAGTTTGCTTTGATAAAAGTGCACCTTTAAGCCATTATTACCACTTTTTTAATGTCCCTCTCTAGTGAGTGATTTTCTGTAAGGCAATGATTATCCTGGTGTCTTTCCTTCCTCGCCCTCACAATACTACCACCCCCACACGATGGCCCAAACACGACGAGGCAGAAGACATAAAATACAACAGCACCTAAACTGCTTTTTTCGCAAATCGTTCACTTGCCCTAAATAGTTTGCCACCTTCATGGGTGTTTTAAAAGAATGATAAATAATTGTAAAATATATATTTTTAAAGTTTGAAAGGAAACATTTATCAAAATCAATGAGACATTGCAGTCTTGATTAACAAGAGAACGTGGTTATCTTTTATTGCATTTAGACTTTTAAAATCGTTCTAAGGTTTTGATGTCCTGATATATAACAAAATGTTGTGCCATTTCTTGTTGAATATTCAGTAAAACTCGACTGCAATCAGAGGAGATCGTGGCAGAGCTGGTCTACAGTTTCCTCATCCCAGAAGTGCAGAAAAGGTCTCTTAAAGAGAGGGGTGAGTATTTGAACATATAATACAGCGACAAAGGGTCTCAATGGAGTGTGGTCCTCCCCAGTACTGTTTACAGGGTCCCCTAAGCTCGGGTGTGGGTAATGTTAGTGACGTTAAGTGGGTGTGTTTGAAAGCAGAGATGGATTCGTCACTACCTCGTCTACAGTTTCCTCAGTCCCTACTGTGCAAGAATTGCCCAGGGTGTGGCTTACACTAGAACTGTGCGAAATCTCTTAAATCTCGTGGCTGAAAAAACATGAATATTCTTCACACCCACACTTTTTACAGACCTCATCTTCCGCTCTATGTTCTCGATCTACCTGTACAAACCAAAATAGTAATGCCATCTTATGTTGATGGTGATTCTGATTGTGGAGTTGATTTCCTCGTTTTTAGATCTCGCTGAAGCTATCCCGTTAGGGATGCTTTGGTGAGATTAAAGTAAGGGCTTTCAAAAGTGCACCCAAAGGCGGATTGCCTACAGTGCATGTGAGCCGGGTGCGTGCACATCGTACACCATTTGTCAGCTTCCTCGGCATCAGACTTCAAAGGAATCCGCTCCCCTGCCCACCCCCCCATCAGACTTCAAAGGAGTCCGTCCCCCCCCGCCACGCAATGCCAAGAGCTTGTTTTCGAAGTAATTGGCACCAGCCCATATTATTAGTTTCTTTGACATGTTCCACGTCTCGTTACTCCGCTCCCTAATACACGTCAATCAACTTATTTCATGGCATTTCCCCCGTCATTCGCTCCCCTTCCTAGGACCCCACGCCCCCCTCCCTAATACACGCCAATCACCTTATATCATTTACAAAAAGCGCTCATCCCACAACGCACTTTAACTTAAAAAAAGTGGCAGCTTTATATTTACAAACAAAAAAGCGCTTGCTGCAAGCCGTTACATCACTTTAACTTTAATTATGTTTATTTGTGCAATGTGCAACACTACGCTTCACATTTAACATTGCGGCCCTTCCTTTGTTTAGTGCTGCCCAGTTTGCCGAAATTAACTTTTAAATCATTCTTTTTATTTCCACCACAGCGCAATGTCCTGCATTAACTTTAACAATGGCAGCGGGCGCTTGCTCCCCCGTTCCACGCCTTGGCTACAACTGCTTAGGTCACGATTTATATTAACAAAAAGGGCTTAAGAAACCTGATTTCACTGGGCTGTCCTTAATTATCCTTACAGCAGTCGATCTATTTTTACCTTAACCAAGACCCGCTCCCCCAGCCGCCATGTTGCTCTGAAGGCGCCTTGTATGGAGATAGAGGGCCACCACCAAGACTACAGAGGCTCCTCTAATCTAGAGGTTGTGCCGCCAGAGACCATGCTGACTGCTCCTAACTCCAAGGAAGCTCCAGGGCCACTGAGAAACCTGCAACTACACTCCACAAGCCTCCTGTGGTTCCGTTGGTCTGACTGTTAGTTTGAGAAGTGTGGCTCACTGATTAGAGCGGCAGACCCTGATGCAGAGGTCTGGCCCGGGACCAGGGTTCAATTCCCGACGCGGCAGGGTCCTGAGCCCAAAATGTCCACGGACTCGATAATTCTCGCCTCGGTGCCTATTCTAATCATGGGGTCCCACGCTGCAACTCTGGGCAATAGCTTGCTTAATCTCCACTACGGCGGCCCACCCGCTGCGGGATGCCTGGCTTTCACCTTGGGGATGCCCAGTAGGGGTTATCTCACAGGGAAAAAGCCAGGACGGGTTCCCAAGGCAAGCGCCTTGATGACTTTGGGTGATACGTGCGATATATAAGTCGCAATACATACAATACAAGCTTTAACTTTCTTGTACATAGTCTGGGAGAGAATGATTTTTAGTGTTACAAAAGTTTCTTTTCCACCAAGCATCAAATTAATGTTGCAGCAAAAGTGATAGGAAGTGGGTTATTTGTTATTGCTTTGAATTCCAAACTTTTATGGAGCATGATTTTCGATGTCTCAGAGATAGTGCAGACTTCCGTTGTGCACAATACATTATTCTGCAGTTGATGCCTATCGTGTGCAGTCCAGATGGGAAAGCAACATGTCAGATTCGTTGTGTTAGTGAGTGGAGTATCCTCTGAGTATTGAGTGTCTTTTCGCAGCAGCTCAGGGCAGTGCTTACACTTTACTTAATCTCCCCAACGACATTTCCCCTTCCCCGGAATCTGCATTTAAATAACTACAGGCGTTTCCAGGCAGGGGAGCAGCTCTCACTGCTATTGTGCTTTGCACCCCACAAACTGGGTAAAAGTGAACTTTAATGCAGTTTTAGCAAAACACCGTCTTCAACTCTCCCTGCAGCTTGTTTTTTGTAGGCACGCGGAGATTACGTGATTTGCCCAGAATCACAGGCTGTTGAGTCTGCGCCAAGATTATTCAGTCCTTGCTCTTTAGTCTATCAGGTTTAAAAAGGCTCGGCACCGCAGGAAGCGGCCTCTTGTGCATTTCTGAGTTATTTTGCTGACCCACGGGTTCTCCAGTGATCCACCTCCTCCTCCTCGGGAAGCAGAACAGGCAGTTCCCTGACTAGAATGGCGGTCTCTGCCTGGCTTTGGCGCAAGCATCAGCCAACCAGAGATCCCCATTTCTAACAGGGGCTGTTTCTTACAGGCTTCATTGCTCTCTGCCAGGACGAGCACTGTGTAATTATTCTATGTCGTATCTGAAACAAACCTATTTTTACAAAGTAATTGTAATTAATTTAGTGTGCTCGTGTGTATGACCCAGCAGTTTGTGCGCATATAGAAATAAATAAATAAAAATCTCCTTTTATATAATTTTCCTATAGTTATCTTAACAGCGCAATTTTTCTTTTTCTGTTGCAAAAAATGTTGACAACTCTATCTTTTTTTTTGGTTTAAACCTTTTTCTTTTTCTCAGGGAAAAAACACTCTGGTTTCTCTTTGAGATCTGAAGAGGGCACGGGAATACAAACACTACAATATGCAGAATAAAAAAGAAATATGTTGCAACAAAACCCCTTTTGAAGATACTATTAGTAGTTATATGAACCAACTAGCAGCCCGTCCCGACGTTGTCCGGGTATGAATTGCTGCCGGCCAGTAGTATATTGTTTCGTAGGATTTCATTTTGATAGCATTTCTTATCTGTGACAGGCCTGTGAAACGCTCCGATTCACAGTGCACTGCTGATGCACTTAAGAGTGCGCGTTCAGTAGTGTGTGACCTCGAGTTTCCCTACTTTATTTTCCTTGCAATATTATATAGCGCGAACTCGACAACATGGCATGAGCACAATTTACATTACAGAACAACACATTCATTTGTGGTAGGCACGGGGAGGCAAAGCGATTTGCCTGGAATCTCAGGATGTTGAGCTAATGCCGAGATTCAAACGTAGCTCCCCATCTCTAAAGTTCGCAATTCTAGAACTTGTGGTGGGAGGTGTGTCTAAAAGTGTATGTCGGTGCTGGGCATCAATGAGAGAGACCTGTGCATTTTTCCAATTGGTGGTGAAAAAATATGAGTATGTTGCTGGAGATGTGGGCCGCCGTGCCACCAATGTACTTACGGGGGAGGCTAAACACCCACTATTCCGCAAATTTCTTTCCGTATACCATCACTCTGCATACTTTCATTACGAAAGTACCATGACTCCGCAATGCCATTATAACGCATGGCATTACATTTTATATGCTTTTACCACGCATACATTTACAACTAAATTCGTTGTAAATGCATGAATGGTAAAAGCATGTTTTTTTAAAATGTTTGGATAAGGCAAGTATGGGTATAGGGGTATATATTTTGGGGTATTGAGGTATATGTTTTGGGGTGTTTGGGTATTTTAATGGTTCAGATATAGTTTTGGGTTATGGGGTACAGGGGTATTTTTAGGGTTCAGGGCTAGGTTTGGGTTTTGGGGTATAGGGGTATTTTTAGGGTTCAGGGGTAGGTTTGGGTTTTGGGGTACAGGGGTATTTTAAGGGTTCAGGGTTAGATTTGGGTTTTGGGGTACAGGGGTATTTTAGGGTTCAGGGCTAGGTTTGGGTTTTGGGATACAGGGGTATTTTAGGGTTCTGGGCCAGGTTTGGGTTTTGGATACAGGGGTATTTTTAGGGTTCATGGGTAGGTTTGGGTTTTTGGGTACAGGGGTATTTTAAGGGTTATGGGCTAGGTTTGGGTTTTGGGGTACAGGGGTATTTTAGGGTTCAGGGGTATGTTTGGGTTTTGGGGTACAGGGGTATTTTTAGGGTTCGGGGGTATGCTTGCGTTTTGAGGTACAGGGGTATTTATAGGGTTCAGGGCTAGGTTTTGGTTTTGGGGTACAGGGGTATTTTTAGCGTTTAGGGATAGGTTTGGGTTTTGGGGTACAGGGTATATTTATAGGGTTAAGATGGGTTAGCGTTTAAGGGTGTTGGGGTATTTTATAGAGTAAGGGTGGGTTATGATTATGGGGTGCAGGGGTATTTAAAGTAGGGGTGGGCGGAATTGGCGCGAACTTGCTACAATAAATCCGCAATATTTAGTTCCGTCAGATTTCCAATTATTAAAATAGAAACCTCATATATTCAAGGTAAAATAACAAGTATTTCTACATGCTAAAATGCATATAGTCATTTCACAAAAGTGAAATTAGCTTCCAGCAAGCAGTGAGAGAGGTGATGATTTTGAGATCAAGCCCCTGCAAACCATTATGGGACGAGATTAGCAGTGGGAAGGGAATATTATAGTATCCAAATAATTCTACAAAGAGCTGCAGTACACCTCGTTCTCCCCAGTTGTCCCCAAGAGGCAAATGCAATAGCATTTAAAATATTATATATCAAGCTGCATTTCACCTCATGGTCCCTAGATGTCCCTGATGAGGCAAATGCAATAGCATTTAAAATATTACACATCAAGCTGCAGTTCACCTCATCGTCCCTAGATGTCCCTGATGATGCAAATGCAATAGAATTTAAAATATTATATATCAAGCTGCAGTTCACCTCGCCGTCCCTAGATGTCCCTGATGAGGCAAATGCAATAGCATTTAAAATATTATACATCAAGCTGCAGTTCACCTCGTCGTCCCAAGATGTCCCTGATGAGTAAAATTCCAAAACATTGAAACCCTTTCATGAATGCTAACAATTATGCTAAGCTTATCCCATAATGCTTTGTAGGGCCTTTTAGTTGTATTTTTGCCCATAAATATTTTAAATGCAATAGCATTTAAAATATTACACATCAAGCTGCAGTTCACCTCATCTTCCCTAGATGTCCCTGATGATGCAAATGCAATAGAATTTAAAATATTTTATATCAAGCTGCAGTTCACCTCGCCGTCCCTAGATGTCCCTGATGAGGCAAATGCAATGGCATTTAAAATATTATACATCAAGCTGCAGTTCACCTCGTCGTCCCAAGATGTCCCTGATGAGTAAAATTCCAAAACATTGAAACCCTTTCATGAATGCTAACAATTATGCTAAGCTTATCCCATAATGCTTTGCAGGGCCTTTTAGTTGTCTTTTTGCCCATAACTGTGCTTGGGGTGGTTCTAAGAGAATCGGATATCCACTGAATTACTATTTAAATGGAGCAGGAATGTATAGAACCTGGGAAGAAAAAACAACACCCGTGACGGAATGCCCCCAGCGATTGTCACGCCCCCAGCACACACCCACAGCACAATGCAGACACGCCCACAAGGGACTACTTTGCAGGCACGGTTCTTTTACATTTTAAATGTATATGGTGGGCGTCTGCATAGCCTATGTCCTTCTGCTGCAACTGCCCTTTCCAACGCTGTATTGGGTGTTGTGATTGGTGCTGTGGTTCCCAAGTTTACCTGGCCAAAAGGTGCAAGTTCTCTCTTTATAATAGTAGTATAGATAAATGGATTTCATCGCCTGCACGTCACACTGAGGCCAATAGGATGGCTGCCTAAATAGGGAGTTACACGCCAAAGATAACCCCTGCTCACCCCCTTGGTAGCTTGGCACGAGCAGTCAGGCTTATCCCGGTGGCGATGTGTAAAGCATCTGCACAACACACACAGTAACAACATACTAGGCCCATCACTCCACACAAGCTTATATATAAAAGTCCTTAATATTATCATAAACACATTAGATGGTAATCACACAGTATACACTGTGCCAACTGGCACGGGCAAAATTTACAGGGATTATTTACACATGACAGGGCCGCGTGGACCACTGTCAGAATTAGCACTTGGTAGAGCATCATAAAAAAGAAGGACACGTCATACTCTCATAACACAACCAGTAATCACTGGCAGACTCAATACTCAGCGCCAACATATAACCTAGATCATAACAGGCACAATATCACATAGGGCTAGAACTCTATTCTGCACCATCATCCTGAGCCTAACTCTAGTAGTAGACCCCAATCTCCTAGACATACCTTGCATGAGAACATAAACTTAATAACATAACCTGAATAGGGAATAAATCAAATCTAGACCACAGTAGAGAATCACAATAACATCTAAGACAGTAGGTAAAACCTAACAAGCATTAAAAGCACATCTCTAAGCATAAATCAAGGTGCATAAATCATACTAAAAACATTACATTTCCTAGCACCTATAAAAATGACAGTAGGGCCTTGCACCCTACAAAACCTAAAAGTCCCCATGGCCAACTGGCCACCTCTAAGGGCTTAAATGCCTTTTGTCCACAAAGTCAGGGCTGCTGCCGAAGCAGCGACAGTCACGGGGGGTGCACTTGGCGCGAACCTAAAGGTGGTAGCTGCCCACTACTTGCTGGGCATCTGGGAAGTTCAAGGAAGGCCTAAACGTTGCAGCTGGCACTAAGTGCTGCACAGCTGTGCAGGCAGAGATGGGGCAAAGGAGTGTGTCTCATTCCTGGGGTAAAAGAACATGTCCCCTGAAATAAAGAACCTAAACGGTGCAGCTGCCTACTACTTGCTGGGCAGCTGTGAAATAAAAGTGCGGCATGGGCTCTTACTAGCCCTTTAAATGAATTGCGCAAAATGGTGGAGCCATCTAGGCTCTGCAAAATAACTAAATACATTCAACCACTGTGGAGCACTCTGGCGCTTTTAAATAAAAGAGGCACATGGTGGGGCCATACGGGGCTCTTCTAATATATGCCCACAAAGTACTTATGCCCCATGCTCCTCACGGGGGGTTTTAAAGAAATAACGGCCCAAAGTAGAACTTTCCCATTGTTGGAGCCACTAGGGGCTCGGTTATGAAATAAGGCCCCCCCATACGAAGTTGCAGCGGCCCGCAACTGCGGCGCCGCTGGGCCGATACATTTGAAAAGAGCACTGTCCCCCCAATCAATGCGTGGCATGGAGGTGTGGGGCTCCGCTCTGGGCCTCTACTAACAACCTGGCCACCAACGTCGGAGCGGCCCCCTACCAGGCGTGGTCCCCTCATAGAATCCAGCAGGGCTGCCCAGGTGCCTCAGGAGCACCACGAACAAGGAAGGCAGCCCCCCTCCCCATTTTTCTCCACTCACAGGGGCTCTGGGGACTTGCTGGTCTCGTGGGCGACTGCAGCAATCACCGGATCGGTACCACTTCTCCGGGGAGTCCGCGAGGCTTCCCCTGCTTGCTCCGTTACCCGGTCCCTCCCTGGGAACGCGGGACTTGGCAGGGGAACCCGCGAGGCTCCAAACGACTCTCTTCTGTCCGATGCGCGGGCTTCCCTTTCTTCCCCGAAAGTCCTGCCTACGGGGATACAGCCTTGTTTTCCTTCCGGGTCGCGCTGGTGCAACACCGGCGAGGAATCAGGATGCGGCTTGTGCTGCGTCAGTGAGATGCGGGTGGGCACTTGCTTGGATTAGAGATATAAAGGGAATGTGGGCATAATGCAGGGTGGGCACCTGTGAAGGGGCACAAATAAGCGGGGTGGGCACCCGCAGTAGAAGTATTTAAAAAAGCGGGGTGGGCACCCGCGCTCGAAGCACAAGGCAAGGGGGAATCCCTTGTACACGATGCAGCCCAGTGCTGCAGGGCTGAAATAAAGCACTTCCTCAGGAGAAATAAAGCGCTTACTAGGATGGCATTTTAAAGTAAAATACAGCGTTTCCATGCTGCCAAAGGTCCTGGAGGGTCCAAGGCAAAAGTCAAAAGGCGTTACAGGGCAAAGCAAAGTCCCCCAATCATCCCACGCAAGGCAGAGGGGTCCCAAAGAGTCCTCCAGGCATCCAGGGGCTGGGCAGAGCCCAGGGAGGCAAGCCTTCCCCTGAGCTCCAGCAGCAGCACGCCCCTGGTAGATTCCAGTTCAAGAACAAGAACATTTACTTGGGGTCACAGCTCCTCTTTTATACACATAAATCCTTTGATGTAGCAGAGTAGGCAAGGGGAGAACAAGATGCAACTGGTTCTGGAGTACTTTGTTCGGCTCAGCCCATCTCCCTATTCACAAGACAGGCCAGGGAAATCAGATGCACCACAAGGGGTGGAGCCAACATTGTGGAGGGAAGGCCTAGCCCTATTCAGGTCCCAGGTGCACTCCTCCCTGCCATCAAAATGCAGATCTCTCCATTCACCACTGGGGCAGACCCATCCTGACTCCTGGACAGCCAATTCACATTTACTGCACAGACATGCCAACTTCTAGAAGTGGCACTTCTACACTAGATACAATAAATCTGCACACACCATCGCTCAGCATTTAATCTCACGAGTTCGCACATACCAAACTCGACCCTGCACTTCCCACACACCAGGAACTACCAGGGGCACACATATTCCCCATGCATTCCTATGGGAGGGCAGGCCAACTCAGCACACACACTCAGAGTGCACACGCACTTTACACTGGGCCACAGTGCCAAAGTGCCTAGAGGCCTAAAATCACTACCATCATGCCAGCCAAAAAGGCCCAAGTCCAACAGCCCCATAATTTGAATTTCTCCCTTTGAAGAGCACACAGGTCTGGCTTCTCAGGATTAGAAATAAAGTCGTGAAAATAAGATTTTGTTTATGGTGCAGGAGCCTGCTGTTAAGCAAGATTATACACCCGCCTACAAAAGTATATGAAGGTTCTCTCTTCACGACCGTGAGGGTCACAAAACATAGCCTGCGGGCACATTTTACTACACAACTGAGATTTCACAGTCCTTTCATATAATAACGTGTGCTTTCAGCAGGATTTGTAATTTTGTTTCAAGCAGCTACTATCGTGAAGCTTCTTTTGATTATAAAATTGCATAAAGTACCTTTGTGATAGCACGGCCTTGCAGACCAGTTACACATAGTGGACAGAGCAGCCATACCCCAGATTAAGGGCTGGCCACAACTCCTCCATTTATTTAGCTATTGTAGACCAAGGCTACTCTTTGTTTTCCTGCCTGCAGCTTAGAGTACAAGCTGTAAATATGCATTAGAGGCGAATGGTCCACATTTAATTTCCTAGTGAAGGATTGGAGGCTAAATATTGGTCCTCATTTCAACATCTCCTTGTTCTAGACAAAACCCTTTCTCTGAGGTTATTGTGGGTTTTAACTTAGAGACAGTCTCTTGGCCTTAATTATGGTACGGTGCTTTGGGCGCCCTGTTTGTTGTTAACCAATCGTGCATTTCCTTCACTCATTTAAAAAAAACTGAATTATATTGTTTTTCCCTACAAAGGGAGGGCCTCCTTTACTTTGTAAAGAAGATAATGTGTTATCTTGTAAGCAGGTATCTATAAAAAAGTGGGTGCTGCTCTCGGAGATACGACACTTTCAAAATTGCATGTACAAATTTCATGACCTTTAGATACAGAGATCAGTGTGAAAGATGTGGCTTGTACACACACAACCACACACACAAACACACACACAACCACACCCAACCACACACACACACACACACACAACCACACTAACACAACACACACAACCAGACACACACACACACGACCACACACACATCCACAACCACACACACATAACCACAAACACACACATAACCACACACAACCACGCACAAAACCACACACACAACCACACACACAACCACACGCACAACCACACACACACAACCACACACATCCACACAACCACAACTCAGCTAAATGTGAATTTGTAAGAGTCTAGGGCCCTCATTACAAGTTTGTCAAAGGGGGGATGTTTGTTACATGTTGTTAATGCCATTATCATACAATTCTTTAATCCAATCCCTGTTCAACACATGTTTACACAGGGATCAAAACTCAGCACTGGACTTCTAATGAGGGCCCAGGTGGGCTGTTTTCAAGGGCGTCGTGTTGCACAGACCACCACAGAGGTGGGGCGGACAGAATGATACAGGCACTAGATAATCGTTTTTTTCTTTTTCCAGGTTAGGGGTGAACCATGCAGATATATTTTTTGTATTTTATATTTTTTTGTTTACTGGGGTGGAGCGCTGGGTAAAGGGGGCACCACGGGTTATAGTTTTTACAACACCCTTCTAAGTATTTGAACATAAGTGCAACTTAAAATATTAAATAATATTATCAGTACAGCATTTCTCATTATCAAAGGCTTGAAAACCTTCTAATACACGAATGTGTTGCTGAAGAGGTTACTCTGTAAGATTCATTCACTTCATGTCTGAAGAGATGATCTTGATAATCCCAAGCCAGGGAAGGATCCTGAGCACTGGTCCTTTTGTAGGCTGACTGTATTAACTCAGGTGGACCCAGTAATAAGATTTTAGCTGCACAATTGGATCTGCTCCTCCCATAGTAGATCCAAGCCTGTAAGGTTTTGTCTGTAACAGACAGTCCTGTGACCAATGTAGAATGCCTATAATACCTTATGAAAACTGCATAGGCCAGCTACAATACCAGGAGCATCTCACACCTGCTACATAATGTTGAAAGAATGTTGAGGCCAGTTGGACTGATCTTGATACACAGAAACGGCTCTTGAGCAAATAGACTGGTATTTCCTTGAGAAAATGTTTATTAAGGCAGGCTTCGTGTCAGTTATGCAGCTCCAGTTGAGTGTTTACTATCGGTGCCCTGCCCTTTAAAGTCTCCCACCTTCTCCCTCCTGGTAGATTTAGGGGCTCATTATGATTGCGGATTTCCCGCATCCTCCGGGCCGGCGGAAGCCACCGCCGGCCCGGAGGATGCGGGAAATCCGCTGCGGAGCCTCCACAGACCCACCGCCAAAGTAGGATGGCTGGTGGGTCTGATATTCTGTCCGCAGCTTTTCCGCCGCGGTCGGAATGCGACCGCGGCGGAAAAGCACTAACATGTCTGGCGGTGTCTATCAGACACCGCCAGGCATATTAGGATGTCTGCAATAAAATGCTTTTCCACTGGCGGCTTTACCGCCGTGAAAAAGCATACGGACCTTCACTTCGGGGGCCCGTTGCGGGCCCCCTGGGTGAAGGGGTGGTGGGGGGTGCACATGGGGGGTACCCTTGGTACCCCCCTGCATTTGCGTGCACATTGCAGCAGGCACCGCGCGGTGCCTGCTGCTTTGTGCACGCAAATGCTGTGCATGCATTTTTAACATTGCGGCGGGTGCAGCTTGAAGCTGCACCCGCCGCAATGTTAAAGATTGAGGATGTGACCGCCACCCTGGCGGTCACATCCTAATCTGCACTGAGGGAACGCCGCAGCCCCTGCGGACGTTCCCTCATTCTCTGGGGTCGCGGACGGACTCAAGTCCGTCCGCGATCCTAATGACCCCCTTAGTGCCACAAAAGTTCTTCCTGCACTATGAGGCGATGAGGTGACACTAACATAATGTGGTTACCTACCACCCTGCGAATGTGGTCCCTATGGAGCACCCACTTTACAATATACACATTCCCCCCTGCTGCTGGGGGCACATTCTAACATCTGCAACCACCCTGATGCTTTTCTTTTCATTTTTTTATTGGAGCCAGTTGGAATTTTCATGCACCTTTAAGCACTTCACTCTTTTCTGTGCTCCTCCTCTCCAGGGTCATTCACTACACTCCCTGAGCAGTCTGGCACTGCTGGTCAGGCAGAGAAGGCTCCTACACAGCTCGGAGAGGCTAGCGTCCTCCTCGCCTCTCAAAAACCGCTTACACAGAGCTGAGTGGAAAGGTCTGGGGCTCCCTTGGGATGGAGTTGCTCTTCTCTGGCACCTCAGGCTTGGGGCTAGCACTAAGGTTCACCTACCTACTGGGAAGTTAAGAAACCTGAACTAACTGAAGTACAAGAGTATCTCAGGCAGCACCGGTCATTGATACCAGGGATTTCTTAATAGCAGTAGTTGTTCTGACACCTAGGGCATACGAAGCAAAATCCAAAAAATCCAAATCAAGTCGCATCTTGATTTCTGAATATCTCTCCCTCTGGACTGGTTCCAGTTGGGTTGATAGCGTTCAGCTCTCTTTGATGGGCTTCAGCTGCTACTACAACCCTTCAGTGGCCTCCTGACAACAGGGGCGGCTCCTCCATTATGGCAGAGTGCGTCGCCCCCGCTGAAAGCCAGCAGAGGCAAAGGACAAAAATAAAATGATAATAAAACATTTGTATTATCAGTTTATTTTTAGCCCTGCAGCCTGGGGGGAGGGGCGGGCCTCCATCCTGACACTGCAGCTGCAGCACTAGGGGGGAGGTGGGTTGTGGGCACTGCCTAAACCTTCTTTTTTAATACATATATGTTGCCCCAAGAACAGGCCCTAAACAGCACATAGGGCAGGGTGCAGTGTATCTAAAACGTTGGACATTACTTAAAAAGTTTACATGTCCTGGTAGTGGAAAACGCCTACATTCCTTAACAGATAGTCCTGATTAGGAGGCCCACTGCATGAACTTCATACCACGCCCTTCGCATCGGCAGACATTTCTTAGTTGCTCTTGTACCCACGCTGGTCTGTACCCTGTTATGTAAGCCACTGATGTTTCATCTCCAATCCCCTAGCCTCCCTCCCCTCAATCGTATTGTTGTAATGTCACGAATACTCCATTGCCATGTGACTATAGTCTACATGGTTGAGCACAGCTGTCATTCTTGTCATATGACTCAGGTGATCCACGATATATACTGCAATGGGCTTTCTTTCCTTTTTTTGTTTCCTATGTCTCAATCACTTTATGAATACTTCAATACATAAAGTGTTAAAAGAAAAACTCTTACATTGATTTTTCACTACTGCAAGGCCTGCCTCTCTCATAAGGTTTGGTGTCGAAAGAATTGTAATTTAAAACTATCTTTAATGGAAAAGTTGGACTTTAAGTTGCCATCTTCTTGTCCCAACCATTTGGTGCTTTCTGCCTGTATCCTGGGTCTCTTGAGTAGGTGTAGTTGGCAGTTGGTCTTTGTGTAATTCTCCCAGACACTAAGACAAAGGGGAAACAGGTGTTGGCAAGATGGGCCATCTCTGTCTTGAGGAGGAGGGGGGAGCTGTCACCTACTACATTTGCACATCACAAATGCTCTGCGCTGCACACTCACAAAGGGTTTTGACACTAGTCTTTTATGTCCCCAGACAAGCTGGGGCCAGGGCAAGGAGGACGGAAATGCCAAGCCCCGCTGGGGGAGAAAATCTCTAGAAACCTCAAAGTGGGCACCAGTTATAAATAATGGACCCTCACACCCAACTCTGCAGTACACCTCTGAAATATTCGTTTTGCATTTTTACTGTTGGACCATGAAAAATACATTATTCCTGTGAAATATTTTGCACCTTGCCTTAGGGCTCGATAGGCCTGCCACAGGGGTGACTTAGGGAATCAAGAAGGGCCTTGACTCATTACTCAGGATGGCTGAGTCCAACTAATATATTAAACAAAACAAGAGCCAACACTGGGGTGTCAAATTTAGATGACTGGTCAATTTGTGGCGACGGCTGCTTCGATTGGAACAAAAACAACCTATTTTCTTTTAACCACAGACAATTTTATTCTATTTATAAATCAAACTTTTTGTCTTTTTCTGTTTTTTGAGCACACTATTCGTCGTGCATGGAAAATACGGAATATACAAAACAATGGATTATATATACAAAATATACAAACAGATAAATATACAATTTCAGACACACTTGGCCATACATTCATACAACATGCATTCACAACAACAAACAATATATAGAGAAACACTACGTCCGAGCATCGGTCATTCAGTTCAATGGAAAGAATTTCATTCTATGTTTTTACGATCTGTTCTAGTTGTTATTGTCACAGTCTGTCTTGTAAAACCAAATGAATCGAACAACTGTTCCGGCAAAAATTGGTGACCAGATGCGGGACAAAGAAGCTGGTCGAAGCGTTTCGAGAGGGTACCCTAAAAAACTAATAAAAAACTCCCTCAAACGAGCGTGGTGGACCCCTCGAGAGGCGTTGTTGGAGAAAAGAGTCAAACCTGATGTTAAAAGGATGGTCTGTGTAACCACCTTCGGTCCAGCTGCAAACTTACATAAAAAGCTGATCATGTCAAATTGGCACCTATTAAAAAACCTGCATGAGGATTTCACGGCCCCACCTCTTTTTGCTTACAAAAAGGATAAAAGTGTGGCCAACTATGTCGTTAGGGCAGCATTACCAATTACTAGGGCACCCACATTACACAGCCTTTTCGGATTACCTCCACCAAAAGGACATCATAAGTGCGGGACATGCACTTGTTGTGATGAGACTATCGAGGAATCAGTTTTTTCATTTGACAATATACACTGGAAACACGATACCTTCACTAATTGTAAATCTAAAAACGTAGTCTATGCCATCATTTGCCCGTGCCCTCTAGTCTACATTGGTAAAACTACACAGGAAATCAGAAACAGGATCACGCAACATAAATCTCGCGTCCGCAGGGGGGTGGAAAATGCCCCATTGGTCAATCATTGGATCAAATGTAAGCACGAGAACATGGATCTGCGATGGACAGTTTTGTCCAAAATAGAAAAAGACCCCAGGGGTGGTGACACGGAAGCTAGATTGTCCCAACGTGAAGCTATGCTCATAATGAAATTCAACACTGCCGTACGGGGACTAAACGAAATTGCTGAAATTTTCAAGCCCGGCTCATGAGCTAGTCCACGCCAGCCTTTGTGTTACTCTCCAGCCGAAATCGCGGTCTTGGACTACATGTCCCAGCAACCCCAGGCCTCCATATCCAAACCAGGAAGCACCGAGGCACCACTCCCACTCGACGACTCGAGCAGTGTGAACCACGGACACCGCCGAAGGAGTAGGTCTCACGCCTTGTTCCCGCATCGGTATGTTTTAATCCATTCCTTCCATTCTATGCACACGCGTCTCCCACGCCAACCTCCTAACAACTCTTATCGCTCCCTCTTGCAGCAGAGGAGCGGGCGTACAGACACCAGCTGATAGAACAGCGAGCACGAAGCAAGTCACGAACGGGTAAGTCTCCATCAACCCGACCGCTTCCCCGAAACGTTCTAGAGCTGAATGAACCATTGCGAAAGAGTAGACACTAAATGTAGTCTTTTTGTATTGTCTTCCCCCACAGCGACTTTGATCACGCCTATTGGGAAATACTATTCCACTTTGGATTTTCACCTGCCTGCCATTGTTTGAGTTCTTAATACTTGTGGATTAAGGTAGGGAGCCCCTGTTGAACACAGGTAGTTGATCCCCTTTCATTCATTTCAAGCCTGAATTGTTTTCCTAAAGCCACTCCCCTTTCTATTTTGTTTCAGAACCATTCCGGTCCTGAGGAGAACCCCCATTTAACTAAAAGGGGTTCGAAACGCGTCGACCAGCTTCTTTGTCCCGCATCTGGTCACCAATTTTTGTCGGAACAGTTGTTCGATTCATTTGGTTTTACAAGACAGACTGTGACAATAACAACTAGAACAGATCGTAAAAACATAGAATGAAATTCTTTCCATTGAACTGAATGACCGATGCTCGGACGTAGTGTTTCTCTATATATTGTTTGTTGTTGTGAATGCATGTTGTATGAATGTATGGCCAAGTGTGTCTGAAATTGTATATTTATCTGTTTGTATATTTTGTATATATAATCCATTGTTTTGTATATTCCGTATTTTCCATGCACGACGAATAGTGTGCTCAAAAAACAGAAAAAGACAAAAAGTTTGATTTATAAATAGAATAAAATTGTCTGTGGTTAAAAGAAAATAGGTTGTTTTTGTTCCAATCGAAGCAGCCGTCGCCACAAATTGACCAGTCATCTAAATTTGACACCCCAGTGTTGGCTCTTGTTTTGTTTAATATATTAGTTGGACTCAGCCATCCTGAGTAATGAGTCAAGGCCCTTCTTGATTCTCTGACGTTTGAGCGGGCAATTGCTCGCGAGGTCCTGATTGGTAGCAACCTCTACCGCAGGTCTTTGTGTGTTTTGTTTAAGTGTTTCACTTGTGTGATATGGCTGAAGAAGACACACTAGTTTATAGTGAAGAACATATTAAAAATCTAATCAGGGATCCTCCAGTGTTCGCTTCCGCGGCTCTCAGCCTTACAGCTAACACTCAGAACGAATCCGATAAGCTCATTAGATTACGTAAAAAACAGATCCGGACAGACCTGCATGGTCATTTTTTACTGCAACACCTCCGGGCTGGTACCATCCCAGCGGGTCTAGTGATCCGTAACATACTAGTGGTATTCACAGACGATCCATTATATAAAAAAGGTTTCAGCGGCATTGAAACAAAGTGCAGCAGGGACCTCATGGTCCTCACCATAGAGACGGCACACAGGATATCTCTGAAGGAACTAGAGGAGATCGAAACTTTAACAAAGGAAATTGAGACCAACCAATTGATTACTGATTCTAAGTCTCTTTTAGAGAAAATTGACAAAGAAATACTTGAATTTAAGGACTTCACGGTGACTCAAAAAAACAATAAGTTCGAAGTGGACAAAAAAAACTTTTCTTTGGAATCAATTTATCCATACCTCAACAAAGACTTCTTTACCTATTCGGATTCACGACGCTATCTACAGAATAACCAAGGACGATCACGTCGAAAATTTCTAACTTTCTCAGATACAACATCTTCCTCTGGAAGCGAACCAGATAACAGCAATAGATCAAATCAAAACAGGGCAGGCAACCGACCAAATCAATTCCAACAACAAGCCCAAAATCAGCAGCCTTTTTTAGGACGGGGCCAACCGAAACCCAGAGGACGAGCCCGGTATACACAACCATGGCAAATGAGGACGCGCCAGAAATCCTACAACAACTAGAACCCTCACCAATTTACAATCTATCCGATAGGACGCTCTCACCAGCAGAAACATCTATTCTAACTAAGGGGCTCAACTTTGTACCATCTAGACCTACGGATTTCACAAGATTGAAACTTGAGACATTGGAATTCTGTCGAAAAATCCGTTTAAAAACCTTTTTTCAAGATGCTATTGAGAACACCCATGAGGAAACCACAGGCCTTAAGAGAAAGTCTACGTTGTGTCCTAAAGGACCCAAAATCCCGAAGGAAGTCTCAACATTCAAAACCACCGTGCTATCAGGTATTTCGTCAATTGAAAAAAAGAAACCATTCGTGAAGTTTAACCTTTCCAAAGCAGAGAAAGATGCACTAATATCAATGAAAAATGATAACACCATAGTAGTCAAACAAGCCGATAAGGGCGGAGCTGTGGTCCTATGGGACATTAACAAATACAAATCGGAAGTACATCGTCAGCTCAATGACCTGAACTGCTATAGACGCATCGGAAAGGACCCCACACATGAATTAAAGAATCAATGATTTAATATCATCCAAAAAGGTTTCGATGAAGGATTTTTAGGACCAAAGGAGTTAGCATTCCTACAAAATAAAAACCCTAGAACGCCTGTTTTCTACGTGCTACCTAAATTGCATAAGGACGAACAAAATCCACCAGGACGACCCATCATTTCAGGATGCGAATCTCTGTTTGAACTTATAGCCAAATATATTGATCATTTCTTGAAACCCTTCATACAGACCATCCCGGCCCATCTCCAAGATACCACTGCTTTTCTAAATCGCATTTCGACCATCCAATTTGATCAGGACAGGCAACTTCTTGTTACACTGGATGTGGTGTCTTTATACACCCAGATACCCCAGGAACAAGCAATGGAAGCCTTAACAGTGTTCCTTGACAAAAGGGAAAGACCAGTCAGAGTCCCGACCAAGTTTATCCTAGACCTTGCACAATTTGCATTGCAAAAGAACTTTTTTACGTTTGACAATGAATTTTTTTATCAAGTGAAAGGGGTGGCGATGGGTTGCCCCTTTGCCCCTGAGCTAGCTGTAATGTTCATGGGGTTATTTGAGGAGAAATTCATCTACCAATCTAATCCTTTTGGCGGCAGCATAACACACTACATGCGATACATCGACGACATTTTTATGGTCTGGACAGGAGGACATGATGACCTGGACCAATTCGTATGTTGGTTAAACTCAAGAACGACTGACATCCAATTTTCAGTCTCAGCTTCAAATGAATCCATCAACTTTTTGGACGTCAAAGTGGAACCGTCAGATGGAGGTTTGAGCACGACACTATTCCGGAAACCTTCCGATAGGAACAAAGCGCTGCATTTTACTAGTAACCATCCTCGCAGCCTAAGACAGAACTTGCCCTATGGACAATTTCTGAGAATTCACAGAAATTGTTCGAGCAAAGAAGAATATTTCATCCATGCTGAACAATTGAAAAATCGACTCATTCAGAGAGGGTACCCTAAAAAACTAATAAAAAACTCCCTCAAACGAGCGTGGTGGACCCCTCGAGAGGCGTTGTTGGAGAAAAGAGTCAAACCTGATGTTAAAAGGATGGTCTGTGTAACCACCTTCGGTCCAGCTGCAAACTTACATAAAAAGCTGATCATGTCAAATTGGCACCTATTAAAAAACCTGCATGAGGATTTCACGGCACCACCTCTTTTTGCTTACAAAAAGGATAAAAGTGTGGCCAACTATGTCGTTAGGGCAGCATTACCAATTACTAGGGCACCCACATTACACAGCCTTTTCGGATTACCTCCACCAAAAGGACATCATAAGTGCGGGACATGCACTTGTTGTGATGAGACTATCGAGGAATCAGTTTTTTCATTCGACAATATACACTGGAAACACGATACCTTCACTAATTGTAAATCTAAAAACGTAGTCTATGCCATCATTTGCCCGTGCCCTCTAGTCTACATTGGTAAAACTACACAGGAAATCAGAAACAGGATCACGCAACATAAATCTCGCGTCCGCAGGGGGGTGGAAAATGCCCCATTGGTCAATCATTGGATCAAATGTAAGCACGAGAACATGGATCTGCGATGGACAGTTTTGTCCAAAATAGAAAAAGACCCCAGGGGTGGTGACACGGAAGCTAGATTGTCCCAACGTGAAGCTATGCTCATAATGAAATTCAACACTGCCGTACGGGGACTAAACGAAATTGCTGAAATTTTCAAGCCCGGCTCATGAGCTAGTCCACGCCAGCCTTTGTGTTACTCTCCAGCCGAAATCGCGGTCTTGGACTACATGTCCCAGCAACCCCAGGCCTCCATATCCAAACCAGGAAGCACCGAGGCACCACTCCCACTTGACGACTCGAGCAGTGTGAACCACGGACACCGCCGAAGGAGTAGGTCTCACGCCTTGTTCCCGCATCGGTATGTTTTAATCCATTCCTTCCATTCTATGCACACGCGTCTCCCACGCCAACCTCCTAACAACTCTTATCGCTCCCTCTTGCAGCAGAGGAGCGGGCGTACAGACACGGGCTGATAGAACAGCGAGCACGAAGCAAGTCACGAACGGGTAAGTCTCCATCAACCCGACCGCTTCCCCGAAACGTTCTAGAGCTGAATGAACCATTGCGAAAGAGTAGACACTAAATGTAGTCTTTTTGTATTGTCTTCCCCCACAGCGACTTTGATCACGCCTATTGGGAAATACTATTCCACTTTGGATTTTCACCTGCCTGCCATTGTTTGAGTTCTTAATACTTGTGGATTAAGGTAGGGAGCCCCTGTTGAACACAGGTAGTTGATCCCCTTTCATTCATTTCAAGCCTGAATTGTTTTCCTAAAGCCACCCCCCTTTCTATTTTGTTTCCAAACCATTCCGGTCCTGAGGAGAACCCCCATTTAACTAAAAGGGGTTCGAAACGCGTCGACCAGCTTCTTTGTCCCGCATCTGGTCACCAATTTTTGTCGGAACAGTTGTTCGATTCATTTGGTTTTACAAGACAGACTGTGACAATAACAACTAGAACAGATCGTAAAAACATAGAATGAAATTCTTTCCATTGAACTGAATGACCGATGCTCGGACGTAGTGTTTCTCTATATATTGTTTGTTGTTGTGAATGCATGTTGTATGAATGTATGGCCAAGTGTGTCTGAAATTGTATATTTATCTGTTTGTATATTTTGTATATATAATCCATTGTTTTGTATATTCCGTATTTTCCATGCACGACGAATAGTGTGCTCAAAAAACAGAAAAAGACAAAAAGTTTGATTTATAAATAGAATAAAATTGTCTGTGGTTAAAAGAAAATAGGTTGTTTTTGTTCCAATCGAAGCAGCCGTCGCCACAAATTGACCAGTCATCTAAATTTGACACCCCAGTGTTGGCTCTTGTTTTGTTTAATATACAGGGGTGACTTAGACACGTTACCGGGTAGGCTTGTCTTGAACACTGTGGGCAGTGTTGAGGCTGGCTAGTAGATGCAAACTGCTTGTCGAGTCTGCAGTGGTGGACTGGGGGTTGGTTTTACAGGGTCACATCCAGGGTGGAACAAACAATCCCTAGAGTGACCCTTTAACGTACATGCCCTGGGTGCCATATACTATGGGCTGAAAAGTAAGTTAGCTTAAGCCAATCTTGTGTAAGTCAATTGAAAATACACAGTTTAGGGTCAGGGCACCCTCACTGAGGTCTGATTAGCGGCCTTAGCGCAATCTCAAAGTAAAAAAAAAACAGCAACATCAGCCTAAAACTTTGGGGTGACCACATGAAAAGAGGCATTTCCTTAGATGACGCTTCATGTTTCCATCTTCTAATGTGACTAAATGAAACCAGCCCACAGACTGTGCTGAGTTCTATATGAAATTAAAAATAGAAGTTCAATCCAAAATTGAGGTACAACCCCCTCTGTACCAATCTTCGCCCCCCTGGCATTATATTATCTCCTAAACTTTTCAAAGGGATCCATTGCTGGGAAGCAGAAACACAAGTCTGCCCCTTTTAATGTCACATCCTGGAAGCACCCCTCCCCTGGATCAGCAAGCAGTTGCAGAATTATGGCTATGTAGATTTCAGCCCCAACCCCTCCTCCAGCAAGCGATGCTTAATACTTCTGGAATTGACCAGTTGATCCTGGAGATTTTTTTTCTGTCTGCCAGTGCAGCAGAGTAATTAATTTCTCCAGTCAGGTAACTGATGGGATGAGTCTCTTCAGAGAGGCATATCCACTTAAAGAATATGGTAAGAAATCCAGATGTTTCAAAAGGACTTGTATGACTTGTGGGTGGCGGGGTTGGGTGTCGCAAGGTGAGGGGAAGGCTAATTTAAAAAATATATATCAAAACTTACCTCCGGTCCCGCATTGTGTCTCCTCTCTCTGCTCCTCACAGGAAGCAGACAGCCTCCCTCTCCTCCCCTAAGCCAATCACAACACTGCAATTGCAGGGTTGTGATTGGTTGGGGTGCCAACCGCACAGGCATAGATGGGGATACCGTTTTCTCCATGCAAGCTGCATGCAGCCAACATGGAGAAAACGGGAGAGTGCCTATGACTGGTTTGGTCGGCACAGGGGGCGACCAAACAGTCAGCGCCCTCAACAGTGGCCAAGCCATTCCTCCCCTGCATGGAGCAGGACCGCCCACCCACCCGCCCCCAACCAAACCCTTCTGCTTTCTTGTAGCGCGAGAAGCAGAAACATAAAATGGTATTCATAATACGTGGAGGAGCCTCCCTTGCCTAATAGCATCAAGGCTCAACAATTTATATACAATGCAGCACTATTGACCCTTGTATCATGTTTGAATCTGGAGTTAATCTGATCACAATTTAACATGGACAGTTTGCACTGAAAGTATTACACATGATACCTTTTACCCAGGAGGAATGATGCAGTTCCTCCAGTTTAGTCTGGGACTCCTTCTGTCATAGTGCTACCTTTGAACAGACAAGAGTCGTTCTTGCGTAGCCGGCATAAATGCATGCATGAGCGCATGTGTCTAAGCCACTTTGCCAGAGTCCTCTTTCCCAGCTGTACACAGAAGCTAACTTTATTTTAAAAGGTGGGCACTGGAAGTTACAGTCAAAAACCATTTAACCAGGAGCTTTACAATGGAAAATACTACATTTACCACAGCCGGGTTCCAAAGATCAAGAGTCCAGAAGCAAAGTTATTGGCGATTTTCATTTGCAAAACCCATTTGCTCATAGTGGAATTTGGAATATGTGACAAAGAAATCTTTTCTAGCCTCTCGTCTGTGTACATTATATTTATTCATATAAACTAAGACATTAAATTGCATCGCCCAACTGGCTAAATAATAAAAAAAAATCTACACCATGAAAATCATTTCATATTGCTCAGCACCTGATGAGCCACTTGAGGTGGGCATGGATTGAAGTACAAAGGGGGTGTAGAAAATGTGATATATTAGGACAGATCCTTCAAAAATAAAAATTGCCTTTTACATGTAGCATTTACACTGTACTTTCTGTTTATGATTCAGTCGTGGTCTTCAAATGCTCTGAAGATATTCCTATGAACACAGTCTATATTTCCTGCTTTGGAATATATTTTGCAAAATGGGTGCCCTACCCTAAGCCAGAACTGATATGAATTAACCGCTGAAATTATAACCGGAAACTGGGGACAAAGAAATACTCCTTGGACAGCTGGTCAGGTGATACACTAAGCTCAGATAAAATTGTCCTTTATGCGTGTTCTGACTACAGCTCTGCTCAAATTAGCATTAGATCACCCCAGCACTGACACCTTTGAGGCAGTGTATGGCTTTTTATTAAACATGATTGTAGTTTTCATTCAAAGGTGTACTCTTCTGAGTGTACTGCCTGTTTGCCACTTTTCTTCCAATGTAGCAGTACCCCTATTTTTATTAATGCATATTCGCTTAGTTGTGTCTGCTCATACTTTTGAAAATGAATTTTCCAAGCGGCATATCTGATTTGTTTCTAGAACGACCGTCGCTCTTGCCATCACTACAGATTATTTTCACTTACCTTATCCAACAGAAATTGTGATTATCTCTGTTGATGTCAGATGTCATTGTGCTCTAATGTTTTCATTGATTTTTATTATGATTTACCCTTTACTGTTTATGTATTAGAGAAGAACAATGCAATCCTGACATGGAACGTAATAATCATGCATAGTGCTAGGGATGTAATCAGACTTGCCTATGTCTCTGTAACAGTACTGAGTTTTTACAAAGCTACAACATTGCACTCTAGAATGCACTCTTTCTTTTTTTGTCCCCAACAGTAAGACTTTCCCAAAGGAAGCACACTGTAGCAGCCCACCGTGTCATCCATGAGGGGACAGAGACAGTGATGATTGAAAATTCAAAAGTCAACCAACAGGAGGAGATTAAAGCAGCTACTCCAGAAGACGAAGACGCTGGACCGGAATGTGATCCATAATGTATGTTGGAAGACGTATTTCATGCATTCGCCACACAGTGCCCGAGCACGTTGTGAGTGTTTTCGGTATCCAGAATGGACAAAAGGCTAAGGGTCTAATTTAGAGTTGGACAGGGAGAGTATCCCATCAAAAAACCTGCTGGATGTCCTGTTTGCTGTATCACAAGGCTTTTAGAATCTATGACACAATGAATATTGCACCCTATCTGCCAAACTCTAAATCAGGCTCTACGTTCCTTGTAATTTACTGTTCTCTTTGGAAAATATTCTTTAGTGGCTGAGCAGTGGCGTAACGAAACTTGAGGGGCCCCCCGGCAAAGTACATGGAGGGGCCCCCCATTCTCTGTGTCATTCAAGAGCTCTCAGGCCAGCAACCTGCCATACTGCAGGGGCTCACCCCAGCCATAAATAAAGGATTCTGGTTCCTCCATTGGTCACATCCGCCCTTTCATCGGGCGATTTACATACATCAGTAAATACTGCTGCTGCGCCCTCCAGCAAAGTTACATAACACTGCCTCCAGAAGGCCCACCAAACACATCCTCCTACTTGAGGACCCACCTTCAAGCGAAGCCCGCTCAGTTGACCACCTCTAAACACATACCACTGCCTTCTTGAATGAATGAAATGAAAGAATGAATGAAAAAAATATTTGGTAAAGCGCACTGCGGCCAAGCGGCTTCCTGGCGCTGGGGACCTGATCAAAGCTCACAGAGGGAACCCAGGGAGACTAAGAGGGGAATGCCTGAGAGAAAAGAAAGGTTTTGAGGGCTTTGCGGAAGTGAGTGTAGATGGGGATAGAGCGAATGGAGAGTGGAAGACTATTCCAGAACTGGGGGGCCAGGACTGAGAACCGGGTGCCCCCCGTTCTGGATTTGCGGAATCGGGGGATATGCAGAAGAAAAAGGGAAGAGGAACGAAGAGTGCGGCTAGGGGCATGAGAGGAGATGAGAGAAGTGATGAACAGGGGAGCAGAGCGGGAATGAGCCCGAAAGGCTAGACAGGCCAATTTGAAGAAAGATCTGAAACGGACAGGAAGCCAATGAAGGGACTTGAGAACAGGGGTGATGTGAGAGGATTTAGGGAGGGAGAGGATGAGGCGAGCAGCTTGGTTTTGAATGGCCTGGAGTCGGCGGGTTTCGTAGGCGAGTATTCCCACGTAAAGGCCATTCCCATAGTCGAGGCGGGAGGTGACAAGGGCCATGACTATGGTTTTGAGTGCGTCGATGGAGAAAAACCGCGAAATTTTCCGGATAAGACGGAGGGAGAGAAAACAGGAAGACACAACGGAGCTGATCTGACTATGCATGGATAAGTCATGGCTGACTTTGATACCAAGGGTACGGACAGGGGAAGCGGGCAAAGGGGGGGGGGACCAAAAGAGAGGGGCCAGTGTGCGGGAGACCAAGGGTTCGAGGGACCACCAGTGAGGACAAGTTCCGTCTTGTCAGGGTTGAGCTTCAGGTGGTTAGCGCTCATCCACTCAGAAATAAAAACTAAGGTGGAACAAAACTTAGGGAGAGAATCAGGGGTAGAAGAAAGGTCGAAAACGAGCTGGAGGTCATCTGCGTAATTGTACACAGAGACCCCCAGCTCAAGAAGGGAAGTGATGAGGGGATGGATGTAAAGGTTGAAGAGAAGGGGGGAAAGAGAGGAACCTTGGGGAACGCCGCAAGTAACCGGGCGGGGAGGGGCAGAAAAGCCGGAGAGGTGAACCGCCTGGGACCTGTCCCGAAGGAATGACGCGAGCCAAGAAAAGGCCGCGCCTAGAATGCCCGCTGCGCTGACACGGTCGAGAAGGATGGAGTGGTCAACCGTGTCAAACCCAGCGGACAGATCGAGAAGGACCAGGGCTTGGGGGAGGTTAGAGTCGACCTTCCCCTTGAGTTCGTTCAAGACTGCAAGGACCACCACCTCCGTGAAGTGGCCCGGGCGGAAACCCGCCTGATGGGATGCCAAGAGGCTGTTCTCCTCGATGTAAGTAGAGAGGCAGGACGTGATATGGGCTTCCAGGATCTTGCCAAGATAGGGAAGAAGGGAAATGGGTCGAAAATTAGAAAGGAGAGAAGGGAGAGGTGAACCGCCTGGGACCTGTCCCGAAGGAATGACGCGAGCCAAGAAAAGGCCGCGCCCCGAATGCCCGCTGCGCTGACACGGTCAAGAAGGATGGAGTGGTCAACCGTGTCAAACGCAGCGGACAGATCGAGAAGGACCAGGGCTTTGGGGAGGTTAGAGTCGGCCTTCCCCTTGAGTTCGTCCAAGACTGCAAGGACCACCGCCTCCGTGGCCCGGGCGGAAACCCGCCTGATGGGATGCCAAGAGGCCGTTCTCCTCGATGTAAGTAGAGAGGCAGGAGGTGACATGGGCTTCCAGGATCTTGCCAAGATAGGGAAGAAGGGAAATGGGTCGAAAATTAGAAGGGAGAGAAGGATCCATACCAGTTTTTTTTAGGATAGGGAGGACTATAGCGGATTTAAAAGAAGAGGGGACGGAACCAAGAGCCAGAGAGGAATTGAGAAGAGCAAGAGGGGGGGGCGGGACAGTTGGTGAAGAGAGTTTTAAGAATCCGTGCCCGCGCGCAGTCCGCGGGAGAGCCAGATTTAACTTTGATCAGAAGTTTTAGAAATAAATCAGGGGAGATAGGAGGGAAGAGAGCGAAAGAGGAAGGGGGAGGAGGAAGAAGACAAGTGAGACGGGGTTGAGACACAGTGGGGAGGTTGGCTTTAATCTTCACAATCTTGTCGATAAAGAAATCATTAAGTGAGGAACAGAGGGACTGTGAGGGGACCAGACTAGGGGTGGAGCGATCAGAGGTAGCAAGATTGTGGACCAGGGAGAAGATTTCACGAGATTTATTAGCAGAGAGAGCTACTCTCTCAGTGAAATATGCGGTTTTAGGCACTGGGATCGCTTTTTTATATTCAGTGAGAAGTAGTTTATATTTGGCGCGCAAAGAGGGACAGTAATTCCGTCTCCAGTGGCGTTCCGACCGCCTGAGGTCGAGTTTGAGCTTTTTAAGCTCTGGAGAAAACCATTTGTGCGCATCGTAGGGGCGGACCGCCTTGATCTTTCTAAGCGGGGCAACTAGATCACACGAAGAAGATAGCCATATGCCAATGGTGTTGACCTGGGATTCGAGAGGAAGATCAGTAAGGTCTGGGGCAGAAGAAGCCAAGGAGAGCGAAAGGGAATCAAGGTCGGTCTGATTCCAATTACGGGCTAGAATGTTTTTCGGAAGAGGAGGCTTGTCAACCGCGCCCAAGTGAATAGAGAAAGAAATAGTAAAGTGATCAGACCAGACACAAGGGGATATGGAGGGCAGTGAAACAACAGGACGTGAGGACCAGATTTGATCCAGGATGTGACCCTGGGCGTGGGTAGGGACTGTAACATGAGATGTAAAGTTTAAGCACTGGAGGGTGGCAGAAAAATCTTTAGAGGGAAGATCTTCCCTAGGATCGCCCGGCCAAAAGTTAAAGTCGCTGAGCAGAAGGACAGAGGAGTTGTTTACCACCAGAGTAGCCAAAAGGTCCTGAAGGGAGGCTACAAAGGAAGGCATAGATTGGGGGGGACGGTACACGAGGACAACAGTGAGGGGCCTGCTACTAACGCATCCATTACACTCTACTCTCACCCATATGAAACAAGCAGTTATGCTTTTCCACCCGCCTTTAAAACCACCCCCCGGATGTCACTGTGAACCCGTGACTGCCGCCTACTGCTCCCCTGTCCACCATCGACAGGAAGACTGATGGCCGGTCCCATCTAACCACTGCCTACCAGTAAAGACAGAGCCTTTCAGCTGCTGCCCTCCCCAATGCCACTGTAGTAGTTTAAACCATGTTAAACAATCTCTTCAACTGACCACCCCAAAACAGTTCTTCCTGCTAGCCTCTATGGCTTCAAAGCTGTTCTGCTACTTTTCATCCTCTGAGGAGGGCTGAGGTTATACATTTACATATGAACTGACGGATCCCTGAATGGAGACATCATTTATATAGAGAAGGATTTGATGTACAGACTTGATACCTGATAGTTAGTTTTATTAGCAAGTAAACTGCTTCAATGGCATTTTAGTTTGGAGATGTAGCACATGATCTTTAACATGCTCTTATGATCTAAAGGTTTTAGTGTGTGCGCACAACCATTATTAGTTGGTGTCTGGGGAGATTGCAATATGATCCATGAACTGTGGGCTTTCATTACATTGAGTAGTTTAAGGGACAATATGGTTTCATTTTCTTTTTTACAGATGGACATATGATATACTGAATGATTACTAACTTTTGAGCATCTTACAGGACATCCATGGTTTAATGGGTGAACAGATAGCTTTTCTTTTTTTTGTTTCTCTTCCTTCTGGATGTGAAGTGATTGTCTTCCACTTTTGGTTCTAACTGAGAGTTGTTAAAATACCTTGTGTCCCTGTTCTGTGTGTGCCATTAACACCTTCACTGCGGCGGCTATTCCGCCGCAGTGCTAAGGGGGCGGGGGGCCGTGCGGGGTGCACATGCTGGTGACGGAACCGTTCCGTCACCAGCCGCGGTTGAGCATGGCCCCTCCCACTCAATGGAACGCCCAGCGCAGGCGCGGAATCCGCGCCGCGCAGGCACGGCGAGCGGGCCATGACGGAACCGCTCCATCATCAGCACAGCGCCACCGCGGCTGATGACGGAGCGGTTCCGTCATCAGCACGGAAAGAGTTAACGATGAACTTTAAGCATGCATAGGATGTGACCAGCAGTTCTCAGTGGCTGACCCACACAAATCCTCAGTTTTGTGTCTGGAGAAATGGCATCCAATTATTCCTTGTGTTATCTGATAGAGACTTCTAGACACAAATTCCTTACCTCAGAACAGTCCCCAGGTGTCAAATTAGATCTGGAAAATCTTGAGAAGCACCTCTGAGCGCCGAAGGTGGCAACGATCAGGTCACCGGCGATTAGCATGCAGTGCCCATATAGGTGCAACCTCAGCTCGCTGACATCAGTTCTTTTCCTTCCACACCATCTTCGCAGATTTGGAGAGAGTACCTCAGTCCAATTTCTGTACTATTTGTTTTTTAGATTTTGTCAACCTTTTTTGAGCTTTTCTCTCAGTGTGCAAATAGGGAGGACGCCTAAAATCCTGTGGGGTTTAAACACTGTGGTTCATGTTCCAGACAGATGTCTCTGACAGACCCCCCACCTGGTTTGCCTGGGGTGCCTGGAACGAGGCCACGACTCCAAAGCCTGCCCGACTGTCGGACAATGAATCCCATGGTGATTCAGGTCCTAGCCCTGACCTCCTTGGACTCTGTGAAGCTTCAGGTCTCCGTCTCGTGGAAAGGCCCTGCCCTATATGCAGAGCCATTCCTGGTGCTCAACACCACACCCGAAGTCATCGAGTAAGTCCCATATACAAATCAAAGAATTCAAAGAGCGACTGTCCCTTCACGCCATTGTGCATTTGGGCTCAATGTGTTCTACTCAACCTTGAAAAAGTCTCGGTGACAAAACCTGTGTCGGCTGCTGTTCGTTATTGAATGCTATGCTTTATCCACAAGAACTATGAAAAACTTTGGGAAGACTAAATATAACTAAGGCATATTTGAACTTTTGAGTACTTTATCACTGCTCATACTTTTTGACTACTTTGTGTGCTTCACTACCTTTCCCCAGAAATCTTGACAGAGATGCTTCAGCCTCTCATCCCTTTTAATGAATCTCTCAAGGACGTCCTGCTCAGGGCATGGGCCAAGCCCTTTACAGGGGCTCCAGTGCACAGAGCAGCTTTCCTCCGCCGTCGTTCGCTTCCTAGGGACCCAACCGTCCTCACCCAGCAGCCCACCCAGAGAGCCTGGTTGCCCAGGCCTCCATGTGCCAAACTAACCGTCCCTCCCACTCCACAGAAGAGGGAATCCAAGAAGTTGGACACTTGCAAGAGGATGTTCTCTTCCACCAGTGTTGCTTTGTGGTCGGTGAACACTGCGTGCCTCTTTGGCAGATATACCCACGGGAAACGACCTTGAAACACGAATCCATAACAACAAGTGTTCTAAACTACAAATCCTCAACAACGACCTTTACCTTTAACCTCTACTCACTGGTTAGAGGCGGCAGACCCGAGAGCAGAGGACGGCCCGGGACCAGGGTTCGATTCCCGGCGCGGCAGGTTTCTGGACCAGGGTCAGCGGACTCGATAATTCTCTCGCCTCGGTGCCCACTCTGATCAGCGATCACACTCGGCAACTCTGGGCATTAGCTTGCCTCATCTTCACTAATGGCCCCACCAGACCGCCGGGGATGCCTGGCCTCACCCTGGAGATACCCATTAATTGACCATCTCTCAGGGAAGCCAGGAAGGGTTTCGCAGCGGTCGAAGCGCCTTGGGACCCTACGGGTAAGTAGTGCGCTATATAAATGCCAATACATACATACATACATACATACACGAACAACGACCACCTTAACTACTACTCTTCATGAACCATACCTTCCTAAACCAGAGGTGTCAATAATTAAAAAAATAATCTTAAATGCAAGTGTAATTATATTAAAATAGTTGCAATTAGGAACGGGATGTGAGGTATTTGATTTTAATCACGCTGTGGATATATTATACTTTGTTTTAATTTATAGTGTTAGGCCAGTAGATAGCACTGTTAGTTTGTTTTTCAATGATGCTATCTTGATCTGTGCTCGATGTGAATGGTTGTCACAATTGAAATGGTTAAGAAATGGGGGTTGGCCGTTTTTAATATGTCTTAATTGTCAATTCTTTTTACTAATGAAAATATGTCATGCAATCCATTTAAAAAATATATATTATCTGTGAGAACTTGCTTTTTTTTACTATTGTTTTAATTAGTGCATCAAAACAGATGATGGACTTATATTTTATTGTTTTTAAGCGTTGATTCGTGTCTTTTTGAAGGTTCGTCTGTATTTCAAATAAACGATTATTTGTTTGATAATTTAAAGATTATTAACTTTAAATTGTTCTATTAAAAAGACTTGTTTCATTTAATTACATTTGTTGTTCCGGGTTTCAAACATGCGTTTAAGAGAATGTAGTGATGGATTCGGGTAATATGGAAATTGATAATTTTCGTGCTTTAGTAAGTTGTACAGAACATAGTGGTTTGGCTTTGGTAGTGGTTTAGCCTTTGTGGTTAAGGCATTCGTTGTTAAAGTGGTAGTTGTTCTGCAGCCATCTGAGCAGAAATAGGTAGCGCTGCGCGCAGCAGGCACTTGTGTGTGCGCATTTTTAACTAGTCATTTTCACGACTGGCCCACGCATGCGCACACCCAGTAGTACCTTTCCTCCTCCTTCTCCCCTACAGCACTTAAACAGGCAGGGACCCGGGTCCCCCGGGTCTTACAATGGGCAGAATTAAGCCTGCTCTTTAGCCAATCCTGACGCAGTGGTGCTGGTAGCGCTGCGCCAGGATTGGCTGAGACACCTCAGAGACTTCAGCACTGGTGTCGCGCTTGGGTGGTGCTTGGGTGGTGGATGTTTTCTAAGTGTGGCCAATCACATGTGGCTTATGTTAAGCCATTGAGTGGTGATTGGCCATTTCCCCATGCTGTATGTCCACGTCACCGCGCCTGGCGTGCCCTTACATCAACAGTCAGAGAGAGTCACGAGGAGAGTGTGTAGTAGACCCTCGTGCGTGCCTGCAGCAGTCAGTGAGTGTCTCTTCATCGTGTCTACAGTCAGTCAGTCGAGTGAGTCACACAATTCCTCATAAAACGTACGTTTTTTGTGTACAACAATCACTACTATTCACTACAGAAGTGCGTCGGTGTGCATGGTGTCTCTCTCTACATATGCGTGTGATTGCAATGCATGACCTAAGCACTAGTACAGTAGCACATTTCCTTGCGGTCAGAACTTGCACTAATGCAAATGCACTTTTTCTTAAACGTGCGGCTGCTGCGGGGAGTACTTGTGCAAGGGAACATATGCTTCATTATAATTAAAACTGTCTTTCTTGTGGTTTGTACTTCGAGCTGGCCTCACTGGTGCAGAGGCACCGCACGGCACATTTCTGGTTTGGCGTGGAACTGGAAGAACTAGCACAGTCAGAAGTACACACCAACCATTGTGTTTAGAATCTGATTCTAGGAGCACAGGGCGGGTGCGCACTTTCATGTGCGCAAATAACGACCGGGTACACTTACACAGATGCTCAAATCCCTGCGGTCAGGACTGGCACTGAAAGAACGAGTCCACAAGCATGGGTTCATGTGCACTAGTGCCCACTCTCCTTCATGTGCTTGTACCTACCGCAGGAAGATCGGGGGCGGGGTTACCCTTTCATTCACCTATGTGTATGTTGGTGAGATGGTGACTGCTTGAACCCATGTGCGTGTGCCATGATCTTAGAGGGTATTGAATTATATGCAAACCGTGCTTGCCGTAGGCCTCTGAAGTGGTATCAGTGCTCGGATCATAGGTGTCAAGAGCATGCTTATGAACCTCGAGCAGGCACAGACAAAGGCAACAGGGACCCTGGAAGGAAAGCAGCCTCGAAAAACAAGTGTTTATTTTACAATGCAGTTCTGCATGAGTTAGTTTGAATGTTCGCCTTGAGTGCAGGTGGAGGAGGATACTAACTGTGTATATGTATCATGGCTTAGCACGGGATCCAAGCAGAGAATCATAATGCTTTGTCATTCGCGCCCAGATCCAGTAGGTCTTTATATGTGTGCGACTGCATGCGCCTATGCAGTGCTCTCTGACACCAATCGTAGCTGTGCTCTACTGTTTAAATGGTGACATGAGGTCTAATTTTTTGCTTGTTTCCACTGGGACCCATGGCACCCTTGGTACGCCAGGATTTACTGACTCCTGCCTCGCTATCATTCGCAAAAAAGAGGCCTTGCATTCTTTCATTGTCAGCCTTAATTTTGTGCTGTCGGGCAGCTGGTATAGTTATTAGGAGAGTTAACTAGTAGCTTTTCTTTATTAAAGTAAGTGCCTTCGTTGCATTTATAGCAAACAGGTGGCATTTTATTGTCATTGCGCTGTGCTTCACAAACAGCTCTCAACATTAGCAGGGCCAGATCAGCTCAGCCTTCCATTTTCCCTGACTCACGAAAGTGTTTTAACAGTACACTCTCGTAGAAGGCTGTCAAGGCAGGTGCCGGTTTCATGCAGAGCCGGAAAGAAAGCCACATGCCCCCTGTTTATTCAGGTCCGGAAATGTCCAAACGCCTCATCTAAAATACCAAAGAAAACAGTAAAATATTTTAAAGGGCCCACGGGCCATGTTTAGTAGTGGTCTCAGAAATGTCTTATTAATCCTGAAATTGTTGCAGTTCTCTCTTATAACATCGTCTCAGAGTGCCCTGAAGCTGCTGCAAGTAAATGTGTTGACACTATAAGAGTGATTTGGATTTATATTTATTGACATCTTTTTTGTTTAAAAAAAAAAGGATTAGAAATGGAAAAAGCACAGTTTTTATTAGGTCTCGTAGCGAAAACACAGCGCGTCAGCGCTGTGTCTCGCTAGAGATCTATTGTTGGCGACTGTGCTTCCCAGGAGACAGTGCCGGCCGCGCGCATCGCCTTGGAGGCGAGTTGAAACTGGAGCGCGCGCTGTGGCCAGGCGCGTCTCCTGGGAAGCTCAAGACCACACACGCATGCGCATACACACAGACACACACACAAGCGCCCATGCACGCACGCACATACATACATACAGAGACACCCCCCCTCACACATACACACATGTGCACACACACACACAAGTGCACCGAGGCCCCCCCTCCCCCGCCGTCACCGTCGCACACATACATACACACATGAGCATACACACACACACGTGCACCAAGTTCCCCCAGCCTTTTGGAACTTACCTGGCCAATGTCGGGGACTCTGCTGTCAGCACGCGGCGCCCAACCTCCTGCTAGCGCGGCCCCGGGACTCTACATCGCTCACAGGAGCCCCGGGCCGCGAGACGCATCAACTCCGCCTGCCTCCTCTTCCGGTCTGGACGTGGCCCCGCCCCCGTCACAGGCGACCGTGCCTGACTTCCGGGGCGGCCGCAGCGGGATTCCGGGGGCATAGATTGGTTTCAAACATTATTAAAACTAATGCTCTTCAAATAAACCGCACAATTAAAATGCGATGTTCAGGGTGGTTATAGTCCGCTAGATTGGACACAGTTCTGAGCTACATAAAATGTTATACAATGGAACTCACGGAGAGCGACAGGTGTTTCCTCAATCTTAGAGAAAGGAAGAGAAACACACTCAGGAAGAGGCACAGGATGAAACATCAGCCAGCTCAAACATGGGGAAAAATCATCAGAACACAAGGGCCAGCCCAGAGCCGCAAGACAAGTATTACACACACCTAACTAACGCTTTACACATCTTTAGAGAGGGCACTGCTGATGTTAAAAGTCTGCAAATTTATAGCAGCATGAATCATACTTTGTAATAACCATAAAATATGGCGGAATGCGCGATACTAAAGAATCGTACAGTGCAGCAAAACAATCTAAAATTGCATTGCCGGGTCATTCACTGCTTTGGTTAATCAAAAACAGTGCTACCATTTATTAAGCACACTTTAGTCACCTGACCTTTGGTGCATCACACATAAAATACAGAAATCACACAAACAAAACATTATATATAAAACGTTATGAATTGGCATTTGCGACACATTTTCCAAAATTAACATAGGCTTTTAAAGGTGTTATTCTAAGGGTTGAAACATTACCATATGCTTGAGGGAGAGATGAGGAGTGGAGATGAGAAGGGTGATAGATGTTCCTCGGCCTTTTTATATGAGGTAGAGTTTTGCTCTTAAAAGGCAATATGAAAGGTAGTGACTAACTATCACACTCTCACAGACTCTCCCTTTCTCACACTCTCTCTAACACTCTCACAAACTCTCACTGACACTCTTACTTACACTAACTCTCACTCTCACTGACTCACTTACACTAACTCTCTCACTCACACTGACTCACTCACACTGACTCACTCACACTGACTCACTCACACTGACTCACTCACACTGACTCTCACTCGCACTGACTCTCACTCGCACTGATTCTCTCACTATCACTGACAGACTCTCTCACTCACTGTCACTAGCAGACTCTCACTGACTGTCTCTCCCACTCACTAACTCACTTACTCACTGTCCAGACTCACTGACCAACTCACCCACTCTCTCTCACTCACGAACTGGCTCTCTCACTCACTAACTAACTCGCCCACTCATTCTCACTCACCACTCATTCTCACTCACCACTCATTCTCACTCACTCACTCACTCACTCTCAACACATATTGCAGTCCAAATGCAATAGGTGTCACATTTACGAAAGTTATAACTATTGTCATTGTCATACGCAATGCCAATAACTCAAACTTTAATGCTGCGAGACCTATTGCATTGTAAATGCTTGTTTGTACTTTTTCTTTTCCTTTGTGACTTTTGTACCCTCGATCCCAGAAGCTCTAATTGTTCGAATCCAGCTCTTTTTAATCGTGTTTTTTATGTGACATGGTCTCTTCTTGTGCAGTTCACATGTCCACAGACCCAAACCCCTGGCAAGTTTAGCCAACAGATTCCCTGCTCCATCGCGTGTCCCTCTGTCTACGACCTCTTGAGGCCCCCAATAAATCTGAAGCACTGAGAAGGAACTGAGGCAGAATTTCTGCGTTTTAGTAGGAGCCCCGTGGAGAAAAAGTGTCAGAAGTAATAATAGGGGCTGGGGGAGTGTTTGAGGGGTGAGCCCTTGTTTACAGTTACCCACACCCTGTTTGGGCATGAAAGTGCCTGCAGCATTGTTGGCATTTCACAAATGAGTCTATTTTGGTGTGCAAAGGCCGAGTGGATGAAGGGGGCAGATATTCCTATTTTTGGACTCAGATTTTGGTACTTTTTGATTTCTTTTTTTCTGGATGCATAGCTGAATCTGCCTTAAGGAGTCAGAGATTGCAGTGATCTAGGAGGATGGCTTCAGAGAGGGCGATATATTAGGTCTGTGTGCACTGCTCTTCCTGCAAACAGACATGGTGGGGGCCCCTCTGGGTACCACAGAAGTGCACAGGGCTTCGTTGATAGTTTAGGTGGAACTTGCGACTGCTTGAGTGGTTACTACGCTTATATTGAGCACTGTGTGGGTTTACATCACTAGGTGTGACATATGATCATTCTTTTACTAAGAACTGCCAGTATTTTGATTTTGTTTAATTCATGTCAGCGTATTGCACAGCAATGTAGATGAAACAACTTCAATGTTCATTTTTCTCAATGCACATCAGCTGGATATTTAATGTAATCATGGCATTTTACATCTTCATGCTTCCTCAACCAGCCCTTTAATTCACAGATGAATCCAGTTATCTTTTTCATCCCTCGATACATTTGTCTCTGCAGTCATGCTTCCGAATAACATTCATACACCCCTGCAGCATTTCTCTAATCCACTGCTTGTTCAAAGTCATTACGCAATTTACATTTGGCTGCCTCCTCCCCCACCGGCCATGCACGCGCCATGCCAAACGTCATTATTTCAATGAAGCCCTAGTAGCTGTTGCAGATATTCACTTAGTTGCCATGATGAAGAACAAATGACGACTAATCACTGAACCCTGCCCACCTCAAACCATGCACGGCCTTTCGTTTTGTTTCCACCATGCCTCCCTCCATATACAAAAGAAACACACTCACACTTCTTTGTGTGCAGGGCTTTAAGTTGGATGAAAAAACTGGGGGGGGGGGGTTGCTCGTAGGGGCAGCCAATGTAATTATGAGCATGGCTTACAACTGTCAAGCTAAAAATCTGTAATTAGCATAGTTTGCGCCTCACTGGTATTGTGCTTCTTCTTTCATTGCCTCCAGTTATATAATACAAGTGACATTAAGCCCACAACCAACCAGGGCGACAGGCTTTGTCAATGGTGGTAAGTTGCATAAGATAAATAAGAATAAACTGCAGCATTTTCATTATTATATACAATAAAACAGGTGGTTCAGAGATGTGTTACAGGTGGGAAACACTTAGAGGGCCTGTTTCCGTTGGTTGTATGTGCCTGGCTTGGGGGTCCTTTTGCAAGCAGACCAGTTTGAGGATTGGGCACATTTCTGATTTGATTATAATGTTTTCTTCACACTTGTGCTTTAAAATGCTATATTGGATCCCCCTTTTCTCAACAATTTGCAGTAAATATGTGGTGTAAAACCCACCATTTGAATCCCCCGCACCCTGCTTTTGCAGTTTGGGCTCGCTCGCTTCGCTCGCTCACTTATTACATTAGGATAAAACATTTTCGCCCTCACCACTTTCAAAATCCACCAGCCGCCACTGGTTGTTTAGTCATACATCCTAGACCCACACAGTTTGGGATTCAGTTGCGCTGTCCATGTTCTCGGAGAAGGCCGAGCAATCCTGACCCAGGCTATTGGCAATGGCAAGAATGCAATAAAGTTCACAATAGGCTGCAGACTAGATACGACCGGCTCACTGGGCTGGACCATTGCATCATCAGTGACACTCTGTCACCACACCAGCTTTTCAGGGATGTCGGGCACCCCTTATGGACATGCCCTTCAACAGCACCCACCTTTTGGTGATAAGGCAGACTCGGCTCTCGTTGCACTTTAAGGACAGCAGGGTCACCGCCCAGTTGTTTGGACTCTTCACAACCCCGTACCAGCCCCATTCTAGCCCCGCTCTGCCTTTCCCCCCTCCGTTGCTATGGTAAAGGCTACCAACCACGTCCTTTTTTTTGCCCAGCCACTACAGCCAACATGCTCTCCAATCCTTTCATGACCACAGATGCGGTTCTCAAAAGCCCTTTGGGACCCAAGACCAACAAACAACCAATACTGCCATGCCCCCTGCAGCCTAAAAACCCTTTTAGTTTGCACTCTCACCATCACGGGCAACCACTTGGTGGCAGAGGCAGGAACCACCTGCCCCAATGGCTGTCCATAACCTCGAACAAATGAGCGCTTCAACTTGTGCAGCGGGGTTAAACCCTACTATTCACAGAAAACCCACCATCCGCAGCATGGCCTTTCCCTGTCGTGTCAAGGAGTACAGGCTCTTTTGGAGCGATCGGGAAGGTGCTTTCTTCTGTAGCACTTGTTCACCAAAAAAACCCAATTTAGGTGTATTTTGTCTAACTCTTCTGTCCCCTCCAGAGGGATCCGCAAACCCTGGGTACCTTTGGAATCCTCCGGATTTTTGAAAAAAGACGCAAAATTAGCATGGATACATTTTGCTGCACACTAAATACAAAGTACAAGCTCTAGAGATGTCTCAACGGACATAAAAGTTCAAATTTTCATGGACGAAGAAGGGCGGAACCGAATACTGAACAATCACACTGTCGGCGTTTTCTCCCCGCACTACGGAAGTCTCCGCACTGCCCGCGCTTCACAAACGTGGACAAAGACACAATCCTGAGCAACTTACCTTGAAGACTTCTTAATTTAGCAATACTGCTGATCGAAGCATCTCCACATACCCGCTGGAGAGCACCGCTTTGGAACTACGAAACACGTAATCTGACGAAGACTAAAACCCGGTCTCGAGCGGAGCCGGGTCGGAATTATCACCGGCACTGCGACCTGTGGTTTTACATTCATTACCTACAGCCCTGAGGAGTCGCGGAAATAGTGTTTTTTCTTGCGACGAAACACGTGTCGGCTGGCTATCTATGAACAATAAAAGAGGAGCCGAAATACTGGTGGTCCCCTTCTTCGTCCATGAAAATTTGAACTTTTATGTCCATTGAGACATCTCTTGTGCTTGTACTTTGTATTTAGTGTGCAGCAGGTTTTGTTTATACATATGTAAATAAGCACTTGAGCGTTTATTATGGGGCTTTCCTGACTGGGATCAGTGAATAATAAATGAGCGGCTCCTGGTGCTCATTCATTATTCATTTTTTTATTTGTTTGTTTATTTTTTGGGTGTCCCACCCAGGACACCTATAGTTTATGTAAAGTTGGGTGCCATAAGGGGAGCACCAAGGCCACTATGACCCCTACCAGCTCCCCAGCCAGCACTCATCTTGAAGCCGGCCATTTCAATATTTTTTTATCCATGGGTGCTCTGAAGCAATCTGGGAAACCTACAACATTTTTAAATGTTGAAGTCTGCAGATGTGGAACCCCATGGCCCCGCATCCTCTGGAGGCTCCCCATACAGAAGCCATCCTGATCTCAGGCAGGAGCCCGCTCTTTTGTTTTTTCTCCCACCTCGTGGAAGCAGCTTCTGTGTCTGCTACCACAGGTGTAAGCAAAGTTGTGTTCAGTGCCTGGGACAGTGCGGGTAAGGAACTAGGTTTGTGTTTCCTGCCAACACTCCCCCGGGCAGGGAACAAGACAGTGTCCTGGCAGATGGGGTCCCCGAAACACTGCTTCTATTTGGGCCACAGGGATTGGGTATCTGGGGCTGCTATATGGCTCAAGGAGGGGGAGCCCAATCCCCCTCCCCAAAATAAATACATCGACTCCAGGGATGGGGTCCCTGTGGCCTTTAAATGGCTTGGGGAGCCACATGTTGCCCTCCCCAAATTATTGACTTCGGCCTTGGGGAGTGGGGTCCCCAGGGCCTTCAAAAGGTTGGAGGAGCTGGTTGGATGCCCCCTCCTCCGAAAAATGAATTTGGCCACAGGGACTAGGGTTGCCGTGGACGTGCAATGGCTCTGGATGGACATGGCACACCCCCTTCCCAATGCAAACATCACTTGTCCCAGGAGATGGGACCCTGGGGACTTGGAATGCGTCAGGGAGGGGGCCAGACATTCCCCTTCCCTCCAAAAATTAAATGCGTTGGAACCTGGTCCTCCCTGGGAGCTTTTATTTAAAAGAGGCTGGAGCTGATACATGGATTTAACAAAAAATAATACATTTGTGGTCTCAAAGGAGTCCCCTCTAGGACCCCCTTACCAAGTCTAGGGAGTCAGGGTATGCATACACTGACCCCCATATGTTTTTAGGTCTCGCCCTATTAATCGCGCAAGCGATAATAGGGATGAGAGTTTAGAGGCTAAACCAAGCTCTGACACCATTGCGGATTTCGTCGAGTGCATGTGCTCTTGCACGCGCTTGCCCAAGCCTCCTGCCTCCGAGAGCTTAACTTCACTTCAAAGGGATCCGCTTCCCCGCCCCCTGCTTCACACTTTTCACGGCCGCCACCCCCTCCCCACAGCAATGCCAAGAGCTTGTCTCATTAGTCTCCCGGCGCTACCGTCCTGCCAGCCGCATATACTTCGGTCAGCCGCATGGACCAATTTGTGCACAAAAGATGTTAATATTTCACTGTTCTTGGATTTTCATCACAATAAAATACACTGAACATAATCTTCCCAAAAGTTATTTACAAAAGTTTAAGCTATTGCCATTATAAATTACAATAACTTTTATTTAAGTATTAAGTATTAAAAAAATAAAAGCCATTGTTATGTGTAATATTAATACATCTAAGTCATGTAAATACAACACATACTGCATTACAAGTGTCACGTTTGCGAAAATTAACACCTTCGCTGCTAGGTGTTTTCCCCTCCTGTGCTGAAGAATGCAGGATGTCAGTGTTTCATGACGAGCTCAGCTCGTCATCAGCACAGCTCAACCGTGCATCATGACGAGCTGAGCTCGTCATGAGCATGGAAAGGGTTAAAACTATTGGCATTGTAAATGACAAAGCTATTAATTCCGCGATTTTCAAAACCAAAACATAAATAAAAAATTTGTCATTTACAATACCAATACCTCAAACTTTCCTAATGCGAGACCTATTGCATTGCAAATGCTTGTTTCTACTTGTTTATTTAGGGCAGGGGACTAAGTTCCTGAGTCCTAAAATGGCTGCCAGAACATCGTTGTTGGTGTTGACAGCAGCTAATCTGTTGTTTCTGCATTCTACAGCAATTCTATATATACATACATTTTGACCTTTAATTTCTCAAAAACAGACATACAAAATAAAAACATTAAGTTTTCTAGATCTAGTTTCCTGCCAAATTTTGTGTAATACCATCCAGCCATTTGGTGAACCGCTTTGGGATTTTGTGTACATCCTCAAGAGAGGGTGATCCATTTTAATAGGCTGTAGGGCAGGACAATGTAGGCCTTTCAGCCGAGTGTAACCTCAGGTAACTAAAGTGCCCTTGAATTCCACTTAAACGAAACAATAGCTGCTATTAACTCATGCCTTGCCTCCAGAGCTCCGGATCCGGATAGGATCCCTAATGATCATCAAAAGGCGAACCGAGAAGTGTGGGGCCCATTAATATCTTGTCAAATGCCGTACTTTCTGGTATAAGATCCACGCATCTTGGAATTTAGCGGAGATTATCCCGAATTTTCAAGAAGAGGGATCGCACTAACCCTCGCAACTACAGGCCCATTAGCCTGATCTACTCCTTGCAACAGGTACCCGTAATCCTCCAGAACTGGATCATGGACAAAGATATCCTGTCTGATTTGCCAGTGGGCTTTAGAAACAACATCAGTATCATCGATCAGATTTTCTGCATTATTTGTATTTTGTTTGAAAGGCAGAAGTAATCAACAGGCAAACTCTTTGTTGCTTTAGGGACTGCTTTTGATTTAGTGCTGAGGGATAAACATTGGAGGGTAGTAGAAGCAATATGCATCTCTGCAAACCTCTTGGACATCTAGGTGTGATTGCATGTGGACAATCTTGCCCAAGTAAGATGGGATGATGGGCAACTGAGTTAGGCAGAAGTGTTTTCTGGCCCCACCATGTTTTCATCATATGTTAATGGGGTGGTGGATTATTTGAAGAAGGAGGGTGCTGGCACTCATCGTCACTGATGACACCCTACTGATATCAAAGCCACCCCAGGGGTTCCCGTAGTTATTAAACAACTTTAACTCATTATGTAATGAGCGGGGTTGGAGCTTAATAGCGCTATGACAAAATGTATTACTTTTTTACATTGGGAAGAGAAGCATTGTAAGAGGTGCATGCTAGTGGGTAAAAACCCCATTGATTTGGTGTCAAATTTTTTATATTTAGGTGAAAGAGATACCTCTAATCTGAATTGGGCCCCCATATGTAATTTATCTAGTTGACTGCAGGTATAGCCAAGATTTACAGACGGGCATCGTCCAGAAGGGTTGCCCCAGCCATAGAGATTTATAACATCAAGGCTCTAGGGGCTGTATTGTATCGGGCAGAATTGAGGGGATATGCGAACACTAACACCTTGTCAATAGTTGAGCTCAATTGAATCTTCCTGTGAGTACCCCTCTGACCCCTGTTTATTTGGACTTGGCTCAAAGGAGGATATCTAAAAATAAATAATGTAGACACACTTTGTGGTCGACGCAAGCTCTTGAACGTTTTCGGGTTGGCCTAAGAGATCTTATGGTATTCTCCATGCATTGCGAAAATCTCTTGGTTGAGATCCATTAAGGCACTCTATGGAAATTGAGTCTGGAAAATTATTGGACCTCACCCTAGAATTTTATTCATAGGGCTAAGGTAAAAGAAACCTATTGGGAGTTCATAGCAGTGGAAACTGTGGCAAGGTGCAAGGGATCGCTTTTATTCTGATAGATACATCTGCCGTGTGGATTCCTCACCATGTGAATATCCCCCTTGCGTCAGCAACATTCGGAAATTCTTTTGTAGCTTCGCGCCGACGTGGACGCGGACGTCACAGAGTCACGGCTCCGCTCGCGACTCCGCTGGCGTCACCGACGCCTACAATAGGCCCACGCCGGCGTGATGACATCAGTTCCCTTTTTTCCGCGTCGTCGACGCTAACGGTTTTCAGGGATCGTGCTGTAGCTTTTCAGTAACTTTGTTACTATTTTCCTGTTATTCTGTATAACATCATATCCTTCGAGATGTCGTCGAAGAAGACTGATTTCAAAGCTTGCGGCGAATGTGGCAAGACTATGTCCATCACCGATCCACATGACTGCTGTGTCTGGTGCTTAAGCTCCGACCATGATGTCGAGGACTGTGCTTGCTGCAAGAAGATGACTTCGAAGGCGCTGAGAGAGAGAGAGGCGAAACTCCTTGTGGCTAAGCTTAAGAGTAAGAAGGAAGAGAAATCTTCGAAGTCTAGAGCTCGTCGTTCGAGGTCGAGATCTCGGTCTCGATCTCGGTCACGCTCGGAGTCGTCTTCAGCTCACGCGTCGAAGTCTTAGAGGAAGAAGCACAAAAAGAGGAGCCACGAGTCACGTCATCGCTCCGGAAAAGACTCTGGTTCGAGACCGAAGTCCCAGGTTAAGCTCCTGAATAAGGAGTTGGTGGTTTCGGAGTCGGAGCATGTCTCTCTGGGTGAGGCTTCACAACCAGGTTCGCCCGAATCACAGGAGCAGGTCCATTCTCCAGTTCAATCCAATCCTTCTGGTCAAGAGGATGAAGGTGAGGAGCAGGGGGCTGGTGAAGTCGTAGTTCCGGTGCCTGCGGGTTCGTCGACCCCGGTTCCAGGACTCGTGGAAGAGGTCGACCTCGTCTCGACTCCACCTCCTCAGGAACGTCCCAGAGAATCTTATCCTGAGTTTCCAGCTCCAGGTCAGGATCCATCTCAGTTCCTGAACGCCATGTTTGGTGTCTATTCTAGGGCAATGTTCCCGTCTGGTGCACCTGTTGGTCCCACGGGTCCTATGGCTTTCAACTTGGGTGTTCCCCAAGCTTATGCCCCTGCGCCCTTCATGCCTTTTATGCCGGCTATACCACCGCATTGGCATTTACCGGCACCTCTGGTGTCGTCGACGCCGAAGCGCTCGACGCCGACTCCGTCGACGCCGGTCACGTCGACTCCGATGCCCACGACTCCGAGGCAAGACTCTGTCCGACCTCGAGCTGAGAAGCCTCGTCCGACGTCGGGTTCGACGCCGGCTCCGGCGCCGTCGGAGTCGATTCCGAACCCGTTGGCTTCGATTGTGAAGGAAAGGTCTCGGAGAAGGGCTCAGAGACTCCTGGAAGAAGATAGGTATCTGTATTCGGATACTGAAGAAGGAGAGTTACGGGATTCTGAGGATCCTTTTGAGGATTTGTGTGAGGCCAGTGGGCTTGAGCTGTCACCTGAATGGGAGTTGGCTTCAGTTTCTAATGTGCCATCAAAGGATGTGGTGCCTTATCACACTGTTATTAAAAAAGCAGCGAGCCTTTTGAACATTACTCTTCCTACTGCTCACTATAAGCCTAACATCTTGACTGAGGTTCTTCATTCTCCCTCATCAGTGGTTGAGCCTGTGTTGCCCTTCAACGAGGCCTTGACTGAGCCCATCTATGAGGTATGGAAGAAGCCTTTGTCTGCTCCTGCAGTTTCGAGATCAGTTGCAAGGAGGTACAGAGTGGCACCTGAGGACCCGGCATTTTTATCTATTCATCCCTTGCCTGAGAGTTTGGTGGTGCAGGCTGCTTGTGCTAAGAAGTCTGCTGGAGCTTTCCCACAGGTTCCTGGGGACAAGGAATCCAGGAAGCAAGATCAGGGTGCCAGGAAGGTCTTCTCATCAACCAGTATGGCATTAAAATCAACCAATGTGACGTGCCTGATGGGTAGATATATCCATGCCTTGATGGATTCTGTCAAGCAGCTTGTTCCGAAAATCCCTGAAGATGACCGGAAGGATTTTCAGGAGGTGATTTCAGACACTCAGGCGGCTGCGAGACAAGTGATTCAGAGTGGCCTGGACACTGCTGATTCGGTGGCAAGGGTCATGGGATCGTCTGTGGCCACCAGGAGGGCCGCCTGGCTTAAGTCTTTGGAGTTCTCTGCGGACGTCCAGTCTGCGTTGTTGGACTTACCTTTTGATGGCTCAGGATTGTTTGGCAAGAAGGCTGATGCTGCCTTGGAACGTTTTAAGGACAGTAAGGCCACTGCAAAGTCCTTGGGTCTTCAGTCCAGAGGAACTTCTGGTAAACGCTTCAGGGGGTTCGGAAGATCCTTTCGTTTTTACAGACCTTCCCAGCAACAGCCTCAGCAGCAACAAAATACACTGTACAAGTCGTACAGGGGCAGACAAAGAACCCGCCCTAGAGGTCGTCAATCCTCCTCCTCCTCCTCCTCTCCTTCCCAACCCCCAGCCATTGCAGCAAAGCAGCCCTAGATCCGCCATTCCGGATCATGTGGGCCCAGTGGGGGGTCGGCTTACTCATTTCCTACAAGATTGGGAATTAATTACATCGGATCTTTGGGTTCTCAATCTTGTAGGGAATGGGTATGCACTTCCTTTCCGGGAATTCCCTCCCAATTACCCTCCTTGCCAGGGTTTTTGTTCGGAGGACCACCTGCTTCGCCTGCAGGAAGAAGTCCTGGCTCTTTTCAGAAAAGGTGCAATGGAGGTGGTTCCAGAGCAGGAGAGGGGTCAGGGGTGCTACTCCCGGTATTTCCTGATCCCCAAGAAAGACGGCAGGCTTCGACCTATCCTGGATCTCAGGATCTTGAACCTTTACCTGAAACAGGAAAAGTTCAAGATGCTCACTCTTGCGCAGGTTCTTCAAGAGCTGCTGGAAGAAGACTGGATGGTGTCAATCGACTTGCAGGATGCGTATTTTCATGTTCCCATCCTGAAGTCGCACAGAAAGTATCTCCGTTTTACGGTGGGGTCACAACACTACCAGTTTGTGGTTCTTCCGTTTGGTCTTACTACTGCTCCTCGAGTCTTCACCAAGGTGATGGCGGTGGTGGCAGCTCATCTCAGAAGATCGGGGATACATGTGTTTCCGTATCTAGACGACTGGCTGATCAAAGCGGAGTCGTCGGAGAAGGTGCTCCATCATCTGCAAGTGACAACTCAGTTGTTGCACAGGTTGGGTTTTTCGATAAATGTACCCAAATCTCACCTGGTGCCCTCGCAGCGCAACCTGTTCATAGGTGCGGTACTGGACACTACTGTGTGTCGCGCATTCCCTCCCCCTCAAAGGATTCGCGACATTCAGGAGATGATTCCTTTGTTTTCCCTGGAGCGGTTGTTCCAGTCCTGAAGGTCCTTCGTCTGCTCGGTCTGATGGCTTCATGCATCCTGTTGGTCAACCATGCACGCTGGCACATGAGGGCACTCCAGTGGTGCCTCCGCAGGCAGTGGTATCAGGACAGCAGAGATCTCAGGGAGTCAGTGAAGATCTCCAGAGAAACTGCAGCGGATCTGTCTTGGTGGAGTGTGGAAGGCAATCTGTCACAAGGAAAGCCTTTTCAGATTCCTCCTTCGGTTGCCACAGTAGTATCGGACGCGTCCACCCTCGGGTGGGGTGCTCATCTGGGGGACCTGGAGGTCAAGGGTCTTTGGTCTCCAGAGGAAAGGTTGCTTCACATCAACCTCCTGGAATTGCGGGCAATTCGTCTGGCGCTCAAGGCCTTCCTCCCTTCCCTTCGCGGTCGGTCGGTCCAAGTCCTAACGGACAACACGATCGCGATGTGGTACATCAACAAACAGGGAGGAGTAGGGTCGCAGTGTCTCTGCAGAGAGGCTCTGCGTCTCTGGTCCTGGGTTCAGGACCATCAGATTTGTCTGATGGCAAATCATCTGGCCGGAGTTCCGAACGTTCGTGCAGACAGTCTCAGTCGGCAGTTCTCTGCCGATCACGAGTGGAGGCTCCATCCAGAGGTAGTTCACGACATCTTTCGGATGTGGGGGACTCCTCGGGTGGACCTATTTGCCACTCACGAGAATGCTCACTGCCTGTCATTCTGCAGCCTCCAGTTTCCGATGCAGGGAGCCTTGGGGGATGCGTTTCAGTTGAGTTGGAGCTCGCAACTCCTTTACGCGTTTCCTCCCATACCCTTGATTCCTCGGGTTCTGAGGAAAGTTCGCCAAGACCGGGCCCAAGTTATATTGATCGCCCCGGATTGGCCAAGAAGGGTGTGGTACTCAGACCTTCTCCACCTCTCCTCTCACCCGCCGCTCCGTCTCCCTCACAGGGCAGATCTCCTCTCTCAGTGGGAGGGGCAGGTTCTACACCCCCACCTCCAGACCTTACACCTTCATGCCTGGAGATTGAACGGGGCAACCTGATTTCTTTTTCTCTCCCTCACGATGTGGTGGATGTCATTTTGTCAGCCAGGCGTGACTCCACAAAGTCCATCTATTCTTATAGGTGGTCTAAGTTTGTTATTTGGTGCAGGGAGAAGTCCATAGACCCTTTGAGGGCCCATTTATCTGATGTTCTCCAGTTTGCCCTTTCTCTGGCACAGCAGGTGCTTGCTGTTGCCACAGTGAAGGGTTATCTGTCAGCGCTGTCGGCGTTTATTTGTTTGCCTGACCAGCCTTCTCTGTTTAAGTCTCCTATAGTTTTGAGGTTTTTGAAGGGCCTCGTTAATAAGTTCCCTCCTGTCCCTTTTATTGTGCCTCAGTGGGATTTGAATCTAGTTCTGATATTTTTGATGGGTGCTCCTTTTGAGCCTCTTCATAAATGTACCATGAGGCTCCTAACTTTCAAAACTGTTTTCCTCGTTGCGATAACTTCGGCAAGGAGGGTAAGTGAGCTTCAAGCTCTTAGTTCCAAGCCCCCATTCCTGTCCATTCATGCTGATCAAATGGTTCTAAGGACCAGGGCTGCTTTTCTGCCGAAGGTGGTGTCTTCTTTCCACCTTGGTCAATCCATTACCCTCCCTTCCTTTTATCCTCCCCCTCACCCTTCCAAGGAGGAGGAGAGGTTGCACCATCTGGACCCCAAGAGGGCGGTGTCTTTTTATTTGGACAGAACTAGAGACTGTCGCATGGACGACCAGCTCTTTATTGGCTTTGCTGGCTGCAAGAAGGGAAGAGCGGTCCATAAGAGGACTTTGTCGAGGTGGATCGTCCTCTGCATTAAGATCTGCTACTCTTTGGCTGGTAAGGAACCACCAGAGGGCATAAGGGCTCATTCAACTAGAGCTAAGTCTTCGACCTCTGCATTGGCTAGAGGTGTGCCTGTAGAAGATATTTGTAGGGCCGCTACTTGGTCTTCCCTCCACACTTTCGCGAAGCACTACTGCTTGGATACCGAAGTGAGGAGGGATGGTCATTTTGCGCGCTCTGTTCTTCAGGATTTCCTGGTCTAAGAAGAGTGGACACCCTCCTCCGGGAGTGGGGACTGCTGTGGGACTCTATTCACAAGGTGAGGAATCCACACGGCAGATGTATCTATCAGAAGAACAAGTTACTTACCTTCGGTAACGCTTTTTCTGGTAGATACAATATCTGCCTGTGGATTCCTCACTGACCCACCCGCCTCCCCGTTGTCCACTCTTCTTTGCCAGAGTATCTCTGATGGGTTGTTTTATTGTAAAAAAATTTATTGCATTTACTTCACACTGTGTGTGTTACCTTGTTTTCTATACTGTGTATATTGTGTACATTACTACTGTCATCGGTCCGTCCGTGTGCCTCGAAGGCACGGAAAAAAGGGCGGAACTGATGTCATCACGCCGGCGTGGGCCTATTGTAGGCGTCGGTGACGTCAGCGGAGTCGCGATCGGAGCCGTGACTCTGTGACGTCCACGTCGGCGCGAAGCTACAAAAGAATTTCCGAATGTTGCTGACGCAAGGGGGATATTCACAAGGTGAGGAATCCACAGGCAGATATTGTATCTACCAGAAAAAGCGTTACCGAAGGTAAGTAACTTGTTCTTCGAGATTATAGATATTAAACCTTTCCCACGATATGAACCAACCATTGACAAAATTGCTCCCTATCTTGCATGGAAAAGGTATTTCCAACTTAGATATAGAACTCTTCCCATTAAAACGTTTTGTAGCAAATGGCAAGCGAATGAAAGATCAGACTATCTGTGTCCAGCCTCCTTAGGGGGGCCTGAAGCCACATCTTAATATTTTTGCCATATGTTACTACAATCTTCGGGCAAAGGGGATAGCCCCCTTTGCAAGAACATGGGCACTAGGCAGCACGTACAGCCAACAGCAGGTTTACAAGCCCCTTGTGCCTCCTTGGGTCGCCATTGCATCACTTTTTTTGATGCAACGGCGGAACAAACAATGCGGCCAATTTACAGCGTGACGCATCTAGGGATATGAGTCACGTTGTAAAGTCCTGTGTCAGATTATACCTGCACCAGGTATAATGTATGCAGGGTGGGCGTTACCACACAAAAAGCCATGTATAACTAACACTGTGAAATTGACTACATTTCAATGTGTCACTCTGCGCCTTCACGGCATCAAAATCTAGATTTGTGTAGGTGAAGCTAGTAATCTCTCCTACTCAAATCTAGTTACCCTTGATCTATTTTATCACATTATGCATATTTGTGCCTTTTGAGAAAAAAAAATTGAGATGTGATTTGAAGAGAAATTTATATGTATGATTATATTGATCTTTATGTCTCTCTTATGTTATTGGTGTTGTCGTATTTTAAACAAAACAAAATGTATGAATAAAATGAATTGTTTTCTGTAGTACACTGAGCTTCGGTTTATCAGTCCCAATGGATATATATATATATATATATATATATATATATATATATATATATATATATACACACACATACACTGTAAATAAATGTGGACATGTTTTTAAAACTGCACGCTTGCTGATGGCCAGATCCATTGGCCTAGCCAATGCTTGTTTTAAAAAGTTTTTAAGCTATATAGGCATTTCCTCCAGTATATATTTACTAAGTATAAGATAGTTACATTGGCAATGGTGGGTTGTGTTGACCTTGTATTACACTTCAGAATGGTGTATTTATAAGAGCAAAATGTAAAATGACAATACTACTTTACATGAACATATTAAATATTTTATTTTCAAGAAGTTAACAAAGTGTATGTTTTTTCTTTCAGCTCTCTGGATTAAACAGCTGGATTATTCATTCAGTGTGCCGGCAGAGTTGAAAATACATCAGGAAACCGAAATGTCTTATTTTTGTATATGAAGCAAAATAGATCCATATGTAATATTATTTTAAGAAATAAAAACTGAAATATTGGTGGTACTCTATGAATTGCTTTTTAGTTTAATTGCTGTGAAGCACTACTGTCTATGAAAGTTAACTATTACTTTAGTCAAGCAAGTCTTCTTGAACTTTCTGAGGAAATTCTGGTGGCAGAGTGAGGCTATGGTGGAGAGCACTACTATTGCAAAGTACAGGGGAGAAGCAGGAAAAATAAGCAACAATCAATGATAGGATTTTCACTGGTGGCCCGGTGAACGGTTACAGAATTTGCGCTGTACTCTCAGAATCTGAGGTACACAAGATTGGAGGCTCAGATGTCATGGAGTGAGGAAAAGAGATAATGGCTGACAAGTTCATGGGGACGGTGGGCAGTGATCACATCTGAATTATCTTATCCAGATTTGAAGAGCCCGCATATTACCCTGGCAGGTATCCTGGCACTGGAGAAGGAGAAAGATCTGGACCTTTATGAAGTGTTTTAGTGGAAGAGCCATGTTTCAGTATTTTTTCAGGATTCGAGGATGGAGCTGACAGCTCTGATGTGGTAAGGGAGCTTATTCCAAGCTCTGTGGTCAACATAGGAGAATCTGTGATCTCCGACTTTGGCTCACTCGGTTGTGAGAAGTTTTGTAGATGTGTGTGAGGAGTTTAAATAGAGAGCACTTGTGGGTTGGTAGCCAGTAGAGGTCTTTGAGGTGGTTGGCTATATGAGCGCAGTGTGGTAGGTTGAGTGGGAGTCTGGCGGCTGTGTTCTTTACTACTTGCAGTATTTTCGTGACCTGGGCTACAGTGCTTACATGGAGAATGTTGCCGTAGTCGAGCCTGCTGGTTACAAGGTCTTGCGTTACAAATCTGCTGGTGTCCAAAATGAGCCATTTGATCAGTTTGAGGGAATGAAACCAGGTAGATGTGACCAAAGTGACATGGTTGGACTTAGAAATTTCTGTTGATAGGCAAGCTGATGATTATGTTGAAGAAAATATTTATGTTTCGCAGCGGTAGTATATTTTCATTCTTTCAACTGGGGTAAGCCGTTATATCCCAGTACGGTAAATAGGCCCAATTTGCTAAATGATGTCCCTGCAAGATAGTGAAAAGTGATAAACTAGAATGTACGTACCTATACTGATAAACTAGCAACAGGTATTGATAATTTCAAAGGAAATTCTTACCTTCATCCAAACGCTCTGTGTGTCTGTGCTCAGTTCATCGCTTATTGCTGTGACTGCATTGTTTGGCGTGAAAAAATATAGCGTTCAGGAAAAATGGAAATGGAAGCAGGACTAGTCATGGAAAACACAGTGGCCATCTTTAAAGTTTAACCAGTCATGACAAAGACAACACTAAACTATGTCCCTGAGAGAAATTTGGTGGATTAAAAAGTTCAACGCAATGACACCCTTTGGTCTGAACGACAAAATTGATATGAGTAGTTTAGAAATGTGCTTGGTTTGTAGTACAAGACAAAAGTTTGAAAAGTAGAGCACTGAGAAAAGCAATGAAACAAATGATAAGCAAACTGACCCAAATGTTTATTTAATGTGAGGGAAATGAAGAAATATGCAAAGATTAAGACGACAGTACAACTTTTCTTCTTGTAATGGGTGTGAGCAGACCTCATAACATGATGTGAGAGCATTGTTGATAACCCATGATGTTGCAGCAGGGGCAAGAGTCTCCAGGCTAAATTTGGGCATGGAGAAGACCCTGGTGGTGCATCATGTCAGCATTACAAGGATGAACTTGGACCTATTGGTGAACATCATCTGACGCGTCTTGTACTCTTTTCCCGTTTTACCATTGCAGATTGACGCATTGTAGGGTGTCTACATGGGAGTTTACCACTGAGGAAAGTTTTGAAGGGCATCAATTTGTGTTTGGCATATGTTGTCAATTTGTTGTGCATCAGGGTGGACAACTTTTTAATTGCATTCAGATTAAGTTTTTTAGTCCACCACACAGGCATCTAAGGAAGGCGGTGGCTTCGGGGTCTTTCCATTTCTGGACTATGGCTAGCCTTGCTGCTGGAAACAGGAAGGTTGCTACCCTGCTTGCAGAGGAGAGCAGCAGATTCTTTCCCTTCTCTTCTGTATAACCAAATATTAGCAATGGAGGTTCTAATGTTAAAGTGTGATCAGCAGTGTTTTGGACCAATGATAATACCTCTTCCCAGAACGTTTGAATCAGAGGGCAAAAAAACCATTGGTCAGTAGGAATACCCTTTGAAGTGCACAATTTCCAACATGTTTCGGAAGAGCCATATGCAAGAGTCGTATACCAGTGCATTAGTGTCTTGTAAGCATTCTCTTTCCATTGTACACATTGTAGGAAATCGCCCTTTTTGGTATAGTTACACCTCACTTTTTGCCTGACATCTGATGCAGCTTGACTTGATGTGTCGCGTTCTAATCTAGGACCCTGATCAACCCTATGACCTTATGCCCCTATACGGCTATAATCCATTTATTCCCATATAATGGCATAAACGTTCAAGTGTAAAATCTCAGAATCTCGTCTCTGACCTCACACGTTCAGAGCCACATTCCTTTTTCTTTTAAATTTGTTTTTATTGCAGAATTAAAAACCATTGCATATTATAGATCAACCAGTACACCTATGCAGGACGTAAAAGTGTACCTGTTGAAAGCGTGCATTCCTTGTCCCCTTCCATGTGCACTTCAGGATATGTCCCCACACCGTGTCTGGAATGGGCCTACCTATGCTAACCTCCCATTTCGATTTCAGGCCTAGGAGCGGATCCAACCCCTCGTGCAACATCCTATTATGGAGGCAGGTCACCGCTTTAAATATACCTGCGGCCATCACGACATACTTACAGGCCATGGTCGTTTCCGGCTCAAGGAGCCCCCCTTTCCAGTGTTTCTGCACTGCCGCCACCACAGCCGCATGCAAGAGGAAGCTTCCTTCCGGCAGTCCAAACTGTTCCTGCAGCGTTTGGAAGGGGACCAACGTTCCATCGATATACAGATCACCCACCATCTGCAATCCCAGTTCCTCCCATTCCAGCAGCGGAGACCAATCGCCACCATGTGGCAGCGCGGTCAGCATTCCCAATGGTATCTCCGGTGCATAAGGTCGGGATGTCTTTGCTCTCTTCAAACTCCTATGCCAACACAACCTGAGTGTCTTTTCCTCCATAGTGAGGCCTCGTAACTCTAATTTCTGCTGCATGATAATGTAGGCCAGGACGTGACGTTGTATACCATTCCCTCGTTCGTGGTCCGGCCCTCTGAACACCCTAGCCACGTGCTGCGTAAGAATCTGAAGCTGTGCAGCCGAATAGTACAATTCAAAATCGGGGACTGCCATCCCCCCCTCAAGCTTGGGCCTAAGCAAGGTGTTCAAAGCTACTCTACGTCGTCCGTGCCCCCAGAGGAAGTCGATTATCATCGTCCGCAGGTCCTTAAAGATCCTCTGAGGAATCCAAATGGGTAGCGTGCGGAAATAATAAAGTAACCTTGGGAGCGCCACCATCTTCAATAGAGCTACTCTACCCAGTACTGACAAAGGGAGGGAGGCCCAAAATTATATACAGCCTCTCAGTGCTCTTATACAACGCCCAATATTACCCTCCAACAGATTCGCGACCTCATGGTAGATGCGTACTCCCAAATAAGTGAAACAAGATGGCTCCCAGACCACACCCAAATCACGAGGGGGGCATGGTGTGTCCGCCCTAAGCAGAAAGACGCAAGTCTTCGTCCAATTAACCATATGGCCCGACAACCGACCAAACTCGGATAACATATCCATCGCTCCCTCCAGAGCCTGCCCTGCATCCGCCATATACAACAGCAAGTCGTCCGCATATAGAGATATATAGTGCGATTGCTCGCCTCGTTCAATCCCCCGGTACATGACTCCTGACCTGGCTCGTGCTGCTAATGGTTCCATTGCTAGTGCAAACAGCAATGGGGATAACGAACACCCCTGTCTTGTCCCTCTACAAATTGGATAATCCGCGGACACAAGAGTGCCCAGGCGCACCCTCGCTGTAGCCGATGCATATAACACTTTCGTCCATCTACGAAACCCCTCGCCAAGACCAAACTTCACCAGGACTTCTTCCAAGTAGACCCATTCCAGGCTATCAAAGGCTTTCTCAATATCCACAGATAACACTGCCAGATCACCGTCTGCGTCCGCAGCGCCATCCAATATCCCAATTAGGCGACGAATATTGAGCGTCGTGTTCCTCGTAGGGATAAACCCTGCTTGGTCCCTGTGCATCAACCTGGTCATATGCGGAGCCAACCTGGTGGCTAGTATACGGCTCAATATCTTGTAGTCTACCGTCAACATGGACAAAGGCCTATATGACTTTACATCTGAGGCCTCTCTGCCGGGTTTCAGCAATGGTACTATCAACGCCTCCCTCATCGATCTGGGCAGACACCCCAACCTTCTAGCCTCCTCGTACACCACCAGTAATCTGGGTGCCAGACTATCCACATACTTCTGATAAAATTCAATCGGCAAGCCATCCACCCCGGGTGTTTTGTTCCTCGACATGTGTTTAATGGCCGCCCTGATCTCGATGAGCGTGATAGGCCCTCCTAAGTCCTTCGCATCGTCGTCATCCAGCACCGGAAGCTGCATCGATTCCAAGTAATTACTGATCTCCAAGGCCTCCACCCCCAGTTGGCACTCATACAACTTCGCATAATAGGTCCGAAAACACTCCATCACCGCAGTCTGCGAATAAACCATCTCCCCCGATGCAGTCTTTATGCTCAAGATTGGGCAGCCTCTGATTTCAGGACTAGCGAGCCTGGCCAGGAGCGTGCCTACTTTATCCCTTTCCTTTTTTCTAAACCTTTCGGGATAGGTACAGGACTGTACCCTATCTTGCCACTATTTTTGGCCTCCCCTTGGGCCAACACAACTTCATGTTATCTTATGAATAAACTTACGCCCGGCTGGACGTGTTTCAAAAATATAGTACTTATTGTAGTCTATATTGCTATTTTCTTGTTATATCTTGATTCCTTAGGACCCCTGTTCTTCGAAATACTTTATCCCTTTCAGCATGCGCTTTAATGGCATATTGCCTATAATCATAGCTCCGCAGCCGTTCTGTTTCAGTCGCCACTACCTCTTTGGCTTCCAATAACCGGGCTTGTAAGTCCGGTCTACGCTGCTCCAGGCCCCTCAACACCTCTTCCGCTCTAGCAAGCGCATTCAACACCGACGTTCGGGCATTCGAGAACCTACCCATACACACTCCTCTCACCACCACTTTCATTGTGTCCCATTCAGTGGACCTAGTATGAGCTGTACCCTCGTTTTCCCCAAAGTATTGGTCTATGCCCCGTTGGACCGCGTCACTAAACACCGAATCTTCCAAGGTGTCGGGCCGAAGCCGCCATGTTGGAATTGCGGATCTCGCACGTTGCCATTGTACGAATATCAACAAGGGATTGTGATCCGAGATGGTCCTGGTCAGGTATTCCGTATGGCTGATCATTGCAGCCAGGGAACCACTGCACAGGACCGAATCGATCCTGACGTGTAAAGCATGGAGGGCCGAGAAAAAGGAATAATCCCTACTATCCTGATGTTGCTCCCGCCATACATCCAGCAGTCCCCACCTCTCCTGCCAATCCTTCCTATGTGCAGCTAGTCTTCGTACGGGGGAATCGGCCAGTGGTGGGTGCGACCTATCCAGTGCCACATTAGTGATTGAATTGAAGTCCCCTCCCAGAATCACAGGACCCGCCAAGAAGGAGGCCAGTGAGCACGACAGGCCATCAAAGAAGCGAGCCTGGTCAACATTTGGGGCATATACACAGCACAAAACCACATCCCGGCCATATAACCTCCCCTCCACCGCCACATATCTACCCTCAGGATCCACCAGCTGGTTCAACATCTGGAAAGGTACACCCGCTCGAACCCATATCAGCACCCCTCTAGCGAACGCTGAATAAGTGGTACCAAAGACCTGACCTCGCCATCTCTTCTGTAGCGCAGTGCATTCTTGTATAGTTAAATGAGTTTCCTGTAACATTGCAATCTGAACACCCCGCCTCACCAGATAAGCATGTACTTTGTGGCGCTTGATCATAGTTCGCAGTCCTCGAACATTCCATGTTAGGCATTTCAAATTAGGTAACGTCCCCATGATGATCCTTAACGATCCAGTTCAGGCATAGCCAGTCAGTACCCACATCTCAGCAGTTGCTCCCCCCCCGAAAGAATTGTAGAAAAAACTCCCCAAACCCCACTCCCCAGGACAGAGCCTAATAACCCAGATTCAGCCCTGTTCCAAACCTTGAACTCAACACACATCAGTCTAATCTGTGGTCGCCACCACAGAAGGCCTTAAGGGCCCCAAGGGGGTGAGTTATCGCCGACCCAGGGCAGGCGGAGCCCGCTCCCCGCGCCTTCCATCTCATACTGCTTTTGCCACACCCTACCTGCCAGCCCTTCTAGTACCAACTGAACATTTCTCCATGAGAAGCGCAGTGTCATAAGTCCCTTACATGATTTATTCATTAAAGATCCCGTCAGACGTCTGTGGGGTGACCGCCGGGCCCTTCGAGCTCTCCGCCTCCGATAGTTCCTCTCCGGTCCTGCCTCCTTCCTCACCAGAGTCCGATCCAACCAGTTCACTCTCCTGTTGCGACCTCGTGATGCTCGCCGTCGCTGCCAGCGCTCCTCTCTTGTCCGCAGCCATTTGACCTTCCCGTTTCGCCCTCTGAAGCTTGTTACGCGAGCGGATTCGTTGAGACTTCCGGATCTGAAGCGGTTTAGGCCTCTCCCGCTGACTTTTACCAGTTCTGTCCGTGCCGGCGCGATACAATTCTAGCCACGACCACGCTTCATTAGGAGTCTGGAAAAATTGAGTGTTCTCATCCAGGACTACTCGCAGCTTAGCCGGGAAGAGCAATGAGTACTGAATGCCCTCCTCCCTCAGCTCCTTTTTTACCGCCAGGAAGGATGCCCTGCTCTTCTGAACTTCTTGCGTATAGTCTGGGAATATCGTAACTCGGCTATTTTCCACCTCGAATGGGCCCAGTGCTCGAGCCCTCTGGATTAACAGGTCCCGATCTTTATAGTGTAGGAGCTTCACCACCATCGGTCTAGGAGGGCGGCCGAGCGCCGGTGGGCGAGCCGGCACCCTATGTGCCCGTTCCAGTGAGAAGAAGGATGAGAGGCCCTCCGGCGCCACCACCGTCCGAAACCAGTTCTCCATGTAAGCCACTGCATCATCCCCTTCGATTTTCTCCGGCAGGCCTACGACCCGCACGTTGTTCCGACGATTACGGCTTTCGGCGTCCTCCGCTCGTCTCTCCAACGTGACCAGGCGGCTGAGGATGTCCGCAATTTTATGTTCCGCGGTCACTACCGCCGGTTTCAGGTCTTGAAGCAGTTGCTCATGGTCCTTTACTTTGTCCGCCAGCTTAGCATGATCCGCCCTCAGGAGACCCAGCCCCGTGGCGACCTGCGCAATGTCCTGTTGCAAAGCCTCCTTAGTCGAGGTTATGGCCTCTAGAATAGTATCCAGGCGCTGAGTCAACCGCTGCTCCTGCTCCATTATCAGCGGGGAAGCTCGGGCCTCACCTTCACGGGACAGTGCAGTTGAGTCCTCCCGGTCCTGCTCCGCAATGACTGCCCCGCCTGCAGCCGCCATTTTAGGTGCCTCTGGCGTCGTCACACAGCCGCCTCTGGCCTTCCTCCAGATCCCTTTATCCTCTGCCCGGGGATCGTGCGCACCAACAGTTATCGTGGGGCAGTCACCCCTGCCGTACTAGCAACTCCAATAACCAGGAGTACCGGGGCCGCCCGCCTCACGGTCGCTAGGGCCGGGACTAGGAGGGAAGGGGGGGAGGTATAAGCGGGTGCGTACAAGCTGTGCACCAGTCCAACACTGGCCTCCGTGCCCCCAGCTCCACCTCTCAGGCCCGTTCGGGTGCGCCCCAGCTACACCAATCTCGCTGGAGGCGGTTCGCGCCGCAGTCCGAGTCCAGTCCACTTCGACCTTGGCTCAGAGACCACCGTCCCTGTCCGCCGCCATTTTCTTCCCGCTTCGCACAGCACCTCCGACTTCTTCTTTCGGGTCTCGGCGGTATATTCGGCCTCCCAAGAGCTCTCAGCCGCTCTCCGATGGTTCTCCAATACTTCACAGATAGATTTCGCCGATCAGGGATCCCCCAGGGTGTAGTTTTCAGGAGAAATAGCGGGACCCTGCGCGGAGCTAGAAGCTAACGCCGCCATCCCGATCGGCGTCCAAGCCACGCCCCCTCAGAGCCACATTCCTATGCAGCTTCCTCTGCAGCTCATTAGTAAATGACACAGCAAAAGCCACTATCTAAGATTCCTAGATTAACACTCCGAGTTCTTCAACAAGATAAAAACTCAGCAACCTGGGAAAGCCCCGCTTGCTATGTTTTTCTTACTAATAGAACTCTAATGAGCACTGAGAGACGATCACTTCCTAGTGACATCTTTATTGACGTTGTATGTCCAAAAACGTACGTCAAACAAGGCACCTTTCAAGGATAAATATTACCAACATTGCCTTAAGCAAATGCTAGCTGCCTCATAGACATCGCTGCCGTTATCGCTGCGAACGAGCGAACGATGGTGTGATGAAGAGAGGAGCTGAACAGCCGTCCCTTGCAGAGCCCAGCAGATGCAACCAGCCCACGGATGCTGCCCCTCCTCCTCCTCTATGACGCGCTGAGAAAGACGGTGTCTTTTCTCCTGCCGAGAAAATCCAGCTCCGGCGTTTCCAGCCTACTCTTGCGAGTGACTGGGATATCGAGTCCTGAAGGAGATACAAGCCCTCCAACATTCTATTCCAGAGGTATGGTGTTGACTAAACCCTTAGAGAGAATTCTTGAAGCAAACCTTGGCAAAACCAACTTAACTTAAGCTACTTACTCCCTTCCACGTGTTAGGCTTAGGTCAGGTACACTGGGGTAGGCGTAGTTAGAAGCACCAGTTGAGTACGTTAGTCAAATGTATATATGAATGTATATATGTTTTATTCATTTTAAACCATTGTATGGCTAAGAAACCATATTAATGCTTTTACAGTATTATTTCGCAATACTCATTTTACTGTACGCCCTTTTTATAATAACAGGTCTTGCAATTGTGGCAATTCATTTCTCTTGTATGAGAAGAAAGACTGTTCAATAAATAATACCTTTTATTGAAAACGCCTGTCTCTCTATTCTCTACATATTGTGAAAGTAATCTGCACAACAACTGACTGAGTAAAATAACTGTCTATTGTTTCAAACGACTCTAGAGATTGACTCTTATCTGAGGAGTAAAGTTGTCATGTTGCACGGTTGTTGGAAAACTGAATCCCTTCTTGGCTGTGCCAGGGAAGCTGATCACTTCCTATTCAGTCAAGAAAGTTTCCAGTGACCTCTGAGCTAGTTGGTAACAAACCCAATTAAGTTTAGCATAGTCAGTAGAGGCCTGGAAGATCCGCACTTCTACGTCCATACTATTGTTTATGTTATTCCAATGCGCAGGGCCTATTGGGAAAATAGGAACAAAATTTCCAGCGGCAAGCGCTGCAACACACGAGTTCCACTACTATTTAGTAGGAGTTCCACCGGATGAATACGCTCCCTTCGAGGAGATTGAAATCCCATTAAAATTCCAAGAGCATCTGCTCTGGTTTAAAGGCGCCCTAAAACATAATGATCATATTACCAGGCTCGGTCCAATAGGTAGACCAGGAGCAACGTGGCCGGTTCTAGCCAGCTACACACCACATCCGGACATTGATAAAATGTCAAGTGAAGAACTCTTAGTTAAAATAAGAGAATTAACAAAAGTATATAGAGAGTTAGTAAAATTATTTATTAAAAATAATTCAAACACTCCTAAAAAGAGCTGGGATGGAAATAAACAATCCACTCCCAAGGAAAAAGTTTTCCAGTCCAGAGGAAGGTCTCCTCGACGGAGGGAAAGAACTCCGACTCGAGAACACCAGTCTCCCCAGAGGGAGCCCTCTGAGAAAAGATACAACCTTAGAAATAGGGATAATTTGAAAAAGCCTGATAGATATCAAAGTATTGATACACGTCCCTCTCGATCTTTTTCGCAGAAATCGGAAAGAAGAGGACGGTCAGACCCAGGAGAGCACACCAAGTCCAAAGACAAGGAACCTTCTCAAAGTAAAAAGTTACAATTTCCAAGAAAGAAGGTAGCCACTATTAGAGTAATCGAACATGCCGAGAATGCTGAGGACACAGTTGAAAAACGGGGAGTGGGCACAGACAATGCTAGACAGTGCAGCAGAAATCAGTATAGCCCGCAAGATCCTGATGAGTCATCTGGAGACAGTGGACACAAATGAATACATTCAAGTAGAAACTGCCGACACCAGAGTTAGCGAGCCCCATAAGATATACGAAATAACACTGCGTATAGAGGGTGATAAGACTAGGAAAATAAGGGGTCTATTTTGGGATAAACTCTCAAAAGGCTATGATATTCTGTTAGCTAAAAAAGATTGCCCCCCAGAGTTTGTCAGGGAGTGCCCTCGTGGCGAAGAAATGATTATGCCTGCCTTCTCGAATCATATTTCGATTAAAAAAAAATATACTTATGCAAGGAAATGGGCAGTAGCCCAGGCACCAGCATTATATAAAAATCATGTAGGATGGGATGAGGACTCTCCTCCTCACAAAATCCAGTTAAAAAGTCAACCGACGGGGGGAGGAGCTTCGAAGACCTCCCGATCCTCCGCAACGATCCTGCCACCTATCCTGTCCCACGACGGTGGGAATCATCAGCTAAGCCGGTGCTGAAGCGGCGCCCGTTCCCAGATCAAAAATCCGATCTTCCTGGACCGAGTTATGCCGTCGTGAAGTTGGCGGACCCCGCCTGCGTCATTGGCTGACACCGTTGGGTCCGAGTGGTGGCCTGCCACGGGACACCCTGTTCGGGCCTATCGGACTAACTGGACCAGCTGGCCCGGGCAATCTTCGTTGCACTCTCCCTTTGGTGGTTCTTGGGGCTCTCATTGCCGTATCTCTCGTGCCGACTGAAGGTGCGCTTGGTGACCTGCCCCTCCTTCGGACTATCCTGCCATAGCATTTCAATATGGCGGGCAGAGGGGACTCGGACAAAGGAAAGCCTCCAAGGGTCAGCAGGAAGCCGACTCAGTCCCAATCTACTATTCCAGAACGATTCTCTGAATCGAAGGGGTCGCCGGTTATGACGGGTCGAACTAAAGACTCGTTGCGGGACGTGTCCCGTGAGGATCCTGAATTTACGCTTCGGGACGTGATGGGTGCCATTGCTGGTGTGAAGTCTGAGATGCATAGTCTACACGAGGCGCTGTCCAGCAAAGTGGATACCCTAAAGATCGAACTTAATCTCATCAGAGCCGATCTTGGCAAGACAAATGATAAGGTGAAGTCACTGGACCTCAAAACGTCGAGCTTAACCAACGACATGTCGGACGTACAGACTGAGGTCCGGGACCTGAAAATGGCTAATGGGATGCTTGCACGCCGGCTTGACGAATTCGAGGGACGGGCACGGCGCCAGAATGTCCGCATCACGGGAGTGCCGGAGAGAGCCGAGGAAGAGTCGGTGGAACTCTTTGTGGAGGACTTGGTGGTCAAGAACTTGGCGCCGGGAGGTCTGAGCAAGTTTTTCTCAGTCGAGAAGGCTCACAGGATCCCGGGTGGCCCACCGAAGTCGGGTGCATCCCCTCGCCCCATCATTGCGAGACTTTTTAATTATAGGGACCGGGGACGCCATTTTGCAGGCATCGAGGAGCGCTGGCCCGCTACGATTCCAGAATGCAGACATCAACCTTTTTCCCTGACTTTACTCAGGCTGTCCAGAAACGCCGGCAAAGTTTTACTGGTGTGAAGCGGCGGCTTAGGGAGTTGGGGATGCGCTACTCCATGCTCTATCCTGCAAAACTTTGCATCGAATATGGTAACCGGACAATGTTTTTTGACCTTCCAGATGCGGCAGGGGACTGGTTGGACACTTTGCCTCAACAACGGACCGAGCCGGATGATCAGACGGAGGATGCTGCAGGAGGATCAGGTTCCCGGGAATGAACAATCTGCCTGTGACTTTTTCTGGGGGGGTTGCTGCGGCTGGCACCGACTCTGAATATTGCAGCTTTTGTTTTTATCACTTCTGCACTCTGGATATGGAGGGTGACGGGGGGGATAGGATGTCTCTTTTCTCCTCTAGGGGCTTCTTGTAGGTTAGTTTAAGGGGCGACAGGCACACTGCTAGTTGGGGTGGCTTCTAGTCTAATGCAGGGGTGCAGGGTGGGGGGTAGTTGGGACGTGTTTTCACTGTTTGTTCTATTCTTTCTAAACTCGTCATGGCTGGGGTTTTATTGTTCTGATGCTCTTGGCTCGTGGGCTGCATTCCGGGGGGGGTTGATGGGGTGGGGCGTCCTCGATGATGGGGGGGGTAAATCATTGAATTTGTTGAGTTGGAACGTTAATGGGTTGGGGGATCGAATTAAACGTGGTGTTGTTCTGCAATTGCTTAAACGCTGTGCCCCAGATGTCGTTCTTTTGCAGGAAACTCATCTTGTCGGTAACACCTGTAGGGCTCTGAACAGGAGAGGGTTTAAAATGGTGGCCCATTCGGGGTTCTCTACGGGGTCCCGTGGGGTGGGCATCATGGTGCGCATGTCCCTTCCCCTAGAGGTGGAGTCTACCTTGGTTGACGATAGGGGCCGATACGTGGCGTGGTGTGCAGGTGGGAGGGGCGCACTTTGGTTTTGGTTTCGGTTTACGTCCCCCCGGGGCTGCAAACATCCACTTTTCAAGATCTTGGTGGCGCCATTTTGGGTCTCCCGGAGGGACTGCTGATTCTGGGGTGGGACTTTAATTCTGTTGTTTCAGGTGATTTGGATCGTTTCCCATCCAGAGATTTACGTAGTGCACAGTCCTGGCTCCCAGACTTCATTGCCACCATGGGCTTGGTTGATTGTTGGCGACTTTTGCATCCCGCTCAGCGACAATACACTTTCCACTCGGGGGCTCACGGTAGTCTTTCCCGTATTGATTATGTCCTGACCCCCGCGGCCCAGGCACAGTCGGTTTCTAACGCTCGTCTCATGGCCAGGGGTATTTCTGACCATTCCCCGGTTTGGGTGTCTTTCGACTTTCACATCGTGGCGACGTCGAGAGTGGCACCTATTAACCCCTGGTATTTTCGTAACCCCAAGACCCGCGATCTCCTAGCGAAGTCTATTGAGCTGTACTTTGCTGAAAACTCGGGCTCTGTCGATTCGGCCGTCTCCCTTTGGGAGGCCTTCAAAACTGTTCTCAGAGGAGAAGCCTTCTCCTTGATAGCCGAGGCGCGCAGAAGACGGGATGAAGACTTGGTTCGGCTGGAGTCGGATATTGCTGATCTGAATTCCCAGCTGGCCCTGGGACCGACTCCGGATTTGCTCCATGCTCTTGCCCTGAAGCAGTCAGAATTTAGGGCCACTGCTACTGACGCAGCTAAGGCGATGAGCAGGGAACAGCAGGGCAGGATATATGACGCTGGAGATAAGGCGGGTAAGCTTCTTGCATGGCTGGATAAGAAGGAACTGGCGTCCCGAGTGGTACCAGAGATCCTGGGCGACGACGGCCTGGTCGTCACTGACCCTGCTGCTATTGCCGAGACGTTTGCGGACTATTTTGAGACGGTCTATACGTCCGTTTCCGCCCTGTCCGAATCTGACTCGGCCTCCTTTTTGGAGGAGATCGAGCTCCCTTGTTTGTCTGATGCTGAGCGGGAAGATATGGACCGGGGCATGACGGTTGATGAGGTGGCACTGGCGATCAGGTCGCTGCGCTCCGGTAAAGCACCGGGGCCCAATGGTATCCCGGTGGAACTGTATAAGCTCAGGTCTGACACCGTTGCTGCACCTCTGAGAGATATGTTCCTGGCGGCCCGTGAGGCTGGTGAGCTCCCGTTTGACCAACGACTGGCCACTATTGTGGTCATTCACAAGGAAGGGAAACCTCGAGACCTATGCCGTTCCTACCGTCCTATTTCCCTGTTGAACGCCGAGCCGAAAATTTTGGCGAAGCTACTTGCTAATCGGCTGGTGGGGGTGATCGCGGACTTGGTTCACCCGGACCAGCCCGGTTTCATCCCACATCGTAACACGGCCCTTAATCTCCGTAGGCTCCACGCGGTAATGGCGCGGGCACACTTGCTCACGGAGCCGACGGTACTTGCCTCGCTTGACGCAACAATGGCATTCGACTCGCTTGAGTGGAATTACCTCTGGGCTGTGCTTACTAAATTTGGGTTTGGGCCTGAATACATCGGCTGGGTCCGGCTCCTCTACTCCTCCCCGCTTGCCAATGTGACGGTGAACGGTCGACTGTCTGCCTCGTTCGCCTTGCGCAGGGGTACTAGACAGGGCTGCCCGCTGTCGCCGCTCCTGTTTGCTCTAGCACTTGAGCCGTTGGCTGCGTGGATCCGGGTGCATCCCGACGTCGCAGGTATCAAGTGGTCGCCGGGCTTTGAAGATCGAATATCGCTCTATGCCGACGACATCCTTCTATATCTTACTTCTCCCTGCCGGTCCTTGATTATGGTGTTTGACTTACTGGGCACTTTTGGTGGTTACTCAGGCCTGGTCATTAATTGGTCCAAGTCCTCCCTCTACGTGCTGTGTGGTGATACTCCGCGCCTACCTCGCGGCTGTACTATACAGATTTCGCAACAGGGTTTCAAGTACCTGGGCATTTATATCTCAAAGGATGCCCGAGCTCGTTACGCTAATAACCTGCTCCCTCCTTTGGTGAGGCTGCGACGAGACGTGGAGGGCTGGAAGAGATTGCCGATATCTCTGCTGGGCCGGGCGGCATTGTTTAAAATGATGTCCCTGCCGCGGTTCCTCTACGCGCTCCAGAATACGCAAGACCCAGTGCCGGCCAAATACTTTGGAGAGGTTGAGAGCCTGCAGCGTAACCTGCTGTGGGATGGCAGGCCGCGGATCTCTATTGCCAAGCTAACTATACCATGGTACGATGGAGGCATCGCCTTGCCTGACATGCGCCGCTACTACTGGGCGTCTCAGCTGACGGCAGTTAACCACGGTTTTTACGGACCGGCAGTCAATCCTGGATATGCCATGGATCGCTGGCTCATGAATGATGGGAATTACTACAGGGCATTGTACTCTAGATCTCTGGATCGGACACTAACTGGACCCACTAAAACGGCGGTGCACCTATGGAGGGCGGTGACCAAAATTCTGGGTTGGCAGGGTAAACTCACTATGGCTACTCCCCTATACGATTCTGACCTGCTTGGGAAACTGTGGCATTCCAAAGGGTTCGACAGGTGGGATCTCATTGGTATCTCGAAGGGTGTGGATATGATGGCTAGGGGGAAGGTTAAATCTTTTGAAGCGCTACAGACCGAGTTCCAATTGGGTAAAGCGGAATACTTCCGTTATGCACAGCTTCCGCACGCCCTCACATCTTCTATACCCGTGGGGGAGAAAGTGCCTGAGTCATCTCCGCTGGAAGACAGGGTACTGGACGGCTATATGCCGGATAGCGCCATCTCCTTGACCTATAAAAAGCTTATTAATGCGCGGACTGACCTGCTGGTGAAACTGAGAGACCTCTGGGTGAATGACGGGATTGAGATGGATGACGAGGAGTGGCAGGCAGCGGTTTCTTCCCCTAAGGAAGTGGCGATCTCGGCCAGGCTGAGACTTGTTCAGTTGAAGGTACTCCACAGGGTTTATATCACGGGCCCAAGGCTGATACACATGGGGCTCTCTCAGGATGGACTATGCAGGAGAGGATATGGCGTAGTGGCAACCTTTATGCACATACTCTGGGAGTGTCCGGTAGTTGCTTCGTACTGGGGACGTGTGCATGAGGTGATGAGAGCTGTGACCGGTGTGACCCTGCCTGCGGAGGCCCGGCGCTGCCTCCTGAACGTTTGGGGCCCGAATGATTACAATGTGGTTCAGACCCGCTGGGTCACCCTGGGCAATATGGTAGCCAAAAGGGGCATTGCCCAGAAATGGGGTGCTTCCACGTCCCCCACTGTCGGCCTGTGGAAGACCAACATGGATTGGTGCATGCTCCGTGAAAAGACTGTTTACATGGCCAGGGGCAAACCCAGGATGTGGGGGTCGATATGGGGAGCGTGGAACTCGTACAGGGGAGACATCTGTGCACCCCCTGAGATGACTCAGCCTGAGGTCCACCTGTCTCCGTAGCTCCCCCTTCCCAAGGTTCCAAGCTTTGTATCCTAAATCTCTGCTCCCCGTCCATCTGACTATCACGCATCCTGTTGTTGGTGGGATGTACGAACCCTGCCCCCTCCCCGTGATATGTGCCTAGAATATCCTTTTTGTCCTCAGCCTTGTTTCTTCTTTCACTTTCCTCTTCTGTTCCTTCCTCTTTTTCTTTCTTTACGTTTCTCTTTCTTGACTTTGGTTATATTTATTGTTCTTTTAGTATTTCTATTGTAAAATTAAACCTGACCACTCCTGTGCCTTGTTTTTGTACATGTTTCCGAGTTGCAATAAGTTGCTGCCTGGCCTCCGGGATGTACGGCTGAATAGCGGTGTACTTATTTTGGTAAATAAAGGTTTTCCAAAAAAAAAAAAAAGTCAACCGACTGCACAAAGGCAGTATCCCATTAAGCAAGAAGCTAAAAAACAAGTCGGGTAGATTTTAGATCAACTTGAATATCAGGGGGTGATTGAAACATGCACCTCTCAAATGAACAATCCTTTGTTTCCTGTCTCCAAGCCAGACAATTCATATCGTCTAGTTTTGGACTACAGACACCTTAATGCATGTTGCAAAACTTTTGCAGTACAAAATTCGCATAGTGCTGCACTAATGAATAACATAGTTTAGGAAAAAATATAAAACGACATTAGACATATCTAATGGTTTCTTTTGTCAAAACATTGCACCAGAAAGCAGATACTTGACCGCTTTCTCAGTAATGGGGTCACAGAAAAAATTCTGTAGGCTCCCACAGGGATTCAAGAACAGCCCAGGACTATTCTCAGCTAGAGTAACAGAGTTACTACAAATATATGATGATGAGGCATTATCTTACGTAGATGATATCTATCTCACAGACGACGACTTGGATACTCACTTGAAAAGAGTGAACACCATAATACTTGGGTTCGCTGCAGAAGGTTACAAATTCAACTTTAAAAAGTCTCGAATTGTCCATCTGACAGTATTATTTTTAGGATACGAATTATCAAGTGAAGGGAAAAGCCTAGCGGACAAATTCTTAGAGAAGTGCGCTGTACTCCAAGCACCGAAAACGCTGAAGAATTTACAATCGATTCTAGGCTTTCTGAATTTCGGTAGAACTTACATTCTAAATTACGCAGAGAGGGTTAAACCTCTCTACGAACTAATTAAACCTGATTTTAAACCAATCACCTGGGTCCAAAAACACACAAAAATGTTGAGATCCCTGCAAACAGACATGTTAGCAAAAACAAAATTAGAAACACGTGACAACACATGCAATCTTGTAATCCGAGTCATCCCAGGAAGATGCGGATTCACGTACCTGACCTCTAATGAGGGAGAAAAGGTACCAATTTCAATTAAATCTCACTTGTACACACAAGCGGAAAAAACATTCAGTCACACAGAAAATACTGTGAAAGCAGTGCAAACTGCAATAGCAAATGAACGAGAACTAGCACACGGCAAAAGGATTAATATCCTCACAGTGGAATCTGCCTTCGAGGCGCTATTCAGCCCAGTAAACCTGCCTACAGTGTCACTGGATCCGAAATGGATACAGTGTATAAATTCTCTTGGAGCGGATGACGTGAAATACTATTTCGCCCCGCAATTCGAAGAACTGAATGAATTGACTTATGAAGAAGAATATCCTCTGCCAATCGAACTTCTGCCTCTCCCACAGTATGCCTGTATAATCTATACAGATAGATTTGTACAGCATTTCAACGTAGAGAACAAATCCTACGATGCAGCCTGTGCGATTGTTAAAGGTCGTTGGCTGTGCGGTAAATTCAGACCGAAAATAACAAAAACTGAATCAGTAAGAAACTGTTCGGCTCAGAGAGCTGAAATCAGATCTTTAAAGATGGCGCTTGAAAATGCAGAACGTGAATTCCCGACACTAATCGTGTGCGATTCTCATTTTTGCGTCGACTCTTACAATAATAAGTTGCAGAGCTGGATTGAAAACGATTACAAAGATGACACAGGTGCCACAATAAAGCATAAAATGCTTTGGAAACAGGTAGCTCTTTTACAGAAAGAACTACGAAAGACTCACGTGATACACACTCTGAGTCATCAACGTGATGGCGTTCACGTTGCAGGGAATTCATTGGCTATTGCAGCCACAGCGGAAGCAACTAAACCGGCTTCCGTAGCCACAAAAAAGCGTTCAGAAAAATACATAGACGGGGAAACCATGCTGGCAGTAAAAACGTCTGTAAAAGGCGACTGTGCAGCACTACCCGTGAACTATCCACTCAATTATGCATACGTAATCGATGCAAACTCGGTTCTCTTTGCTCGAATCCCTGGAGTGGGGGATAGGGTAATTCCAAACAAGAACCGGAGGGGCTTCCTCTTGCTGGAAGCACACATGGGGTTGGGTCTGAGACACCAAACAATCAAGGACTCTCTGAAAGAATTACAATTAGAGTACTGGTTGCCGGGAATGAGCGTAGATATTCAATATTAAGACTGCAACAGAGATCGCAGTGGAGAACCGGCCAGTGTAGTTTCAGGAACCCTGATAGAAAGCATAAGGCGATCTATCCGCGCAATCAAAAAAGAGAAACGCGTCCCATTGTACATCATTAAGACAAAATCCACTTAAAAAATGTGGCCCCAGCGCTCGGCTGATGCCAGAACAGTTATAAAAGATCTGCGAGTCTTTATCAGCACATACGCAATTGCCATGTTCCATTCTGACCAGGGTCCTGCTTTCAGCTCTCGAGCTTATAAGGAGGCCATGGCCAGCATGGGAGTTGGGTTGCGGTATTCTTGTCCGTCACACCCCGAAGGGAACAGTGTGGTAGAAAGACAAAAACGGGACATAAAGCAATCTATAACAGCGAAGGTATTAGGTTCGGGTGCTGGGTGGGTCAAACATTTAATAAGTGTCCAGTTATGTCTTAACAACTTGCCAAGAAATTCTCTAAAAGGTTTCAGCCCATACGAACTATTGTTCAGAACTAGAATGCGAATTCAGGACTTAGATAGTCAGGTATCAGTGGTAGACGATAAGAAAACAGACTTTGACATCAAACACCGTTTGGCTGTTTTACAGGACTTGAATGAAACAAGAAAATCCTTAAGCAACATAAAGTTAAAGCAACAGCCAGCTACCACTGACGAGGCACCACCAGCGCCAGCCCCAGCCAGGCCTGTCTGGATTCCAAAGATTAGGGATCTAGTCAGAGAAAAAAATAGCGGTGAAGAAGGAATTTGGGCCTTCTTACAGAAAAGCAGTGCCTGTCTTAGCAATCAACGGAAGAAGATCAGTAGTACTACTGCCCCTTGCTGGTAAAAAGGAGAACAGAGTTGTATCAATCGACCTGGTAAAACTACAAGCATGTGGCCTATAATCAACAGTAGGCCCAGTGGACTCCCAAGAAACATCAGAATACCCAAACTTGCAACAATCCAAGAGGTTCAAACTGAAAGACTAATCACATTCGATCAGCCTGCAGTGCACAAAGAGGGACTATGAAATAATGCCATGGAACTCGTGCCTCTTGAAACACAGATTGAAACAGTTCGTCAAGAAACACCAGTCTACAATGATGTGGCATCAGAATGTGCTACCGAAAGACAAATTGAAAGAACAATCCCGACAATTGACAGAACTGCCTCTGGCTATTTCATCAACTTCAATAACTTTTCCGAGGATCAAAGCAACTCCGAAGTGATGCAAGAAACAAAGACTTTTAAAGAAAAAGCAACAGAACTCTTTCAACAAATCAAAGAAGTATATCCGGATGCACGATTGATTAAGCATTGGATTATTTGAGGGGTATTCATACTCCTACTATGCCTAATTTTAGTTTTAATTTTAGGGAAGTTTATTACAATACAATGGACACAGCAAGTCAGAACATCAACTTAGTCCTCAAACCACACAGATCATCCCAAGTGAAGAAAAGAGAACTGTCAACAGTAAATGTCACAGCCATTCCAATACCCGGTGGGGTAGTATGGGAGAAAACTGACTATGAAATCTATGGTCCGGTCGAAATCCTGAAGTATCCTCATCAATTCAAGGTTTCCTTAAGTGACTTTGTAAAACCTAGTACATTCTCTGATGATTGGGACTTTGAAAGTATTAATAATATGATGTCTGATTTAGTAATGTCAGCTAGATTCACAGAACATGATTATTTACAAGGTTCGTCTAGTTATGAACAGATATTCTACTACACACATTATGGTGATCATTACTTGCATAAGTCTGCACAACCTAGAAATGTTTTTTAAGTATAATCAATGGGAACATTGTGCTAGACCACCTAAAAGCAGTTCTAAAACATTCTATGAGAAATTCCAGTACTTCTCAGGGTTTAATACCAGTGATGCAGAAACGTTTTATTATAAACTGTTAGATAAAACAGGATTGAAAACAATGCTGACAAATACTAAATTGATATATTCAGAAGCATTTTATGAAAATATGATGACATTTGGTTTTGATTTTTGGAAAAATAACATTGAAACAAAAACCATCTGGGGTACAAAAGAGTGGCAGGTACAAGGTCTAGAAGCATTATTCAGAGCCTGCATGATCCCAGAACAAATGATGTTTTTAAATGACACAATTCACCAAACATCCTGTCTTGGCCTAGCTAAGATTAAAGACCTTAACAAACCGTCTATTCCAAAGCCAATACCTGGGAATACAACAACAGATATTGAGATAGACGTATCTAAAATTTTACATTTAAACAGAACACATCCTGATTGGAAAAAGTGGTTAATCTGGCCTACTGACACAAACAACTGTCAAGATAGATTCCTGAACAAAACACAGGGGTTAACAATGACCAGACAAGACCCTAGATACTCCCAGAGACAACATCCAGGGATAGTAACAACATACAGTGTAGGGAAACTCTGCCTCGAATGGCTAGGATCATCCACACTGGCAGAAATTAAGCAACACTTGTCTTTACTTAAAGATGGTGCAGATTTGCGCGATTTCATTCTGGGACCACGCAAACAGCGTCAAAAACGTTTCATAGCGACCAGTATATATGCGGTATACAACGAGGCTTGGAAAGTCACACAAATTGAAACAGCAGAAAAAATACGAGAAATTGATCGTATTAATTTGGAAAAATCACTTTCTGTAGTGGACAATGGGTTAATGACTCTGTCCTCCAGAATATATTCACTGGACAGTATTGTATCATCTGCCATTGATATAATAGACAAAGACTTGCTAATGTTACAGCATGGCCAGTCACAATTGCGTTCTATTGTACAGTTAGGCGTGACGCTGCAAAATCTTCGTTCAGGCTATGTGCCTTGGCGTTTAATCAACACAACTTCATTGTTTTCCATCTTTAACCTCACTGATAAACAAATCAGCTTGGCACAGAAAGGAGCAGACTATACAATCCTGAGCATCGAAAAACTTGAGAGATTACCTTTGACAATGTCAGAAAGTCCTGTCATTGAATGGATAATACACGGTATTGCCACAATTCCGATAACAAGTTTCCGATTTAAAATTTGCCTTGAATACATACCTACTGGCCAGTATGAACGATTGGGTAAAGGTTACATTAAGTCAGCATGGAAATTACCATACACACACACATGCTATAGTGACAGCAACAAAAATGTATTTCTTAGTGGTGAAAACTGTAAACATTCACTAAGCGATATACTTTTGTGCCAGGGTATTAATTTACACGGAGCCTGTGAAGGAAATTCTAACAACCTTTCATGCCACCAACATGTCACACCTGCAACGCAGATAGAGCCTTTCTTTATGCAGCTCTCGAATGGGAGTTACATTCTAATAACGGATCACAGCTGTTGTGGCCTTATGCCAGGGAAAGCCTATCTCGTAAGCGTAACTTCCATGTTCAAATGCTGTATGCAAGCATTGTTTCCGAACGGCCCTGGAGACATAGAGACTCCCATTTGGCCTCGTTTGAATTTCTCTTCTATACGAATTGATACTTTAAGCAAAATGAAGTCTGTGCTTTTGCAGACAACAGTGCCCATCACGTCATCAAAAGAGACGTATGATCTCCTAGTTGCAAGGACGGCTACGGAGATGCATGACCTTTTATCAACAAATTGCCCCGTGCATTTCACAGAAATGCTTAGCCAAATTCTTAACATGTCTAGTGCCATAGGCATCCCAGGCATATTTAAGACGATTTTTACGGGACTGCTAACACCATTTCAAGCAATTCTGGGAATCATTCCCAATTTTGTCCATTCAGTCTTTGGCGGCATACCCCTGATTTTGGTACTTGTAGCAGGAATTTTATTTTTGACCCTCCTGCTTCGATATGGCAAGCCACAGCTCAGACATGACTCCGGCGGGAATGGAAAAAACGATCCTAGCAGTGCGCTACCGGGACAGAATAACTAGAGTCCTTGGATTGGCCAGGCTGAGAGATCTAAACATGACCTGGTTCCTTTCATTCAGACCTATATGGCAAACCTGCATCTTACCTGTGCTACGATGTATGCTATGCGGAGATGAATGTGTGTTGGACACCTGTCTTGCACTTCCATCAGCAGTACCAATGGATATCGATACTTTGCTCAGTCCTGTAACGGCTCACGCATTGTGTTGTCCCCAGCGGCTACCAATCCTGATGACGGCATTCGTTGAGACTCCTGTACTACGACTAGGTGGTAACAGTGGAGCGAGTGACAAAAGCAACATCACCCAGGTACGACCTTCTGTGAGCATTGCTGATCCAGACTTTGATGATAGCAATCATTCTCACACCTGCCAAGTTACAGCACTATCGAATTTGGTCGAACTGTCACCTGATTTTGTAGACCAATTTTTTGAGAGCCTGTCTGATATGATGTTCTCCCCTGAACAGAAACAATAACTTTTGAAAAGCATTCCGACACACAGCGTTCCCATGAACTCTGAATTCGGCCTTCAGTTTTGATCAACAAAAACTGCTAAAAGCGTTGGAACTCTATTCCCCCGTTCACAAGAAAATATTTTTTGGATTGAACTATTTTTCATAATATTTTCCCCTTTTTCTGGCACGAATTCTTTGCTTAAAGTAGAACTATTCATAAAGAACAGAAGCTTCTACTTCTATTTAGGTAAATCTAGAGACATAATAACTTAACACCAGCCTCTAGCTCATTTTACAACAAATGCATTTATATGTGATGAAATTATCTCGCCCTTCTTTTCTGTATTAAGAGATATTTCATGTGTAATTCTTTCGCAAAATCGTTCAAACTGATTACATATGCTATAATTTTTTGAATGATTCCTATGCTTGAAGACGTACAGTACCTATATTTTCACGTATTTCAAATACGCCTATTTCAAATGCAAATATGTATTTTGGGGTGGGCAATGTTACACAAGCATCTTATTGCTCTAGTTTTAGTAATTTGATGGACATAAATTCGTGGAGTGGGTGTCGCGTTCTAATCTAGGACCCTGAGCAACCCTATGATCTTATGCCCCTATACGGCTATAATCCATTTATTCCCATATAATGGCATAAACGTTCAAGTGTAAAATCTCAGAATCTCGTCTGACCTCACACGTTCAGAGTCACATTCCTATGCAGCTTCCTCTGCAGCTCATTAGTAAATGACACAGCAGAAGCCACTATCTAAGATTCCTAGATTAACACTCCGAGTTCTTTAACAAGATAAAAACTCAGCAACCTGGAAAGCCCCGCTTGCTATGTTTTGATTAGTAATAAAACTCTAATGAGCACTGAGAGACGATCACTTCCTAGTCACATCTTTATTGACGTCTTATGTCCAAAAACTTACGTCAAACAAGGCACCTTTCAGGTATAAATATTACCAACGTTGCCTTAAGCAAATGCTAGCTGCCTCATAGACATCGCTGCTGATGCTATCGCTGCGAACGAGCGAACGATGGTGTGGTGAACAGAGGAGCTGAACATCCGTCCCTTGCAGAGCCCAGCAGATGCAACCAGCCCACGGACGCTGCCCCTCCTCCTCCTCTTTGACGCGCTGAGAAAGACGCTGTCTTTTCTCTTGCCGAGAAAATCCAGCTCTGGCGTTTCCAGCCTACTCTTGCGAGTGACTGGGATATCGAGCCCTGAAGGAGATACAAGCCCTCCAACATTCTATTCCAGAGGTATGGTGTTGACTAAACCCTTAGAGAGAATTCTTGAAGCAAACCTTGGCAAAACCAACTTAACTTAAGCTACTTACTCCCTTCCACGTGTTAGGCTTAGGTCAGGTACACTGGCGTAGGCGTAGTTAGAAGCACCAGTTGAGTACGTTAGTCAAATGTATATATGAATGTATATATGTTTTATTCATTTTAAACCATTGTATGGCTAAGAAACCATATCAATGCTTTTACAGTATTATTTTGCAATACTCATTTTACTGTACGCACTTTTTATAATAAGTCTTGCAATTGTGGCAATTCATTTCTCTTGTATGAGAAAAAAGACTGTTCAATAAATAATACCTTTTATTAAAAACGCCCGTCTCTCTATTCTCTACATATTGTGAAAGTAATCTGCACAACAACTGACTGAGTAAAATAACTGTCTATTGTTTCACACGACTCTAGAGATTGACTTTTATCTGAGGAGCAAAGTTGTCATGTTGCACGGTTGTTGGAAAACTGAATCCCTTCTTGGCTGTGCCAGGGAAGCTGATCACTTCCTATTCAGTCAAGAAAGTTTCCAGTGACCTCAGAGCTAGTTGGTAACAAACCCAATTAAGTTTAGCATAGTCAGTAGAGGCCTGGAAGATCCGCACTTCTATGTCCATACTATTGTTTATGTTATTCCAATGCGCAGGGCCTATTGGGAAAATAGGAACTACACTACAGATGTGCAGAGTCATTGTCAATCAGGTTTCCAGGGCCTGTGTTCTTTCACAAGACTGTATCTTTTTATCCACAATTGGCACATCCCTGGCCACAGGTAAGCCCCTTGTAAAAGGTACCATGGGTACAAAGGGCAAGGACACTGTGACCATAGAAGGCCTCTGAGGGCTGCAGCACCTATTGTGCCACCCTTAGAGACCCTGCACCTTAGCACGCACACACACTGCCACTGCAGGCTCCGTGTTTTGATGCAGAAAAAAGTGAAGTGTCGACATGGCAGACAGCTCTGTGTGCCATGCCAGCAATCCACTGCCTGAGTCCTAGGTAAGTCATCCCTCTAGCAGGGTGCAACTAGCCCTACGGTGAGGGTACAGAGGTATGAGACCTGTACCCCTACAGAGTAAGTCCATTCTAAGACACTGTAAGTGTAGCAAAGTCATAAAGAATATATGGTCTGGGAGTTGGTCATTACAAACGCCACACCTCCATAATGGCTTTACTAAAAACTAGGAAGTTTGGTAGAAAACTTCCCAGTACATTAAACCCACACTGATACCAGTGTGGAATTTCATGTAAACAGCACTCAAGGGCATCTTAGAGATGTCCCCTGAAAACCGACCAGCCCTGGTGTGGTTCCTGATTGACTGCCCGCCATTTGCCACCTCCAGACAGGTTTCTGGACCCCTGGGTCTCTGCTCTCTGGGTCCGGAAACAAAGCCCATCCTGGGCAGAGGTGTCATGCCTCCTTCACCAGGATGGGCTGGGTCCACGAAAGGGGAAGCTTCAAAGTCAAGCTGCCTTTGGAATCTGTCCCTGCCTTTTGTTGCCCTCAGCAAGTGGCTCCCACCGGTTCTGGCCCCCACTTTGGGTGGGACAAGTTGCCGAAAATCCAAGCTAGGAAGGGAGGTGCCCACCTTTGCCAACCCCACCCCGGCAAGGGTGCCTGCGCCGGTGCATGGCTGCAGTTTGTACGTCAGCGCAGGGGAGAGCACAGGAATGCAACATATTATTGTAAATATGTTGCATTCCTTTGCTTCGGAAGTGCTGCAGCGTGGCGCAGCCAAAGGGCTTGTTGTGCCACGCTGCAGCACTTCCTTGTAGATCTGCCCCATAGGCTTCTTACAGGGAGTACCTAAATAGAGGAGGTATTAGCACAAAAAAAGGTGCCATACATGAGACTTCATGACCAGGTGGGGAATATACAGATATATTTTGTTGCTGTCCCAATTATATAAGGTGCATGGGTTAATTGCTTTGGGGTACAGATTCCCAGAGCCGACACTACCACACTCTGAGGCAAAAGCCCCTTTATTACCATGTTAGACCCTGACATACATATGAGAAGTCTGCCACCTTCCGTTAGGGTGCAAGAATTGTCAACATTTCACTCTAAGATCTATGAATAATTGTCAACATCTTTGGCCGTATCATGATCCTGGTGACTAAGCTGTGCCAGGGAAATGCACTTGAGAAACCTCTGAGTTAATGATGTTCCAGGTTAATATATGTGCTGAAGACGCCAAAAGAAGCGCCCAACACCCGTAAAAGAGGCATCATGAAACGAGCTCTGATGCTACAGGATGTGACGCTGCATGTGCGCAAAGATCAAGTCACTGACTCAACTAGCATTGGCATAGCCAATAGGTCTCGCCTTTGGGACCTCTATTCACACACAGCAAGAGGGAAATGCCTCTTAGGATTGTTTTTGTGCGGGAAGGTGTCCCTTCCTGCACAAAAAAACAGTTCTGTCTGTAATGCATGCACCCTTGCAGCATGTCGTAAGGGTCCCTGCGTTGGCCCTAGGCAGCACACAGTGCTCCAGCGCTAGGAGAGAGCAGAAGCGCCAGGATACCCTTTGGGTGACAGTTGCGCTATACAAGTATGCCTACATACATACAGAAGTGTGCCATATCTTAGTAGATATGGCGCATTCCTGCGCTCTCTTTCATGCAATGCTGCGCAGAACCTTGCCTTACTATGCTGTGTGAAATATTCATACATTTGACTGAGGCTTTTTGTAGAGAGCTTTAGTTGAATTTATGCACTATGGGGCAGATTTAGAAGCCCCGTACGCCACTTTTCCGCCGCCGTTGCGTCACTTTTGTGACGCAGCAGCGGCGCAAAGCCAGCGCCATGCTGCGGGGTATTTACAACGTGACGCATCTAGGGAGATGCGTCACATTGTAAAGCCCTGCGCCACATGTAGGCGTTCCGACGCGGGGGGAGGGGCATCCGGCGCAGGAACGCCTCCTAAAAGTGGCTGAGTGAAATCTACAAGATTTCACTCAGTCACTTTTACGGCCATGCTGCGTCAAAACCCTGCGCCTGCTTGAAGCAGGCGTAAGGATTGACGCAGCATGTTAGGCATAGGGGCACCCTGAGCCTTGCTGGAGCTGCGTCGCGCATGCGACCCAACTCCAACATTGCGTCACCTTTACGGCAGCAGATGCGCCACGCATCTGTCTATTCTTGCCCCATGGTGTGCCGCAATGTAAATGTGGCGCATCCATGGTGGCACAAGAGGTGTCTGCCGTGACACAAATTAACTGGCGCATCCCTGCTAAAATGCAGGGATGCGCCAGTTATTGTAAATCTGCGCCAATGTTTTTATCTTTTTGTTGACCTCTAGGCTGCGTGTTATCAACATATTGATGACATAAGATTCTATCTTTGTGTAGTTGGTCACTTGGAGGAGGGAGCAAAAGCAGACTCTGGATGTACCTTGAAATGAGAGTGAATTTCTGATTCTATCACACTGAGATCTCGGTTGAAAGTATGACTTCTTGCATTTAAGGACAGTACCAGAACCATAAACGTAAAATAAAATATTCAGGTTGGACAGCACAGTGCAGTAAACAGCAAAGTAAACTATGATCATGAGAAATACTCTAAAGAGACTTTCAGAGAACTTTAAAACTTACAGAAAACCATAAACTACACATCTGTTTCACACACTTCTTCATCCACCACACGCTAAGCGCGCCATCCCATAACAAGATAGCCGCATCTCAGTGGTCATCATCTACGACATTGAAATACTTTCCACATAGGATAAAAAAGCAAAGGCTGCACCTTCCAACCACACACCCTACATGGCCATGCAGGCAAGCGCTTCAGTGCCCCACAAAGGGGTACTAAGCACTACATAAATGCTGCAATACAGTACCACCAAAGACCTTCCTTTAATATATGCAGATGGATTTCATGGTCATCCACGTCAAATACTGCAGACAACCCTGAGTATGGTAGATTCAGTGCCGCTGCCAGGTGTGCAGCTTGACTGGAAATCATCGGTTTTGACCTAGTATTCCTCTGAACTTTGCTTTTTCCCTAATCATAATCATGCTTACCTGGGACTGCTGTAATGTGCCCTTTATGTGCTGCTGTTATTCATTTCTCGGCCCCAGTTTGCAAAACATTCTTGCGCGGGCTAATTTGTGTTTACAAATTCTAAATTTTGATGTGCAGACTTAGGATTTCCTAATATAGATTCAACTTGAGAGTGAGGACAATTTGCAAGAATGGTGGATTTTCTCCAGTCACTCCTGCAGGGTTCTGGCTGGGAGCAAGGTTCTTCTATGCGCGTTTAGGGTTGTGGCCATTGGGAAGGGAGTTAACAAGGTTCTGGCTGGATGTTTTGCAATGGTTTTTCTCCTGCACTCAGGGGTTGATTTAGCATTGGAGCAACATAAATTCCTCCAGTTTCAGGAATAATTGCTAATTATGGATCAGGGTTCACTGGTGGAATGTCCCCTATCACAACCAAAGCAAGGTGGAGATAATTCTACGAGTGGATTGTCCACCAGATTTGGCACTTTCTCTAGATGTTGAAGGATTTCCATGAACATCAAACTTCAAGTCAGACCATTAGTGCCAAAAAAGAGTTGAATATATGTGCCTATCTTTTTATTTTTAAATATTCCTTTATTGACATTGTATAACTTAAATCAATAGGTCATATACATTGCAACTTGAGTATCGACACTACAATTCACACCGAAAGTATCCAAAAAACCATAGCAAATTAGCAAGTGGCAACAAAAAAGTATAACATTGTCCATGTCTATGTGTTGGACCAATGCAATAAGTAAAAAAAAAAAAGCTAGTGTTTTGCACTCAGTAAAAGTGTTGCCAATTATAGACAAATAGTTACAAACAGCTGACTTGGGTCTTAACCTCTTCCATGCTCATGACGAGCTGAGCTCGTCATGAGGCACGGTGCTCTGGTGCTCATGACGAGCTCAGCTCGTCATAAGCCGTGGAACACTCGCATGCGGGGATAATTCCCCTGCTGTGCTGAGCGTTCCATGGAAACGGGTGTGGTCATGATGAGCTCAGCTCGTCATGAGCACACGAGCACTGTGCCTTATGACGAGCTAAGCTGCGCCCCCCCCCCCCTCCACCCCCCAGCACAGCAGGGGGATTACCCCCGCACAAAAGGGGTTAAGGGTATCCTCTGCGGCATATGCATGTGATCACAATAAAACCAATAAACATAGCGCGGACATCTTAGTGGGGTAAGAAGGGAGCGTAAGGGTGGGTCCCCAGCGGCCCATCTTTAGGCCTACAGCAAGAAAGGTGGGGCTGGACACCAGTCTATTTATAATTCCCAATGAATATACACCCAAAGTTGGGGACAATCGTACATCAACTAACAAGACACAGTAGTGAGATGGTGAGTCCAGGCTGTATCAACAACGCATAGCGCAATGGCGATAATTATTCCAGTGCTAGCGGTGTTTTCCATGGAACATTGCTGGTTTTCCGGCGATGTTCCATGAAAAACGGCAATATCCTTGGTTATAGGGCCTGTGGTATTAGCCACACAATCCACCCCCCATGTTAGGTAGATGTTAAATTCATGCGTTAAGACATACTTAATGCGATTTCAAATATCGCTAACCTTCGTTAATTTCACAAAGCTGGGTTAGCGATATTTACCCATGGTGTTTTGTCAGGCACGCCTCCTTTGCATCTCATTAGGGATGCGATAATATTATCGCCCCTTTTCGCCCGAAAACGGGCTCTAAAGTGGCGATAATATTAACGCTGCTGCTTGTTGATATGCCCCAGGGTGATTAGTGCATTTCATTCCTGTAGTAACTCCTAGCAGACACAGTAGAGGATCAGGGGGCATCTATATGTCAACCACAACAGGGACATGCTCCATTGCCTGCGCCCATACCCACGCCCATGGAGGGCACTCCCACACCATGGGGCAGATTTACAAGAAAGTGACGCATCTGGAGAGATGAGTCACTTTTCCTGCACCACCATGTAAAACCCTTGCATCACCATGGTTGCAGCGTATTTACAATATGGCGCACCTTGTCCCAAGTATTGACAGATGCGTCAGAAATTCTGACGCATCTGTTGACGGAAAAGTCAAGCATTGCTGCAGTCGTGTCGCAAACACGCACAACTCCAGCAATGCATGTTGCGGCCTATTCCCAATACACTGCGTCACTTTTTACGCCTGCTTCAAGCAGGCTTATGGTTTTGATGCAGTGGTGTCCTAAAAGTCATGCAGTGAAATCTTGTAGATTTCACTGCGTCACTTGTACGAGGCTTTCCTGCGTGGGAACGCCTACCCTGCATACATTATACCTGACGCAGGTATAATGTCCTGCAGGGCTTTATAACGTGACGCATCTCCCTAGATACGTCACGTTGTAAATGGGCCACAACTTTTACACCACCGCTGCGTCATAAAAGTGATACAACAATGGCGCAAAAGTGACGCAAGCAGCTTGTAAATCTACCCCCATGTTTAACCCCTTTGCCGCAACACAAATTCGGCTGCGGCGCTGAGGGGGGTTGCGAGCACGGCGCTCCCTTACTCATGATGGCTCCACGGCGTCATGAGTCACGGGCGGCGTGTGCTCATGACGGCGTGGAGCCATCATGACCCCGCCCACTCACTAATTCGCCCGCACAGGCGGGGAATTTGTGCTGCGTGGGCGGAGCGGCAGTTGGATGACGGCTCCACGCCGTCATGAGCCCATGCCGCTCGTGGCTCATGGCGGCGTGGAGCTGTCATGAGCCCAGAAGTGGATAAAGGTGGGATCTGGGTAGGCGCATGGTTGGATAGGGATTAAAAATCGGTCCGGGCATGCATAAAAAATTGGCCCACATTAGCATAACGCCTTCCCTCAAATCACTGCTTCAGCGTAATTTTACATAAAAAAAGGGGGGGGGGGGGAGGAATGCATGCATCAGTTTACACTAGTGAAACACACCTGAAAACAAGTGAGGCCACTTCTGCTCAGGCTTATGGTTTTGATGCAGTGGTGTCCTAAAAGTCACGCAGTGAAATCTTGTAGATTTCATTGCGTCACTTGTACGAGGCTTTCCTGCGTGGGAACGCCTACCCTGCATACATTATACCTGACGCAGGTATAATGTCCTGCAGGGCTTTATAACGTGACGCATATCCCTAGATACATCACGTTGTAAATGGGCCACAACTTTTACACCACCGCTGCGTCATAAAAGTGATGCAACAATGGCGCAAAAGTGACGCAAGCGTCTTTTAAATCTGCCCCCATGTTTAACCCCTTTGCCGCAACACGAATTTGGCTGCGGCGCTGAGGGGGGGTGTGAGCACGGTGCTCCCTTACTCATGATGGCTCCACGCCGTCATGAGTCACGGGCGGCGTGTGCTCATGGCGGCGTGGGGCCATCATGACCCCGCCCACTCACTAATTCGCCCGCACAGGCGGGGAATTTGTGCTGCGTGGGCGGAGCGGCAGTTGGATGACGGCTCCACGCCGTCATGAGCACATGCCGCCCGTGCCTCATGATGGCGTGGAGCTGTCATGAGCCTGGAAGCGGATAAAGATGGGATCTGGGTAGGCGCAGGGTTGGATTGGGAATAAAAATCGGTCCGGGCATGCATAAAAAATCGGCCCACATTAGCATAATGCCTTCCCTCAAATCACTGCTTCAGCGTAATTTTACATAAAAAAGGGGGGGGGCGGGGAGGAGGAATGCACGCATCAGTTTACACTAGTGAAACACACCTGGAAACAAGTGAGGCCACTTCTGCTCAGGCCCCCTGTCCCACTAAGTATGCCTACATTAATGGGAGGTCCGGCGAGAGAAAAGTGGTGACGCCTCTGTTGCTGCTATACGGGAGGTAATAAGCGCCCATCTCCCTTCAGAAAGGCCACTCAGACACCCACTGGGCCGCTGGCGAGATAGTCTAACAACAGAGACACCGCTCAAATCGGCCCCCAGGCTGCTCAAAAGCAGCCCTCAGGTGGAACTCGGACCCCGGCCCCTCGGGCATTGCCCGAATGCCCCCGTTACCAATCCGACGCTGGTTAGGGGCAGCACTGATAAACCAGGGCTACACCTGGAAACAGTTTGTGTAGCTCGTCTGTTGCAAGATACGTTTGATGCAGGTAATTAAATTGTGTATACTTTAGTCGGGCTTTTTCGAGAAACTCCCTTCACTGGTTCCAGCACCACCCGCCATTGTTTAACGGACAATGCTGCCCTCAGACACTCCTCCCGCCGGGGTTTATACGTATTGTACAGTCCGCATCAGCATCTTACTGTAGAGCATCCTGACCGTCCGTCTGCCTCGCCCATGTGTGAGGAAGCACTGACGCCCATGATGGAGCCCCGGTCCTCCTGCCCCACCAACGGGGTATCCCTAATTGCTAGGATGTAAGCATTGCAGGCCAGGAAAATACCAACTCCTAGTGTTATACGTCCTGCATATCCTGAAAGGGGCCCAAAGAGCCCTCATTGTATAGCCCACTCAGTTAGGACACCCCAGCTTCCGGATCATGTGCTGCCAGGAAGGCTCTCATCGTAGGAGCGCCCCAAAGTGGCAATTGTGGGGTGTAAGGCATCGGTTTGCACCTGGGATAAACATATCTTTTTCAGCAGAGCTGATCTACTTGCGCCAATCTACCCAAAAGACTAGACAGGCCCAAAGGAGACAGTAGCCAGTCTAACACACTGTGTCACCCAATTTTGCCGGAATGAATCTACTTTCTCCCATTATGTCGCCGGACAGCCATCGCATGGGCCACTGCAATTACACAGCTGCAAAATGAAGTTCAAGGTTTGGTGCCTCTAGACCACCCCCTTTTGTACTGCTTTTGGCCGCCATAAGTGTGGCAGGGTATGCTCAGACGTGAGTCCCTTGCTCACTTTGCCACTGGATTCAAGCAAGCCGGGCTGAAGACGGCTGGAATGCCAGAAACCGGTCCTCGGAAGCTTGTTTCCGGTCCAGGGAAGACATGGCTTGGCAGTTCGGGCTGGACTGTTCCCGTGAGGCACAGGGTCAGACTGATTTGCATATAGCCATGTCTGAACTGGGGTGGCAGAGTGGGGTAAAGAACGGTGATGGATTAAACCCAGATCTTTTGACTGGGTGTGAGTGTTTCATTGATTCAGATGCTCCGTACATCACCACCCCCTTTTGTACTGCTTTAGACCACCCTCCAGCAGTGGCCGCTGAAGCATGTGGATCGACACCCGTTTCCGCGTGCCTCTCCAGATCAGGCCAGACACCAACCTCCCCAGATCTTTAAAGAAGGATCTGGTTGGCATTACTGGGATCGCCACAAAGAAGTATAGGAGTCGCGGGAGAACGATCATCTTATTAATGGATCCCAGGCCCATCGGTAAAAGGGCCAGGTGCCTCCAAAAGGGGGAACATCCTTCACAACGCGGTCAAAACACTGCGGTGCTATTATGAAGCGTCTTTTACAGCGCAAGCCGTTACCACGACTTGCGCTGGAGGGCGCTCTAGACTACGGAATAGTAGATTTACTATTCCAACACCTTCCCTACTGTACGTAGGCTGAAGTTGGAATAGTAAATCTTACTATTCCTAAGTCCAGCACCCTACAGCGCAAGTCGTGGTAACGACTTGCTCTGTAAAAGATGCGTTGTGATGTACCGCGATCATTTTGATCGCGTTGTAACATCATACAACCCTCCAAAAGACCAAGTACTGGCACATCAATGTTACAGCCCTGCTATGGTTACCACCCAAGAGATCTCTGTCGGTGTGGTAATATATTCTCACCAAGATAACAGAAGTTTTCAAAGCAGCAAGGTAGCCAACCGGGCTCTGACTCCAGCTGTTTGGTCCATTCCACCTTACATATGGGGAAGAAGCAGGACTTTCCCCAGTTAATTCTGAGGCCTGTCATATTGCCAAAATGTTCCAACAAGTCATATAAGGCCAACAGTGTGAATATGTGATCTCACATATACACGAGTACATCATCCATGTAAAGAGAGACAGTGTGCCAGGCCACACCTACCAATATGCCCGACTTGGGTCCCTTGGCTCGTAATGATGTGGCGAAGGGCTCCATGGCCAGTGTAAAAATGATGGTCAACAGGGAGAATCCTTGCAAACTGGGGTGATATTTGATGCCCCGTCGTTACCTGGCTCATATGTAGAGCAGTCTAACCCACCCGAGAAACTCAGGACCCATCGCTAGGGCCTCCAATACTAGTAATAACAAGCATTTGCAATGCAAACGGTCTCGCCTTTTTATTTTTTTATTTTTAAACCTTTATTTGGAGACACGTTACAAAGAGGGGGGTTAAACCCATGCAGTCACGGGGACCTGGGCGCTATGTGATACATATAAAAGGGGGGTCCCCGTAGGAAGGAAATGTGTATTGTGTGTAACAAACACAGCAAGAATACAAAAATCATAAGGCAAAAATTAAGTAAGCGAATATCAGATTGGCAAATATTATTTAATGACCAATGCTTTGTGATTAGCAAGTGCAATCGGAAAATCATGTAGATTAAAGGCCCCAGGGGGGGGAAAAGAAAGGGGAATGGGAGGGGTAGTGCTCGAGGAAGTGTAGAGAGGCTATGACACAGTATAAAGAGGTAACAATACAAACTGGCAAAGGTTATCAAAAGATAATCTGAATACAAAAGTCCCAAATCAGGACTACAAATTAAAGAACACATATAAACATTGCAATTCAACGGTCACATCTAATTATTAGAGAATTAAGGAGTGTGCCGGAAAGACAAATTAAAGAGAGAACAGTCGACGTTTCGACCCCTATCTATAGGCCAATTGGAGTCCTTTTACGGGGTCTTCATCAGGACGTCAAAATGGGGAAGGAAGGTGGGGCCATTCTGTATAAAAGAATACAAACACGTATTTAACAACAATCCATATGGAGGATGAAGACCATCATCCTATCTACAAGTTAGACACAACGGAAAATAAGTTAAATCTGATTTACCATGGTTGGAGACCCCAAAGGGGTTCAATACATGAGCAGAGGAACCACGCAACACGTCGTGGTCGATCTGATGGAGTAGATAAAACTAAGGGAGCCAACCATCTGTAAGAAATGAAGAAATCTTACTTTTTGGTATCTACAGATGACAAAAAAAGGGGATAACGACAGTTAACCTGAATGTGCACCTTATCAACGGTCATATGACAAGACCTGGAGATTACAAATTTAGCTAAGGAAGACTAATCTAGGCTACATGGAACTTGTTGTAATTTTGCGATTAATATAGTACCTGTAGGTCACTGTGATTGAGACCCTCAGATGGTGATGAATGTGCACTCAGCTACAATACTTGATATACCTTGGTTAATCAACAAAGGAATGGAATATGTTACCAATTGCGTAGGTGATAATCAGTAATCAACACGTTTTTTAAGTAGCAGGTGAATAAATACTCACAATTAGTGGTGCTTGATATCACAGTTAAAAATTCGGCTGAAACTATACGTGGTATGGTTTCAAAGTAACAACCAAATCCGGAAGGATGTTTAACCTGGTGACAAAAGGGATGTTTTAAAGGCCAGGCGTGATTTTTTGGGCGTGATTTTTTACATTGGCATCGATCTCAACAGGAAGAAAGATCTTACTTGCGAAGGTGAATATGCTCGCAAGTTCAAAAGCGGCAGATTTCAGAACGGCGCCTGTCCGTAGTAACTGTGCAGCGTGGTGTACCGGTTTTATAGTCTGCGAGAAAATTAAACTGACTTACTATGCGAGCGGGACTTATGGGTTAATAAAATAACGGATTTGAGTCCCAAATTCACTTTGAAAAATACTTACACGCTACGGCACCAATACTGCCTTCTACTTGAGTCACGAACGCGAACTCCGTTCGGTGTAGACAAAGGGGTCCGATATTTTAGTCTATGAAAGAATAAGTATGCTATAAGAGCGGGACTCGTAAGTTGAAGGGATAACAAATTGGAGTCTCGATTCACTTTGAGAAGTACTTACAAGCTACGGCACCAACGTTGCCTGCTGCTTGAAACTCGAACGCGATATCCGCACTCTGAGCTCCGCGGAGTTTGGGGCGGGGCTAAACTACGTACCGGCACAAAATGGAAGAGTTACTTCCAAAGGCCTTAAGGTTAAGTCAAATACGGTGCAAGTAGAGGGCAGCTCAAATTTTAGAAGAAACACTATAATGTGTCAATGGCAACTGTGATAGAACACTGACAGCAAAAAACGCGAAATAGTGCAGCTCTCGTGCAAGAGGCTGAAAACTATTTTCCACATTGCTGCAACAATTGTTGAATAAATGATGTGCTGACAAAATTCCATGCGACTCTTGTCACAAAAGGTCGTAGATGGAAGAAGAATGTTCTTAGTTAGTGTCGTAATTCATAAATAAGGTTTAAACAAAAGTTAGAACCAAGCTATTTAAACATTCTGTCACCTTGACTCACTCAACAATTTAAATCAGTCAGCTTAAAACATTTTATATAGCGAAAGCTCGTAAAATTCTGCAACATAGGAGTGTGACAGGTCTGGCTATAAACATTTTGACAAGATTTTATACAATGATTTCTGCTAGCCGAGTGCTGCCAATTGAGCTAAGCTGCTGTCTTGTTCATTCAAACCATTCTTAATGGAGTCCAGAAGGGACATCCATTTGGACTCGCGTGTGTTAAGTACTGTGGGGAGGTTACCCCCTCTTCTACCCAAGACTACTTTTTCAATGACAAACCAACGTAGGTCTGATACAGTGTGTCCCGCTGCCCCCCAATGTTCCACAAGGGGTGCCCCTGCCACTTTACACCTCAATCTACTGGAGTGTGAGGAAATTCGAGCTTTGATTTTCTGCTGGGTTTGCCCTACGTATAATTGATTACAGGGGCACTGAATGATGTAAATTACTCCCATGGAGTTGCAATTCGTAAAGTGTTTTAGATTATAAGTCCTGCCATCATGGACAAATGATTTAATCTGGATAGTAGTGTCACACGCCGTGCAGGCACCGCATCTGTAGTGTCCGATCACCGGGGGTAAGTTCCAAAGAGTTGTCAAGGTGGGTTGGTTTGCTGGCTCTAAATAGGAGTGGACCACCATGTCCCTGATGTTTTTGGCTCTCTTGAACGAGTGTAGGGGTAATTCCTTTTGGGCGATCACATCAGCCACCAAAGGCCAGTTTTGATTGATGATTTTCTTAAAATCATTACTGCGTGTGGAGAAGGTCGTGACGCAGATTATTCGATCAGCCGATGTTCGGGGCGTTGTCTCTGGATTAAGGAGGGAGTCTCGTGGATTATACCAGGCTCGTTTTCTGGCTCGTCTCACCATCCGTGATGGATATCCTCGTGAGATGAGACTTTCACTCAGGACTTCGGACTCTCTCAGATAATTTGCTCGTGTGGAACAGTTCCTCCTGATGCGGAGGAATTGTCCGACCGGTAGATTGTCCTTAAGGCCTCTAGGATGGTGACTCTGATATTGAAATAATGAATTGCGTTCCGTTGGCTTCCTGAACAGGGTTGTATGTAACTTTTCTTCTTCCTCATAGATGGAGATATCCAGAAACGGTATGGTTTTGTTACTGGATTCCATCGTAAACTGGATGTTAGGATTACGGGAATTAAGCCAAACATGAAATTCTTTTAGTTGGTCTAGATTGCCTTCCCAGATGCAGAGGACGTCGTCGATATATCTGACCCATAATGACAGATTCACCTTGTAGGGATTTGTTGTTGGAAAAACATGCTCCTGTTCAAAAGAATCCATATATATTATAGCCAGATTGCGGGCAAACGTAGCCCCCATCGCTACTCCCTTGGTCTGCAAGTAGAACCCTTCCTGAAAAATGAAGAAGTTGTGCATCATAGCCAACTCCAGTAATTCAATAATGAAGTCCGTAGGCACCTGAACAGGTGCAGGTCTTTTGTCCAAAACCTGTTTCATTATTTCCAAAGCGTGTTGTTGGGGAATACTGGTATAAAGCGATACTATATCGCAAGTGACTAGCAAGGCCTGTGTTGGATTGAATGATCTTTCGTCAATCAGGTTGATGACCTGAGTTGTATCTCGTAGATAGGCTCTGGTAGTAAGGGCAATGGGCTTGAGGAAGAAGTCCACGTATTGACAGAGAGGCTCTAGTAATGATCCGCAACCGGACACTATAGGACGTCCAGGAAGGGTATTAAGGTTCTTGTGCACCTTTGGCAAGGTGTAGATGGTAGCTAGTCTAGGAAATTTTTGATTTAGAAACTCAAATTCTTGTTTACTCAAAAAACCTGCATCTAGTCCTTTCTGTGTAACTCTCAAAATAGTATTGGCCAGATCACGTGAGGGGTCACTGGGTAAGAGCCGATAGCTAATCCCATCTGATAGTTGTCTCAGAATTTCTGCCTTATAGTCTGAGAGGTCCTGCACAACAATTGCACCGCCTTTATCCGCGGGCTTGATAACTATGTTTTTATTGTTGCGTAGGGTTGTCAAGGCCGTCCTCTCCATTTTGCCTAAGTTGAGCTTTGTGAATTTCGGTTGTTGAAGAGAACGATCTATCGATGAGATCACTTATTCTTTCATAGACTAAAATATCGGACCCCTTTGTCTACACCGAACGGAGTTCGCGTTCGTGACTCAAGTAGAAGGCAGTATTGGTGCCGTAGCGTGTAAGTATTTTTCAAAGTGAATTTGGGACTCAAATCCGTTATTTTATTAACCCATAAGTCCCGCTCGCATAGTAAGTCAGTTTTATTTTCTCGCAGACTATAAAACCGGTACACCACGCTGCACAGTTACTACGGACAGGCGCCGTTCTGAAATCTGCCGCTTTTAAACTTGCGAGCATATTCACCTTCGCAAGTAAGATCTTTCTTCCTGTTGAGATCGATGCCAATGTAAAAAATCACGCCCAAAAAATCACGTCTGGCCTTTAAAACATCCCTTTTGTCACCAGGTTAAACATCCTTCCGGATTTGATTGTTACTTTGAAACCATACCACGTATAGTTTCAGCCGAATTTTTAACTGTGATATCAAGCACCACTAATTGTGAGTATTTATTCACCTGCTACTTAAAAAACGTGTTGATTACTGATTATCACCTACGCAATTGGTAACATATTCCATTCCTTTGTTGATTAACCAAGGTATATCAAGTATTGTAGCTGAGTGCACATTCATCACCATCTGAGGGTCTCAATCACAGTGACCTACAGGTACTATATTAATCGCAAAATTACAACAAGTTCCATGTAGCCTAGATTAGTCTTCCTTAGCTAAATTTGTAATCTCCAGGTCTTGTCATATGACCGTTGATAAGGTGCACATTCAGGTTAACTGTTGTTATCCCCTTTTTTTGTCATCTGTAGATACCAAAAAGTAAGATTTCTTCATTTCTTACAGATGGTTGGCTCCCTTAGTTTTATCTACTCCATCAGATCGACCACGACGCGTTGCGTGGTTCCTCTGCTCATGTATTAAACCCCTTTGGGGTCTCCAACCATGGTAAATCAGATTTAACTTATTTTCCGTTGTGTCTAACTTGTAGATAGGATGATGGTCTTCATCCTCCATATGGATTGTTGTTAAATACGTGTTTGTATTCTTTTATACAGAATGGCCCCACCTTCCTTCCCCATTTTGACGTCCTGATGAAGACCCCGTAAAAGGACTCCAATTGGCCTATAGATAGGGGTCGAAACGTCGACTGTTCTCTCTTTAATTTGTCTTTCCGGCACACTCCTTAATTCTCTAATAATTAGATGTGACCGTTGAATTGCAATGTTTATATGTGTTCTTTAATTTGTAGTCCTGATTTGGGACTTTTGTATTCAGATTATCTTTTGATAACCTTTGCCAGTTTGTATTGTTACCTCTTTATACTGTGTCATAGCCTCTCTACACTTCCTCGAGCACTACCCCTCCCATTCCCCTTTCTTTCCCCCCCCTCTGGGGCCTTTAATCTACATGATTTTCCGATTGCACTTGCTAATCACAAAGCATTGGTCATTAAATAATATATGCCAATCTGATATTCGCTTACTTAATTTTTGCCTTATGATTTTTGTATTCTTGCTGTGTTTGTTACACACAATACACATTTCCTTCCTACGGGGACCCCCCTTTTATATGTATCATTTATTTGGAGACAAGCAGGGACAAGGGAAGTGCATACACAATACATACAGTCACATATGGCCATTACAATGGTACGTCAGAACCCAAAAAAAAATGAGACACAAGCAAGTACAGGGCAACATACCAGTCAATACGTGGAGCAACATCGAAATGTACAGTGCAGATTAGAGAGCAATGATCCAGCATGTTCAGGCAAGCTAATAAGACAATACAGTGTGGACACATTCTGTTAGCGTATAGCAAATAAAAACAAAGGAGACTCAGATAGAAGGGACACATAAAATAAAGGGACCCTACAGGGATATGATCTCAATTCCTAGTCATACACTTGTCATAAGGGGAGCTAAGCCCCCTAAAGCTCGCATGTGGAGGAGACAGCCCAGCCTCTCCCCCGATACTGGAAGATCAGCAGGTGTAATGTAAAATCCCAGCCCACCATGTTGCCGTCAACCAATCCCTTCACGGTCCCCAAGTTCAGAATCAGAGTCCTGCACAGCTCTGGTTAGGAGGTACACCTGGAGCGGACTCCAAAAGTCCTTCGGTCTGCATCTGACAGGCATCAAGTCAGAGTAGATATTATATTGATCCTGACAGTATATGAGGTCAGTCACCCAATCCTGAAAGCGCGGCACTCTGCCATGACCCCAGCAACAGGCAACCCTACGCTTAGCCAGCAGCAGGGCCACATCAACAAATCTACGGTGAGAGGCAGGCACGTCCTTAGAGTAGCCCAGCAACATCACTAAGGGGTCAAATTCCACCCCATCCTCCGCCATAATCTGCAGGGCTTCATGAACCTGAGTCCAATATTCCAACACCCCCGCACAACTCCAAGCCAAGTGCAGGAAGTCAGCGCCTTCCGTACGACACCTAGCACACCTGTCATCCTCCGCTAAATGAAACCGTAGTTTCCTCGCCGGGGTATAATAGTACCTCTGAACAAACTTGTAGTGGATAATTTTAAGGCGACAACTAGAGGAAACATTGGCCGTGAGCCCACAGCAGTACTTCCATTGCTCGTCGGTAATAGGGGCACCCAACTCAGCAACCCACTGCTCGCGCACCCGATTGGCCAGGACCGAACGCTGTCTGCGAATAGCCCCGTATAATTTCGACACCAGGTGTCGCCCATCTGAAACCAACAGCACGTGGAGGGGGAGGGTAACCCCAGGCTCCGAAGGGAAATCTGGTAGCAGAGCACGCATGCCCTGCCGCAAGCGGATAAAGTTGAACAGCTCCAGAGGGGAGCAAGCAGCCGCTCCGAAGAAATGAGCCTGCGTACGGAAGGCACCTTCATGAAACAAGTCACCCCACGTGAGGATACCGAGCCGCCTACACATTCGTTGAAACCCTGTTTCCAGCAACAGCGACAAATCAGGATGATAAGACAGAGGCAAGGCCGGCGAATAAAGAAAGGAAACGCCCAGCAACTGAGCCACCCGTTTCCAAGCATCCACCGTGCACGTCACCGTCGTGCGAGGCGTTTCCACATCTGACACCTTGCCCAAAACCATCCCCTCCAGTGGGAGCGGGTGGGCAACCCAATGTTCAGCAGCAATTTGGGGCATAAACGGCGTGGGGCGCATCCAGTGATAAGCGTAATGCACCTGAGCGCTGAGATAATAAAGCTCAAAGTCAGGGACGTCGAAACCGCCATCAGCATAGGGCAACGTAAGGGTAGCCCAAGCCACCCGCGGCTGCTTGCCCCCCCAGAACAATCGTATGAGCTCGGAACGAAGTCTGCGGAAAAAATAAGCACCAGGATGATACGGAAGGTTTTGAAAGAGGTAAAGAAAGCGGGGCAAGACTACCATCTTGATAAGGGACGCCCTACCGGCCATGGAGAGAGGCAAGGACATCCACCTGGTGACATCATCTGCAAGTTTAGTAATAGCCACACCATAATTAAGCCGAACCGATTCTTCTCTATCCAAGGACACGACAATGCCGAGATATCGCAACTCCGAATCACACCATTCCAGAGGGTAGTCAAGGGGAAACCTAGCTACAGCAGCAGTGAGGGGGAAAAGTTGAGACTTCCGCCAGTTGATATGGACACCGGAGACACCCCCAAAAGCGACCAGCTCTCGTAAGAGCGAATTAAGGTTGTTCTCAGGGTCCTTGACATAGAGCGTAACGTCGTCGGCATATAAAGAAATACCGACCTGCCGCTGAAGACAATTAAAGGCGCTCTGCTGGTGAAACTGACGAATCCTGCAGGCCAGCGGCTCAATGGCTATAGCAAACAAGAGGGGCGAGAGGGGGCATCCCTGTCGGGTCCCTCTCGTAAGAGGGAACGAGGGGGATAACACCCCATTCACCACTACCCTCGCCATCGGATCAGTATATAAGAGCTTAACCCATGAGATGAAGATCCTGGGGAAGCCCATCCGACAAAGAACATCAATAAGATAGCCCCACTCAACAGAGTCAAACGCCTTAGTGGCATCAAGAAAGATAGCGGCGACCGGGACAGTAGGAGCAATGGTCGACACAAGCGAAAACAAGGTGCGAAGATTGTGGGAGGTAGCACGGCCGGGCACAAATCCCGACTGATCAGGCAATACAATAACGGGCATGAGCTCAGCTAGTCTTACTGCCAAGACCTTCGCGAGAATTTTGACATCGCAGTTGAGCAACGAGAGGGGCCTATAGGAGCCCACATCAAGCGGATCCTTACCCGGCTTAAGCAGCGACGTAATGGCGACCTCCCGCATGGAGCCCGGCAGACGCCCCTCCTCCAGGGACTCCTCAAAAACCTCACGGAGAACAGGGGCCATGGTGTCCAGGTAACACTTATAAAATTCAGCAGGAAGGCCATCCAGACCGGCGGCCTTCCCATTAGACAGAGACATGATGGCATTCCTGACCTCCTCCACCTCTAGGGGCCTGCCTAAGAACTCCCGATGACCATCCGATAACCAACAAAGTGCCAGCTCATCAAGAAATCCGCCATACCGAGTCTCACCCGTCTGCTGTGTCGTGTAAAGGTGTGCATAATGGTCGATAAAAGTACGCTGAATCTCCGAAGTGTCCCGACAGCGAGTGCCATCCGGTGACACCAATTCCAACACGTCCGACCCATGCCTTGGATGTCTAGTAAGGGCAGCGAGGACCTTACCGGGCCGCTCCCCTTCACAGTATCGCCTCGCCATCCAGTATTTCCCCCTATGCTTAGCCTCTCTAGCAGCCTCCTCCTCGTACTCGGAGAGTTTAGTACGGAACTGCACCAGAAGATCGGGATCAGAGTCAACCTGCATCCTGTGTTCTAAGTCTCGCAAGTCAGCTTCCAAGCTCTCGAGGGTCCGAACAATCAGTCGAAGTACTCCACAGCTTTTAGAAATAGTGACACCCCGGATCGTAACCTTGAACGCCTCCCATATAACCTCGACGCTGTCCACAGAGCCCTTGTTTCTAGGGAAGAACGCCTCTACCTCCACACCAAGCTCCTCCTTGAACACCGGGTCAAGCAAAGCAGTCGGAAATAGACGCCAAGGTGGGCGCGGCCTATGCAGCCCGGGGACGGACAGAGCAACCTTCACCGGACAGTGATCAGAATACGTCCGAGCCAGATGTGTAGCCTCCCGCAGGCCAGCTACCAACCCTCTAGAGAGAAACACATAGTCCAGTCTCGCCCATGAACGAGCATGTGTGGTGTAGTGAGTGCCCTCCTTGGTGGCAGGGTGGGCGTACCTCCAGCTGTCGACCAACCCAGCCTCCTCCACAATCCCACGCAACACTTCTCTAGCCTGTACATTATACTGAGGACTCCCCTCCGATCTGTCCGACTGGGCATGAAATGCAAAATTGAAATCCCCCCCCACACAATGTAAGTGGCATCCACAGCAAGAACATGACCCCACAAAGTGACAAAAAAGATTGGCGTATCAACATTAGGAGCATAGCAATTAACAAACAGTACAGTGTTCTGCCCAAGCCGCCCCCACAGTAGCACCTAGCGCCCCTCAGGGTCCCCCACAAATCCCAGTTCCTGAAATGCGAGCGATCTTTTAACAAGGATGACAACCCCTCGAGCATAAGAAGAATAGGAAGCAAACCTCCTGACCGCAGCCCACCTCCCGCCAAAGTTGGGGGAAGGAGCGGGACGCAGATGCGTCTCCTGGAGGAGAGCAACATGAATAGCATGCCTGTCCAGGTACTGGATCACACTACGACATTTCCTGGCATCATTAAGTCCCCGTACATTCCAGGACAGAATCGATATCTGATCTATAACAGCAGTCGACATCACCCAGTTTCAGGGCCCCAAGGGACCCAATAAGCAAATACAGGGCATCCAACTACCAGCAACAGCCAGAGACAGGTCCACACCCTAGGGCGCGGACAACCCCCCACATACACTCCACACATTCCCCAGCCATCTCCGAACCAATCAACCAAAACCACAACAACACCCCCCCAGCCAAACCATCCATGCAACAAGCACTCAGAACGTACTGCACGCCGCACGCCGCCAATCCATCCTACGCGACCCACAACTCGCGCACGTGTTTCTCTTGCATAGCGCTCCCCGTCACGTGGTAGCCTAAGATGGCGGCCGGTGCACTCGGGTCCATGACGGATGGGAGCACGGACCCCAGGATCAATTCCGCCAGATGGAGAAGTGGACCAGCCCAGACAGCGGGCCCAACACCACACCCGTGCACACAGACAACAGCAGCACCTCTCATATCGACCCAGGAGTCCTGGGCAACCAAACATGGACAGCTTCATTCCCGCCCCACCCACCCACCTGATACCACCCCAACTATCAGGCCATGCGCACCTCCACCCCCCCCCGATCCCCAACACACATCCAGTCAAACAACAAAGGACTAGAATCCAAACCAAAGGTACACATGGGGCACACCCTCCGGGGAACCTTCCAGAGGTGCACGATACCACTCCCTCACGCCACGCCAGTGTCCGCACCAACGAGTGTCAGACGGCCCCAGGCGCAGCGCAGGGGGGTGGGTGCCCAGAGCGCGACACCAGATAGCACCATCCTGCGGTGCCATACCGACCCCAAGAAACAAAACGCACTCACTCATCTCAATAAAGACATGACCCCCGCACCAACAAAAGTAAAAGCGGGCAATAGGTAGGCCGCAAATGAGGAGAAGGAAGGCAATAGAAGTCAATATAAAAGGGAAACGTCCAGAATACTCCGAAAACAGTAAAAAGAGAGAGACAAAGACCAAAGTCACCACAATCAGGCGACCTCCTCCTCAGCCACCGAATGTTCATCCTCAGGGTCTCGATCACCTCCCCGATCCGCAGCCGCTCGCTCGCGCTGGAGGCGCTTCGCAAAATCCTCAGCATGCTGTGGGTTGGTGAAAAAATGTTGTTTAGCCTGGTGCGTCACTCTAAGTGTGGCAGGGTACAGCAAGGCGTAGTCCACTTGTAGATCCCGAAGTTTCCTTTTCACCCCCAGGAACTTACGACGCTGGTCCTGCACCATCGGCGTGAAGTCGGGGTACATGGTGAAAGACACCCCTTCGAAGGAAAGGGCTCTATTAGTGCGGGCAGCCTGAAGGGCGGCGTCCCGGTCACGATAGTTCAAAAGGCGCGCAATGATGGGGCGCGGTGCAGCCCCAGAGGCCGGCGGAGGTCCCAGTGTCCGATGCGCCCTCTCAACGATGAACTGGGATGAGAACGTTTCCGCCCCAATGGCGCCCACCAGTAGCCTCTCCACATAAGTCTCCATTTTGCCCACATTTGTGGACTCCGGCACACCTACAATGCGAACGTTGTTGCGCCTACTCCTCGCCTCCAACTCCTCATTCTTAGCGGCAATGACACGCAAGATATTGTCCATTCTCGCCAGTTGGGTGGTATGGGTGGCCGCCGTGTCGTCGTGGTCCGAAATGCGCTGTTCCGCCGCCGTCAATCGCTCCTCATGCACGTCCAGCTTCTGGACGACCGCATCCATGCGCGACGATATTTTGTCCACCTTGTCCACTATTGTGGCAAACCCCTGCCTCATCTCCTGCATCATTTGGGCAAAGTCCGGTGGTGGTGGTTGCGGGACACTATCAGCGACATTCGGGGGAGGGGACCGCGAAGTCCCGGCTTCCTGGAGCAAACGCGTCCCCCGCCTAGCCCCTCCAGAGTCAAAGGACAGTTTGGATTGTTTAGTGTCCGGCTTCCCCATAATGATGGGTTAGTGATGCAATGGGGGACCAAAGCAAATAGGAGTCAGGATATAAGTCGGACAAAGGGTACGGCCAAGAAAGCCCGAATCGTGGGGGCACGAGCAGGCCAGCGCGCCCGCCACTCCCAACGACGAGAAGATGGCCGTCTCCACTTCCAGATCAAAGGGGCGAGCCCCCAGAAAACAAGAAGAAGATCCGCTGCGACTCCGTGAGCAATGGTATCTAGTCAGGCAGATGTAGGAGCCAAGAGATCAGTCCGACAGCAAGGAAGATCCAAACGGCTTGCCCGGCCAGCGAGCGGGCCCGGTGGAGAGGGGCGGAGCAAGGCCTACACCCCACGTGCAGAGCCCCGGACTGGCATGAACGATGACGCCGGGCCAGGGGGCATCAGACCTCCAGAGCGCAAGTCGGGAAAACCTGGGATCCTCGTAACTTCGGCCAGCAACCTCCGAATGGCCCAGGAGTTGGACCGTGGGTGGTCAGTCGATATCCCAGTAGATCTGTGGGGTCAGATCAGGGCGCAGCGATGGTAATCAGGATCCCTAGGCGGATAATAGCTCCGGGCAGCGGGAGCCTCACGACAGTGCGGCCATTCCGCAGTGCGCCCTCTAGCGCCCCCCAACGGTCTCGCCTTTTGGACCTTATAAGTATTTAGTATTGCAGGATATTATTGCACATTAGTGCACGGTAGATCTCTATAAATGTATCACTGTGTAAGCGCTCCGTCAAATAACTAGATGCAGTCCTCTCTAAAAATTCTACACCGTGCAGTAGATAATATAAAGTTATCCTCACTCTTCATGAAGCTCAACCAGTCACAATTCTTTCTGTTCCTGGGCCACAACTATTTATCAAGCTTGTACTTCCTGAGGAATAGCCATTAAACGCCCCTCTGTTTTCTGGGAAACGATTTCTTTCAAACCACACTTTTCCTTGGGTACAATGAACTTGCCTCGTGTTCTTTCATACCACCAGGTCTCTCCTGCACCTTTCCTGCCTGTGTGCTCCACAGAAAGACTGACCGCTGTGCACGCCATGATCCACCTGATGATATATTAACGCGACACCATGAACTGACACTCTGCCTGCCATTAGCCACCTCCAGGGCCTCGAGCTGTATCCACCATCTGCCCAATTGGATAAAAGGTCAGCACTGGGCAAAGGTGCGACTTGTACATTTGTGCTGCAAATGTATCATAGATATCCAGGTAAAAACTATACTTCACAAGTATATATTACAAAAATATATCTTTTTATTTATTTTTCTCTTTACACAATTTGTAGTTGATATCGAAAATTATATACTAAAATGATTCACAGACATACAAATTGGAGGTCATAAATTCGAAAAATCCTATATAAATCCTTTTTCCATATGGGTATAGCCACACAAAGAAATTGACAACAATAACAGCATGATATAAAGTGCAATGAGATGGTTAATACAGCAATGGGACTGAATGTCAATTCCAAATATTTAATGGGAAACACTGGTTAAAAGACATAATTGTCACCTGCCCATCCTATGCCTCCTGTGGCCCTGCTATGCATCCACCTCTGTGGCAAAACATCCCAACCCTTTGAATGCACAACCAGCAGCAATTCAATTCTGTCCTCTCTGCCTCTGGCAAACTCCTCTGCCCTCGACCAAAGTGCAGAAAACTCCCTCCTCACTGTGGCTCATCTCTCCACCAGCACAGAGTGATCACTCTCTCCATCCACCTTCGGTGAACCTAGTACCCCCACAGCCATCACTGTTCTGAGTGCTTCCCTAGTGCAGACGCCATCGCCATGCTTTGTTAAGCATGGCAGTTTTCACACTCAAATCCATCTCCCCTCCCCATGCATCTGAAAGAGGAGCTAAAGTGATAACCCCCCCGCCCCCAGACACACACCTCCACGGTGTAGCCTAATGCACATACCTCAGCTCTGTAATCTGCCACCCACCCCTGTCTGTGACACCCTGCACAACAGCCTGTTGTCCCTAGCTGTTTGTCATGCGATCAACTCGTAAATTCACCACTGCACCTACATTTTATTAAGCTGCAGGAGTGGATTAGTTAATGTTTCTAGTGGTTTCTGCAAAAGTTAGCTCCCTCCCTCGGGAATGGCGGAGGTTCAGATTTCACAGGTTAATCAAGGTAAATGTATTTTTGGTCATGTGCAGGCTTTCTGTGAAACAGATTACAAAGTTCAAACTCTGCACCACGGAGAAAGATGCATAACCCTCGCATGTGCCTATTCTGCGGAGACCCCTAGTCTCCATACTTACCGGCCCCCGCATACTGCTGCTGCCGAAGGTGGGAAATAATGTCAGCCAACAAAGCCTGGTATCAGTAGTGGTCGTTGTTGGCCGCAGTTTATTAATAACCAAAGACATATTAATAACACAAACTGGTATCAAGCAATCTTCCATTTTTGAACATTACTCATCAATCATAATTGGCATATTACACATTATGACACCCTCTTCTAGTAGCAGGTGTCAGTCTCTTTGTGCCCTCCTTAGTTCGAAAATGGGGCTTGTACACAACCAGTTTGTTGTCAGTCTATTGGTGCTCCAGTGGTTGGTTGCCCACGCCTTCTGCGTGTTGTGGAGGGGAGCTTTACGCTTTCCAGTCGGGAGTTAGGTCCCCAGCTCGCTACCAAATTGCGCCCTGCCGTCCGGCCGGATCTGGGCCGCGAGTGCCGTCTCCTCCTGCTACTCCCCTCCTTTATGCCGCCACGTCACCCTGCCGTGCGGCATTCAAAAGTGAGTGGCCATCCTCTTACACACCGCCCGCCGGTGTGTTTTCTTAGCCAACCAGTGTAGGATTTCCGCTAACGCCCCTTCCCTTATCCAGCACTGCGACTTTTGCTGTTCCTTAGGTGTGGGTGGGTGGGCTTCAGTCATTGTTGCTGTCGCGCCGTTCTCCTAGCTCCTCGAATGCGATGTGCTTCTGCTGGGAGGGCGGCGTCGCTTAAATCCTCCTGAGCCTTCCATGCAGGCCTCAGGTGAGTCCCCCTGATTGGGGGGTTCAAACAAAGCCAGGTTGACCATTGGACGCCCTTTGGGGGCGCCAGGTCAACAGGTCACTTCCGGTCGGGTGGCTGGTGCGCACCCCGTTTCCGCTGCTTCCTGTGCGCATCGAAGCGCCAAGAACCAGTTTTTCCCCGCTGGTGGCACCACAAGGGTTATGGCGCCGGCCTTCGAGCCTCCCCCACCCTTCGGGCGGGTGCGGCGGCCTCTGCAATAACCCTCGCATGTGCCTATTCTGCGGAGACCCCTAGTCTCCATACTTACCGGCCCCCGCATACTGCTGCTGCCGAAGGTGGGAAATAATGTCAGCCAACAAAGCCTGGTATCAGTAGTGGTCGTTGTTGGCCGCAGTTTATTAATAACCAAAGACATATTAATAACACAAACTGGTATCAAGCAATCTTCCATTTTTGAACATTACTCATCAATCATAATTGGCATATTACACATTATGACACCCTCTTCTAGTAGCAGGTGTCAGTCTCTTTGTGCCCTCCTTAGTTCGAAAATGGGGCTTGTACACAACCAGTTTGTTGTCAGTCTATTGGTGCTCCAGTGGTTGGTTGCCCACGCCTTCTGCGTGTTGTGGAGGGGAGCTTTACGCTTTCCAGTCGGGAGTTAGGTCCCCAGCTCGCTACCAAATTGCGCCCTGCCGTCCGGCCGGGTCTGGGCCGCGAGTGCCGTCTCCTCCTGCTACTCCCCTCCTTTATGCCGCCACGTCACCCTGCCGTGCGGCATTCAAAAGTGAGTGGCCATCCTCTTACACACCGCCCGCCGGTGTGTTTTCTTAGCCAACCAGTGTAGGATTTCCGCCACGCCGCAGGGAGGCCCACGTCTCACTGCGGCTCCCCCCCTGCACCTGGTTCGTGGCTCCCACCTTTCTCCATCTTTCCTTCTTTTTTTTTTTTTTTTTTTTTAGTTGCAACCTGCGAGTGACATTGCACCCCACAAGTTATCCCAAAACACCTTCATCCCTTTTTCGGATAGGTGTACCCCGTCTTGCCCATAGAGCTCTGGGCGGCCCGGGTGGATGAGGCCGTGCCGAACTGATTCCAGGCCATTGGCGAGGCAGAACTTGTGCATTGCCACGTTTAGCTTCCTCCTTGCGTTGTCGACGGCCTTGTTGGAATCGGCACCTCTCCAATGTTTCCTGCTGATCATTTCGGACCAGACCACCGTCGTGGGTCCCAGCCACGCAGCTGTCTTGGTGAGATCCCTTTGGATGGCTTGCCCGACTGCTTTTCGCCCTAGCCGGGTCAGGTCATTGCCCCCGAGGTGGATGATCAGGACGTCGGGCAACCAGGCCGAATCTGCCATGAGGCCGTCCAGCGTCGGCAGTAGCTGCTCCCATCTCATGCCTGGCTGCCCTATCCACTTGATGTACGTCGCTTTGGGCCTGCTTATGCTGCGGTCCCCCTGCCCCCACCAAGACTCCATCCGGGACACAAATGAGTGCCCCACCACCCAGACCAGCTGCGGGCGTCCCCCTGTCGAGAGAAAGCATTCCGTTAGGTGGCTTTTACTGCGCACCGTGTGCATTCAAGAGAGGGGGGGGGGTGTGTTGTCACCCTGCCGTGCGGCATCCCAAGGCAACACCCTCTCCTTTCCCCCCCCCACCTTCGGGGCTTTCTCTCCCTTTTGTCTTCTTTTTTTTTTTTTTTTTTTGTCTTTTCTCTTCACCCTTTTTATTTTTTTATTTTTTTTTTTTAATACGAGGTGAGGGCGTATGTACGACTTGTACGCCCTGGAGCGCCATCTGCCCACTGCCTGGATCCTGTCCTCTGGCATGCCATGCTGCGATGCCGAGGTTGCTGCGCCGATCCTGAAAGAGTGAGAGGCTAACGAAGCCGCGCAATACCCGGCTTTACCAAGGCCTTGGCGCATTATGGCTGTAAACTGGAACTTGCTCAGGTTCCTCCCGTCCTTATGTATGAAGAGAGGGCCATCGCCAGCTGGTCGAGCCCCCATGTACCTGAACAACCAGCATACTGCGCAGAGCCCCGACTCTGGGATGCAATGGAGACGTATCGTCGTCCCCCCCCTTGCCCTGTCCGTTTTGGACTGTCTCAGTGTTAACTCCACTGCCCTCTCCATTGGTTTAATGTCTCTTGCCTGCAGGCATTGCTGCGCTGGGCCCGACTTGCTGGGGGCTACCAATTCGCTGACACGGAATGCTCCGAAGAACGCCGTCGTGAAAGCCGCCCTAAATAGCAGCAGCTCGTACTCATCCGATATTAAGCCTGTGAGGGCTCCAAGGAGCTGCCCCAGTTTGGCAAAATCGATGGGATGCCTGTTGTCCTTCTTTTTGCCTTCAACCCTCCTCCGGCCTTTTAAGGCCGTCTTTAGATAGGCCGAGGTAGTGGGGTCCTCGCCTGTGTAAAGCCTCGCAAAATGGGCAATGGCGGACAAATGCGCCTGGGCCCATGATCTCGTTTTTCTCGACTCGAATGCCCATTGCACGAATTTCTCGACCGCTGTGCGAGTCTTTGCCCTGTTTTCCAGCGATTTTAGGCCCCCAACTCTCATTACTGTGCCCGCGTATGTCCTGTATCTTCTGCTAGCTTCTGCGGTAAGTGATTGCCCTACTAGCCATGATAAGTCTACTCCCCCAGGTCCCAAAGGGACGATGGAAAGGGGGTCATCTCCTTGTCCGCCCCGGGCACCAGTTCTCTGAAGCGCTTCATTTGGGACCGTGAGAGTGCGTCTGCTGCCGAGTTCTCTGCCCCTGGCACGTGGCGTGCTTTCAGCTCCAGGTTCCCTTCCAGCTGTAATTTAATTAACCGTCGCATTAGCCTCAGCATGTCCGGGCATCTTGCTGCGCCTCTGTTAATGGCCTGCACCACTCCCATGTTATCTGACCAAAGGGTGAGTTTCAGGTTTTTTATTTTCTCGCTCCAAATGGTCAGTGCCACAATGATTGGGAACAGCTCGAGAAACGTGATGTTCCTGGTGAGCCCCTGCGCATGCCACTCGTCTGGCCACTGGCTGGCGCACCAGCTGTTTCCCAGGACCGCGCCGAAGCCAAGGCTTCCAGCCGCGTCTGTGTAAAGGGCTATCTGTTCGGCCGTTACCCAACCTGCTCTCCAAATCAGCACCCCGTTGAAATCCTGTAGGAACTCGTCCCACACCCGCAGGTCCTGTTTCACGCCTGCGCTCAGCCTGATGTGGTGGTGCTTGTGGGTGACGCCGGCCGTTAGCCCTGTTAGGCGCCTTGAAAATACCCTGGCGGGCGGGATTACCCGAGCCGCGAAGTTGAGTCTACCTATCACTCGCTGGATCTCCCTCAGGGTGGCCTTGTCCCGACCCCGTAGCTTCGATACTTCCTCGCGAAATTCCTTTACTTTGCCTGGAGGCAGCCTGGCCGTTCCCGCTATAGAGTCCAACTCTATGCCCAGGAACGTGAGACTTGTGGTCGGGCTTGTAGTTTTTTCCTTTGCGAGGGGGACCCCTAGGGACCTGGCTAGCTCCTCGAAGGCTGCCAATGTGCTTGCGCACACTGCGGAACCTGCCGGGCCCGTGAACAGAAAATCGTCTAAGTAGTGCAGTTTCCCCCCTTCCTGGTGCCGGTCATGCAGCGCCCATTCCAAGAAGGTGGCGAACTGCTCGAAGTATGCGCATGATATCGCGCATCCCATGGGCATGGCTTTGTCAATGAACACGTCCTCTCCCCATTGGAAACGCAGTAAGTGGAAACTGGAAGGGTGGACCGGCAATAGTCGGAACGCGGATTCAATATCGGCTTTCGCCATAAGGGCCCCTCTGCCTGTCGCCTTCACCAGCTCGATTGCGTCGTCGACTGACGCATAGCCCACTGAGCAAACTTCGGGGTCGATACCGTCGTTCACGGAGGAACCTTCCGGAAACGAAAGGTGGTGTATCAGCCTGAATTGACCTTGTTCTTTCTTGGGGACCACGCCTAGCGGGGAGATGACTATGCCTCCTTGTAATTCCTTTGGGATAGGGCCCTCAACTCTGCCCAGTTTCACTTCTTTCTCAATCTTGGCGCTAACCACTTCGGGGTGTTGGCTTGCCGACTTCAGGTTGCTCGCCCCCGCCGAGGGGAGCGGGCCGTGGAATGGAATAACAAAGCCTTGCTCGAAGCCCTCTACCAGTGACCTGGCCTCTGCTTTGTTCGGGTATTTGTTTGTTAATCTGCGCAGCTGTTGTGTAATAATGGGGGATCTGGCCAGCTGGCGCCTACAAATGTCCACCAGTCCCCTCTTTTCCCCTGCGTTGGGGCTAACGCTTCTTGCTCTTTTCTCTCTTCTCCCTTTTCGCCTCGTGTTTGGAACCTTTGCATGCGGCGGTGGCATGCTTGCCCCCGCAGCTAGCGCATGCGTGTTGAAACTTACAAGACGAGCCCCATGAGCAGTCCCCCGCCTCGTATCTCCAACAGATCGCCTTAGTTGCGGTTGGGGAGTATGATCTCCCGTTCGAACCACTCTTCCCTTTTTGGTATGAGCTCCGAAAGGGCTGGTCGCCTTTTCCGGCCCAGGTCCTAACGTCTTTGGCTGTGAGCATCTTGTGGATGAAACCGGAGACATCCACCTCATTCCACTCCATTTCGGGGTGCCTCTGCATTTTTAATCTAAACCCTTTATCGTATTCTAGCCAGGCATCCCCCGGGAACTGCCTCTGTGCTAGGTGGATATTGGCCTCGTACAGCCACAAGTCAGCCGCGCAATGGGGGAACCTCTCCACTATAATGCACGCCATGATTCTGAAGGCGTCTAACCAATTTTCGAAACTGCGCTCTTTTCTGGCCCCACGCCTTTCTCTCCTGTCCTCCTCTTTCCTGTCGCACGTGGTTAGATCAAGTCCCTCTAGCTGTATTTCAAGCAGCGAAAATATGTCAATGAATTCTTTGCGCCATATCCTCTCTTTTACCGCTAGGGGGATGAGACATGCCAAGCCGGTGGCTTTTGTAGTCAGGGACGCCGGGCCGGGGGATGGCCTGATGTAATGATCGTTGACTACCCCACTCGGAGGTGGGCTTCCTGAAACGGGGCCGTAACCCCAACCGGGTAGCGGGGAAATCTGTTCCCCCTGGGCGGACAAGCTTACCTGCTCCTGCACTCTTGTCTGACGGGCCCACCCCGGGTCGACCATATGCCACGTGAGACCTGCCGCTTCCTCCGCGCGCTGCTCCCTAGGCCCTGGTACCCCTTGCCCTGTGCCATTAAGTAGCCCCGGCGCCAGCGATTTTAGACATTCCCTTACGCTGTTGCTAATATGCTCACCCTTTTTCTTTTTGTCGGTCGTCTCGCCCTGTTCGCTGCCCTCTGGCCTCGGCGTAAGAGGTTTCTGCCGCACCTTCCTCGGAGGGTTCCTCTTCGATGTTCTCTTCATCGGCGTGTTTTTCAGCTTCTTGGGTGCGGAAGGCCCTGGTTCTTCGTCCGCCTGTTCCACCGGTCTGTTCTCTTTCCCTTTGCCCAGGTGAGGGTGAAGCCAGTCGTCGCCGTGGATGGCCGATAACTCACGGATCTTCATCAGTACCTCCGCCATCTCGTCCGGCTGGCCTTCCGACATGTCGTGAGTCTCTGCGCACTTGTGTGTGGCTTCTTAGTTTCTCGCGTCTGAGTCAGGCCGTCTGCTGGGGGCACAGGTGACTGCGTGTGCTTATCCCGAGCCCTGAGCTTGCCGCGGTCTTTACCTGTTGTTGCTTCGGGGGAGCTGGCACGGCGCGCCGCGCTCCGTAAGGCGTCCTCGGTGATGATGACCTGGATCTTCCACCGGAGTCCCACCGTCTTCCTGCTTCGTCCTTCGCCGCGTCGCCTCTCTTCTTCAGTCGTTCTTCAGTCGTTGTTGCTGTCGCGCCGTTCTCCCAGCTCCTCGAATGCGATGTGCTTCTGCTGGGAGGGCGGCGGCGCTTAAATCCTCCTGAGCCCTCCATGCAGGCCTCAGGTGAGTACCCATGATTGGGGGGTTCAAACAAAGCCAGGTCGACCATTGGACGCCCTTTGGGGGCGCCAGGTCAACAGGTCACTTCCGGTCGGGTGGCTGGTGCGCACCCCGTTTCCGCTGGTTCCTGTGCGCATCGAAGCGCCCAGAACCAGTTTTTCCCCGCTGGTGGCACCACGAGGGTTATGGCGCCGGCCTTCGAGCCTCCCCCACCCTTCGGGCGGGTGCGGCGGCCTCTGCAAAAACCTTTATCTTCGGTGGGAGGGGGGCTGAGTATTGGCCCCTCCCGTGGAGATAGAAAAACGAATGTTCATGGCGTGATTATAAAGCAACGTTCCTTTATTACATGTTCACGCTCCCCACATTTCAAGTACAGCCCGGAAGCTGCACATACACATTTGTGTAAATTGTGAGAGTGCATGGTGAGACACTGAACACTCAGACCAGCTGCTGTGTTGTCCTATTGGTCTGACCCCCTCGAAAGCCGCGCCTCTCACTGGTCTCTTCACCTAATATCCCAGCTGAAAGTTGCTGGCTGGGGACACTGAGCACCAGCCAATAAAAGCGCCCCCCCCCCCCTTCCTCACCACAGTGAGCTGGAGGGACAGGGGTAGGGGCAGACTTAGTTCTACATGATTATCAACATATGGGCCAGTTGATGAAGGGTGCAAGCGTTTTCTGTTTTCACTTGTGGAGTGGTGTGGCTCACTGGTTAGAGGCGGCAGACGCGGAAGCAGGAGTCGGCCCGGGACCAGGGTTCAATTCCCAACGCGGCAGGGTTCAATTCCCGACGCGGCAGGGTCGTGGACCAGGGTCAGCGGACTCAATAATTCTCGCCTCGGTGCCTACTCTAACCTGGGGTCCCACTCGGCAACTCTGGGCATTAGCTTGCCTAATCTCCACAACGGCCCCATCAACGCCGGGGATGCCTGGCTCCACCTTGGGGACTCCCAGCAGGGACCATCCCACAGGGAAAGCCAGGCCCAGCGTTATACAGCGCCAGGGCGCTTTACAAGCTCAAACATTAACTTGTGTAGGCCACTGTTGAACCCTGCTAAGGATCATTGTGCTCACCGATGCGTTTCATCCACAATGGCCCCTGAACAAACCACTAGATGGCAACAAATGCTGATCATTACAAATGCTGGTGTGGGGACAGTTCACGTGACTGTGTCAAAGGGTCCAGGCATGTCACCGTCCACAGCACCCCCTTCAAAACCAGAAAGGAGCAAAACATCCGAGTCGCAGCCCTACCGTGCGCATCATGTCAATGGGAGGGCCGGAGGCTGCCCTTGCATGCCATTTTGCACACAGGAAGGGGTGGGCCTCCTGGTGTTCCGTAAACACACAGACTCGCTTCTACTGTTGGAAAGACACCCTAGGTTCTCGTGTCTGGTTCCTTTCCAGGCCACGGCAGTCTGGATGCAGCTCACCTTGTGTTGTGGGTGCTCTTTTTAAAAAAATTTTTTTTTTTTATTATATTTATTATTTTCCATGTTGCACATACTTTATACATTATAAATTGTTCAGCATTAATACTTCATGCTTCATAGCTAAATAAGCTATATTACAAGATATACAACTTTTACATTACACATTTCCAAAAACATTATTTATAATTACTTACTTAACCACAATTAAACCTTAAGCCCTTATTGGATCTACCTACGGCCCAATTCCTTCCTTCCACCTACTTATGGGTTGCCATATTCTTAGGCCTAATGTCCTTCCCCTTTTCCCTTTTCGTGCATAAATGTTCTTCTCCAAGTTATATGCATTCAAGAGATTAGCCAGCCAGGTTTGCAGTGCCGGTGGATTTTTGTCAAGCCAAGCCCTTGCTAAGGTCAATCTGTATACTGACATTGCCACAAACAGAAATTCCTGTTGTTGGTCAGCCCCTTCCATACCCAAACCTAAAATTATTCTAGCTGGGCTAAGATTAATTTGAATCCCCAGTGATCTATCTAGAAAACCCTTGATGTCCCTTATTAGCGTATGTAGTTGAGGGCATGTAGCAAACATGTGAATACTATCAGCTTCACTAGCGTTGCATCGGGGACAATTTATACCCATATTCCCTCCCCATTTGGCTATCTTGGCAGGGGTATGATATAATGAATACAGAGTTTTATAATGTTGTGACCGCATGGAGGATGAGCACAGTATAGTACGGCCCAGGTCCAATGATTTCTTAAACCACCCTGCTTCCACGCTAAGTTTTTCCGCCCATTTATTACCAACCTTTCCTAAGTCATCAGTTTTCCCCCTAACCAAACAGGCATAAAAAGACCTAATGGTGCGATCCCCCAAAAGTCTCATTTTTTCTAGTATCTCATTCCTGCCTACTCCCGCTGACCCCCCTGCTTTATCATTAAAAAAACTCCTGACCTGGAGATACTTGAAAAAACCTCTATTATCAATACCATGTTTAGTTCTTAAATCTGCAAACTGTACCATCCCCTCTGCGTCAAATAAGTCCCCAATCTGGATAATACCACTGTTTACCCATTCTAACATTGCTTCATCTGGAGTTCTGGACTTTTATTAAGGTCCAGAGGTGTCAGGGACAACACCCGAAGACCCCTGAGTTCTACCTGTCTTGGTGCACAAATAAACAGAAACACGGGCTTCTCTATGGTGGCGTCAAAGACCAAAGGTTTATTACTGCAGGGACACAGAAGTCACAGAAATTACACACGGGCAGATTCTAGGAGCCTGTTCAATTTGCACTAAGTTGGTTGCTCCTTAAATACAAGTTTTTTAGCTGGGGGCAACATTCTCCACATACTAGTACGTTTCTTAAACTTTATGTCCTAAACAATAAATATTTGGCGTTAAACAGGAATCGTCAACAAATTTCTGATGTCAAAACATTACGAATGAGAGGTTCCCACTGTTCGATCATAATCCCATGTCATCTTTTCATTCAAGAGCCGGACCGCCTCATCGTAAATTTCGTTACCTCCCCCTAATAAAGGCTCAGAAGGAAAGGAGCAGAGCCAGGTGCAGAAGATAGAAAAACAGGATAAGAGATGTTTGTGGGTCGTAAATGGGCAAGGCTACCAACTTCGGCCGCCTAATCATGATCAGGCCAACGAGCACGAGAACCAGTATAGCAGGACTGGCCTCAGGCAGAGGAGGCAGCTTTTGCCGAGTCATGCGGCCACAGCGTTTCTGTCCTAAGGTGCACGTGTCACTAGCAAGGTGAATCGCCGGCTAAAGCCTACGTGTCCTTAAGTGAAATGAGTTGATCAGAGGCCACTGTGTGTCCATTGACTATGTGAGGGCAAGAATACAAGATGGATGCCATAATCTAAAATGGATGCCATCGGTGTATCGGAAATGTGTTCATAACAAGAGTGCTCTTGCTCGTAGCATAGCGAAAACACCAGGATATACTATATGGATCATTTACGGTTCACTGGTACCGAAATTATGGGTTTACGACAATGTCAAAAACACGGGTTCGAATCGTCACGGAACCTCAGACCCTCCTTTTGCCCTTACATAGGCAATTACTCAGTCTATGTCAGAGTCTATCTCGATGTTCATTAGATCAGTGATATGTTGTTGCAGCATTATCCTTTCTCGCACCTTGTCTCCAAACACAGGCGGTTTTCTAAAACAGGTTGCAGCACAGAGGCTACACAAAGCAGGACCACATTGGATAATAAGGCAGCACGAGAATAGGAATACTAAGATAATACCAACGACCATCAGAACCTTCCATCCCCACGCTGATAGTAGAGTCCCAAGTCATTCCATTAATGACCAATTTCCCTTGTCTACATGAATAGAGTCGGAAATCTTGTGTAGCTTAGAGATCGCTTCGTATACGGTCGGAGCATTATTGGGAATATAAACACAGCAGCTCGATTGGATCATTCTGCACACCCCACCTCAATCTGCAAGTATTACATCAAGAACCATACGGTTCTGTAACGTCATGAGACGATCCGCCTGGAGCTCAGCTGTTAAATTACTAAGGGCACCAGCAGTTTCTGTAATAGTAGACTCAACTACCCGTGTTAGCTGACGTAGATTTCCACTATTGGCCACAGGCCCCCAGAACGGAAGGAAACCTTTGAAAAAGTCTCCGGCTTCCTGACCAGCGGTATCTTCTTTGCTGAAAACACCTCTTACTACTCTGGTCTTGTGATAATTTGGGGAAGCAGTGTATGTCGGAGGCAACAGTCGAGCAATATAGCATGAACCTGAAAAGTCAGCAGGCAACCATGTATATGCCCTATCTCGACAGATGAAGTAGGTACCCTTAGCAGTTAGGAAGGCAGGGGAAGAGTTTGATGGATACACGTAAGTTTCAACACAGTCACTCTTCCCTAGCCGAGCTCTTGGATTTCTCCCATTACCTTGCAAGCAGAATTGACCTCGGTGAGGTACGACCCAAACTGGAGTGGAGCTCTTACGCTTGCTTTCACCCAAACTAATGCTATACTCCGTAGAATTCCAACTCAGATAGACTCGAAGCTCATCTCTAGGGTTAATTGGGGAGTTATTGACGTCTTTAATCATGTCAGTTATTCCCTTTATCAAGGCTTTATTAACGGAGTTATACTTAGTGGAACGTGGAGGACGCGGGGATAGGTCTCGAGAGCATAGACAAATACAGTCTGGAAGGCCCGACATGATCCATTATAGCTAAAAGGCAGGACCAGGTAGGGAATGCCTTTATCCATAGTGTGTGATATCAAACCACATACCCAGCAGTCTGTTGTGTTAACTACCAGTTGGTGTTGATGCAAGAGCTGTACAAAAGTGTTATTTCTGAATTCTGAACGTCAAGCTTGCTCATGTTCGGGGAACGGATGAAAGGAATGAAAAGAAGCAACAGTAGGAGAAACAAGATCAAAGGGAGGTACTGTAGTTGTTATCGGTGCAAAAATTAAATGGATACCAAAGGCAATTCCACCCACCAACGTTATTAAAATAATCAAAAACGTAATTGCACATTGCATCAGAAAACATTTGTTATGTAGAACTTTGTATAATCTATTTCTGCGAACATGAATTACATTCTCTCGGTGCAACCCAGGAAGCTCCATCTTCTACAACCGCTCGCGACCACTGATGATATGTACGTAGTTGAAAATGCCTCTATCAGCCCTGGGAGTTCCCAGAACTAACAGAAAGACCGACCTTGTGTCTGGTGTGGTAAATAAATTACCATATCATTTTTCCATACAATTACAAGTAAAGGATAGCTCAAGTAATGAGAGGCAGAGTCCGTGGAATCTGAGTCATACGGACTTTAATGAAAATAATACCTCGAGGTATGGACATAGAGTTCCATCACCACGAAGGCTCAGGAAGGGATATTCAACTTTTTATTAACAGTACACATTATATATAGTAAAACAGTATACTTGATTCAAATGCAGTAGGCGTAACAGGTGAAAGAGAGAGATAAGAACACATGTGCGTAACAGGAGGCGTGTAAGAAGGCGTACACATGGGCGTGCACTTGACATGTCAGAGAAACGTCACATGAAACGTCACAAGTGGGTGGATGCTTAGTGGAAGCTTGCAGAGTCGGCAGAAACTTCTGATCTAGATGCGCGCGCAACTGAGCATGACGTGTAACAGGGGAGAACTGGGGCTTTGACTTTTGCACGAGTAGAGGAGACTGATGTCTGGGGTGTCAGAACGACCTGCACCTATAGCATATCTGGTATCTCATGTTTGGAGGATGTAGTGTCTGAAGTAAAAGGTTTCTCGGGCAGAGGCCGTTCATCACTGAATGCTAGTGCGTGCATATGAATCTTCATGTAGAGTGCGGGGGCCATGGGCCTACCATGGTAACGGGAGCAGTAAATTACTTGCATGGAGACAGGAAGGCAGGGCCCTTTGCTCTGCAACCGGGAATATGTTTACCTATTTCACTAGAATGGAATGTGTTTTCGCGGAGGCTGAACAGATAACTGTAGGCAAAATAACGTTTTGGCAGGCAGGCAGGTAGAGGTCAGGGATGCATACCTAAACTGCAGCTTTCAGAGGCAGAGATGAACTTGGAGACTCGTTAAGGGCCTAGCTCGACTGGGCCAGGAAACATGGAGAAAACGTGTGCTTTATTCAAAAGTGTACCATGTAAAGACGTTGGCACCATAGGTTTAGAAACCTAATAAACAGGATTTTTATGCATGACTGGATAGCTAACATGTTAAGGATGAACGCAAATCCATATGCGTCTTTCGAGCATGAACAGAACAGAAGTTACACGACATACAAGGAACATGGGTGCATGGGTAGGGTGCGAGTTGGGGGACACTTTGGCTACCTGAAATTTCTATTACCTCATTCCCTCCTTGGCCCCTACTTCACCCTTAGGATATATCTATATTCATTAGACCATCTATCTGTTCATATAACATCATTTGCTCATCTCTCTCCATTCGGGAACGGGAACGTGAACTTGGACGGGGAATACAAGCTGTGGCGCACAAGCCGCAAATCGCTGGCCCACATTGCAGACAGAGACAGCAACTGAATAGAATAAGCAGTATTATTCCTAGGAATTATAGCAATTTCCATCCCCAGGCGGACAACACACTCCAGAGCCAACCGGACCAAGTCCAGGTGCCTGGATTCTGGTGAATCAGGTGAGCTATTTCGTGAAGCCTCGTTATAGCCTTATATACGGATGGCGCGTTATTTGGAATAAAAACGCAACAACTGGATCCGATGACTCTACAAGCCCCGCCCCTATCGGCCAGTATGACGTCAAGGACAAGGCGATTTTGAAGAACTACGAGTCTCATAGCAGATTGTTCTTCAGTCAGGTTACCTAAAGCAGAAGTAGTTTCGTTCACTACCGCTTCAAGAGTTCTGGTTAATTTGCGTATCAATTTACTATTTTGGACAGGCCCTACAAAGAAAAAGAATCCTTTATTGAAATCTGTATATTGTTCCCACGCTGTCTCAGTCTGATCAACAATTGGGGTCTTGATCTCCCTTCTATGTCTTACATTCACAAGGCGTGAATTTCGATGATAGTCAGGCGGGGCTAGAAAAACAGGTGGCAATAGGAACGCAATATAACACGTCCCATCCCAATCAGGGGGCAGATGTACATAAGCTGTATGACCACAAATAAAATAAGAATGGCGGGAGGCTTTGAAAGTAGACTTTCCTTTATCTCTGAATTCGACCACAGTATTACAATCACTGTGTCCTAGATGTACTGAACCATTCTTTCTGACACATAGTTCACCTTTTACTGGTAAAACTGTTATAAATGGCAAGTTCGACTTAGTCTCGGACTGGACGTTCAGGATCATGAGATTGAGGGAAAAGTTACCTAATGCATACACTTCATTTTCTAGGTCTGTCCCTATCCTTTGAGGGAGACCGTCTGCGTCTGGGAAACATGCTTTGTTCATAACTGTATTCAGGTTCCCCCATATCCAATTGCCTTGGGAAACCTTGAACTTACTATCTAGGGAAGACATTAAAGCAAACCATGCACCACACGAACCATTTTGTGTGAACGGGTAAGGAAAGAGGGGCAGAGCTCCCTTGTATTTCTGATAAGGCGGGAGTCGGCCGCATACCCAACAATTTGTGGCATTGCTGGTCTGGTGAGTATGATGTAACATACGAATGAATGTATTGTTGCGCATTGCTAATCGATAGGATAATTCGTGAGGGGGCAGGTCGCTGAAAGTGTGCTCTGCAGAATCATATGAGAAAGTATGTACATGTGAATTGAAAGGAAAGAAATCATGTAAAAAAAACTTACACATATTATCAAAATGCTCAGAAGAAACATGAAAATTAATGTTATCACACAACGACTGTGCAAGTTCTTACAGTATTGTTCTCTCTTTTTGATACGCCTATCTCTCTGACTACTGGGGTCTATCTTATTCATGTCAGAAACCTGTCTAACCGCTTCACCCGAGGGGGACTTAAACAATTAAACGCTGTCTGACTTACTAGACCTTAACTTTGAACAATATTCTTGTTGGGGGGTTTTCTCTATCAGGGGAAGTTTAGAGTCAATGTCCGAAAGGGGGCAGTCTTTATTCACAGTCTCTGGACACAGTCCATGAAATTTCTTTATATGGCTGGAGTGCAACCACCCCTTCCGGCCTTCCAGCTTGACCGCGGTCCTCGTCGTCATCAACACCAGTTTAGGCTGCTTCCATCTGGGTTCCAGCGGACTTGCTCGATCGAAATTTCGGACGTACACCCACTCTCCAGGGACGACTTCATGCGGTTTCACTTGGGTGTTGTCCGGGAAGGCAGCCGCAACCTGTGAACGACATGATTGTAGTGCAGACATCAAGGAAGCTAGGTAATCTGTCAACATAGTACTTTCAACATCGGTAATCTTTTTAGGCATAGGCGTACCCCACATATTGGGAGGCCGCCCGAAAACAATTTCATAAGGTGACAGTCCTGTTCTGGAGTGAGCTACCATGCGCATATAGAAGAGTGCAACTGGCAGTGCTACGATCCAATCTACACCTTTTTCTGCACATACTTTGGCTAATCGTGTTTTCAGGGTCTGGTTGTGTCTTTCGACCAAACCAGCTAATTCGGGATGTCGTACACAGTGGAATTTCCACTGGTAACCTAACAGGAGCGATACCTGTTTCATAAGCTCGGACGAGAATGGCTGTCCATTATCTGAGTACACGACACGGGGCAAGCCGTATCGCGGGAAAAATTCACGAACCAGCTGCTTGGCAGTGGTCGCGGCAGTGTAATCTGGGACTGGATATGCTTCTGTCCATCTGGAAAGGGCACATACAACTACAAGGACATATCTGAATCCTCTACATCGGTCCATCTGGATATAATCCATCTGAAGGACTTCAAAAGGATGATCGGGAGGGTGGAAACCACCTTGTTCCACGGGAACACCTTTGCCTGGATTGAACTGACAACAGATCATGCAGTTACGCACTTTCTGTTTTGCTGCTGCTCGTAAATGCTTGTTGAACCATAGATTCTGGATGCTGTCTAACATAGCTTTTTCTCCTAAGTGTGCTGGACTATGTGCTGTGTTAATGATAACTTGAACCATAGAGTCGGGGAGGAACCATGTGGCTCTTCCCTTCGTCATCCATCCCTGATCTGTTTGGATCCCTCCTTGTTCAGTCCATTTCTTGATTTCGTCTGATGTGGCATGTGTCTGTATGTCGAGTACGTCTAGTGTGGGATCCTTCACTGTCATACAATGTGTCTGTGTTGGTACTAGGGTCTTTGTCGGGTTTGTCTGAGTCTGAGCTGTATGTTTAGCTGTTCGATCAACCAGGTCGTTACCCTGGGAAATAGTATCAGTGGCTTTCGTATGTGCTTTGCACTTCATGATAGCAATGGATGCAGGTAAGTGTATTGCACCTAACAGAGCTTGAATAAGAGGACCATGCTGTATCTTGGCTCCATGAGAAGTTAAAAAACCTCTTTCTTGCCAGAGGATACCGAAGTCGTGAACAACTTCGAATGCATACTGTGAATCTGTATATATGTTTACTTTCAGGTTCTTGGCTCGAATACAGGCTTGGGTCAGAGCGATGAGCTCTGCTGCTTGGGCAGACAGTGTGTCAATGCGATGTGTTTCTAAGACTTCAGTTTCAGTGGTCACTGCATAGGCGGCCACTAACTCTCCTGTGCTTGTTCTCATACATGAACCATCCACGTAAAGAGTCAGGTCTGGATCGGGCAATGCAATGTCTGTCAAGTCTTGTCTGGGCTTCGTTACAGTATTGATGACTTCTACGCAGTCATGTGGTGTCGAGTCAATTGTACTTGAGGGTAACAATGTGGCAGGATTTAATGTATTGCAACGTCTGATCTCTATGTGTGGCTGAAACAATGTCAATTCGTATCCAGTCAGTCTTGCTATGGTCAAGTGTTGAGTCTGGGTTCGGTTCAAAAGAACTTCCACAGAGTGTGGAACCTGTACTGTCAGGGGATGTCCTAACACTATTGAATCGCTTTGTCTGATTGCTAGAGCTGTTGCTGCAACTGATTTGAGGCACGCAGGCAGAGACTAGAAAAATAAGCACAAGTCTTGTGTTTTCCTGCTTGATCTTGTGTGAGCACAGATAATGCTGTGCCGTCGCGTTCAGTAACAAAAAGTGTAAAAGGCTTGCTATAACATGGTGTCGCTAAAACAGGTGCTTGACATAAGGCTTTCTTTAACTCGTCAAAAGCTTGTGTGTGTTCCTGAGTCCAAGGGAGGACAGTCGAAGTTGCTGCCTCCTGTGTTGTCAATTGTATGAGTGGTTTGGCTAGATATGCATACTGAGGGATCCATTGTCTACAGTACGAGGTGAGGCCAATAAAGGCCTGTACCTCCTTTTGTGTCTTGGGTTGTGGCAGATGTGCAATTAACTGAATACGTTCTGGTGTCAGTCGTCTCCCCCATTTGGACAGCAAGTGCCCAAGGTATACCACTTGCTGGGCACAGAATTGTAGCTTCGAAGGGGACACTTTATGCCCCTTTTCGGCCAAGAAACATAGGACAGTCAGTGACGCGTGCTCGCAGTCACGTTCGGTCCGAGCAGTGATTAACAAGTCATCTACATATTGGAGCAGAGCAGTGTCAGCAGGCATGCGAATACTGTCTAGTTGTCTTTTCAGGGCTTGACTGTAAATACTGGGACTTTCCGTGAACCCTTGAGGTGCACGTGCAAATTTGAAACTTCGGCCATTTAAAGAGAATCCAAACAAAAATTGGCTTTCTGGATGAATGGGGACACTAAAGAAGGCGTTCTTGAGGTCAATTACAGTAAAGAACGCAGCTTCGGAATCAATGGCAGTCAACAAGGATGATATGTCTGGCACTACTGGGTACTGGGGAACGATGCATTTATTCAATTCTCGAAGATCGATCACCAATCTGTAGACTGGTGGTGCATTTGGGTCAGTTCGTTTAAGAATCGGAATGATTGGAGAATTACATACATTGGAGTCAGTTTCTATGACTACTCCTTGGGCAATCAATTCGTCAATAATTTTCAATAAGGCTACTACTGCCTCGGGGGGCAATTTGTATTGTCGGATTCGGGGCAGTACAACACCTTGCTTGAGAGTGACACGATAAGGTGTAATGTGCATACAACCTACATCAGTTGGACCTTGTGCCCATAAATGTGCTGGTACATTTTGCAATCTTGGATCAAAATCACGTAACACATAGTGACCCTTAAAGTAACGTAAGAACAATCTCACTCCTTCCGGAGAACAACATATTACAGCTCCTAAAGCTTTCAACGTTTTAATACCAAGCAGATTTTCAGGACATGCTTTCGTAAGTAACAGGTCTGTAGTGCGGGACAATGGACGAACTTCAAGAGTAACTGGCTTTGATACTTCATTAACAATAGGCTTTCCTGAAAAACCCAGGGAAACATTCTGTGAGCCTGAGAGGGGTGCCCCTGGAACCTCGTCATGACTGATGGTCGTTCTACTTGCCCCTGTGTCAATCAAAAATTTTCTGTCTTTCCCTAATACCTGACTATGTACATAGGGACCCTCTTGATCTACAGGAACCTCAATAAGAGGCAAGCCAACCTCCCTCTCTAGGCTGTTTCATGTGTACTGCTGGTAATCGGGGTAATCTGACTGTGCATACTGGTACATTTGTTGCGTGACATGTTGAGTGGCAGCAATAGGCTGTGGTTGAGGTTGGGGTACAGCTACTGTCTGTTGTGCTTGCTGTGGTGCTTGCGTATTCTGTGGGACATGCTGTGGAACATGTTCCTGTCTAGGAGGACGCGGTCTCTCTTTCGTCCTACCGGTAGCAATATTGTTTTTCAAAACCAAACATTCATTTATATAGTGACCTGGCTGTTTGCAGTAATTGCAATTCCCTTTAACGGGAGCTGCAGACTGACCTGGAGGTGCTGTACCCTTTCTTTGACCGTCTGCTGGAACAGTCTGGGCTACTAGTACTTTCATTTTCGTGTCCTTCATACGTCTCTGTTCATGATCATGTTCCTCTCTAATTCGGTTCTGGTGGTACTGTAACATTTGCAACATTTGGGAAGGTGTATTTGCTTGCCATGTACTCTCGACTTTCAGGACTCTATTCTTAACTTGGGGTAAGGAATTCTCAACTAATTTAGTCACAAAAAGATGTGGATATGATTCACTACTTGTTTTCAGGCCGCTATTAATAACAAAACATTTCTCAAATCTGGAATAAAAATCAGTAGTATCTTCATCTTGTTTCTGTTTGCAGGCTGAGATTGCATCCCAGTCTTCCTTTTTAGCTGTCAATAACCTCGGCAAAACCTGTACTAATAATCCTGGTAATGCTTTAGTCTTGTCCCCAAGACCTAAACCTGGGGTACGTGTTTTTTCTTCGTCCTCTAATTCAGTCCAGTTAATCTTTTTATCTCCCACCTCCCATTCTTTTTCTTTGAGTTTCTCGTAAATACCGGCCGGTAACAGTACCTTTAACATTTTCATAATATCGGGATATGTGCAATCTCCCATTAGTAGCATGTCTTTTAATTCACGGTGAAACCCTGCTGGATCTTTATCATGACAAGGCACTATTTTCTTCATTTCCAATAATTCCATTTTACTTAAGGGTGTGTATACGAATACGCGTTGAAGCGCACCCCCTGGAGTCTGGACGGGATGAACTTCTCGTAAGGGATTCTGTCTGTCTATGTAAAAGGGTTTCCCTACAGGAGGTGGAACGGGAACAAAATGTGGAGTCAAAAATGTTCTGTATTTATGACGTTGTTCAAGAATCACATTAATTAAATCGGTACCTAGGCCTCTCCATCTTTTCAGGAGTAATTCATCCAATATATTGTATAGGGGTCCTGGATCAGAATGCTGACTCTCATATAACATAATGAGATGCTGGGTCATGTACATACCAGCTAAACGCTGTTCAGTTGGAGTAAGACTCAAAAATGTTTGCGCTACTGAATCATCTTTATATACGCTGTTATTATCAGCCCACTGTACTGCGGACCATGCTAGTTCCTGTTCACGCATTGTATTAAGTTCGTTGTAACCTATTCTATCTTTCAGGATTTTATCAGTGGCTTGGAATAAATGTTCAAGAGAACATTGTTCTGATATGGGAGTAAGAAAACGTCTTTTATTTTCTGGGCGTATAGGTCTGTCAAAAGGTCTTGCTCTACCTACGTACGCTATCATCCCTTGGCGGTCCTCTGACTCTTCTAACCCTTGATCCTCATTCTCTTCCTCCTCGGTTTCACTCTCTTTCTCGGCTCCCCTAGCTTCTTTCTCTTTTTTGTGTATTATTACTATTTCTTTGCGGATCTTTCTGTACATGGTGTCTATGCAATTTTGTTTATCATGTTTACCATCAGATATGTTATTACTCCATTTAATCAACTTGTCCTTCTCTTCTTGGCTTGTTTCTGGTCGATCTCGTTCCCTTATCAAACAATTAATCAGAAATCGTAAAATCATACTTTGTGTCTCAACCTTTTGATGTGCCATGGCCTCGCGAATACATTCAGGTCTCTCCCCTGTTCTAATAAAATGATATATATTGTCTAGATGGTCAACCATGTCGGGAAAAAGCATCAAATAATCCGTAACGCGTCGTAAACGTAGCGAAGATAATATCATGTCCTCCTTGCCAGGTACTGGGTCATATCTACAATCTGTCAAGTATTGTCTAAGGGTTTCGAATGTAGCTGGTCTAGGTGTACGCTGTAATGCTAGTTCTCTATACGTTATTCGTTTTGTTTGTGGCGGGGTGTGAAGATGTCCTCCTACTGCGCCTCCTGAAGCGGAAGCGAGGGCATGAGCTGACTGGGCTGTGGCTGCTGATGTCATAGCGGGTATAGGTGGCATATGTACTGGAGGTGAACTCTGGGTCACATCTGTCGCGAAAGGATTATGAGGACCAATGGTAGGTGGGACAGTAACAGTAGCAGTAGCAATAGGGGAAGTGACAGGTGCGGGAAGCGTGACTTGGGAACGTGGAGGGGTCGTGGCTTGAACAGTGGGTTGAACAGACGGAGCAGGCTGCTGTGCATTATTAACGGGTGGTACGGGTACATTAGTATATGCTGGAGCAACATCATCTAAATAGGAAGAAAGGAAAATATCTGCTGCGGTTTGTTTATGACGGAGTTTAGTCGGGACCAATGGTGGTGGCAAGTTACGTGTTACTTCCGGGGTCGCCTTGGGCAGGCCCTCGGCTAGAACTGGATACAGTCCTGTAATAAGGGCGTTTCTTTGTCTGTCTTGTTGTTCTATTCTGACTCGTTCTCTTTCTTCTAGTAACTCTTTTTCTCTAGCTTTTTCGGATTCTTCTCTACTTCTCTCTGCTTTCCTGATTTCTTTTTCATTTCGTCTATGCGCTTCTTTACGCCATAATTCTATAGCATTTTTCTGGGATTGTCTGGCTTTCTTCTTCCATAATGCTTCTTCTACTCTCATGATGCAATCAGCATCCCATGTCCCTGAGACAGGCCATCTATACTTCTCTTCCAGACCCTTGGTGTAGTCCGCCCACAAATCTAGGTACAGTATGGCGTCTAAGCCATGCTTATTATACATAAAATGTCCAGGAGTGTCCCTAGTCGGGACGGGAACTGCTTCTTCGAGTATCCCTTTCCTAGTTCCTATCTGACGTAATTTCGAGAACAGAGGCATGTTGAGACTGATTTGAACGTGAACACAATAAACACAGTAATGAATTGCAAACAATCATTCATACCACGACATGAAACACATTAAGAACATTTTCGAACAGTTACTAGCTGGTACATGAAAACATAATCCTGGAAGATTCTCGAGACTCTAGAACACTGGATTACTGGATGCACTGGAGTACTAGATGCACTGCTAGAACAGTACAGACCGGTCCCTTAAAGAGACACGTGTTGCCGTATTTACCTAAGTAAACACGTCCGGACCAGGTCTGTGTACCCAGACCTGTCTTGACCGGGTACAAATTAATGAACCCGTCTAGATGCGTTCCCAATAACGGTACTCACCGGGAAGCAGAAACTAAAGGCCTCGGAAACTGGACTGGACTGGACTGCATCAGGTGACGATTCTCCTACGCATGCGCTTCGGAACAGGTGGGCCTCTGGATACCTCGGACCTTGCTCTCTCGACTAGGGGCTCTGGTCGGGATCCTCCGCATTCCTCACCGCCTCGTCTGGATGCTGGGCCGCAGTCACCGTCTCCTCCGTAGGCCCGAGGGAGAATAGCAGGAAAACCCGTGGAAGTGCACTGGTTCCGTCGCTGCCGCAGAAGGGGTCAAGGCCTGCGGGACATCGCCGGCGAGTGGGGAAGGGGGGTACCTGTTCGGGCGCCAAATTATGTGGTAAATAAATTGCCGTATCATTTTTCCATACAATTACAAGTAAAGGATAGCTCAAGTAATCAGAGGCAGAGTCCGTGGAATCTGAGTCATACGGGCTTTAATGAAAATAATACCTCGAGGTATGGACATCAAGTTCCATCACCACGAAGGCTCAGGAAGGGATATTCAACTTTTTATTAACAGTACACATTATATATAGTAAAACAGTATACTTGATTCAAATGCAGTAGGCGTAACAGGTGAAAGAGAGAGATAAGAACACATGTGCGTAACAGGAGGCGTGTAAAAAGGCGTACACATGGGCGTGCACTTGACATGTCAGAGAAACGTCACATGAAACGTCACAAGTGGGTGGATGCTTAGTGGAAGCTTGCAGAGTCGGCAGAAACTTCTGATCTAGATGCGCGCGCAACTGAGCATGACGTGTAACAGGGGAGAACTGGGGCTTTGACTTTTGCACGAGTAGAGGAGACTGATGTCTCGGGTGTCAGAACGACCTGCACCTATAGCATATCTGGTATCTCATGTTTGGAGGATGTAGTGTCTGAAGTAAAAGGTTTCTCGGGCAGAGGCCGTTCATCACTGAATGCTAGTGCGTGCATATGAATCTTCATGTAGAGTGCGGGGGCCATGGGCCTACCATGGTAACGGGAGCAGTAAATTACTTGCATGGAGACAGGAAGGCAGGGCCCTTTGCTCTGCAGCCGGGAATATGTTTACCTATTTCACTAGACTGGAATGTGTTTTCGCGGAGGCTGAACATATAACTGTAGGCAAAATAACGTTTTGGCAGGCAAGCAGGCCGAGCCGGGCACCGCTTGTCTGTGCAGGATGTAAGGTAGAGGTCAGGGATGCATACCTAAACTGCAGCTTTCAGAGGCAGAGATGACCTTGGAGACTCGTTAAGGGCCTAGCTCGACTGGGCCAGGAAACATGGAGAAAACGTGTGCTTTATTCAAAAGTGTACCATGTAAAGACGTTGGTACCATAGGTTTAGAAACCTAATGAACAGGATTTTTATGCATGACTGGATAGCTAACATGTTAAGGATGAACGCAAATCCATATGCGTCTTTCTAGCATGAACAGAACAGAAGTTACACGACATACAAGGAACATGGGTGCATGGGTAGGCTGCGAGTTGGGGGACACTTTGGCTACCTGAAATTTCTATTACCTCACTGGCCCCCGCAGATTCAACTAGGCACAAAGCCACGACCCTACGGCGACCCAGACGGCAAGGTAATAAGAACAACAGAAGTACACAGGGAAATACAAAATATTCAGCAAGCTTCCTGGCTGGAGGCAATGTATCAGATCAAAATATAAAAATAGGCAGTTTTCCTGCTTTATTTGTCCTTAGAATGAGAACGAAGGTTGTATCTCAGTTTTCCTGGCGTAGTTTGATCCGCAAATAGTCTGTTTTCAGCAGGAGTAACAATGTTCGAGTTCGCAGAGGGCAAATGTTCGTTTGATGCAGTGTTCTGGTCAGTGATCAGAGAAGCAGCTTCAGAAGGAGAGTCAGAGTTCGGTGAATCAGTTATCAATTCTGCATCACTGAAAGGAACATATCTAGGAACTGGTTCTGTATCAGAGGTACCAATTCCTTGCCTAACCCAGTTGTCATAAGGGAGTGGAAGGGGTACGCGCTTAGTGTGGGTCGCGTGGACCCAGTTTTTCCGTCCAGCCACACGTACAGCAGTCCTTGTCGCCAACAGCACTTGGAAAGGACCCACGAACTTGGGTTGGAGGTTCCTGGTCCGTCCAAAATTTCTGATAACGATGTAATCACCGGGTTTCAGCTGATGACCTGGACTTTCCGAAGGCTTTGGCAATGCATCGAAAACCTGTTGGTGAATGAGACTCAATTTAGCAGTCAAGTCAAAAAGGTAATCAATTAGCATTGGGTATTCCAGTTGTTTAAACTCCCTAGGTCTTGGTACCCCCCAAACATTAGCAGGGCGACCGAACACAATCTCGTAGGGGCTGAGCCCTACTCGGGAATGCACAGTCGCTCTTGTGGATAACAGGGCCAAAGGTAGTGCGTCTGGCCAGGACAAGCCCGTGGAGGCTTGTATCTTGGCTAGTTTCAGCTTGAGGGTACCATTGTACCCTTCAACCAAACCTGCTGACTGGGGGTGATTCGCACTGTGAAATTTTTGCTTGATTCCCAAGCCTGTACACACACTCTGCATAACTTTCCCTACGAATTCACTCCCATTGTCCGACCATACAATCCGTGGCATACCATACCTGGGGAAGTATTCTTTTAGGAGGATTTTGGCAGTGGACAAGGCAGTATTATCTTTTAGTGGATATGCTTCGATCCACCTTGAAAAAGCACAGACTACCACTAGGACATATTTAAGGTTGTTACATCGATCCATGTGAATGAAATCCAACTGAATCACTTCGAAGGGGCAGGAAGGAGGAGCGAAATGACCAGTGGGTGTGGGGATTCCATTGCCAGGATTATGCATCAGGCATATCATGCAGTTTCTCACCACTCTTTCTGCACATTTACTAATTCCATCATTCTTCCAGACTGGAGCCAACATCTTACAAATCCCTTTAGAACTGATGTGTGCTGCTCCGTGCGCCATCGTTACCACCGCAAGCACATACGCATCAGGCAACATCCAACGCTGCTGCTCCGACAAATCGATCCAACATCCACTCGAGTCCAATTTACCCGTTTTCTCTTTCCATGCAAGCTTTTCCTCTTCAGTCGCTTCGTCCTGAATTGCTTTCACACTTTCCACTGTGTCCTCACACATTCCCGATTCAGCAACCCATCTTGCAGACGTTGCAACATACATCCCACTCATCGTATTCCTAGCTGTCTGTTTAGCTGTCTCATCAGCAAAAGCATTCCCACGACCAACATCATCCGTGATTGCTCGATGAGCACTGCACTTCACAATCGCAACTTCCATTGGTAAGGTTAGAGATTCCAACAAGTCATTAACTAGCTGACCATGCTGGATCTTAGTCCCATGGGACGTAATAAAACCTCTTTCCTTCCACAATCGACCAAAACTATGCGCTACGCCGAACGCGTACTGACTATCTGTGAACACATTCACTCTCTTTCCCTTAGCTAAAACACACGCTCTAGTCAATGCAATTAATTCTGCAGCTTGGGCAGAATTCTGACTCACTCTTGCAGTCTCCACAATCGTACTCAAAGTCGTTACTGCGTAGGCAGCTGTTACATCACCATTCTCCAATTTAAAACAACACCCGTCGACATACAACGTGCCATCTGGGTTTGATAACGGAGTGTCTTTAAGATCAATCCGTCCTTTTGTCTCCTCCTCAGTTCTAAAACAACAGTCATGTGGTTCAAAATCACTCGACTCCTGGCTAGTCGGCAACAGTGTTGCTGGATTCAATACATTGCATCTTTTAATCTGAATATGACTTGCTAGCAGTGTCAGCTCATAGCCTGATAATCTAGCACTGGTGAGGTGCTGTGTCTTTGTTCGGTTCATGAGTGTATCCACGACATGTGGAACCATGACCACTAGCATGTTGTTCATGACCAAACCAGCAGATTGTCGAATGGACACTGCAGCTGCTGCTGTAGCTCTCAAGCAACTTGGCAACGCTCTGGCTACCGGATCTAATGTTGATGAAAAATACGCACAAGGGCGTTGTTTATCACCAAATCGTTGCGTCAGAACACTCAATGCACAACCTTCTCTCTCGTGAACATAGAGTGTAAATGGCTTACTGTAGTCAGGTGTTCCCAACACCGGAGCTGAACACAGTGCATTTCGTAACTCAGAAAAGCTCTGCTGACATTCGGCAGACCATGGCACCGGACTCGGAACACCTTTCCCAGTCAAGGCCACCAATGGTTTTGCCAAAAGTGAAAAATTTGGGATCCATTGCCTACAGTATGAGGTGATACCTAAAAACGCACGCACTTCTCTCTGTGTGTTAGGAACATTCATCTGCGTAATTGCTTTTATTCTCTCTGGGGTCAACCTTCTTCCCTCCTTTGACAAGAGATGACCTAGGTAGGTCACTTCTTGACAACAATATTGCATTTTGGAAGGTGACACCTTGTGATTTAAATCAGACAAATGATGCAGTAGGGAAATTGTAGCTGCTTTGCAAGTTTCCTTGTCATCGGCAGCCACTAGAAGATCGTCAACATATTGCACCAAAGCAGAACCAGGAGGAAGTACAAAAGAATCTAACTGACTTTTTAATGCCTGACTGTAAATGGATGGGCTTTCACAATAGCCTTGTGGAGCACGTTTAAACATGAAGCTTTGGCCTCCTAGAGAAAAGCCGAAAATGTCTCTGCTTTCTTCGGCTATCGGAATGCTGAAAAAGGCATTCTTCAAGTCGATCACTGAAAATCATGTGGCTGTTGCAGGAATCAACGTTAACAATGCAGTAATGTCTGGAACCACAGGAAACTGTGGAATCACAATTTTGTTAACCTCTCTAAGGTCAATTACAAATCTATAGACTGGAGGTTTTGAAGGATCAGTGCGTTTTAAAATTGGCAGTACAGGGCTGTTACAGACATTTCCTCTACTTTTCCTCTATTACGTCTTTCTGGATCAAATCTTGCACTATCAATAAGATCGCACGTTCGCCTTCACTAGAGATCTTATATTGTGGGATTCGTGGGAATTTGACATTTGCTTTCAAAGTTACTACATAAGGAGGAATTTCCAAAAGACCTACATCGTTAGGACCAGTCGCCCAAAGAGTATCAGGGAGAGAACGCAGCTCCAGTGGGAGCGCATCCATTGACAAGTACATCGGGGAGATGATTCTCTTACCTAACGTAAGCTGTACTCCTGTTGGAGAACAGTACAGAGTCGCGTATAGGCGTTTTAACAAGTCTAAACCAAGCAGATTTTCATTACAACCGGTCGTCAAAATCAAGGGTGCTTTCAATTGACGAGGCCCAACAGAAATAGACAAAGGACCAGAAACAGGGTTGTGAACAGGGGCGCCTGAAAAACCTACTGAAACATTTGTTAAGCCGGACAAAGGTGCGCCAGGGAGTTTCGCATGTATGATAGAACTTTTTGCTGCACCAGTATCCAACAGAAACGGTTCGACTACACCTGATGTAGCTACTGCGACATAAGGCCCACTCTGATCTACTGGAACTGATACTACTCCCTCTCTTTGTCCATGGCTGTCCTAGTACTCATTTTGCTGAAATTCCTCACTAACTTCACAGTAATCCTCAACGTGATACTGCTGAGATCTAGTTGGCTGTACAGATTGTCCATTTCGCTGATCAAAATAATTAGAAGGGCGATCATTCGTTTGTGGAGGCATAGCACCTCGTCCTCGACCTCTAGAAGGTTGCGTAAAACCACCATGACCTCTCTGAGCTGCAGCATTATTATTTTGTGCTAGCACTGGACACTCATTCTTATAATGACCCTCCTTTTTGCAGTAAGCACATTGATTCCATTGGTATTGCGGTCTCTGAGAACCGTAATCGGTCCTCTGGTATGGCCCTTGCTGTGAGTTTGTCTGATTCGTGTGGGGCGGATATGCCTGCTGCAAAAGGACTTTAGTTTTTAAATCTTTTGTTTTCTTTTCTGATTTTTCTTTCTCTTCTTTATCCCTATTTTCATAGTACTGGGCAGTTGCAAGTATTTGCGCAGTCGTAGAGACAGCCCACGCACTTTCAGAATCTTTTAATTTATTACTAAGCTCTGGTAACAAATTGTGCACAAATTTATCAACAAATAATCTCTGGCCTCCCTCCGTGTTCACATCCTGACCACTGTGATCTACGAAAGTTTCTTCAAATTTAGTGAAAAAAATCGGAAACGCTTTCGTCTTTCTTCTGCCTGCATGCGGACAATTTGTCCCAGTTAACGCGCAATGCTGGCATCAGAGTTTTCATTAAATCGATTATTCTACCAGGCAAATTAGCGATCAGAGGTTCGGGTTTAGAACCACCAATTTGTTGACCATCTGCCGCTATTATAGCCTGCCAATCACCACCTAGAGCAACTGAATGATTTTCTCTGCGAATTTTAGCCCAGATTGGTTGCGGTACTACATTGCCAAATAGCATGTCAATGTCCGCTAAATTCATTACGCAAGCTTGAACCGTCTGGGTCAGCTCTTTGTAATATCCAGCGGGATTTTTACGCGGATCTGGCAAGGCCTGTTTTACTGCTAACACTTCAGCTCGTTTCCACGGAATGTGTATCCACACTCTCTGGAATTGGGCTGGAGCGGCTGCAATACCCTGGGCCGCATTAGCTTGAACAGCTTCGCGCCATATTGGTGGAACTTCTCTCATAGGATATTGGCGATCTTGTTTTGTGCTACGTTTCTCTAAGTCTCTTGGTGAACGGAGGGAAGGATCAAACCTGAAGCCTAAAATCAGTTCCATTGCTTCTTTTATCTCCTGACCGACTATCATACCTGCAGCAAATTTTTGTTGAACATGAATTAATTCATCCGGAACTTGTTCAGAATCGTTCTCCTCCCACTCCTCACGTAAAAGGGAACACATAACATCAAACGCATAGCGCTGTGTCGGTTCATTCTATTGCATAAATGTATCTAATACATCCCGTACATCATACCTTCCAACTTTCGAAATCCACCTAAGAGCTGTAGAATCTAATATTCCTCGTTCTTAAACACTAGGAAGCTGACTACGTCTCTGAACAGATTCAGAGGCGGGACTCCTAATCAGAGTTTTGTAAAAGGGAGATAGAATATTAGAGACAGATTCAGTGATTCTCCGACGAACAGAAAGCGGAGTCATATAGCTTGAGGAAGTTTGAAGTAGAGTAGTAGTTGGGACAGAAGGAACAGCAAGAGTAGGAGTAGCAGGCAAAGTAATTTGTGAAACAACAGGTATAAGCGGTGCAGGCATAGGCAGAGGAGCTGGCAACCCTAGAAGAGGGGGTGCCGGAGGAATATTGTTAACCACAGGGAGTGCAGGAGCTTGATTCAGGGGAGCAGGGGCAGGCATACCAGGCTGTCCAGCAATCGGTAACAAAACATTTGGCAGAGGTGGAGCTGTAGCACCCTGTGCATACGGTGGAGGTGACCTCAACAAGTAAGACAACAGGGGATCCTTTTCAGGGTCCTCTTCTGTCTTAGCAGTACTCGATGGCAAGGCAGGGTAGCACTTGTCTATCGCTAAATTACGCTCTCTATCGGCCACCTCCATCGCTTTCTCAGACTCGTTGAGTTGCAGCTGCTTAGCAGACTGTTCTAAGGTCAACTCTTGCTCTTTTTGCTCTTTCTTCAATTTTTTAGTCTCTCTCTGTTTGGATTCTTTTCGCCAACAACGGAAAGAATCAAACATTGCCGTCCGGGCTTTCTTCTTGAACAGCTTTATTTCTAAATTATTGAGAATTGCAGGTTCAAAACTACTATGTAGTGGCCAACTAAGGACACCATCTTTCTCCTTGTAGCGGATCCATACCTCATTATAAGATATAGGACCCACACCGTGCTTGCAGTAAAGATCATAAAGAGGAGTTCCAATCGGAGGAACCGGACACGAGTCCTCCAACCGGGAGTACCTGTTGCAAACAAAACATGAAAACATACAGTTTTTCCGACTTACCATTTTATAAACCGGAACACAGAACAAACACAAACAAAGGTGCGCACTCGAACTGAGAACTTAGGCCTACCAAAGTGAACTAATGTATCGATACCCAAACCAAACCAAAAGATGATCGTAACGAGAACAACCAGTGATAATCTTACGAAACCAAACCAAACCAAAGAACTAAAAGGATTATCCAAACAGGAGCAAACCCTTACGAGGTAACCAAACAACTAACAACCACTTAATACTTAACTGAGGCACTGAAGACGTCACCAAGGAGAAACCCGTCACGTCTCGCCGTACTAAGGTCTGCACCTCGGGTCCAAGACAGGGCGACAGTCAAGGCAGCGGACCACTGCAGCCGTCCGAACGGGAACCCTCGTGGAAGAGAACGTCGGGCCACTTTTGCGATATGCCGGGATCGATTAAGTGGGGCGCCTCCCTCTGGAATCTTCACAGGAAGCTTCTTGAACTCTTCAGGCTTTTGGACCGGTACCGAATGACGTCGCCGCACGTGGGGTGCCAATTGGAGTTCTGGACTTTTATTAAGGTCCAGAGGTGTCAGGGACAACACCCGAAGACCCCTGAGTTCTACCTGTCTTGGTGCACAAATAAACAGAAACACGGGCTTCTCGATGGTGGCGTCAAAGAACAAAGGTTTATTACTGCAGGGACACAGAAGTCACAGAAACTACACACGGGCAGATTCTAGGAGCCTGTTCAATTTGCACTAAGTTGGTTGCTCCTTAAATACAAGTTTTTAGCTGGGGGCAACATTCTCCACATACTAGTACGTTTCATTTTTTTTTTTTAATTTTTGTAAACCTTTATTGTGCATCAATAAAAGAACAAATACGGGCCCACAACCGTCAGGCCGGCCACGAAAATATTTGTAGCACCAAAGCGCGCAATACGGCGACACAGTAACACAGTATGACATGAGGCAGACATGTAACAGTTGCACTGTATATCATCATAATACCGTGTCCAGGATCAGTGAAGGTTCGTTTTGTATTTGTTGCAACTATTAAAGTCCGACATTGTAATTTTACATAAACAGCAAACTAAGTGAGGGAGCCCGTGTAGGCGAGCTAGACAATACCAACAATTGTATCGAGTAATCAGATTACCCAAAGATCTAGTCACCCCAGGCGAAATGGCGGCTTAAAGTTTCTACAGCAGAAGTATCAGACCTAACGTAACACCCAGTATCCACCGCCACCCACCATCAACCGTCCCCGACACGGACCCAAGAAAGAATAAAGAAAGAAGACGAACAACGAAGAAAATAAAGGCACCATAGAACTGAAACAGAAAACGAAAAATCCCCCAACCACCCACCCTACACGCATGCAGAGGCTACGGCCTACCCCCCCCCCCCCCAGCAGTGTGTCTGTCGCCCAGTAAACCCGAAATATAGAATAAGGAAAGAAAGAAAGGAGAAGGGAAAAAGGAAGAATTATAACACCTAAAATACAGGGAGTAAGAAAAGAATAAACTAATCTATGACTCCCATGAAATAAGGAAGGTGGGGAGGAGCCCAACTAATACCAGGCCTTCCGGACTCTCCAGCCGTCACAAATTCTCCTACGCCATATGTAGCAATAAATTTGGAAATAATCGCATCGTAGAAGAGTCAGAATTGTTTACACCCGGACCCCCATCCCGCACAAAACCGCCACCCCCAACAACAAAAGTGAACAGTAGGACATAGCAGTTGCAGTCTTAAATGGGGGAAAGCATCACACACAACGCATCCAATATATCAAAAAGCGTTCCAGTCCAGGTCACCGCCAGCCGATCAGGCAAAACCGTCGATAGGAACACCATCAGCCCTGGCCTGAACGTCGAAACCCCTCCAAACATGGCCACCGCTGAGAGCATCCACCGGGCAGAACAAAGGAGCAAGATGGCCGCTCCCGACAAAGAAGACGCAGATGAGGAGGAAATGAGCGCCCCCAGTCACCTGCAAGTGCATTGTCCAAAATGACGGATGCCTCCTCCACCGCATGATGACACACACTCCACCAATGTAGATAAGAGGCAAGGGCAGCGAGGGAAGTCAGCAACTGGAAAGTCATTAAGGGAAGCCAAAGTGAAGACTGCGTAGGCAAAGTTACAGTTATCGAGGTGGAAAGAGACTTTGTATCTGTTGCCTCATAAGGAAAGAAAGACCCAACATTGGAGCCAGAATCATGTCGTTCCCCTGCGCTCTCATGCTGCAACATTGCATCCAAGTCAGGAGGCATTAGCGGCAGCAGGGGTCCAGTCGACCGCGATCTCTCTAAATCCGGTGCAGCTTCCTCAATCATTCGCTCCAAATCTCGGACGTTTCGCCGCCATGTCTCCCTCAAGTCGGCAAGGGCAGCCAGGATATCGCCACAAGTCAGGTCCCTCCGCAATATCGGCCGGTTCACAGCGCTCGGCGGCGCCCTCAGATCAGCCTCCAGCATGAGGACAGGCAGGGCATCGCGTGCTGGGGACAGGGGAACAACCACCATCTCTTTTCGATAGGAAGGTGACATTACTACCCATCCAGTGAGCCCACAGTGGAGGGAGGGGGGCGACTTCACTGGCAAGAAAATTAGCAGTGCGAGTCCCCGAAGGAAGCGCGGCTAACAATCCGGGGGCAGTGCAAAATGAGAGTCCCCTCGCCTAATGTTGGTGCAAGCGGTCCGCGGCAGAGAAGGCGCTCCAAGATGGACTCCGTCCAGCCGTATCCAACGTAGCAGAGGGAAGCCCTGCAGGAAGGGCTCCCGTCTCGCCAGTAACCAGTTCGTACCAACCGGGATTCTCACCACAATGGAAGGAGTCAGTGTCATCCACCTCCGCAATCGGCCACATTCCCTCAAAAATCGGCACCTTCCCAGCTCGTCCCGCCGACTACATCCAGTCGCGTCCAGCGGCGGCGATCGGCACAGGTTTCCGGGGCAGCATCGGAGGTCGGCAAACGGTGCGAGTTCACCGTCAAAACAGCAGGCAGAGACCTCAGAGGAACGCCAGCAGCCTCAGCGAGTGTGTGTCTCCGTTTTGACGCGGCGGAGGCGAGGATTAAAGGCAGGATATTGATACAGGATCGGACGACTTGCGGAGCCGGGAGCTTACACGTCCGTCCCGTCCGCCATCTTGGCTCCTCCACTAGTACGTTTCTTAAACTTTATGTCCTAAACAATAAATATTTGGCGTTAAACAAGAATCGTCAACAAATTTCTGATGTCAAAACATTACGAATGAGAGGTTCCCACTGTTCGATCACAATCCCATGTCATCTTTTCATTCAAGAGCCGGACCGCCTCATCGTAAATTTCGGTACCTCCCCCTAATAAAGGCCCAGAAGGAAAGGAGCAGAGCCAGGTGCAGAAGATAGAAAAACAGGATAAGAGATGTTTGTGGGTCGTAAATGGGCAAGGCTACCAACTTCGGCCGCCTAATCATGATCAGGCCAACGAGCACGAGAACCAGTATAGCAGGACTGGCCTCAGGCAGAGGAGGCAGCTTTTGCCGAGTCATGCGGCCACCGCGTTTCTGTCCTAAGGTGCACGTGTCACTAGCAAGGTGAATCGCCGGCTAAAGCCTACGTGTCCTTAAGTGAAATGAGTTGATCAGAGGTCACTGTGTGTCCATTAACTATGTGAGGGCAAGAATACAAGATGGATGCCATAATCTAAAATGGATGCCATCGGTGTATCGGAAATGTGTTCATAACAAGAGTGCTCTTGCTCGTAGCATAGCGAAAACACCAGGATATACTATATGGATCATTTACGGTTCACTGGTACTGAAATTATGGGTTTACGACGATGTCAAAAACACGGGTTTGAATCGTCACGGAACCTCACATCTGCGAAGATTACTTGAGGAAATGACCTGTTTCTATAGAGTCTAATGTATCTGTTATACTTCCCCATTTTACTTCTTTTCAAAAAGGCAATCCAAATCTTAACAGCAGTGGAGACTGTCTTGAACCTAGTTCTTTTAAAGTAGCCATAATCAATACAATTTAAAAAGCAGTTTCCCGCATCTGTCCCTAAGACCGTAGCATATACTTTCGTAGACAGATTATTAACTCTTTGATCCAGGCCAGTTCCTCCTATTAGCCCTTGCATGTACTGTAGGGCAGCTGCCATATAGTATAACCTGAAGTCCGGTGCTCCCCACCCCCCCTTTCTCTTGGGAGCGTCATATATTTATATGCCCTACGCGTCTTTCCATGGGCCCAGATGAATCTGTTGCATATTGTCTCTAGTGTATTAAACCAACTATTCTCAAAGAATAAAGGAATCGATCTAAAAAAATAAAGAAATTTGGGGAGAATCAACATCTTAAGAACGTTGGTGCAGCCCATCAGTGATAGGTGTAAGTTATTCATCCTTGTTAGATCTGTTTTTACTCTTGTCATCAGAGGAGCCATGTTTATCTCTACCACCCTATCAAGATTTGCTGATATAGCCACCCCCAAGTACATCGCTGACCCAACTACCCTAGCGTCATTACACCCTGAATATCTATTTTCAACAATCTGTGTCTTGGATTTATTCAGTTTGTATCCCGAGAATTGACCGAAGCGTTCCGCCTCTACCTCAATCTCCCTAATGGCAGCGGAGGGGTTGGGTGTCAAAATAGCGACGTCATCCGCATATGCAAGAGTTTTTATTGCACAGCCGTTTATATTCATCGGTGCGATCTGTGGATTCTGTTCGAGCCTGCGCAGATAGGGATCCAAGTATAATGCAAACAACAGGGGGGATGACGGACAGCCCTGTCTAGTCCCTCTACATATCTTGACTGCTGCCGAGTATCCCCTATTGACCCTAATTTTAGCCATTGGATTGATATACAAGGTCTGTATGGCCTTGATGAAGCCCTCTTCAATTCCATTCCACCTCATGGCTGACCATAGGTTTCCCCAGGAGACCCTATCAAACGCTTTTTCTGCATCTAAAAACAGCGCTGCCTTTGGGTCTCCTAAGGTACCGGCTGCATCAAACATGGTAATGACCTGCCTGACGTGCTGTGTGGTTCCTTTACCTGGGATGAACCCATGCTGGGAGAGACTGACTAAACCCTCAACCACCCTGCTAATCTTCTAGCTAATATCTTAGAATAAACCTTGACATCAGCGTTCATCAGCGTAATTGGGCGGTACGAACCTGGTTCGGTTATTGGTTTACCTTTCTTTGGTATTACGATTATATTGGCTGCACCCCAGGACTCAGGGACGGATTCACCCTTTTGTGCCAATACCATGATGTTGAACATATCCCCTATGATCACTGTTTGAAATATTTAAAAAAATTCCACCGGGATCTGGTCCGGCCCTGCTGCCTTCACTGAGGGTAGACTGCCACGAGCAGTAACTAGTTCCTCTGCCCGGAGTCCAGCATCTAACTCCTCCTTTTCAATTGCGGAGAGTATCGAGGGAGGCGCCTCGCTCAGATATGTTTCTAACTCTTCCATGTTTGCTGTTATGTCTGAGGAGTAAAGATCTGTGTAGAACTGTTTAAAAACCTCTCTTACCTGTCCCAGCTCTGTTACCAAATTTTCTTGTGTATCAGCTATTTCTTTAACGTCTGCTGCTGCTATTCTCTGCCTAGTCCGCACGGCTAGGATGTGTCCCACCCTTTCACTGAGCTCATATGTGTTCTCCCTGTTCGCCATGTATTTCTCAGCCATCTTTTGGGCAACTCCTTCCAGGGCGTCTGCTCTCAGCGATATTAGTTTAAGTATGTATTGTTCTATCGTGACCTGTTGTTGAATAGCTACTGCCAGTTCTTCTTCAGCCCTCAATAGATTTAGCCGTATTTCTTCTATCTTCCGTTTCTCTTTTTTTTGTGCGGACAATACAAAGCTTAACGTCTCCCCTCTAACACCAGCCTTAAAGACATCTCAAACTATCCCTGGGGGTGCTGTCCCTATGTTTATATCCCAGAAGTCCTTGATCCATTTTGTCATATACTCCCGATATCCACTATCTTGCAGCAGCGACCTTTCAAAAGTCCATTCCACCTTTTTTTCATTGAAATTCCCTAATTTTATTGTCAAAACCAATGGGCTATGATCAGATATAACTCGGGTTTTTCAATTTTTGATTCACCGATTAATCTATTTGAAATTAAGAAGTAATCAAGTCTGACCAGCACCTGGTAAGGTGCTGAGAAGAAAGTGCTACCATCCAAGTAAGGATGCCATTTTACCCAAGGATCTTCCAATGAGTTGTGGGTCGCCATATCAGACAGTGCCCTATACACCTTCCTTTTCCTGCCCCGATATTGTGAGCCTAACTGCAAGAATGAACTGGTTGGGTCATGCAGATTAAAATCACCGCAACATACAATTGGCTCAGGCCATTGTGCTAATTCCCCATCCAGGTACTGAAATACATCTGGGTCGTCCTCTATAGATCCATATATTGTAACTAAGGTGAATGTCTCCCCCTTAAAGGCTATCTCGGTCAGCACCCATCTCCCCCATTGATCTTCTTTCTTCCTCCTTATAATCGTGTCCCTACTCCTGCCCAGTACAGCCACCCCTCTAGTTTTGGTCCCTTGATTTGATTTTGCCACAACTTCGAACCCTAATTGGCCCAACAGGTGTGCATTGGTACCCTCTATGTGGGTCTCTTGCAGACAAACCAAATCAACGTGCAGTGTTCTGAGTAGAGCTGCTACCTTAAACCTCTTTTTTTGTCCATTGAGCCCACATACATTTATCGAGGCTATTCTACATGCCATATAGCTTTATTGTTTTCATCCCTAAACTGATAGTTGTCTATTTTATCTATACTTTGCTGTATATCCTGTGTTCTTTTCCCTACCCAACCTTGTAGTGCCGATATCCAAACACCATATCCTTGTGCAACATTTCCGCCCTTCCCCCTCCCTTCCCCTCCCACCCCTACTGTCCCCTCATTACCCACACCCCGTGCCCTACCCTCACTGTGCTCCCCCCACCCACCTTCCTCCTCACCATAGAGACACCCTGGGTACAAGTTCCCAGGTGTGGTTGTCAGTTAGGGCAGTCCGTGTCAGAGAGGCCCCGTGGCCCGGAATCATATAAATGTATTCGCTGCATCACTTAGGAAAAAAAAAACCTCTACCTTACAATATAAATAGAGCCTCTAACTTATGATGAAGATTCTGATCGATATCTGCTTATTTTACTGACATGTAAAAATTATGTCCTGCGTTTTAAGTTGTTGATGTTTATTTGTTCTTTCGAAAAATGTTTTCAGGACTTTTGCTATTTGCCAGCTTCCTGATTAGTATTCCCCCCAATTTCATTCAGATAGGCTTCTGCCTGCACTTCACTAGTAAAGGTTTTAGTGAAACCTTTATAGATTATTTTTAGTCTTGCTGGGTTTTGTAGAAATATCTTTGCACCCTTTTGCTCGAAAGGAGTAATCAACTGCCTCATCCTCCATCGACGTTCTACAGTCATGTGAGCAAAGTCTGGGCGCACAAAGAAAGAAAAGTCCTTGAATTCCTTCTTCCTTGAAGGCCTTGCAATGTCATAGATGGCTTTTCTTAGCCTAAAGTTCCATATGTAGACCAGCATTGCTCTAGGATACTGCGCTGGCTTCTGGCTGCGTTTTGGGAGTGCCAGGGGGAAGCGATGTACTCGTTGAAGTTCTGTGTTCATATCCCAACCTTCAAACTCCGGAAAGGCTGTCTTTACTAAGTTGATCATATATCCCCTCGGGTCATCTCCCTCAACTCCTTCAGGAATGCATAGGAAACGAAGATTATTCCTCCTGCCTCTGTTCTCTAAGTCTTCGACTTTTTGCATCAAGTCCTTGATTACTCCTTCATGTTCTGCCCTTTGTTTCTGGAGTTTACTAAAGTCAGATTCTAAGTTTTCAGTGCGAGACTCTACAGAGGCCATTCTGTTGGATATTTCTGAACATGTTTGGTCTACTTTTTCAACAACTCCTCGGAGTTCCTGGATAGCATCATGATCCTGTTGCTGTCCTTCTTAACGTCTTTGTGGAAATGCTTGATTGAATTTAGAACCTCGCTTAAGGAGGGCTCCCTTATGTTTTGCATACCAGAACCCTTTTCCTTTGGCAATGGACTGCTTTTTTGTGACTCCTGATGTCATTGGCTGTGCGATTGTCGTTCTCTTGGTTCTCTTAGTTCTCTTGGTTCCCTTGGTCGGCTATTCCTGTGTTTGCCATGCTCTATGTTGCCTCCGGGGTCTGTGGTCTCTTCGCCGGTTGATTGACGGTGCCTTCTATGTCTTCTTTTTCCCCAGTCGTCTTTCCCCCCCCCCCCCCCCCTTTTAGAGTTAACCTCTTGGATGAATGCCCGAGGCGCTTCCAAGACTGTGGTGTTTGAGGCATCCAAGATTGTTGTTGATAATTGGTATGTTGCGCTCCTCTCACCAACCTCGGCGTCCTCTCCTTCCTCCTCTTTCTCTTCCTCCTCGTTTGAGCTGCTTGTTGCACTAGAGATAGACACACCAGTCTCGTAGATATCTGAGCCAGAATCTACACTTGATGTTTCAGATTCTAAAAGCAGCTCATTTTTTGGGGAGGATGTCTGTGTTTCCGTTGGCAGACGTTTGGTCCTCGGGTTTTGATTTAATGTTGGGGGCGAAGATTCTCTCCTTGTAAGGGTGTTTAAGTTTGCGCAGGACTTTTCAAGCACTATTTCCTTCGTTAGTTCAGTGCCAACTCCTGCAATTTTTTGAACATTGGCGTCAGTGTGAGCAGACTGGTCGGGGGACGCTCCGTGAGCCCGGTCCTGTTGTGCTCTGAGAGGAGAATTCACTGCAACTGCAACTGCAACTCGATTGGGGAGAGTAGTCACTAGAGTGCCTGATACCCAAGACGGCCGCCTCTTACACCCAGCTCCCTCCTCCCTGCTCTGCCCTGCTCTGCTCGTGTGTTCATGTGTTCGTGAAGAGAAGAGGGGAGGAGAGGAGAGGAGATTCCCTGCGGACTGGCAGGGGATCGTGTGGAGAACCAGAGGCTCCAAGCAGGGGATACCAGCAGGCGAAGGTAGCTCTACATCGGCTTGTTTGGCCGTAACGCTACCTATTACGGCTTTGATGTAGCGGATTGCATTTCGTGGGACTAACCTGAGATTGACATTTGCCTCTCTGCCTCTCTGCCGCTCCATTGGGTCCATCGTTGAGTCCATCGGCTGAGCCTGTGGGAGAATTAGCGCTGACGGTGCCGACAGCAGTGGTGAGCGGTATAGCGCATATACTCGTGCAATCTGGATCTGCACGGCTCCTTGGTTCTTTCTTTGCTTCCCTGGCTGTTTCCATCACTACTGGCCCTCGGTGATGACGGTATTTTTGGCAGATGTCCAAGGGATTCGAAAGGATGACAGCAAGGATCACCAGCAGAGGCGCTGCGTCAGAGACGCTGAGACGCTGAAACGCTGAGATGCTGCCGGTGGGAGGAAGAAGCCAGGTATTGATTCTTCGCCGCCGCCTTGTTCTAACACTAACTAATGCTAATAAAAGCGGATAATTGGGATAATAATGTTGACAATGGTTACTGACTGACTCCCAAATTACCAAAAGTACCGATTGAATTTTTTTATGTGGGCTATCATCATCATCTGTCATTAAACACTATTAGCTGCTAAACTACTGACTAAAGGAGATAGATAACAGGAAACTCCAGGACATAACATAGGCGCAACTCGAAAGAAAGTGGTTGAGCCACGCTGGAGGGGGCTGGATATACACCAATAGTTGCTGTGCAAGGGGCTGCAGCAACAGAGACGATCCCTCAGAATCTGAATAGCGCTTATTTAGAGAGAGTTGGCAACAGAGGGGAGGAGAGTGGGGATTGGGGGCAAAGCAGACCGGCTATCAACTCAGCTATCAACCCACCGAGTATAGAGACCGGAGTAGCCCTCGATATTCTCAATAGCCCCAAAGCTTCCAAAAGCCTCAAACCCATTAAAAACCTCGAACCTTGTATAGCCTGTACCGCGGGTACAGCCTACCCTGACAGTACTGCTTACACTGCCTACGTTGCCTGTACTTCTAAATTAAAACCAAGTGTTAAAAACTTGTCCCACGCAACCACGAAGGTGAAAAGGTGGGATCTGAGAATACATGTCAAAGTAGGTATACATCTACACCTACAGCTGGCTCGTACTCGACCCCTAGAGAACGACCCAGATAAAAGGGCTACAGTAATGGAAGTAGAGGGGCCAACTGTAAGGCCGGCCACAACAATTATTTCCTGCAAACTAGCTGACCAACCTCACGATTCCGCAGCAGATATGGAGCAAGATAAAGACCAAGATAATGATATAGATATAGATCAGCTCCGAGAGAGTTATAAAGGCCATTTGAATACTCAAGTCAGACAAGAAATTGCAGGGGAAGCTGCAGAGGAACAAACTACAAATAAACCCCCTAAGGCAACGAAGGAACCTAACCGAAGGCCAGAAACTAGAGCAACTAAAGCCAAAGAGGGTAATTTGAATGAAGGAAAAAATGACATGAGTAGCACTGAATGGTTGTCGGGAAAGGATTCCAACAAAACTAAGGGGGTTAAAAAAACAGACAAAATCCTGGAACAAAAGACGGCAAGAGAACCCGATAAGGTAAAGGAGAGAGCGAAAGGGAAAAGTAAAAACCAGGAAAAAAATAAGGGGGACGAAGATGAGATCGACAAAGACAGTGAGATCCTGCTGAAAAAAAAAGCAAGGAGATTACAGACGATAAAGCACTTGAAAGCAACTGCTAAGGGCACTGGGCAGCAATCAGAATCTCAGCCAAGGATATCAAATATATTCAGCCCGATCCCTAAAGATAATCAAGAGAAAATAATATTAAATAAGCAGTATCACAACCCGCTGATTCCAGAAGATAAAAGGAATCAGAATGATCATCAAGATCCACAAAGACAAAGTATGGTTTATACTTCCGATACAAACAATGTGTTGTGGGTGCTCTTGAGGGAATACAGACCAGCTCTACTCTGTATGAAGTTTTGCTTCATCTCTTTCAGCTGGGGTACTGTAACACCCTCGCCAACCCCACGGAACTTATCAGCTATATTTACCACAGTTCAAAATCATGATTTCAGCATCCACACTCATAACAAGCATTTGCAATGAAATAGGACTCGCATTTACGCGAGTCCTTTTGCATATTGCATCACGGACAATGGGGGAAGGGCACGGACACCAGGAGTGCGGGCGGGAGCAGAAGGGGGCACAAAGGAGTGCTCACATTCCACGTATTGTGTACCACTCAAAGTAAAGGGGCCAGTAGCCACGGGAGGTGACAAATGACGACATAGCCGTCATAAGGAGGGACTAACAAACCTCAAAATGAATCAGAAGGCAGCATTTATGAAGGGCAAAGACACAAGCCAATGAAAAAGATGATCGGAGAGTGGATGGCGCTTCCACGAAGCTTCCACTTCACACTGAATACTGCATGCCTCGTAAAGCAAGCAGCGCATGCACGCTGCCCCTATAGGCTTGACCTAAAAAGGACCACCAAAGGGTGTCAAATGTCTTCTCTGAATCTAGGGAGACAGCCACAGGGTCTTCTTGGAGGCACCCATAATGTGACACACCAGCATGTGCTGAAGTAAGTCACTCACTGGGGAATAAATCCATACTGATCTGAGTGCACCAACTACCAGAGCAAAGGGAGCAGCCTATTGGCAAGTACCTTGCTTAAAATTTTACTATCAATGTTTAACATTGATAGCGGGCGATGGGAGTCCTCATAGAGGGGGTCTCTGCCCAGCTTAGGTGGGACTATTATAAGGGCCTCTCGTAGGGAATCCAGTAAAGCACCCTGTTGAAGAGCTTCCCAAAAGATCTCAAGCAGCTTGGGGGGGGGGCAAGGGTGGCCCTATACTTTGCACAATATTCTACAGAAAAACTTTCTGCCCCAGGAACCTTATTTTGAGCCATTTATTGGATCACTGCCTGGATCTCCTCTATTTGCAAAGGTTGCTCTACCTCGAGTAACTGCAGGGGCGTCAGACGAGGAAGGATAACCTCACGGATATAGTCTGTTATGCATTCTGGTGGAGTCTCGGGGGTGAGGGGGGACAGTACAGCTTCTTATAATACTGGACAACACCTCCTCATTGGTGTCTGTTTGGTGTTTACAGTAATGCCATCAGAGTTGCGATTTGCTCCTATAAGAGTTCTAGGGACTGCTGATCACAGTAGCCATGACATAGCCTGCCCTCGTTTGTCACTGTTTGCATATTGGCAAGACAGTGAAGCTTTATAGTCGATGCTATTCAGTCATTTTGATTCATCCTGATATTGACAGGAAGCTCTGTCAGATGTGCTGATGCCTCAACCACTGTTACCGCTTCAATTTCAGTGCTCCTCAGGCACGCTTCCAGTGCCAATACACTGCAGAGTAAGGAAGACCTCTCGCCCTAGGATTTCTTAGGATAATGGCCCTGCATGACCACCTTCCTGGTGTACCATTCTAACCGCTGGGTTCCGACGAGCCCTCATTCTTGGAAAAGTAGTGCAGGAGGTGCGCACCAATGGTATGTTTGTACACCACGTCAAGAAGGGCCTCTGTCAGTCGCCCTCATGTTGGTATTGGCGTCTGACCCTCCCCAATGGAATGCAACCTCAAACTAGTTATGGTCCATCCTAAATACTCAGGGCCCGATTCACAGAATGAACTTAAGACTCAATCCTAAACTTACTACTATTTTGGTATTCACTGAATGCACTTACTACTTTTGGCATTCACAGAATGCACTTACTACTTTTGGCATTCACAGAATGCACTTACTACTTTTGACATTCACAGAATGAACTTATTACTTTTGGTATTCACAGAAGTTAGGATTTTGTCTTAAGTTTGTCTTAAGACAGACTTAATTTAGGAATTTGTCTTAAGTCTGTCTTAAGACAAACTTAAGACAAAATCCTAACTTTAGTGAATACTAAAAGTAGTAAGTGCATTCTGTGAATGCCAAAAGTAGTAAGTGCATTCTGTGAATGCCAAAAGTAGTAAGTGCATTCTGTGAATACCTAAATAGTAGTAAGTTTAGGATTGAGTCTTAAGTTCATTCTGTGAATCGGGCCCTCAGAGCTGTGTACCGTGGGCCAGTACTCTGTAACAGAAAATGTAGTCTAGTCTAGTGTGAACCTAGTGTCCCGGAGTGTAGTAAGTACTCCCTCTCACCAGTTTGGCCCAGCTTCTAGATGTTGTGTAAGTGTGAAATCTCCGTTCACTGTAGGAAATCTCTAGTTGCATGTGTACCCTGGGTGGTGTGGGGGGGATTCAATCTGTCTATATCCATGCAGTTTATACAATTAAGGTCTCCACCCCAAAATACCCAGAGCCTGGGGGTCCATAATCATGACAGGAGACAGAGTGGGAAAGAACTCGCCATGGAGTGTGTTTCAGGCGTACAGGGATATCGCCAAAAAGGATCAACCATCAAGGGCACCCTCCAACATCCCATGTCGGTAATCAGAGTCTATCATCACCCTACTCTTCACAAAGGGCACCCTCGTGGCAATCCAAATCAATACCCCTGAGCATACGCGGAGTACGCAGACCTAAATGTCTGCCCATTCCATTGCCTGGAAACCTTCACAAGCTCTGCGGCGGTGAGGTGTGTTTCTTGGAGGCATGTAATGTGAATGTGCCTAATTGTAATATATGCATATACTCTGTGCCAACTCACAAGAGTCGCCATGCCTCAGATGTTCCAAGTCAGCACATTAAATGTAATAGCATACAGATAATTAAATATTCCAAGCCCAGGGATTCACTGGACGCCCCCTCCGTAGCTCCAGCCACTCTCTCCACGCCCACTCAGAACATATAAAAAAACCTGTAACAAAATAAAACTCCCACACCCCTGACTTGGACGCTAACAGGCATCATGCCACAATATCCCAAAAAACACAATAAGCACCTAATATGTGCCTTCAATGCTAAAAAGTCCATTTGGAAGTCTGGAGGGACGGAGCAAGAACAGTGTATTAAGAACTACAGTTCACCAGTTATCTCCTGGGCCCAAAAGCAGAGTTTGTACCCATAGTGTCCCATATCGTCTGTAAAGAAATTGCTGGGGACCTCTAAGTCTCGTCCCAACCATCCTTCAACATTCAGTGTGGTGTCTCCGAGTACTTATCAACAAGGTAGCGTCACGGATCCGATATCCCCTTGTAAGGAGATCCCACCGATGTGATCAGGAGACCCTTCCGAGGACTCTGAGCTGGGGGTTCCCAGCTCCGACTCCGGGTCTGTGTCTGGGGGAAGGGCCTAAAATCGGTGTGGCCATGACTGGAGACTGCTGCTACCACTTGCGACCGTTCTTCAGCAGCCTGTTCATCAATGAGGCAGGATTTTGGTTTGCACGGGCGACAGCAGCACTTGGACCTTCCATCAGACCAGGCCAACAACTCATCGCCAGTAGCATCCAGCGGTACTTGCACCCCCTTGGTGCACAGTCACAACCAAGTCTCTTCTAGGGGATATGAAACAATGAGTCACGTCGACATCCACAACTCGTAGCTTGGTGGGAAATAGCAATACATACAATAAACACAGGGTGCATAGCTGTGCCTTGACCGCCCCAAAGGTCTTGCGACGTCTCTGTACCTTTGCTGTGTAGTCCGGACAAGCTATGATGGTGTTGAAGTTGTAGGTCCAAGGGCCCTTTGCGCGGAACATCTGGAGCAGCAGATCTGTGTCCCTGAAGTTGAGTAGGCACACTATGACCAGAAGCAGCAGAGCCCCTGGGGGTGGAGGGTGCCCGCGATCTGATGTGCCTTCGCTATAGAGAAGAATTTTGGAATCCAGTTGGCTAGGTCAGTTGTCGTTAGCCAGTCCCCTAGGCTATGTTCAACATTCGGACCATCGGACCCTTCAGGAAAGCCCAGGAAACTAATATTGTTGTGCCGTAAGCACCTCTTGGCATCCTACTCCTTCACTTTTTAGTCCCACACCTCAGTCTGCAATGTTTTCAGTTGGTCCTGCATGACTACCAAAGAGGGTATGTTCGAGGTCAGGGAGGACTTCGCTAGTCCACCCGCTCAGCGAGTTTTTCATGGTCAGTCCGCAGCAACCCAGTCTCAACTTGTATGGCTTAAGATGGGCCTCCATAGCAGTTTGGGAGATCAGTATAGCCTACAATACCTTCTCAAACATCCCAGTATGTTTTTCTAAGGTGCATTCCAATTGTCGAATTGGATCCACTGGGGCAGGAGTGGCCGCGAACATGGCCATGATGGAGTTCTGAGGTGGGGTTTAGGAACCCTCGGCCGACCCATGCCGCAGCAGCCACTGCACACGATGTCACGGGTAGAGTGATCGAGCCCTTAGCGATGGCGGTAGACAATGGTGGCACAGATCAACCAGATAAGGGATGGGGACGGGGGAATACCACAGTAGGCGACCCAGCAAGCATTAGTACGCAGGCTGCAGAGGTTTTGAGCTTCCACCAGGCAGCAGTAGTGGGGGCACTCTGCAAAGGGTGGTACCCCCTAGATCCCAAGAGTTATGAAATGCTTCTGAAATGTGTCCCTGCGTTTATGTGGCCCTCATCAATGCCACTCCATAGCTAGCAGCCTTCTACATGTCCCCTGGGTCCGGCCTGCAGAGACAGATATCTTCTGTCATCCTAAGAGGTCCATGTGGAAGAAGGGAACTGGCATATGGTGGTCTCCGCAGGCCACATCGTGGTGCCTCCTCGCTCTCTGCCAGATTAAACTACTCCAAGGAGGCCCTACTGAGTATAGGAAAGGGGATAAGGGGCGGGCCTCAAAAAGATCCTCCACAGACCTCTGCTATCCTGGCCTGTGGCCTGATTAATAGTAGATCCCTGGTCAAACACTATCAGGAGGTGTTGGGATTGTTGGAAGATATGGACCTGGATGCTCTCTTTATCACAGACTTGGACCAGTGCTGACTCCTCTGTTGAGTTGGGCTTTGCTTGCCCTGAAGAGTACAAGATGTTTCATAAACCCAGGTCCCAGGGAAGAGGGGAGGGGGTCGGAGTTATATTTAAGGAGAGGTGGAACTTTGCTCCCTTTCAGATTGATGAGGTCGCAGGGATCGAACTGCTGGGCTTCACCCTGCAGGAAGGGTGCTAACCGGTATGGTTTGCTATAGGCCTACAGGCCTAGATACGCAGTATCAGGCGTTGTTTGACATTATCGCCGCCCTGGCCTTGAGCCACTCCAGACTGCTGCTCCTAGGTGATTTTAACCTATGGGACAATGGGACCCTAGGGAGTCATCTGAAGGACCTACAACATATATGTGAGAACTGCGGCCTTGATCAGCTGGTTTTGAAACCTACCCACTCAGGTGAACATGTGTTGGATATTGTGTTTGCTAATCAGACTGAGACAGAGGTGACTGGCATACTACCCCAATGGTGGACTGACCACTCCCTAATCCACTTTAAGATCACTATATCCACTCATGTAAATAAAAATGCCTGTCCTGCAATCTACCGAATGGGAAGAGACTGGTCTAAACTAACAAAAGATAAAACGGATCCTACCTTCACCAATCAGACACCTTTTGCTCCCGGTAATTCGGTGGGTCAGAATTATCTTGCCTACTGTAATTATATCACTGATACCCTTGATAAACTTGTCCCCCGAAAAAGATAAGGAATAGAGGGAAACCGTCAGCCCCCTGGTTCAGTGAGGAGCTGAAATTACTACGTAATCAGTGTAGACAGGCAGAAAGGAAGTGGCGAAGGCTCTATCTAGAGTCAGATAAGAGACTGCTAAAGATAGTGCAGAATAAATATAAAGGGGCCATCGTCAAATCAAAAGCTCTTTTTTATGCCACTTCTATACTTCAATCACCGAACAGTACAAAAAATCTCTTTAATATTATAAGGGACCTCTCCAACCCAGACTGCACGAGCAACAGGGTGGTTGCAACACAAAAGCTCTGTGTCGAAATCTCTATCTTCTTTGAAGAAAAGATTGCCAAAATCGTGGGGGGACATGTTCAGGATAAAGCCAGCAGTCAGGACACTCTCCTTTTGACTGTCGAGGAGGAACCATGTGCAGTATCATCTATTGAGAGTTTTCAACAGCCTTGCTCTTAGTGTATCTTCTGGCTCCCCCTTAGACCCTCTTCTTCATAAGATCTGGAAGGAGTATGAGCCAGAGCTATTTCCCTGGATGCGACTGATCTGTTGCCAGTCACTGGAGGAAGGAGTAGTGCCGGAGATATGGAAGCAGGCAACGGTAACTCCCCTACTTAAGAAACCCTCACTAGACCCAACTATCGCAGCTCATTTTAGGCCTATATCCGTCCTGCCCTACCCTATAAAAATCCTAGAAAAGGCTGTTAGTAGATCTTTGTCGAGCTATCTTGATGATAACCGCCTACTGGATAAGGATCAGTTTGGGTTCCTCCTAGGCCATGGGACAGAGACTGCGTTGGCTACCATGCCGGACACACTGCGAATGCGAGCCGACAATAGTAATTCATCAATACTAGTGTTGTTGGATATGTTGGCCGAATTTGACACAGTAAGCCACGCAGTCCTGCTAGGCAGACTGGAGAAACTGGGGGTGAAGGGCAAAGCTCTGACATGGTTACAATCATACCTGTCAGGTAGACAACAGGTAGTGACCATGACTCTGTATGCTTCTCCTAAATCCCTGGTTCACCAGGGAGTGCCACAGGGCTCGGCGATCAGCCCTATCCTTTTTAACATATATTTGCGGCCTTTGATCCCCATTATAAAATCTTATGGGATCGACCTCATCAATTACCCTGACGACACCCAATTGGTGTTTTCCCTTGAAGGGAAACATGCAGTGTCTATGGACACATTCCAGGAATGCATGTGTCGGGTTTCTGGTTGGCTCAATGCAAATTCCCTACAAGTTAACAAGGGGAAAACGGAGATAGTCTACTGCTCGACTGCGAAATTGAATCAGCAGCCACAGTGTCAGCTTAGGCTCTCCCCGGGGGCTGATTTATGTGTCCCAGTTAAGACACTGTGTAACCTGGGAGTACTGTTTGATGAAGATCTTCAAATGGTATCGCAAACTAACAAAACTATCAGCGTCTGCTTTGATCTGCTAAAAGCACTTAGACAGATTCTCCTACTTCTCCCCGTCGAGACCAGGCCCCTGGTGGTAAGGAGTATAATCTTATGCAGACTGGATTACTGCAATTCCCTATATTTGGGTGCCCCCTCATATATCTTGCAGGGACTGCAGAGAGTCCAGACCTTTGCGGCCAAGCTGGCACTTAATAGACCACGTAGCTCCTCGACCACAATGGCTCTGAGAGACCTCCATTGGCTGCCCGTGAGGGACAGAGTCACATTTAAATCACTGTGTATTGTCTATAGAGCACTGCACAGTATGGGCCCCCTACCAATGCAGGAGAAATTTACATGGTACAAGCCCACTAGGCCTCTTCGTTCCTCTAGTCTGAGTCTAGCAACAACTACCAGATTCAAGAGAGCCAGGATGGGAGGTAGGGCTTTTTGCACAGTAGCGTCCCGGCTGTGGAATGAGCTGCCCCAGAACATCAGGCAAGCCGACTCCCTGATAGGTTTTAGAAGGAGCCTAAAGACTGGGCTATTTGCCAAAATCTGAGATTTCAGTACCCACTATTCAGCCCTGCCATCGACCGGCTCCATCTGATTAGGTTCTCTCAAAAAGCGCCAGGATACCCGTAGGGAGGCAGTTGGGCTATACAAGAACTGTATACAATACAATACAATACCCGCGGGGCACTGGATGCCTCAGGCAGCAAGTAGGAGCGGAGAGCCCTTGCCAGTAATTGGGTGTCTCAACGTACCGCCGTGTAGCAGGATTGAGATGGATGGGCCCAGATCGTAGCGAAGCCTTACAGCAATGCACCTGCTCCTGGTGCCATTTTGGCCAAGCCCCCCCAAAAATGTGTATGCATCATCTAGAAACCACCCAAACCGCTTACAAAGGGCATTGCAACACACACTCATAGAAAACACTGCAGGAGGGAATTTAAAATAATACCTCACAGGATATAATGTTCAACAACCACAATTATGTTGTTTTTAAAATTACATATGAGTGTGTGTGCGCACATATATTTTTAAGTGAAAAATTGTATATTGAATTTAAAATAATTATTAATTAAATTATTTTTTTGGTTTAATTATTAAATAAAGCTTTTGAACTTTTATTAATAATTCAAAATTAATTAAACAAATGCATTTTCAGAAAATTCAATAAATAATAATATAATTAAAAAATGCTAGTGGGGGATGTTTTGTAAGGTATTTTAAATAATATTTGTAAATTAAATTCATATATTTTACTTGTTTATTAATGCATAAAACATTTAATTTGATAAGTTGATATAATGTAACCTTTTTAGTAGATTAAAAATAATAATTTTCAGTTAATATGCATTTTTATTTAACATTATCTTTACATATTTTTAATATTTATATATATTTTTTTGTTGCCTATTCTTTACCGTAGGAGATCACCATCCAGGTGGCAGTGACATCCTCATGTGTGTGAAATGTTACAAGAAGTAACTTTACAATCGCAAATTCTGTTTTTAGGAGGCTCCACCACGAGGCCAAGAAATGTGTCTTGTGTTTGTAATTTGTTGCGTTCAAATCATATGATGTAATCAGGTACAGTATTCAATAAAACCTGGTGTAGGCCTCCTGCTCCAGCAGACCAACCCTGGCCTTTCTCTTTCTCCTCTTAAATTTCGAAGATTCTACCTTCAGCGGATTGAATGTTCTAATGGCCATGTAGCCCTTATGCCTGGGTTGTTAAGGCTCTCACTGTCGTTACAACGACGGTTTTTTTTTTGATTTCAAGAAGATTTTATTAAGAGAGATAATGATATCAATAATAAAACCAAATACAATATAAGTGATACATTTTGACACAAGAGAAAAATACAAACATGTACTCGACCATTAGCATTCGCTAAACAAATGTATCACCTTCTGATTTAAGGATGGGGACAAGGGAGGTAGCAGAAGAAAAGAAAGAAAGGAGGAAAGAAGAGAAAGAAGCAAAAGAAAGACGAAAGGGAAGAGAGGACAGGAAAGAGGAAATAAGAAGAAGAAGAATGATTCCCACAGGACTGGCCCAGTGTAGAACAAGAAAAAATAGACAACAATTAGACAGACAAATCAAAAGGGAACTGAGGGACCAACCCTTTCGAGGACAACTCCATATAATCGTCCAAGGCTGTCCAGACCCCTTTAGAAATGGAAGGCGAAAGGTGTGCTTGATCAACCGAGGTGTGAGCACTGCGTAAAAAGGAAACCCACGCCCACCACGTATGATAAGAGACAGACGCAAAGGATTTCCATTCCATAAGAATGATTTTTACCGCTACAGTCAAGAGAAGATCTAGTAACTGTAATTCCAACGGGTCTAAAGGGAGAGGAATAGGAGCAGCCAAGGGACCTAGTAAAATTAAAGGAAAGGAAAGTTGGAGGTCAATGTTAAAAATAAGAGATAAGTGTTTCTGAATGAGGTCCCAAAAAGATTTAAGTAAGGAGCAATGATAAAACATATGAGGAAAATCACCCGCCACCAAACCGCAGCTCCAACAGAGATCATCATCTTTAAGGTTGAGCGAATGAAGACGCACAGGCGTCCAATGGAGGAGATTGATCGAGAAAAACTTAGATTGCATTAAGGAAGGAGCTATTTTATTACGGAGAGCTAATTTACCAATAGATTGCCAAGCTTCGGACGAAATTTGGTCCGTGATGTTGTGATCAAAATGGCGTGACCATTTTTGTTGCGCAACCGTCTGTGCGGGAAGCGAGGCAGATGACAGAAATTTATATATTTTGGAGGCAACATGACCAGATTTGAGCCAAATGCGGAAAAGAGAGATGGTGGAGGAGGAGGGGTGAAGACGGACTTTAGAAACAGCTACTTTGATTTTAAGAAAGGTATAAAAGTCAAGATTTGTTAAAGAGTGTTTGAGAGCCAAGGAAGAGAAAGGTAATGGATCACCGGAGTCACTGTACAGATGCTGAACAAGAGAGATTCCCTTTTCCGCCCAGTATGACATGAGAGTGGGAGAAATATTAAGCTTAATTTTGGAGTTTCTCCAAATAGATGACCACCTAGTTTTATGTAGGGGAATAGCCACCTTCCTATCTAATTTCTTGATCGCAGTAATGGTATCAATAATGATAGAACGGGAAAACAGAATATGTAACGTAGATGTAGTACAGAAAGAGGCAATAGGTAGAGGAGAAGCCAATTCCTGTTCAATGAGTAGCCAAGAGGGAACATGACGAGTTGGAGGAGAAAACCAAAAAGCTCCCTGAGAGGCCAAGAAGGCAATTTGGTATTTCTCCCAATCAGGAAAGTTACACCCTCCCATATCAGGAGGTCGACGCAAGAATTTATACGCTAATCGAGCTCGTTTGTTATTCCACAGGAATTTAGAAGTCAGACCATCAATTTCTCGAAAAAAGGAATCAGATAATTTAAGCGGAAGCATGGAGGAAACAAAGTTAATAATCGGCGTGATCATCATTTTTAGAGTTTGTAAGCGACCCCACCAAGAAATATGTTTTGGAGACCACGAATCCAAAAGACGACGCACTTTGAGGAGAGTCTGAGATTCATTATAAGTGACGGTGGCATGAAGAGTAGAACAGAAATAAATTCCAAGGTACTTCAGATGATTAGACTGCCACTTAAAGCCAGCCGAGCCCATATGAGCAGGAAAACAATAGGCATTCAGAGGAAACATCTCCGTCTTATCTTTATTTAGGGTATAGCCCGAGACCGTTGAAAACAAGGAAATGGTGTCGGAAATAGCAGGGATGGCCAAGGCGATATCATCCGAGAAAATAAGAACATCGTCCGCGTATGCGGCAGTTTTGAGACAGTGAGAACCAAAAGAAAAACCTTTAATATTAGGGTGTAGGTCAATCAAACGAAGAAGAGGATCAATAGATAATAGAAATAAGAGTGGGGATAAGGGACAGCCCTGTCTCGTGCCTTGGCGAAGATCAAAAAACGAAGACGTAGCACCATTGACTCTAATGTTAGCTTTAGGTTGGGAATATAAAGACATAACCATATTAATGAAGGAGTCTCCGAGGTTATGCGCGTATAAGACAGCGCGAAGGAAAGGCCAAGAGACCTTGTCGAAGGCCTTTTCCGCATCAAGGGCCAAGGCCGCTGCAGGAAGCTGAGACCTTTTGGCAGCACCAATAATATGGCAGAATGTGCGTATATTGTCCCTTGCAAGACGTCCTTTTACAAAACCTGTTTGGGAGGGATGTACAAGATGGGGAATAAAGGATTCTAATCTTTTAGCCAGGATTTTAGCAAAAATCTTTGCTTCCATGTTAAGGAGAGAAATAGGTCGGAAGTTTTTAGGGTCCGAATGGTCTTTTCCCTCTTTCGGGAGTACAACTATGGTGGCTTCAGCAGCCGTGCCAGAGACAGATCCATCTTTAACAAAAGAATCAAAGACCGATTGTAACTTAGGGACTAGCGAAGGGAGAAAAGTTTTATAAAATAATATTGGATAGCCATCAGGGCCCGGAGCCTTCCCAGAACGAGTAGCCTTAATCGCAGACACTATTTCTTCGGGGAAAATAGGTTTATTTAGAAAGGAACGATCCTCCTCAGAGACCGATTGAATCGGAACCGATTTTAAAAAATCACGACAGTGGTCAAAAGAGGATTGGTTAGAAGGGGTATATAATTTATTATAAAAGTCACGAAACACTTCAAGTATTTCCCCTGTTTGGAATCGTTTAGAGCCGGTGTGGTCCGTAATAGAAGAGATCTGCGAAGACTTAAACGAGAAATCTTGAAATTTTAATGTAGCCGCTAGAAGTTTGCCAGCCCGATTCTTTAATAGCAACTTCTTGGACTTTTGTGCTTGGATACCAATATGAGCCCTCTTGGTGACAATGGTATTGTATTTGTATTTTAGTAGTTTAATGTGTTGTAAGCAGATCGGATCCTTAGAATGCCTGAAGGAAGCTTCCAGAGTTTTGATTTCAGTTGACAGATCTGTGAGCTCCTTCTTAATAGCTGAATTACGTCTAGACATACATTTAATGACCTGACCCCGGAAAGTACATTTAAAGGAGTCCCACAAGACGATTGGGGAAGAGACAGATCCCTCGTTTTCACGGAAAAAAGTATCTATAGCCTTAGAAAATTCAGCAACCTGAGGAGGGTCATACAAGACTTCAGTGTTCAACCTCCATGAACGCGCGCGTGATTTAGGGGCAAAGGATGAAAGCGTAAAAGTGACCGCAGCATGATCAGAGACCAAAATAGGGTGAATAAGCGGAGAGGTAGACGATGAAACAAGAGAAGAATGAACGAGGAGATAATCAATACGAGAAAAGGAGGAGTGAGGCGAAGAGAAGAAAGAAAAATCACAGCCAGTGGGATTATGGAGACGCCAGATATCGTGAAGATGAGAGATGGAACACATGTTAAGCATTTGTTTGTGGGATTTAGGAGGGCGAAACTGAAACGAGGAATTTCTGTCTAAGAGAGGGTCCATTGGTAAATTAAAATCGCCACCAACAATAAGATTACCAGCGTGTGGAGTGTCATGTAATTTTTTGGTAACGGATTTCCAAAAAGCCGGATCATCTACATTCGGGGCATAGATATTCATAACATATAAATCGTGCTGACCATCCGATAATTTAGATAACAACCACCGACCATCAGAATCATGATCGGAAGAGAGTATTGATAAGCCAGATTTTCTCGAAACTAAAGTGACAACCCCATTCCGTTTGCCAGAGGCATCAGAACAGGAAACATCCGAAACCCAATCTTTCTTCAAAAACAACGCTTCTCTATTAGCGACCTTGGACTCTTGAAAAAGAACCAAATCTGCAGAGAGAGACTTACAGTAATCCAAAATCTTCGACCTCTTCACCGGGTGATTCAAGCCCTTAACATTAAGGGATAGCACATTTAAACCCGACATGTATAAGAAGAGGGGTAAAGAGAAGACGAGACTGATAGTAGAAAAAGAACCAACGTCAGAAATACAAGGGAACAACCATTAAGGAAAAGAAACACTGGGGGAGCATCCATGTGGGAGGACCAAGAGAAAGGAAGAGAAAGAAGAGATGAAAAGAGAGGAGAAAGAGGAGAGAAAGAGAGCAGGAGGGGAGGCCTAAAAAAGACCAACATCATGCAAGGGAGAACGTGGAAGAGGCGAGCAAAGGACCCGTACTAGGAGCATAAGTGGGTAAAAACAGTAGCCCATCACTAAAATACCTTGGCCGATAGCAGGAATATCGGAACTGTTAACAAGGAACAGATAATATCGCAGAACATCATTATACTGGAAATAATAAAAACTGATAATGAAAAGAATACTACACTGTAGCATAGAATAAAACAATCTAGCGAGAGAAATATCTAAAATAAGCAACATTAGTAGAAAAAATAAGAAACCGCGTGAGTATGAGAGATAAAGTCTAAACAGTAGATAACTGCGAAGCGAATACAATACAGATTTAAAAAGCTAACAACATAATAAGGAACAAGCAATAACTGTAAATGACTATACTCTGAGGATGAATGACAGAAGCAAGAAAAGAAAAAAAAAAGTGATGTATGAGAAAAGAACTGATAGAAAATAGCAAGTTATATAGATAGAGAAAAAGAAAAGTAGAAAAGATATCATATATATCAAATATGAAAAGCAATAATGACGAGATTAGTGCACCCAAATGAACATATCAAAACCTTAGCGAGAGATATATGTATAATAAACACTATTAAGAAAATATTACTAATACACTAATTATATGAGGTAAATCCGAAACAGGAGATAAATGTAAGGTAGAAATGCATACCTAAAAAAGAATGACATACTTAAGGAACAAGCTATAACTGTATATGGCTAAAGTATGAAGCTGAGACACAAAAGAAAGAAAGTAGAGAAGGAAGGGAGAAGAATTATAGTAAAACAGGAGAGTAGGAATATAAAGAAAGAGAGAAAATGACTAGTAATATAAAGAGGAGTACAAATGTTGAAGAAATACATAGATGAACAAAGAAGGACAATAGATAAGAAAATAGATTAACGAGAATGCGGGTAAGAAACTTCAGAGAAGATGAGAGACAGGGACCCAAACAAAAAGGCATGATAAATAAAAGAAGAGAGCAAAACAAGGAAAAAAACAGGGACCGGAATAAAAAAAAGGAGAGTGAGAAGAAACTATGAAAAGAGAAAAGAAAAACAAATGTGTTTGGAAATACCTGTAGGAGGAGAACTATAGAAAGAACGAACAAGTAAAAATAGAAATGCAAGAAAGACGACTAGAACAGAGATGAATATGAAGAATAGAAAAATACCATTAACAGACTTGAAAGAGAAGAACAACCGATAAGCAGAACAAGAGAGAACAAAGCACCAGGCATACGGAAAAATATATCAATAAAGGAAAGGAGACAGTTCAAGTGCCCGAAGCACCGGTGGGCTGCGAGGTCGCTTTCTGAATCTCCATCTCTATCTCCAGTTGGTTGTCCAGGAACGTAGCTAGGTCAGCCGGCTCATCGAAAATTCTGGAACGTCCTTTATAAGTAATGCGGAACTTCGATGGACCAGAAAATGAAAAAGGAATACCCATCTCAGAAAGACGTTTCCGAAGATTTAAGAAGCCTTTCCTCCTTATAACCGTGTCTCTGGCAAAGTCCTGAGAAATTGAGATCCGGTGTCCATCCCAGATGACTTGTTTAATTTTCCGCATATGAGAGAGAATCAGTTCAGTATGTTGATGCCGCAATGGCTTAAAAATGATTGCTCTTGGCTGGGTTGCCGTCTTGGATCGAAACGTTGGAACACGGTGTGCTCTTTCTATCTCAAAGTCTCTGGTGAATGAGATTTGTAAGGTATCTGGAATCCAATGGGAAAGGAACTCTATCATAGAGGAAGATGATTTCTCTGAATCTTCCGGCAGGCCAAAAATACGTAGGTTAGATCTACGATTACGGTCCTCCTGCTCAGTGAGGTCTCTGCGCAAAGCCGCCATTGAACGCTCTAAGTGGTTGAGGGATCTGGATTGTTTTTGTATACCATCTTCAGCACCACTGATTCGTGATTCAGTAGCAGAAACACGCAGAGAGAGGGCTTTAAAGTCACTCCTGATAGCAGACATCTCCACTTGTAATAAATCCGTGTTAGTTTTCGTTGACTGCGCAATATCATGCACTTCATTGAGGCGCGCCAGAATTGTGTCCAATGTGGAAGTGGTGTCTGACTGAGAAGACTCAGGTGTAGGAGACCCTGACTTAGGTCTTTTTAGCGACGTTCCAGTATCTTTGGAGTCTTTGTTGGTCAAGGTGCGACCCATATTTGCAGCCATGAAGGAACAGTCTCCAAAAGAAAGTATATAACCACTTAAGAGGAGGGAAAGCTGCGCAGCCTGTATCAAAAAAGATATAGTAGACTGAGCTCAATGGGCGCTACTTTATTAATATCGGCGGACTAATATGCAGGGCAGGCATGTAGCAAAATATCAAATAGCTACAATAGAGCAGGGGAGCACTGTAATGAGATCGTAGAAAAAAAAAAAAGACCTACACCTACATGAGAGAACTGCACTGAAAGAAACAGCGCGTGGACAGCTTAATTCCAGCCAAGCAGCAAGAAAATAACAAAAAAAAAGTAATAACTGTTACCACTTGCAGGCATCATAGACGAAACGACCTGGAAATCCACTTCAAACTGTAAGAATGTAGCCACAGCTGCGCTTCTGAGGAGAAACTGTGACAGTGTCAAGAGCGGTAAAATGGCGGCCGTCCGTGAGGAGAGAAGGTCGTCTCAGGAGGTCGAAATATAAATGAAGCAGCCGGTGCCCAAAATAGCAGGAAACCTCCGTCAAGCAGTTCCCTGCATGTTCCGCCGCTGTGGTCTGCCTTTTCCGCCACTAGGGGCAGCTAGGAAACGGAGAAAATAGCTCACCGGGCTAAACTCGCCTCGGAGCTCAAGCGCGACCCGCCATACTGAAGCGGCGCGCAAGCCACGCCCCCCGTTACAACGACGGTTTTAAGTTTAACAACTGGTACCGCACTCGATAGTGATACTTAAGGCGGCAGGCCATATTAAACCTGGCTCGTTTCATGACACCTCATGCTAACAGCCCAGCCATGTGACAACATGTGTAGAGTGTATGAAGCGTTATCTGCAAACGAGTGAATAAAATAGCCGTGGTTTGAGCTTCATACACCAGGGGGCGATATTATACAAATACTCATTTCGCACAAGTTTTTGTATATTTCAAAGATAACTCTTATTTTTGGAACTCGCTGAGTGGTTCTATCTACCTGTGCTGCAGTATTCTTTTACGTCTAAAGCACTGATTAATCTTTGTAGGTGGGGGACCCCGGCGCGCATTTTTGGGGACCGTGTTTACTTTTCATCATCAGACTCTGACGTTAGCAAGGGAGAGAAAGGGGAGAAGGAAGGAGGAAGAGAGACAGGAGGAAAGTAGTGATACGAGAATTTGCATAAGTGAGATCAAGCGCCAAGAAACGAAGTATGGCGGAAGTAAGAGGCGGGGTCAAGGCCAGGCAGCCTCGCTATTGCATTGTCACCTGCACTCATGTTTCTGTTCGTTTTACAAATGAGACGCTGCTCTGCAGTGACCTGACAGCAGTGGAGCGGGTTCCCCGCGCATTTAGCAGGCCTATTTTGAACTGTTTCTAGCTCACTGTTGATGTGACTCTGCCTGGAATGCAGTCCTTCCAGTTTATACTAAGAGGCAGAAAAAGTATCGGGCAGCTCACACTTCCAAAACAAGGGCGTGTGTTCTGGGCCTGGTACTGCTCCCTCTATGTATTCTAGGTGGCCCACCAGGGGCCTCATTTATGAGGCTGTGCGCCACTTTTACGCCGCCGGTGCGTCACTTTTTGTGACGCACCAGTGGCGTAAAAAAATGCGCCTTGTTGCACCATATATACAAAGTGACGCATCTAGGTAGATGCGTCACTTTGTAAACCCCTGCGCCACATTATACCTGCACCAGGTATAATGTATGCAAGGGGTGCGTATTTGCGCAAGGAAGGGTCGTAGGAGTGACGCAGTGAAATCTAAGAGATTTCCCTGCGTCACTTTTAGGACACAAATGCGTCAATATCTTACGCCTGCCTCACAGCAGGCGTAAGACTGACGCAGGTCCTTTCACATGGGGCTTGTCCCATGTGAAAGGACGCATTGCTGGAGTTGCGTCACTTTTGTGACACACTCCAGCAATGCGTCACTTTTGCGCTTACAGATACGTCAGAAATACTGACGTATCTGTAACTCCTTGCAACATGATGCGTCATACATTAAATATGACGCATCAGGAATGTCGCAAGGAGTGCGCACTGAGAAGTGACGCGTCGCTGCTTTCACGCAGCGATGCGTCATTTCTCATAAATGAGGCCCGAGGTATCCATTATAAGCCATATTTATCAAAGGGCTGCATTGCTTTTGCACCATGCAACAGATTGCAAGCGCGACACAACTCTCAAGGCCACCTGGAGTGCTGCATTACTCTGTCCAAGGGCGGCGTTCCGTGGGTGGCGCGTGGGTGTTCCCACGCAACACTCGTGGATTTTGACATAGTCCCAGATTTACCATAAGTGGTGGACCAGGGAATGCACCAAAACTGCTCTGCCTTCCCTGGTAAGTGGTAACGAGAAGAAATGTTTATTGTTCTTTCTATGGGTGCTGCATGCCACAACACACATAGAAAGAGGAAAATGCCTCAGGGGTAGTTTTTGGTCAGGGAGGTGTCCATTCTTGGTGAAAATAATCCTGCTAACAGGTCGCCCTGTACCATGGAGCAAGAGTGCCTGCGTTGGCACTGGGCAGCACATTGTGCACCAGTGCTAGGAAAAAGCAGAGATGCGCTGCGACCTATGACCTTGCTCGCAGGCAGGTCGCTCCCCACGCTGCTGCACGGCTCTGCCTGTGCCCGTACTTGCTTTCTTGCCCAGACTTGTTTTTATTCCGTGCCTGTACTTGCTTTCTTGCCCAGACTTGTTTTTATTCCCCTGTGACTGTACTTGCTCTCTTGCCCAGACTTGTTTTTATTCCCCTGTGCCTGTACTTGCTTACTTACCCAGACTTGTTTTTATTCCCCTGTGCCTGTACTTGCTTTCTTGCCCAGACTTGTTTTTATTCCCCTGTGACTGTACTTGCTCTCTTGCCCAGACTTTTTTTTATTCCCCTGTGCCTGTACTTGCTTTCTTGTCCATACTTGTTTTTATTCCCCTGTGCCTAACTTGCTTTCTTGCCCAGATTGTTTTTATTCCTCTGTGCCTGTACTTGTTTTCTTGCCTAAATTTATTTTTACTTCCTGTGCCCAGTTCTCCCGCGGCCTCCGCCCATTTTTCCCGCTGCTGTGTCCCTGCAGCCCCGCCCACCTGCAATCCCATTCGCCGCCCCGCTCCCGCCTCCCAGCTGCTCCTCCCTCCCACATCCCCTCATATGGAAGCCGCACCTAAGGCAAGCCCATCTGTGCCTGTCCGTGCCTGGACCGCGGCCAGCGCCAGGACCCCTGGACACCACGAATGCCATGACGCCCAACACCGCTACGATACCAGAACCCTCCACGCACTCAACACCGGACGATCACACACCTGCTTCCTGGCCGCCCGAAGCACACCCATGGAGCTTTCACCTGCCAGAACTGCAGTTTCACAAGCATCCGCCCCACCATGCTGCCGACCATGAAAGAACCCAACCACCTCAGATGCATCCTTCTCAACACCCGCTCTGCCCGAAAACATGCCGTTGAACTCTGGGACCTACTTGACTCAACCTCCCCAGACGTTGCCTTCCTGACGGAGACCTGGCTGAACCCCGCCTCGGCACCCTACATATCCACAGCCGTCCCGGAAGGCTACAAGATCACCCGCAAGGACCGCACCAACAGAGCGGGAGGAGGAATCGCCATCGTCCACAGGAACACTCTCAGAGTCTCGACCAACACCGACGACACCCTCAGCACCGCCAAACACCTGCAATTCCAGATTCACACCGACCCCAACACCACCCTCAGAGGAACCCTCATCTACAGACCGCCCGGACCCCGACCAAAGTTCAGCGATTCCATCGCCGAGTTAGTCAGCACACACGCCCTCGCCTCCACGGACTACATCCTCCTCGGGAACCTGAACTTCCACCTCGAGAACAACGATGCCACCAACTCCACCACTCTGATCGACAACCTAGCCAACCTCGGACTCAGACAGCTCGTCACAACACCCACCCACTCTGCCGGTCACACGCTTGACCCCATCTTCTCCGCAAGCCCCCACGTCTCCTTCAACCATACCACCGAACTCCACTCGACCGACCACCGCTGCATCCACTTCACCTTCAAGATACCCACCACGCACCACCGCACCCAACAGATGCCTCACCGCTGCTGGAGCAAAGTCACCGAAGACCAGCTAACCATCACCCTCGGCCAGAGCCCACCCGCCGACCATACCGACCCCGACACTGCCGCCCGCAACCTCAAACAGTGGATCAACGACTGCGCCAACACCCTCGCCCCGATCAAGAAACGCTCCAACAATCATACCAACAAGAAAGCCAGCTGGTTCACTGAAGACCTCCGGGCCTCCAAGCAAACCTGCTGAAAGCTGGAGAAGATCTGGCTCCGTGAACAAACATTGGACAGCCACGCCGCCCACAAGAATGCCACCCGCAGACACCATCACCTCATCAGATCCGCCAAAAGGGCCTCCTTCAAAGACCGCCTAGACAACAACGCTCACAACAGCAAAGAGCTCTTCAACATCGTGAAGGAACTCTCCAACCCCAGCTCCAACACCAACGACGTCCCACCCTCGCAAGACCTGTGCGACTCGCTGGCCACCTTCTTCCGCCGCAAGATCACAGACATCCATGACAGTTTCAACGCCATGACCGCCCCGACAAACACTTAGACCTCCGCCCCCACGACCACCATCCGCACCAACCACCTGCTCTACTGGACCAACATCAACGACGATGACACCATCAAAATCATGAACACCATCCACTCCGGATCTCCATCAGATCCATGCCCACACCACATCTTCAACAAAGCCAGCACATCCATCGCACCCCATCTCCGGAAAGTCATCAACACCTCCTTCGAGACAGCAACCTTCCCAGAGAACTGGAAGCACGCAGAGATCAACGCCTTACTCAAGAAACCCAAGGCGGACCCCAAGGACCTCAAGAACTTCCAGACCATCTCCCTGCTGCCGTTCCTGGCAAAGGTAATCAAGAAGACCGTCAACGAACAACTGACCCGCCACCTTGAGGAGAACAACATCCTGGACCCTTGCCCGTCAGGGTTCTGCAGCAACCACAGCACCGAGACTGCCCTCATCGCCGCCACCAATGACATCAAATCCCTGCTGGACAATGGAGAAACGGCGGCCCTCATCCTCCTGGACCTGTCAGCCGCCTTCGACACGGTCTGTCACCACACACTATGAATACGCCTCCACAACGCTGGGATCCATGAGAAGGCCCTGGACTGGACCACCTCCTTCCTCTCCGGCAGAACAGAGAGCGTCCGCCTTACCCCCTTCCGCTCCGAAGCCACCGAGATTATCTGTGGCGTACCCCAGGGCTCATCCCTCAGCCCAACTCTGTTTAACATCTACATGGCATCGCTCGCCCACGTCGCCCATCGGCACGACCTCAACATCCTCTCCTATGCCGATGACACCCAGCTGATACTCTCCCTCACCAAGGACCCCCACACCGCCAAAACCAACCTTCACGAAGGAATGAAGGCCATTGCTAAATGGATGAGGAACAGACGACTGAGGCTGAACTCAGACAAGACGGACGTCCTCATCCTCGGATCACACCCTGCGGCCTGGGATTACTCCTGGTGGCCGACCGCACTGGGAACCGCTCCAACACCCACTGACCATGCATGCAACCTAGGGGTCATCCTCGACTCCACCCTCTCCATGACTAAACAGGTGAACGCCGTCTCCTCCTCCTGCTTCAACACCCTCCGAATGCTCCGTAGGATCTACAAGTGGATCCCCGCTGAAACGAGAAGAACAGTCACCCAGGCCCTTGTCAGCAGTAGGTTGGACTATGGAAACGCCCTCTACGCAGGAGCCTCGGCCAAACTCATGAGACGGCTCCAACGCATCCAGAACGCCTCTGCATGCCTGATCCTCGACATCCCCCGCCGCAGCCGAGAGACTACCTGAGAGACCTGCACTGGCTCCCGGTCAACAAGAGGATAACCTTCAAGCTCCTCACCCATGCACACAAGGCACTCCACAACACCGGACCAACGTACCTCAACAGACGACTCAGCTTCTACACCCCCACCCGCCAGCTCCGCTCCGCCGACCTCGCCCTCGTTACAGTCCCCTGCTTCCGAAGAGCAACCTCAGGTGGCAGATCGTTCTCCCACCTCGCCGCAAAGACCTGGAACACCCTCCCCATCCACTTACGGCAGACCCAAGACCTGCTGACCTTCACAAAACTCCTCAAGACCTGGCTTTTCGAGCAGTAGCAGCATTCCCCACCCCAGCGCCTTGATACACTCACGGGTGAGTAGTGCGCTTTACAAATTATATGATTGTTTTATTGATTATGTTAAATACAGTGCATTCCTGCGCTATCCCTGTCCCGCAGAGCAGCAAGGTGGCTGGTCTGCGCTCGGTCCCCTAATGATGAATATGCCCCTGTAGCTCCCATAACACCCGAGCTTAATGAGGGGTGCAACTTTAAATTGTGCATTTTATAACTTATTTGTAATCATTTCTTTTAATGCAATAAACACCAGGTAAACATGTGTTTTGCAATATAGAATGGATTCCTCAGAGCTACAAATTGAATTCATGATACCATTCTGCATCTGGAAAGTACTAGCCATCAGGAAAGGCTGAAACCCAATGTTCCAATGGCTGCAGGTGGATGGTAAAAGTGGTGGGGCGAAACGTAACAACCCAAAGTAGAACATGCGAACGAGCACACTGAGCGAGCAGGAACTGAAAGGAGAGCGGGCGGTGGGATGTGTAGAGCGGGTAATGATGCATTTCATAGCAACATAATAGGAAATTAAATATAAGGGGTTCAAATGGTGTATTTTACAGCCAAAACATTATTTTTGTTTTTTTTAAGAGTTTTATATAGCGCTCATAAATGCCAACATTTTAGGACAGGGACGTGAGAGATTTAAAATAAAAAATCGGGAGAATGAAAATTCCCCATTGACTTCTATTGTAGAAAATGCAATTCCAGGCGGTAGGCAGCTAAAATAAAGCCATTTTTGGCTTGAAAAACCCGCCTGAATCGGGTCTATTGGCATGTATGATAGCGCTTTACATGCGCACCAGTTTCGTTAAAGAAGGACACATTCATTTTTGTTAGACACTGGAAGATTCAGTGATTTGCCCAAAATCACAGGATGTTGAGCGTCATTGCCGAGACTCGAACCCGGTTCCCCAGCTTCGAGGTCAACCGCTCTAGTCGTAAGGCCACATCTTCTCCCATAATCCCCAGTTTGTCTTTTTACCAAATGCCCTATAAACCCCCAGTCAATCCAGCCCACCGAAACAAGCACACAGTGAGTGTCCTACCTGTAAAGCTGGCCCTGCATGTGCAGATTACTTTGACCTACATTCAAAGAGAAGATGGCGTAGTTGAGCCCCGCCCACAGCCCTCTAACCTCATGGGGCCCGATTCACAGAACTAACAAGACAAAATCCTAAACTTACTACCATTTTGGTATTCACAGAAGGCACTTACTCATTTCTTACTTACTAACAGAAGTTAGGAGTCTTAACTTTAGGACTCCTAAATGCCTTCTGTATATACCGAAAAGTCTTAAAATGAGGAATTTTCTCAGTTTAGGAGTAGTAAAGTTAGGACTCCTAACTTCTGTGAATACTGAAATGAGTAAGTGCCTTCTGTGAATACCAAACAGAGTAAATGCCTTCTGTGAATACCAAAATGGCAGTAGGTTTAGGATTTTGTCTCAAGTTAGTTCTGTGAATCGGGCCCACGGTGCTCCGGTAGTCTGCTGACCCCGCCCAGGGCCATGGCTGATGGCGCCCTGCGATAAGCAGTGGCTCTCAGATTAGTCATGCCCACCAGTCTGATATTACACCTCTGCCTTGTGCCTCTTGGGAGAGGCCTTTGTCACCCAGCAGATGTGCAGAACCACCCTCTACTCCAAAAAACACAAAGCACTGTCCCAAACAAGTTCATGACCCTTAGAGCTGCTCACACTGCTCAGTGTGTTCCTTCTCCTGTGCTGGTAGGGCTACGCCTCTTTCGCTGTTGAATACCACCTGCCCCTGGCTATTCCTGATTACTATTTTGAGTCACTGACATTTGATGTATTGTCTTAGCAACTGCAGAATTGCATACATCCACCCTGCCCCCACAGGGGGAGACAGAAAGTCCATTAGAAAACAGGGAATGCAACTCTAAAAAGAAATGAGGTGGGGGTGGTTCACCCTATCATCAGGTCATGCTCCCAGCCACCCAAAGGGCACAAAAGTCTATCTACCCCACCAGGGGCAGATAAAGGGTGTTTACCCTGAATCTGCCATGACGGGAAGGACCAAAATTGCTCCCTAGACATCAGAGAAGGTAAAAAGTGCCATAGGCTATAATGCACTTGTAATATGGCAGGTGAGACATCCACCACTTTTGTGACAGATCATCCAGTCCTCCAAACTTTAAATATATCCCTTAATGTTCAAGCAAGGTGTGAGGACTGTGAGACTTGGCCCTTTCCCCAAAATTTTTCGCCTTTTATTTCCCTCTTAAATCAGAATGCCCTCATGGTAACAACAATGTATAGGCCTTGTGTAGTGAGGAAAGCCCTGTGTACTGTGAAACTGATGTTAAGATGCAGGTGTCTTATACCCCTAACATGGCTGCCACTGACCACTGCTGCTGCTGCGGGGTTTAGTGGGCGCATTCTAGTGGCTAGGGCCTGGCTGGAACCCTCCAAACAATGTATCAACTTAGCCTGCCAGCCTGCCCACAGGTAGAATGGTGGAACCTCCTAGAACCCCCTGGAACCTTCTGGAACAGGTGAGGTGACACCAACTGCCACTGCCAACTGTCAACTGGCACTGTATAAGGAAAGGAAGGTAAACTTTCCTGTCAGAGTGACTGAGGAGAAGACCTGGGGAAGAACCTACGCAGGAGGATAGGCAGTGAGGGTCAGGACAGGGACTTATGATACTGGAAGAGACAGGGCCTAGGAGCTGACTTTCAAGTGTTGAGGTATCCTGTACCCCCCCCCCTCTGACCTAGCCCCGCGGCAGGGAACCCCCAGGGACCACTTGAGGGGATTGGCTGAGGAGATCTAACACCAGCCACCAACTTAACCCCCTTCAAGGAAACAAGAAACCAAAGGGCGCAAGAAACATCACACCAACAAGAAACTAAGCTTCTATTTACAAGGGCGCAAGAAACATCACGCCAAGAAGAAACTAAGCCTCTATTTACAAGGGCGCAAGAAACCTAAAGCGCCAAGAAGAAATTAAATCATCACAGGACTTTTGAAGAAGCAAACAGGTATTGGCGCGGTACTGACCCTGCGCTTCCTGATGTCACCTGGGGTCTCCCTTGCTAACCTGCTACTGGGGTGTCACCTGTCCTGTATATCTAGCGCTGCCCTTGCTGACCCTGTGAAGAGCGCTGAAGTAATGGAGGGGGTTGCTGCCTTCTGAAGCGCTATATTTGCCTGAACTGCAGCACCCTGAACTGAATGTTATTAGACCTGCTGGTCTTGCCCCCACCTCTTGTGGGCCAAAGCGCTATAGCCCTGCACCCTGCTGTCTGTGAAGCGCTAGATCCTGGGCGTGATTCCTGCCTGAAGCGCTATATTCTGTGGTGCCCTTCAGCAGCGCTACCTGGAATGAACTGTCTGCCGAGCGCTACCTCTGCTGTGAATTGCCTGCTATATCGTAGCGCTGTGAATCCTGAAAAGCGCTATCCCCCTGAAGCTCTGTGTCACCAAGAACTTCTGTGGCTCTAGAAGTTGCTGCCTTCTGAAGCGCTGACTCCCTGCTCCCCCAACGCTCCTTTGCTGTCCCTGTGAAGAGTGCTGAGGTACTGAAGGGGGTTGCTGCCTTGTGAAGTGCTGTAATAATAATAATAATAATGATCTTTATTCGGTTTTTGCAGTTTGAAAAAGCCATAAAAGATAACATGGTATTAAAAACATTCACTTAAAAAGCAATTTACATTTAAATTTTAGAATATTACGAAGAGTGAAAAAGGTAGTGCATTACGGTTTTACAAATTATTTCTATGTCTCATGATACATTTTAAAAAGTTTAGTACATGGTATACCGTACATTCAGAGTCCAGGAGTTGAAGTGATAACATCGCTGGGCGACACTGCCTAAGGCCCCATTTTTTTAATAAAGGGATAAGCCATGTCTTTCGATGTGGGTGATAGAACTTACAGAAAAGTACTGTATGGATGGTGGACTGGTGAGAATAATCATCACAGGGGCACAGGACCATTTGGGTGCTCCAATTATTCTTTTCGGGGAAGGTCACCAGTCTGAAAAATAGGTTCATTCTGAACCTCGTTAGGAGCATCTTTTCATAGGTGGAAATCTCCAGTGTGAGGTATGGCTGGATTTTCAAGGTCTGCTGAATCATAATTGCATGCATTGCAGATTTTTTTGTGGCCATCGTTACTAGTCTCAGGGAGTCAAGGTGGCTCAATGCTGTTTGTTTTAGATCTTTTTTAGAAATTTCCCTCATTAGTTCTGGGTTGTTGTAGTATTTCTCAATCCCTAGGTCATAGAGGAATTTTCTAATATAAGTGAGCCAGGGTATTTTTTTTGCGTTGTCCAGCTCCATGATATCTCGAAGAATGTTTTTTGTCAGGTTATTTTCTTCGGATAGCCAGACTCTTCTCCAGAGCATTAGAGGTTGGATTTTAATCAGGTCTTCAATGAAGGGGATTCCCAGTTCAATATGCGAGGCATAGATGGAAGTGCCTCGTGGTGTTGATAGGAGGAATCGCGTGAAGATGTTTTCCTCTTTTTGAATGGGGGTGGTGTTAATATGCCCCCAAATCCCAGCACCATATAATGCAATGGATTGGCACTTTGCAGCGTATATTTGAAGCAGTTCGACTTGGGGTTTTTTTCCTAGTCTGTTTGAAAATTTCACTAACGCCATAATCGCTCTTTTAAAAAGATGTCTCCTGGCCTCTACCGCCGGTTTCCAGCTTAGAGCATCATCTATCATGATGCCCAAATAGGGGTATTGTGAGGTTCTTTCAATTCTTTGTTCTTTCAAAAAAATGGTCTTAGCGTGTTTTTTTGCGCCACCTACCACCATGACAAAGGTTTTTTTTACATTTATGTGCAGGTCCAAGGCAGCCATGAAATCTGCATATTTAGTTAGTAGTTTCTGTAGTTCAATTGGGGTTCGGGCTAAGATGACGGCGTCATCCGCGTAGAGCAGGGCGGGGATCAGGCGATCTTTTGCCTTTGGAAGGTCTCTACCCCCCTTCAGCATACACTCTTCGAGACCGTTGGTGTATAATGAAAATAGAAAGGGGGCGAGGACACAGCCCTGCCTCACTCCCCGCTCTACCCCGAACGGTGCCGTCAGTTCTCCTCTTGTCCCAAACCTCACTCTCGCTGTGGCCCCACTATAGAGTTCCCTTAGATAGTCCAAAAGAGGGGGGTCTACCCCCATGTTGCTTAACAGTGACCAAAGCTTGGAATGTGAGACGCAGTCGAATGCAGATGACAAATCCACGTATGTCATGAAAATTGTCCCTGTTTTTGCGAGGGTATACTTAGATGTAAGCAAGGAGAGATTCAATACTTGGTCGATAGTTCCAAATCCCTCCCTGAAGCCAAACTGTAGGTCAGAGAGAATATTTTCATCCGCTACCCACTGTTGCAATTTGCCAAGGAGGACTCTACCGACCACTTTGCCTAGAGAATCAAGAAGGGAGATTGGGCGATAACACTTGACGTCTTGCCTATCCCCCTTCTTGAAAATGGGGACCATTATTGATGATGACCATGAGTCCAATAATCCGAGTTCCAAAGTTGACATGCAAACTCTCGTAATTATTGGGGTCCAGAGGTCGGGAAGGAACTTGAATAGATCGACGGGAACCCCGTCAGGACCGGGAGCTTTTCCAGGCCTACTTAGGGATAAGGCTTTTTCGAAATCTTGTAAGTCTACTTCCAGTAAGATAGGGAAGGTGACTGGATTGTGAGCAGACTGATACAAATCACAGTTGGATGTAGATTGAAAGATTTTCGAAAAGTGACTCGTCCATGTGGTCTCGTCAATGGCCACATCTATTTTTGGTCCACTGGGATCAGTTAATAAGGGGGATTTAACTATTCTCCAGAAAGCCTGGGAGTCCTTCGCGAGTGCACTCTCGTGAAGTGCTTTCCAAAGGGATGTTTTTAGTTCTTTTTTCCTCGTCTTTCTGGCAATAGTATATTCTCTTCTGAGACCTTGGATCTTTGTTGGATCTCTATTAGTTTCTCCGAGGGCTTTCCTCAACTTTGTTTGTGCTTTCGTGCAGTCTCGGTTGAACCAGCCCGTGGTCTTTAGCTTCTTTTGGTTATGGGATCTGGTTAACAGATTTTTGACATATTCTATGATGATGTTAAAATTTTCCAAGATTTGGTTCGCCTCCGCTTGGGGGTCAAGACAGATCAAAATGTTTTTATATGCGAGAGTGACAAGTCTCTTCGTAAGGATATTAGGGTCCACTTTATTCCATTTGATTGTGAAGCCATTGGTCTTGTGCAGCTCGAGCCTATTCTGTGATAAAGTGTTGGCTATAGTTACCATCAGAGGGTTCGAGTGATGTAATTGGAGACTAAGGCTAAGGGCGGAGTGGTCACTAAGGCAGTTTTCCACGATTTTAAACGTTCCGATTAGGGGTTTTAGGGCTTCTGTAATTAGTATATAGTCCACGGTGGTCTCGTGGCCCCTTCCTCTATATGTTGGCTCAAGTTTATTGGTAGTTTGTTGAACGGGGTTCAAAATAAGGAGATCCAAGTCTGATAATATTTTGTTCATAGCAGACCCCACTCCTGAGTGGGTGAAGTGAGTTAAAGGGATATCTGACTCGTCTACTATTCCACAGACGTCGATGTTTGGACATGGATGGAGATTGAAGTCACCACCCCAAATTATATAAAAGGTGTCCGCTTTCTGTTTATAGTGGGTATGCTCTGTTAGCTTGTCTTGGATTTGGTCAAGAATGACCAGAAATTTATCGGGGTCCAAGTTGTTATATGTGTTTACTAGTGCTATGCGAGTTTTTTTCCCTACAGAGAACGTAAGGATCTGAAAGTTCGGGAAGAGGTCAGTCTTGAGGATCTTTATATCTACAATTGTGTTGGCCAAGTAGATTACCAGACCCCCTTTAGGTCTACCTGAGGTGCTGGGAAGGGCTGGAGAAGTAAAAGTTCTCTATCCCACTAGATGAAGGGCAGCTATTGCCCATGTTTCTTGAATAGAAATGATTTGGTAATCGTTCAAGAAGACTGCTGCCGAACCATCCTCAATCTTGTTACGGAGTCCAGCCACGTTCCAGAAAATCATGGAAAGCTGGGTGGGTTCAGGCTACTGGGCGACGTTGTGATTGTGTGGAGTAGATTGGGTAGACACTGAGATTGGTTGTGAATGTGCTAATGTGATTGATGGAAGCTCCGGTGATTTAGATGTTTGTCAATCGACCATTTCCAGGCCACTGAACCTGTTCGTGGTCGGGAAACCTAACCAGTGTTGCCCATTACTGGTGGTTTCATAGTTGGAACCGAAAGGTTGGTAAGGTGGTCTCTCCCATTGCTCCCAGTTTCCAAATCTATTTTGAGGGCCCACGATCTGCCATGGGACTTCTCTCTGTTGATAGTTTGGATTAGGTGGGTACCGAGAGTTAATAGGTTCGGTAAATCGCATTACGGGATTAGGGGCGGCGGGTTCAAGCTCCCATGGTTGCGGGATTGGCTTCCTCCACATGTTGTCAGAATTACGTTGGTAGTTGTTGTTATTAAACCTTTTCGGGTAGAAATAAGACAGGGGTCTTGTGACAATCCCCCCAGAGGAGTTGTTACGTTCCCAAGAGCAAATATATTCGGCTATGTTGGGATCTTCAAACGTGATGACTATACAGTCTCCTCGGATTGTTTTTTTCCTATATCCTACCCACGAGGTCCTGGATACTGAAGCGATTTTACTTTTCCAAGGTGGCGGGACGGGACGGTTAGTATTCAACCAAAACTGGACCTTGTTCTTTAGTGACCAGTTTGGTTCAGTCCCTTCACCTGTAAGTTCAGGGACCCCCGTCATGACTACCACATATGGGGTAGCCTCAGGTGGTAAATTAAAAGTGGGCGCTTGTTCGCTTGTCGGTCTCGGGGCATTTTTTGTTTGAGATGGTTTAGGGTTTGTTGGTGCCGATGTTTTAAGTGCAGGTGTTTTGGGAGCAGTTTTTGTGGAAGTAGGATTTGCAGTAGATAATGGTTGGGAACTAACTTGGGAAGGGATAACCAAAGGGATGGACGTTGAATCCTTAGGAATTGTAGAGTTTATCGGAAGGATCGTTGTGATTTGTTTTTTTGACCGTGGGGGAGGTGCAGTTGCGGTTTTCTTGGGAACGACGTGTGTGTGATCTGGGTTTACAATGGGCTTGGTTTGAGATTGTAGGGGTGTGGGTTTTAAGGAACCACTAATTTTTATTAGCTGCCTCTCTATGTTACTAAGTCTGGTTTCTAGAGGGCGTATGTGGGAGTTTAAAAGAAACGCTATCTCTGTAATTAATTTTGCTGTTTCTCGTTGTCTTCCTATGTTTTCTGAAATTAGTGGATCTGGCATTAAAAAATCACAGGGATCACGCGGAACAAAATGAGTTGTTACCACGTTATTAGTTGAAGGAACGGAGTGATTAGTTACAACTAGGGCGTTTGTGTCAGTAGGCAATATTGGAAACTTAGATGTTATGGTTTTTGTAGTGTGGTCCGATGAGTTTTTAGTGTTGCGTTTTTTTACAGCCCCCTCCCGCTTACCTCTCATTTGTCTGGTTTCTTCGGGTGTGGGGTCGGGAAAAATATCGGGGGTGTTCTCAAGGTCAGTTTCTGAGAGTGATACGGATATTTGTGATGCTGACAAATCGACATTATTAGGTAGACTAAGTCTGTTTGTCGTCACCGCCGTTTGCATTGTTACTGGGATTACTTCCGGGGTTTTTGCTGTAGCAAGTAATCCCATTGATGAACGACGCGCAATTGCCAGTTCTGTTGAAACTCTGCCCTCGATTAAGCTTATGCTCTGGTCTATAAAAGTATTTGCTTTGGCCAAAAAGTCATCCATTGGACCTAGTAATTGATCACCTATGCCGTTCTTTTTAGATTTCTTTTTCTGCTTAGTGGATCTCGTGTTCATTTTACAAGGGTTGTATACCTGGGGATGGTGGTAGCTTGACCGAACGTTGAGGAAATCAGGTTGTTTAATTGTGGATACCTGTATTGATGGGGCCGAGAAGTGAGTGTTAGGGTGGTGGGCCGGACCGGACTCTTCCGTACTCTAACGGCCTCGAACGGCCCTGTCTTTGCCCAGTCTTAGCCCGGGCTGCGTCCCGCGCTGCGGGAGTGATTCGGTGTTAAGTAGGTGGCGGTTTAGGCGGGGGGCGGGCCAGCAGGGAGAGCGGACCGGAAGCTCTTCCGTGGTCTCGCAGGGACTTCTGGGAAATGAAGTCCCTGCACACTCGCAGCCCCGCTGGTGCCTCACACCCCTTACCGCCTTTCCGCCGAGGTCCTCACTTGTGCACGCACACAGCAGCCGAGACAGGGGCTCCCCTACGAAGCGGCGCCCGCGAAGCGGCGCCCGCGAAGCGGGTGCGGCGAGTCGTCACTTGGGAGCCTCACACGCCAATGCAGTAAGTGCGCTGTGCAGTCGGTGGCCTCTTCACAAAACAGTAAGTGTCCCACTAGACAGGGATTGCTGGTGCACTTTTGAAGACTTTAGATGGGCGGGGGGCGGGCCAGCAGGGAGAGCGGACCGGAAGCTCTTCCGTGGTCTCGCAGGGACTTCTGGGAAATGAAGTCCCTGCACACTCGCAGCCCCGCTGGTGCCTCACACCCCTTACCGCCTTTCCGCCGAGGTCCTCACTTGTGCACGCACACAGCAGCCGGGACAGAGGCTCCCCTACGAAGCGGCGCCCGCGAAGCGGGTGCGGCGAGTCGTCACTTGGGAGCCTCACACGCCAATGCAGTAAGTGCGCTGTGCAGTCGGTGGCCTCTTCACAAAACAGTAAGTGTCCCACTAGACAGGGATTGCTGGTGCACTTTTGAAGACTTTAGATGGGCGGGGGGCGGGCCAGCAGGGAGAGCGGACCGGAAGCTCTTCCGTGGTCTCGCAGGGACTTCTGGGAAATGAAGTCCCTGCACACTTGCAGCCCCGCTGGTGCCTCACACCCCTTACCGCCTTTCCGCCGAGGTCCTCACTTGTGCACGCACACAGCAGCCGAGACAGGGGCTCCCCTACGAAGCGGCGCCCGCGAAGCGGGTGCGGCGAGTCGTCACTTGGGAGCCTCACACGCCAATGCAGTAAGTGCGCTGTGCAGTCGGTGGCCTCTTCACAAAACAGTAAGTGTCCCACTAGACAGGGATTGCTGGTGCACTTTTGAAGACTTTAGATGGGCGGGGGGCGGGCCAGCAGGGAGAGCGGACCGGAAGCTCTTCCGTGGTCTCGCAGGGACTTCTGGGAAATGAAGTCCCTGCACACTCGCAGCCCCGCTGGTGCCTCACACCCCTTACCGCCTTTCCGCCGAGGTCCTCACTTGTGCACGCACACAGCAGCCGGGACAGGGGCTCCCCTACGAAGCGGCGCCCGCGAAGCGGGTGCGGCGAGTCGTCACTTGGGAGCCTCACACGCCAATGCAGTAAGTGCGCTGTGCAGTCGGTGGCCTCTTCACAAAACAGTAAGTGTCCCACTAGACAGGGATTGCTGGTGCACTTTTGAAGACTTTAGATGGGCGGGGGGCGGGCCAGCAGGGAGAGCGGACCGGAAGCTCTTCCGTGGTCTCGCAGGGACTTCTGGGAAATGAAGTCCCTGCACACTCGCAGCCCTGCTGGTGCCTCACACCCCTTACCGCCTTTCCGCCGAGGTCCTCACTTGTGCACGCACACAGCAGCCGAGACAGGGGCTCCCCTACGAAGCGGCGCCCGCGAAGCGGGTGCGGCGAGTCGTCACTTGGGAGCCTCACACGCCAATGCAGTAAGTGCGCTGTGCAGTCGGTGGCCTCTTCACAAAACAGTAAGTGTCCCACTAGACAGGGATTGCTGGTGCACTTTTGAAGACTTTAGATGGGCGGGGGGCGGGCCAGCAGGGAGAGCGGACCGGAAGCTCTTCCGTGGTCTCGCAGGGACTTCTGGGAAATGAAGTCCCTGCACACTCGCAGCCCCGCTGGTGCCTCACACCCCTTACCGCCTTTCCGCCGAGGTCCTCACTTGTGCACGCACACAGCAGCCGGGACAGGGGCTCCCCTACGAAGCGGCGCCCACGAAGCGGGTGCGGCGAGTCGTCACTTGGGAGCCTCACACGCCAATGCAGTAAGTGCGCTGTGCAGTCGGTGGCCTCTTTTCATCTCCCCTTCCCCATCTCCTTTGTTATTCCTAGAACCGTGCCTCACAGGTCCTGCTCTGATAAATCTGGTGCAGCTGCTCTAACAAATTCTGCAGCCAACCCTCTTGACACAGGTGTAACTGAAAATGACGACCTGCAGGGTGCTTTTATCTAAACCTGATTGCCTGCTGAAGCGCTGTCCCCAGCATTGCCTGTGGCCAAGCGCTGTCATGTGAGGAACTGAGGTAGTGCCCAGAGAAGCGCTGTAATTTCACTCCAAGCGCTTTCTTGAATGTCCCATAGAAGCGCTGTAATTGTGCCTCCAAGCGCTCTCTTGTAGGCCCCAGAGAAACGCTGTATTTTTGACCTTAAGTGCCCACCTGTTGGCCCCTATGTGCCACTAGTAACGTGGAGGCCATTAAGTTACTGTTTATGCCTGAAGACAGGCTTGCCATTCATTTAACTGTTTGGGCCCTGGTTCCGGCGTAGGCCTAAAGACATACTGAGTTCACCTGCGATGGCTTAGCCCTGCATAGGGGAGTCCAAGGCCTAGTAAAATGCTCATTGAGAATGCTTTACTGAATTGCTTATTGAAATGTTCACCTTAATTAACAGAAATGTTTTACTAGTCTAAAGCAAGGCCTGTGCTTGCTTAATGAGATGTTGCTCTCTAGCAATGAGTAATGTTCTATTTATAAGTTACTTGATGAAATGCCTATGCCTGATTCCTTCCCTGTAATGTTTACTCCTGATTAGGGGGATGTTACCTATGATTGGGGAAGAGTTTTGAAGTGGTTATTCCTGCTTGGAACCAGGATTATTATGAACTATAGAAGTTTTATTACACCCCTGCTCCAGTGTTATAACCTCTATTTATTTACAGGATTACTCTTGGGTGCTGAAAGGTTTATGCCTGCTTAATGTAGGAATTAGAATGTTGATTCTGGCCTGGGGGTGGAAACGCCAACAGCTGCATAATGAACTGTGCCTGCTGACTAATGAAACATTTATTCATGTTGGTTGAAAGGTGGAGCACATGCCCACAGTTATGGAGTGAGGTGCTCCTTGCTTTAAAGAAATGTTTACATTTACTAAAAGGCTTTACATGCATAAACCAAGTCTTCTAAGCTCAGGCTTGCCTGTTAAAAATGGTTATCTCTGCCTTGAAGAGTTGTTAACTGTTGATTGCTGAGTAGGGGAACGTTAATGTTTTAAGGATATAGTTACACTGCCTAATGAGATGTTTTATCCGCAGTGGCGTGTTTTTATTCCTGCCATAGGAGTTTCATTCCTGCCTAAGGAAATGGTTAATGAAATGTTTTACCCTCAGTGAAGTGTTTTACTTCTGCTAAACTGATTATCTCTATTGCAGGAAATGTTTTACCTGTAAGCTCCTGATTAATAGGGGGAAGGCCCTGCCTGTTCGGGCATCAGGTAATGGGATGGTGTGTGATGCCTAAAGAAATACTTTATGCCTAATGAAAGGTGTTGTCCTCATTTGAGGCAATGTTTACTCCTGCCCAGGGAAGGGTCGCATACCCCCGCTATAACAGAGATCTACTTACACCTGTTCAATGTAGGGATTTCTACTTCCCTGATGGAATGTTGGTGTAGCCCGATACAGTTAAACCTGCACAAGGGGATGGTTACCTAGATTGCAATGTTTTCTCCTAGTTAGTGCTGGCTAATGCAATGATTATCTGGGCCCAATGAGAAGTTCTCCCAAAGGGATGCCCAACCTTGTTATATGGAATAATTATTCTTAATGAAATGTTTAATTCCTATTACAGGAGGAGAGTTACGTCCACATACTTTTATGGCAAATGAAATGTTTCATATTTAAGGAAATGTTTGAACTACACTTAACTAATTGTTTATTCCTACAGCGGGGAGATGTTTCTGTTATGGAACTGTCCCTTTGTTTACCTGAGGAAATGGATATTGATGCTTAATGCAGTATTGTTCTTATGACTTTGAGATGTATTCCTTTCAGGTACTGACCAAGAAGCAAGGCGTAGGTCGGGCCTGTGTTCCACTAAAAATTTATTTAACTATTTATTGATCCAATATTTAATATTTATTGCAGAACGGATATTTATTCATCCAATATTGATTGCAAGTTTTGAGACACATGTATTTTAAATGAATTTATGATTTACCTGATCCTGCTCTATCTAACTATTTATCTTAATACAAATTACTTGTTTTTATACAAGCTTTGGAGTGGAGTTATTTATTGCGTGCCCAGGTTTCTGTCTCAGTGTGAGTGTGTGCTGCATGATCGCTTAACACATGTGTTTTCGGATGCCTACCCGCTCGTGCCATGCTACCCTAGGGGACTGGTGACCCCAGTTCCAACAAGGACCATATAATGGGTTTACTGCCCTCGGATCAAGAAGGCACTTGTGGTCCCGGCCAGATTCTATCCTCAAGAAGTACCCGTGCCAAAGAGGGCATGAGAAAGCATAATGGTCGGTAACATGTTGACTCAACCATTAACCATTAACCTTTTCACATTCATTAATGTGTTTGTTGTGTTCTAGTCAATTTTATATCAGTTTTATACCAGTCGGTCAACAGAATGTGTTACTTTTAGTTATAATTAGTATAGAGGGTAGAATAACTGTCAGTGTTACTTCATGTATGCAGAAAATATTTCACCCAATGTTACAGAAGGCGATAAGTGTCCAACAGTGATTTTTCCTCCAATGAGAGATCTGCCAAAAAAACATACTATTGTAACTACCCAATTGGAAGCGCTTATAAACCAAATAAGGGAGTTACCTAAGTGTTAAAGTGACCGCTATGCATTTAATTGATAGCAAATTATATACTTCAAGTACTAATTCCTTTGCTTCTACCATAGCCTATTACCTGGACTTTAAAAGTGCAAATACTTATGTGTATCTCTGTATCACATGGACACTATCTAGAGTGTACATAGTGCACACACTTCCACTTGTACATATTGTTGACAGTACATTGGTGAGCCATGAAAAGTTAGCAGCTCTTTAAACCCTTTCATGCTGGTGACGAAACCGCTCCATCACCAGCCTCGGTTGAGCTGTGCTGGTGACGGAGCGGTTCCGTCACAGCCCGCTCGGCGCGCCTGCGCGGCGCGTTCTATTGAGCAGGCGTGGCCGTGATGGACCCGCTCCGCCACAAGCGCAGAGCGCCCGAGGGTCCCCCCTAGCGCTGCGGCGGAATTGCCGCCGCAGCAAAGAGGTTAAAAAAAAAAGTTTTGTCTTTCAATTGTTTATTTACCATCCTGCACGCCTTCCTCTTGCATTTATTTTTCCAGAGACATACAGTATACGATAGCATCTCCAAGCCAATGTGTGACACCTTCTTTCAATCCTGACTTTTCAGCTACTTTGCTTTCGGTGTCTTTCAGTTGTGATATTTGCATTCCATGTCTCTGCCTACAAATCTCAACCTGAAAAGGGCAAATAGTCTGTAGTGCTTTCAAGGGCCCTATTGCACATAGGGCACACTTTTCCTGTTTGCGCCACACCACAAACAGGGAAAGTGCACCCTATCACAGAGAATGCGCTGCCCCCAGGGCAACCATGAACTTCTGATGCCCCGGGGGCAAAGCTTTCAAACCTTGCTTCAAAGCCAGTCAGTGTTTCACTGTGCAAGCGACAACTCGCCTTCACTTTAAGAGTGATTAGAGATCCCTGTGCAGGCGGGTGAGGTGAGTGACTGCACCTGCCTGTGAGGATATATCAGGGGGGTCCATAGGACCACCTTTCACCCCTCCGGAGGGCTGCCATAAGGGGGTGCGCTGACATTGCACCTTCTGACAGCTATTTTACCTATGCACTCGCATCCATAATACGGCACGGGCTTAGTGAGAAAGATATCCCCTCATTTGACTTCGCAAATGAAGGAGCACCCTCTTGAGATAGCTAGCTCTATCCGCATTACAGAAGGGGCCACAAAAGCATCTGCAGTCCTTTGTCTAACGTGCCCCGGTGGCTCACATGCCCGTTGCACTCCTGGTGCACCTTCTGTAATACAGCCCCAAGTGTCACAAACAACCCAGAGCTAAGTGGGGGATTTGCATCAATTATTCACCCACATCGATGCTGGTTGTAAGGTAGATGCCAGGGAGTCACACAGCAGGATTAAGAAATACAGCCTCACTCACGAGGGAAGCTGATCTGTATTTCACACTGAGCTGGTGGCGGCTGGCAGCGGTCGCAAACGGTGTGTCAGATGTACTGATTTTTCATGCAGTGCAGCAAACAGATTTGCTGTGCTGGTTCATGCAACGGGGAAACACAGCACAGAGCTTAATCTGCTCAGTTGGGTCTGCTGCTGGTGTTATTCCCTCTGCGAGCGCACTAACAGGCCGCCCTGCACGAGGCACAGCCTCACAATGGTGCAGAAGTGAGTGTGTAATGTCTAGCACAGGCTGAGTAATGGAAGTATACCTTTCCAGTACATATCCCTATGCCAAGGCAAATTCAGACCAATCTCACATATTGCACGTGTGCTGTGCACTGCAGCTCAAATGCAGCGCATATGTTTTTATGGAGTATGAATTACATGTCCCCTTCTTAATGCCTGCTTCAAGGAGGCATTTGTTTTAATACAAAGCCCAGCCTGGATCTTAGTAGATTGGGCTTTGCTTCTAATCCTATTGGTATTTGTGCTGCCACGCCCTAAAATGGCGATTTGACGCAAAGCAACACAAAGGTGTGTTTGAGCTAAGAAATTGGTACCTTTCCAGTGCAAAATAGCTTTGCTTCAAATAACTTTGAGCTGGTGCATCACCTTAGAAAATATGGGCCAGAGACTCAAACTGATTCACTCCTGGTGGCCGTCTGCATGGCCATCAAGTCGTACAATAAAGGTCATACACATTTGTGTCACTGCAACGGAGCCATGGAGCACAAGTACTGCTAATATGTGGCCCCAAATAGTGCCTTTATATCTGTGCAAAGAGTACAGTTTCCATGCTGGATATTGGCCCTGGTATTACCAAGCAAGGCATTAGCTGCACAATAAACTGAAAGAGGTACAGCCAGGAAACAAGCAATAGAAAAGCCAATAAGTTTGACTTTGACTCTCTTCATAATAATTGATGAGTGGCTTGTTGTGCGGGGTTGTTCTGATGGACAAATCAGTGATTGTGGGGGTTGGTAATGAGTAAATGCAAGGGACTGGACAAAGGTAAGTGCTAAAGTTTAATCCATGCACCATTAAGTGTTCATGAAAATGTGGACATTTCTGGACATCACAGTACTAAAAACACATGCACCGTTGAATCTTTTTTGAAACTTATACGGTTCGAGTTATCATGGTATTTTGTTGCCCTTGCGTCGTGCACGGTGTTGCAAGGGCAACGCAATACTAAAGTCATATTTACCAAGCAATGCAAGGTCACCTTGCATGGTCCTCCAGAGCATTGTAAATCTGGAGGGACGCCGGGCAGCGCAATCCGCTGCCTTGATTTACTCTGCCCTGGAAAGGCGTTCCATAGGTGGAGCGTGGGAGTTCCCACTCATGCACTCACATATCTTGGCGCATTCCCAGATTTACCAATATTGGTAATCCTGTTCTTCTTGTTGCTCCAATAGTATTCGTATGCATTGTATTTGTACTTTTAACCCCTTAAGCGCTGCCGTCGGCCAATGGTCGTCGCGTACACTACCTTGGTAGAGCTGCGCACGTCCGTTGGCCGACGCGGCCCCACCCGTTACTTGAACGTTCAGCACTGGGCGCTAAACGTTCGACGCTCTAAACGGGTTAAGGTCATATCGACCGAAATAACGTTTTTATTGATGAACATTGGTAAACCTGAGAATGCATCAAAATGCTGTGCCTTCCCAGAGAAGGTCGAAAGGGGAGATATATCTGTTTCTCCTTGTTGTTTCTTCTCTCCAGGTGTGCTGCTGTTGCATAAGTTACGACTTTTGTGCAACTCCTACAAGGTGTGCCTTCCCACCTGCAGGCGATATTGGTGAACTTGGTTCAAATGCATCATCGATGAATGTGAGAGACAGGTTATCGTAACCCTGCGAGATGCTATTCAATGTGTAATTGACATAGAGGTATTGCTTTTGGAATACTAATATTCCTATAAAGTGATCAGGGGCACAGTGAGAACAATAACAACCCTTATTTTGTTATTCACAATATTACACACACACTGCACTAAGAAGAATGGACACTTTTTATGTAAATAGTATTTATTACTATAGGAATAATTTGTTTCTCAGTACGACTAAAGCAATTACAAGCAGACACTTCATAAGTAAGAGAATAAAATGAACATTTCTAGCATTTTTTTAATGTAATTTAAAAGCTAACATGCTAATGCCCATTTCTGTGCTAAACTCAGAGAGCATGGAAGGCAGAGCAACTTGCAGTCTAGACTTTATTAGGGAGAACGAGATGACCAGCACACCTTGTTGACAGCAAAAGCTGTCTTTATCAGCAGAGGCACAAAGACAGCATTCCCCGTGAAGGGCAAGTGCACGCTGCAGTAGCAGTCAGTCGGTCCTCCTCTAGGACTCTGCTTTTTCAGCTTCAGGCATCAGGCAAAATGCAGCATCCGGGAGGTTTGCTGCCAGTAGTTGAGATCATTTCTGGAAGAATCTTGGGCGACAACCTGGGAGAAGGGCCTCTTCTGACAAGTGGTCAAATTTTTGTCCTTATATATTAAGGGCCTGATTTAGATTTTGGCGGATGGGTTGCTCCATCACAACGGTGACAGGTATCCTGCCCGCTGAAATATAAATCCCGTAACATCCTGTAGGATTTATATTTCAGCGGACAGGATGTCCGTCACCATTGTGAAGGAGTGACCCGTCTGCCGAAATCCAAATCAGGCCTTAACTCTTATCAGAAATTGGAATTTCTGACAAAAATTTAGGAATGCCGGACATAGATTCTGTGCATCAAGGTGTGCATCGCAGACGTTTTCTTGTGAACATATAAGATAAAAGGACGTCAATGCAGGCTACATCACGTTGGTTAAATGTCGGTGTTCTTTTCAAACATTGCCATGGTGAAGAATAGACATTTGACCCATACAAATGTTGCATGAAGTATTGTATCTATGTCATTAATCAAATTACTTGACACTTTCACAATTCTTAGAAAGATAAGGTCAGATGACATCTGCATCTTAGGGCCGACATGACAATGATTCAACATAAATCGGGAAAGATGGTGACTTCCATTGATGGGTAGATGGCGACCTCCATTAGCCCTGATGGGGTTAGGGCTTACCTAAGATGGAGTCGGACCTAAGGGACTTTTTGTCATCCGTGGCTTGTACGCCTTAGAGTGACGTCACTGGGGCATATCTTAAAAATAGGAATTCCTCCAGTCTATATGGAAATCCATGCTCCCTTATTACGGATGTCTAAAACACCTAATCCATCTAAAGGTTTTATGTGTGTCAGTGATTAAACATACCAGTGATCCCATAAAGCATGCCAAATAAAAAAATATGCAGTATAAAAATAAAAAGAGTCTTATTAAAAAGAACAGTTTTCTTCAGTTCATCAAAAATATAGGCGTTTGGGAGGAGCCAAGATGGCGGACGGGACGGACGTGTGAGCTCCCGGCTCCGCAAGCCGTCTGCTTCTATATGACTATCCTGACACTTATCCGCGCCTACACCGTGCTGGAACGGAGACGCTAACATGCTGCTGCCGATGGCGTTCTTTTGAGGTCTCCGCCGGCTGTTTTGGTGCAGAACCCGCAACGTTTGCCGACCTACGACGCGGCCCCTGACACCCACGCTGATCACTGCCACTGAACACTGCTGGACGTTACCGGTGAGGCGAGCTGGGGAGGTGTCGCTGACTGCGGGAGCGCGAACGATCACGGAGATCGACGGGGCTGACCCTTTCCTCCATACTGGTCCCCCCTTTTGCGAAGGAGTGTATATTTGTGTGGTCAGTACTCCGTGCGGCGCTTTCCTCTGCTACGCTGACTGCGAGCTGGGCGGACTCCATCTTGTGGCGCCTTCCTCGCTGTTTCCTACATGCATCAATAAGGGGTGAGGGGGCTTTCATCCTGCGCGGCCCCCTGACTGCGGGCCGCGTTTCCTTTGCTGATTCGAACGCCCGAGCTTCCTTCAACGAGGTCGCCCCCCCTCCCTCCCTTGTGGGCTCACGCAGAGGTGGTGAAGGCGCTGCTTTCCCGGGCGGAGTGAGGGCTGTTCCGTGGTCCCTCTTCTGGGATCCTCTGCCTGTCCTCGAGCTGGGGATTACACCGAGGGTATCGCTGCGCAGTAAGGTCCGGCTGAGAATGCAGGGGGACCCGACTTATGGGGATGTCCTGATTGCCCTTGAAGATCTACGGACAACATGGCGGAGAAACGTCCGAGAGCTGGCATGGAAGCTTGAGGGAGCTGTACCTGAAATAAAGCGACCGAGATTTGCTGGCCCCCTGGTGCTTCTAACTACTTCTGCACCGGATACAATGTTACCTAATGAGACTGCGAAGGAGTTGTGTGTCCCTGGCAACAATGTTGAGAATTTCATTGTCGAAGAGACTACGGATACAAAGTCTCCCCCCGCCCCAACCATTGTGACTCTGTCAGGAATCCCCGGCCGCCGGTAAATCACTGCCTGCAATACGTATCTTTCTTGAACATGACCAAAAACTACATTTCCCATGTTTCCGGCGCGGCGCGTCAGAATGACGATGCGCGACCAGGAAACAGGATATTATGGAATTAGCGGATGAAGCCTTGCCGATTATTCGAACCTGACGTTCTTGCAGGAGGCTCTTGTGAACAATTCTTTGTGTTGTGCTTGTTCGGGTGGGCGGAAGGACGCTCACGCCGGATTGATTTTGGAAACCCGCTGGATTAATAGGTGGGGCTTAGGAAGCGCCCGTTCCGGTTGCTGATCCCCCCGCGTTTGGAACCCAGTTCAGCACCGCTCGTGTGGAATACTCGGAGGGGCTTAGGAAGCGCCCACATCGCGTTTTGCGAGTTCCAGATACAGGTTTTCCCCGTGCAAGGGGGGTGCTAATACTGTGGTGTACTTTGTGCTACTGTTGACATTTGTTTCCAACTCGGCTGAGTTCGGAGGTCTGGTCGGATATTGAAGCCAAGTATCCGTGTAATTCAAGGAAGGAGTGGTCCTGCTGTTTCCTGCAGAGACGTATCTGCAGGGGAGTTAAGTCCTTCTCCTCATTTTTGTTTCACTGGGCAACAGTTATGTTTATGTCATATTTTCCTGGATAAATACCCTAAATTGACTCCCGTGTTGGTTGAGAAACTCTTAGGGTGTTTTTTTGGTACTTGCTGGTACTATTTCTCCCTGTACAGTCGGAGGGGAGTATTATTTTCTTTACACTGTGACAGGCGAGAGGAACCCTCATTGGTATTTAGGTTCTCTTCCAGTTCTCAGTGGGTAGGTGGTGTATGTTCTTCATTACAACTCGTGCTTTTGAAACCCTATGCATAGTGGTGGGAAGGAAGGGGCATATTTATGGTCTTCTTTATATATTTAAGCAGGAAAGCCTGGGAAGTGAGAAGAAGCCTGTTCTGTCACTATTCGTTCCATCTCACCTGTAGAAGTCTTCAGGTGGGTGTCAAACATACCGATAGGGGTAGAGAGTAGTTAGGTCTAGAGTGGCTCTCCCATTGATTCCCTGTTTTATATATTACAGGTCTCCAGCTCCAGTTGCCCAGCTGTTCCCCTCCGGACTACCTTATTTTTTCCCCCGCTTGATCTCCTTAATAGTCTGTGTCACACAGAGCCAGACTTGGGACGATCTAGAGGTGGGCCCCTGTTGAGCATCAATCCAATCCTGAGGAGCAACGACGAAAGGCCTGACAGAATAATCGGCCCACGAGTTCTTCTCCTCCTGGTTGGGTTGAATAAAGGGATGGCCACCTTAGATGATGTCCTGGCTGCACTAGCTTTGGTGCAAACAGAACTAGCCACCTCTCGTCAAGAGACTGCCGCACTGCAGGCTCGATTTGATGCCTCGCAGCATAACCCTTTTGATGCAGGGGCTCCTGCCCCTCAACCTGCCTCAGTAGTGGTGGAAATACCTTCCCCTGTTACTTTGGCCCCTCCTGAGCGGTTTTTGGGTGATAGAAAAAAGGTACAAGTATTCATGACCCAGGTATTGTTACACTTCACCTGTAAACCTAAGTGTTTTCTGACTAACCAAGCCAGGGTATCTTTCCTGATTTCATATTTGTGTGGAGAGGCAGCTCAGTGGGCGGTTCCCATAGTGAAGAATAATGACGCTATTCTTTATGATTGGGATCTATTTAGGGCTGAGTTCGAAAAAACCTTTGACAGGAGAGCTGAAACTTTTTCAGCGGATAAAGAATTACTTGTCCTGAAACAGGGCTCTTCCGATTTAGTCACCTACCTGAACCACTTCAGGAGGTTAATTGCAGAAACCGATTGGCCTGAAGCAAAACAAATGGTTCTGTTCTACCAGGGACTCACAGAAAACCTTAAAGATGTCATCGCTCAAGTCGAACCCCAACCTACGACATGTGCTGCCTTTATTGATTTAGCCTTGCGCTTAGACCATCGTCTACGAGAACGAAAAGGAGAACAAAACAGAAAGGACCGACCTTTACTCTTGGGTGAAAAGACCGTTACGGGGGAGAAGTCCGAAGGAAAAACAGAACCTATGGAGATAGGAGCGGTACGGGCATCTCTAACCCAGAGTGAACGAGAACATCGCCGTAAGTTTGGGCTCTGCCTCTATTGTGGAAAGAAAGGACATTTCTTAAGGGAATGCCCGGTGAAACCTAAGAGCGGTCGTTATCGTTCAGGACAGGTGGCAGTGTCCACAGTAGAAAAGGGGTCGGAAAACTCCAACGCTTGAGTTTACCAGAAGGGAGAAACTTGAGCACTCATTTCATCCCTTCAGTAACAGAAGAAGACTACGTGGAAAACCGCCTGTTCTTCTTGACATTGGAGTTATGGATAGACAATTCTCCTAAGAACATTCGAGCCATGATAGACTCTGGTGCCACTGGCTGTTTTATGGATCTAGCGGAAGCTCGGCGGTTGGGGGTAATTCCCGTTACCAAATCTGTTCCTGAGGCAGTTTTTGCAGTGGACGGACATGAACTGGAATCTGGCCCAATCAACCAACATACGCCAGAATATGAGATGTGGTATGGGAACTATCATACAGAGAACATATCGTTCAACCTCATTCATGCCCCTACATACGGGGTTATTTTGGGACTTCCATGGCTGAAAAAACATGAGCCCACCATCAGATGGACGGATCAGTCCTTGCAATTTCACTCCGCTTATTGTCACGACCATTGCCTGAGAGAGAATTCGCGACCTTCCATGTCTTTAGCAGCTACTCATCACATTTCCACGGCCGCTGAGAAAGAAGTAACGCTACCTCGTTGCTATCAGAAGTATGAAGAAGTGTTCAGTAAAGTAAAGGCGGAAGTCCTCCCTCCGCATCGTGAATACGACTGCCGTATAGATTTGACGCCGGGGTCTGTGGTTCCTTGTGGTAGGATCCACGCTTTATCACAACCCGAAACCGCACATCTCCGGGAATATTTGGATGACCTTCTTAAGCTGGGTTTCATTCGTCCCTCCAGATCCCCAGCAGCTTCCCCGCTTTTTTTTATCCCAAAAGCAAACGGGGAGCTCCGTTGCTGCATCGATTACAGGGCTTTAAATGCCATCACGATAAAAAATCAGTACCCGCTCCCCTTGATACCGGTGTTGTTGGAGCAAGTCAGATCCGCCACTATTTACACCAAATTGGACCTAAGAGGAGCCTATCATTTAGTGAGAGTACGAAGTGGCGACGAGTAGAAGACCGCTTTTAAAACACGGTACGGGCTCTTTGAGTACCTGGTGATGCCCTTTGGGCTTTGCAATGCCCCAGCCTCTTTTCAATTTTTTTTGAATGAGGTGTTGAGAGACTTTTTGGACATCTTCGTAGTCGTCTACATTGATGACATCCTGATATACTCCAATGGGGAGATGGAACATCAACAATATGTATGTCAATTCCTTCACGCCTTACAACAGCATCATCTATATTGTAAGTTAACGAAGTGTGAGTTCCATGTCACCACTGTTGAATTCCTTGGAGTTATGCTCACTCCTTCAGGGCAAATTATGGCTGAACGAAAAGTACGGGCTATCATGGAGTGGCCGAGACCTCACAACATCAAAGACATTCAAAGACTCCTTGGTTTTGCGAACTTCTATAGGAGGTTCATTGCTCACTTCTCGGACATGGTGGCGCCGCTTACTAAGCTTACTAGGAAGAACACTCCTTTTGTGTGGGGTTTGACAGAACAGACCGCTTTTGAACAATTGAAACAAGCTTTCACTACTGCCCCTGTGCTCACCCATGCCGATCCGAAACTCCAGTTTGTCGTAGAAGCAGACGCTTCCGAACTAGCTGTCGGTGCAGTGCTCTCCCAACGGAATGAGAGTACCGGTCATCTCCATCCCATTGCCTTCATGTCTCGAAAACTGAACACAGCGGAGCGTAATTACACCATTGCGGAAAAAGAATTGCTTGCAATCAAAGACGCCTTCGCAGAATGGAGGCATTGGTTGATGGGAGCCTCTCAGCAAATTACGGTGTACACAGACCACCGTAACCTACAGTTTATGCGAGCTGCTCGTCACCTTACTCCTAGACAACTACGATGGATGCTGTTTTTTGCCGAATTCCACTTCATGGTAACGTTTTGTCCGGGTTGTGACAACCGGAAGGCTGATGCACTTTCTCGTCAAGAAAACAGCCCATCCATGGAGGTCTTACCAGAGAAAAGCATCATTGATCCCAAAAAGGTGGTAGGAGCAATACACACCGAAGAGTTCCTTCACAAAGTCAAAAAAGGTATGCAAACCTTTATCTGGAAGACATGGATCCGCCTACATCCTGAGTGGAAAATCCGACAAGGTTTTGCCAAAAAAGGGCTCACAGCTGCTCCTGCCCACTTTAGCGTTAAGACAACAGGCCTTTCAATGGTGTCACGATCTGCCATGTGCAGGTCACACAGGAGGGAAGAAAACTTTGGAGAAAATGTTACGCACGTATTGGTGGCCTACCATCCGTCCAGATGTCTTTGCATGGGTGCAGCGATGTGACATCTGTTCTCAGGCCAAGAGTGACCATCGTCCAGCACAAGGACTTCTGCAAAGCATGCCCACTCCTGTGAGTCCTTGGGAGAGCTTTTCTGTGGATTTTGTGGTTGGTCTCCCTAAAGATCAGGGGATGACAGCTATATTAGTAGTTGTGGACTATTTAACTAAACTGGGGCATTTCATTGCGTGTAAAGGGGTCCCAACTGCTAGCCGACTTGCTCATCTACTGCTCCTTCACGTAGTCAGGTTACATGGATTACCGAAGGTAATAGTTTCGGACAGGGGAGCCCAGTTCACCGCTAAGTTTTGGAAAGTGTGGTGTAACAGGTTAGGCATAGCATCTTCCTTGTCCACAAGCTTTCATCCCCAGACAGACGGGCAAACCGAAAGGTTGAATCAAACCCTCAAGCAATACTTGAGATGTTTTGTGGATACCACTACTGAGGCATGGGTTGACTGGTTGTGGACCGCTGAGGTGTCATATAATGATGCGGCGCACTCTTCTACTTCCTATACCCCGTTTTTCTGTACATATGGGTTTCACCCTAGGTTCGCCCCTTTGAGTGTCCCATCTTCCGAAGTCCCGATCCCTCAGTTACAGACAAGGCTAGTTCAGTTGCGGAAAACTATACTGCTAGCGAGGAAGAATCTTGAGAAGGCTAAACTGAAGTACAAAGCGCAGGCTGATAAACATCGTAGATCCTGTCCTCTTTACAGCAAGGGTGATTGGGTATGGTTGTCCACTAGAAATATTCGCTTCCGCAAATATAGTGTCTTCAACCCTAGGTTTATTGGCCCTTACCAGGTGATTCGTCACATCAACCCTGTGGCAGTTAAACTGAGCCTTCCAGGACATTTCAGGATACATCCTGTATTCCATGTGTCTCTGCTCAAACCCGCGAAGGGTCCTCAATCAAATTCCCCTGAGCCTGTGAGGGTGCAGCAAGACGTTGAGTACGAGGTGAGGGGCATCATGGACGCCCGAAGGGTGAGGGGTCAGCTCCAATATCTGGTGGCTTGGAAGGGGTATGGGCCTGAGGAGAATTCTTGGGAACCTGCTGGTGCTGTTCATGCCCCTAGGTTGGTGAAGAAATTCCATCTGTCTCATCCCGGTAAACCTGGAGGCAGTCAGTGAGTCTTTTAAAGGGGGGTGTTCTGTCAGGAATCCCCGGCCGCCGGTAAATCACTGCCTGCAATACGTATCTTTCTTGAACATGACCAAAAACTACATTTCCCATGTTTCCTAGCGCGGCGCGTCAGAATGACGATGCACGACCAGGAAACAGGATATTATGGAATTAGCGGATGAAGCCTTGCCGATTATTCGAACCTGACGTTCTTGCAGGAGGCTCTTGTGAACAATTCTTTGTGTTGTGCTTGTTCGGGTGGGCGGAAGGACGCTCACGCCGGATTGATTTTGGAAACCCGCTGGATTAATAGGTGGGGCTTAGGAAGCGCCCGTTCCGGTTGCTGATCCCCCCGCGTTTGGAACCCAGTTCAGCACCGCTCGTGTGGAATACTCGGAGGGGCTTAGGAAGCGCCCACATCGCGTTTTGCGAGTTCCAGATACAGGTTTTCCCCGTGCAAGGGGGGTGCTAATACTGTGGTGTACTTTGTGCTACTGCTGACATTTGTTTCCAACTCGGCTGAGTTCGGAGGTCTGGTCGGATATTGAAGCCAAGTATCCGTGTAATTCAAGGAAGGAGTGGTCCTGCTGTTTCCCTGCAGAGACGTATCTGCAGGGGAGTTAAGTCCTTCTCCTCATTTTTGTTTCACTGGGCAACAGTTATGTTTATGTCATATTTTCCTGGATAAATACCCTAAATTGACTCCCGTGTTGGTTGAGAAACTCTTAGGGTGTTTTTTTGGTACTTGCTGGTACTATTTCTCCTGTACAGTCGGAGGGGAGTATTATTTTCTTTACACTGTGACAGGCGAGAGGAACCCTCATTGGTATTTAGGTTCTCTTCCAGTTCTCAGTGGGTAGGTGGTGTATGTTCTTCATTACAACTCGTGCTTTTGAAACCCTATGCATAGTGGTGGGAAGGAAGGGGCATATTTATGGTCTTCTTTATATATTTAAGCAGGAAAGCCTGGGAAGTGAGAAGAAGCCTGTTCTGTCACTATTCGTTCCATCTCACCTGTAGAAGTCTTCAGGTGGGTGTCAAACATACCGATAGGGGTAGAGAGTAGTTAGGTCCAATCCTGAGGAGCAACGACGAAAGGCCTGACAGACTCTGCCTGCGCAATTGATATCAGGGGCTCGCTTCTCTATCCTCCAGCTGCTGACCCCCTCAGATGCGTTTGCCCCCAGACCCTCTTTTCTGCATGGGGGAGTGTGTATCATCCTGCTATGAAGGGGGAGTTCGTCACTTTGGACACTGTACTGGTTGATGACTTGAGACTCTCATCTCCTCCTCCTCTGCTTCTTCTTCGTCGAAAGCGGCCATCTTGCTCCTTTGTCCTGTCTGAGGGAGGCTCGCAGTGGCGGACATGCTTGGAGGGTTTTCAGCGTTCGGGACAGGGATGAAGGTGTCCTCCTAGTTGGTATTGATTGATTGGCTGGCGGAGACCCGGACTGAACTTCATTTTTACTATGTTTATTGCGTTGTATATCCTGGTTTTTTTCCCACTTCATATTGCAGTCGATATGTCCTGCTGTCTACTCTTGCTGATGGGGGGCGGATTTGTGTTGGCCCGGGGTTCTGGGTGTTATTGATTCTGGCCCTTTGGGTCCAATGTCTTCCGAATTTATAGCTGTGCGCGGCGTAGGAGCTATTCACGGCTGGGGAGTCCGGGAGTTCTGATGTTGGGTGGGCTCCTCCCCACCTTCCTTTTCCTGGGAGTTGTAGATTAGTTTATTCTTTTCTCGCTCCCTATGTTTCAAGTGTGATAAGCTTTCTTTTTTCTTTCTCTACATTCTTTTTCTTTTCTTCATTTCCTTGGTCTATATTTCGGGTTCTTTAGTGGGCGACAGACACGCTGCCGGGGGGGGGTAGGCCGTAGCCTCCGCATTAGTGTAGGGTGAGGTGGGGGGATTTTATTTTCCACATTTCGTTTCTATGGGCCTTATTTTTTTTCTTTTATATATTTCTTTGCGCTTTTCTTAACTTGCTTCTATTCTGGGTCCGCGATAGGGGTTAGTAGGGAGTGGGTGGCTCTGTTAGTGGTGCGCAAAAGCTGACTGCTAATCTTGTGTTTTACCTTGCACCGCTATGCTATCTGGGATGTTCGCTTACATTGTTGGTTCCAGGTGATGTTGCTGCCTATTCATGTTGTGAAGTTACTGTACGGACTCAGTTCTCCTTACTTTCTATTCTTCACCGATTTCTATTTGGGGGGGTAAAACTTTTAAAAATTAACCTTAAATGCTCCTTCTCCTCGGCCACATGATTTACTCAGTGTAACGTCAATTGATTGTTGATATGTCGCCTGCTGCCGCTGGGGAGCTGTTTTGCTCGCACTTGTGCTTCAAAGTATCGTGGCCGGCCTGACGGTTGTGGGCCCGTATTTGTTTGCTTCTTTATGCACAATAAAGGTTTATAAAAATTAAAAAAAAAATATATATATATAGGCGTTTGCGGTATGTATGCCACATCGTTGTTGGTTGGTCAACTAACTTGTTGAATTCATTGGTTATCAGAGAACATGTCAACAACATTGGGTGCACACACAGCACATCTGTGATTGTAGTGGAATCCATAGAGAGCATGTTCATAATTAGCAGTCTGTGTATTTGGACCGGCAACTGGTTGTCATGGGCACTCGTTGGTAGTTATGGCTCCTCTCCAGAGGCTCCGAAAGATAACAGCGAGTCAAGCCAGCCATCAAGAGCTGGGTCAAGAAGTGCCGCCAGTGAGATTGCCCTATCCTAGGAAGCATCCTGTAGAAGGGACAGATGCATTGCTCGGCATTATTCTGGTGCTCATGTAGAGGTTGAACAATCAATTCCATATCAAGGTAAGCCACTAGGGGTTGTTCCAGATGTAAGTGCAAGATGATTTCAGTCGGACTGTTTATGCACAATGACTATAGGTTTTTGGGGTGTAGCGTACATTTTGCGAAAGGCGAGTTTCCAGTGATCACTGAGTTCAGATAGCTGAGCATGCCAGACTCTGCAGCTTTGCTCAGCTGGATACTTGTACTCCATGTTGTTGATTTCCTTGTCGTAACAAGAAGAAGATGAGGATGCCACAGCCGATTATCAGTATGATGATTGGAAATCCTCCAAAATTGCTGTAAAACAAAGAATGAAAAAATTACATAATCAGTCCAAATAGTGCTGCTTTAAATCCAGTCACCAGACCAGATCCAAAGTTGAAAAAAAGATGTACAACAACAGTTGTCAGAGACAAATTAAATATTGTACTTATGACATCTGCAAAATGCACCAGGTAATGTGTGTGTAGCAGCCTCTGAATTTCTGAAGCAGTTCTGGCTGTGTGCAGATTATAAACTTCAACCACTGAAGACAAGGGGATTTCTTTTACAATAGAACAAACAATGGCTTGTTTAAATCCCATAGATTTCATACTTATACTCGACAAAGGGAGGTCCCTAATGGTATTTTTAGGTGGAGGATACAAGGACCACAGCACTGTTTAGTTTCTGAATTGATCATCAGGTATGGCTGGCTGGGTTCCAACCCACAGCAAGTAACATTTGTTTAAAATAAATGACACAGGTTATTCAGAAGTTCATGATGTGCAGGAATGGATGCAATGGGAGAAACAGATAAAACACAACCCTGACATCAAAGCGCTACACATTTCATGCAGTCATATGGTGTAATATGGTGTCACACAGAAGGGAGTGGCCACATGTTGCTTTATGACATGGTCGATGGGCACCTGTTTTTTTCTCCTTCAGCCATGCAGAGGAGGCAAAATAACAGCGCTGTTGCTTTTTATCCCAAGAGCAGTGATGGGTGGTCTGTAAGATGGTTAAAAAGCGTTCTTGTTGTAAATGTTTTACCTAACTGGGTCCCCAACCTTGGGAACCCACCAGTCGACAGCCGTCATAACCTTCTCTTCACAGTTTGCAGCTTTAAAGTGATTTGTGTTAGACCTCTTGTCTCTGACTTCTTTTACTCTGTAAAACATTCAAACGTTTCTCCAAGTAAAATGCATCTTTGTCTGTCACCTTCCCAGAATTATTTAAGCCAGCACATATATAGGAAATCCAAAGAGAACCTCATATGGAGTGCGTTCTCCCAATACTCATATAGGCATGTGTTTATAATGCTCTCTGAACTCCATACAGATTATGGTACAAACTAAGACTTGCTCAGGGCACCCTAGCAGTCAAAGCTTGTTCAATCATGCCATTGGCCTCCTCTACAAAGCCCTTCGATTCAGCTTTGAATGGGTTGCTGAATTGTAGACATACTCCCAGAGCAGACATTAAATCCCAGTAAGCCTTGGAGGCGTGTGCAGCACCGTTATCTGAATGAAATGAATAAACTGCCTCCACTGACACTGTTATAAACAGGGGAAACCCAATACACCCTTGTAGGCTTGGGCAATGTATGGTTTTAGTCACAATGTGCTACAAGGAACTTGTTTGAGGATACTTAGTTTGGTTGGTGAGTTGTACAGAAGTAACACACTCAATGGTGTCTCAGCGATCACACTCTTATTTTGCAACAATCAATGAATTGATGGAAGGGAAGGAGAACACATAGAGCAAATGATTATTTTTAACCAAAGTTTTTTACTGCAAAACAAATTATTGGGGAGACAAATACAAGAAAATCAATTTGAGCAGAAAGTCATGAACAAAGATAGACAGTGTTTTCACTATAGTTCATAACTAGTAACATCAACTCCTCGTGAATAAAATAAACAACCTAGATTAATTAATAAAGAATGGTTGTAGAGTGATGTCAAAACAACATTTAAGGAGATGATGGAGTGTCGACGTTTCGGTCTAGGGTGCTCTCGTCAGATAGACCATCATCAGGACGATATTTTTCAAAGCTGAAAGAACTCCCTAGATTAATTAATAAAGAATGGTTGTAGAGTGATGTCAAAACAACATTTAAGGAGATGATGGAGTGTCGACGTTTCGGTCTAGGGTGCTCTCGTCAGATAGACCATCATCAGGACGATATTTTTCAAAGCTGAAAGAACTCCCTGGAATCACTGAAGATGAAATAACAACGTGGGGTACAATTTATACCACGAGTGAAATCTTATTTATCGAACAGTCCGACCACGTGTATTGGTCGAATGTCAACTTCCTTAAGGGTCAAGTTGAAAACAGATCGCTTTTGAGCAAAGATACGTCCGGCATTCGAGGTATCCTGGCGGGTTCGTTACCACGTCTTGCGCTGTAGGGTGCTGGACTTAGGAATAGTATGATTTACTATTCCAACCCAAGCCTAGGTACAGTAGGGAAGGTGTTGGAATAGTAAATCACACTATTCCTTAGTCTAGAGCGGGTGGGTACCAGTGCATGTCGTGGTAACGACTTGCGTTGTAAAATCTGCGTTGTGATGGTACTGCGGTGTTTTGACCGCGTAGTAAAGGTTGTTTCCCGTTTTTCCACCGGATAAGTGTGACTTTGATAATACATGGTATGCCCCCTCCAATGTGTATGTTTAGGTTGTAAGCCCTATCAGTTGGATTTAAATGTAGATCTAGAGTTTCTGTCTACATAAAGTCATCAGTTGGATTTACATCCAGAAATCTTTGAAGCATCGGATGTACTATGATGACTTCTGCGGAGCTGTCTAGAAGCGCTCTCGCCCAAGTCCTGTTTTGTAGGAGGACTCGCAGCTGGATCTGCTTGTTTTTTAGAAAGACCTGCTACTTTCTTCTTTTTTACTGGGGTTTTACAATCTAATCCTTTCTGTTATCTCTTTACGCAGATATAAATCTCACGTCCTGCTTCAATTTTCCTCTTGTACTTCTCTTGCCATTGATGCTCGGATCGGCTCCCCTTTCTGTCCTTTTGAGTATCCAATGTATCTCTACCTACAGAGGTATAAACTTCTGGGATGACTTTTGGTAGTTCCCTTTCACTGTCTTTTTTTAAAATAAAATTACAAATTAACAAAGCACAGATTTAGCATATATTATCACATGTATAAGTAGCAACCAAGCACTGGTTCGGGTGGATGAGCAGCAGCAGTACCATTTTCAGTCTGGTGTCCAGGATTGCAGCAAAAACTTTTATTTCGCAGTTAAATAATTAAATGGGACGGCAGTGGGTGTAGGAGGTTGCATCTTGGGGAAAACTTCTATAGTGGCAGGAGTCCAGGTCTGCGGGGAGAAGACCATGTGACACGCCTCCTCAAACAGGGCAAGAAGGTGAGGGAGAAGTAAGTCTCCTTTTTCCAGCAGGTATTCCAGGGTGTCCCTGTCTGGGCCAGGCGCTTTCCCTGGGCGTAGTCCAGAGAGAGCGTCCCCAATCTCCCCTCCCTTTGATAGGGTTGTTCAGCGGCTGGAAGTCTTCCCTGGAGATCAACCGTAATGGTTACTTGATGTCAAGGCGCTGTCCCAGGGTATTGAGTACCATCCTGTGTAGTGTGGGGCAAAGGCGTGAGCGATATCTGACAAGCCAAGGTGTGCATGGTCCGTTCCGTCCCTATCTCTGGGACTATTCCATTGAACTGCTGGTGGGAGGTGATACAATACAGCTTTTTCCCAATTTTGTCACCTCAGCTGTAAATATTAGCTGTTGTTGCGCGCCAGAGGAGCTTGGCTGCTTCTACGGAGTGTAGGCGTATGTCCTCCTGGTCACTTCCCCCACCCACATCGCAGGTCACACACTCGACCCCATCTTCACCTCCAGCAACCATGTCTCCTTCAGCCACACTACGGATCTCCTCTGGACTGACCACAGCTGCGTTCACTTCACCTACAACAAGCCGAAACCCATCATCCACCTCCAACCAACTCTACAAAGAAACTGGAACAAAATCACCACGGAGCAGATCTCCACATCGCTCCTTCAAACCTCCCCAGCCCTCTCTTCTAACGCCAACGAAGCCGCCTCCAACCTCACCCTCTGGCTATCCAACACCGCCGACACCTTAGCACCACTGAAAAAACGTCTACACAAACTTGGCATCAAGAAGGCCTCATGGTTCAACGACGACCTCAAGAATTCCAAGAAACTGTGCCGCTCCCTCGAAAAGGCCTGGAAAAAAGACCCATCCACCAACACCAAGGACGCCTTCAAAAGCGCCATCCGTACTCACCACCAACTGATCCGAAAAGCCAAGAAAACAGCATTCAAGGATCGACTTGACAACAACGCCCACAACAGCAAGGAACTTTTCAACATCGTCAAGGAATTTTCCAACCCCTCGGCCAACTCCAACGACATCACCCCCTCTCAAATCCTCTGCGACTCCCTAGCCTCTTTTTTCCACAACAAGATTGCTGACATCCACAACAGCTTTGACAACCAACCCGGAAGCCAACCCACCCTACCATCAGCTGACCATCTTCCCCTCGTTAACACCCTTAACGCCTGGAACCCAATCTCCACTGAGGACACCATCCGCCTGATGAATTCCATCCACTCTGGATCCCCCACAGACCCATGCCCTCACCACATCTTCAACAAAGCAGACTCCGTCATAGCTCCGCATCTCCGAGACGTCATCAACTGCTCCTTCAACTCCGCCACCTTCCCAGAAGACTGGAAACACGCTGAACTCACCGCCCTTCTGAAAAAACCAACAGCAGACCCCACCGAACTCAAAAACTACCGCCCCATCTCGCTTCTTCCATTCCCGGCCAAAGTCATCGAGAAAGCTGTCAACAACCAGCTCGCCGCCTTCCTCGAAACCAACAAATCACTCGACCCCTCACAATCTGGCTTCCGAGCCAAACACAGCACTGAGACCGCCCTCATCGCAGCAACAGACGACATTCGAACTCTACTGGACAATGGAGACACAGTCGCCCTCATCCTCCTCGACCTCTCTGCAGCCTTCGACACAGTCTGCCACAGCACCCTTTTACAACGCCTCAGAAACATCGGAATCCAAGGAAAGGCACTGGAATGGATCACCTCGTTCCTCACCGGAAGAACCCAAAGAGTCCGCCTCCCACCATTCAAGTCCGAGGCCTCTGAAATCATCTGCGGCGTACCACAAGGATCCTCACTCAGCCCCACCCTATTCAACGTATACATGAGCCCCCTCGCGGCCATCGCCCGCCAACACAACCTCAACATCATCTCTTACGCGGATGACACTCAACTAATCCTTTCTCTCACCAATGACCCCAGCACCGCCAAAACTAACCTACACGAAGGAATGAAAGAAGTTGCCGAATGGATGAAACAAAGCCGTCTAAAACTAAACTCAGACAAAACAGAAGTCCTCATCTTAGGTAAATCTCCCTCTGCATGGGACGACTCCTGGTGGCCGGAAGCCCTCGGAAATGCACCCATCCCGACAGACCACGCACGGAACCTTGGCGTTATCCTGGATTCTTCACTCTCTATGAACAGACAGGTCGGCGCCGTGTCCTCTTCCTGCTTCAACATTCTTCGCATGCTCAGAAAAACATTTCGCTGGATCCCCACCGAAACAAGGAAAACAGTCACCCATGCCCTGGTCACGAGCCGACTGGACTACGGAAACACCCTCTACGCAGGTACCACCGCTAAACTCCAGAAGAAACTACAACGAATCCAAAACGCCTCAGCCAGGCTCATATTAGACATCCCACGCAACGAACACATCTCTGGTCACCTTAAAGACCTCCACTGGCTACCCGTCAATAAGAGGATCACTTTCCGTCTGCTCACCCACGCACACAAATCACTCTACGACATCGGACCAGATTGCCTCAACTCTCGACTGTCCTTCTACACCCCCTCCCGCCAACTTCGATCTTCCAGCCAAGCCCTCGCCACTGTACCTCGCATCAACAAGACCACCATGGGAGGCAGATCCTTTTCATACCTGGCTGCCAGAACATGGAACTCACTCCCCGCTTACCTTCGCCTCACCCAGAATCATCTAGCGTTCAGAAAACAGCTTAAAACGTGGATTTTTGACAAATAACCCTCCCCCCCTTCCTAAGCGCCTTGAAACCCTCTGGGTATGTAGTGCGCTATATAAATTTTATGACTTGACTTGACTTGACTTGACTTGACTTGACTTGACTCCTGGACAAGGTGCAGATGTTGGGAAATAGCTTCCTGTGGGTCAGAGAATTGGCGCTGTTCCAGGCGTTAAGCCTGGGTTTCCAGCTGAGTGATAATGGTGAGGCCCTTTCGCAACTTGACCAAGTGTTTCGCAAACTTGCGGAGGGCAGCTTAGCTGGCAGACTGGAGCGTATTGACGCTGGCCACTGATCCTGAGTTACTAAGAAAGTAGGCTTGGAGCTTTGTTCTCAGTGCTTGGACGGTGGTTTTGTCTCAGAGATACCATGCGTCGATGCGCCACATGGGTCTTGGTGTTGAGAGGGGGGTGTCCCAAGCGGAGGAGCAAGGGAGAGTGGCCTGAGACCTTTCTAGGTCTTGAACCAGAACTGCTTCCAGTCTCTGGCGTATAAGCAGAACTGAAGCCTCTCCCTTGATGTTATTAAAGATGATAGAGGATATTGTAGAAAAGTTTCCCATTAACTTCATCCCTAAATCCAGAGCTGGTGCAGCTCCATGCTCATTTTGTACCTGTCTAAATACATCAGGGACGACTGCCAATGAAGGTGTACCATGTGTACTAGTGTAAATGCATGCAAAGAGGCTTCCCAAGATGTTACATTCCTCAACTGTTCGCTGTCACGGTTTAGGAAGAGCCTGAAAACTTGGCTCTTTCCAAGGAATACCTGTTAGCTCTTCGGACAGTGACAGTTGAGCTTGCTGTGTTGACGTTATTTCTAACCAAGCGCCAGGATACCCGTTGGGTGGCAGTTTTGCGCTATATAAATTCTCATTCCATTCCAACTGGAGATACATAGTATTATGTGTTTGTGTTGGGGAGTAGTTTATGGATACACTGCTTCTATTTTATTGGTCTTGCATGCAATGCAGAAAGCCATCTCATAAAGCTTCGTGGGCACTTTTTTCATGATATTGTAAATAGTCTGTGGACTAATGGCCTGTATTTGTGCGGGTGCGACAGCCCCTGCTGCAAAAGATCTGGAGCTCTAAGTTTGTTGTTCAAACTGCACAAGCCTCCTATATAAGGTGACTGTGTAATTTAGCACCCCATTACCTCAGCTTGAATTAAGTTGCCAGGGCAAAGAACGGGAATGTAGCCAGCCAAAACTGGCCACATAGCTCCATCATTGCTCCGAGGCCCCAAATGGACATTTCTGTGCATGTGTGGCAACTGGCCACCACGCCCATTTTGGTTTTCTTGGTAAGTTAAAGGGATTTTTAAATCTTGGGCAGCACTGCAGTGTGCTGGCAGATCTACTGCTGTGTATTCTTGAAATTGCCCCGAGGCAGCATCAATAGGCTTGAACTCCACCCATGGGTAAAACGTCTTAAAGGCGTATGCTGAATGTGCAACTATTGCAAAAGTAACTGACCCCCCTCCCATCGTAGACACACCAAGCTTTGAGATATTAAGCAACTGCTTTCCGGCAAATGACCCCTATCGCAATAGGTACCACCACAGGGAATGGATGTGACATTTGCAAAGTGTGAAGTGAGGGAGGGAGTATGTGAGGATAGTGAGGGTGAAGTTAAAACTAACTCCATGGTATGCTAAAGACAAACTTTAATGGGACTTCTAGGGGTCAGGATTCAGATGGTGTGGGCTATGGCAGAAAGATTCAACTTGTCATGGTCTCTAGATGGTCGACATGTTTCAGCCTAAATGTCCTCCGGGGAGGTGACGTGGCTTTCTTCAGGACCAAGTGATGTGTGAATAAAATGTGTAAAAGTGAACTGTGCCACAATACCAAATCTGGTAGGTAGGATAAAAGGATACAGCCAGCCAGTGGGTTAGTGAACCAGTGATAAGGATCTGCTGGTCGGCGTCGTCCCTGTAAAGAGACAGGTGTTTAAAACAGAAAGTATTTTACACATTCCACACGCACGCCTTAATTCACGTGCTACATATATATATTCTTAGTGTAAAATGTGGCTACGCAAGAAATACAAAATAACAAATTATATGATGCTTGCCCGTATTGTTGGGGGAGCTAATGGCAGCTCATCCTTGGCGCACACACTGGAGGTGGCTTCCAAACCCTATATTAGGAGGGGGCCAAAAAGGGTTGCTTGTGGTGTACAGTCGTACATATACATACAATACAGTTGACTATATATGCTTAAGGGTAGGGAGCAAATGTCTGTTCAGTGCTCTCATTGCAAAACAAATCAACGGACAACAGTACAGAAATACACTTAAAATGTCCCAAAGGACAGTGTGTTGATACCTTAATATAGGAAGGCAATACTGAATGTTTGAAGTCAATGGAAAAGCCTATGTTGTGGCAGTCCTGATGGAAAAGGGACACAAAATGAGAACAATAGAAAAGATTACACACACATAGCCTGGGAGTGCAGTCTGGCAATGAACAGATAGCCTAATGCGAAGCCCATGTGTCCCCATGCCTTTAACTCAGGTGGTATTGGGACTAGCCTGGACTAGAATAGGGACAGATCTACCAATAGGAAAACGGCAAAACTGCCCACATCCAATTATGAACAATGGGCCAGGTGCCCTATGGATGTGCTGATGGGATTAGCCTTCAGTGGATAAATTATCCCTACAGGAAGAGAAAAGGCCATGTTGACACATTCCCCTAAAAATCTTTTCTCAGAAAAAAATACGACCGGGTCCCCCGGTGAGGGAGAGTAACAGTTATTCCACATAAATAGAAAGGATAATATCCAATACTGGCCCGGACTGGTGTAACTACAGTTGACCCCAGAAAAGAGCGAACCACCCAAGTTATGGCGATCACTCGGGATTGATGAAACGGAGCTGGAATTGCAACGCACCCCGGCCTAACGGCTGTAATTCAGATAAATATACGAGCAACAAAGTGGAGCCTACCTCAAGGGCAGAGTGGTCCTGCCCAGTCTCTATGACCGGAACTAATATGTAATTAATTTAAACGGAATTTTTATTATTTGTGCTGCTGGTTGCTCCTAGGACGAAAAGAGACACCAAAATACTAGCGGTCTCTCAAAATTACTGAAGGGGCGGGGAAAATCCACACCCTCTCCACTAAACAAGGGGCCTTCTTTATGAAAAGTGACGCATCGCTGCGTGAAAACAGTGATGCGTCACTTTTCACTGCGCACTCCTTGCGACACCAATGATGCGTCATATTTAATGTATGACGCATCATGTCGCAAGGAGTTACAGATACGTCAGTATTTCTGACGTATCTGTAAGCGCAAAAGTGACGCATTGCTGGAGTGTGTCACAAAAGTGACGCAACTCCAGCAATGCGTCCTTTCACATGGGGAAAGCCCCATGTGAAAGGGCCTGCGTCAGTCTTACGCCTGCTGTGAGGCAGACGCAAGATTTTGACGCAACAGCGTCCTAAAAGTGACACAGTGAAATCTCATAGATTTCACTGCGTCACTATTACGAGGCTTTTTGCGGGGGAACGCCCCCTCTGCATACATTATACCTGACGCAGGTATAATGTGGCGCAGGGGTTTAAAAAGTGACGCATCTACCTGGATGCGTCACTTTTTAAATATGGCGCAACAAGGCGCATGTATTACGCCACCGATGCGTCACAAAAAGTGACGCATCAGCAGCGCAAAACTGACGCAAGGACTCATAAATGAGGCCCAAGGAGTCTAAGAAAGCCAAATGGTGTGATAATGCCTACCTCGGGGACATGTTGCTCCTGACAGGTTTGTGCGACCAGGACGGGAAAAGAGCTCAGTCCAGTACGCCCGATATAACGCATCTGGGTGAACCTAAGATCCGCCTTGGAGGATAGAAACTGACCAAAGAGGAAACTGACCAAGAGACCAAAGTCCAAAGAGGAATTCCTAGAAACCAAGAAAGGACTCCAAATCCGTCTTTTAACAAGCTGTAGGAGACAGCTTGGCAGCGATAAGTGCAAGATCACAAGTACTATTGGAATCGCCCAATAGAAATTGCACAACAAGGTATTAAAGAGGACTGGAAATGGATCTCCCAAACAAACACGTGGGTATATCATCCCGAATCTCCACATTGTTGGAGACAATGGACAAAGTTTAGGAATGTCTGACATAGATTATGTGCATCAAGGTGTGAGTCCCAGACGTGCGCTTATGACCATACAAGGTAAAAGGACATCAACTCAGACTACTATATTTTGGTTACATGTCTTTATGTGTTCTTAATAAACCTTGACATGGAGAAGAATAGACATTTGACCCAGACAAATGTTGCATTAAGTATTGTATCTATGTCATTAATCAAATGACTTGACGCTTTCAGGATCTTAAAAATATAAGGTCAGACGACATCTGCGTCCAAGGGCAGACATGACAATGATTCTGTGTAAATCAGGAAAGATGGTGACTGGGAAAAGTGGGAAGATGTCAACTTCCACTAGGATGGGTTAGGGCCTACATAAGACGGAGTCGGACCTTAGGGACTTTATGTCACTGCATTCTGCAGCACAATTATCAAGATGAAAAAGTCTTAGAGGATTGTTTTGGTGCAGGAATGAGTCCCTTCCTGCACAAAACAATCCTGCCTGCAACACATGCACCCTTGCACAATGGGCCAAGAGTGCCCGCGTTGGTGCTAGGCAGCAGATTGTGTAGGTAGAGAGCATGAATGTGTCATATATTGTTAAATATGGAGCATTCCAGCCCTCTCCCTTTCACATAGCACAGCATGTTGTCTTGTTGCGTTGCGTAAAATATTGACAAATCTGACCCTGAGTGTTTAAAAGTATTTTGCAAATCAGTGTTTTCTGTTGGTTTGGAGGGGCCATTATCCTTTGCCCCAGTATTCTAATAAAGAAAATCACATCAGGTATGATCTTGGCCAACAAAAATTGTTAAGATGAGAGCAGGTCCCCCCTCCAGCACTGACTGTATCAGTTGTGTTAACCTGCCTTCACAAACAAGGTGACTGTGAAAAGGGTCAAAAAACTAAGGCCAAGGTTAGGAGAGATGTAGTGGCAAGGCGTAAACAATAAAAAGAAAATGAATCTTAGACACTTTCGGGTACACTATTGTCCAATATGACGCCGCTGATGTCAAATAGGACTCCCACTTTGAAATGATGCCATGCTAGGAATTGTGTATTATTGATAAAAAAATCTGAAAATGTGATCCAAAAATAAGTGATGAAATAGCTTGTTGATCAAACACCATTAGCAGGATGCTAATGGTTGAACCAGGACTGGGTCACCACTGCCTCTCTGTATCTGGCACTAATACCAGTGAACTCATTTAGATTTTCTTTAGAAAAGTACTCTTTGTAATTCAAGAAGTGAACTTGCAGAACGCAGCATAGAGTATAAATAGAAAATGGCTGCAACAATGACAGGTGATAAATGGAAATACATTTTTTATTTTAAACATAAATATTGGTATCCTTCGGGCCACGGCCCGGTATGTACCATGCAAACTCAATAAAATATATATTTTTTAAAAACATAAATATTGGCAGACCCAAGAAAAAAAATGGGTGAAGGAGGAGCAATCCTCCCTACCCCACTCCAGACTGCCCTTCATAGAAAAAGATGAACATTTCTTTTTTTTTTTTTTTTTTTTTTTTTTTGAAAACCTTTATTTATAAAGAACACAATACACAGCGTCTGCCTACAACCCCTCGGGGCCGGCCGCTATGACATATGGTAAAAGGATAAAAAAGGATCCAATAAGGCAGAGCGTAGTTAAAGCAGTCTCTGAGCAATAAGCATTGTGTAGAACCTGGAACAATAGCACAAGGATAGGAAAAAGGTTTAATTTTATGGTTTTGTCGAGTACAATTTGAAAAACTGCGTAGAGAGTATAAGCTAATCTCTGACCAGGATAGCTATTATCTGTCAAGGAGCACCCGGAAGGAAGCTTGATAGAGGAAGGCACTAGGCAGAAAACAAGCGCTCACCATCAATGAACTAGGACCCTCCGCTATGTCGCATAAGGGTATAGTACAATAAACTCCCTAATAGGACAGAGCCCCGACCCCAAAAGAGCAAAGAAGAAGAAGAAGAGAAGAAAACAGAAGAAAAGAAGAAAAAAGGGCCATAGAAACAAAGAAAAACATAAAACACATCCCATCCCCCCACCCTGCATACCAGCGGAAGGCCACGGCCCACCCCCCCCCCCAATAGGCATGCCTGTCGCCCCTAGAGAACCCCCAAGTGGGAAAGAGAGTAGAGAGAGTGAGAAAAGACCATCCCAGTCTCCAACCCTCAGAAAAAGCGGGAGGAGGAAAGTTCAACATACTCCCGGTCTCCACCGGCCCCGTAAACATCTCCCACCCAAGGTATCATCAGCACGACATAGGTAGCAAGCAAATCAGCAGGTAGGGAGAGTCATCTCAAAATGCGCAAGTAATTCGGACTAAAAGCAGTCCCACCCCGGTCCCCGCCCGTCAATGCGTACATCTCAGTAAAGAAATCGCCCAGCCTTGACCCGATCCTGGGTGGCCCCACGTACCCATCCCCCATGAGGAGCCAAAAGCACCGGAGAAAGGAAGATGGCCGGCCCTAGTAAGAACAAAGAAGTAAAATGGCCGCACTCGATGATGAAGAAGTGCCCAGGGACAAAATGGCCGTTGCTAATCCAACTCAGGGTTAACACATAGTAGGAGCCGCATTTTAAACATAATAAGTCTGTGCATTGCAGATCACACCCAATCCCCGCAAGTCAAGAGGACAGTACCATAGAGAGACTGCCTAACCCTGGCCCGATCTCAGATGCCTCTCCGCAAACACCCCTCGATGACTGCCAGCCCCCTCTGAAGCGAAGAGACAAAATGGGCGCCAAGAGAAAGAGGGAGACCCACATAAACAAAGTAAACGGTACCAAAGGTCCAAAAGTTCGTCAGTGTCAGCCAGGAGGGCCTCCAAGTCGTCCTGCCGACACATGTCCAACAGATGGGAAAGCTGAGGCTTCAATGAAAGAGCCGTCGAGAGGGTCAGGAGTCGCTTAACCGGCAGTCTCGCCGCGGATAGCGGCAGCGAAGACAAAGTAGCAGTCCCCGGACGGGGAAACAAAGTATCACAGGCAAAGTAGGTAGACGGCCATCCACATGCGTCAAACCAATCGTTCCAGGTCTCATCGCCACCGATAAAAGCTGGTAACACAGTAGCGAACCTAGGCACCAACAAGGGAGTGTGTAGTTGTTGCTGGGAACAGTCCCTCCGCGTCTGTCCTGAATCGGAAATTATATCTTCTAGTTTTTGGCTGAGCCTGTGGGAGTCATGAACTAGCGCCGATCGCAGATCATCAAGGGCAGTTAGGATAACGCCATAGGACGGGGGAAGCTGCGGTCCCCCTGCATCTGGAGCACATGAGGGGATATTCGATGCGATTCCCAGCGCAAACATGGCGCCGCAGTCCCAGGGCGCGGGTGGGTGATCCTCTCCTCCCCGGGATTGAGCAGATATATCCATCATGTCGATAATCCGGTTGCAGAAACCTGGGGGAGGCGTCATGAAAGCAGCACCTGCCCCGTCCCCCGCTACCGTCAGCTGCAGCCAAGCACCACCAGCAAGGGGCCCCCGTCGGCTAAGACAAATAGGCAGGGCGAAAGGGCAAACCACCGATTCCGGGCAAGCTCCGCAGTGGAGTCGGAGCAGCACTCACCCAGCGCTGAACAAAGGGACCGTTCGTGCCGTGCGGTCTACCTTCCAGGCGTGAGATAGTTGTAGCATACTATAATCCAAGGCAATCCATGCGCAGCGATCTGCGAGACAGTAGTGAGCAGCTCCTCCCAGGCTCCGGGCAGCATGCAGGCAGGCCGGCCGTCACTGCTCCAGCGAGGTCCGGCAGCTAGCAGCGATGTATACCAGGGTCCAAGGCGTGGGAACGATCAGTAGGCTATCTCCGCTCTCCGGACGAGCAGGGACTCCGGAGGGACATCGGCGAAGTCAGCAAACATTCCCCGGTCGGATAGCCGAGAAAATGGAACAGGATGAAGACAGGATAGCGGTGCGGGGCTCACGGGCCGGCGGAGCTGGGAGCCTACACGTCTGCTCCGGTCGCCATCTTGGCTCCTCCCCTTCAAGATGAACATTTCTTAATGGAGATTTGCCATAAAGATCATAGTCAAGATCATGTCATCAGAAACTTGCATGGAACACACTGGACTTCTCTTCTTGAACAGTCTCAGTCACAGGGCAAGGCACACTCCTTCCCTCCCTCATTAGTCAGACAGGCTTCAAGGCACTAGGAAGACCCTTGTCTTCTCCAGAGGAGTGAAGCCTTCAGGTGATGTCCCTTTACCTTTGCCCTGGTCACACAGCAGTCCTTTGAGTATTCTAAGGAGCACTCCCTTCCTTCGTCATGAAGGACTTTCGAGTATATGTACAAAAAAAATTTCGGTCGGAAAAGGGCTGATTCGCAGAATTTACCTTTTTGCGCCCGCCAAACAGCAATTTCTAATGTACATAAACCAAATTGTGATTTGGTAACTTGCTAGCAAATAGCAATTTGGTTTCGCGTTTTGGTACTTGGAAGAGGCATATTTAGGGCGTCCCTTCCAAATACAGAATCGCAAAGGTATGTATGAATATTTTGCAGCTTGTTTTCCATTCTTGTTGGACAGGACATCAGGCTGCATGAATTTGGTGGGTTTTAAGTGCTTTGGGGCAGAAGATTACTCGTTGACATCCATTGCACCACTTTCACAGTGCGATGGACTAATATGGGCTGTCCACAGTACCGGTAAAAAAAAAATTTCAGGTTAAAACACTAGAATAAGTAGACCATGCAAATGGAATACCCAAGGATCCACAAATGGTTAAGTAGGTAGCGGTAGTATTTTAGCCCGGGCTGGGTTGGCACCGTAAAGAAATTCTTTCGTAAAGTCCGTCCCCACTTCTTCTTCTTGAATAACACAAGAGATCAAAACCAGACAGATATCGAGATGAATACGGGCCTCAAAAAGAAATCGACATTTACTCCCCTTCTCCAACAGGTACCCCCTATGGTTGGTGCCTTTGAGAAAGCTGTGGTCCACGAGATCAGTCCAAAAATGATATCTTCCAAAATCTGTCTAGGTCCGAGAAAATGGCGATAGATACATTGTCCAAAGATAAAAACATTACGATCAAACCCGCCGATAAGGGTGGTGCGATAGTCATCCTCAACACCACCACTTATCGAGCTGAATGCCTGAGACAATTAGGAAACACCAACTCCTATACATTACTTACCACAGACCCTACAATCAGGTTGACAACCGAGACTAAGAACTTAGTGGAAGAGGCAAGTGCTGAGGGCTGGATTACACCCCAGGAAGCCCAATTTCTGGTCACCACACATCCAGTGACCCCGTATTTTTATGCCTTGCCTAAAATTCATTAAAACAGCAAGGCCACCCCCCGGACGACCAATTATTTCAGGCATTGGGTTTCTTCTGGAACCCCTTTCGTCTTTTGTTGATTTTTTCTTGAGACCTTTGGTGCGGAATATGCCCACCTACCTTCAGGATACTAAAGACGTCCTTCGTCTGTTACCAGAAGTGGATTTCAACATCGGGACTGACATTCTTGTCAGTTTCGATGTTGAATCACTGTCTACTTGTATCCCGCAGGAGGAAACATTGCAGGCTGTCAGAGGTCTACTGGAAGCGCCAGCCCATGAGAGTATAACACCCATTCAATTTATCATGGAGCTGGCTAGGTTAGCCATGACAAAAAATTCTTTCAATTTGAAGACTCTCTATATCTCCAGATATCAGGTACCTCAATGGGGAGCATTTTTGCCCCGAGTTTGGCCAATTTATATGTCCACTTGTTTGAGACACAGTATGTACTCGGCCACAACAACCCGTATTTCCATCAAATGGTGTTGTGGAAGAGATACATTGACGACGTCTTAGTAGTATGGCGTGGGGACATTGCTTCCATACTTGCTTTTCAAAATTGGTTGAACACCCAGACCAATTTCTCAGATTTACGGTGGAATACAGTAAGACAGAGCTTTCCTTCCTAGACCTTCTCATTTTCCCCAAAGACGGCCACCTAGCAAGTAAACTGTATCGGAAGCCTATGTTTAGGAATTCCTTGCTCCGGTTTGACAGCTACCACCCACGCTCCCTAAGAGAAAATTTGCCATTCGAACAATTTTTAAGGGTCCGTAGAAATTGTTCGGAAAAAATTGATTTTGATGCTCAGTCTAGAGACCTATCCATAAAACTAAGGAAACGACTATATCCTGGTGCCTTGGTTAGAAGAGCACGCAAGAGGGCCTCTAACAACCATCGAGATGCTTTACTAGCTCCACCGGTTGTCAAACCTCCCCTGGAGAAGCTGACCTTTGTCACCACTTTTAGTACAGCTTCTACACAGGTACAGAAAATAATTCGAAAGAACTGGCGCTAAGCATGAGCGAATTTTGCGAATCTGGCGTTCGCGAATTTTGCGAATTTGCGAACTCGCAATCCGCAAAATCCGCGAATTCTCGGATTTTTTTTGTGTGTTCGCAAGGATTTCTGCCAGTTCGCGAGGGTTTTGTACCAGTTCGCAATTGGGAACTTACATGTCGGCTCGCAACGGTCGCGATTATGTTGTTTCTACGTCTGGTTCATCATCACAGGTTCCCAGCACCCTCTGTTTCACCCCTGCCACCCTCTGTTTCACCCATGCCACCCTCTGGTTCATCATCACTGTAGATTATGGGGGGGAAAAGCAAGCACACCTGCCCTGCTTCAACTGACATGAATTAATTTGGGGTTGATTTATTAATGTGTCACTGTTTTGAAATTCCAGTCTGGCACCTGCTTCCTTATCTGTAATTTGCTTTCTGTTGCAGTGCAATTTGTTTTCCAGGACCTTTGTGGCCTACTTGTAGCTATTCTATGAGGCTGCTGTGAGGGTCAGAGCAGGGTCATACAATTGTTGCAACTAGCAACTGAACTCTGGAGGGGCCCCAGTCAGGAAGCACTACAGGGAATGGTTACTAATGATGAGTTTGAACTTTTGAACCTGCTGAATGCTTTCACTTTTGCAAAACTCGTTTTTCTGCAGAACAGCATTACAGCAACTGTAATGCCCCAAACAAGCTTACTTGTGAAAGTTGATTTATCATCCAAAAGTGATCCAAAGAAAGTCAAAAGGCCTCAAATCCAAAAAAGTGCAGGCAAATGTCAACCTGAGGAGTTATTCTGATAAAAATCATAATTTTCAGAAGGTCTATGCTGCTTGCTAGTGGATTTCTTGTGCAGAATTGCAATTTTTGTAATTTCGCGAGTGCGAGATTGTTGCACCTACATGTTCGCAATTGCGAACTTACACCGCACGCCGCAAAATTGTATCACCAAGAAAAAAAAATCTGCTGCGTGCGGATTTTCGGTAAATTCGCAAGCGTTCGCAGATTGCGAATTTACCGAAAATCCGCAAAATTCGCGAGCGGAACGGATTTTCGGCCCATGCTTAACTGGCGCATTCTAAACACCACCGGCGTGAAAATTCCACCTCCGCTTTTTTCCTTCAAAAGAAGTCCCAATTTACGAGACGACCTAGTACATACTAGACCCCGGTCAGCTCCACAAGAACTTGCCACTACTCTGTGGAACCTTTCGCCTGTTCAAGGCCACCACAGGATTCATGTAGGAATCGCAAAATAAATTGCGATTCCTACACATTCCTTATTTGCGATTAGCAAATTGCTAATCGCAAATAAGGAATAACTCCCCATTCATTCCTATGGGCCTGAAGGCCCATAGGAATGAATGGGGAGAATTCCTTATTTGCGATTAGCAATTAGCTAATCGCAAATAAGATAGCGATTTCAAGGGTGCCAGGGGTGTCCAAAGGACACCCTGTAGCACCCCTGAAATGCAAATTTACACTGGTGTTGCGCACACACATGTCCAAAGGACATGTGTGTGTGTGTGTAACATACACCTTCGAAAAATGCACAAAAGTGCATTTTTCTCAGTTTTCGCTATTTACCACGAAGTCTGACTTCGCGGTAAATAGCGCCAAAAAATAGCGAATTCGCTATTTTATAATGGTTCATGAATAGCATTCAAGGAATCTCAAATTGAGATTCCTTAAATGCGATCGCAATTTGAGAATTCGCATTTTTTTGAGATTTCTCAAATTGCGAGTTCATGAACCCATTGATGAATTTCAAAACCCATTTTTGCGGGTGCAAACGGCCGAATTCTGCGATTCGCACCGTTTGCGCCTGCAAAAATGCTTCATGAATCTAGATGTATGCCTTTTTGGAATCTGGATATTTTCGGATTGGACATTGTTTTTGAATCGCAGGTAGATTTAAGTAGTAACAACCACTTATGTATCAGGAATATGAAAGGTAATGAAAGTCGCTGGCTTAAGAACAACATGACTCAATGTCCTGCACAGTTATGCAATCTTTCCACACTGCAAATTCTTGTTTGACATACCATATGTGAAAGGCGAGAAGGGTGTTCAGCTAATGCCCATTGAATTATTGGCCTCTCAGTTGTGACTGCAAACTAGTGTTGACACCACCTTTCATATCAGCTCTTCACACACAACACTACGGCATCCTTCAGGGGTTCATTAGATCCCTTCTGTTATTAAACATCTACCAAGCCCCCTTACCAAACCTCATTAAATCATTCAACCTCACCTGTTACAACTATGCAAATGACTCCCAAATCATTTTTAAAATAGATGGTCTGGACGACCTCTACAATTTAAAACTTGATGACTTCTTTCGGACAACAAACACATGGAGGATGAATAACCATCTAAAGCTTATGACCTACGGACAATGGCAAACCTACCGCCGAATGATCTAAGGAACATGAGACCCCTCCAACAATATCAAGAGTACTAAGAAAGTTAGGGGTAACTATAGTTTCAGACCTATACTTGACTAGCAGCCCGTCCCGACGTTGTCCGGGTAGGAATTGCTGCCGGCCAGTAGTATATTGTGTTGTAGGATTTCCTTTTGATAGCATTTCTTATCTGTGTCAGTACTGTGAAACGCTCCGATTCACAGTGAACTGCTGATGCACTTAAGAGTGCGCGTTCAGTAGTGTGTGAACTCGAGTTTCCCTACTTTATTTTTCCTTGCAATATTATATAGCGCAAACTCGACAACATGACATGAGCACAATTTACATTACAGAAGAACACATTAATTTGTGGTAGGCACGGGAAGACATAGCGATTTGCCTGGAATCACAGCATGTTGAGCTGATGCCGAGATTCGAACGTAGCTCCCCAGCTCTAAAGTTCGCAATTCTAGAACTTGTGGCAGGAGGTGTGTCTAAAAGTGTATGTCGGTGCTGGCCATCAATGAGAGAGACCTGTGCATTTTTCAAATCGGTGGTGAAAAAATATGAGTATGTTGCTGGAGATGTGGGCCGCCGTGCCACCAATGTACTTACCGGGGGAGGGTAAACACCCATTATTCCGCAACTTTCTTTCCGTATACCCTCACTCCACATACTTTCATTACGAAAGTAACATGACTCCGCAATGGCATTATAACACATGGCATTACATTTTATATGCTTTTACCACGAATACATTTACAACGAAATTCGTTGTAAATGCATGAATGGTAAAAGCATGTTTTTTTAAATGTTTAGATAAGGTAAGTATGGGTATAGGGGTATATGTTTTGGGGTACTGAGGTATATGTTTTGGGGTGTTTGGGTATTTTAATGGTACAGATATAGTTTGGGGTTATGGGGTAAAGGGGTAGTTTTAGGGTTTAGGGATAGGTATGGGTTATGGGGTACAGGGGTATTTTTAGGGGTCAGGGCTAGGTTTGGGTTTTGGGGTGTAGGGGTATTTTTAGGGTTCGGGGGTATGTTTGGGTTTTGGGGTACAGGGGTATTAAGGGTTCAGGGCTAGGTTTGGGTTTTGGGGTAGGTTTGGGTTTTGGGGTACAGGGGTATGTTAAGGGCTAGCTTTGGGTTTTGGGGTACAGGGGTATTTTTAGGGTTTAGGGGAAGGTTTGGGTTTTGGGGTAAAGGGGTATGTTAAGGGTTCAGGGCTAGATTTGGGTTTTGGGGTACAGGGGTATTTTAGGGTTCAGGGGTAGGTTTGGGTTTTGGGGTACAGGGTTATCTTTAGGGTACAGGGCATGGTTCGGGGGTACAGCGGTATTTTTAGGGTTCAGGGGTAGGTTTGGGCTTTGAGATACAGGGGTATTTATAGGATTTAGGGCTAGGTTTGGTTTTTGGGGTACAGGGGTATTTTAGGGTTTAGGGATAGGTTTGGGTTTTGGGGTACAGGGTATATTTATAGGGTTAAGATGGGTTAGTGTTTAAGGGTGTTGGGGTATTTCAAGGAGTAAGGGTGGGTTATGATTATGGGGTGCAGGGGTATTTAAAGGGAGCAGGGTGGGATTAGCACACAATATGAGACATGGCATGAAGGGCGGAACGTACCACATGCCCCCAGCACACGCCCACAGCACAACGCAGACACGCCCACAAGGGACTACTTTGCTGGCACGGTTCTTTTACCTTTTAAATGTATATGGTGGGCGTCTGCATAGCCTATGTCCTCCTGCTGCAACCGCCCTTTCCATCGCTGTATTGGATGTTGTGATTGGTGCTGTGGTTCCTGAGATTACCCGCCTCAAAGGTTTGGGCTCTCTCTTTATTATATTAGTATGGAATCCACACCTCAATAACGTCACAAAGAGCGCCTTCTACACAATGAAAACACTACATAGCATCTTTTCATACCTTGGATACCAACACAAGCTGCAAGCCGTCCTCACTCTCATAATCTCCAAGTTGACTATGTGAACAATCTATACCTTGTCACACCTGCATTTATCATACGCAAAATACTACTCGCCCAAAATGTTGCTGCAAGACTTCTTCTCTGCCTTCAACCAAGAGAACAAATGACTCCAGTCTTGAAATCGCTCCACTGGCTACCTATAGATAGAAGAGCAATGCTCAAAGCACCTCGCATTGTCCACAGACCCTTCCAAGGAAAAGGGCCGCTATGCCTGCAAGCTAAATTTAAGCAATACAAACAAAACAGGGCCTGCACTCCTGGCTTGCACCACTTATCATCATAACACCTTACTATAAGAAATACGTAGGAGGGACTGCTTTTCAGTACAGGCCGCCAAGTTCTGGAACTCACTACCAACCAGCATTTGAAGAATCCAGGAGCACATACACTTCAGAAGACAGTTGAAAACAGGGCTATTTCCACAACAGCTACACCGCCCTCATCCCAACAACAGAACCTGGAAAGGCATTTGAACCCTCAAATACAGAGATGATTGGAAACAACCCAACCAGAAAACTACTTTCGATATAAGCAGGTAAGCTTAGAAGGGCTGACCTATGTTTCGCCCTGGAATTACATAGTTACGTAATTTCATATATAGCATTTATGTCCCACACTAACACCATAACACTCAGCGGTCAGCAGCCAACTGTAACTGATGCCTCTTACATTCATGTAAGATTTATTTGATACCATGGTTGTCCATCACCAGTACTGTGCAACCAATAAACCATGCATCACCAAATGAACAGGCATGGAATAATTGGAGAGATCTGTCACACACTGCTGGGCAATCAGAGGACTTTAGTCTAGTCCACCAGTGCAGGTCCCAAATTAATATATACTATACCAGCTTCTTTACTACATCTCACAATGACACTCACATTTGGGACGATAGTAACATTGCCCACCCCAGCTGATCCCCCCATTTTTCTATCCTTCCAGCCATGCCACCTCAGGCCCACAACTAGACATAAACTTTCGAATTAGACAACCCAGTGAAGTCACCAGCTAGGTAGACTAGAATCATAAGAAATAACTTAAAGTAACCTGCAAAGCAGTTCAAAACTAGCAGCAAACTGAAAACAATATCTGTGTCTCTCATACCTCGTCCTCCACCATATGGGTATGCGGTGCATCCCATAACACGATAACCACACCTTGCTGGTCATCACGCAAGACAGGGCCCACATAGGATCAGAAAACAAAGAGAACATCCTTCCACCCACACACCCTATATGGCGTAGCTTGCTGCCCATGTAGTTAAGCGCTTCAGTGCCAACCTAGAGATGGGAAAGCGCTGTGCAATACAACATAATACAATATTGATCATGTGCGCATTACGAACATTTGTTTTTAGCATATTAAAATCTTTGTTTCCATCACACTTCAGAAAAACAAAACAAAATGTGCTTCCTTTGTCCTTTCATAACTGCTGATCAATTTTAAAATATGTGTACAGTTCATTTACAAGTGTTTAAATTGTGTTGTGTATAAGAAAATAATTGACATCCTACATCTGTATTTAAAACCCGCTGTACCCCAGTGACACCAACACATAGTTCACTTTACAAAATGCTCTCACTTTGGAGGTAGAGAAAATAAAAGTGAACATCTCTGTGTTAAAAGAATAAGCAGCAATTTTTAGCAGAAGACATAACCTGATATTTGGCCTCTGTCTTTAAACTGCACAGCAAATGAGACCCTCAGCTTCTGAAATGCAAGGTGGATATTTTGAAGTAGAAGAAACAGATGGAAATTCACTCGCTCCACCCCAGTGAGTCTGTGCTCCTCAAGGACCAACGGAGAATATACTTTAAAAGAAGCCCCTGACATTTTTGAAGCATTAACTTTGTAGCCTCTGACTCTCTAGCTGAGCTCTCACAGTTTCAGATGTGTGCTGCTGTAAACAGGAAAGGCAATGTCTTGTGGGCTTATCTAGAGTGTGGACGAGGTGGCAGCAGAGACAATGGCTGAAGAGGGCTGACCCATTGCCTCTGGTTTGAACTGATTCATAATGTTATTGACAATGTCACAAGCCAATGCCTGAAGGAGGATGAGCCAGAGCCCACTATATGTATATTGTATATGATATTTTCGTAGAAAATAAGTCTTCGCCGACATCGAGCTAAAATGCAGGATTCTAGTCCTTCCCTTTTTGAATTAATAATCTTTAGCCTCAAACTCTACCGTTCAATGCGAGGAAGCATCTTGAACTTTCCAAAAGTCAAGTGGATATAAGGGATTGATGTTAACTCACATCTGTAAATGCATTCCCATTTTCAAATAAATATAATAATTCACACATTCATACAGCTGCTCGTTTTTTTGTATTTTGCTTGTATTTCTATCCAGCCGCACATGCATTAACCCATCTGGGTGCTTCAGGGTTAGGTCATGTGCTGGAAAGTAGGGGATCCCACCGGATCCCTGCTCTGGCAGCTATTCTGGGCTGGATCTCAGGAAAACTTGCTAAATTTGCCCTCCTGGGAGTTTCTGACATCAGGACACATTTCAGCAGCGCCTGCATGGGGCCTGCATTCCGGTCGGAGCCCCAACATGCAGACAGGGAGAGGACTTTCTTATTTAAACTTCCAAATGTGCCCCAACAAAGGCCTAATTTAAAGAGCCATCAGCCCTTCTTTTATCCAGATATCACCTTGGTGGGGAGCCGTCTGACACCGAACACCTAGATGCCAATGCAATGGATAAACACAAACACTACACAAGTGCTTAAGAGGAACTATGATTTGGAGGCAGGCTTTTACCTTTGTTCAACTCCCTCTGTAGGAGAGGTGCATCCACTGCAAGAACGCAAGATGTATCTGTCTGTATGAGCAAGTACATAAATATTCATGTAAATGGCATTGTTTACTTCTTTTATAGCATGCACCCGTATCCCAGTGTAGGGTTTCAGAGCGCTTTACATCACCCACAGAGGCCCAAGAAATCATACAAGTGCGTAAATCAATGTTACATAGGACATTGAGGGTTATAAGGCGTAGGACTCGGAAGAACCACAGACTACTTCTAGCTTTCAAAGGTTTATTATAAAGTCAATATAAGTTGCAAGTACAGGCATCTCAAAATGAGATTCACAAGATATACGGGCCCAACTACATACATGTGCTCTCTGAAAACCCTCAGACGAGCAAAGAAAACTACAAGTACCAATTCTAAAAATAATAGGGCTACCAGCATGGACACGTATTGAGATCTCTCTGACATTTACAGCAGGAGGGAAAATACAGGTTAGGCTGTCCCTACCCTGATCTGGATGGTATCCCTACTTAACAAGCTCTCATCCTACCAAAAGGTGTTAGTTGTGAACGACTTCCTAAGAAGATCACCCACTCTTAATCTCTAAGTGGAAACCTATATTCACCAGTCATGACCCCTCTCTGCCTACCCATCCGCTCTCTGAAGGGTCCTCAGGCATCTGCTCTGCCTCCACCCAGGGGTGCTGTCCCTAATACAAAACAATAACATCCTGAGACGCCCCTTGAGAGACGCCCCTTCACGTGATGTTTTCTTCTGGCTTTTTCCATGATCTTCCTCGTTGGGGCCTCGTGCGTTAGAGTTGACCTTGCTTCTCAGACTCGTCTCCGGCCCGCTGATACACCCCAACATTCTTGAACCCTCCTACGTGTCTGCGTCGAACTCCTGAACAGTTCTCTATTCATCTCATTATTAATTTGGACCCCCTCACATTTGCAGACAGACATCCGTAGCTGGATCCCCATTCCCATAGACTTCTAACAGAAGTTTGCAACAATTTCTAGACACAAGTCGGCCTGTGCCTTTACGTGCAGAGTAGAACCTTTAGGCCTACAATCCTTCTCGCAGCAGTTAACTAAAATAACATGTTAGCATAATTTCTGAATTAATAAAAAGGAACTCACATCTATGGAATATAAATCTAACGAACAAACAACATTAGTTATAACATTTGTGCCGTCCATGTAAATGAAAGATATACCATTCTAACTCTTTCAGACATGGCCATGTGGCCTGTTCCCTTCTGTGCTTTGCAGCACGACATTTTCCCATTAGCAGCTACATTTATCATGGACCTTGGTTAATCACGTCTAATAAGGTTATACATTTCATACTTGTTTCTACACTAGTTCCACTTCTATATGTATATTCTCTACGTTGGCTACACAGTTCAGATATAGGTGAATATAATATTCGCACTCATGGCATTTCTCCTCATGACTTGTGCGTACTACATGTAATTCGGATATACTCATATATTTTACTCAGTTTACGCTCTCTCAGTTCCCCCCTTTGATGACCTCTCGGGGTCATCACCAACACTTAAACTGAAGTAATTGCTAGTGCTCCTCGTTTCTGCGTTTCTAGAGCCCTCAAGCTCCTGTACTGATTGTCTTGTATAGCAGCCAATCTCTGTAGCTGCTCTCTTCTGGATCTTTCCAACTCATTTGATCTATACCATTGATACAACCTCACCAATCCCCACAACATGATCACGCAGATCACTATTATGATGATAGGTTTCAGTATGTACCAAACAAAGCTCCTTCCTATGTTGGCGAACCAACCTCCAACTTCACCCATTCCATGACCCACTTTTTCCCAAACATTTTCTTTTGATAGGTCTTCGATCTCCTTGTGAATATTAGTTATATTCATAATGACCTTTTCCAGAGGCTTTGAATTGTCTGGAATGTAAGTGCAACATTCCTGGACCTTCAAAGCCTTACAGACTCCGCCCTCTTTTGCTAACAGGACGTCTAATGCAAGACGGTTCTGAAGCACCATGGCCCTTATCGATTGCATCTCACCTTCCACCAACATTAAGGACCTAGCAGTGCTAGCAGACAACCTGTCCACGACTGTAGCCAGTCGTCTAATTTTGACATCATTGAGAATCAGTCCTAAAAGAGGAAAAACAGCTCCAAATACATCTCCGACCATTTCTGCATCTCTTAGATCTCTTCTCCCCCTCACTGAGGCTTTGCCCTCGATGATCTCTAAGTCTTGGGCATGGTATATTTTGGGGAAGATGATTGCCAGATAACATGATCCATACCAGTTGTCAGGCAATCTCACGTAGGCATTTCTTCCACACACAAAGTATACATTTGGAATCACTTGCATTCCCTTCAAGAAATCTTTAGTATAATATTCTATATTGAAAGCATGTTCACAACTGACTTCTCCTACGTATACATTTTCGTAATACGTTTTGGCTCTGTGAAGACATAATTTCCCTCTTTGCGTTTTATCTAAAGCTATTGGACCGCTACTACCTTTTCTCTTGTGTGTCTTCTCTTCTTCGGTCCAATCTGTTTTCCCCTGTCCTGATTTCTTCAGGATCTTTTGCCTTCTATACCGATCATCCACCTGCCCTATAAACTTCTTCTCGACTTCCGACACCTTGCATGTCAGATTATTTCTACGGGCATGTGAAGTATCTAAGGTAATCCAAGGAATGAAGAACTTGGCCAATCTGTCTTCACTCTTCCAGTAGTCCCATTTGTTCATCTGTTTGTAATTTGGGACTTCTGGTAACACAGAATCGTAATTGGAGAAATAGTATTCAAAACTATCTCTCCCATAAAATATACTAAGCAATAGGCTACATGTAATGCCATATGTCAGCGGGAGGTGATGATATCTAATGCCTTCATCTACAGACGCCGGCAACTGCATGTAGACATAACAGTCCTTAACCTCCATGGCATCCACGTATTCATACAGAAGTTTAGCATAAGCGTTTGACCTATAGTCGCCTTGGGACTCATCTATGTGTAACCTACGGGCTTCTGCTGCTAATAACGCTTTCTCCTGTACATTTTCTCCCTTCTTACTAGCAACAGTGGGTTTCGGTGTCACTACAGCCTTGTCATCAGTTACTTTTGCCTCACTCTCATGTCCCATAACATAAGATACAGTTACAACTAAGGCTATAAGGAAAATCACTCCTACTATTAGTGTGCCTATTATACATTTGGCTTTTCTGTTTGGGGTGCCGGTCTCCATTTCTTCAGATGGTACTATTCTTTTCTTTTCTGTAACACAAAGTTATTTTCTTTCTGCTCCTTTACAGTCTCTTTTAATCTTCCAGTCTTTAGAACCACCTGTGGGAACTGGCACTCCTCTTTTGCAAAGTTTTTTTAAGCTTTTTACACAGACATCCCTAACCCTTCTCCGTCAACTTATAGGGAAGTCCCTACAATTCTCTGCTTCCTGGGCGCTAGGTAATCTTCTTTCTCTTCTCGCTTATTTACAAAGTCTTTTAAGCATCCACTATAAGGCCTGGGCCTGCGGCTTGAATGCATAGTTCAATATTTCCAAGCGAAGGATATTCTCCTCATGGTCTGTTACCTTGTTTCCAAAGTCGGGGAATTGCAGTTCAGTGAAAAACATGTGCTTTAACTTGCTTAAGCGGGGAGGGCTGGGGAGTGTGAAAGTTAGTGTCCCTTCTGCTTCGACTTCGGGCACTAACAGCTTTACTTCCACCTTGATGATAGGTTCAGAGCAGGACACCAGCACCGCCCTGATCCTCCCTGTCGCTCGTTCCCAAGACATCTGTCTCCAGATATGTCCACTCAGGGGTGGCGTATCTTCTGTTTGGCACACGTATTCTCCTTGATCTTCTTGGATCTGGTGCTGCAGCGCCCTGAGCACCTTCTTCTTGATCTGAGTCTTCCGATATTGGAGCAAGGGTTCTCTCTGGCGTTGACCTCAGGCTTGTACTCCTTCTTGGCGGCCAACTGGCTTCTCCACGCCTTACCCTTCTGCTCCTTCTCCTTCGGCTTGACTCACGTTCTCTGTCGGCTGGGTCGGAGTCCGACTCGTCCTCCCAGCTACTTCCTCCTTCTGTAGCGTCGTCCGTTTCACTGTTGTACTGACCGTCCTCAGCCTGGTCAGACACACTTCCAGCTTCTTCTTGCACCTCTACAGCTTGGCTGGCCCCCTCTGTGGCTTCTCTGTCCGCTTCCAGACTTTCATCCGAGAGAGGAGCTGTTTCTTCCAGAGGTGCTGGAACCCTCCGCGTATGCGACGCGTGGATCCAGTTGGGCAGACTTCCCACTTTTACTGCTGTGTTCGTGATCAGGATGACCTGGTAGGGCCCTCGCCAACGAACATCTAGGCAGCTTCTTCTCACGTGTTTTTTCACCAGGACCCAGTCCCCAGGATACAGGTCATGACACGGGCCCTGGCACGATGGAACCTCGGCAGCCTGCACCTGAAGGGACACAGAATGAATGGCGTCAGACAGCCCCTTACAATAGTCCAGGATCATATCATCTGTGATGTTTAACAGTGCAGCCGTCGGCACAGACGGCAATCGCATTGCTCTCCCCATTAACACCTCATGCGGTGATAATCCTGTTCTCCTGTCTGGGGTACTACGAATGCTCATAAGGACTAATGGCAGAGCATCAGGCCAACTCAGGGACGTTGATGAGCACATCTTGGCAATCCTGGATTTTATAGTACAGTTCATTTGCTCCACAATTCCTGAAGCTTCTGGTCGATAGCTGCAGTGCAACTTCTGGTCAATGTTTAGAGCCGCACAAATCATCTTTACAAGCTCGCTGTTAAAATGCGTTCCCCTATCTGATTCCAAAGAGGCCGGCACCCCGAACCTCGGAATGAGCTCTCTAAGCAATAGTTTGGCTACTGTGAGGGTGTCGCACCTGCGTGTAGGGTATGCCTCGACCCATCGGGAAAATATGCAAACAACCACCAGGACATAACGAAGGCGGTTGCATCTTGGCATTTCTATGAAATCTATTTGCATCCTATTGAATGGCCCTCCTGACCTCCCTATGTGGCTTAGAGCAACTGGTGTTCTCTTCCCTATGTTCAGCTGCTGACAGGTCACACAGCGCTGGCACACTGATTCGGCTGCTACTCTAAATTTCGGGTTATACCAGGTCTGCCTGAATACTCTCAGCATAGCATCCCTTCCTAAATGAGCCGGACCATGAATCAGCCTGGCCATTGGGCTCACCATCTCATTGGGTAATACTGCTCTTCCATCTGCTGACACCCAGAAGTGGGCCTCACCTAGCACACATCCTGCAGTTTTCCATGTTTGCTTTTCAAAGTCTGGTGCATTTTCTTGCATACCCCTTAAATCGTCCCAGGAATCAACAGTTTCCAAAACCATAGCTAATTCAGTTCTGACATGTATTCCACCCACTTCCACCTCCGTGAAAGAGTACCCTTGTTCTGCGCAGTACCTTGCGACTTCGTCGGCATATCTATTGCCTTGTGACACGAAGTCCATATTTTTGGTATGCGCGGTACATTTTACAACAGCGATGGATGCTGGACATTGCAAAGCTTCTAACAGCAAACGAACAAACTCTCCATTACGAATAGGAGAGCCTGAAGAAGTCATGTAACCTCTTTGAGACCACAACTGCCCGTAATCATGAACTACCCCGTAACCGTATTGGCTATCGGTGTATATGGTGACTCGAATTTGTTTGCTTGCCAGGCAGGCACGCGTTAATGCAACAATTTCAGCTACCTGAGCGGAGTGTACTCCTTCCAGGCATCCGGCTTCCACAACTCCCATTATTGTACATACAGCGTAAGCTGCCCTCAATTGCCCAACATCATCTCTTACACATGAGCCATCGACAAAGAAAACTTCATCGGGGTCAGTCAGTGGCTCATCAACGATGTCGGGTCTCGGTTTGGTGCATAGTTCAGTCACATCAAGGCAGTCGTGGTCTGTACATATGTCGTCATCAATATCATTTGGAAGTGGCATCAGGGTAGCGGGGTTCAAGACAGAGCATCTCTTGAGGGTCACGTTCTCTGCAGCAAGAATGACTTGTTCATAGCGCGTGAGCCTGCTATTGGTCAGATGCTGTGTCTTGGTCCTGGTCATCAATAGTTCTACAGAATGGGGCACATACACTTCTAACGGGTGCCCCATCACAATGTTCTCACACCTTTCAATACTGACACCTGTTGCGGCAACGGATTTGAGACATCCGGGCAACGCTGCGGCTACTGGATCTAAAGTAGCTGAGAAATAGGCAACTGGTCTACGGGCATTCCCATGGATTTGGACTAACACAGCCAAAGCACAACCTTCTCTCTCACAACAGTAGAGCAAGAATGTTTTATTGTAATCAGGCATTCCCAGAGCAGGAGCACGACACAGGTCCTCTCTCAGCTGCAGGAACGCCATCAAACAGTCCTTGTCCCATGGTACCGGATCACTCACCTCCTTGTGCGTCAGTTTTTGCAGTGGTTTTGCTTTCAGTGAAAAGTTGGCTATCCACTGTCGGCAATACCCCACCATCCCTAGGAACATTCTGACCTCTCTCTGCGTTTTAGGCGCATTCATTTTCATGATCGCCTCTATCCTGTCTGGTGACACCTTTCGTTTGCCTTTCTCAATTCTGTGTCCCAAGTACTGCACTTCTGTCAGGCAATACTGCAATTTCCCCGGGGACACCTTATGGCCATTCGTAGCTAAGTGATTTAACAAGGCAATGGAGTCTTCCCTGCAAGCTTCCTCTGTGTCTGACACCACAAGCAGGTCGTCTATGTACTGGACCAGAACTGACTTCTGGGGCAGCACTAGACTTTCAAGATTTTTCTTCAACAGCTGGTTAAAGATCGATGGGCTTTCTGTATACCCCTGGGGGATACGACACCATGTTAATACGCGATCTTCCAGCTTAAATGCGAAAAGAAAATGGCTCTCCTCGTCCAAAGGGATCGAGAAGAAAGCCTGGCACAGGTCTATCACCGTAAACCACTCAGCTTGGAACGGTATCTGAAACAGTATCACTGATGGATTCGGTACCACTGGACAACATGAAACGACTATGTTATTAATCTTTCGAAGGTCCTGCACTATTCTGAACTTTCCATTCGGTTTCTGCAAACCCATAATCGGGGAGTTACATGGACTACCCACGATTTCCTTCAGTATTCCCTGCTTGTTCATGGACTCGATCACGGGCTTTATACCGGCAATCGTTTCTGGAGTCAATTTATACTGGGGTGTTCTTGGAAACTCAGCATGCGGTTTTACTACTATCTTAACTGGTTCTACTCCCTTGACTAGCCCAATTTCTTCCCCAGTGAAATCCCACACTTCCGGGGCCACGGTCTCCCTTAGGTCCCATGGAAGCTCATCCACTGTCAAGGTGGGATACAGTTCCACACATATTCTCGAGTTTGCGACTTTGAAATCTGCGTCATCGTCATTGGTCAATACCTCCACTCCCTGAGGTGTGCAGTATATTGTACAATTTAACTTACACAGAAGGTCTCTTCCCAGCAGACATACAGGACTAGAATCGCAAACCACAAACTGATGCTCATCACTGTATTTCCCTATTTTCACCTGTACTGGTTCTGTCAATTGGCTGTTTATTCTCCTGTTTGCGACCCCCACCACTTGTATCATCTCTCCAGACATGGGCAAGCCTGGGACTGCAGCTGATCTGATCGTGGATCTAGTGGCTCCTGTGTCCACTAGGAATGTTGTGGGGCACCCGCCACTTCTGCCTCTACATAGGGTCCCCTTTGATCCACTTCTAGGGCTGCCCCGAGGGTACAGTCCTCCCTTTCCACTCGTTGTCCAGTCAGTGGATCAACGTAATAGCATTCCTCTCCTCCTACAAACAGGGGCATCTGTCTATATGTCTTACCCATAGTCCCTACTCTGGGTGGCTGAGGGAACTGGGCTCGTGGAGGTGGAGTCCCCCCTTTGAGCACCTTTCCCTGGTATGGCGTTGCCCCTCTCGCAGGCGTACTCTGGACCTCTTCCTCCTCTACCTCCTGTTCTCCAATTTCTACGTTGTAGGGACACTCGCGTTTCCAATGCCCCACCTCGTTACACTGGTGGCACCTAGTCGTTTTCTTCAAGGCAGCTATGTCTATTCTGGGTTTAAAGGTGGAGTTCTCTTCATTGCCCTTGTTCTGGCTATACTGTTTCTTACCCCCAGTTCCTGTTCCTTGTTGCTGTTGCCCCCCTTTTGCTGACTGCATCTGTACCACCATCAATTTTTCCTTTAGCTTCTTTGCTTTAGAATCTATCTCATCACAACAGTACCTAGCATACCTCAGGATTTCATCCAAAGGTTTGTTTTGCCAACAAATCAAGTGTTGCTGAATCATTAGGCTAATGTCTGGTCTTAGACCCAAAACAAATTTAGACACAAACTGCCCTATGTCTTTAGGATCCATTACGTCCAACCCGCTGTACTGCTTAAATGCTTTCAGCAATCTCTCATAATATTCATGAACTGTCTCTTTGGGTTCTTGTCTAGTTCGATCTATTTTGACCCAATCTATGTCCTGCATTGGCACCATATCTTTCAGCCAAGTCATCACTCTCTCATATTTGGCCATTACTGTCTCGGACGGTCCATTAGTCCGTGTATCTCTCTCTGGTTCCGATGTGGGCCACTCAGCACTAACTTTGCATGCTGTCCACAAGTCTCCTGGTACCACTATATCGAACAGAGTGTTCAGATCTATCCATAGGACTTTAGAGATTTTTACAAACCTCTCCACTTGCTTGTACCACTCGACCGGGTTCTCCCTCAATTTAGGGAAGGAGTTGGTAAAAGCCGCTAAGTCCCCCCTACTCCATGGCACATGCACGTAGTTCCCATTTGCAACTTCACGCAAAGGGTATGCCTCTATTCTCTGCAACCCTCCAGGTGTCGTAACAAGCATGCTTCTCCTAACGGTCCCTTTCTTGGACCACCTCTCTTCCCATTTGTCCAATGCCCTCCACGTCCTTATTCCTGCGATCAGCTCCCTTATGTGTGTTTTTAACCCTATTGTTCTTCTCTCATCTAAATCTCGATCCGTATAATGTAGCCTATGGTTACCCTGTAATGCTTTGGTCCTCGACAGGTCTACCGTATATTTTTCTGCTAATTCGACTAACTTCTCATGTGCTGCTCTTGCCTTCTGTGTAACATCTTTCGACATGAACAATATCTCATCCTGTTCATACATGTCCATTCTTTCTAAGGGCAAGGTACCGTCCACCATATCATCTAAATCAGACTTTAAGGTGGCAACATCAAGTCTTTTGGCTTTTATCTCTGCTCTCAGTATGTCCTTGTTAGGTGGCCCATTGGTTTCTCTTCCGTCCCAGCTCCGGGCTCTACGCTTAGGCTCAAGGGAATTAAGGGGAATCCTCCCTTGTTCCCATCTCTCTAGGTCCCATGCTCGTCCATCCTGCCTCGGGGAATGATGAAACACGAGCCTGTTTCCCTCATTCCCACTTTGTCCATTTTCCCTGGGCTCTCTCATTTCGCGACAGGATTCTTTGCTGTCCTCCACCCTATCGCTATTCTCCCTCTGCCTTGTGTCACTCAGTATCTTGTAAGACCCTTCTCGGCTCCCTATTTCCCCCGGACCGCGTTCTTGTCCGCGATCCCAGTGGCTATGGCAAGGTCTCTCGCGACTCCCATTCTGTCCGTCCTGTCCAGACGCATGGTGAGTGCACTTAAAGCTGTTTCTATACTCCTGTGTTCTCCTATCCTCTTCGCTGTGAATCCGGCGAGACACCCCCTCACACTCAGGGCTTCTGGTAGGGCAAGGGTCTCTGCTACTATCTTGTCCCTTCTCGTCCCACTCTTGGCGACTTTCATCCGCTCCGCAATGAGTCCCGGTTCTGCTATCCTGGCTTTCCCTTTCAGCTTCTGCTGCCATGATGCTCTTGTGAGCCTCTACTGCCTCATCCCATTTTTTCATGTACTCGTTTAGCTCCTGGAAGGATTTGCGTCCTGACCCCCTTAGATCCGTCGGCCATCTAGGTCCCTCCGGATCTCCTGTCGGATCTACTGTTGTGTGTACTGGGGTGCTCCAATCCCTCGGCCTGGGCATCTGACTGGTGGAGGTGATATTATCGTTCCTCCTTACCATCTCTGCTCTCTCCTTGCCCTTTCTTACCTGTTCCTCCCCTGTGGCTCTCTCTGGGTCATAAATCGATACAATAGGGCCTATAGTAACAGGTACTTGCAGGGCATCTGGCAGTGTGTAGGAAGTGGCACACTCTGTTTCTGGGGCCCTTTGTACCACAAACCTTCCGAATACTTGCTGCACCGGATTAGGCTGGGACAGTTCTTTCTTAGCAGGGGGATCCCAATCTGTAATGGAAAGCGGTCTATCTTCCCCTATGCTGGCCCCCCTTTCTCGGCTTGACTCTTCTTTACCTGTCTCTTTGTTGTACGGGGGTGGCCTATCTGTTAATAACCTATTTATCAGGCTGTCCTCTGTCTCGCTCTCATCATCCTCCTCACATGGACTCTTGTTTGGGGTCACTTCTAATACTGGGTACAGTTTGTTTACTTCAATGTTATGCACTCTCCATCTTTTAGCATCCGCATCCCTCTTAGCATCCTGTACTGCTCTTACCGATTGTTTCACCCTCTCTTGGCGTCTATTCAGGTTTCTCTCGTGCGCCGCCCTAATCCAGGCATTGAGAGCTTCGAACTGGGTCGGTCTAGGCATAGGTCTCATTGAGGTCATAACTGCTTTTAATCGGTGTAGCACCTCTAATCTGAACGTCCCGTATTTAGGAAACGTCAGTTCCTCATTTCCTTCTGTAATCTTACTCCACTCTGAAATCCACATTATTGTATGTAGCCCCACATTCACCGCCATATAATAAGCCGGCGTACCCTCCGGCGGGGCTTCTTCCCCTTCATAAGATCTCCGCCTTTCTCTCTTAAATGCCGCTCTTATCCATTTAAAACATTTCATGATTAAACATACAATTTTCAACCTCGCTATTCTGTTTACTTCCTGATGACAATCCACCAATCCTAGCGCGGCTTTTCTAGCTGGCCTATCACAGCGCGGTCTTGCTCCGGCCGGCCAATCCCAGCGCGGCACTCTCTGACGTCACTAGTCTCCGCTTCGCAGCAGCACCCCTCCTTTCTCAGCTCGTCTCCCGGTCATGCATGCGTCCCATTCATACACTGAAAAATGACTACTTCCGACCAAGCCGTCACTTCTCTTGACTGTACGTCCACAGTCTGTCTGTAATTGTCACCACAACTGACGAAACGTCTTCCGTCTCTCCGATAGGTTCCTTACACACAGTAACTTCCGACCAGCGTCCGTTACTCACGCACTCACTCTTACGTTCCCCCTATCTCGGTCCTGCGGGCGATCAATGGTACCTCATGACCCCCTTCACTCTGGTTGACAATTACTCTGGATGTCCGATACACCCGAACCACTTAAGCTCTCCTTGAACTTAAGATTTGCACCGGTTGCGCGCGCTCACAACCTGTCTCACAGTCACTCTACAGGCATTCAACTCTGCTAGACATTACAACATAAATACAATACAGAAACACCGCAATCTAACACGCATGACCCTTTATACTCACTCTCGACCGATACTGCTGCTTTTCTGGTCTCACGTCATCCGGATCCTCTTCGGCGGGCGGTTCTTCTGATCATCGATCTCTAGGGGCCTTGGGGTAAGCTAACCTGGCCTAGGTCACCGTCCTCAAGAAGGCAACCATCCTCTATAGCTACCAACTGCAGGGGCTCGAGATTCGATCAATATCTTATCACTCTTGATCTAACCCCGATTCTGGTCGACTGAATCTTTATTGCCTGTCATTGAGGAAAGAAGGTGCATCTAATACCAGGTTAGTTCAATCAATAACGGGCTTGACTCGGAAGAACCACAGACTACTTCTAGCTTTCAAAGGTTTATTATAAAGTCAATATAAGTTGCAAGTACAGGCATCTCAAAATGAGATTCACAAGATATACGGGCCCAACTACATACATGTGCTCTCTGAAAACCCTCAGACGAGCAAAGAAAACTACAAGTACCAATTCTAAAAATAATAGGGCTACCAGCATGGACACGTATTGAGATCTCTCAGTCATTGACAGCAAGAGGGAAAATACAGGTTAGGCTGTCCCTACCCTGATCTGGATGGTATCCCTACTTAACAAGCTCTCATCCTACCAAAAGGTGTCAGTTGTGAACGACTTCCTAAGAAGATCACCCACTCTTAATCTCTAAGTGGAAACCTATATTCGCCAGTCATGACCCCTCTCTGCCTACCCATCCGCTCTCTGAAGGGTCCTCAGGCATCTGCTCTGCCTCCACCCAGGGGTGCTGTCCCTAATACAAAACAATAACATCCTGAGACGCCCCTTGAGAGACGCCCCTTCACGTGATGTTTTCTTCTGGCTTTTTCCATGATCTTCCTCGTTGGGGCCTCGTGCGTTAGAGTTGACCTTGCTTCTCAGACTCGTCTCCGGCCCGCTGATACACCCCAACATTCTTGAACCCTCCTACGTGTCTGCGTCGAACTCCTGAACAGTTCTCTATTCATCTCATTATTAATTTGGACCACCTCACATTTGCAGACAGACATCCGTAGCTGGATCCCCATTCCCATAGACTTCTAACAGAAGTTTGCAACAATTTCTAGACACAAGTCGGCCTGTGCCTTTACGTGCAGAGTAGAACCTTTAGGCCTACAATCCTTCTCGCAGCAGTTAACTAAAATAACATGTTAGCATCATTTCTGAATTAATAAAAAGGAACTCACATCTATGGAATATAAATCTAACGAACAAACAACATTAGTTATAACATTTGTGCCGTCCATGTAAATGAAAGATATACCATTCTAACTCTTTCAGACATGGCCATGTGGCCTGTTCCCTTCTGTGGTTTGCAGCACGACATTTTCCCATTAGCAGCTATATTTATCATGGACCTTGGTTAATCACGTCTAATAAGGTTATACATTTCATACTTGTTTCTACACTAGTTCCACTTCTATATGTATATTCTCTACGTTGGCTACACAGTTCAGATATAGGTGAATATAATATTCGCACTCATGGCATTTCTCCTCATGACTTGTGCGTACTACATGTAATTCGGATATACTCATATATTTTACTCAGTTTACGCTCTCTCACTTGTTACCAATTTCTATGCAGCCTCTTTGTTAATAATTGTATAGGTTGACTGGCAGACACTGCTTTTCAAGCTCCACCCCTCGTGACTCCACCCCCTTTCCTCTTCCACACCTTGACCCCTAATTTATGGGTTCCCAAGTAATTATTTGCAATTCAGCAGTGGTTGGAATCACACTGGGCAAAACTAGGCAGAGACCAAGCGAAGTGGCATCCACAGTAATGACACTGAAGAGACTGTACGTAAGGCTGAGCTATCTTAGTGCGATGAAGTAATGAAGCATTTATTGAAGCAAAGTGCCCAGTACCACAGTAGCAGGCCATGACTGGAAATTAACTGAGAGCTAAAAGGTTTTCTGGAGTAGGCATCAAGGTGAGGGCTTCACCCCTGTTAGGGTGCTGAGCCGGAACGCTTCCTTGGAAGGAGCTGTTTGCGCATGGGCGTAGGAAGTGTGGGGGACGCGAGGGATATATCCCCCCCAGATTTTGCAGTGGGGGTGACACGGGGGGGACAAGGGTGGGGGGGACGAGGGGACAAAAGAATTTCCCCTCTCCCTTCTGTGATTCTCAGTGCCATTAGCACACGGCTACCGTTAATGGCCCTTTATTATGCTGCAGTGAGGCCATTATGAGAGGGGCAGAGAAGGAAAAAAAACCCTGTCTCTTTTCCTTCCTGCACAAAGAAGTGTCAGTTTCTCCTGCTCTGCCTCTGGCAGCTGCCCTCCTCTCCTTTCTCTTTCTATATTCCTCCCTCTCTTTCTGTCTCGCTCCTCCTCACTTGCGCTTTTTTAAGAGACAGCACTTACCACCTCTTGCCCCTCATTTTTTCCTTTATTTGCTCCCCAGTCAAATAGTTCCAAAAAATAACTAAACACAGGATGGAAATGTCATAATTTTCTGACCTTTTTCTATTCTGAAGGACAATCTCGGAACGAAGAGAAACGAGTGTAAAAATACGAAAAATAATTAAATAGCCAGATTGGTGTTATTTACACCCATGCACATTAGCTCCGCTTTACAGAGTTTGCCAGTGAAGGGCTACTTTCTATATACCTTCTGTTTGTGAACACCATTGTTTTCACAGGGTGGGGAAGGGCAGAATTCCTAGAGGGGCTGCAATACCTGGTTGATGGGTGGAGTGGGAAACGTTTAATGTGATCTTTTTCAACTGTTTTAATTATTTTAGATTATAAAATGTGTACCGCTGCTGTGTGTTCAGGGATGTGGTCTTTTTAAAGTAAACTGCTTACGTTTTGGAATAATAAAAGCAATGGACATTGAAACAGGTCCCTTCCGGGTCTTGTAATCATGTCCTGAACCTTTTAGGCACAAACACTTACTGATGACTGAATAATGAGTGTAAAAGCATTAAGGTAACCATGTCGGTCCTACTTACATTTCACATGCTTTACTTATCCTTGCATTCCCTATGAGTGTTTGCTTTTTCCGGAGGTTATTACTTTTTTTTTCAGGCAGCCTATTACTCTTGTCTAGTGCATAATTTGAATTGAGTCACAGCACAATTAGGTTGTAGCTGAAGGCAGTACTAGTTTCTCTCAGTGGGGCAGTATGGTGTTCAGTAGGGGAAAGGATGTGGCACTCTGACCAGAGCTGCAGAATTTTGAACTGGAGAACCAGGTTCAGCTTACATGACCAGTCCACCAGCCCACTCTCTTGACAGAGCACATTCCCATGATACACCTTAGAAGGCCCCGATAAACCTTAGAAACCCTCTGTGTCTTAGCACCAGCAGGTGGACCCTTGCGGTGGCTAGTATGCTTAACCTTGAAGGCCTGTCCACCATAATCCATACTAAAGTTCACCTCCAGTCTTGCGGGCAGGCATACGAAGAAGCACACCCTAGAGCGACAATGACTCTGCCATTGAGGTCACAGGACCCTTGAGGCAGTCCACCTCACCCTTTGGTACCTCCACTGGCCTTTGTCAGCAGTAGTAGTGCAACTTACCAAGGATTGTCAATGTATGATTTGCATGCACACCAAATGAATTTCGCAAACTTCATGGTGTCTGTATAAACACAAGCACTTTGAACATGTGCTGCCTGCTTTTGGGCCACTGGAGTTATGCAGCAATGGAGGGCAAAGGCTAAAAAATAATGCAGTACATTTTATGATACTTTATTCTGACATTTTTATACATACTAACAGCCTCTGCAAAGCTTTTGCGACATTAGTACCTGTGTAACTTACAAATGCAACAGTGAGAAAGGTGATTAGTCCATCTCTGCAAAGGGCCCTCCACTTCGCAGCAACATAAGCCACATTTTTATAGTAATTTTTTATCTGTTTGAGCTACAAACTATTTTTTGGGTGAAATCGTTAGATTATGCAGTGGATGATGTATTATGTGGCAAATATGGTACAGCCATAATTAAGTGGAAAACATTTGCAAACTAGGATATTTTCCATTCATGTTTGAACTGCTGTTGTGGAACAAAGGAGGAGAAGTGCTGATGACAGAAACGCCACGGCAGGAAGACAAATGGCTTTTGATTCCACTTTTAAGCATATTTGGCACATTCTGTGATTGAAAACGCATCCCACTTTGTGAATGTATTTTAATGCCAATAATTCATATTGAACCTTAAATAAACATGTGTATCTATTGGTTGAATTAACTGGTTAGTTAATGCCAAAGAAATACTACAAATAGGGAGGTTTTGCTCTTTCAGGCCACACCTCTGACTCCGCCCACAGACCGAAATCTCAGGTTATTCTCGGTCTCTTATTCTGCGTCCACAGTTATCCTAATTTTTTTTCCCCACTTCGACCACTGCTTCCTGCTTATTATGTAACAGATCTTAGTTGGCTCAGGTGGGAACTGGGGCTTGAAATTAGGAATCAAAGACTGCATAGGGCCCTTTCTCGTGCCTTCCTACTTCACTAAGAAGTCTAGTAAAGGTCCCAAATGACACCGTATCAGGAAAAATGCTATTTTTCTCCATCCCCGACTTTCCTTAAACACAATAATGCATTCTGGGATAGATAGTCTTGCGTTACATAAGCCTACCCAAATGAACGAATACACCTGAGATCAATGTCATGGGAAAGCCCATGACTTGACCACTGTCTCTCTGATGATATTATGAAGTCCTCTGGTAATATTAAAGGTAGGCAACACTTATTCAGGCAGTACCACTCTGAACCAGGATAAAAATATGGGGCCCCTTTTTGCAGGCATGCCAAGTTTAACCCAAGATGACTCATTATCAAGTCTGTATCATTAATGGCCTGCCAATGTTCCCAATTTAAAACATTATTTTTCCACTTAGGCTTGTTCTTGTGTTTGTGAATCACAAAGAGTGCAAGAGATTTGCTCACGGTATTGCACCAACAAACAAAATGTGAGTAGGTGTTATGACCCCATTGCACCAGTTGGCACCCCGTCCACCTTTAGAAATCGCGGGCCTGCTAGGGCATCTTCTTGATAAAATATGTGGCAAGTGCTTTAGCACCACATGCCATCTGTGCTGTCTCTTTGTCTGTGACAGCTGTGGGTCTTCTTAAATAACGGACACTCAAGTGGGCTTTCAAGGAAAAAAACCTATGCTTTTGGAGACTACCAATTGGATTTTCAGCAGAGTAACTTTACATTTTAAAGCTCCAAGTGGACAAGAATCACAGATGAGGTCATCAGCCGGTCGTGGCTCTTTAGCCAGCAGCCCTTTGCATTCTGGTACTTGTAATTTTACATTTTCTACTATAGCCATGGAAATCCAAGAAAATTGTGTATCTGCTCTTTAGGCAGGATATAAAGTGCAGAAAGTGTCAGACTAGCCCCTGCGGGATTTCCTTTGTGAGCTGCAAGCTAATGATGCTTAATTTAAGCTGGTGGCTGCAGGTGAGGCCCAACTGCATTCTTTTTTTTACTGGTACATTTTTTGAAAAACAGAACAAGAGAGAAAAAGGCATCAAAGGGTTTGGGCAGAAGGAGGAAGGAAAATATGGAAAACAGTGAAAAGGGAGAAAGCAAAGATGAGGAAGAAGCTTCAAGAGTGAGATAATATGAAGGGAGACTATGTTGCTGGATGAAGGAGCCAGGAGCTGAAATCAAATATACATCCTTGGTATTCAACAATCCGGCTCTGGCATGGATTCCCTCACTACCACCCTTTAATAGTGCTGCTCAAGTCTCCGTAACCACTCTCTCAGATGTATTTAATTAGTTACATAGCACCATTCATAACATTGTAGGGTGTCAGCACGTTACATCACACACACTACAGAGAGACAATTAATCATAGGTGTGTAAATCAGTGTATAGAAATGTTACATAAGACCGAGGTCTACAAGGCGTAGGAGTCACATGTCATCCATACTTGTAGACAGTATAGTTTAAGAATGCTTGGTCAAGATGTTGGGAAGTGGGTTATTAGTAGGGGCAAATGTATATCTGTCCCTGGCAATAAGGCCACTACCTCAATATATGGCTCAGTACCGGTCTTGGAACAATATTCCCATGATCAACCCTTGGCAGCTTGGCTGCGAGCAGGCCGGCTTAACTTCAAAGATGGGTCTGTAAAGCATTTAAAAACACAAATTAATTATTTAAGACATAACACACAATAAAAATCCAACACCAATTTATAAAAATAGGGAATATTTTTATATTTAAAATGAAAAAAATCCAATTTAGGGAACCAAAGATATGACTTTTTCAAATACATAGGGCCAGATGTAGGAGCCCAAATACCGGTCGATAACGGCCGATTTCGGCCGTTACCGACCGGTATTTAGGATTTGGCATGTAGGGGACATCATTTTACAGAATCGGTAAATTTACCGAATCGGTAAATTTACCGATTCTGTAAAATACTGAATCGGTATTTTTACCGATTCAGTAAATCCACATGTGGGTGACACTCCTAAGAGTGTCACAGGTCCCTAGGAATCTGTATTTTACCACCCAATCCTATTGGGTGGTAAAATACCGAATTCAGGTGTGCATGCACACCTGTGTCATGTGACACACAGACATGCCCTTAGGGCATCTATGTGTGCCACATGTCACACATGCCTGACTTTGGGGTGCTAGAGGGTGTCAAAGTGACACCCCCTGCACCCTTGCAGGATTCGGTATTTACCGATTTGGTAAATACCGAATCGGTATTGCCCATTGATTCCTATGGGCTTCAAGGCCCATAGGAATCAATGGGCAATACCGATTCGGTATTTACCGAATCGGTAAATACCCATTCTTACCGATTCGGTAAATTGAAAAAGAACATTTACCTACATCTCACTACTTCTATTTTACCGATTCATAAATACCGAATCGGTAAAATTCGGTATTTATGAATCGGTAAAATAGAATTACCTACATCTGGCCCATAGAAACCTATAGCGCCGATTGGGACATCTGGTCGTGCTAGACTGGCTTAAAGTCAAAGTTTCAGGTTGACCACGATGAAGCCCTGCACGGCTACCCCTTGCAGTAGGTCTCGCTCAAAGTTTTTACCTTCTGACTAAGAAAGTTTTCTGGAGCTTTTATTCCCAGCGTCCCTCGAAGCTCTCAGCCAGTCCAGATTCAGTGAGGGTTCGCAGGCTTGCCTTGCGACGAGCTCCCGGTCAAACTTATGTAAGTCTGATTTCCAGAGCTTTCCAGCCGGACCAGCCAGGGATCCAGGCTGGCTTGCAGTTGAAGGTGGCCTGCTTGGCTCTCACGGTTGGTCCGAGTCACCTTTACAACGTTCAGAATTAAAAACTTTTACTGACCTTTTTCTTGCGGGGTCGCTCGATGCTCTTCACCAGGCTGGATTCAATGAGGTTCGCCGGCTTGGGTTTCCGCCTATGTCTAGTCAAACTCTGGAAGTTGGACCTCTGGAGCTTTTCAGGGGGAGGAACATGGACGGCAGGCCAGCTCGCGGTTGAGGGTCGCCGACTTGGCTGGTCAGGACAAGCCGGTCAACTAATGGAGCTTTTTTCCAAAGTTGCTCCAAACTTCTCCGAACCTCTGGGACAGTTTCCTTAAGTTCCCCAAAGGTTCCCAAAGTGTCAAAACCTTACTCCAAAAGTCTGGAATCTCCAAGATGGTCCTTGAAAGTTTGAGACTTCAGTTCCAACAATCCACTTGGACAAAACCCTCACAAATTCACTGGTAGTTCTACGGGCTGGGGATTCTTGGTGGTGAGGGTCCAGGTGAGCTCTGCTAACCTGTAGCTTGCAGGGAGTCCACTCTTTTGTCCTTCTGAAGCAAGGTAGTCCACAGGGCTGTAGTTCCAGATTGTTCAACAGGCGCAATCATCTGAGCGCAGGGCCTGGTTGGTGCAAATCAAACTTCTCAGCAGGAACCCTTCTTCTCTCAAGTTTCAAGCAATATAATCTGAGAGGGTCTGTCCCACTCAGATACATATTCCACGTACTCTGAGTCAAGCAGGAGATCACTCCTGTCCAATGATGTGCAGGGCAATACCCCAGGGTATGACCAGGCCCTCTAAAGTGTGGCAATATTTAGAGCATAATTTCTCCAAAATTCATCATGGTTGATTTTCCAGCAAAGGGAGCAGAACTAACTAAATCAGCCTACATGATAGCTTCACCTGCATAGATCCATTCCCCTTACATCTGGGAGTTCCTCCCTAATCCCCTCATCTAGCTGTGGAGCAGGGGGAGAGGTGTGAATGAAACTGGTTTCTTCAGCTTGTCTCCTCCTTCCCTTGAAGAGCAATTTTTTCTACCCCTCACCCAAGCTCTGGCATTCCAATGCCCAGCAACCTCTCCTCCCAGAAAGGCTTCCTAACCCCAGGGGCTATTTAATACCTCTTAAAACAGCCATGCTCACCCACTTATCTTTGAACAATTAAGGCAGAGCACTAGATGGCGACATTGTGGCTTACAGACAAGAAAGTCTTATAACTTCTTCTCTGTACATTTTAGAATACATTCTATATAGTCCTGTTCAAGGGAATTTTTATTTTTCAGGTTAGTCAACCCTACTTCCCTTGACTAGTTTAAGGGGTACCTCTCTTTTCTTATCCATTTTAGAATACATTCAACATTACCAAATTGTTTCATTTGTCATTACCATTTCACTGAGTCCTTTAATCCTAGTTGTATGGCTTTCTTTTCTCCAGTTATTAATTAATAATCTGTTGTTGCAATGTTAACCTATGGGCCGGGGATCTGCAAAAAGGAACTGGGCAATTCCTCCTATACCAGGGCCTGTAGAACCTGTTTTATAAGGACCCTGCTTATCCCCACGGGGCCCCCCACCCCTGGAACACCTAGAAAAGACTTTAGGGGTTCTGATTATTTCAAAATATTGCAGATTCTCACTTCACAGTGCTCCTAGCACAAAAGTCAATTCTGTGAAGCATTTTACTACAATATTGGGAGTGCAATGTTTAATTTCACTAAACCCAGGGCATATACATCTCATTTTATAAGGGTCCTCTTTATAGAATATGACACCCCCAACCCCACCCCTGGGACACCTTGAGGAAACTCTGGGGATACCTAATATGCCCCAACATTGTAGTTTATCAATTTTTAAGTGCCCCAAACACAGAAGTCAATTTGGGCACAATTTGCATTTTAATAGCAGTCCTGCAACACAGGGCTGCGTTTAAACTGTGCTCAGGCTTCAGAAGTGCACACATGCAAGTGCAGAAAGACTGCTATGCCACATTATATACTAGGGACTTAGAGGTAGTTTTAACCCCCCTGCTTTATCATGTACTAGGGCCTTATAGGGGAGGTCATGCCAATCACAGTGGTACCCTAACCCATAGTGTATGTAGGTGTTTTCACTTTTCACTGTATTTTTAAGTGTCTCTTTCAGCATAACACGGCCCTGGTCCTGCTTAGGCAGAGCCCAGAGTCAGTCAGTTTCAACCAGTAGCAGTCCGCAAACAGTTGAGCGGGGTACCCAGGGCAGAGGATGACTTTGCAACACTGGAAAAGCACAAACTCATAATTTAAAACATAACACCACGGTTGGGGGTTCTCTATCATAATCAGAATTGATTTCTATCCAAATTAACCAATTTTCCAACATTAGACTAATGAAAGACAGGGGGGAAATCATAAAGGTCTAATCTATACCTTGCAGTTTCCATGCAGGTCTTTGATGAGGGTTAATAGCTCACTGTTCTATGTTAGGATTTTACCTTATAAACTTCAAGTAACTAAAGAATCTCTCAGACAAAAGCAGTAACCCACTGACCTATTTACATTATATTCTCTTTTTGATCTTTTTGATTTTTTTTCACCCCTGAGGCGGAAGCCGGGGGCACCTTACTCTACCTTTGCTTCGTTTGTGAATTGCCACTTCATACCTACGCGTGATTGATTAATACTCACGTGTTTTTTAAAGCTGTAAATATTTTAACTGAAGCGCTTAAAACCACCATACCTCGGGGCGAGAGTCGCTTCGCACCGAGGCTGCCCCAATCAGCTGGCCGATTGCACCGCGCCTGCATTCAGATGCTGGGACCTCACCCGACTCTCCTTGGCTGACATATTGCGGAGGTAGGGTTAGCGGTCGAGCTGGTCGAACCCTCCCATTTTTCCCGCCCAACCATGTATAAAAGAACAGACACACCCCGTCTGCGCAGCGGGCGGGGCGCAACGGGCGCGCCGGAGGCGCGCCAGAGGCAAGCCCGTCTGCGCCCGTCCGCGCCGGTTCCGGGCCGAGGGCCCAGACCCCTGGTCCTATCCCCACAAATTCCCAGCTAATCTACACAAGAGCATCCTTGATTTGCTGCAGACCACCAATAGACCCAGCCTGTACACTATTAGACCTCTCTAACAACACTAAGACATCTGGGCATAGTTGTACGCACTGTCAGTTTAATACATTGAAAAACTGGGATAGACCTCGTTCTAAACCAAACACTCATACAATGGTAAACCTAGCCCTCATCAATTCAAGGTCTCTAGTTAAACACAGTCACGAAATAGCGGATTTAATAACTGATTTTAAGCTGGATATTCTCTTCATAACGGAGACATGGACTGATGACTCATCTGAACCAGATCTGGTTATAGCAACACCGGCGGGTTACAAATCCTATAGACAGGATAGACCAATAAAGAGGGGAGGCGGACTTGCCATTATAGCCAGAGACAAATTCGAAGTCATGACCTCACACATCCCAGACACCTCGTGCGAAATCTTACGATACTCAATAAAACTCACTCCCCTTTACAATTTTAAAGGGTTACTTCTGTACAGACCTCCAGGAGCCAAGTCTGCCTTTCTGGCCAATCTAAACTCGATACTAGAAACCCTGGCACTAGAAAACCCTGTAACAGTGCTGGGTGACCTGAACTTTCATCTAGATGCAGAAAATGACAGAGATACTATAACTCTAATCTCAGATATGCAGACCATGGGACTCACACAACTAATCACTGCACCCACGCACCAGGCCGGACATATCTTAGATGGAATCTTTTCTAACGCACAAGGCCTACAGATCTTGAATATCTTACCAATGACGTGGACAGATCATTACGTAGTACTCGCTACCCTGACCATAACCAACGCTCCAAATAAGGCAACCGCAAGGACTCATCAGAGCTCTATTAAAGCCTGGCATAATATCAACCAGCCTGACCTTATAAAACAGCTCGATACCACCAGACCGAGCATACCAGCCGACTCGGCTGAAGCAACACGGCGGTACCATGACTGGCTGAGTCAGGCCATAAATCTTCTCGTTCCCACTAAGACTATCTCAAAGAATAGATCGGTTCCCACAGCACCATGGTATACAGAAGAACTAAAAACACAAAAACAACAAAATAGACAATTGGAAAGGCAATGGAGAAAAAATTATGACCAGACATTGAAGACACGCTATAAAGAATCTCTTGCTGTCTACAAAAGTATGATCATAGCCGCAAAAAAATCCTTCTATTCAGATCAAATAGAGCAAGCAAAAAATTCAAGCCGAAAGCTTTATGAAATTACTAAATCCCTCTCAGGCCATATCCAAGATTTAACACCACCACCATCCCAAACTATGTGTGATGCATTGGCAGATTTCTTCTTTTCTAAAGTGGACGACATCTACCAGGCATTCTCCTGTAAATCTACCGATACTTCACACATCCCAATAGAACCCTTGACCTTGAGAAAACACCAAACTCCAACTTTTCCTAATTTCAAAGCAATAACGGATGACCAAATATTGAGCATTGTATCAACCATTAAGTCAGGTTCCATACTTGATCCTTGCCCATCTTCAGTCCTCCTCCCACTGATGGACTCAATAATACCTGTTTTGACACAGGTATGTAACTCCATACTGTGCTCAGGTAACTACCCTCAGTTTTTAAAAACTACGCTGCTTAAACCTCTCTTAAAGAAACCAGGAGCAGACAAGACCGAGTTAAAAAACTACCGGCCAATTGCCAGTCTGCCTTTCCTGGCCAAAGTGGTGGAAAAGGCCATGAATATTCAATTATCAGAATATATTGAGAGGCATAGTTTACTGGACGATACCCAGTTCGGGTTTCGGAAACATCATGGGACAGAAACGGCCCTGATTAAAGCCGCTGATGATGTACGCCGAATTAGAGATCTTGGCGGAACTGCAGTACTGATACTGCTTGATCTCTCAGCGGCGTTCGACACGGTCGACCATAAGATCCTGGTCGACCGTGTCGAGAAGATGGGCATCTGTCACACAGCCAAGGAACTCCTAGCCACTTTTCTCTCTGAGAGAACTCAAGCAGTCACCCTAGGACCTTACCAATCTGCTAAACTGACGCTGCCATGTGGGGTACCTCAAGGCTCATCCCTGAGTCCGACACTATTTAACATCTATGTGTCGGACCTTGCTAATGTCATCAAGGCACATGGTATGGGCCTTACCTCATATGCTGACGACACGCAATTGGTCATGGCCATAAGGGGAGACGGACCAGAAGTGGCCAAACGCTTTATATGATATGAATGGGCTTTTGTAGAGCGCGCTTACACTCCAAGGAGCATCTTGGCGCTGGACATCACTGTCTCGACAGAGAAAGAATAGGGCAGCTGCTAAGGTAGATCCTACTCATAGATCCTGGTCTGTGAGTAAAAGAGTGGCTTTATACTAGCGCTAAGCAGATTGAGTCTTCGGTGTTGAAAATCCAGGTTTTGAGCATTTTACGAAACAGTTTTTCGGACTGAATCAGGCGCATTTGTGATGGGAGCTTGTTCCAAGCCTTAGCTCCCAGTACTCCGATGGATTTTCCACCTTTTGTGGTTAGTCAGAGGGGAATGACGGAGATAGGAGATTGGATGGCAACCAACTGCTTAAAACTTAATTCAGAAAAGACTGAAGTACTAATATTTGGCCCTCTCCTACCCAGCTGGTCAGTTGAATGGTGGCCAGCCAGTTTTGGAGCCATTCCCAAACCAGTCCCTAAGGTCAGAAACTTGGGTGTCATCTTTGACGATGGTCTCAATTTCATGGACCATGCAAATAAAGTGGCTTCCACAGCCCACTATAAACTCCGCATGATTAAGAAAATCAGTCCTTACCTCCCAGTGACGGCTATTAAAACCTTAATCAGTTCTCTGGTTTTATCGTCACTGGATTATTGTAACGGTTTATTTCTAAATACACAATCTAGAGTCCTGAGGAAATTACAGTCAGTACAAAATGCCGCAGCTCGCCTGGTTTTTGGAATTCTGAAATATGTATCCACTTCAGATGCAATTTCACGACTACACTGGCTGACGATCCAGAACCGGATCAAATTTAAATCATTATGTATTGTCTATAAGACACTTAATGGACAAGGCCCACACTCACTGAGTGAGCAATTGAAACCATATCAGCCTTCCCGCCAACTTCGGTCCTCCAATAACAATCTTTTAGTGATTCCCCGCGTGAAAACAGTGTCGTGGGGCGACCGTCGTTTCACGGTCGCGGCACCTAAATTGTGGAACACCCTCCCGTTGGACATCAGAACCTGTCCAACGCTGCTCCAATTCCGCAGGAGACTTAAAACATGGCTATTCACTCAATAACTCATCAAGGGTATTTCTTGAGAACCTAACATCATTTAGACTACTGCAAACAACTAGCGCCAAGACGCCTACGGGTATATGTTGCGCTTTACAAATAGCAATAAATAAATAAATAAATAAATAAATCTGGGTGTTACACGTTTTTTGCAGCAGGCATATTAATCCACTGTGCCTACCTTACCTTGAGTCAAAACATCCCCTACACAAACCTCTGATCTCTCAACAAAGAACATTAATCACCGGAGTTATCTTCACATTTTTATTGTTGCCTGAAAATTGCTGGAGACCAGGAATGCAGCAGCAGGTACTTTTCAAACCATAATTCACTTGCAAACATAACGCCCCTAACCGAAGTCAGCGATATTTGTTTGCTTTGTGCATGAAGATGCAAGATTCATATACATGTTTTTTAACATTTGGTCTAATTACTATGTGAATGTAAATAACAATAAAGCATACTTGCAAACTCTGACTACTGCCTGCCTTTCTCAATATGTCTCTTCAAAACTATGCGATTGTATTTGTTTAACGGGTGCACGGTCTCACACAACAGGCGATTTGTATGGGGTCACTGGAAAGTCCACAAGGTTGTCCCTGTCCCCCCAGTATTTTAATGCTTCCTACGCCCCTGTGTTTGCGCTCTACAAACGGCAAGCCTTCATTCATTCAAAATGCCCCTAAGTGTGCCACTACTACTCGAACGCAGGCGCACACTCGTGGTTGCAGCTAGGAGTTCCTCAGCTAGGAGCTCCTCAGCTAGGAGTTCCTCAGTGGTGCACCAGAAGGGATATCTTCACACTTCCGGCCTCAGGGTCAAGCACTAGTTCAGGGCATTCATCACTATCGCCGTCGTCATCATGAGACGGAAGACCGCCAGTTGACGAGAGCATTTCTTTACGATGGACTTGACACAGGGCTGGTTCTAGGCGTTGCCACTGTACTGGGCGCTGACTTCGGGTGGGGTGCCTTTTTTGCAACTATATTAGTTTTAACGCCCCTGGTGCCGCGTTCCCGGTTTCAGGCAACAATAAAAATGTCAAGATATTTCCAGTGATTAATGTTCTTCCTGGAGAGGGATTGGAGTTTTGCTTAGTGGTTAATATGCCTGCTGCAAAGAGCATGTATTATGCAGATCACAAAGTGCACATAATGTAGATAGGTGAGTGGATTACTGCTTTTGTCGGAGAGATCCTCTTGTTACTTGCAGTTTATAAGTTAAAATCCTTATATATAGAACAGTAAGCTATTGACCGTCATCAACGAGCTGCATGAAAACTGCTAGATATCAGATATAGAAAGGGTTAATTTGGGCAGAAATCAATACTTATTATTAAAGAGAACCCCCAACCATGGTGTTACGTTTTAAAATCTGAGTTTGTGCTTCTCCAGACCAAGCACTCTTAAAGTTTACTACCTACCAGTGTGGATGACATGTGACTCCAACACCTTGTAGTCCTCTGCCTTACGCAACATTTCCTATACACTGATTTACACACCTATGATTGATTATGTCTGTGTCATGTGTTTGTGTGACGTAAAGTGCTCTGACACCCTACACTGGTATGAGTGGCGCTATAAAACTAATTAAATGCATCTGAGAGAGCGTGGTTACAGAAACTTGAGGGGCACTGTTAAAGTGTGGTAGTGAGAGAATCCATGACAGAGGTGGTAACTGGGGGGGCGCCAACAAACACTGTCGCACTGGGCGCCACCAGAGCTAAAGCCGACCCTGACTTGACACCCTCACGGGATGAAGGCCTTTCTGATGAGCTGCTCTTGATAGATGGGTCTGCTGCCTTCTGTTCTGGCTGTGATGTGTGTTTGGAGTTCTCAGGCTTTGGACCTGACATTTTTTGTGAGGATGTGCAGTGCTTTAAATGGCGCCGGTACTGACCAGTTCAGAGTAAAGGCACTTCTTTATTTTGAGATGGAGAGTACCAGCACTTCTCAAGAGAGAGGTAATACTTTTAATTGGAGAGTACCGGCACTTCTCAGAAACAAGCTGGTACTCTGCAGTTCTATTTTTCCATCTCAAGCCCTGGATGCGCGGGAGAGTCCGGATGCGTCTTTCTTGGCTCGCGTGCACGTGTTGTTGAAATGACACATTTCCCACATTCACGGCCTCTTGGCGGACGTGCGCCTGTGCGTGGGGGCTGTAAATGCAGCATTCAGCAGTGTGCGCTTCATCACATGTGCTGGGTGATGCATAGCGTGTTGCCTGCAGCTTCTTTCTACCTACCACGCGCACTGAATACTGCCTGGCAGGTGCCGCCATGTTGAGGGTCCCTTCCTGCTGGCACCGCTCCTGCAGGCGTGTCTTCTTGTATGACCAAATCTCATAGTCAAACGGTTACTTCTTTATTCGGCCGAAAATGACCATAAAAGCACACATTAAAAAAAACACCCACATAATACCAGAATAAAGTCATTATTGAAAAACAAGCATTTCATATTATCAGTTAAAACCAACAATTTTTAAAAACATAGTTAAAAATAGTGGTGTCAGAATACTATAGGGCGAGCTCCCCAAACTTAATCCATTGGACAAAAAAAACTAAAATGTGTGTCCGCTATGGTAACAGAAAAAGGTTTGGGCCTCCTCATCCCTGAGAAACTGTGGTGACACAAAAAGCCGTTAAAAGGAACTAAATCGGAATATCATATGAGAAACACCCATACTTAAAAATAACTTCTTAAAAACAGAAGCAAGACAGAAAAAGACTGAGGTAGGAGACCCAGCCAGTCAATCTAATAGTTTGATCGAGATCAGAAGGAGAGGTATACTATCATGATAATCGCTTCAATTATAATTCCACATTTGTAAAGCGCAAACCCTATGGGTATCCAGGCGCTGGAGTGCCGTTGGGGAGATGAAGTGAACTATTGCCCAGAGTCACATGATGCACAGAGTCGGCCGCTCTGGCCGCCACACCACACCTTTTTATTTATTTTTTATTTTTTTATTTTTTGAAGTTTTGTATAGCGCTAGCTGGACCCGAAGGTATCAGAGCGCTTCACAGCATGTACACAAGTTCTGAACGGAAACGAGAGCAGAGAAGAAAACAAAAAGAGAAACATCTTTAGTATAACAAAAGAGGCAAAATGATAAGAGTTGCGGAACATGACTCCCGTTGGTGGGTTTCGGTAGTAAACCTTCCTCCGGTCCTTACTGGGTTCCCCTTTACAGTCGAGAGCGCTCTAGGAAGAGGGCCCTGGTGTCACCCTATAGGCACCCTTATTTAAAAAATTATTAAATAAAAATAAATCAGTAAAGCATAAATAAATAATCATCGATTTTGGCAATTTTGGATTTGAAAAAAATGAGGATGCCTAGGCTGTGTTGCAGGAATGTGCCTCACACTAGTTATGTTCCTGGTCAATGTTAAAGATATCCTAGGTTCCCCCGGGTGCTTCATTGATGTGTTTCGCATAAGCCATTTTGGCACTCTTGAGGGCTCTGAGGTAGCCTCTCATGTGGCCTTTGCACTCCCCTCCAATTAATATTATAATATTAGATACTGAGCAAAAAGCCAGATTGGTATTGTAGATATTAGCCTTCTCCTGAGGCACACCTACTTCTGATCTTTAACCCAGAAGAGACGTAGCGAATAACTGAATAGCAAACCCGCTGTGATTCTAGGTGCCGTGAGTGGTGCAAGCCGTCTTTGTGCCCAAAGGATTTCATGGGAAAATTGCAAAATTGGACGTAGGAAGCATGATCTCAGAATACTGTGCAATGTGCAACAAAGCATAAAATGAGTTCTGGATTGTTGTGAGATGGAATCGCAGGGTCAACAAGGCAGTGAAATGAGCCAGGAGCCCAAAGATGGAAAGGCAGCTAGAAAGTGCACTGTGCTTAGTCTCAAGCGGTTAAGGTAGAACCTGTGGTCCAGGTTGACTACCTGTCATAGATATGGGTCCATACCTAAACTTGTCAAGATCGCCGCGTAGGCCACAGTCTATTTCTAAGGGCCCGATTCACAGAATGAACTTAAGACTCAATCCTAAACTTACTACTATTTTGGTATTCACAGAATGCACTTACTACTTTTGGCATTCACAGAAGTTAGGATTGTGTCTTAAGTTATGACAGACCGCCAGCAATCCGACGGGTTCCGGTGTGGCGGTGGGCCTCCCAATCCCTACAATGGTGGCGGTGCCAGGCACTGTCGTAGGAATTAGGATGCTTTCCATGGCAGTCCATGCGCCATGAAAAGGCTGGCAGGGATGGACATTGGGGGCCCGTAGCAGGCCCCTCTTGCCCATTGGCCATTTTGTTTGGGTGTTGGAGGGCACCTAAGGTACCCCCCTACATATCCCTGTACCATGTGACAGGCACTGCATGGGGCCTGTCACATAGTACGGAGATATGTAAAACATCCCTTTTTTAAATTGCGGGCGGTGCTGCAGCCGCAATGTAAAAGATGGGCAATGGGACCGGCATGGTGGTGGTCGCATCATTATTTGCCCTGTGGGACCGCTGACACTATGTTGGGCAGCCCACATCCCCGCTAGAGTCCGCCCGCCATCCTTTTCAGCCCCAAGTTATATCTATGACCAGAATATAAAGCTGAAAGTAACAGGATTATGAAGGATCACTGAATATGGTTGAACATTTTTCATGGTAAACTGTTTTATCCACGAGCTCTGGGGAAAGTAAGATAAAATCTATGGTGCTTCCTCTGTTCTTCCCAGAAAATGGGCCTGCTCTTTGCCCGGGCTCGTCCCACGCATCAAGCTGCTTGTGAGCACTTTGTAGCGTGAAGTCTGGTGCGGCCCGCCACCTCACTGCGGGCTCTGGCCTCCTCAAAAGTGCTCCCTGGGACTCGTAGTCCCCCGCTGTCGTCTTTATTGTCCTCATCCTTTAATAACATAACATGTGTATTTGTAGCACCGATGGGCATCTTGGCGCTGAATAACCAATGTTTATTGTTACCCAACTTAATGGTACTCATTTTATCGACCTCAGAAGGATTAAGGGCTGAGTGGACCCACCAGGTTTTGAACCTTTGACCATGAGGTCGAGCACAGGACCCCACAGTGGCCGCATTAGTCCAAAGCCACCAGACCAGACTAGTCACTAGTCTCACACTTCATTGATCTGAGATCTCAGAACCTGTCTGTGTTATATCTGTCGAAGCCAGTGCTTCATTCATACTATGTGTGACAAGAGTCAGTGTATTTACTTGGGTTTTGAAGAGTTAAACAAAACACACCACTGGTTCAGGAATAGTTTTTAGAGTGCTGGCCAATAAAATAACCTCCCTAAATGCATAGCGCAAGGAAGAAGCCAAAACAATAAATTGCTTCCCACTATCAACCATGTCTCTAACAGCTCTGAGCAAAGCGGAAAGGCGAGCGAATCCAGCAGTTGCTCACAAAATTGCTTCCCCGAATTTCTAATTTTCCTTCCTTCACTGTGTTCTTCTTTCTGTCTTTTCAGAATTGCACTTCTTCCTTTTTCCAACTTTCTGCACATTTTTCTATTCATCAATCCGACTGCTTATCCATTCATCCTTCTTTCTGCTTTTTCCATCCATCCATTCATCCTTCCTTCTTTCAATATTTCTTTATCCATTGTTCCTTCTCTCCATCGCTCTGTCTTTTTCCTTCCTTTCTTCCTTTTCTATCCACCCATCCATCCACCTGTCCACCAACCATTATATCTAACTTTTCTTTCCATGTATTCATCCTTCTCTGCATTCATCTTGCTCTCTCTTCATCCATCATTTATCTTTCTCTCAGTGCATCTCTGCATCAACCTATCTCCCCATCCTTCTCTCATCCATCATCTCCATCATTTCACCCTTCCTCCCTTTCTCTTTCAACTTCAAGCCTCTGATCAAAATTAAGAACCCATAAATACCAGCTTATATGTTTCGCATAACTCAGAATTGCCAGTGACACCTGCCCACTGAAGATGGGGGACAGTTAATGATGCCCATTTATAGGGGATGTATCTGACAGTCTTATTTTTGAAGACAGAACAAATGCTGTACGAAAAAATCATGTGGAGGGCCCTCTGTTGATTATTGTCTATTTAAAATCTCTTTCAAGTTTTATTGGGGGGCTGCAGCATCTCCAGCACCCCTGGTTCCCTCGCACTGTAAGTATATGTAGTCAATATCTGTCTTGGACCTGGAGTATGAAAGATTCTTGTGGGTGGGATGGCGCACACCTGTCTGTGTGTAAAACCGTTTAACACTTATGTTCTCTGTATGTAACAGTGTGGCATGCTGGGTAGAAAAGAGGTTGCCAGCCTCTGTGTAGACAAAATAGAGAATGCAAGTGTAACCATTCACCTGCCCTTCCCGCACAGCCTGGGGTGCAAATGCTCTCTTTGCTCAAATTAACAATTCATTAAATTAATACTCTTCCAAAGTTCAAAACATGCTCTTCACACATTGTCTGTAGACGTTTCTCTTTTATTACGGATGCTTTACCGTAATCCTCTTGTCATTAACATGGGTTTAATAAAAACATATGGTCATTAAAGACATGATATACATGATATTCATAAGCAACAAATAAACGTTGATGTTGTTTTCTCAATACATTTCGGGATAATCTTATCCCTTCGTCAGGGGAACTGAAAATCAAACATAAATGTTCTGGTTAAGCATACAAGGAGGAAATAAACCCACTGCATCATCAAACATTGTCTCCTTTTCACATCATGACCAAACACTAAAAGATCACATTGTGATCTCCCCAACTACCCAATAATAGTGATTGAAAGCGCCCTTCACCAAAGAGAGTGAATAAATAGTAAACTGTCAACTGTATAGAACAAACAACCTGAGAATCTGGATTACCATAACTTATTTTCACACCAATTGTACCTGCTGTACGATGTTCGCAAAATTATATTTGTCAAACAGCTTCCTGTAAACATTAAAAGAATCATTTATAATCCAAATCAGAACAATATTAGTTTGAAATTAACATCTCTGTGAAGTGAAAACGACAAATACCTTGTATCGTAGTAAAACACGTGACGTACTGTCCTCAAATCTCCTTCAGGTCCCAAAAACTCGACACTCTGCAGCCAAAAATGTTAGTGAGCACCACCCATCTATTGTTCACAATGAGCACTGTAAACTGTAAACAAAAAACAGCTTACCTGACGCTTGACGCCATCGCGACCACTTCTCCTTTTTTTACCAGAAACAGCTGACTGAAAACATGAAATGAGTCCTTAAACGAAAAATGGAAAACCATGCGTGCTTGGAATGCGCCTCGAAAATAATAGTTGATTTATTAAAACCTTTATTCTTCATATATCATAGTACACAGCATGTATCACACAGCGTTAGCGCGTGCGTCAATGATGTTATACTCAGCTATGCAATGCGGACATGTTTAACACAGCCATTTAGCCGGCATCCCGGGGGCCCGGCGGCAAACAATTATCAGGTTGGGCAGGAGCCCCTGGTCTCATTCGCTGGCACTAATTGTTATGCACGTCTCAAATACCCTGTACAAATACGTATTACCAACATGCATGTTCATATATCATGGCTGTCACAGTGACTCACATACCTAAAGTCGTATTATTATACAGTACTGAATCCTTAAAGAAACATACAACCCCAACGGACCCCCACCCCTCCGTATGCCAGCAATTATACTCCCTATTAGTGTACCTGTGCGTGTGCTGTTAGACGCCTCCCCCCACTTCCTACCAGCATGAAGGGCTTGTCCCTCTCTCAGAGTCCAACCTAGCTAGACGTAGACATGGTGAAGATTAGCTTGGTTCCACGCTCAATCCCTTCACTTAGTACTCCTCAAAAATAATAGTTACTGACAAGCACCTCTAATCACAGCGGTGCCCCCGAGGTGCCGTCCTGTGGTCTCCTACACCTCAGCCGTTCTCAGCGCTCTGTAACCAGATGCAAATCCATGAATCACCAACCACTAATCTCATGAACCATCTCATACCATCTACCGCCCTTCCTACCTATAGCTTCACACAATCGCAGTCGTGTCTCCGTCTTCTCGCAGCCAGAAGTAAGAGTTCCCGGAAGCCGGGATTCCTTTAAACCCAACAGAAACGCCAAGATTGACGAAGGCCACGCAGCGCGTATTCAAAGTTCCAATTGCCTGGCGGCCATCGTATAGTTGTGACTGCTACTGTGCAATAATGGTACTGAAAACAGGGTGTGTTTTCAAAGAGACACTCACATTTTTTTTATCGCGAATGATGCAGAAAAGATGCTCAGAAGATAAAAGAACGATGATTGCGCACAAGACCTGGCTTTCAGTCATAACAATTAAAAGGCAAACCCACATCAAGTTGTGAAATTACTAACACTCAGTTAAAAAAACAGTGAATGCCATTGCCACTCTGTCAACACAAAATCTCATGCAATGGCGAAAACAATGTTCCTCAACAGCTGCCTAAACAAACATACGGTTCTAGAGAGGTGACAATAATCAAAGAAGTGTGAAGAAAAATAAAACATCCAATGATAGCCACTGTGCAGAAAACATTGATCATGTGAAAATTATGTCATCACTGTCCTTAAATTGAGTGTACAATACCCAAAGGTTTATTCAATGTCTTTAATGATAAACCCTTCTTTTTCATGAAAAAATACCTTCCGCCCATGTATATTGGTGTAGTCGTGTGAACTCATTGTGGCCTAGTGAAAACTGTACATAAAAATTTAAGAAACACAAAATGGGGAACACTTATGTGTGTAGTCATGTATGGTGCGGTTAACGCTCCTATCAAAGGACAATATTAAATATAACAAGCCATATCCAGTTTGCCATTTAAACCGATCGGCAACAAGGTGTTTAAACATTTTATCCACCATATTTCTCTCTGTGATAACCATTTGGAGTAATCACGTTCCGGACTTAATTTTATCTTCTCCAGTACAAAAAATCTAATTGAGGTATTGTAATGTTGAATTCTGACCAATGTAACGCCAAACTTGAATTGGGATTCTTATTGCATATACGACTTTGTGCTCAGTAATCCTGACCTTGATCTTTCTCTCAGTTTTGCCCACATATATTCTACTGAAAGGACATTTAATGCAGTAAATTACAAATATCGAATTGCAATCAGCCGAATCCCGAAGTGTGATGGTTTTTCCAGTTTGAAGATGTGAAATGGTTGAGCCCGTGATAATGTTATTACAATGCACACAGTTTTGGCATTTTCTTGTCCTGGCACTCGCTGTTGTAGTCGTGCTATGTGGCGATCTTTGGGTTATGAGTTGCTTCAGATTTCTACTCTTGGTGTAGGCAAATAAAGGTTTGTTCTTAAACAAACCTTGAAAATCTGTTTCACATTGAAGCAATTCCCATCGATGATTCCATTTTTTTTTGTAAACTGGCCTGTCTTGGTCAATTTTTGGTTTGATTTGCAACAATTCATGTCTAGTTGGGCTGTTAACTCTTGACTCAGCTGCATCAATTACTTTCAAAGGATATCCGCGTGCCAAAAATGTTCCTTTTCGCTGGTCCATTTCCTCAGAGAATGCTTGTGCGGTTGATGATATACGTTTTAATCTCAACATTTGGGAATATGGTCAATTCTGCAGTAACGCCTTAGGATGGAAACTGGTGTATAGCAAAGAGTTGTGTCGGGCGGTAGGTTTGTGAAACACTGAAGTTTCTAATTTACCTTGTGTTTTGGTAATCAAAACATCCAAAAATGAAATGTGATGTTTATCTGTCTGGTGTGTGAATTGAATCCGTGTTTTTTTTTTTATTCAACTGCATGAGTTTGTCACTTAATTCATCTCCAATGCCTGACCAAATTAGAAAAATGTCTTCAATAAAACAACAGTAGAATGATAAATTCTTTTGCGAGACTGTATCAGTGAGAATATGATCATTTTCAAATGTTGCCATGTATGTGTTGGCGTACGCTGGGGATCCAGAAAACCCCATAGAAGTCCCGCCGATTTGTAAACAAAATATGTGGTGTTGCATTTAAAATATGAATGTTGTAAACAAAATTGTAACACATCCAAAATGAACACTTTGTTAGCTGGTAGGTTTGTTTGTTGTAATAATGCCCATTCACAGGCCTCCAGGCCTTCAGCCAATGGTATAGATGTGTACAATGCGGTCACGTCAATTGTGCACAAAATTGCATTGGAAGTCTGTGTTGTCAAATTGTTTAAGTAATTGCAAGAAATGTGTGGTGTCCTGAATGTATGTTTTCCATTCTTGCACAAAGGGTTGCAAAAACCGATCAATGTACTTGCCCAATGAAAGACCAGCATCGTCTGACAATTGGTCTGAATGGTAAATTAGTTAGATGCTTGTGAATTTTTGGTACAAAAGGGGATGGTGATGGACGGAGCATCTGAACCAATCAAACACTCACACCCAGTCAACAGATCTGGGTTTAATCCATCACCGTTCTTTAGCCCACTATGCCACCCCAGTTCAGACATGGCCATATGCAAATCAGTCTGACCCCGTGCCTCATGGGAACAGTCCAGCCCGAACTGCCAAGCCATGCCTTCCCTGGACCGGAAACAAGCTTCCGAGGACCGGTTTCTGGCATTTCAGCTGTCTTCAGCCCGGCTTGCTTGAATCCAGTGGCAAAGTGAGCAAGGGACTCACGTCTGAGCATACCTGTCAGGCGCCCCACAAGTCTTACTTCTGCTTGTGAAGCAATTCCGCAGAGACGACAGGAGCCACCGCCCCTGTACCCAGCTGACCCGCACAGAATGTAATACACGGTAAGGATGAGATGGGAACAGGGAAGGGAGCCAGAAAGGAACAAAAGGCATGGCCTGTGTGCAGCTCGGGTAGGGTCTTGACACCAACTGGAAGACAAAGTCTGATCAGGTTCCCCTAACGATTGCTGCCCCCCTCAGATTCTGAGGGAGGCCTTTCTGGCATGCCCTGGCCCCCCATTAGCCTTGCTCAACAACTCTCTAGCCACTGGGGAGGTCCCCTGCTCCTTCAAACAGGCAGCTGTCATCCCGATCCTTAAAAAAACTAATGCTGATCCCACTACCTTAAGCAATTACCGACCCATCTCCCTCCTCCCCTATCTGGGAAAGATTTTGGAGACATATGTTACCCGCTGTCTGAGCACCTTTATCGAGAACTCCTCCTTCCTGGATGCCCAACAAGCGGGCTTTAGACCCCTCCACTCCACCGAGGCGGTCATAGTGGCCGTCATGGATGCCTTTAGGAAAGGTGCCGATAAAAACATCTCACAGGCCCTTGTCCTTCTGGACCTGTCGGCAGCTTTTGACACGGTCGATCACACTATCTTGATCGATCGTGTCAACAATGCCGGCATCCAGGGGGTGGCCCTCGATTGGCTCAGATCCTTCCTGGACCATCGGACTCAAGCGGTACACCTGTCTACTTTCTCTGCACCCTACTCGTCTCTAACCTGCGGGGTCCCTCAGGGCTCTGCGCTATCACCCTTACTGTTTAATTTGTACTTACAGCCCCTTTTAGCTTCCCTCCACAATACCCCGGTCACTATTTTCAACTATGCGGACGATCTTCAGTTAATCTTTCCCATTGATTCTCTTCCCTCTTCCCGCTCTAACTTTCAGTCTACCATGCTTGACATTGCAGAGTGGATGTTTCACAGCCAATTAAAACTGAACCCCACAAAAACAGAGCTTTTACTGGTGGGGGGTTCCACTAATCCGTGGAATTCCACTTTCTGGCCATCATCCCTGGGGGCGCCACCTAGTCCTGTTAGCACTGTGAAGAGTCTGGGGGTGGTCATCTCTGATGACCTCTCTATGAGGCCACAAATCAACGCAGTCACCTCATCCTGTTTTTTCCATCTAAGGCGGATCCGTAAAATCAGCAGGTTCCTCACCAGAGATGCCCTGACTCTAGTCATCCTAGCTCTTATTACCTCCAGACTCGACTATGCTAACACGCTGTATGTCGGGATTCCAGCATTCCATCTCCACAGGCTACAACTGGTGCAGAACCAGGCAGCCCGCCTGATCTTCCACCAGCCGCAACATCAGCACGTCACCCCCCCTTCTGCGTAGCCTCCATTGGCTCCCTATCACCAAACGCTGCATTTTCAAGCTTGGATGTACCATCTTCAAAGCCTTATCAGATCTAGCCCCTGCCTTTATCTCCTCTTGCCTGACACGTTATGTTCCCCACAGAGATCTCCGCTCAGCGTCTCTTAATTTTCTCGTTGTTCCCAAAACCAGACGGAAAAAGCATGGAGGTCTGAGTTTCTCTGTCATGGCCCCCACCACTTGGAACTCCCTCCCAACAGCACTTCGTCTATGCCCCAGTTACGATTGTTTTCTCAGACTGTTAAAAACCCTTCTGTTTCATTCAGCATTTGAGTAAATCCTCCGCCCAAGTCACCGTTTTGTCAGGAGAGCCAAGAAACCGTTTGGTGAACGTGCGCGGTATAAATGCTTTTAACGTAACGTAACGTAACAAAGGAGACTAAATTAGGGAAAGACCTCACCTCCCCCCTTCCATTGCAGACATCTAAGCACATACAGAAAGCCTGTTCACTCACGGACTCACCAGCGTAGCGCAGTCTGCCGTACCCAGGGTTGGATAGATGCTCCAAAGTCAGGTAAACCAAAGAATAGCGCAAACAGCGCTCCCAGCATGGAAAACGTGGAGAATACCAGCAGCGCTCCTGCGCGGCTGCAAGGCGGGTAAAATACTAAACCAAGTCTTAGTGCTCCTGCGCTTTGATGCTGCTACGGGCACTGCAGGCGGGTTCTGGTGTTTGGGGATTCAACTCGAATCCAAAGCGCAGACCTGGCGGGGAAACGCGGTGCTATGCGTTTTCCCCCGGAAGTGCTTGCCTAGTCGGTACAGTAAAAGACTGGACCGGGACTCGACTTGCGCCGGAAGTGAGTATCCCGGTCCACCGTATGTGCCTAGTAGCCCCCAAGGAAACGGCAAACGCCGCAACACGACAGTAACCCCCCCTAAAACAGACCCCCCCCAACCACTCGGACTCAGAAAGGAGAGGCAGGGCGAGGGCTAAGCGGATGAGTCAGATGGAAAGCATGGACCAAAACGGGAGCATGGCGCACATGGGACAGGGGTTCCCAGGACCGCTCATCGGGACCGTACCCCTTCAGGTCCACTAGGTAGTAGAGCTTCCCCCTGGTACAACGGGAACCCAAGATTGCCCTGACCTCGTACTCAACATGGTCCTCCACCATCACCGGGAGAGGAGGAGATGGGACTGTGCTGCCAGGATGAACTGCATGCAAAAGGGAGACGTGGAAGACCGGTTGGATCTTCATATGCGAAGGAAGCAAGAGCCGCATTGCAACAGGGTTAACCACCTTCTCGATGACAAAAGGGCCCACATAACGGGGCAGCAGTTTCTTGGGACCATGCACATTGAGGTGCCGAATGGAAAGCCACACTCTGTCACCCATGTGGTATTCGGGTTCCTTTTGTCTGTGAGCATCAGCATGCGTTTTGTAGGAGTCCTTCGCCTTGGCCAGCTCGAACCGGGCCTGTTGCCAGAGGCCGCACTGGGCACCATGATACGCCCGCACCGTTGGCAACTGGCTGTCCAGAGGTTCCTCCCAGGCAGAGGTGCGGGGGTGACGTCCCTGGAGGCAGAAGAAAGGGGACATGCCAAAGGCCGAATATTTGCTGTTGTTGTACGCGTATTCCGCCATCCATAGCACCTCAGACCATTCCTTCTCAACCATAAGCAGCAAACAGCGGAGGTACTGTTCCATGGTATGTTCGTTCTCTCAGCTTGTCCGTCCGTCTGGGGATGGTATGCGGAGGAAAGGCGCACATCCATGTCCAAGATCCTGCACACCTCTTTCCAGAAACGGGAGACGAACTGTGACCCCCGGTCCGTTATTACCACTGCCGGAATGCCGTGGAGGCGAACCACATTGTGCACGAAGACCAAGGCTAGTTCAGTGGCTGTGGGTATCTTCGTCAAAGGTACGAAATGAGCCATCTTTGAGAGGTGGTCCACTATGGTGAGTATCGTGTTGTGGCCAGTCTTGGTCAGAGGGAGGTCAACCACGAAATCCATGGAGATGGTGTGCCATGGGAACGGTGGTACGGGGATGGGACGCAGCAGACCAACAGAAGGTTCAGACCTGTTCTTGCCCTGTAGGCAAACGGCACAACTCGATACATGGCTTCTAGTGTCAGGCACTAACGTTGGCCACCAGAACTGTCTCTGAATAAGGTCGAGCGTCTTGTGGTAGCCAGGGTGGCCGGAGAGGACGTGATCGTGACGGTGTGTTACCGCTACAACGCATCTTTTACAACGTAATGCTGTTACAACGCAGCTATTACATCGCAAATACCATTACAATGCATGCCATTACATCGCATGGCATTACATAGCAGATGGTATTACAACGCATACCATTACATCGTAAGTATTGGTAAGTATTTAATTTTTTATTTTATTTTATTTAATATGTTATTATTGATTTAATTATTATTAATTATAAAAAAATATTTATTTCGTTTTTAAATATTATAAATTAAATATATTAATTTAAGTATTTTTTAAAATAAGTATGAGTATAGGAGTATATGTTTTGGGGTACTGATGTATATGTTTTGGGGTGTTTGGGTATTTTTAGGTTTTAGGGCAGTGTTTGGGTTTTGGGGTACAGGGGTGTTTTTAGGTTTTAGGGCAGGGTTTGGGTTTTGGGGTACAGGGGTGTTTTTAGGTTTTAGGGTAGGGTTTGGGTTTTGGGGTACAGGGGTGTTTTTAGGTTTTAGGGCAGGGTTTGGGTTTTGGGGTACAGGGGTGTTTTTAGGTTTTAGGGCAGGGTTTGGGTTTTGGGGTACAGGGGTGTTTTTAGGTTTTAGGGCAGGGTTTGGGTTTTGGGGTACAGGGGTGTTTTTAGGTTTTAGGGTAGGGTTTGGGTTTTGGGGTACAGGGGTGTTTTTAGGTTTTAGGGCAGGGTTTGGGTTTTGGGGTACAGGGGTGTTTTTAGGTTTTAGGGCAGGGTTTGGGTTTTGGGGTACAGGGGTGTTTTTAGGTTTTAGGGCAGGGTTTGGGTTTTGGGGTACAGGGGTGTTTTTAGGTTTTAGGGTAGGGTTTGGGTTTTGGGGTACAGGGGTGTTTTTAGGTTTTAGGGCAGGGTTTGGGTTTTGGGGTACAGGGGTGTTTTTAGGTTTTAGGGCAGGGTTTGGGTTTTGGGGTACAGGGGTGTTTTTAGGTTTTAGGGCAGGGTTTGGGTTTTGGGGTACAGGGGTGTTTTTAGGTTTTAGGGCAGGGTTTGGGTTTTGGGGTACAGGGGTATTTTTAGGTTTTAGGGCAGGGTTTGGGTTTTGGGGTACAGGGGTGTTTTTAGGTTTTAGGGCAGGGTTTGGGTTTTGGGGTACAGGGGTGTTTTTAGGTTTTAGGGTAGGGTTTGGGTTTTGGGGTACAGGGGTGTTTTTAGGTTTTAGGGCAGGGTTTTGGGTTTTGGGGTACAGGGGTGTTTTTAGGTTTTAGGGCAGGGTTTTGGGTTTTGGGGTACAGGGGTGTTTTTAGGTTTTAGGGCAGGGTTTGGGTTTTGGGGTACAGGGGTATTACGACTTTATATAAATTAAATTTATTAAATTAAATGTTTAATTAATTAAATTCTTTTAATTTTATTAAATATAATTATATTATGTATTATTTATAACTTAATTAAATTATAATTATATTTATTGTAATTAATTGCATTATATTATTTTCTATTTATAATTTTTTTATATATCATTAATTGTATTATTTAAAATATATTAAATTAATATATTATTAATTTAATTATATTAATAAACGATTATAATTAAATTATATTATTTAAAAATGTTTAATTAATTAAATTCTTTTAATTTTATTAAATATAATTATATTATGTGTTATTTATAATTAATTAAATTATAATTATATTTATTGTAATTAATTACATTATATTATTTTCTATTTATAAATTTTTTATATATCATGAATTATATTATTTTAAATTACTATAATTAAATTAATTACTGTTTTAAAAATGTTATATTATTTTTATTATTTTAAATTAATTTAATTAACTTTATTACATTTTTTAAAATAAAGATATACTTACCTATACTTACGATGTAATGCCATGCGTTGTAAAAGTATCTGCTATGTAATGCCATGCGTTGTAATGGCATGCATTGTAATGGTATTTGCGATGTAAAAATCGCGTTGTAACGGAACGCGTTGTAATACATCGCGTTGTACTGACACCAATCCGATCGTGACACATGTAGATGGCTTGTTTCTGACTTGGTTCTCCAGGTAGGTACAACTTGCTTCCCTTGTACAGCAACCCATCAACACGGGTCACCCTGTCGTGTCCTTGTGCCAGGATGGTTGGATCAGTTAGGTTCGAGTCCTTGTGTACCTGAGTCATGAACTCCGAGGACGCTACCACGCCCTGGAAGTGTTGTTCCAGTATGATGGGAACTGGCTCGACGACAACGGTTTCTTCATCGGTTTCGTCCAGTCGTGACAGTGCGTCCACCTTGGCGTTTTCTTTTCCGGGTCGGAACGTGATCACAAAATTGTATTAATTAAAGAACAATGTCCATCAAAGCTGTCGGGCTGTGAAAGCACGTGCTGAGCATAGGAACTGGTGGTTCCGGTGGTCTGTGTAGATGGTGACGGTGTGCTTGGCGTCTTTCAGGTAGTGGCGCCATTCCTCGATTGCTGTTTTTATCGACAGCAGCTCCCGGTCAGACTCTGTGTAGTTGCGTTCTGTGGGTTGGAGTTTCTTGGAGTAGAAAGCCACTGGATGCGTTAGTCCAGTGCTGGGGTTCCTTTGTGACAATACGCCCCGTAATGCGTCTTTTGAGACGTCCGCCTCCACTATGAAGGGCTGCTCTGTATCTGGGTGCACTAGAACAGGGGCTCTGGTGAATCGTCTATTTAGCTCCTGAAACGCGTCGTCTGCTTTCTGATCCCAGCAAAAACACACCCCTTTGCGCAGTAAGCGTGTGATTGGAGCCACCATTTTGGAGAATCCCGTGATGAATCAACGGTAGTAGTTGGAAAACCTAAGGAACCGTTGGACCCCTTTTACTGATTCCGGAGTGGGCCACTGCAAAATGGCCTCTACCTTCTTGTGTTCCATTCGGATACCAGCTGGAGTGATGATGTGTCCCAGGAACTCAACAGAGTCGACATGAAAAATGCTCTTTTCCAGCTTGACGTACAAACGATGCCTTCCCAACTGTTGGAGGACAGAGCGCACGTGTTGGACGTGTTCTGTGATGTTCTGCGAATATATCAGGATATCGTCTATATAGACGATACAGAAGACGTCAATGTATTCCCTTAACACCTCATCGATGAAATACTGGAATGCTGCGGGGGCGTTGCAGAGTCCGAAAGGCATGACCTTGTATTTGAACAGACCGAACTTCGTCCGGAAGGCGGTCTTCCATTGGTCGCCCTTCCGGACTCTGACTAGGTGGTAAGCACCCGTAGGTCCAGTTCGGTGTATATAGAGGCGTTCTTTACCTGATCCAAGAGGTTGGAGATCAACAGAAGTGGGTACCGGTTCTTCACTGTGATGGCATTCATCGATCTGAAGTCGATACAGATCCTCAGATCGCCTTCCTTCTTCGATACGAAGAAAAGAGGAGAGGACACCAGAGACCTGGAATGGCGGATAAACCCGTTGTCCAAATATTCGTCCAAATAGGAGCGTAGATGGATGTTCTCCTTCTCCGTCAGGGAATAAATCCTGCTACATGGTAACGTTGAACCGGGTATCAGGTCTATTCGGCAATCAAAGGAGTGATGCGGTGGTAGGGTGTTGGCTCCTTTCTTGTCGAATACTTCCGCCAGGTCCAGGTAATAATCGGGGACTTCTGTTTGGGTAACCATCCCCATGCTTTGTAAGGGTAAAGAGCGTGCTTATATGGTGCGATCACCTCGTGGGTCATCCATCGCGTAACATGACCTGCAGCAGTGTTCCGAATCCCGGTGTATGATTCGGGACACCCAATCGATGCGGGATTATGGTTTACCAACCATGGCAGACCCAAAATGACCCGGAACTGAGGAGCGTCGATGACGTCGAAGTTGATGTGTTTGGCGTGGTGGTTTGCAAGGGACATAGTCAGGTCTTCGGTACAATGTCTGATAAGACCGGAAGTCAGGTCCGTTCCGTTGACTGCCTTAACTGTTTCTGGTTGTGCTTTGGGTACTGTTTTTATGCCCAAGACTTGTGAATAGGCTGTGTTGATGAAGTTACCTGTTACCCCAGAGTCCAACATAGCAGTCACTAGCCAAGAACTGCCTGCCTGGTTCCGCAAGGTCACTTCCACTCCTACGTGGCGACTGCCATCGAATACTGCAGGGATCGCTGAGGTGCCGGAAGAAAAACCCAGAGGACGGACTCCTTTGTCTACTGGGTTGCCTCGTTTCCCGACTTGTCTCCTTTGGCGATGGGCAATGCAAAGGGTCTTCTGCCCCGTGGCCGTGTGTGCTTTACCGGGCACTCTCGAACGAAGTGTCCGCTTTTGCCGCAATACAGACACTGGTTCTGCTTCCTCCTTCTTTCCCTTTCTTGGCTTGTTAGGGGTCCTCTGACGCCACCTATTTGCATAGGTTCATGCGTGTCACTCGGGGAGCGGCTTCTTCCTTGCCCTTTTCCGCGCCTTTGTCTCCGAAGGACAGGAAGCGGTTGTCACTGCCTTTCCCTTTTTCGGTCCTTCTTTGCTGTAAGCGGAAGTTCATTTTGACCACTAAATCTATGAAAGGGCCTATTTCATCAGGCGGGTTGGGCAACTGTGAGATAAGATCTTTCAGGTCGGCACGCAAGCCCCAATAGAATATCGACACCTTCTTGGACTCCGGCCACTGGGCCTCAATGACGAGCCTACTAAACATGGTGATATAGTGAAGTAAGTCATTGTTGCCTTGCTTGAGGTTGAGCAGCTCGTTGTCTGCTGCCTGCACAAAGGTGTGACCAGCGAACATTCGCCTCATGGCCTCCTTAAAAGTCGGCAAGTCGTTAAGCATGGGGTCGTCGTTTTCCACCAAAGCAATGGACCACTGGGCGGCATCCCCGCCCATGTACGACAGAACAAACGCGACCTTGGATGCGTTGTCGGGAAAGGCTGACGACCTGGCCATGAAATGCAGGTGGCACTGATGGATGAAAACGCCATACTTGGTGCTGTCTCCGTAAAAGCGTTCAGGAGGAGCCAGCTGTACTGGGTAGGGTGTGACGACTTGTATGGCAGTGTCCTGATTGGTGGCAGTGGAGGACCCCCCAAAGGTGAACGTGGGTGGTCGCAACAGCCCTTTTTGTCTAACTCTGGGGCTCGGGGTGGTTCCCCAAGGACTGGTGACACCAGCAGCTAATTTGCCCTTCATGGCTGTCATATCATTGCGCAGGCTGAGATTCTCTGCCTGCATGGCAGCTAGCATGACAGCTATGTCTTGCAAGGTGATTTCCTGGCCGCTCATGTCATCTGGGCGGAATAGATAATGTGGGCTTTGGATTCTGTCAGGCGCCCCACAAGTCTTTCCTCTGCTTGTGAGCGATTCCGCAGAGACGACAGGAGCCACCGCCCCTGTACCCAGCTGACCCGCACAGAATGTAATACACGGTAAGGATGAGATGGGAAGAGGGAAGGGAGCCAGAAAGGAACAAAAGGCCTGGCCTGTGTGGAGCTCGGGTAGGGTCTTGACGCCAACTGGAAGACAAAGGAGACTAAATTAGGGAAAGACCTCACATCCCCCCCTTCCATTGCAGACATCTAAGCACATACAGAAAGCCTGTTCACTCACGGACTCACCAGCGTAGCGCAGTCTGCCGTACCCAGGGTTGGATAGATGCTCCAAAGTCAGGTAAACCAAAGAATAGCGCTCCTGAGCGTAATGAACAAACCCAAAGAATAGCGCTCCTGCACACAAGACAAACACAAAGTACTGCGCTCCTGCGCGTAGAACAAACCCAAAGCAATGCGCTCCTATGTGTGTGAAACACCCAATGTATAGCACTCCTGCGCGTTAGTGCAACACTGGTGACGTGCACTCAATATGTGGCATTCCCACTAAGCAAAAGTAAAATCATCAATAGCGCTCCGGCGCTGTAACTGGTTTGAGTTAAACAAAGGTAAGGAAAAGCAATAGCGCTTCAGCGCGGAAAACCATAAGTAAACCTGCTGCTCCCTCAGTGCGGCAATCGAGGACGGAACCAACAGCGCTCCAGCGCGGCGTTCGTGTCAGAAGCAAACAGCGCTCCCAGCATGTAAATGTAAATGTAAATGTATAGGCATTTATATAGCGCACTACTTACCCGTAGGGTCCCAAGGCGCTTCGACCGCTGCGAAACCCTTCCTGGCTTCCCTGAGAGATGGTCCCTAAATGGGTATCTCCAGGGTGAGAGCATGGGAAACGTGGAGAATACCAGCAGTGCTCCTGCGCGGCTGCAAGGCGGGTAAAATACTAAACCAAGTCTTAGCGCTCCTGCGCTTTGATGCTGCTACGGGCACTGCATGCGGGTTCTTGCGTTCGGGGATTCAACTCGAATCCAAAGCGCAGACCTGGCGGGGAAACGCGGTGTTATGCGTTTTCCCCCCGGAAGTGCTTGCCTATTCGATATAGTAAAAGACTGGACCGGGACTCGACTTCCGCCGGAAGTGAGTATCCCGGTCCACCGTATGTGCCTAGTAGCCTCCAAGGAAACTGCAAACGCCGCAAAACGACAATACCCTGGCCAACTTATGGCGAACAAAGTGGTGCAAAAGGGGATGGTGATGGATGGAGCATCTGAACCAATCAAACACCCACACCCAGTCAACCGATCTGGGTTTAATCCATCGCCGTTCTTTAGCCCACTATGCCACCCCAGTTCATACATGGCCATATGCAAATCAGTCTGACCCTGTGCCTCATGGGAACAGTCCAGCCTGAACTGCCAAGCCATGCCTTCCCTGGACCGGAAACACGCTTCCGAGGACCGGTTTCTGGCATTTCAGCCGTCTTCAGCCCGGCTTGCTTGAATCCAGTGGCAAAGTGTGCAAGGGACACACCTCTGAGCATACCCTGGCCAACTTATGGCGAACAAAGTGGTACAAAAGGGGATGGTGATGGACGGAGCATCTGAACCAATCAAACACTCACACCCAGTCAACAGATCTGGGTTTAATCCTTCACCGTTCTTTAGCCCACTCTGCCACCCCAGTTCAGACATGGCCATATGCAAATCAGTCTGACCCTGTGCCTCATGGGAACAGTCCAGCCCGAACTGCCAAGCCAAGCCTTCCCTTGGAAGCAGGTACAGCTTGGGGCATCTGGGATAGTTCGTCAATAAATATTTGAAAGTGTTGTTGTTGATCCATTGCATTTCCAAGGCATTTTTCAGGATATCATCCAGAGTTTTCTTAAAGTCATTTGGGGGGTCCTGCATTAGTTTCATGAAAGTCGTCTGATCACTCACGTGTTCCTGTACTTTCACCATGTAAAAAGTGGTATCCATAACGACAAGCGCTCCTCTTTTGTCTGCCGTTTGAAAAGCTGAGATGATGCGTTGTTCATGTTTATTAAGATTGGTTCTTGTCTTGGGCCTGAAATTCAATTTGTTCAAATCTTGCTTAACCAGTATTTCAAAAACATCCAGTACCTTGTGGGTAATTGGAGCCATAAATGTGCTCCAAGGTTTGAATTCTTGATATTCCTATGTATCCATGCTCTCCGTTTGATAATTACTGGCAAATTTGGAACTATATTGCTGAAGAAATGTCGTAATCTCTGATTACGCATGAATTTGAATACACATACTTCTATTTCAAATTTACTTCTATGATAGGTGGGTACAAATGAGGTTCCTTTGTTGAGAACGCATAGTTGTGTATTTAACATTTTGGATTAAATATTAATGACTAAGGTCTGGTTTTGCTATTTAGATTCTGACTGATGGTTTCTCTGGCCTCGACGTATTTTTTTAAATCTGCTTGTATCTGGTGGTATGCCAGTTGATGGACCCTTCCCTAAAAACCTTGGTTGTTGTTGATTAACTGTGTCAGTTGACACTGTGCCTTCTTCACTTGTAGATTGAGATGCCTGAGCCGGGTCTAGATTGATTGGTTGTCTGGAAGATGAAAGATCCTGATCCGAAACCACCCTTTCATGAGATGAAGTAACAGTTTTGGGTGGTGGCCTTCTCTGGGCGTACACCTCAGCTCAGGTGTACACCTCATTTAATTTATCGTCAATTTTATCTCATTTGTATTTGCGTAATTTGCGGTCTTGTGTCTCTTTTCCTTAACGGTCTAGTTTTTCATTCAAATCCTTTAACCTCTTCGATGCGTCCAACGGTGGACGTGTGCATCAGCCGGCTGCGCACGAGTCAAATTCTGCCGCGTCAGGATTTGCGCCGCGGCGAAGAGGTTAAAGTTATCTGCAAAAAATCTGCTTCACATCTTGAACTTAAGTCTGTTTTGATTACATCAATTTCTTCTTCCAATTCTTTGATAGTTTTGGATAGTTCCCCCACTAGTAACAAGATCAGATCGAGTGAACACTTCTTTAAGATCGCAAACCATTTTTCCATAAAAGGTTTATTGAATTGGAAGCAGAATAACATGGGCTTATTTGGTAGACATAAACCCCTTGGTATTCTTTGTACTATGTGGTACAGAATTAAGGTGGATGCATGGAGTTTTTGATTAAGAACTCTTCTTGATAAGAATTCCAGTTGGCGTAGTTGGTGCGTAATAGAAACTCCTTGGGTGCGGAAAGTTTGAGACTCTTGAATTCAAGCGTGTATATCATTAGCTTGGGCAGAAGTATATGTCTTGGTGTCTGCCCTGTTGTCAGTAATGTTAGAGATTGAATCAAATGGCATGATTGTTGGCTGGTGCAGCGGCCCAGTGGGTTGTTTACTATGAAAGATTCTTGTGGGTGGGATGGCGCACACCTGTCTGTGGGTAAACCAGTTTAACTCTTATGTTCTCTGTATGTAACAGTGTGGCATTCTGGGTAGGAAAGGGGTTGCCAGCCTCTGTGTAGACAAAATAGAGAATGCAAGTGTAACCATTCACCTGCCCTTTCCCGCCCAGCCTGGGGTACAAATGCTCTCCTTGCTCAAATTAACAATTCATTAAATCAATACTTAACATAATCCTCTTGTCATTAACATGTGTTTAACAAAAACATATGGTCATTACAGACATTATATACATGAGGATGTATGGCGTTACAACGCATACTTTTACAACGCATACATTTACAACGCATTTTTTACACTGCAGCATCCATTACAACGCATTCCATTACAACGGATTCTTTGAAACTACCTTTACAACGCATTCCACTACAACGCATACTACATTTACAACGCATACCATTACAACGCATACCATTACATTGCATGTATGGTAAGTGTTGGATAGTGTAGGGGTAAAAATTACTATTCTAACTTCAGGGGGTGCAACAGTAGGGTAAGTATTGAATAGTGTAGGGGTAAAAATTACTATTCTAACTCCAGGGGTGCAACAGTAGGGTAAGTATTGAATAGTGTAGGGGTAAAAATTACTATTCTAACTCCAGGGGGTGCAACAGTAGGGTAAGTGTTGGATAGTGTAGGTATGTGTTGTAATGGTAAGTGTTGTAATGACTGCGTTGTAATGACATGCGTTGTAGTGGTATGCGTTGTAGTGACATTCGTTGTAATGGTTGCGTTGTAATGCCATGCGTTGTAATGGATGTCGCATTGTAAAAGTTTTGCTGTAAGGTACTGCGTTGTAAAAGTTGTGTTGTAAGTGTTGTTTCCCATACATGATATTCACAAGCAACAAATAAACTTTGATGTACAGCAGGTACATTTGGTGTGAAAATAAGTTATGGTAATCCAGATTCACAGGTTGTTTGGGCTGTACAGTTGACAGTTTACTATTTATTCACTCTCTTTGGTGAAGGGCGCTTTTAATCACTATTATTGGGTAGTTGGGGAGATCATAATGTAATATTTTAGTGTTTGGTCATGATGTGAAAAGGAGACAATGTTTGATGATGCAGTGGGTTTATTTCCTCCTTGTATGCTTAACCAGAACATGTATGTTTGATTTTCAGTCCCCCTGATGAGGGGATAGGATTATCCCGAAATGTATTGAGAAAACAACGTCAAAGTTTATTTGTTGCTTGTGAATATCATGTATATAATGTCTTTAATGACCATATGTTTTTGTTAAACCCATGTTAATGACAAGGGGATTACGGTAAAGCATCCGTAATCAAAGAGAAATGTCCACAGACAATGTGTGAACAGCATGTTTTGAACTTTGGAAGAGTATTGATTTAATGAATTGTTAATTTGAGCAAATAGCGCATTTGCACCCCAGGCGGGGCGGGAAAGGGCAGGTGAATGGTCACACTTGCATTCTCTATTTTGGACCTCGAGTATGACATCCAGCAGCTCTTCGGTCCAACATTTGTCTCTGTGACTTCCTCCTCACATGCAAATATAATGTCTCTTTAAGTTCTATCTCAGTGCATTCACAGACCTTTTAGTTGTTTCTTATCTCAACGCCAAGGATATCAGTGTAGACTTCAGTATCCTTTATCCAGTGGCACCAACATGGTCACAGATAGTTAGATCCATCTCGGTTGAAAGGTGGTGGGACACACAGGGCCTGATTCACAAAGGACCTCCACACTCGTGGAGGAGGCCTCGCACTAGTGGAGGAGGCCTCGCACTAGTGGAGGAGGCCCCGCATTCGTGGAGGAGGCACCCACTCGTGGCCAAGGCCTCGCACTCGTGGAGGAGGCCCCGCATGCGTGGCAGATGCCCCACACTCAGGGAGGAGGCCTCGCACTCGTGGGGGAAGCCCACACTCGTGGCAGAGGCCCCGCACTCCTAGAGGAGGCCCAGCACTCGTGGTGGATGCCCCGCACTCATGGCGGAGGCCCCGTACTCATGGCAGAGGCCCAGCACTCGTGGAACAGGCCCTGCACTCGTGGGTGAGGCCCGCACTCATGGCTGAGGCCCAACACTCGTGGCTGAGGCCCCGCACTTGTGGAGGAGGCCCTACACTCGTGGCAGAGGCCCAGCACTCGTGGCAGAGGCCCAGCACTCGTGGCAGAGGCCCTGCACTCATAGAAGAGGCCCACACTCATGGCTGAGGCCCTGCACTCGTGAGGAGGCCCCGCACTCGTGGAGGAGGCCCTGCACTCATGGAGGAGGTCCCTCACTCGTGGCAGATGCCCCACACTCGTGGAGGTGGCCCTGCACTCGTGGCTGAGGCCCGCACTCGTGGAGGAGGCCCTGCAATCGTGGAAGAGATCCTGCACTCATGGCAGAGGCCCTGCTCTCGTGGCAGAGACCCCGCACATGTAGCAGGACCTCTACATTGCAGTTTCTCATTGTGTGGGACCTTCACCATGAGTGCGGAGGCCCTCAGAGTCACCAGTCAGAAGCAGCATGGGAACAGCAGAAACGGCATCAGTAGCCGTCATCTATAAACTGGACACGTCTACCTCAGAGCTGTGTGTCCCAATCCTCATTAGACAACATTTCACTCCTGGCTGGGAGAGGAAGTGCAAAGAATCACCAAATACTGATGTGGCAGTAGAACCCATGGAAAAAGACCCGCTTCTTCAAAAGTGTGTATTGTTTTAGCCACGAGAAATGCAGATTGTAGGAACACAAACCTTATTTTTCTCTTATTCTTGTAACTACGTGAACATTAGGTACCAGCCACGACTTAGCCACAGAATACAGGAAACCATACCTGCGTGTAAGCTGCATCATAGCAGTCACTGAATATAAAGGTTTGCTTGGCAAATGTGTTTCTACTCGGGCCTCACCTGGCTTTCCGGTTACCATTTGCGCAGTCCAGTGACACATGCACCAGAAATGTTCACCTGAGTGCCTTTGCAGGTGACACTACTATGCAGGGCTATTCAGAGCTTAATTTGTGCAGGTGTGTACCGGTGCTCCGCACCAACATTTAATTCTCAACACCAGCACTTATGACAGTTCACCACATGGTGGCGCTGTTTGCCTTATTTGAGGGTAGCACAAGAGCAGATTGTTTAGTGAAGCCAAAGACATTAATACATTAATATCTGCTGCCTAGGCCATTCTTACAGCTTTGGGTAGCCTAAAATAGTACAAATTGTCACAGTTGTGGGAGTTTGATGGTTAGTAGTTGTGTTTGTACTGGTATTAGAACCGCTGGCATGGGCAAGGGGTGATGCGAACTACAGTGGCCTGCTCACAAGGGCCTTGACATTTTGCAGCAGCATTTCCTATGCAACTTACACTACAGTGAAAAATGCTAACTGAAGATATGGGGTGAAAAGCGCAATTGCCATGTACTGTTTCCAGGAACATTAATAGCCTCCCCTCCAGGCACAACACCACTACCTTAATTTGTGATAGGACACTACTCCCACAGGACTTCAGCAGTCAGCTGTGCTCTCGAAGGACCATGCCCCTCTGTTTTGTCACTCTTTGATCTCATCTTCAAGGACCTACACTGGTTGCCTGGGGACAGAGAGTTCTATTCAAAGTGATGCCGATTACAAGCTATAGGGATTTAATATCAGTACTCGCAGGGAAAGTAAGATTTGATTATTCATGTCTTTTCCGTCTCAGTCATGGATATGCTGTAGTGTAGTTCCTATTTTCCCTATAGGCCCTGCGCATTGGAATAACATAAACAGCAGTGTAGACGTAGAAGTGCGGTCTTCCAGGTCTCTACTGACTATGCTAAACTTAATTGGGTTTGTTACCAACTAGCTCAGAGGTCACTGGAAACTTTCTTGACTGAATAGGAAGTGATCAGCTTCCCTGGTTCAGACAAGAAGGGATTCAGTTTTCCAACAACCGCATAAACATGACAACTTTGCTCCTTAGAATAAGAGTCAATCTCTAGAGTCGTGTGAAACAATAGACAGCTATTTCACTCAGTCAGTTGTGCAGATTACTTTCACCAGGATGCAGAGAATAGAGAGACGGGCGTTTTCAATAAAAGGTATTATTTATTGAACAGTCTTTTTTCTCATGCAAGAGAAATGAATTGCCACAATTGCAAGACTTGTTATTATATAAAGTGCGTACAGTAAAAGGAGGATTGCGAAATAATACTGTAAAAGCATTGATATGGTTTCTTAGCCATACAATGGGTAAAATGAATAAAATATATACATTCATATATACATTTAGCTAACGTACTCAACTGGTGCTTCTAACTACGCCTACCCCAGTGTACCTGACCTAAGCCTAATACTTGGGAGGGAGTAAGTAAGTAGCAGTTTAAGTTAAGTTGGTTTTGCCAAAGGTTTGCTTCAAGAATTTTCTCTAAGGGTTTAGTCAACACCATACCTCTGGAATAGAATGTTGGAGGTCTTGTATCTCCTTTCAGGACTCGATATTCCAGTCACCTGCAAGGGTAGGCTGGAAACGCCGGAGCTGGATTTTCTCGGCAGGAGAAAAGACAGCGTCTTTCTCAGCGCGTCAAGGAGGAGGAGGGGCAGCGTCCATGGGCTGCTTGCATCTGCTGGGCTCTGAAGGGGACAGCTGTTCTGCTCCTGTATTCACCACACCATCGCTATCATCGATGTCGCTGAGGCAGCGTTTGCTTAAGGCAACGTTGGTAATATTTATACCTGAAAGGTGCCTTGTTTGGCGTACGTTTTTGGACATAAGACGTCAATAACGATGTCACAAGAACCGGTCGTTCTTACAGTGCTCATTAGAGTTCTATTACTAATCAAAACATAGCAAGCGGGGTTTTCCCAGGTTGCTGGGGGTTTTATCTGGTGAAAGAACTCAGTGTGTAATCTAGGAATCTTAGATAGTGGCTTCTGCTGTGTCATGTACTGTAATGAGCTGCAGAGGCGAGTTTCTGAAATATGGTTGAAATATGGCTCTGATCGTTTATGCCATTATAGGGGTATGAATGGATTATAGCCGTATAGGGGCATAAGGTCACAATATTGATCGGGGTCCTAGATTAGAACACGACAATGCAATATTTACCTGCACCACAATAATTTCTGCAAGAACCTGAGCTTCCATTTATGGGGTGAAAGGACCGGAAAGAAACATTTGAATCATATTTGGAAGCTATAGGGGGGAACCTAAAAGGAAACTATCCATTTAGAATACTTTGAGTGTGGAAGGCAGGAAAGTCCTCAAAACCCTTCCAAGGTAGGAATGTAGATGCAGGGTCTGAGTCTCATGAGGATGATGAATAGGAATGCACTTTAAAGGCATTGGAAGAGAATGATGGGAGTAAAGTGAGCATTGTGGTCAAAAGACACACATTTTTTCCTTGCACCCAAATGCAATGGGAGACAATTTAAGAGTATATTGCTGTGCTGAGAAGGTTAGCAATTTCGTGCAAATTCAGAGACCTATTTTATGAAATCATAAGAGATCATCAATTGATAAATAGAATGAGTAAGCTGAAAATCCAGGAAAAGTTGTTAGGGCTTAAGGACCCCACATTAGAAAAAAACGATAGATGTTGCTAGACATATGCAGAACACCTCACGCTATGTTAAAGAATTAGCTAGCACAACATTTACAGGTGGTGTGGAGACAGGGAGTGCATGTGATGTGAGTATTGTGAAGAAAACCGCACGTGGAATTAACGATGCAGACAAGGAAGTGAAAGCTCAAGACGTTGAGAGAAAGAAATTATGCTACAGGTGTGGTAGTGTGAAACACACAGCTGAAGCAACTATTTGTCCTGCTGCCAAGAGCAAATGTTACAGGTGTAAGAAGAAAGGACATTCCTCTTGGGTGTGTAGGTTGTCTGACAACTTAAGCTCTAAGGAAGTAGTCAGCTTGGTAAACGAACAGGAAACATCACTGTACAAGGAGGAATTGAGTGTGAATGACGAGAATGAAGTTGAAGTGTTAGTGGTGTGTGGGGTGGAGCCACATCTTATGGGCAGTGCTAATGGGATAGGGGATGCATAATGCACTCCAAAGTGCGCAGTCAGGGGGAATGGTAAGGAAGTACAAGTTTGAGCAGATTTGTGTCACCATTCCTGCTGATAAACAAAATCTGCTTGGAAAGGGTGGAATGAATGCAAATTATGTCCCACAGAAACAGAGCCATATTGCGGGGAAAATTTGCCAGTTTTGGGATATTTCTTGGCACAGCTAGAATTTGAGGACAGAAAGGAAAACAGCTAAATGCATGTAGTCAAGAAGAGAAGGTCTCTACTAGTATGAACAGAGCAAAGTGCATTGGGTTTGGGGGTGATCTTGGACCTGGATCATCATAAGCAGGTACTACTTACAGTATCCCAATGAAAGGATGAATTTCGAAAATGGGTCACTATGTTTTCAAATGTATTTGGAAAAAATATTAGGATGTTTAAAGAAATGTTAACACCGAATTGTACTAAAGAGAAGTGTGGTGCACAAGGTATGGAACATTCTGCTTGCCCTGAGAGCATTGTTAAGAGAGGAACTGCAACGGTTATGTAAGGAAGGTGTGAACGAACCAATAGAGGCCTTTGAATGATTAAGTCCAATTGCTATTGCTAAGAAACCCAATGACAATATACGCATGTGTGTTGACCTCAGGGATTTGAATGAATGCATAGATGGATAGATCGCCATCCTCTTTCCCGAATAAATGAAATGCTGATGAATCTGACTGGTGGCAGATGTTTCACTGCCCTATACTTTTCTAGTGACTACCATCAGCTACAGTTGAACTCTGAATTCAGGCATTTGACGTATTTCATAACACCTGAGGGGGCACATCAATTCATTTGCATGCCTTTTGGTCTGGTCTCTGCATCAGCAGTATTCCAGAGGGTAATGCAGGATGTTTTGCAAGGATTGTCAAATGTGCTGGTGTTCCAAGATGACGTATTTGTCTGGGGAGTGAGCAAGGAACAACACAATGGCATATTTAGAGATGTGGTGCAAAGGTTGGACAAGGCAGGACTTACCATTGGTCTGGAGAAGTGCACGTTTGGCATGGAGGAGGTGGAGTACTTGGGTCTCACTTTCACTCATGAAGGTATCAAGCCCAAAATCAGTTTGGTGAAAGAGATTGAAAAAGTACCTTCTTTCCAGGATAAGGAACAGTTATGGTCATTTATGGACCTTGCGGAGTATTACTCAAAGTTTGTGCATCATTGCAAGAGTTCATGTGCTACTGGCTTTAATGAAACAAACATTAAAATGTTTGTATTGTGTAGGAAAGCAAATGGCTTTAACTTAATGAAAGGCGAGACCTATTGCATTTTCAATGCTTTTTTTTTGTACACCCACCCCTTTGTTTTGTAGGCCAGTCGATTTATATGTTTTCTTCGTAGGGTGTCAGAATGATAATCAGGGCATTTCACCAAACAGACACTAAACACGCCCCACAGCAATCACTTGCAAACAATTGTAGCAGCTGAGACACCATTCACCAACGGAAACCTGATTGCGATCTGATAACAGCCACGAAACAGGCGTGGTGATCTTGTTTAGTCAACCAGGCAGCACAGAGCAGGCTCACCTTCACATAGCTGCCAAAGTTTCAGATTGCTTATGTGTGACATTTTCATAATTTCAATTTAATTACGGGTGACATTGAAAAGTAATGAGTGACACTTTCTCGAGAGGAAAATCAAGCAATGAAGACTAGGGAAACATATAAATAGCAGATTGTACCTATTTGAGCAAGGAGAGACTATAAGATCATCTTAAAACTGTTGCATAGTACCAGAAATGGAAAGGCGCTGTGAGGCCTGACTGTCCCAAACAGGATGTGAGAGGCCCCAGCAAGCATTATTTCATTTGCCTGCAAATAAATGATCATGATTACTCAGTCTTGCTTTTAGTCTGCAGCTGCCTGGTGTTCTAGAGGGAATTAGGAATTACTTTATTGTACAGTTAATTAAAACTCACAATATAAAACATACATCGTTAAAATTGTTATAAACTTAAATACACATATATTGTTAAAGGAAAAAGGTATTTAAAACCATTTTGAATTATCATTCTCGGTTGCAATGTCGGTAATCCACATATAAAGTTAAAAGTGTGACTCAATGTGCTGTGCGTGCTTTGACTTGGCGGGACCTTGGCAGACTATTTCTTGGTTAGCAAGTTTTTACATGCTGTTAGTCACTGCGCCATGTGGTTGGTTCGTAAGTCTTGTGGACACCATGTCAAAACATTTCGTCAGTCTGAAGTTTAGCTGGACTTCTTCAGGTTTGAAGCATATCATCACAGCTTGCCTGCAGCTTGTTATACCTTTTTGATTCCAAAGTAATCGAAATAGAGCGCGCCTTATGTCTATCAGGTTAGGGCAGATGCAGATTATATGGATTAAATCCTCATTCCCTGATTTGCAAAGACGGCAAAGATGATTGTCTGGCCTCCTAAGTGAGGTAGAATTGGTAGAATTCCGAAACGCAGGTTTAGAAATGTATGTTTTGTCTTCCGCGTGAGACCCATTTTCAGATATTCATGCGGTTTCAGGGCGTTGTAATCTTTCAGCACGGCCCATCAATGTGCCCTCTTGGCCAGGGTTTCTTTATCTTCAATAGATGATATTAGTTTAGTGACTTTTGTTACCACCTTTGTGAAACTATTATTGTCAGTTGAGGACTCCCAAAGGCTAGTTAAATCCAGATGTTCCAATGAGTTTAAAAGGTATTTCTTAGCAGTGAGTTTGATCGTATTAACAGTTCTGTCCATAGATGAGCATTTAGGGTTCCTTGTTCCGCGCCTTTGATTTTGCGCCAGCATTTTATGTAGGCGCCTCTTCTCTCCACCGTTTCTTTTTGGATGCCAAATTCGAGGCGAATTTGGGCAGGCGACACATAGTTTGGCAGAGGGAAGATTGCCCTATATGCTCTTCTGATTATTTTGTCTAGAGCATTAGCGTCTTTCCCTTGCATGGGTTCACTTCTGTATGTAAGCATAGGCTGTAGGCGTGCACTAATCACCTGTAGGGGGGGTCAAATGATCGATCAAGGAGAACTTTCTTTAACGGCTTGATTGAGAAATGGAAAGTAGTACCCTTCCGTGCTATAGCCTCTAGCTGGGATTTGAACGAGCCTCTGCTGTCTATTAATACGCCATGGTATTTATAGTTGGTGACTCGGTCCAACCTCTGTCCATCCAGGGACCATGCCGGTTCCTTTGATTTATTGTAATTCACTGACATAACTTCAGTTTTGTTTAAGTTAATCATCAAAGCGTTATTTATTGAAAATTGATTAGTAGTGTCCAAGAGATGTTGCAGTCCAATTGGGGAGCGACTTACTAAGACCAAGACATCAGCGTAAAGGAGGTTTGATAGCGTGATGTCTCCCAGCCGTGGTGCGTGTGAATTGGTTTTGTCCAATTCTACGGGCAAGTCTCCGAGGAAAAGGTTAAACAACATGGGGGCAAGTACGCATCCTTGTTTTAGACCTTTGGTTGTGTTAATTTGCCTGGAAAGGTGTGTCCCGCTACCAAGTTGGTGTTCTGAAGGGCACCTGATTATTCTGCACATGAAAGCATCTTCACTCAAATCTGGAAGAAAAGCTAAGGAGTGTCCTGATTAAATATGAAAAAAGTTTTTAAGGAGAAACCCTTTTATGAAAAGGGAGGGGTTAAGTATTATGAAACAAATATAAAGGTTCCCTTTTCATATGTTTTTTAGTAAAGAGACTGCAGTCTCTAAGGGATCCAAGTCAGAGATAGTTGGTGAAACACTGGGTTGTATCTGAAATTGTATAAGGATTGACAAATTTACAATTTCAGCAAGATAAATCTATTTCAAATATTTGAATCATACATCAAGTAGAGCCAATGAGAAAGTGAAGACGAAAGGATTTATCAGGTATATTTCCGAGATTTATTATCTATTTATACAAATATTGATGAAAAACATCACATTTATTCATAAAAAAACATTTCATGATTTAAAAACAATATACATTTAAACAAAGAAAAATATGTCGAAGCAGCATTTCGGTGATGTAGATCGTCACCTTCTTCAGGACAATTTTTCATTTAAAACCACTCTAAATTTAAGACAAAAGTATAAAATACTTATTATAAAAACGGAAATTTCTTCATAATTGTATTTACAAAGATCAACATTTCGTAATTTAACCACATTATAATCTCCACATTTCGTAATTTAACCACATTATAATCTCCACATTCTCCTCATCATCTTTCATTTATTTCTACAAAACTTTCTAGATTAGTTTTTTATTATATGAAAAAACATTTCATGTCTTGGTTATTCCTATTTGGTGATAAGTCTTTCCTATCCCCATCATACAGGCCTATACAATATTTGTTAATCCAACAACCTCATTGTGATCACCCACTTCTCTGGCGTCCCCAGGAGAATTATTATTATTATTAGGGCTGACTTCGTATTACCATCAACTCCCTGTGAGCTTCCACGATTAAGCTGTTGGTTGATTTCGCTCAATTGTTACTTCATTTGAGCTCTTTGGGTGGTTTACTCTACCATCATGCCCCGTAATCACTCACTGTAAGTTTATTTCTGTGGTTTTGTCACTCCAAACGCACACTAAAAGTTTTTTTCAGGTATACATAGTACATACCTGATTGAGCTGCTGGAAAGTCACTTTAATCAATGGGCGATTTCAAGCTATCCCAATTTTTACATAATTTCTAAAAATCGAAAAAACAGGCTCATCAGTCAGAGAATTATATATTGTTAATATGTTACTCCGCTAAGTTCATTGGGATTTACCTTGTTCTTATGGCGGTTATTCTTAGTAGAAGGAGTTTTTCTTTTCTTCTATTACAGGCCCTCTAAGTGATACATCAATGCTCACTGTTAGAGAATGGGATCGTTTAGTTGCATCCTATTCAGATTCTACCCACATTTATCGTTATGTGTTTTAAACATCTTGTTTTTTTCTTAAATTACAACCTTATTCTGCATACTCTCTATGCATCAACTTTAAATTCAGGAGTGATTATTTGTTTTCACGGAATTTAACTAGCAGTAACAGATCTTTGAACTATTCAAGGGAGCTAGTGAACATTTGTTATTTACTGTTCCTAGCATCCCGAGTCCTGCCTCATCGATGTTTTGTTCAGGGGGTTTCCCTTTTGCCTGATATATGAAGGGCTACATTTCCTATCCCCATATGTGTTTGTCCTTCAATCAGTTTGTCAATGCCTATCTGTATAGGTTGTTTTATTTAAAATTGGCAACACTATTTTGAAGAAACACCAAAAATATTTAGGTCGGTTACCTGAATCTCATGTATTTTAATCCTTGGAAGGACAGCCGTTAATTTATTTTCTAAAAACGGATAGAGTTTTCTTCCTATGGGGGAAAGGTAGATCCGTATTAGCTGCTGTTTTATTCAGCTCACACTACGAGTCTAGTTCTATTTTTGTTCTATTTATGTCTTACCTGACAACTCTGTGGGGGAAGTACAAACTTGAATGGTATAAGAAGCCTAAGGAAACAACAAAGAATATGTGAATTTTTAAAAAATACAGAGGCTCATGTATACTTCTTACAAGAGACTCATCTTGAGGCGGAGGTGTGTGGCCAAATATTCGGAAAACTTAGTTGGGTACAGGAAGCTCTCTGCTCCAAACAGAGGGGTTCCACTAGAGGAGTAGCTATAGTAGTACGCGCAAATAGGGGGATTAGGGTCCTGAATTGGGAAACCGATCGATCTGGTCGATGGCTGGTGGCAGTCCTCTCTATTGGAAGCTTTACGTTTCAGTGTGCTGTCTACTACGATCCTAATGAAGACAATCCGGGATTTCTTCGTAAGTTAGAGGAGCATATTATTCAGCGCCCTGCTCCAGTCATTTTAGGAGGTGACTTCAACCTTTTATTAGACACACAGTTAGACCGTACCTCAAATGCTAAATATAATTCCCCAAGCAAATCCCTTTTAGCCCTCAGGAATATCATGAAGGATTTTTCCTTACTAGATGCTTGGAGAGTAAAACATGGTAACCTTAGGGAGTACTCCTTCTATAGTAAGAAGTATAAACAATACTCTAGACTAGATCTTTCTTCTGGATCGAGCCTTTCTGCCAGACATTACTTCAGTTTTATACATTCCTACAGGACTTTCTGATCACTTTGTTGTTGAGTTAAATATCAACTTTAAGGTTAGTCCCTTAGAGTATAGGTGGACCTTAGACAGAACGATTCTTCTCGAGGATGAGATTAAAACCAAAGTCAGACCCAGTCTCTTAGAGTTTATTTCATTTAATGTTGGTACTGCCTCAGAACAAATAGTCTGGGACACTCTTAAATCTTATCTGAGGGGTATTCTTGGTTCACATATGGCACTAAAAAGAAAACTTGGGAAAGAAGAAAATACCAAGGTCCTTGATTTAATTAAAAAGAAGGAATTACAGTTGCAGTTAGCTGTTTCGGAAGAAAGGGATAGGATTCCGTTATTTGAAAAAGAGCTTCTGCAGCTACAGACAGGGTTTAAGGCACAAGCTGATAAGGTAAACAAGGATAAGTGGGAAGTAAGCAAGCTTCACAATTTTGAATATGGAGAGAAGTGCGGCTCACTCTTGGCATGGAAGGCTAGGACCGAGAGGAGCAGGAATAACATCAGCTCGCTAATCCAGAGAGATTCTGGGATGCCCCTAACAGAGGATGTCGAAATCAGAAGAGAGGCTAGAGGATTTATGGAGGAGCTTTATCATGAAGAAAATAGATGCGGGTCGGAGGAGCTTGAAAAGTGGTGGGATCTGCGAGAGCTACCCCAGCTGAGTGAAACAGATATAGCTTTCCTAGGTACAGAGATTACTGAAGGGGAAATACGGGCCCAGATAAAAAAGATGTCTAGGAATAAGGTCCGGATGGATTGCCAACTGAGGTGTGTAAAGACAATTTGGAAGAAGTCTTAACACCCTTATTGACGCTTTTTAACAACATTTTCCTGCTAGGATACCAAGCTCCACCTTCTTGGTCAGAGGCTACCATTACCTTGATAGCAAAGCCCAACAAAGATCCCAAAAAATAGAGTCATATAGACCTATTTCCCTACTCAATTCTGACCTTAAAATATACTCCGGTATACTCGCATCTAGGTTGGCAAAAATAATTAAATCTATAATCAATCCGGACCAGAGGGGGTTTATACCTGGCCATCAACTCAACGAACTTACGTTCCAAGTTTTAGGAGCGATAGATATAGCAACAGACAGGGGACTGCCACTTGCCTTTGTTGCGATCGATGCAGCAAAAGCTTTCGATCAAGTGAACTGGTTATTTCTTTGGAAAACCATGGCGAAGTTTGGGTTTCCAGGTATTTTTATCGAAGGCATTGTAACATTATATAGGAACCCCCGGGCCAAAGTCTTGGTCAACGGTTGCCTTACAGACTGGTTTAACATCTCAAGGGGAAAGAGGCAGGGTTGTCCCCTATCTCCCCTCCTCTTTGATATTTATATTGAGCCCTTTGTCTGTTCCTTAAGATCAGATCCAGTAATCTTACCATTTAAAATAGGGGATTTGATGCTTAAGACAGCATTATATGCTGACGACCTCCTCCTATACACATCTAATCCGGCCGAGGCTATTCCTAGGTTGTTCGATTTGGCTGAGGACTTTGGTACTGTGTCTGGATATAGAATTAACAAAGACAAAACAGACATCATGAGCTGGAACAACCTAACCCAGATACCAGAAGCTAAACAAAAAATTAGATACCTAGGAATTTATGTTACTCACAACCTGGACAACGTTCCGAAAGTAAGTTGGGAGATGGTGGTAAAGGAAGTGAGGAAATTATTGATCAGATGGAATACCCTACCGCTTAACATCTATGGTAGAGTTAATCTGGTCAAAATGATTATTTTGCCGAAAATTACCTTTCTGTTTAATTCCATCCCCCTCAATAATTTCAATAAAAAGGACATTGCAAACCTCCAAGGAAGGATTGGTTCCTTCATTTGGGCAACTAAATCTCCAAGGATCGCCTGGAGGAAATTGAGAAGGGGACTGAAACTAGGCGGGTTGGCTCTTCCTGATTTACTTCTTTATTGTTATGCCTTTCAGTTCAAGAATTTTAGACTTTTAGCAAATAAACTAGACTCTTCATCCCATGGAAGACTTTTTCAGGCTATGCTTTCAGATTTGCCAAACGGTTTAGATTTTTTTCTCTACAAATTCGGGGATGAGAAGTTTTTTAAAAAGGTTTGTCTGAAACTCCTAAAAACAGCACTTAACATCTGGCAATCAATACGCAGAACATTTGACATACCCTATTACCATTCCCAAGCCCCAATTTGGGACTCCCCAGGTACACCAGAATGCCTATTAGACCAACTGGCCCTACCATTGAGAGCGGCAGGTATTATAAAATGGGGGGACCTGTGTAATAATTCGGTACTATTAAGCTGGGAATCCCTTTCAAACCTCTATCACAAGGTTTACATTTTACCAGTTGTCCTCCTGGTGGGGGAGGCAGCGTTGGGCCAATGATAAGGAAATACCACTATTGGAATCAATTGACAGGGGCAGGGGATGGAAAGGTGAGGTTGCGCATTGGTACAACACATTTGTGGGGGCTAAAGACAATCTAGGAGCTGAAACCATTAAGCTATGGGATAACTTTCCAGACCTTAATGCCGGGGAGGTACTGAAGGTTTGGACAGACTCCTTTACACTCTTCCAAAAAATTATAAAACCATCTAATCTCAGAAGAAACCACCTATTCACATTATATAGGGTCTATTGGACTCCGGCGAAGCTATCTAAGTTGTCAGCAGAAGTATACTTCTGTCCAAGATGTAAGTCTCCCGCGGTGGATGACAGACATATGTTTGTCGATTGCCCGGCCATTATGAGCTATTGGAGTGAGGTGTGTGAATTCTTAGAAGAAGTGGTATCATCCCCAATTGCTCTCAGCCCTAGATTGATTCTTTTTGGTCTCCCCCAAGATTATATTATTCAAAACTATACTTTACAGTTCATTTTCTATGTGATTGTTATTGCTAGGAGAGAGATCTGTAGGGAGTGGAAGTCTATAAACCCCCCAGATTTATAGACTGTCTGAGAAACATCATGGTGGTTAGTCGTTTAGATATGCTGTGTGGTGGAGAAAGAGCCAATAAGATCTGGTGTGCCTTGAATGCATGGACTGAGCGATAATATCCAAGGAGTCCAATGATTATGCCAGAGGTTAGTGGTCCTATCCTCCCAAAGTGGCAAGCTACATCGTGAATGGGAGCTGGCTCAGGAAACAACCTACGTCTGAGTGATCTCCATCGGCTATCCATAGACTTCAGGGCGGAAACAGCTGGTCTGTGTCAGTGGCCTGGAGAGAGCCTATCTAGAGTTGACATTATCTGGTGGCATTTATGAGGACAATAAAAAAAAAAAAGAAAAGGAAATGTAGCCCTTCATATATCAGACAAAAGGGAAAACCCCTGAACAAAACATTGATGAGACAGGACTCGGGATGCTAGGAACAGTTCAAAGATCTGTTACTGCTAGTTAAATTCTGTGAAAACAAATAATCACTCCTGAATTTAAAGATGATGCAAAGAAAGTATGCAGAATAAGGTTGTAATTTAAGAAAAAACCAAGATGTTTAAAACACATAACGATAAATATGGGTAGAATCTGAATAGGATGCAACTAAACGATCCCATTCTCTAACAGTGAGCACTGATGTATCACTTAGAGGGCCTGTAATAGAAGAAGAAAAGAAAAACTCCTTCTACTAAGAATAACCGCTATAAGAACAAGGTAAATCCCAATGAATCTAGCGGCGTAACATATTAACAATATATAATTCTCTGACTGATGAGCCTGTTTTTTCGATTTTCAGAAATGAAGTAAAAATTGGGATAGCTTGAAATCGCCCATTGATTAAAGCGACTTTCCAGCAGCTCAATCAGGTATGTACTATGTATACCCGAAAAAAACTTTAAGTGTGCGTTTGGAGTGACAAAACCACCCAAATAAACTTACAGTGAGTGATTACGGGGCATGATGGTAGAGTAAACCACCCAAAGAGCTCAAATGAAGTAACAATTGAGCGAAATCAACCAACAGCTTAATCGTGGAAGCTCACAGGGAGTTGATGGTAATACGAAGTCAGCCCTAATAAAAATAATAATTCTCCTGGGGACGCCAGAGAAGTGGGTGATCACAATGAGGTTGTTGGATTAACAAATATTGTATAGGCCTGTATGATGGGGATAGGAAAGACTTATCACCAAATAGGAATAACCAAGACACGAAATGTTTTTTCATATAATAAAAAACTAATCTAGAAAGTTTTGTAGAAATAAATGAAAGATGATGAGGAGAATGTGGAGATTATAATGTGGTTAAATTACGAAATGTGGAGATTATAATGTGGTTAAATTACGAAATGTTTATCTTTGTAAATACAATTATGAAGAAATTTCCATTTTTATAATAAGTATTTTATACTTTTGTCTTAAATTTAGAGTGGTTTTAAATGAAAAATTGTCCTGAAGAAGGTGACAATCTATTTCACTGAAACGCCGCGTCAACATATTTTTCTTTGTTTAAATGTATATTGTTTTTAAATCATTAAATGTTTTTTATGAATAAATGTGATGTTTTTAATCAATATTTGTATAAATAGATAATAAATCTCGGAAATATACCTGATAAATCCTTTCGTCTTCACTTTCTCATTGGCTCTACTTGATGTATGATTCAAATATTTGAAATAGATTTATGTTGCTGAAATTGTAAATTTGTCAATCCTTATACAATCTCAGATACAACCCAGTGTTTCACCAACTATCTCTGACTTGGATCCCTTAGAGACTGCAGTCTCTTTACTAAAAAACATATGAAAAGGGAACCTTTATATTTGTTTCGTGTCCTGATTAAATGCATCCCCAGTAGCCCTGATTAAATGCACCCCTAGCAGTGTCAGCATCCAGTGCTGTGCTATCAACATGGTGAGGTCACCAAGAGGCTGTGCCTGCTGCGCCGATCACGCATGAGCCAAGCACTTCATGGCTATCACTGGCCTGCTCTATAGTCTTATGATTGCTGAAGTGCTTAATGGACGGACATGGAAGCACTTCAGCAATCACAAGAAAATAGAACAGGTCACAAGGTTGTTGATACAAACCAGCAGGAGATGTGAACCAGTGCTTAATTTGTAAAATATTAAGCGCCAGGGCTCTGACCAGGAGGCCACTGCAGCTTGCACCACCCATCGCCCTTGTCATCGCTGCCAAACCAACTAGTAACCATCTCTCTTACATGTTAATGCAACAGTTCAGATTATTCCAGGTCCGCAAAGCTAAATGAATGGCTGGGGAGGCAGATAAGAGCAATTGTAATGTATATTGTCTTCCTAAGCAACTGTTGTTCTGCTCATCTCTAAATTAGTGTTCTAAATATGGTTTGACAATTAGGTGCCGGGGCTGAGCGCCGGAAACCAATTAAGTGCTGGTGCTGAGCACCGGAAAGCACTGGCTCAAATTAAGCACTGTAACTGCTTGGCTCATGCAATCACACTATAGATATAATAATATAATTAAATCTCAGATTATTGAGACTCACTTGACCTCGACGAGCCAGAGTCTTCCAGGGCCAGGCTTTGTTCTTGTCCCAGCTATCCATATGGATGTGGCTGGCATCCGGCTCTGAGCACACCGATTTAAAGAGTGGCTGTCTGGCGGCGTAGTTGCTGCCCGTCGTTTTTCACCAGCGTGTGTCCTCAAAACCATCAGTTTTATTTACCTTTGCAGCATGAAAGTAGCAGCTGCTGTGGGTCCAGGGACAGGAAGTCCTCGGTCTCCAGAGTGACTGTGACAAGGAGCCTCCATGAAGCCTGGTCCGGTCAGTCACAGCAGGGCACCATCATGAGAGGCACATGCAGCGGTGCGAGCAGTGGCAGCCTCAAAACGAAACTTACAAACAGAACTTCAGCCCGCACAGCTTCATTTCTGACAGTTAATTGAACTTTGTGCGGTCTAGCACCAGGGCCGGAATGGCCGTAGCGGGCACCGGGCAATCCCCTGGTGCCCCGCACGGGTGGGTGCCGGTTTGGGGCACCTGGGGGCCGTTTTTGTTACAGAGCCGTTTCTGGAACATTGCTGCAAAATCGGCCCTGAAAAAAAAAACGGCTGAAAAACGGTCCAGGCAAAGAGCTTGGCGGCACCCACAACCCCCGAGGGCGAGGCCGGCCGAGCACTTTGCCAAGGCCGGTTTTGGTTCCCAGTCCGGCCCTGTCTAGCACTCTTTCACAGACCCCACTGTAGATATGTTTACATGTGAGTGCGTAAAACAGAGGAATACAAAAGAGGGGGAAAAACTCCAGAAAGACTAATTCACACATAGGGCAGGAGGTAGGCTGATAGAAACTAAAGACACAGGGGGTGGCAGAATAACGGGGGTTGGTAGAATACATCCTATTCTGTAACAAAATACCTACTGGGAAGAAGAGGCGGTGGGGGGGCTATCGTACTTTTTGGGTGGGGGTAGTTATTACAAAACAAGGTGCTGGATATGAACAAAGGAAAAAGCTACGAGGGTGAATATAATCCTCAAATTCAAAACTGAGGATATAATCGAGAATAGGGGCGTGGTTGAGTAAAGAACTAACGGGGCGGTATGGAGAGCACGCTAGAGAAGAAAGGGGGACTGAAGCTACGAATAGAACTGCTGGGAACAAACTTGAATGTGAAAAGGGGAACCAAGCATAGGAGGTGCCTTTGTATGCAGGGCCAGGCATAATAGTTCACAACCTGTGAGAGCTATTTTAAGTTTATTATGTAGTGCAGCCATGACTGCTAGTGCGAATGCTTGTTTAACTCCCAGGTTTGAACCTGGTGAGTGTCAGTTGGTGAAATAAAGGCGACTTTTTGCCCGGGAAATGGCGGTAGTTGGGTGTAGCAAACCCAAGAGGGCGTCAGTCTAATTTCTTTGGTGGATAACAACGCTAGATGCTGGCCCACACTCTTAAGTAACAACTGGCCACTGCCGCCTTCCTGCTACAAAACAGGGAAACTGCCAAGACCGAAGAGACCAGATCTGACCTGGAGTGTGTTCGGGCGGCAGCTTACCTTGACAGATGGGGAAAGCCACGGTATGAGCCAACAACTGCAGCCTGAACCAACGTCAAATAAAGCTCCCGATTTCAAATACTAGGGAAACGCTGCTGACCGCCGGATATAAAGCTCCCAATTTCAAATACTAGGGAGACGCTGCTGACCGCCGGGGATCGATGTAAACAATGGGCAGATTAATAGAAAACCACTGCCTCTGTCACAGTCATAAAATCATAAACAAATCATCAAAGAAGCTAAACGCTGAACCATTTCTTGCCTAAGAGACAAACTAAAAGTTCCCAGTCAGAAACCTCTGAGGTATTTAAATGACTTTTAGAACAAGCGCGGTACCGCAAAGGCAGCCACATGTTTACTTTCGCATCCCGCTTTCACTTTAAGTGAAAGCGCGATGCTAAAATAAACATGCGGCTGTCTTGCCAAAGCCGAGTGATAAGAAAAAAGTGCGTAGGGACTAATGAAGGAGAGAGTGTCACACCGCTGGCAAACGATCCAATCCCGGTGGGCTTGGAGACAAGGAGGGACTAGGAAGCCTCCTTTACAATCAGAAGCCAGCGTTTTGCATGGAAGATGACGCCAGCCAATGAGAAAGATGGGCGGGGCTTCAACTTCGCCTCGAGAGCTTCAGAATCTGTATTGATTCCAAGAAGCTCTCGAATGCCGAGAGCAACACATGCGCTGCTTTCGCCAGCGTGACCTAAAAAGGAGTAAAGTTTCTTTGGAAGACAGCAAGTCTACAGGCATTTGAAGTAGTGAAGGATTACATTGTTAAAGCTGTTGCTTTGAAGCCATTTGACCCAAATGATGAAACTATCATTGTAACAGACGCCAGTAATTATGGGCTTGGAGCCGTGTTGGTGCAAGTGTACGAGGAGAAAGAGAGCATCATCAACCTCTCTATTAATCATGTATTTATGTATTCATGGATTCTCGATACACCGACAGATAAAGGTGCTTGAGAGCATGTAAGAAAACATTGACCAACCTTTAATCGTAAACGTAACAAACTGCAATCTATGCCGCAACGTTGAGGCACACCATTAACTACCCAAAACCAGCAGTGCTCTAAGTCTCTTGAGATGCGCTGAGGCATATTACCTGCTGGTAACGCTTACTGCCTTTTAAATCAAAATGTTATTTTCTTTTGCTTCTTTTGTGTTGGAGCTGACTACTAGCTCAGTTGTGTTTTTAACTGCAGCACTTTAGCACTGCTACTCACCCTTTCCTGCTGTGTTGTCCCCGCTGGACTCCTCGTTCCACCGCTAGCAGTTTAGCGCTCGATTGTTGTGGAGGGAGCCCATCGGGTGAGACACTTCCTGACATCTCTGTACTTCCGGTTGGAGGAGGTGAGCGGTCTAGCGCTCCTACCTCACTCGCCTTAAAACCGTGCATGGTGGGTGACGCGAGTTGGATGCGCTGAGGCATATTGCCTGCTGGTAACGCTTACTGCCTTTTAAATCAAAATTTTATTTTCTTTTGTTTCTTTTGTGTTGGAGCTGACTACTAGCTCTGTTTTGTTTTTAACTGCAGCACTTTAGCACTGCTACTCTCCCTTTCCTGCCGTGTTGTTCCCGCTGGACTCCTCGTTCCACCGCGAGCAGTTTAGCGCTCGATTGTTGTGGAGGGAGCCCATCGGGTGAGACACTTCCTGACATCTCTGTACTTCCGGTTGGAGGAGGTGAGCGGTCTAGCGCTCCTACCTCACTCGCCTTAAAATCAGACACAGATGACAACGCGCAGCGGATGCACGCAGCGGGCGCGCCGGCTGCGCGCCAAAGGCAAGCCCTTCTGCGCCCGTCCGCGCCAGTCTGGGCCTAGGGGCTATCCCCCCGCTGGTTGTCTGTCCACCAGGGTTTATTCCCCTCAGAAACTTTTTTCTTTACGTGGCCAGGACCCACTCGCCAAACATCTTTTAACTCCTGATGAATGCTCAAACTTATTGCAGCCCTTACGGTTGTCTCGGGCCACTTTGACCACTATGTCTGTTGCCAGCTCAGACCCTGTTGTTCTACAACAAAGTGTCTCTCTTGATCGCTTTGGCTGTGAACAGAACTGCTTATCTTTCTGGTATCTAAATACCCACTTACAAACAAACTAAAAAACTTGCATTGGATACCAATTGTAAATAGGATACAATTTAAATCACTGTGCCTGGCATACAAAGCAATAAACGGAACTGGATCACAATTTCTAAAGACACATTTACAACAATATGAGCCAAACAGGCTTCTCAGATCTAGCCAAATGAAGCTCATCAGGATCCCTAGATTCAGGAGAGCTAACTGGGGCAGAAGAAGCTTCCCAGTATACGCAGCAAGAATCTGGAACCAACTACCACTAGACATAAAGACCAGCCCATCCTTGAAATCCTTCAGAAAAGAAGTTAAAACATGGCTTTTCTCTGCACAGCCGTAGTCAACATCTTCAAGAGCCAGTGGTACGTCTCAGCGCCAAGACGCCCTTGGGCATTCGCGCGCTATATAAATAGAAAAATCAAATCAAATCAAATATATTGTTGTTATCTGAAACATTGCTTACACCTGACTCCACTCCCGATATCCTAGATGCCATTCCCGACAGTTATTATATCCTTCAGGCAAATCGGCAGCAGGGAAAGACTGGGGGGGGGGGTCGCTGCTATAATTTCTCATGTCCATAAAGTTAAATCTCTCAGCATGCGCCCCATACAATCGGTGGTTTACGTAATTTTTAAATTTGAATTGGAAAGCTTTCCCCTCACTGTCGCTGTCTTTTACCGGCCCCCAGGACAGCTGTCTAACTTCTTGCATTCTTTTGGCGATATAGTAGCTGAACTAGCTATCAACCACGCCAGGACTCTCATTATAGGAGACTTTAACTATTGGCCCCAGTCCCAACATGAAAGTGCTTTCTCTAGGGAGTTCACGGACCTATTAACCACATGCGTGAGGGGGTTATTTTTGCGCTATGCGGCTTTTTTGCAAAAGCCGCGTTACATGACGAGCTCAGCTCGTCATCAGCACACGACCATCGTGGCTGATGACGAGCTGAGCTCGTCATCAGCATCGAAGGGGTTAACCAGTCTGAATTTTCTCCAACATGTCCACGCTGCCACCAATGATAAGGGTCATATCCTGGACCAGCTATGGGCCTTAAACCAGGAAGTCCTAAACCTACAGATCTCCCCATGTGTATGGTCAGACCACTTTTTTATCTCCTTTTTGGTACCTAAAGCCCCCGCCTCTACACTGTGCCCCATTAATTGCCCGCTTATTCGGAATTGGGGCAAGGTAGACATCCCTTCGCTCTGTCTCTCATTGGCTACCACTACCCCCTCCTTACTGGACGAGGCAGGCTCCCCCCTGTCTGTTCATACTCAGGCCGAGAGAATCCATACTTGGGTTGCAGACGCCCGAGACACTGTTGCCCCTCTGAAGAAACTCAGGACCAAGCGCCATCACGACGCACAGCGCTGGTTTTGCAAATCACTACTTTACCTGAAGCTAGTACTTCGACAAACTGAGCGTAAGTGGAGAGCGGATTACTGTCCGCTTAGAAAGCTTATATTCCTAGAAGCGCTGAAAGAATATAAGCTGGCCATTCTTGAGGCCAAAACCAAATACTTTTCTGAAAAGATTCTGAATTCCACTAATAAGTCCAGGGAGATATTCACCATTGTTGACGAGTTGGCCAAACCTGACTGGATCACTATGACCCCCTCTTTCACACAGTCTCTCTGTGACTCCCTTAACAACTACTTTGTTGAGAAAATTGCCTTAATTAAGGCAAGTATTCCTATACCCGATGCAGGTTTCTATACAGGCAGTACTCTCGACAACCCTGCCTCTTTTTTGAACTTTCCCCCAATCACACGGGAAATGTTTATATCCCTTCTCAGGAAGGTTCGCTCTGGTTCCCCCGCCGATTGCTGCCCTGCCCACATTGCCCGTGAGATCTGTCTCAGTCTTCCAGAGGCACCCCTCTCACTACTTAACAACTCCCTCGCATCGGGGACGGTTCCTAACGCATTTAAATCTGCTGTTGTCTCAATTATCCTTAAGAAACCCGGGGCAGACCCTCCGGTCTTGAGCAATTTCCATCCAATATCTTTGCTCCCTTTCCTGGGTAAACTTCTTGAGGCCTATGTAACTAGCTGCCTTGGCTCCTTTGTAGAAAATGTCCAGTTTCTAGACCAAAATCAGGCCGGTTTTAGACCACGGCACTCCACAGAAGCCGTGATGGTGGCAGTTCATGACAAACTGAGAAAGGGGGCTGACAATAACATCTCCCAAGCCCTGGTGCTCCTTGACTTGTCGGCAGCTTTCGACACCGTTGATTATACCATCCTTCTTCAGCGGGTTGAAAGCGCCGGCATCAGGGGCACCTCGCTGAGGTGGCTCACCTCCTTTCTAAAGAATCGTGAGCAAGGCGTTCGCCTTAGTCCTTTTACTTCCGAAGCCAAAAATCTGACCTGTGGGGTCCAGCAGGGCTCCTCTCTCTCCCCGTTATTATTTAATCTTTATATTTCCCCTCTCATCTCTAAGCTTCGGGAGCAACCAGGGGTCGTCCTCAACTATGCAGATGACCTCCAGCTCATTTATGATATTGATTCCTCCCCCACCTCTATTGAAAATTTCCAATCTACCATGTCTTTCATCAGCAATTGGATGAACGCAAACCAACTTAAGCTGAACCCAGGAAAGACCGAGCTTGTACTGACTGGGCCCCCGGCAAACCCCTGGAGCTCCAGCTTTTGGCCGCACTCGCTGGGCAGTGCCCCATGCCCGGTGAGTTCGGTCAAGAGCCTCGGAGTCACCATTAGTGAGGACCTGACTATGAAACCCCAAATTAAATCGGTGCTTTCGGCTTGCTTCTACCATCTTCGCCGCATTAGGAAGATTAGCAGGTTCCTCACTCAAGAGGCCCTTGTTCAGACTATGCTTGGGCTGGTTATTTCCCGTATTGACTACGGGAATGCGCTGTATGCTGGGATCCCCCTCTATCAGTCCCACCAGCTTCAGCTGATCCAGAACCAAGTGGCTAGGCTGGTCTTCCGGCAGCCTAGGACAAGCTCGGCGAAGCCCCTCCTGAAGAGCTTGCACTGGCTCCCTGTGATCCAGCGCTGCCTCTTTAAGTTAGGCTGCCTGATTCATCAAGCCCTCGCCCAACAAGGCCCGGCTTTTATTTCCTCTCAACTTCATCAATATTTCCCTTCTCGAGCTCTCCGCTCCTCGAGCTCCAATCTGCTGTTGTCATGCCCGTTGAAACGGAAAAGATTGGGTGGATTGAGATTTGCTTCCTAAGCTCCCCTCTTTTGGAACTCTCTGCCCCCAGGCCTTCGTCTTATTCCTTCCTATCTCACCTTTAGGAAGGCGCTGAAAACTTGGTTATTCACTCAAGCCTTCGATTAGTCGTCGTTCTGTTTAGGTTGTCAACTGGCAGTTTTTTCCTCTGTTTGTCCAAAGCGCCAAGAAGCCGTTGGTGAACGTGCGCTGAATAAATTCTTTTATCATATCATATCATGTCAGATATAAAAATTGTCACTGCATCATAAATACAAAGTAGCGTAGGGTACCGTTTGTTATGTATGTTCTAAGTAAAGCTACATAACATTTGGGTAGTTAATGGTGTGTCGGGGTATCGAGAATCCATGAATACATGATTAATAGAGAGGTTGTTGATACTTAATGAACAGATTTTACCTTTAATATGGATTGTTACAGCTTTTTAGCTAGATAGGCTTTCATATCAATATCGACAAGAATAAAGGAATTTTATATTTAATGGTGGTATCTTTGTTGCAGGCCCAATGATATTTGAAGGGTGATTGATATTGATAGCTGGAGGAGGACAAACATTATAACACAAGTGAGTTTTTTTCATGCCTGCACTATATTGCTGCCGGTTTAGATATGATAGTTATGGTTTTAAGTTGGTTTCTATGTAACTTATTACAGATATTTTGATGCTTGAGAGGATTATCGTCTGATATTACAATATTCAAAAGCCAATAGGTGAGTTGTGTAACCCCAATTAATGGGTGGTTATATTAAGAAGAAATAATTTTAAGTTGATTTAATATTTTATTTTTCTTTGGGGATCTTCTTTATGCTTTTTTTAGCACTCCTCTTTGCGCATGTAACCTTTGGTCTAATTTTCCTTTGACTGGTTATGGGTCTTTACACATCATTTTGATAAGGATGTGGTGTAAAAAATCTTCACATACTAAAAAATCGCTGTTTTTTGTTTGGAAATCACTTACATTTTGAGCACTTTGCCTGGGTTTAGGTTTTAGTCTTTTCATATTGTAACACATTGGTTTTAAGTTTTTTGGTGTATTTGTTATTGTTATGGTTTGCTTAAAAATAAGCTATCCATGTTGTGTCTGGAGTTGTAATTAGATTCACTTATTGTGACTTCTAGCCCTGAGGAAGTCCGTGGTTTATTCCACTGAGGACGAAACACGTGTTGGCGGCTAGATCGTATTGTTTACAAAGAAAACTTTGAAATAAAGAAGAAAATTTGGAAGATCATCTTGCTTTGAAGAACTTTTTACTGGATCTTGGAGCTCAGGATATATCTTGTGCTTGTAAGGGTGTATCTGGGAACCGAGGGTAGGAAAGGTTACTGCAAGTTGTCTGAACCCAAAATGGTGTTGGAAGCGAAGGTAATGTAGTGAATTTGTATGATGGCAAGTGGTGGAATGTGAGGAAAGTGGCTGTGTGCAGTGAAGTAGAATAGCGAGAATGGTTTATTTGATAAATTTCAGTCATACAATTACGGAAAACATGCCAGGATGTACTGGTCACTCGTGTAAGGGTGCAACCTAGAAAACTTGAGGATTATATATGTACATAATATGTATTTAAATAGTTGACATTTGGGAATTTTTGTTTAGTATGTTTTCTAGTGTTATTATTTGGTTTTAATTGTTCCTAAGGAAGGGGGGTGTGTTGGGTTCTGTATCATGTTTACCAGCAGCTGGGCTGCATCTACTTCTGCAGTCTGTAAGGTGGGATTCCGAGAAGGAGAGCTGGAGACAGTTGCTTAGGAGCAGGGACATTCCAGGGATCAATGTATGGAGCTGAATAAACCTTCTTTAAATCTCACGTCCTGTGTGCTGTCATTTTAAAAAGGCCAGTCCCTCCACATACCCTACTACACACACCTGTCATCTGACGGAGGGGTCTGAAAGGAGAGGCCAGTCCCACTCCACGCCCTACTACGCACACCCATTATTACAGAGAGAGGTCTCAACAGAAAGGCCAGTCCCCCTTCACACCCTACTATGCACACCTGTCATTGCAAGAGTAATGACACCTAAAAAAAAAAAGGACATTGCTGGTGACATGTCTTGATATCGGAGTTACAATAACTGAGCAAATAAACAATTTATATTAAATATGTATATGTTTAACACTTAAACACATTTTTACAGAGATTTTGAAAACTGTGAACCATACCCTGTTTGGTTACATTCAAAAAACATTATTTTACCAAAATAATATCAGACATAACATATATTATTAAGTCATTCTACCATACATACTCTGTTGTGTTATTATAATTTATAACGCGCACAGATACTCATGAGTGTCCCGGCGCGGAGCCACAGGTGAGAGAGAATAGAGGGGACCGAAAGGGAGGAGGACAGAAAAGGCAAATTAGACAAACAAGTGGGTCTTCAGTTTCCGTTTAAACAGTGCTGTGTCCTGGATGGAGCGAAGTTCAAGGGGGAGTGCGTTCCAGGCCGAGCTGGCCTTCAAAGTAAAGGAGCTACCTCCAAGCCACTGAAGCTTGTAACGAGGAACTCAGGCCAAGCGAAGGGACTGAGAGCGAAGAGCACGTGCAGGAAGATAAAAGGAAAACCGACTCTGCAAGTATACAGGGCCAAGCTTATGGAGGGCATGGTAGGCCAAAACCAGAACTTTAAACCTGACTCTGTGCGCCACAGGGAGCCAGTGGAGAGAATGCAAATGATGTTGTACACTGATCCTAGACGATATGCCTAACAGCAGTCTAGCCGCTGTGTTCTGCACGACCTGGAGTCGCTTTAACAAATAGGCCGGGATGCCAATGTAAAGAGCGTTCGCATAATCCAAGCGAGACAAAATCAAGGCGCAGACTACCGTCTCTTTCGCTACTTGCGGAAGAAGTTAGAAGAAACTCCTCAGGGTTTTAAAGAGACCAAAGCAGCAACCAGTCAGTTTGTTAATATGTGTTGAAAAAGAAAGGGACTCATCGAACCACACCCCCAAATTTTTAGCAGGCTGACCCGTGGAGGATGGCAGCCATGAGTCTGGAGGCCACAAGAGTTGGCGAAAGTTAGATGAAAATTTGTCAAAGAGCAGAATCGCTGATATTTGTTCGTTGCATTTCAGCTGGGCATCCGCCAGCCAGCTGAAAACTGCATCAAGACAGTGTTGAGCCGTTGTAACAGAAAGCGAGATCTTATCCCAGGTAAAAAGCAACTGTGTGTCATCGGCATAGGCCAAAACCTTAGCCCCTAACTCCTCAGCCAAATATATCAGAGGTGGGATATAGATATTGAAGAGGAGAGGGCTAAGGACGGAGCCCTGTGGAACCCCGTTCGTGACTGGTTGAGGAGGGGAAGAACACGAGGGAAGCCAAATCTGCTCGATTCAGCCTTCCAGGAAGGACTTAAGCCATACCCACACTGTGCCGGAGACACCAATCCCCGCTAACCGAGCCAGAAGAAGGTCATGCGGCACAGTGTCAAACGCTGCGGAGAGATCTAACAAAACAAGATTCGCTCTTCCACCAGCATCCAGGCACTCCCGAATGGCTTCTGACACCTCTACTAGTACAGTTTCAGTGCTATGAGTGGATCGAAATCCAGACTGTGCAGGGTATAATAATGCCTCACTCTCCACAAAGTCGGTTAATTGTTTATTAACAATTTTCTCACAGACTTTGGCGATGGCTGGGAGAAGAGAGATGGGGCGGTAGTTTACAGGGTTACTATGATCCAGAGAGGGTTTTTTCAATAAGGGCAGAATTTTAGCCTGCTTCCAGGTCAGGGGGACAGCAGCTGTCTGGAGGGATCTATTGATAATTGCGTTCACCTCAACATAGGCACTAGATGCTGCTGCCGCCAGGAGCCTAGCCGGACAAGGGTTTAAAGGTGAACCAGACTTGAGACTAGTGAGAATTTTCAACGTTTCCAACGGCACAACTGGTTTAAAATCAGACAGCTTGCTAGAGGAGACAACCAGGGGATCGATACATGAGGCGGCTTTAGAGATTGTTCCAAAAGAGAAGAACGCCTGGATTGACTGAATTTTATTCCTAAAGGCGCCAACAAGAGTATTACACCAGGCTGATGAAGGAGCCATCGCTCTGGATTGTGCAGATGGGGAGGTAAAGCTTTGAACAATAGAAAAAATCTCTTTGGAATTACTCCCAGCAGACTCAATGCGTGGCGCATAGAATTGTCCTTTGGCAACAGCTATTGCTTCGTAGTATGTTTTTTGCATGGCTCTTAAGTTAATTTGGCCATGAGGCAGTAGTTGCATCTATGCCTGGTCCTTTCCAGAACCTTGCAATCATGCTTAAGGCCTTTCAAGTTGGCGTTAAACCAGGGCTTGGAGGTAGAATCTCTAATTGGCCTACATGTCCGAGAAGAGGTCACAGATTCCACTGCCTGAGACACCCAATTCGAAAATCCTAGCAGGCTCTCCTCAAGATCTCTAGATAGGATGGGCCTAAACTGGTCAAGGGCCTGAATGAAATCCTGGGGGTCCATTTTACCAAAGGCTGCACTTTGAGGGGGTAGTGTCGACATTTCTTCATTCACAACCAACCAGGAAAAATGAGAGATGAAGTGGTCCGACCACGACACCGGGCTTGGATCGTGTAGGGAAATCGGAAAATTAGTGCAAATTGGGTCCAATAAGTGACCAGCCTGATGTGTAGGTCCCTTAACATGCTTCACAAGTTGTGCGAGATCTAAGATATCCAGAAAGTCAACAGCCTCCTTGATATCAGATTGATCTAAGTGGATGTTAAGGTCGCCCAGAACCATATAGTGGGAGAATCTAACAGCTCTTGTAGCAATGGCATCCCCACAACCCTGAAGGAAAGAGCCCGCCGGGCCTGGGGGTCTATAGATAAGGGAAACTCCCAAGACTCCACAGCTATTCCAGGCTGTGGAGTCTCCCATGCGGAGATCCCAGATGTTCCTGAAAATCACAGCTACCCCGCCCCCTCTCCCTTCCGAGCGGTCTGCTCTAAAAATCTTATAGCCCGCAGGAATGGCTAGGGAGACAATCGGGTCAGAAGAGACATCAAGCCAGGTCTCAGTCAGGAATAGCAAATCCAAGACATGGTCTGTAAGAAGATATAAAAATGTCCTCATGATGTTTTTTGAGACCGGACATTAATCAGAGCTGCCCGGATGGAAAGATATTTTGCCTGACGTGCAGCCCGGCTAGCCGCAATAGGCTGGATGGAAGGGTTCAGCACATAGCCAAACACTGTACAGGGCGCAAACGGCACCTGCGCAGCATCCCAGCTATGGGGCAGGCAGTTCACAGTAGCCATCAGGTCACAGAGAGTATCCCCCGAGTAGCACCTCCTTGACAAAGCGCCCCCATTGGAGCGGACAGCATGGCTGGCGCTGGCCGCCTCCGGGAGTGGGTTAGTATTCAGGGCAGGCGCTAGGCATGGGCAGCGTGGGCTGCTGCCCAGGGCCTCGCACTCAGCCACCAGCATGGGGCCCCGCATTGGTGGCGTGGCCTCTTTTTCCCTGGTGAATAAAAAGGTGTTTCCTTGCAATTAGGGTCCAAGGGAGGGCCCCCCCTTCCCTGGGCCTCTCGGGGAAGGTGTCTGGAGGCCTAGTGGAGGGAGACGCTTTCTCTTGTCCCAATTGGAGGGAGACATTCAGAGACACTGCTAGACGCCCATTGTCCAGCATTTTAGCGCCCCCACAGTTTTAACTTTTAGCCCACAAGCAATTCTCGCACCTATCGGGTGAAGGTGTGAGAATTGTTTGTGGCCTGAAAGTTAAATCTGTGGGGGCGCCGAAAATGCAGGACCATGGGCCTCCCGCAGTGTCTCTGAATTGTCTCCTTGCATCTGCCTCTAGGATCTATGCACGTCCCTTCAAGGTTAAAACCTACATGTCTTCCTATTAGAATGGAAACTCCTCTCTGGGCCATCCGCCCAACGCTGATGGACGCAGACGGGCTTGTCTTAGGCACGCCTTTGGCGCGCCCGCTGCGCTCGTCCGCTGTGCATCCATGCAGAGTAGATTTAAATGCCCCCCGTGTGCCTGACCACTAGAGCGCCGACTTTCAAAATGGCGTCCTCCTAGTGTCTATGTAACAAAAAAGGGCCTGACTCTAATCAGTAAGGCTGAGTCCACTAAACCACAAACCAACCAAGATGCCAATACTGATGGACCAATTTTTGACTACTAAATAGTTAGTGCAAGGAAACCAAACCAAACACTAATGCGCTTATTAGTTGCTTTGTATTTTCAGTATTCAAAAAGATTTTTCTTTCTTTGAAAAAACATGTAGGAGATATACATACAAGAAATGCAACACAAATAAATGTTAACTACATACTGTTACTTACAATCAAAACCCATTCAAATGTACAACCACACAATCACAAATACTCAAACTCCACTCAATCACTCACCACACTTACAAACACCACACAGTCCTAAGATAGCCAATCTTCATTTTTAACGAAAGGCCGTACCACTACACAAACAGAATGGTTTTTACCACTATCAAACAATTGACCATGTATTTTGATTAAGACTGTGGGTGCACTGTAAAAAAAGTGTTGTATTTTTGAAAAACCAGTGGACATCCCTTTAATTTCCTTAACAATACTTTGTGTAGTGGTACGGCCTTTCGCTAAAAATTAAGATTGGCTATTTTAGGACTGTGTGGTGTTTGTAAGTGTGGTGAGTGATTGAGTGCTGGTTAAAAAATCTGATACCTGATGTCATCTATTTGCAAGAAACCCACCACAAAGATCAGGCAGAGTCAGCTAAACTCTTTAAAAACTGGGCGGGCTATAACATATCTGCTCCTGCCTGCTTAACCTGTAAAATAGCTTGTGGGTCGTCCAAAATAGGTGCGTAAATTGTGGCAAGGATAACGTTGACATTATTTAATTTACCGTGTGCGACTGCCCATCTGCCTCTAGGATCTATGCACGTCCCTTCAAGGTTAAAACCTACATGTCTTCCTATTAGAATGGAAACTCCTCTCTGGGCCATCCACCCAACACTCAATAGCGTTCCTTTTACGAACGTTATTCAGGCCATTAACTTTTGCTGCTCGCTTGCATATTTGCACATTGAAATTTGGATTTTTCATGATAATTTCTATGAATATCTGCTACTTTTGTTCTTCATTGTCATATATTTGTATCATTTATCAGTTATTCATGTTGTTGCTGCTGTTTGCATATTTGCTCATTCTGCACACTTGCACTTTAATTGAGGGCTACGTCCAATATCTTGAACATCAAATGACATGGTGAAATTTATTTTGCTAAATGTTAATGGCCTGAATAACATTTGTAAAACGCAAGTAAATACTCTTTTGTTGGTTTTCCTAAAACATATTAGGGCAGTAGGAGCCAATGCTCTATGGGTAGCTTTGGAAACAGGGACGTAAGGTTGGCCCCTGCGGCACAGTGGGGCCTCATCCCTCAAGGGGCCTGTAGTGGGTTAGTATTCAGGGCAGGCGCTAGGCATGGGCAGCGTGGGCAGCTGCCCAGGGCCTCGCACTCAGCCCAACAGCATGGGGCCCCGCACTGGTGTGGCCTCTTTTTCCCTGGTGAATAAAAAGGTGTTTCCTTGCAATTAGGGTCCAAGGGAGGGCCCCCCTTCCCTGGGCCTCTCAGGGATGGTATGTGTGAAATAACGCTCCCAGGCATACAATGAATTACACAATAGATTAAACAAACAAACTAGTGCAGTTTAGAAAAAATACATTTTTAATATAATTAAAAGAAGGAATGATAAAATTCAGTGCAATTTAGTCAGACTTGATAAAATAACAATATGGTGATACATGTGTATGGTGTCTGGAGACCTAGGGGAGGGAGACGCTTTCTCTTGTCCCAATTGGAGGGAGACATTCAGAGACACTGCTGGACGCCCATTGTCCAGCATTTTAGCGCCCCCACAGTTTTAACTTTTAGCCCACAAGCAATTCTCGCACCTATCGGGTGAAGGTGTGAGAATTGTTTGTGGCCTGAAAGTTAAAACTGTGGGGGCGTCAAAAATGCTGGACTATGGGCCTCCCGCAGTATCTCTGAATTATCTCCTTGCAAGGGGTCACTTATGTCAATTTGAGGGGCCTCACATTTTCCCTTTTGGCCCAGGGCCTCTCAAATCCTAGAACCAGCCCTGTCAGTATTTCTCTGCATTGTACATGTTGTGTTCCTTTTGCCTTGCGCGTGGAGTGCGCGTGTTCAGGGGTTCAATCGGCTTCTGTCCGTGCAGGTCGAGCGTCTGAGTGTGCGCTGCGCCTTGCCGTGGCTGAAGCTTTCCAGAAATAAACTACCCACATGTGCAGAAAAGTGGCTTCTCTTGTGATTATTGTCCATTTCAGGACGCCTCCAGAGGCTGGACAGAAATGTGTCCTAGTCCCACTAGCCTGGCCCTTCACCTGGAGGCCTTGGCACAAGTCTCCGCCCCCGAATGTGGTTTGGTCTCCGCCCACCCTGGAGCCACCTGTAGCACGCTCCTACTCCGGGATCCATGGGAACCTTGAGCCCGCCCTCAAGCTGCGCTGCGATTGGTGGAGCGAGGCTGACGTCGGTGTAGGTGTGCAGCTGTCAGTGAAGGTCGGTCCCTGGAGACGCAGGAGCTGAGAGTGACGCAGGAGCGATCCTACAGCACGTGACACGCACCTGGAGCCCGTGCGCGTGGGAGCCCGGCACGCCCCGGGCAGGATTAAGGACTGCAGCGCTCCGCCACCGGCTGCCACCGCCTCTAGGCGCACGCTCTTGTGCCATGGTGGTGCAGCGGGGGCACAGAGGGCTCCGTGGAGAGGGGCGCACAGACCCGGCAACAGGTACCAGCCGCGCGCAGACCTATCGGCGGTGGAGAGAGGGGCACGTTTTTATTTAATTATTTTATGCGTTTTTTATATATCGCGGACTTTACCCGACGTTGTCTTAGCGCTTCACGATAGTGAAACATGACGAAAAATTACAAGTGAACAAATTACAAAAGCAGTGCCTGACCTGTCCACAGGGAGGGCAGAGATCCCCTGACGCGCGCAGCGGGGGTTGCGTGCATTTTGGAGAGAAAGGGCTTCTTTGCACCAGCCTGCCCCCCCTCGTGAAAAGGGGTCACTGGTGAACGGGGGATCCCAGATGTGAGTCATTGGAAGATGCGGCACTGGCTTGTGAGCTGGAAAGTGACGGCTCGACTAAGAGTCCAAGGAGGGCCATATGGGACCTTAGTTGGCTTCAGAGACATTTTAAGGATTGTGGGGGCCGTGGGCGAGACGGATTTTGGGGGCCCCTGTTCGGAACAGCTTTGAATTCATGCCCTCGTTTAGCCAAGTCCTAGGCACACTGCTCCTAATTATAAATGTGTTTACATGTAATATTCAGGGATAGTGACGTGTGTGTTCAATATTCTAACACTGCAGCTGCCCACTAATATTGCTGCAAATAAACCCTGGGACACCCTCCCATTTTTTCATATGTGAGGTCCTGTTTTTGATCTATAAGACATTTTTTTTAATAGGTGTTGCATGAAACAAACACACTGAGAAATGTCTGTAATAGACTCACACACGCATTCAAAATTAATAAGAGGAAAGCAGTATTTAAAACAATCTATTAAGAATTATTAAAGGTCAGTGGGGCAATACTCTGCAGAACAGACCCGCACTATCAGTGGGCCCCAGACGAAGCACCTTTGAATTTCTGATGTAATTCCAGCTCTCTTTGGCCTCACTGACGGTGCCCTGGCTGGCTCCCTGGTTCCAATTATACATGTTTGCATCTATCATTCGGGGATCGTGACGTCATGTGTGTTTCCAGTATTGTAATGCAGCAGCAGCGCACTGATATTAATGCAATCTTTGTTACCCCCTAACATTTCTCATGTGTGACGTCCTGTTTCGATTCAAAATAATTTTTCATGGATATTGCATGGTGTTGAACAACATAAACACGGCTGTTCTCTGTAAAATGCCTGTAACGACTTCAAAATGCATTGAAAAAACGGTATTTACAATATTCTATGTTTGAGGGTCATTCAATGTTGGCAGGGCTGTTTGCAGAACAGAGCTTGCTCGAGCAGACAGTTAATGAGGCAACCGAAGGGCCCTCTGAAAGGCTGGGGCCCTGGGGCCAGCGCCCTCTTTGCCCATGCCTTAAAACACCTCTGCTGAAATGAAGCCCATACTCGGAGAAATAGCGGGTAACATGGATTGGCTTTGCCACCAGGCGCTACACTCGGCGTTCGAGCAGCAGGGCCCATCGGGGCGGCGCTTGGGTGTGATGTAGTTTCCGGCTTTACATATTAGAAATCACCTGTGTGGCGTATGTGGTGGGGTTTTAAAGCTTTTGTCTCTCCTTGGCTGGGTGTACTGCTACATTGTCTGCGGGTGGAGGGAGGGGCGGGTGGAGGCCATGCCATCTTGTACCCAGCAGGAGTTGGGCTTGCATTGCAGGCAGAGGGCTGCACCCCCAGTGCATCAGGAGAACAGGAGTTGCCGGTATTGTGGAGTGATTGTTAGGCGGTAGTTGATGCGGATCTCCTGGTAGCATCTGAGAGCGGGATTGCGACCGTGTAAATCTCCCCCCTACCCCAACCCCCCCCCCCCCTTATTATGTTTATGCCGGGTCTGCTGGCATAGAGGACTATTGCGGCCTCTGTTTGACCTCATGGTCACACGTTCAAATCCTGGCGGGTCCACTCAACCTTTCATTCTTCTGAGGTCGATAAAATGGGTACCATTGAGGGGAGTAACAATACAAATCTTATTCAGCGCCAAGCTACCCATTCACATGCGCTTTACAAATACACCTTAAGTTAGGTTATGTTTCTCAATGATATCAGAGGGGCGGGGTGGCTCGGGGTTTACAGGGGGAGGTGTCCAACAGCTGACACTAGCAAAAGAGAATCTTAACAGACCAAGTTACTGCTTTATGTAAAAATCTAGCCTTTATGCACGCCTCGCATCCCAGTTTGTGCGTCTTGTGGGGAAACCTTGTCAGCAGCACCTGTGATCCGAGATCTTGATACCGTGGACTCTAATCACATTTCAGAAAGTAATCGATTTGTGTTCGCCAGCTTCTCTCATATACACAATAGATCCCACTCGAGCCTTTTCCACTCCCTCTTTCACCCTCTCAGATGCTTCCCAGCGGTTCACGACCCAAATTGATGAGCCCAGTAGCCCAACAATAATGCTTGGGGGGCGTTAAATTTAATAAAAAATAAATAATCTCATCTCTCCGCTTGCCGGGTCCCGCGCCGTCTCTGCTCCGCTCTCCTGCCCCCGGCAGGAACAGGAAGCAGGCAGCCAGGCTCCCACCCCTAAGCCAATCCCAACGCTGCAAGCAGCGTTGATGGTCTGGACCTCGCCCATGTTCTTATGTTGGCTGCGCTGCATCAGTGAGGCGACGCTCCTCCGCCCTAGTGGAGTAGCCGCCCCTGCAGGAATACTGCTGGGAGCGAGTGCTCAAGGCAGTGGTCCCTCCATTTACTGAAACCTGTATGAATGCCCTTTATGGTGACACCTCTCTAAAGGTCATTACGGACACTGTTTCCAGTCCTGGACTTTTGTGTGAAAGCCTAATGCATTCTGGGTGTTGTAGTCTTGTTTTGCTTTCATTGAACTATTTCTACTAACGCACCTGAAATCAGTGGTTTGTAAGCATGAAGTTCAGAACTGGAAATAGTGTCTTCATGACCCGCAGCGCGATGGCCTTCCTGTTGGGCCGATATCACTTCTGCTCTCCTGTCCTGTTCCAAGCGGATGGACTTTCCCACATCTCCTTCTTCATGACCCCACCTGCCCTTTATTCACAAAGCCGACTTAGGCTGATGCCACGAGTGCCGTGAGCACAGTAATGGTGATCCACGTAGGTCACGGCTAGTGGACTGATCAAGGTAGATGTGTGTAAGACCATGGGTGGCTGTCATCCGTTCACCATCCTGGGAGATCAGAATTCAGAATGCCACTTTGCGGCTTTTAAACGTCAGAATGTGGCATCCTTGCATCATTGTAACCATAGATCCAGGTATGTAATTCCATGTTACATCCTTGTGTTATGTCATAGTATTCCAGAATGGTGGGTGGTCCGTTATCGGTTGGACATCGTTGTGTTGGGAGCTACTCACTGTACCTGCTTGAATTGAAATACATTATCTTAACCTAAACCTCGGAGTACCCCTTATTACACAGATGCTGCAAGAGAGACCTGCAATGAGGGACCCTATCCTTTTTATTTGCTTCTTTTCACTCTTCTGGGAGAGGTCTTCTGCTCGGTCCAGTTACCACACAACAGGTAGCATGGCTACATCTGAAACATTATTTGCCGATAGAACATTGGGATAATGACTGTGGTGTCGGAGCCTAGCAGGAGTCAGTTCAGTTCAGTAAATCTTTATTTCGATGACCAAGTCACCATAAAAATCAGTACTCTTTCCTCCCCGCCCCCCCTCCCCCGTGTTATAGCGGACCATGGCGGTGGTGTTCCAGTGTAACTCCTTGAGGATGTTGATGAGTCCAGGGTCAATTCCCAGGTTGCTCATTAACTCCCAAAGTTTACTCCTATTTGCATTATCAAAGGCTGCTGCCAAGTCCATGAAGCCCATATAGAGCGTTCCTTTACTAACCCTTGTATATTTTTCAGCTAGAAGGTAGAGATTTCGGCATTGATCGCTTGTTGATTTGCCTGATCTGAACCCGTATTGAGTGTCTGCTATTATATTGTGCTCTTCAGACCACAACATCAGGCGATTCAAAATCGCTCTGCCCAGCAATTTCGCTGACACATCTATCAGCGATATTGGTCTATAGCACGGGTACTCATAGTACGGCCCGCGGGCCAGTGGCGGCCCGGCAAGCCTTCCTTTGTGGCCCGCGGACCTTGCTGACATTGTACCCGTGTTTTTGGAAAAAATGTTTAGAGTGTCTGCAAACACTGAGTCTTTCAACAGCGCAACTCTGAGAGACTCTGCTGCGGGGCCAGGGCGATTCCAGTGATTAAGTGGAGCTGCAGGGGCCTAAGAAGAGGTGAAATTCCAACAAAGCCCATTAACATGCAAATGGTCTTTTAAAGACCTGTTAATTGCTCGAGTGCTGCTGTGTGTGTCCCGGAAGCTGCCTCAGCCAGGGCAGCTGGTAGGAGGGGTCGTTTGGGAGAAGATCGCCCTGAGGGGGGCTCTACGATGCAGATCCATGCAGACCCCCTGCTCCCTAAAAGCCGTAAACTTTTTTCCATTGAAATGACCAGTGCAAAGAACCCAGGTCACGTAATCAGCATCTACAAGACAGTCATAATTGATATATTCTGAGTGGCAGGAAACAACTCTACCTCGTGTGAAAATACAAATGAAAATACATGCTATAAAACAATCACATATTATCATAAGAAATTAAAATGTATATGTGTGTTTATGCACAGGTTCTTAACTAAACATCGTATGTCTCACTGGTATGCTTAGCTCCTTGAAATATATTTAAAAAGTGTTAAGAGTAAGATAAGTGCATAGTTATGCATATTTTAAAAACAGAAAATGAAAAATAAAATGTATTAAAGTTGCCAGTTCCGGGTAAAGTCACTTTGAGAAAAGCATGCTCATTTTTCAAAACGTGAATGTCAGAGGTAGGGTTTTGAATTGTGAAATGTCATAGTTTCAGCATGCTGGCTGGTGAGGTGGCCCAGTCCTCTATGCTGCTCCGTGATGCTGTCTATGAAGCGAGGGTCGGAGGAGAATGTGCGATGACCATGAGGTTGCTATCCATGAGCCTTCTAACTCTAAATGTACATATAAAGCCAGGCCACCCTTGGCTCTACCAGATCTGCCTTCCAGCGCTGGTGTGAAAAAACACTTATAGCCCTCTATTTGGTAGGGAGACGGATCAACCGCCCAGGTTTCCTGAAAGGCTAGGACATGAAAGTCACAAATATAATTTTTCCATTCCACATTATCAAATTTCCCCGCCAGACCAGCAATATTCCAGGACAGTACCTTTAAACCTTCTTTAAGTGCCTTCCCCCTGTCTCTACCCTGTGTATATATTTTCGGGTCCGCCTCTATTCCCAAGATCACTCCCTGAAACTTGTTAGCTATGGGTAATTGTTGTATATCTACCCTCTTTGCTAGGTCACTTTCTAAATCCCTCTGTGCACTAGGGTTATTTCCTACCATTACAGCCACCTTTTTCCGGGGTGTTTGGGGTAGTCAATCAAGTTCGTCGAGAGATTGTAGTGGGCTAAATCTATTGATCCATTGTGTATGGTTCTGCCCTCTCTGCTCTTCCATTCTTGGTTAATGTCTTGCTCCTGAGATCCCTGGTCTATCTTGGGCATAGTACAGTGGATTTACAGCACGTCTCCTTGGGTAAAAATATCCTAGTGGTAAGGGGCATATGGTGCTAGTATGATTTTTGTTATGTCCACATAGTATGTACTTCACTAGGTTAGTATTCCTAAAGTTTACCACTATACAGTCTCCTGTAATATCTTTCCTCCTACTACCTACCCAATTTGCTCTTCTTACAAGAAGTATCTCTCCTCGTTCTCCACCCCTCAGGGGCCTATGTATATTTAGCCACCTAATTATTTTGTTTTTTTAAATCCGCATGTGACTCTCTCTCCCCATCCCTCAAAGCAGGGACCCCAGTAAAAACAGCATAGGGGATTGCTTCAGGTGGTAAATTAATGCATGTTGGAACATAGTGTGAAGATATGTCCATCACCTCATATCTAGACTGATCATTCTCCGAGCAGACGGGGGTTGTTGCATTTTCTAGTTGTGCTTTCGGGGCATTGGTTCTCTGTTAGACCTTTTCTAGATTCTTATTTCCCCCTGTGTTGGTATTGCCCCTTTCTCTCTGTACTAGGGCCGTCGGTGTTTCGTGTACTTGAGCTATGGTGCACAGTTCATTACTCACACAGTTATTATTCCCCCCCTACTTGTTCCCCTGACTTGGTCCCAACCAGAGGGCGGTTTGCTGTTAGATTGCAGTCAGAAGAGCCCTTACATTTTCCTAACTTCGTTAGCTCATTTATTGCTTTATCTAACTTGCCGATTATTGGTTTTAGTTGGTTCATAATAAGTTTCCATACGTTTTTGGAAATCTTCCATTACTTCATCGAACCACCTCGGTGGGAGTACCTGACCTACTTCTCGCTCTTCAAATTCTTCAATCACTGTTTCCCCCCGATTTGAGGTCCCAGATATTGCCCCACCTTGTGTGTTGTTCTTCCGTTTACTGTTCCTGCTACCCCCTTGTTTAGTTTTCCTACTTTGTTCTTTTTACTGCTTCTTTTATCATCTGTGCACAAGGGATACAATCGGCAGAGTTTTCTGAAGAACCGTTATCAGACATTTCTGAGACATTTAGAACAGTAGGTTGTGAGGGAGCGTTTGGGGTAGATAAACTTCTTTCAGTGCGTTCGATCTCCCTATTGACCTTTTGCAACATCAAATCAATTGCGGTTGGTTGTAAAGCTACATTTTGTGCCACTCCTAAGGTGTTAGGGGGGCGAGATGAGAGAGTTTTACTTGTGGCCGAGCGTGTTTTAGTTTTGTTAGACATAGTCAATTAAATGAACAGGAGGATGTAAACTAGATCAACAATTAGCCGCCTCTTATGTTCACAGCTTGTCAGATTAGTCAGTGAATAACACCTCCCCCCTTTATTGCTTCGAAAATGATAATGTCTCAACTCTCCCAGTTACACAGTGTCCTGTAATCCACAGATACAGATTGTTTTATGGGTTCGTGAGTGCAGACAGTCACTGTTTTATTTCACTGGTTAGGGGGATGTTCAAAGGTCCCTCTGGTTCAGATGCAATGGGGGTGGCCCAGCCCAGCCACTTCTGGCCGCTGATGGTCGCAGATGGTCCCGCCCCTGTCCCGGGCTTCTCCCGGTCGCGACTCGCGGGCGAGAGGCGTTCCCTGGTAATGAGGCGCCTCCTGGCGCGTGCCCGGCGTCACAACCGCCGCGTCCACTCCCGGGGCAGCTGGGTGATGTAGTTCCCCAGCTGCTGCTGCACCGGGTGGATGACGGTGAAGGCGCTAGCCGTTTCCCTCACGGCGCGGCTTTAGTGCAAGGCAGGGTGTGGCAATAGTGTCCGCTAGCCGTTCCCGTCACGGCAGGATTGGTGAGAACTTTTCCGGCCCCCTGAGTGCTTCGGCGCTCCCTGGTAATGAGGCGCCTCCTGGCGCGTGTCCGGCGTCACAACCGCCGCGCCTACCCCCGGGGCAGCTGGGTGATGTAGTTTCCCAGCTGCTGCTGCACCGGGTGGATGGCGGTGAAGGCGCTAGCCGTTTCCCTCACGGTGCGGCTTTAGTGCAAGGCAGGGTGTGGCAATACTATCCGCAAGCCGTTCCCGTCACGGCAGGCTTGGTGAGAACTTTTCCGGCCCCCTGAGTGCTTCAGCGCTCCCTGGTAATGAGGCGCCTCCTGGCGCGTGTCCGGCGTCACAACCGCCGCGTCTACCCCCGGGGCAGCTGGGTGATATAGTTTCCCAGCTGCTGCTGCACCGGGTGGATGGCGGTGAAGGCGCTAGCCGTTTCCCTCACGGTGCGGCTTTAGTGCAAGGCAGGGTGTGGCAATACTATCCGCAAGCCGTTCCCGTCACGGCAGGCTTGGTGAGAACTTTTCCGGCCCCCTGAGTGCTTCAGCGCTCCCTGGTAATGAGGCGCCTCCTGGCACTTGTCCGGCGTCACAACCGCCGCGTGCACCCCCGGGGCAGCTGGGTGATGTAGTTCCCCAGCTGCTGCTGCACCGGCGCGGCTTTAGTGCAAAGCAGGGTGTGGCAATACTGTCCGCTAGCCGTTCCCGTCACGGCAGGCTTGGTGAGAACTTTTCCGGCCAGTGCCTCTGGTGAGTGTAGGCCAGTGAGCTGCACTGTGCTCACAATATCACCAGTGTTTGTAGGCCTAGCAGGAGTCTCTGAAGCCTACCCGCAAACAGGGCCGGCTCTAGGGCAGTGCGACCGGTGCCACCGCACAGGGCGCTAACTTCGGGTGGGGGCGCCACATGTTTTGGTTTATAAGGCTCCTGCTGAGGTGTTCGGGCAGCAATAAAAATGTCAAGATAACTCTGGTGATTAATGTTCTTCCTGGTGACAGATAGTGTTGTCAATTGGAAGTTTTGACTCCTAATAGCACAGTGGGTTAATATGCCTGCTGCAAAGAGTATGTACCATGCAGATCACAAAGTGCATATAATGTAAATAAGTCAGTGGATTACTGCATTTGTCAGAGAGATCCTATTGTTACTTGCAGTTTAGAAGTTAAAATACTAATGTAGAACAGTGAGCAGTTAACTGTCATCAAAGAGCTGCATGAAAACTGCAAGGCATAGCTTGAATCATGAAAGAGAACCCCCAACCCTGGTGTTACGTTTTAAATTCAAAGTTTTTGCTTCTCCAGATCAATCTCTCTTAAACTATACTGCCTACCGGTAAGGATGACACCTTGTTGTCGTCTGAATTGCACAACGTCTCCTATAAACTCATTTACACATGTATGATTGATTGTCTCTGTGTTTTATGTGTGTGATGTAAAGTGCTCTGACCGCCTACACCGGTCCGAGTCACTCATTAAATCTGAGCGAGAGTGGTTATGGAGACTTACTGAAATTTTATGTTTACTGTTTTCGTTGTTTTGGTTGTTTTAAGCTTACATTGGCCAAGCGCTGTAAAGAAAATTTGTTACGGTTTTTATTAACTAAAAAAATATATATATATATATATTTATTTAGTTATTTAGTTATGGAAACTTGAGAGGCAGGGTTAAAGGTTGGTTGTGAGAATCTGTGGCGGAGGTGGGCATTGAGGGGTGGTGTCAACAAACATTGTCGCACCGGGCGCCACCAGTGCTAAAGCCAGCCCTGCTTTCAAAGCAGGAGGTCTGGGCTAAGTAAATGCCAGCATTTGTAAAGCGCACAACTACCTCCAACAGAGGTGTCCCGGCGCTGGGGGCAGTCTGGAAGATTAAGCAAGCTATTGCCCAGAGTCACATGGTGCTGGGCTAACCTGCCGCCGGAGCCAGGGATCGAACCGTGAACCCTGTGGTCCGGAGTCAGGCATCCTGGCCGCTGCGCCACACCTCTTTCACAACAGATCACAGCCTTGTAGAATTCCCCTTTTTATGGCAAGTATTCCAGCAGGACAACCTTGGCTGCTCTTGGTGGTGAGGCTGAATCCTGAAACACAGGGCGTCTGCTTGATTCTGTGAAACGCTGCCCCACGCCCTACATGGGAGAAGCTGGCTAGATTCCGAGCTGCTCACCTTCCAGCAGCTTCTTCTGCAGGAGGTGGTGCAGGGGGAGTTAATGATTTGTGGACCAGGAGGAGCTGTGTCAACAAGTCACAAACAGAACGCTGCATGCAGTGCAATTGTAAAAGGGTAGCTAGACAACCAGTGACCAAAGACCCTTTTGTGTTGCCCTGCGATGTCGCCTCTATTACCCACAAAATATTAATTAATGAAGAAGCAGGCGCTGGAGACTGAAAGGCAGGAAACAAGGGTTTATTCTCTCCGGAGGAGAACACATCAATTCGGACAGCAAGTATCGTCACGAGGTGCTCTAACCGCATCTCTGAGGCCTGGCCTCTTATACACAGGTTTATTGCTTTATTACATGAAACACATATTTGTCAATACTTTGATGTTCGGAAAGGCATCCTAGGAATCCCCGCTTCAAGCCCGTTCCCACACGTTTACAGTTGAAATCCCCACCCCGGTCACAACAGGTGATGATTATCGAGCAGCTGGACATTCCGCCGATTCATGGAATGTGTGGAGTTGATCGGATCTCATGGGGTGAAGGGTGTTCGATCGACTCGAGGGTCCTTTGATAGGGGGAAGCTTCCTACTGTACGGGGGTGTGATAAACAGTATCCGCAGGGCCAGGTGGCGGCCTGGGAACAAGGGAGACAAACGGGCACACACAGGAAAAGGGGGTTTGTATCAAAGGACTTGGGACCATGAAAGGGATGAAGGGAGGTGTCGCGCTGGGAACGGGATGGAATTCCGAGGCAGAGCTGCGCTGAAGAGGGGTTTATGACCCGAGGCATATGAGAGCGAGGGGGGGGGGTTGTCAGCATGCGGAGGATGCCTGCGGGGCTAAGAGAGAGTGAAAGACGCGCTGGCTATCAGCTAGGGGCAGAGGGGCCATGGTGCTCAAAATGGCTGCCGCTTACGCGCAAGGCATGTGAGAGCGGGGGTGATCAGTGCGTGGGGGTGCTTGTGAGGGTGAAGAGCCGGGCTGGGGGTCAGGGGTGTGCAGAGGGTGGTTCTGATCAAGGCAGCTAAAGTGGAGGGGGTGTGCGACAAAGAGTGTGGCATCGGGGCAAAGGGAAGATGGCGCAGATAATGTTCACCAAACCGTATTAATTTTCCACAGTCCTCCCTTTAACATTTCTAAGACATCTTGCTGGCCTATTTCCTATCTATGTCTACTGCGGTGGTCATAAGTAAGGAAGTGAAAAAACCCAGGCGAAGGAACTGTACATAAACATCGCATTTTAAAATCTTTTCATCTTAGTGGCGGGCTCATCGTTAAGCTCGTTGCAGGAAAGTCATAGTAATGCAATATCAGACAAAAAATTATGTAGTGAGAGCGTTGGGTACAGATCATAGATGCTTATAGTCATAGGAACTGATAGGTTACCACGTAAGTAAGTTCTTTTTGTACTCAGTTGGAGCATAGTCAATTCAATGGCGGTTGGGAGAGAAATGAGACATAGTAAAAACAATAATCAGGGTTTCCAGTGTCTTGTGGTCGTGGACCATTATTAGTGAGTTCTCAGCATTCTTTGTCATCTTCTGTTAGCACTGTTGAGCACCTGCATTACAATTCGTTCTTTAGTAGGAATGTCCATGTGGTTTGAGCCGTTGGAGGTCTGCGGGCAGGAGTGTGTCTTTGTTTTGTTTCGCCAGACCTTGTGGGAGAAATATGTTACGGTTTTTGGAGCAGGTGCATTTTCTTCCATAATCCAGAGTGTGGCCATTAGAAGGAGACAGAAAAGGATTTGTGGTGAAGGGTGCAATTGTCTTTGAGTTGTGGAGTCTGTCTGTTCTTGGGTCTTTGTGGTGGGTATTCCCTGTTGCTTCCATCATCTTCAAGGTGCTCGGTAGCGGGCAGAACCACATACTTCGTTTAGCTTCTCTTTGGGGTGACCCTTGGTGGTGTTTAGGTCACCGTTCTGAGATTTAACACAGTTCGTGGTCTACTTAGTCGGAGCTCCCTCCCTTTTGACGCAGGAAATACCCTTCTCTGGATGGCACGGTAGGATTTAGAGGATGTTGAAAGTTCAGGTGGAGGGAGGGGGGTGTGCGAGTAGTCCTTATGGTAGGTCGGAGGAGGAGGGGATGGAGCAGGGCCAGATCGGGAACAGACCAGGGGGACGGAAAATTTAGACAGGCGGGTCCATAACCAGGTTCAGAGAGCGGGGACTTTTCGGCACATGTCGATCATAAAGCAGGGGCCTCAGGTCAGCCCTTTCCTTTCATTCTGTCAGAAACAGTGCCTCTTCCTGCGACTCCTTACTGCTGCGGTCTCGCCTTGGCCAATGTCGCTGATGTTCCACGATCTGCAGTCAGGCCGCGTGCTCCCACATCCGGTCTCTTTCTCCTCCGACAGTGGTACCCTTAAATGAGTTTGGAAAGACAGTCTTTAGAGATTCTGCAGAGGAAGGTAATCACATAAATCTATTTCTCTCCCAACACTAAGCAACTGGGTAAGCATCCGTTACATTGAGGTTTTTTTTTTTTTTTTTTTTTTGCAGTCAACGTATAAATAATTGATGATAGGTTTGCTGGGTTCCCTACAGCTTTCCTTCGTTACTATTTCTTTGGCGTTGTGTTGGTATTACATTCATTGTCGTGGAACGAAGTCTGATACTTAGTCATTGCATTTTATCACAGTCACGTCAATTCTTCTGGCAGAGACCCACTTTCCTAGTACGAGTCCTACGAAGCTTATGCCGTTCTTCAGGGCTTTGTATTTTACGAAAAAGTTCAACGTGCTATTCACCATGGTCTGATAGGTATCTTTCTGAGGAATGAACATAGGCTAAACGATTTTTCATTATATCAATGCATCCTATCTTTCGGCTAAACAGTTTACTTTCAACAGGGTTTATTTGCAACAAGTTCTTTCATTTTTGACTTAATTCTAACTTCGCAAACATTATTCTAAATTCTACATAGGTTCTTACAACCTGGCTACTTTATTAAAAAATTCGGGGCTTGCGATGACTATTCAACTCATCCTTGGGGTGAGCGAGTTCTAATGGAAAACAACTAGGAATATAGCGAACTGGGGCAAGGGACATTTTTCAAACTCTCGTCCAGGGCAGCTGATACAAAACTGGGGGCATTTTGGGAAAACGGGGATGTCTCAATCACTTTTACTGTTTGGGTATTGAGATAGTTTCGGGACGGGGAAGGTCGCGTTTACCAGAGACATTTTTATCATGGATGCCACTGACAAGTAGTTCCCTCAATATGGGTCAGATTAGGGAACCTTAGTCGTCTTACCTGTCCCTTTCTTTTCGGCCAATCTAGGTTTCATCAATATTTAGCAGAAAAGGAGAGGTAACAACGTGGTATCGATGTAATTTTGATTTAGGACAAATTTGTGCAAATACTTGTGGTATTTTGGAGCCAATCAGGTGGTGCACCAGGGGTAGTGGTTCGCCACTTAGGTGCCAGTCGCTAGGAAGAGTGAAAGTGTGGAGGAGAGAGAGAGAGAGAGAGAGAGGGACAGATAGAGAGAGAGAGAGAGAGAGAGAGATCAACAATAGGCTAAATAGTACACGTGTGACATGGAGAGTGGCTGTGTACTATTTAGGCTATTCAGTGCATTACCCTACATGAGACATTTTGGGTTTGTGTTAGAATGTAGAAAGCATGCAGTTTGGGACGGAAGAGCATTAGGCCGGGTACATTAAGGACATGCATTGAGATGGGTGTCTTTAGGTGCCATCTTGCAGTGTAGATCCGTTTCATGTATCAGACATGGCGTGGCTCCAGATCTTTACTATACCCTAGTCGTGATTCCAATGTAACCTGTAGAGGGAGAAAAAGGAAGAAAGGGAGGGGGAACAACATTCGAGCATATCAGATGTACGGGCACGAAAGTTCTTTACTTACCACATACTCGTCTTATCTCCTCGGGATATAATCCCTAGGGTCTTGGTTTCTGAAGTTAAGGGGGGCGGGCAGTGTGATAGGTTGTTCATGGGGGGGTCCGAGGGTGGCATTATAGATCGTGTGTAGGGAAACGCTAAAAAGAAATCAGAGGCGCCTAGCGCGAGGTATCTGGTTTGTAGATGTATCTAGCTATCGGGATCCTTAAATCATTCCCAATGCTGTGATGTTCTAAGGCATATCAGTTCTTCGGCCAACCCTGTCCCTTAGTACCTTTGAGCATCATACCTTTATCACACCACTTCACTTTACCCGTACTCAGAAGTCGAGGTCCTTCTTCATGCGTTAGTTCCTGAGCCTAGTCGCATATTTGGAGGCAGCGTATCATACCTTAGATTCGATCATCAATCTGGGGCCAAACAACCATTTTCTAATAACCTTAAAAAGAGAGCAAAACGGTTGCGCACAGAATAGCCCTCCTGCCAATTCCCACATTTACAAAAGTATGCGATACCTGTTCACAGTTTGCAAAACCTTTATTTGCATAATCGTTCAGTAAGTAAATATGTGAGTGCAATCGTATTTGGCCGGACACGACGATGGCTGAAGTACATACAGTAGGGGGGGCTATTTTTGCAGTATTTTAAAAGCATTGAAAAACGTCTACTTAGTTATTTGTAAGAAACTAAAAATGTCTATTAATAATTGAGGGATCAGAGGGTATTTATTTCATAAATTGAAACACAGTCAGACTAATTGCAATCACATTTCCTAGATGTATACCGTGGGCGTGCGTCATAAGCTACGTTATGTATCGGTTACAATAAATATCATACTAAATCGTATATTGAAATCAACATTTTAACGGGATCCTTTCAAATGTTCGCCAAGTGAACCCTCCTCCCTTTTTCGTCAAGTGTACAAAGGTTCACATACATATCTCAGAACATCAAGTCTTGTTAGCTAAAGAACACCACGCGGTGTTCGTAAGTTCCTATTGATACCGGCGCCATTTTGGGCGATGCCGGGTTGGTTGCACCAGAGTCCCTTTCGGCAGTTCAAAAACCTGTGCTAACAGAGGGGCTGGTAATGTGGACCGTCAATCAAAAAGGGGGAAGGAGGTAGAATCTGCCTTACCGGGTCATGTTTAGGTTCAGCCGGAACTTACTCGAATCCGTTAGCCCACAATATTTTTGGATGATTCAGACTGAAGCTGGTGCTGACACGAGAGCACCACCATCTTGTGGCTATGTCGTGGTCATTTCATTAGTGATCAAGGCAGTTGTTCCCCACCGGAAGCCTGTAGGGGCCGAGGGCTCCTAGGACTCTGGTAGAATCTTCAAAACTGTGGGGATGTTGTCGGAGGTGGGGGCTCGTGCCCAGGCAGGCAAGCGCCCGAGTTGCAATACCGGACAAAGTTACTCCAGCGGCCTAGACCCGCCTTCCAGGGGGCCCAGACACCATTTTGAGACCCTGCAGCAGCCGCCCTTCGTCGTGTCTTCAAGAGTGGTAGAGACTTCTCTGGGGCGAGAAAAAATGGAGCACCGTGCCTTTGGAGCAGGACATTGGCTCGGGGCGCTAGGATGCAGCTGTGGCGCCTCTACCTGGGGAGGTGAGGGAGACTCGTTCGCGCCGTCTCCCTCTCCCAGTGCACCCCACGCCGTTCCTTCGAATCAGGGGTGTATATGATGACCACCCTACACCCCTGACTCGGCGAGTACTCTGGAGGACCATTGTATGTCCGGTGCTGCGCAAGTATGCCCGTCGGACATTGTATGTTCTGTGCTACGGAAATAGGTCCGTCGGATATTGGATGTTCTGTGCTGCGGAAATAGGTCCGTTGGACATTGTATGTTCTGTGCTGCGCAGGTATATCCGTTGCCCGGCTGGAGGATTTCGGCGCCGGGCCGGGAAACCTCCTACCTGTGGAGAAGAGGCTCGTCCGCGTCGCCTCTTCCTCCCAGCCCACCCTGCACCAGTTCAGCGGAGGAATTTGCGATGGCCGGACCAGGAGATATGAGGCAGGGGGTCATCTGCATCCGCCCCCTCCCTACTCGTGGCCCGGGGGACGCCGCCCCAGGAAGGAGAGGATGGGGAGACCATTTCCCGCCGGCCCGTGGAGCCTCCTGTATATTCTCGCCGGCAACCTATTTGGTCTATGGCTGTCGGCAGGCCCCGCCCCACACGTGCTGTGTGTTTCACCTTCCGGATGGGCGGGACCGTTGACCTGTTACATTTTGGGAACTTCCGGAGTGAGCGTAATATGTTTTGTATTGCTCCTATTAGTACAGTTTTACTTGAAAGAATGTTTTACTAGTTTTTCTATTTATCGTTGGTCATGTGTTATTTTTACTGTAATTAAATCTTAAATTATATAACAGAGATTTGGCTTCCTTGAGTCCTTTTTCTAACGGGGCGTTGTCTACGCAGGCCTGTAATTGCTTTTGTTTTTCAGAGTGGGGGGGGGGGGGGGAGGGGGGGAGAGAGTAATCAGTCCCAGAACTCAAACATGTCGTTGAAATTGGTCTGACGAAATCTGTGCCATCGGGCATAATCAAACGTTGTAGTTCTATCTGTCTTGTCCGTGTTAGTCTGATTCGTCTTTGTCTCGCGCCTTTTCCCTTTCTGCCGGCCTGTTATTTCTGTCAGCCCTCCGCTCTTACCTATGTTCCGTAGAGTCGGGCATTGGGCTTTCCAGTGCCCGAGTCTTTTACAAAAAGCACATTGGTTTTGCCTTAAGTCTGTTCGTCCTGCGTGTAGTGTCGGGGGGTTACTTTCGGGTCGTTGTGTCTCGGGGTTGTCCTGTCGGTACGTCCCTTTACACTGTTCCCTTTTTGTGTCTAATCCTCGGAACTGTGTCGTCGCTGCCCCTTCCTTTGGCCTACCAGACGCTTGGAAGGTCGCCTGTCGCGTTTCTTTACCTACTCTGACTTCGTCTCTTTCCTTTCGTTGCGTTGCTTCTTTGCGCCACATACCGAGACTGTCGAGCATAATAGGCGTGGTCTTGCTACTACGAAGGGCTATTTCTAACGTTTCTATTTTGTCAAGATCGAAGGATCCTACCAGTGGCCACTGTTTCTCTTGATTTGCTTTGGTATACTTGTGCCATAGCTTGCTATAGGCTATGGTAATTAATCCATACTTTGTGAACATTTCTTTATTAGGGGTGCCTTCCAGCGGAGCTAGATGGTCCACCTCTAATAAACGGTCCGGGCTGAACCAGCTATCAATCAGTGGGGAGAAGACAGGCATGACGGGTCACAATGGGGACAATAGTCAGCACTACCTATCTTATCACTGTGTGCAAAGACTAGACAGAATATTTCTATTCTACATTGTTTGCAGGCAGTGAATACCTCAAGAACCAATATCAATCAAAAAAAATGGTCAATGGGGAGAATAAGTAGGCCCGCAAAAAGGTCTGCGTCACCTACCCTTTCACTATCTGCAAAGAGGGAACCTATTCTTTCCTGTTTGCAGACAGAGAATCTCCAGAAAATAATCTGTAACAGTTAATCAATGGGGGGGGGGCAATTAATCAGTGGGGGAGAAAGATAGGTACGACGGGTGCGTTACCTATCCTTCACTGTTTGCAAGGGGAGAGCCGGTTGTTTCTCCGTTTGCCGACAGCGAATCTCCAAATAAATTAACAAAGAGTAATACTAGTATTTTTTCAATCAATCAAACAATTTCTTAATTTGTCGTGTCTACACGACCTTACCCGGACCGCATGGACAGTTTCTTGTCTTCCGAATCCAGCGCCCGATCGTCCTCTTTTCTTCGTAATCCTCGCGGCACTCCTGATGGTTCCCAGTCAGGACCGTAGATCACTCGAGAGAGGTCTGTTCGGAACCAGTGAAGTTCAGATGATCGGCTGTCAGACGAGGGTCTATCGGACAGGGTACCTCCCGATCGTTGCAGTCGTTCACTCTGTCGTCAGGACCTCTCCCACTGGATCCACAAGTCGCTGATGGGCCCCACGCTTGGGACGCCAATTTTAAAAGGGTAGCTAGACAACCAGTGACCAAAGACCCTTTTGTGTTGCCCGGCGATGTCGCCTCTATTACCCACAAAATATTAATTAATGAAGAAGCAGGCGCTGGAGACTGAAAGGCAGGAAACGAGGGTTTATTCTCTCCGGAGGAGAACACATCAATTCGTACAGCAAGTATCGTCACGAGGTGCTCTAACCGCATCTCTGAGGCCTGGCCTCTTATACACAGGTTTATTGCTTTATTACATGAAACACATATTTGTCAATACTTTGATGTTCGGAAAGGCATCCTAGGAATCCCCGCTTCAAGCCCGTTCCCACATGTTTACAGTTGAAATCCCCACCCCGGTCACAACAGGTGATGATTATCGCGCAGCTGGACATTCCGCCGATTCATGGAATGTGTGGAGTTGATCGGATCTCATGGGGTGAAGGGTGTTCGATCGACTCGAGGGTCCTTTGATAGGGGGGAGCTTCCTACTGTACGGGGGTGTGATAAACAGTATCCGCAGGGCCAGGTGGCGGCCTGGGAACAAGGGAGACAAACGGGCACACACAGGAAAAGGGGGTTTGTATCAAAGGACTTGGGACCATGAAAGGGATGAAGGGAGGTGTCGCGCTGGGAACGGGATGGGATTCCGAGGCAGAGCTGCGCTGAAGAGGGGTTTATGACCTGAGGCATATGAGAGCGAGGGGGGGTTGTCAGCATGCGGAGGATGCCTGCGGGGCTAAGAGAGAGTGAAAGACGCGCTGGCTATCAGCTAGGGGCAGAGGGGCCATGGTGCTCAAAATGGCTGCCGCTTACGCGCAAGGCATGTGAGAGCGGGGGTGATCAGTGCGTGGGGGTGCTTGTGAGGGTGAAGAGCCGTGCTGGGGGTCAGGGGTGTGCAGAGGGTGGTTCTGATCAAGGCAGCTAAAGTGGAGGGGGTGTGCGACAAAGAGTGTGGCATCGGGGCAAAGGGAAGATGGCGCAGATAATGTTCACCAAACCGTATTAATTTTCCACACAGGTGTCCTACCTTGTGGCAAACTACTGGACTTCCCACGACCACTGGGTCTAAGGGGTGCCCTTGCATGTGGTTACACAGATGTGTGATGGAGCCAGACATGCTACTACCTCAGATCATGTGTCCTGAAGGTAGGAATACATGGTGGAATACTTAATACAGCCTGCTTCTGAGGGCTATACCGCTTATTAAAGGCCCTGAACCCAGTGAGGGCCTGTAATGGTGGAGAGGGCCTTTAACAGCTAGTATAGCCCGAGGCAGATGTCTATAAGGCTATTAGAATTTTTTTTGTGAACCTTCGCCGAGAAAAGACCATGGTGTGAGCTTAACGCTAAAACGATTGATCAAAATAATTGTGCGCTCCAGGCGTCAGGCTGAAAGAGTGACTTTTTGCTCTTTCCATCATTTACACATGAGGGGTGTTAACTTGAATTGAGTGCACATAAATTGCACTACCCTCTGCAGAAAAAACGGAAATCTATACCACTATAATAAAGGAAGAACTTTGAGGCGGGTAAACTCGGGAACCACAGCGCCAATCCACACACCCGATACACCGTTGTAATCGTCAGGGTGTGCAGATGGTTATAGGCTATATAAATTCAAAAAAAGTTATTTAAAAAATGTACATTAAAAAAAAGTACTCCAGAAGTAGCGCCGGCCGAGACGTGCGCTATCACGTCAGGAGCGCGGGGAGGAGCGGCGTCCAGGAGCGCGACTAGGAGCGGCGGACGTGGCGCAGGGGAGGAGCGGTGACGTGAGGAGCAGTGGACAGGCCGGAGGAGCGGTGACCAATGGGGGTGAGGTGACAAGCAGCGGACAGGCCGGAGGAGCGGTGAGGTGATGAACAGCGGACAGGCGGGAGGAGCGGTGACCAGCGGCGGTGAGGAGCGAGGAGCGGCGGACCGGTAAACTGAGGAGCGCGGGGGAGGAGCGGCGGCTGAGGTAAGGGGACCCACGGACAATGTCGGGGCAGGCGGGGGGGGTGGGCCAGGCGGGGGACCGGGCTTCTGGACAATGTCGGGGTGGGCGGGGGTCAGGGAAGCCTGATTGCTCCCGGACAAGGTCGGGACGGGCTGCTAGTAAGACATAAATCAAGATTCCGGATCCATAACAGATTATCAAGGTGTGCATTGCACTGCCCTTTGCAAAGGATAAAAAAAGGAAATGAAGGATAAATTGAGAGTTCTGATCCATATTAAATTACTGAAGTGTGCATATCCGAATTATTAGAGGGGCCACACCTTCCCGAGTGTTTTTTACACTGGTGAACTATAACTATATCAGTGAACAATGTGGCTGAGGGAAGAACATTGGTAGTCCTGAGTAAGGTGGCTTTAATTATATATTTTACCGAAAGGTGTAGACGCAGAAAATTGTGTTACATTTGAAGAGAGTCAGCAACTACAAAAAAGACAGGGAAGCTTTTCCCCTGCGGGGTGTTGTCTACATAATTTTCAAATTAACAAGGTGTAAGACAAATTTCACTGTCTGTTAGTTCTGGCCCAGAGAGGTTGCTCATGTATGAATTTGTGTCTATCTGATTATTTAGGTGTTTTTAACATTTTTATTAAACCGTTTTTATATTATTGAATTGTGATTTATAAATGTTTATCATGGTATGTAGTTGTATTGTTTATATACTTTTTTTCTGTATGTGATATGATCTATTAAATACGCACATGGGTGCTTATATACTCCTGATTGGAGTTGTTTTAATCTTAATCATTGGGGGAATAGTGAAACCTCATACGTTCAGTGGTGTGACTGAGGAGTGAAAGTTTAAGTGTTAATAAGGAATTCCAAATGGAAAATTTTTGGTTTTAATTATTAGAACATTTCACCCTCTAATGGTAGAATGTTCTAAATTAAAACAGGAAAAACATGAAGACAGACATTGGAATGTTGGAGCTCCGGGCCTCTACCAGCCATTAAAATCCTGGAGCTACCTCATAGCCTTGAATGGAGCTCTCAACATTCTAATGTTATTCACAGGAGGGTTTAGATCCCTTAAACACTCACCCAAGCCAGGATTAGAACAATATTGATATATAATAGCAAATTTGTGGATATCTTGCAGCCTGTTTCCACATGTTGGACTTGCCCAGTTGGTTTCACAAATTATCAAGAGGTAATGTGGATTAAGGGCGCTGTTTGTAATATCTTTATGATTTGTGAAGGTCACTGAGCACACCCTTTGTGCAGCATTGGCAGCCTGTCTGTCAACAGAGCTGCCATGCTTGCCAACATCCTTGTGAGCTCCTTTGCAAGAACCAAACACCTGCATATCTTGGAAAACAATGCTGTTGGTTGAAGTTTAAACTGTCTTCTGTCTGTCTAATTTAATGTGTCCCTGTTAGGCTGGGCTTCCTTGGCATGTTTTCCCCCTGTATTTTTGCTTCGGAACTCCTGTTTTTGACTGTGTGCTGCATTCCGTTTTTGCTGGTTTTAGAGCTCCGGGCACTTTACTACTGCTGATCAGTGCTAAAGTGCAAGTGCTCCCTGTGTAAATTGTGATTATGATTGGTTATCCATGATTGGCATATTTTATTTACTGGTAAGTCCCTAGGAAAGTGCACTGTGTGCCCAGGGCCTGTAAATCAAATGCAACTAGTTGGCCTGCAGCACTAATTGTGCCACCCACATGACTAGCCCTATAAACATGTCTCCGGCCTGGCACTGCAGTGTCTGTGAGTGTATTTTAAACTGCCCTGTTGACCTGGCAAGTGCACCCACTTGCCAGGCCCAAACCTTTCCCTTTTTACATGGTAGGCCCAAGGTAACCCCATAGTCGGGGTGCAGTGTATTTGAAAGGTAAGACATGTAATGGTGTTATACATGTCCTGATAGTGGAATACTGCCAAATTTCTTTTACTATTGCAAGGGCTAGCTCTCCCATAGGCTATCATTGGAGCTGACTTGTAACATTTTACAAGTGCAACTTTCAATTGGGGGAAAAGCTAGAGATTTGGAGTTTGGGCTCTTTGAGCTCAGAATTCCAATACACATCTTTTAGGAAAGGTGTTTTTTTAAATTGTATATTTGAAAATGCCACTTTTAGAAAGGGAGCATTTTCTTGCATTGCATCCTGTGCCTCTTCCTGGCTGTGTAATCACCGTCTGGTTTAGACTGATAGTTGGGCTGTTTGTGCATTCACTCTAGACAGTAACACAAAGGGAGCTGAGGTGTGCCCTGCATATCCTGATTGCCCATTACCAGGCTTATGGGCCTTCCTGGGCTAGATTGGTGGGAGGAGTTGTCACTGACACCAGAATAGGGCTGTTCATGGTCTCTCACAATGCCGCTCTGTAGTTTGTCTGGAGCCAGGACAGGGCAAGGCAGGATATGTGCACTACAAAGACTATCCTTTGAAGTATGCCTACTTCAAAGGCCAACATGGGAATGAATGAATGAAGCAGCATTTATTGAGCGCATGGCTACCCAGGGGCATCCCAGCGCTATGACCGTAGCAGAGAAGGACAGCGCAGCACACTTAAGGGAAGAGCCAGGTCTTCAATGATTTCCAGAAGGCTAAATGGCTGGTTTCCCTCCGAAGGCAGGGTGGGAAGGGTATTCCGTAGCTTAGCAGCTGTTGTAGGCGAATATGCAGCTGGCACTTCTGGCCCTCTTAATCCTGGGAACAGAAGCCAGATGTAAATCATCAGAGTGCAGCCGTATATTCGCCACATAAGGCTGGACCATAGTGGTTAATTGTGGAAGTATTCCCAGTTAACATTTTGTGGACAAGGCACATGGCCTTAAAGTTAACTCTCTCCTGAACAGGAAGCCAGTGGAGCGACTTCAATGCGGGCTTTGCGAATTGCCGGTTTCGAGATCCCCATAAGCAACCTTGCAGCGCAGTTTTGCACCGTTTGGAGCTTTGTGAAGGTCGAGACGGAGCGCTGGGGTGAAGGGCGTTCCCGTAGTCCAGACGGGAAAGAATAAGTCACGGGGGCGGGAAACCAACGTTGGTTCCACCAAGTAGCACAGCCGAAAGAATAAGTGCCTGTACCATAAGCCTTCTTGCGCAGAAGGGGAGAAGTGGAAGCACTTTACGGAGCATCCTTAGAATGCTGAAATGGGAAGCTGCAACCTTCCGTGCTTGGACCATGAAGCTATGATCCTGATCTAGCCAGATACCTAGACTCTTCATCTGGGTCTTAGGGACGGGGACAGGGCCCATACAGGCTGGCCAAAGTGCATCTGCCCTGAAGAGGGATGGGTTGCCAAGGAGCTTTAACTCAGTCTTATCACCATTTAGCTTTAAGTATGATTGATTCATAAATTTTACGACCTCTTCTAGGCCGGGACAAAGGCCGATTGAGGCATTGTCAGCATGGTTTAGTGCTACGACCAGTTGGGTGTTGTCGGCATAAGTCACTGTATGAACCCCAAATGGGAGCACGATCTCTGCAAATGGAGTCATATAGACATTAAAAAGAGACTGACTCGGGGACGACCCCTTTGGACTCTGCACTGGAGAGGCAGAGGTGTTGAGGAGACATCACCCTCAGAAACCTGGAAGGATATCTCTTCCAGGAATGATTGCAACCATGTTAGAGTTACTCCAGTCACCCCCAAACCTCTGAGTCGATGAATCAGAATTTGGTGGTTGACCATGTCCAAGGCAGCGCTAAGGTCCAAGAGGAGAATTGCTGTTAAGCCTCCGGCGTCAAATCTTTTTAGATTATTCGACAACTGCCAACAATGCAGTTTCTGTTCCTTGACGTGGGCAGAAGCCTGTTTGAGAGGGATGGAGAAGGTTGTGGGATTCAAGATGTGTTAAGAGTCCTGTGTTGACATGTTTCCCAGCTATTTTACTAATCCCTGGGAGGAGCGAGATAGAGAGGAAGTTCCCCAGTAGATGTGGATCAAGACTAGGCTTTTTCAAGAGAGGCTTTACCATCGCTCTTTTCCATAGGGATGGGACCTCTCCAGAGGAGAGAGAGGCATTGATTAGGTCAAGAATGACTGGGAAAATTATTTCAGACACTTGTTTCAATATATTAGGTGGAGCTGGTCTATAGGCGACCCGCTTTTTATGAGTGCTAAGATGGTTTGGAAACAATCACTGTCCATCTACCACATCCAGGGAGTGGTCTCTTCTGTGTAGATCCTTATCCTCGGAGTGGAAATTGTTTAGACTATCCACTGGGGAGAATGATGAATAAATAGTTTGGATCTTATTATGAAAGTAGTTTGCAGCTCAATAAAACGTTGGCCAGTGCCATCAGGTCTATCCGGGGGTGAGGGGGTCTTGAGTCGTTTTTTTGCTACTCAAAAGATTTTCACGGGGGAATTGGCTGCCAGAGATTCTTTTGTCATAATATGAGGCCTGGGCAAGTTCGATTTCGGCTTTGTATGCTCTTATGGCTTCCCTATATTCAGTTTTCTTGTTTGGTGAGAAGTCCTTTCTCCAGGCTCTTTCACATTTCTTGCAAATCTGTTTTAGCGACTGGAGCTTTGGGGAATACCATGGTGCTCTGTTGGGTCCCACTTTAAGTTGGGTGAGTTTTTTTCGGGAGAACCTGGTCTAAAGTGCTCTCGATTCAATTGTGGCCAATAAAAGATTCAATAATTGGATCACTATTGGTGCATGGCTTCTTGTTTTATAGCTCTCGTCCCCACTGTTCTGTGGAGAATTTGGGCCAAGGGCGTGACCGAATTCTTATTGGCCTGGATGAGGGGGTGCACAGGTGGGGGTCCAAGAAAAAGGGATCAAAAATGATCTGACCAAGGTATAGGAAATGGAGGCATTCTAATTCCTCTAATTTGGAAAAAATGGGTTCTAAAAGGTGACCTTTTGCATGGGTCTCATTGGTGACCTTTTGTTTAAGTTGATATGAGGCAAGATCTTTGGTAATCTCTGCTGCAGCCACATGTGATAGGTCATCGAAATGCAGATTGAGGTCGCCTAGCAAGGTGAAATTAGCAGGGGTACTGGTGAGGCTTGCAGCCATCTCTGGGAACGTTTTGCAGAATTGACCTAATGCACCAGGGGGGCGGTAGATTAAGATGCCTGTAAACGAGAATGTGACGGTAAAACCTATTGTAAATAAGAGGCTCTCGCAGTCTGGTAAGCGACCATCAAATGTACGGCAGCTGAGTTGGTGGTTTTTGTAAATTATGGCAATCCCACCGCCTTTGCCAGAGCTTCGATCTATTCTCTGAATTAAGTGGCCAGGGGGGGGGAGGGTGGGGGGGGGGGGGTTTGGACAATGTCAGGGTCCGAACCTGGATTAAGCCAGGTTTCAGTCAGAAACACGATTTCTAGGCATTCTTCCCTTAGCAGAATAGAGGTTTCCATTGCATGCTTGGGCAGCGATCTACAGGTCAACAGGAACATTTTGTATGGCTTTGGACAGGGCTGTGAGGTTTGAGTGAGGGGAGATAGTCTGAAGGAGCAGTGCAAGCAGCGTGAGACCAGGCTGCCCAGGGAAATGGGATGGGCACAGTGGGACATAGGAGCTGTGTTTAGTCGCTTCGGCTGTTTAGCAATATAATGAAAGACATTTTTTATAAAGGGCAGTTCTGCCAAGAAGAAGAGCTGGAGAAGCTATAGGAGGGGATCTGCCACTCTGCTTGTTGCTATGTTGTGATAGCCTGCTGCGCAGTAGCAGCTGCAGCCGGACGGAGTGGTGGAGAGGGGACAGGTTTGTAAATTAAGGGAAAAAAAGACTTAACCTTCGAACGGCCGTCAGCTGCCACCCCTGCGTCCTCCTGCTTCCTTTTTCCAGTCCGGCTGGCAGCAGGAAGCACACAGCTCAGGCTCTCCATAGCCAACCACAATGCTGAAATGCAGCGTTGTGATTGAGCGCTGTGGTTCGGTGCTCAGACAGGAACAGGAGTCTGTGCATGTTCCTCGCTAGGCTGTGTAATGCAGCCTGGTGGGGAACATGCAAAGTGCACATGAACTGGTAGGTCGGCCCAAGAGGGCCAGCCAAACAGTTCAAGCGCCCTTTGGGAGTCAAAATCACTCCACCTCTGCTCTGGTCAGTCCCGCCCTGCCCAACACAGCGCACAGTTTACTGACCGCATACAATAGGAAATATAAAATGATAATAACAGCACTTTTTTTTTTTCTTCAGTGAGGCAACGCTCCTCTGCCTTAGCAGAGGAGCCGCCACTGTATCTAAAACCACAAAATATTGAAAAGAATATTATCATAGATGTTAGACCACAGCTTTTGCTTGAAAACGCGAGTTCTAAAAATCTGTTCCTCAACATATGCAGCTGATTTGCAGAAGTGATCAATATCCGAAGTCCAACGTGTGCCCTCCTCCTTTTTTAGACCAAGCATTCGAGACCTCTTGTATATACTTCAGTATATAGTTATATGTGTATGTACTTTGTGGGCTCTGGAGATCAGCCGTTGGACTTGTCTGCTTCCGCTCAGGGACTTTTTTTCTGTTCAACTGCCTCTATTAAACTTTCTTGATAGAAAACTACCAGCAGAGGTCAGTAAAATACCAGAATCAGTTTAGTATTCTCTAGATTCCAGTCCATAGAAATTGTTTTCCACGACCACCCGTAGACTAATATTTTTTTCAAATCTTGTATTTTCAGTGATATGACCACCGAATGCCCTGCTTTTATATTAAAAATGGAGCCTTGGGGGAGGAGCCAAGATGGCGGACGGGACGGACGCTTGAGCTCCCGGCTCCACGAGCCGCCTGGCTTCTTTCAACAATCCTGCTCACTTCTCCTGACCTGCGCCGCTCTAACACCGAGGGATACCGGCGCTGCAGAAACTGGCGTTCTCCCGATACCTTTGCCGGCGGGTTTGGCAGCAGATCCGGTGTTTTCTTCGACATCCAGCGCTTCTCCGGGTCCCTGTGTTGCTGGCTGCCGCTGGACGCCGAGGGACGTGGACGGGAAGACGAGCTGGGGTACCGCTGATGCCCACGGGGGTGTACTGCACTGGCCGCGCGACCGGAGTCGGACCCTTTCATCTGGGTCGGTCTCCCCTCTGTGCTGACTATGTCGTGGAAGAAGCTGAAGGCTCCCGTGACTTGCTCTCCTTTGCCACTCTGATGAGGAACGGGCAGACTCCATTTTGAGGCGTCTTCCCGCAGTGGACGGCCGGTTCTCACAAGCAACGTGGAGGGCCTCTCCCTGTGCTGTTCCCGATTTGTGCTCGGAGCCCCCCCGGTGGCTGCATTTTTGTATCCTGGCTTATTTGGACACCCCCGTCTCGCTACTAATTGCCTGCAGTGGTGGTGAACATGGCGCCTGTTCTTCCTGCGGAGCAGCGGGCTGACCCTGACTACAGTGTGCTTGAGTGCCCATATGCTCCTGTGCCATTGAAAGTACCGGGGGAGCAGCGGGATAGTGAGGTCCGGTGCTTGCAACTGAGTGACCCGACCCGTGGTGATGTCCTGGCTGCCCTAGTGGCGTTGAGGGTGGATTTGCGGAGCACTGCCCGGATGCTGGCCCGGAGACTTGATGAGGCGATGACTACCACGGGGCAGTCCCGGCTGGAGTATTTTCCGCCGCCCCTGCTCCCTCCTGGACGGGAAGCGAGGTTGCCGAGTGAAGGGACGGTGGTGCGGCGTCCTCACAGTTACAATGTAACATGTCTGCTCTTCAACGAGGATACAGTTGCGGAGACGCCCATCACTTTGGAAACTGTGATTCTGCCTGTGAGCTGTCTATCGGAACCCAGTTTTTTACTTTCCTTGCCAACTGCTACCCTAGCTGCATTTCTCACTGGCACTGCTGCGGCACACTACATTTGGTATTGGAACCCTGCGGCACGAGGCGTTCTCATTGATCCCTTTCTTCGTGAGCGGCCATCTTGCCTCTTTGTCCCGGTTGCAGGTGACTCGCAGCGATGGACAGGCCTGGAACACTTCTGCCGGTCCGGACAGGGGTGATGGTAGGATTGTTGTCGCTTTGGTTGGATCGGCTGGCGGAGACCTGGACTGGCACACATTTTGCACTACTGGCTGCTTAATCTCTAATGTCCTGTTGATTGCTATATGTCGCTGATGATCTCTCCTGATGTCCACTTCGTATGCGGGGGGGATGACTTGGGCTGTGTTGAGGTACTGGGTATTATTGATTCGGGTTCGCCGGACATACAGTTTTTGACATTGTGTTGTACATGGCGCAGGATATAATGGCGGCGAGGGAGACCGGGAGCTTGGTTGTTGGGTGGGCTCCTCCCCGCTTTCCCCTTTCCCCTTTCTGGGAGTAGTTGGGTGGTACACTCTTCTTTCCCTCCCTGGACTTATGTGAATTATGTCTCTCTTTCTCTTACATTTCTCTTTTCTTTCTTCTTCTTAATTTCTCTTCTCTTGCTACATTTCGGGTTTTTTGGGGAGATAAAACACTCTGCTAGGGGGGGGGGCAGGCCGTAGCCTCTGCATGTGTGTAGGGTGGGGGGGTACATTTTAGTTGGTGTTATTTTCTATGGTGCCTTTTGTTCTTATGTAATCTTTTTTCCTAGGCCCGTGTTAGGCAGACTGGGGGATGGGTGGTGGCGCGGAGTTGGTTGGGTATGTTGCGTCCTCCTTAGGGGTGTGCATACTGTGTGACCGCCCTCTGGTGGGGACCCACTTGTTGCAAGCAGCACTGATCGATACGAGTGTTCACTGTTGAGTCCCACCTACATGGCCCTAGTTTTTTCTTCTTGTTTAAACTAGTGCGGAGAAGTACGACCTGACCTTACTTGTTGCGATGAAAACCTTAAAATTAACCTTCACCGATCCTGAGACATGGTAATGCGATAAATACAGTGTACTCCATGTAATGCTTGCTTGAAACGACAGATATTACTGTGTCGCCGTAATGCTGCAATGATGCACAAATGTTTTCGTGGCCGGCCGGAAGGTTGTAGGCCCGTATTTGTTCTGACTTGAAGCACAATAAAGGTTTTCAAAAATTTAAAAAAAAAAAAAAAAAATGGACCCTTGGACTATATCATTTTCCGGCTGAAAGGCAATATTTCTCTCCATGTGTTACCATGCAGTTTGTTGCTTACTTTCCCTCCATGTTAAAGAACCGTACATGTTTCAGTACCCAGGCTAATGTGCTGCAGAGCTAAATACATATAAGGTCCCAAAGGCGAGACCGATTGCATTGCAAATGCTTGTCTTTTCGGTTATTGGCTCCTGTTAGCGCTGAACAAAACTACTTGGAATTCATTAATCACTCTGATTGTCTATTTGAAATTGAGAGAAATTAAGCTACGATTGGCAATGGGGAAAACTGTCAGCTAGGAAATGTGTTGTTGTGGGGGAGGGGTTAATGATTCTCCGGTACACTTGTTGCTGAGCTTTACCAGGGAAATAGAACATATTTGAAATAAGTCATTTGATTGCTCGTAATCCTCTGCAAATAAGAAATGGAAGTGATTGACTGGGTTAACACTACGCAAAGTTTGTAAATAGATATGTATAATTAAAAATAATCGTTTTAAACGGGTGTAAAATGATGACGTTACACCTGGTGTGGTGTTTATAGGTGTATTTAGGACGCACAGCGACGAGTTTGTCAGGGAAGCAGTTGCTCGTACGTGAATTATTTTTCATTGGCTGTGACGTCAGAGCGGAATGTTCAATATATGTGTTTCAGGTAGGTGGGCGCAGATAAAGGAGTGAGTTTGAAGCTGAGTGAGTGAGCTGTGAGTATCCTGCGGGTGTAGTCAGTTATAATGGATGCTCCCTGGGGAGACGAGCCTAGGAAACCGCGGGTTTTGAAGAAACATTTGCTTTATTTCACTCGAGAGCAGACGATGCTGTGGTGTTCCTGAGAGAACTCAACATGTCCAAGTATCCCTGCCCCCTCCTGTTCCTCGGGAGGTTTGAGTGACCCTGCACGCACACATCCGACGTCTTCCCGCTGAGACTGCAAGAACAGCGAGGCCACAGAAAATTAATTACAAATATGTATTTTACTGTAATTACATTTGTGTAGCGCTTACTTCTACTACTAACAAGGCGCGCGCCTTTTCAGCCAGTAGCACGCTACTCTGGAACCCATAAAGGATTAGTGGTGAATTAGTATAGTGAAAATATGAAAAGTAATTTACGTGGTGGATATGTTAGTCAGATTATTTGAATTGACAAGGATAGTGGAGGGATAGAGAAAAGAAAAACGTTTGCATTTATATAGTGTTTTTGGGTGAGTAGCACGCTACTCTGGAACCCATACAGTGCTAGTGGTGAATTATTATAGTGAAATATGAAAGTAATTTGAGCAGTGGATATGTTGGTCCGTTATTTAGCCCCACAAAACAACTCTGACCCCAGCCTCCCCCCCAGGTCTAAAACCAGCCCCCACCCCCCCTAAAACATCTCCCCGGTTCCCAGGACAACTGTCCCCTTAAGCCTAAAAACTCACCCCCCTAAAAATGACATTGACCCCTGACCTCTAAAGCCAGCCCCCACCTCTCAGATCAACGTACCCCAGCCCTGTCCCCGTCAGTCCTTCCTGCTGCGTGCCTTCCGGTTCCTCTCCCATCCACTCCCACAGCTAGAATGTAGACTGTGGTTAGGGCATATGCAGCCGCGGTCGGCAGTAGGAGTTCCTGCAGAACGGTGACGTGGTGAGGGGGAGGGGCAGGGGGGGGTAGTAATGTGTGGATTACGTAGTTTAACGGGTAAGTAAACCTATAAGTAAATCGAATTTTGTTGCGCGCACTGCATCGCATTTGGGGATGCAGTGCACACAACGAAATTAGTTTTATTTATTTATATGTTTACTTACCTGTTAAACTCCGTAATCCATACATTACTACCCCCCCCCCCCCCTCCACCCTGCCCCTCCCCCTCCCCACGTCATCGCCCTGCAGGAACTCCTACTGCCGACCGCGGCTGGGCTTATGCATGGTTAAGGCAAGCATTGTTCAGCTGGCGGGAAAACGGCACAGGCGCTTAAAGCCGCGCTGTAGAGGCCGCTTCCCATTTCACACATGTATGAAGGCTGCAGCCTGGCAAGAATCCAAACTTCTGCCGCACAGATCACGTGTAAATGTATGCAGCATGGACTCCACCACTGAACTATCTCTACGGATTGGAACTTGTGCAGCCGGTTACACAGAGGTTTCTGCAGCACCTTGAGCTAACCAACTGTGTAATCCGATTAGTGTTTTAATCTGTGACTTGCTGGTCAGGGCAGAGCTGTGCAGAAGGCATATTGACATTAAACTGAATGACTGCGGGAACAAGTTGCGTGTAAAGTTAAAGTGCTCGTGTGATGCACTTAATGTACTTGCACGTTTCACTATACTAATTCAACACTAATCCTCTATGGGTCCCGGAGTAGCGTGCTACTCGCCGACAAAGCGCTTTGACGCCTCGTCGGGGGTAGTAAGCGCTATATAAAGGCAATTACAATACAATACGTGTAATTTGTGTGCCATTGAACTGTATTTTGCTTAGAGCTGTGGTGGTATGCTGCAAAGTTGTCAAGTTCTTGGCTGCGTTGTGAAAGTGGGGGGATAGGGGCTCAGTGGGCCATGGAACTCTGGGTGCACAGGCAGGGATTTGTATGTAGGGTGAGGGCCTGGGAAGGAGCTCTGGGGCTGCAGTGGGGTGTGTAAAGGCCATTTAAGGCCACAAAGTGGTCCTGTAAGCCACAGTGTGGGTCTCAGGAGTGTCCTTGGATATACTGTAGTCAGCACAGGGGCTCCCCTGGATGGCTTCTGCCTTCTTTAGGCCTGGGAGCTTGGATGTTATAGTCAGAGGAGGAAATCTCAGGGGCTCTGGTCGGGGTTGAACTGGAACAGATAATCGTCCTGGGCACCAGATGAAGTGGCCACCAGTAGCACATCGGATAGCTAAAAAAAAGTGCCTTACATTTGCAAACGAAACCAGTATTTAACTTGTAAACACATGCTGTGTAGGTGTTTTGCAAGTTGTGGGAGGCCTCGTGCATTTGTACTTGCTGCAGGCAATGTTTGTGGTAATACCAGGAAATGTAATTATAAACCTCCTCACACGACCATAAATCAGCCTCACAAACAGTCAAAACATGGCCAACTCACTGACTTGTCAGACAAGTCCTTCTGGCACCTCCAGATTGTCCTATAGGCCAGCGTGACAGTCGATGCTTTAAGTGGGATGAATAAACTGGAGGGTCTCAAAGGGGTGTGGTCGATCTAATCAAGGGAGTGGCTTAAAACACCTAAGCTCAAAATCTGTGCTTACCATACTGTGTTACCCCACGGGTGTTTTGCTGCTTCTGTCATTGTATCCAGACTTATAATACAACAAGTAACATTACGCCTAGAACAAGCCAGGACTATTGGCTTTGTCAATGGATATTAATTGCATAAGATGAGTAAGAAACAACTAGAGCTTCGTTCTATATAATATTGAAAATGCCTCCGTTCTGAAATGATGAGAGCATTAAAGTACCACAAGTCTCTTTGAAGTTACCCCATAGGCAGTGATGGGTGGTCCTGCTGCAGAGTAGAGATTTGTTTTTCACCCTGATGGGGAGGGCAAAAACAGAGAGACCGATGGAGACCCTTCTCGGCACCTGCTTTTTAGAACTGCTGGTGCTGAGCCCCGGCCCACTTAAAGCTCTTGTGACCGTGACAGTGTGTGCTTTTGGGGGCTGTGGGAGGCGGCTGAGGGTCTGTTATTGGATGCTGATGGTCTGAGGCTGCCTTTTGGAATGTGAGTGAGCAAAGGACTTTTGAAGGTGGGTTTGGGTCTCTCTGATCATCTTATCTCTGGAGTCCTCGAATGGCAGTCTGATAGTAGCATATGGGGGGGGCAAAGGCAGTGTAGGGTGTCTGTGAGAATGAAAAACCATATATCGGCGTCAGTGTGAAGTTTAAAATGTTTTTGGAGCAACATTTTTGAAATATGTACTCAATAACACTGCACTTTACTTCCTGGTACCATGACAAATGTAATGCTAACCCCTCCCACAATTCGACACTTTCTGTGCATTCTGGTCCCATGCACAGCAATGGAAGGGGTATAAGCGGCAGAAACTGGATCTCTGACAGTAGGGGATTCGGCAGGTGTCGGGCTTTCTCATCACCCGTTGCGTGTGCGCGTCGGACAACGGCCGTCGCAAGCACTACCTCGGTAGTGCTGCGCACATCTGTTGGCTGACGTGGCCCCGCCCACTCAATAGAACTCCCGCACTGCGGCGGAATTTGCGCCGCGGTTAAGGAGATAAGGATCTAGAGGATCTTGAAAAGATAGATAATATAGATTTCTCAGATGCTAAGCTAGTCAACCAATCAGTCTGTTTTCTAGAGCGCTGCTCCTCGCCCCTGAGGGTATCTGGGCGCTGAGGTCTCTCTGGTTTTAGTCGAAGAGCTAGGTCTTTGGTTCTAGTCTGGTTTCTGCCAGGGACGAGGATGATGATTGTAGGTGGAGGGGCGGGTCGTTTCAGTCCTTTGCAGCGAGGTAGGAGGACTCGCGGCCTCTGCGGTGGCTGTGCCGGATGCAGGGGTGCGAGCGAGGGCCGGAGAGGAGGAGCGCAGGTGTCTGGTGGGTTGGTGGAAGTTCACGTGGTGGTGGTTGGATGCTGGTCCCCAGTCATGTAGGGCTCTATAGGCGTGTGTCCGAAGCTTGAACTGGCCTCTCTTCTGGTCATGTATGAAGCTTTGCTTACAAGTGACAATGAGAGAACATTGTTTTCTAAATATTGACCTGACCACCCTGCAAAAGAAGAAACTTAACTCCTTGCTAGTTGGCACCTGTGAAAAACAGGTGCCACAGGGGCACGTTCTTGCTCTGTCAGGGGAAGCAAAACTCCAGTTCCACAGGTTGCATTTTGGTCTCTTGATATAGACCAGCCAGGGCTGAAATTGAAACAAAAAGCAAATTCAGCCTGTGGTTGTTCCCACACTACTAAGAGTTGCTCGCGCCCATCCCCTGCGGATCTCTGGCCTTTTCTTTAAATAAAAAAAAAGATACTTCTTCGCCCAAAGTTTCTGGAAATGAACACGAGGAATTGATGTGTTAGCAGTACGGCTGTCAGCTTCATTAGTAAATTTGTCAAATTTCAATGAACAATGCAATGCTATTAGAAGGTCGTCTAGGATGAAATAATTGAACGCTTGAAGTATGACAGACCGAGTTAACAAGTATCATATGGCTACGTTTGTAAATGATGGAAGGAGCAAATGTCGAGCGTCCACGAATACGGTTGTTACTGCATCTATGGTTGTAATTTGTAGTTATTTGTAAAGCATGTTATCACCATGCGGTCTCTAAGCGCTATAGTTCTGAAAGTTTTAACTAACTATTCAGTAGAGTACATTACACCTCGTAGGTGCCTCTAGAAAAGTCTGAGCACCTCAGCAGAGAGTTAGGCGCAAGTACAGCAAACGTAAACAAAATGGCTGCGATTAAACAAAATGGTGTTTTCATTAAATGAAGTTTAAAAGGTAACCCTAGTTCACCTGTGGAAATGCAGAGGGCATCTTGGACGGAGTCTAACCACTCGGAGAGGTCGCAAGGTCAGTTGTAGGAGACTGAGGCCAGTGAGGACTGAGTGCCCGCTGAGGGTCTCTGGTGGGTGGGTGCTGGTCCCAGAGGGATGTTCAGGGTCTGGCTGAGAGAGTGTTGGGACTCCCGGGGCATCTCTGACAGATGCGGAGGACGAGCTTGAGATGGCTTCAATTGGCTGAAGGTACCTATGGACTCGTGCTACAGCGGTATCCCTCCTTTAGACTCATCCAAGACGTCACTTACTAGACTATGATCCCTCCATTATCCTCTCCATCCAACTAACAGACTCGTATGTCCACTGCTCAAATTGATTCACATTTCGATATACTAATGCACCACTAAACCTTTTGGGTTCCAGAGTACCGTGCTACTAGCTTCACAGCGCTTTGATGCCTCGTCGGGGGTAGTAAACGCTATGTAAATATTATCACAGCGGGTGGAGTTATTGTTGGGCCTCTTCTATCTGCAGCTTGACAAACAAAAGTTCATATCCTAAATAACGTGAAAGGGTGGGTGAGTGAGTGAAAAGGTGAATGCATGGCTGAGTAAAAGAATGGATGAGTGAAAGGGAGGATGTATAGGTGGATGGATGAGTGAAAGAATGGATGTATGAGCAAAAGGGTGGGTGAATGAATGGACAAATGAGTGAAAGTGTGGATGAAGTCAAGTCAAGTCAAGTCATAACATTTATATAGCGCACTACATACCCAGAGGGTTTCAAGGCGCTTAGGAAGGGGAGGTAGATTATTTGTCAAATATCCACGTTTTAAGCTGCTTTCTGAACGCTAGGTGATTCTGGGTGAGGCGAAGGTAAGCGGGGAGAGAGTTCCATGTTTTGGCAGCCAGGTATGAGAAGGATCTGCCTCCCATGGTGGTCTTGTTGATGCGAGGTACAGTGGCGAAGGCTTGGCTGGAAGAGCGAAGTTGGCGGGAGGGGGTGTAGAAGGATAGTGAAAAGGATGAAGAGTGAAATTGTAACTGGAGGGGTAGATCAGTGGATGGAACGAATGGCTGGATGGAGTGAAGGTATGAGATGGTGGATGAATGACTGAAAGGGTGGACATATGACTGAACGGGTGGACGAAGGATGGATGGATGGATGAATAGGTTTGGATATGGATGGATGGACGGATGGAATGGAAAAAGACTGAATGATGGATATGAGCAGGTGGATGAAAGGATGAACTGATGGATGCTTGGATGGAAGATATGAGAGCTCTTCTGGGGAGGGTCGTGTTGACTTGCTTCATTTGCTTGGTGCCATAAGAGCTTTGGTTTGAAGTGGGGGGAATTAGAATTTTCAGGCTACTCCCTTGTCCCAGTAGGCCCCTATATCTGCTTGCATATACTGTAGCCCAGGAACGCCCCTCCCCCTCCTCTTAACTCTCTGTGCAGGCATTGCTATACCTGCATTTTCTTACGTTTCTCAGTCTCCGTCACTGGCTCAGCCATTAGGCCGCCTATTTCCGCTCTCGGGTGGGTGCTGTTCCCGGCATCCCTGGCCTCCGCCCATCCAGGCGCAGCTTCCCGCCCTCCATGACCTGCCGCCTTTACAAGAGCCTCAAGTGGCCGTCATTAGAGCCGGGGGAGGCGAGCGAGTGGGCGCCTTGATGTCAGGAGAGGGGCTTCTCTGGAAGGCCTCCCGTTGCCATGGACCCCGGGCCCCTGTGACGCGCCGAGGGGGGTCGGTGTCCGCGGCCTCCCAGCCCTCAGCCAAGGTACCCCCATTGACCCCCCGCTCATCCACAGGCAGCTTAGCGCACAGGTGAGGAGCTTTCTAAACCCAGCGCTACATTATTGTCCAAGCAAAGAGCGTGCTCCTTGCGCACAGTAGGTGTTTTAGTGAATGCCTCTTATTATAGCGTTTCAACGCCCCGTCAGGGGTAGTAAGCGCTATATTAAAGTCATTTGCTGCCACCATTTTCAGCTTCCAGGCGCTGTAAACCTGTTCTAAAATAAAGTTCCTGGTCTATCTAAAGTTCCTGGTCTATCAGCACCAGAAGGATGAAAGGCAGCGTGAATCCCTGGCGTTCATACCTTTAACTGGCAGGTTGCAAACACATCTCCGAACCAGACGTTCGCCAGTCTTTGAAGATGGACCGTTTTCACAATTAATGGACGGCCCCTTGTGTAGCGCCGACATTAAACAGCGGTCCGCTACGGGCTTGCACTTGAGAGCTCGTTTAAGTAGAGCTGACGCCGACCCGGTGTTGGACCCCCAAGTCAGTGCTCGCACTGTTTGTCCGGCAGGGGGAACTGTGGCTGTGCTTGTCATCGAAGCCCAGGTACAAAGGTCAGCGGAAATGACGTCATTAATCGCAGGTACTAGTAACCGGGAACTGAGTTCCTTCACTTCTTACTGTTTTGTTCAACGGCCCCTTTAAGTTAGTCCCACAAATGATCATTTTTTTTTGTAGTAAATGCGCGCCTTTTCACATTTGTTTTTACAAACGGCTCTGCGTGGGCTTCGAAGTACTCGCCAAAACACTGAGGCCAAAAAGTTGCTCGACATTTCAAGTTTAAAGCTTAATATAATGGCGTCCCCAGGAATAGCGTCACGTTCTGGCCCCCTGATGACGTAACGATAAATCTCATTATGTGGAATGCGACCCGAATAGACCGTGCGGTTTCTGGGCCAAATGCCATGGAAAAATGTAACGACCCGTGCGTCCAGCGCCCTCTGCCGGACGCTTCTCTTCCTGCTCGGGGTGCCTATTTCACCCTTAAAAGACACAGTCCGTGCCTGGCTTTCACAAACTATAGCGCTTACTCCTCTTATTCGGGGTGCTGAAGCGCTTTTTCCACACAGATAACACACTACACTTTGTGGGTGTGTGGGTTGGAGTGTGTTGTCTTTGATTTGAACCTTTGCAGGAAGCGTTTCCCTGTCATGACCACCACGGTGCAGTTAGTAATCCTCAATCAGTCAATAAATCGGTGCTTGTTCAGCACAGCTACTCGCCTGTGAGGGTCTCAAGGCGCTGTAGAGGTGTGGGAGGGAGTTGCAGGTCCGTCTAGGCGCTGTGGTTTATTCCAAGAGCCAGGTCTTGAGGTCCTCCCTGAATTGAATCCGAGGCTGGGATGGCCTGAGGTGGAGGGGCAGGGTGTTCCAAGATTTGGCAGCGAGGTAGGAGAAGGGTCTCCCCTCGGTCCTGGTCTTGCGGATCCGAGGGATTGGTGGCGAAGGCCAGTTGGGCGGAGCGGAGGTGTCTGGAGGGTGCGTGGCATGCGAGGCGGTGGTTGAGGTATGCTGGTCCAGTGTCGGAGGGCTTTGCAGGCATGTGTGAGGAGCTTGAAGGTGACTCTTTGGTTGACGGGGAGCCAGTGGAGTTCTCATAGGTGTTCGGAGATGTGGCTCTGGCAGGGGATGTTGAGGACCAGTCTGGCTGCGGCATTTGGTACATTCTGAAGTTTCCTGAGGAGTTTCTGGGTGGTGCCTGAATAGAGTGCATTGCCGTAGTCGAGTCTTCTGCTGAGTGCATGGGCCTCAGTGGGGATCCATCTGAAGGTCCCCCATAGCAGGCGAAGAGTGTGGAAGCATGATGTGGTAACAGCGTTGATCCAGTGGTTTATGGTGTGTGAAGAGTACGGTATGATGCCGAGGTTTCGTGAGTGGTCAGTAGCCATGGAGGGGGGAGTCCTAGCTTGGTGGGCTACTCTGAGTCTTCTCAAGCGGAGGTGTTGGGTCCCAGGATGAGGACTTTGTTTTTTTCCGAGTTGAGCTTAAGTCAGCTCTCTCTTATCCAGGCAGCGACTGCCTGCATCCCGTTGTGAAAGTTGTTTCTTGAGATGGCGGGCTAGTTGGTGAGGGAGAGAATCCTGTGGGTTTCATCTGCGTAGGAATGTAAGTTGAGTCCGTGGCTCCTGACAAATGCGCACAAGCTGGCCATGTGGATGTTGAAAAGCGTGGGGCTCAAGAAGGAGACCCGAGGCACTCAACAGCTGATCTGTGTGGGTTCCGAGAGGAACGGAGGAAGTCTGACTCGCTGTGTTATACCGGTGACGAAGGAATGGATCCTGTCCAGGGCTTTGTCGTGGATGCTGGCGTTGAGTCTTGTGATTAGGTTTTGGTGAGAGACTATGTTGAAGGTGGCAGAGATATCAAGGAGGATGAGGGCTGCTGTGTCTCCCTAGTCGAGGAGGGAGTGGATGTCGTCGGTGGTGGAGAGGAGGGCGGTCTCTGTGCTGTGGTTGCTTCGGAAGCCGGATTTAGAGGAGTGCCGGATGTGGTTTCCTTCAATGAACTTCAAAAGTTGGGCCTTGATGGCCTTCTTGATGACCTTGGCTAGGAAGGGGAGCAGGGAGATGGGTCTGAAGTTCTTGAGGTCTGTCGAGTTGGCACATGTTTCTTTAACAGGGGTTTTATCTTGCTGTGTTTCCAGGTAAGCAAGGTGGCAGCCTCAATGGAGCAGTTGATGATGTGACGTAGTTCGAAGGCAAGGTTGGTGGCGGCTTTGTGGAAGATGTGGTACTGGCAGATGTCTGAGGGGGCTCCAGAGTGAATTCTCTTTATGGTTTTGAGAGTGTAGTCTGTGGTGAGTGAGGTTCAGTTGAGTAGGATCTGTTGACGGGCGTCGTCCTCTCGTGAGGTGGTGGCGGAAGTGATGGGCAGGTCTTGGGTGTCAAAGCTGTTGTAGATCTGCTTGATCCTGTGGTGGAAGTAGGTGCCAAGTTTATTGTAGAGGTCTTGGGAGGGTGGGACTTCGTTGATCTCACTTCCGGGTTGGCGAACTCCCTGACAATGACTAAGAGTTCTTTGCTGTTGGTGATGATTCTGACTTGAAAGGCCGTTTTCTTTGTGGTTTTGAGGAGGATGGGGAGTGCGGAGGTGGCAGCTTTGAAGGCTGCATGGGTTTCCAGTTTTTTTTTTACCCTCCAACTCTTCTCGAGCCGTCTAGACTAATGGAGGGCGGGAGTGAACCAGATGGCTTTCTTGGTGTGCTGCTTACCGCATACTATTTTGAGGGGCACCATCACGTTGGAGCAGTTTGAGTTCCATCAATGGAGGGTGCATTATTGGTAATGGCCTATATGGATGTCGGTGGTATGGTTTTGCTCTGCGAGGCGGTGAGATGTTGTTCGGTGACCTTGTTCCAGTTGCAAAGGGGGGGGCAGTGGGTGCATTGGTGTTTGGTGAGGGCGAAATGAACACATCGGTGGTCGTTCCATAGGAGTTCAGAGGTGTGGATGTTGGTAATGTTATTGTGTTATGGGCAAATATATTTGAGAAATAGATGCCCATTTCTTTTCTTATAATGTGTACTATGCTGGGATCATGTCTGCAGATCGTTCCATTGTGTTGATAGCTTCCTTTTTGTTCTGAATCTCATTTCCTATGTTTGCTGAGCTAGGAAGGTGTCCACTCTGATCTTGTAGACCTGGGGCAGGCTACCGGTGTGGGGAAAGAGCGACAGGGCATCAGATGTGCCCAGATAGAATGCATTACCCGTCCGCCTTTGGGATTGCTATTCTGGAGTGTTCGTTACGGAGAGCTACCAAGATGCGTTGTGCTTTAAGCATCCTTTTGTTGTAGGAGTGTTGGTGCTCAGAGTATTAACTATTCAGTACTTGTTGGGTGGAAGAAGGATTCTCTAGTGACCAGCAATGTGTGACTGATCTCTCCAGGCTTCGTAGACCTGTCTGGTTAGTATGGAAGTGGTAGTTAGGAGGGTTGTATAATCTCTACCTGCACTCTAAGTGCCTACAGGGCTCCACCTGACCTCTCATACAGTATATTCCTGTCCTGTTGAAATGGGGGGGGGGGGGGGAGTCAGGTAGTGAATTGCCCACAGGAATTGTGTGATTGTGCAGCTATTTTCGCATAATATAGATTTTACACTTTTGTCACGTATTCCATAATCTGCAGATTGTAGCACCAAAAAGTTCTCGTTTCTAGCTCCAATGGTAGAAAAGTTACTAAAATTGCAGCAACTCGTGTTGCCGTGCAGTGGTAGGCCCTTCACAAGGGTTGACTGGTCACATTTCTGTTGCTTATCGCTATACTTGGATTTTAAACTGGAACTAATGAGGTGCAACCAATACCCAGACCTTGATAGCAAGTTTAAAAACGACAAAAAAGGAGTAATACCATCACAAAATGTGCCACATTTTGCTGCATAATTTACCATATCTTGTTGCATAATTTACTCAACCCCTGCCGCATAATTTGGCCCCCCACTGCCGCATAATTCCAGTGAGCCTGGGTATATGGTATCATATGATGAAACACCTTGCATAAGACTGAAACTAAGAAGACTATCAGAAAAATAGACTTGCTGTCCTTGTGGTTAGAGGTAGAAGCAAGGGCAGATTGTTTATTATTCCCTGAAGGCCAGTAACGGCAGCCCTAACCCTGCGGTTGTGTATGGAGGAGTTGTACACAGATGTGTTCATTTCCAATAGTAGTTGATCTTTGCAGCAGTGAGTGGCTGGTTGCTTGTTGGTCAAGAGCTAGAGCGGTGGAAATTCTTTTCCTAGCCCATTTCCAGGCCAGACTGGTAGCACCCTTAACCGTTACCCTTTCCTGGGCACCCCATCTGATGCCCTAAGAGCCTTGGATGAATAAAGTTAACACCCTAGTTTTCAGATCTAGATTTTAATGGGAGCACCCGACTCACCAATCAGGTGAACTATGTCCAATGGGAGCCCTAGAGCTAGCAATTTGATGACCTTTGTCCAATGGGAGCCGTAAAAGTCTAATGACCCGTGTCCAATGGGAGTCTTAGCCCTAACAACCTGGTGGCCGACAGGGCCGGCTCTAGGCTCATGGTGGCCCTGGGCATGGAGCGTAGGTAGGAGGCCCCGGAAGAGGGGGTCCGGGCGGGGCGGAGCGCGCTGGCCAGTAAAGGAGGGAGGGGGTCAGGGAGTTTAGAAGTGGAACAGAGCCGGAGCACGCCAAATCCCTGCCAGGGGCCACCACGCAAATATGTATCCATCCTCAGAGGATTAATATATTAAGGATATATATTGGCGTGGTGGCTCCTGGGGTTTGGTGGCCCTGTGCAGGTGCACAGCTTGCACATGCCTAGAGCCGGCCCTGTGGCCGACATCCAATGGCCGCCCAAGAGTCAGATTGGTAGGGCTAAGCTAATTTTGTCCCCCAACCCACCCTTGAGAACCACAGACGGAAATGTTTTTTATTTTATCCAAGGTCTTTTCGCCAGAGGTTGAGACCCACCATCTAGCCACTTGGTGTACTGAGAAACAACTGTCTCTGGTTTGTCAGAGACAGTAGTGCGAGATTTATTTAGCCGTAATGTAAACTCTTCGGCTTGGATTTTGTGCCATGCGCGAGTGGGCGTCCATACTGGATGAGCTGGGGATTCACATGTGTGTTTGCTAGGGAAACCGCTGTTTCAAACCTGTTATTTACTAATAGATTTAGTTTCATCACATAAGAAATACAATATGGCAATATTAAAGTCTACTAAAGGGGCTATAACATTTGTTAAAGGCCCACTTTCTGAGTTCTAGGCCAAAGTCTTTGACAAGGCTTCCAATCCATTGTGTAATTTTGTCACTGTGCTACTTCACACATAGATGAGCGCTATGTCAACCGTACTTTGTACTGCTCCTCTCTGCCCTGTGGTTTGGAGGAACACTTTACCCTTGGAGTTCACTGGACTTCATGCCTCTGTAGTCTCAGGCACTCACATGCTCGTTTTTTAGGTGAGGGTGTGTTCCTTGTGAAAGGGTCAAATTCTGTCCGTTTTAGTGCGAAAAGAACATGCTGGAAATCAAATTATTGTGGTATAGACAAAGTGGTCCCAAGTACTATCAATAGATATTATCTAGAATGACTTCAAAGGAAAAATTTCACAACATTGTTTTTAATCACAACGTGTACAGTGGAACAAAATTCATAGAATACATCAACAATTAATCACAATTAATGCCCCTGGGGGAATGGGAAGGGAAGGTAGTGAGTGAAAAGTGAGGAACCTATACAGATGATGAAACACTGGTCATTATGACCTCAATTAAAAAAAAACTATTTTTTACTACTAATTAATTATCAACTAAAAATAGCAATTCATAAAACAATTATTTCAGTAAACTCATGCCTCATGGAAACAATCATAAATGATATATCATGAAAGAGGCTGGGAGAAAGAAGGAAGTGTCGACGTTTCGACCCAAATCAATGCAGGTGTACGATGGAACCTTGCTGAGGGTCTTCATCAGGACAAGAGCAGACGAGGGGCAGGTAATTGAAACATGGATCATATGAGTCAGACAGCAGTGGACGATGTTCAATATTGTTCAATGTACTCATAAATCAGTCAATTGCGTGTTACATCGATGGGGAAACCACCGTATAGGTTGGGATCCTGCAGTTCGCACTTGACGAAGGCTCACGCCGAAACCGGTTGTGCAAGCAAATCCCAATAAACTACAGCCTCAGAATGTCCTGCTGTGTCCTTTGTCATCTTTGACCGCAAGGAAGGAGAGAATGATTTAATATTACCGCTCTACCCAAGGGGCGTGCGAAGGACCCTTTCAAAGAAGCATTCGCAGAGAAATTGGGAATGAACTGATGTTAGCCAAGGTGTTGGAATATATCCGTGAACCGCCACAAGCAAGTACCGAGGGGAGAGGAGCCGCTGCGGCGCAGCGGACCGAGACAGCTTGGCGCAACTTGAGAAACAGACTTGTGTCGCCGAATCATGCCCCGAGAAAATTGTGACTGAAAGAAGGGAATTAGAGGCGAACATTGAAAGAAAACTATTGCGCCTTGCCAAAACATTGGATTACCTGAATGCAGCATTGTGGGACTGGTAGTCCCCAGTATCGGCGCAAGATGGATAATTTAATGCAGTTGAGGCTCCGAAGCCACTAGGAGGAGGAGCCCGTTGGCAAGCACGCATTTGGGACGTTCGCACTTGACGAAGGCTCACGCCGAAACCGGTTGTGCAAGCAAATCCCAATAAACTACAGCCTCAGAATGCCCTGCTGTGTCCTTTGTCATCTTTGACCGCAAGGAAGGAGAGAATGATTTTATATATATATATATATATATATATATATATATATATATATATATATATATATATATATATATATATATATATATATATATATATATATATATATTCGCTCCAAATCACCTCTCGTTTTAAGAAAATCACCCAGACACTCAGAGCTTGCTTGCAATCCCTTTATTTCAGCAAGTGAAAAGTCATGTCGCGTTTCACCATTACGGCTTGTTCACGCCGTAATGGTGAAACGTATCGTCTGCCGGTGACCTGACCGGGACCGCTCTGGACCGCTGCAGCGCTCATACTGGCATTGGTGGAGTGATATATATGTGTGTATAGATGTGTGTGTGTGTGTATATATGTATGTGTGTGTGTGTGTATATATATATATGTATATGTATGTATATATGTATATTGTACTCCATAAATAAACACTATTTAAAGAAGTGCAGCTGACATTTGATTAGGGGCGAGTCCCTGTGACGACTTTTTGCTGTAGTAGTACAAAGAAGGCTGGCATCACAAAATCATCTGAATTATTTTATTTTTGGTGTTTCAGTCCAGTCCTACATTGGGGTCACTATGTGAAATCGTGTAGTGTATTCCCATAAACCAAGAGGTGGACGTGAGCAGTAGAAACTGCCCACTAAATTTCACTTGGTTTATTTTATTTTAATTGTTAAATACCTTAACTGCTATTTTCATACTTTGGCTTTGTTTATTGCGGGCTAAGAACGCTTATTTTTATTTTATATTTGATCTGCATGCTTGTAGTGGCTAATTACTGATGAGCACCTGGGGCATCTTCCCTACTCCTTCCTGCCAGTCATAATCCAGTGCTTGTTGCAGCGCGCGGGCAGATGGCTGATTGATGGGGCGGAGGGGCTGTTTTCACTGTTAATTGCCCAACCTTTCTGCTTGTTGGCTGAGAGGTTTATAATTGGATTGGCCTCCTGGTCCCTCTTCTGTGCACAGCTGAGGACCGCGGATGATACATTCGGAAATAATTACAGTGATAATGAGACACTTAGCGGTGGTGTTTTTATGTACATTGAAAAAAGAGGGGTGTGGGGGGTGTTGCCTAGTGAATCTCGCAATTTCCCCAGAGAATGGGGAATTTAATTAGAGGTGGAGCTTCTGAGGAGTATTTACATTTAAGTTTGTCCTTTGTTAATTTGGTGGAAAAATAAAGGTTTAAATGGTGCCCTGAATCATGAGTTTTCGAGTTCAGAAAATTCTGTTTAGCCTCCTATAAAAACACATACTGGCCCCCTCATCCTCTCGGGCTGGAGCCCTGTCATAGTCAGCAGAAAGCTTCCAAATGTTAATGGTCACTTGCTTATTTGTGAACCAGACAACCAATATTACTTTATAATGAATCAAGAAAAATAAGATGACACACTTCAGTTTGTGGTATGTGCATTTAATCAGTGATTAGGTCGTCCATAGTCTTAACAGTGCTAAAAAAAAAATCAAGATTTTTTAAAAAGAAAAATTAAGCAAAACAGTATCCACGATCCCACTTATTCACTTGGGATAGTCTGTTTTTCATCCGAATAGGCTAATCGTCCACTGCCCATTTTTAGGAGAAGAACAGTTGAAAGCATTTTTGGTTAAAGGGAGACATGGTGATAGCTGCCAGTATATGTCTAAAGACTAAAGTCAGTCGACCATGTCAGACACAAAGTACTTAATTAAGGTGTATTCAGTGGTCTCCAACCTTTTGTGTAGTCAGAGCTACTTCTGGCCAGTGCAAATCGTTGTGAGATACTGAACCCAAAGCAACTCGCACATTTTTCCCAGAGACCCCCCACGCCCAGTTTCATTGACTTTAAGCCTAATTTCATCAGAGCCCATACTGTGCCTTTCTGCCCTCTGTTTCACTCGTTTTCCCCTTGTTTTTTGTGCCTTTCAGCCCTCTGTTCCACTTGTGTGCTTCGTTTTTTGTGCCTTTCTGCCCTCTGTTTCACTCGTTTTCCCCTTGTTTTTTGTGACCTTCTGCCCTCTGTTTCACTCGTTTTCCCCTTGTTTTTAGTGACATTCAGTCCTTTGTTTCACTCGTTTTCCCCTCGTTTTTTGACCTTCTGCCCTGTTTCACTCGTTTTCTTGCCGTTCTGCCCTCTGTGCCACTCATTTTTTGTGCCTTTCTGCCCTCTGTTTCACTCGTTTTCCCCTTGTTTTTTGTGACATTCAGTCCTTTGTTTCACTCGTTTTCCCCTCGTTTTTTGACCTTCTGCCCTGTTTCACTCGTTTTCCCCTAGTTTTTTGTGCCTTTCTGCCCTCTGTTCCACTCGTTTTTTGTGCCTTTCTGCCCTCTGTTTCACTCGTTTTCCACTCGTTTTTTGTACCTTTCCACCCTCTGTTTTAACTCGTTTTCCCCTCGTTTTTTTGTACCTTTCTGCCCTCTGTTTCACTCGTTTTTTGTGCCTTTCTGCCCTTTGTTTCAATTGTTTTCCCTTTGATTTTTGTGCCCTTCTGCCCTCTGTTCCACGCGTTTTTTTGTGCCTCTGCCTGGCGTGTCAGAGTAGCACCGGGAATTATTAGACATTATTCAATATCACATTCATAAATAAACAGAATCCAACGTCACTAAACTATCTATCTGGTCGTTCATTGAGCTTACCTGCAGTCGAAGTTACGTCTCTGCTCCGTACTGGCACCCGTCGCACAATGGCAGACCGTGCGATACCATCGCGTTTTCAGGTAACGATGACGTCACTGGAGTCAGACTCTCACGAGAAGAGTCTGCAGTTCCAGCAGAGGAGTGTTATCCTCTTCGCCCCGGTCCCACCCCCAGCTTAGAATCAATCCGAGCGGCTGGTTTGGGTGAGGGTGGGCAAATGGAGCCGGGAAAGCTAATAGCCCATGAAGGGCTACACAAGCTACTCCTGTGGTCTCCGCAAGCTACCGGTAGCTCGCGATCGACCGGTTGGAGACCCTGGGTGTAGTGAAACATTTCAGAAAATATTACCTGATTAAATAGCGTTATTTATAAAGTTGTGTCCAAAAACGTTGTGTAAATGGGCTTACCTGTGTATGATCTTGCATCTTGTTGTTCTGATTAGGGGTGGGCGGAATTTGCCTAGTCGCGCTCCGAAAAACAGTAAAAAAATCTCTGCGAGCATACAGAGTTCCACGAACATGCAGTACTGCTTGTTCCGCCCGTTTGCAATGCTTTTTTCCTGTTCACGAATGCTGTTGTGTGCTCGGGGAGAAATGTATTGTGAACACGCATTTTTAAAGCGTGAACAGGCAAAAGATTCCGCGTATCGCGGAATTATTGGCTTTTCCGCAGAACGCAAAATTACCCAAATTCCGCTAACAGAATTTACCGCCCAGGCCTAGTTCTGATAAATAAAAAAAAAAGGTGAGAGCGGTAAAGTACTCACAGGGTACCTGTATACCACTGGAGTTTTGCTGAAATTGAAAGTCCACATAACAAAGGAAAGTCGCATTTGTGCCTCATTGAAGTTGATTGAAAAGTAATATGCTTCAAGACGGCTACAGGGCCCGACCTCCTGTAAGAGTGACTAAGTTTGTTTAAAATAAGGGATGCCAAAAAAGTCCTGGTGAAACCCAGACAGGGTAACCGCAAAAGAGAAGCATGTTGATACATACCCAGTGGATTGAGTGAATCACCTGTACTCAAAAGAAGCCGTGCAGCCGCCATGATACCATTGAAGCACAGCGTGGCAGATCCATTTAAAGATGGCGGCTGCGCTAAATTTGCACCAAAATCTCACCAGTTACAAAATTCACAAAAACTGGTCAGAAACCTATTTTGACATGAACTAAAATTATACTGTGTGCCAAGAACGATTGCCTATAATCACATAATTGGTGTAAATAAAATACGTTTATGAAACCTGTGTATTGCACCGTGTGAATCGGACTTCTGTCAGAAAATAGGATGGGTGGTTTGGGTCCATTGCTCTGTCTTTCGCTGCTGTGAATTCTCTCCAAGCAGACACAATAGGTGTAGGTACTTCACTGAGTTTACAGTTACAGAAGCAATTGGTGGCGGCCGCCATAAACAAAGGGTGGTGGGGCGTGTGGAGGTAACTCGTGAGGGCTCACATGATGGGTGGAGGAGTTGGGGAGTAAGAAATACTACATATTAAATACATTTTAAAAAATATACATTTAACCGCCTCAAGCATTGCGTTCCCTGCCTCTCCTCTTCCTGGGTCCCAGCAGCCACTGGGGCTGACTCCATCCAATCACCGTGCTGCAGAGAAGTGCTGGGATTGGCATCAGCAGGCTAGAAAAACGCCCAGCTCTGCTCAATGCAGCTCTGCTGGAGAAAACCTAAGTGCGTATGTGGGTTTTGGTCGGCCTGAGACAGCTGGCTAAACACACATGAGCACTTAGGAAGTGGAGTGCACTTAGCACTCCTCATCCCCCCCCCCTCTTTCCTAGGCTCCGCCCCTCCCTACAGTGCTAGCTAAGAGTTGACAAATGCAAAATAAATTAAGCAAATTTTTGGTGCCCTTACGAAGCTGTATAAATTGCGCCTCTAGGCTCTTCAGCTTTTACCTTAATTGTTCCAAAGTATAAGTGTTCTGTGTCATTGCACCAATAAAAGATAGTTAAAATAGTTAATGATAGTGGCTTCTCATGGCTACATGGTTCTTACTCTGGCAAGGTGGGAATTTCTGGTCCTTTTGCTACAAATTGTATCCCGGGCCAATAAGAACATTATTTGCTACTCTCACATTGCAGCTTTCTTCACTGTACCTACCGCAGTGCTTAATTTTTGAAAGAGTGTGCCAGTGCCAGAAGATCTGCTCAGAAGCCCGCGGTCGGTGCAATTAAATGTTGATACGCTGAACGCCAAGGCTGGTAGTCTTAAATCCACCCTGTGCTTCTCTTATCTACTACTAGTCACTCCCTGCCCCTTTATCCGTCTTGCAGGTTTCTGGTTTCTCTCTTTGTGATGTTTTTTCCGTCTTTATCTTCCTCCATCTTTCCCATCTGTTTTTTTCCCCCATCTCTTGCACTTTGTAAATATCTGATGCGGAAAAGCAGTGCGGGACGGGCCTCAAAAAATAAGTGCCTGTGGCCCACACTGGTTTAAATTAAGCACTAAGTGCAGAAACATGGGGTGGCACAGTCCTTCAGTGATGACGTCATGGTTACTTCATAAATTCTCGCCATTTAGTACACTGAGAATAAAATTTGGATCAAAATGAGACAGATTTCTTCAAACAAACCTAACATTTTTGTATCATCTCAGATTAAAACTTCTGGCCAGACTCTTGGCGCAGTAGATCGCAAAGATAGCTGCCATGCTCAACCACAGAAAGAGCCTTCAGAAAGTGCACCTTTGGGTGTTCTCAGAAGCAACAGGGCGAGCCATACGGATTCACCTTTGGGTTGGAGCATCGCTCCTCGATTCCTCTGGAGCTGTTCCATGCTCTGGTCTTGGGTCGAGGGTCCACGCATTAAGGTCCTGCAGTAGGCTATTGACTGGTGTTGTGGGCTTTGACTGGTTCTCCTCTTCAGGATGGTGTGCTTGACTTGTATAATCCTTGCAAGACTCTCAGAGGCTGTTGGAGCCCCTGGTGGTCCTCAAGAGAAGATACTTTCAGATCTGGTCAAGAAGGAAGAACAAGATGTCCCTTACATCACCAAAAATCAAAGGACGGGATTGGATCCTCAAGAAAACCGTTATGTTGCAGACACTGGAAGATGCAAGTAGTTGAGAGGGGCAGAAGAGGCAGGGATGGGGAGGGAGGCTGAGAATGTCAGGCAGACATCTAACTTCCAATCTGCCCATCGGAGCAATCCTCCAAGTGCAGTGGCGTCAGGAGGGACATCCGTGGACAATGTTGGCCTATTACCAGAAACCATTTCACACCAAGGCCAAACGTAGAGTGAAGAGTGACACAGGAGCTAGAAAGGCAGATGCACAAGATACACAAGAGTTGAAGGTCTTCAGATACACAAGAGTTGAAGGTCTTCAGCTACACTGGAGTTGAAGGTCTTCAGCTACACTGGAGTTGAAGGTCTTCAGCTACACTGGAGTTGAAGGTCTTCAGCTACACTGGAGTTGAAGGTCTTCAGCTACACTGGAGTTGAAGGTCTTCAGTTCCACTGGAGTTGAAGGTCTTCAGCTCCACTAGAGTTGAAGGTCTTCAGCTCCACTAGAGTTGAAGGCCTTCAGATACACAAGAGTTGAAGGTCTTCAGATACACAAGAGTTGAAGGTCTTCAGCTACACAGGAGTTGAAGGTCTTCAGATACACAAGAGTTGAAGGTCTTCAGCTACACTGGAGTTGAAGGTCTTCAGCTACACTGGAGTTGAAGGTCTTCAGCTACACTGGAGTTGAAGGTCTTCAGCTACACTGGAGTTGAAGGTCTTCAGCTACACTGGAGTTGAAGGTCTTCAGCTACACTGGAGTTGAAGGTCTTCAGCTACACTGGAGTTGAAGGTCTTCAGCTACACTGGAGTTGCAGGTCTTCAGATGGACAAGAGTTGAAGGCCTTCAGATACACGAGAGTTGAAGGCCTTCAGATACACGAGAGTGAAGGCCTTCAGATACACGAGAGTTGAAGGCCTTCAGATACACGAGAGTTGAAGGCCTTCAGATACATGAGAGTTGAAGGCCTTCAGATACACGAGAGTTGAAGGTCTTCAGCTACACTAGAGTTGAAGGTCTTCAGCTACACTAGAGTTGAAGGTCTTCAGCTACACAAGAGTTGAAGGTCTTCAGCTACACAAGAGTTGAAGGTCTTCAGCTACACAAGAGTTGAAGGTCTTCAGCTACACAAGAGTTGAAGGTCTTCAGCTACACAAGAGTTGAAGGTCTTCAGCTACACAAGAGTTGAAGGTCTTCAGCTACACTAGAGTTGAAGGTCTTCAGCTACACTAGAGTTGAAGGTCTTCAGCTACACTAGAGTTGAAGGTCTTCAGCTACACTAGAGTTGAAGGTCTTCAGCTACACTAGAGTTGAAGGTCTTCAGCTACACTAGAGTTGAAGGTCTTCAGCTACACTAGAGTTGAAGGTCTTCAGCTACACTAGAGTTGAAGGTCTTCAGCTACACTAGAGTTGAAGGTCTTCAGCTACACTAGAGTTGAAGGTCTTCAGCTACACTAGAGTTGAAGGTCTTCAGCTACACTAGAGTTGAAGGTCTTCAGCTACACTAGAGTTGAAGGTCTTCAGATACACTAGAGTTGAAGGTCTTCTGTGGTGTTGCTCTCAAAACAATTAATTGCATAAACACAATTGTAAGCCACCATCAGATACCTCTCTCGCCTGTAATTGTTCATCTACCCCCACTCCACGGTTGCAAGCTAATTATAAAATCGCTAATTAAAAATGCACATGGATACAATGCAGGTTTACCCTTCTACAAATGCTTGAGCTATATGCAAAACACTTGTACTAGGAAAAGACAGTCTTATTTTGACTCCAATTCAGTTTATAATATAAAAAATTATATATTCTGTTTTAAACTATATATCCGCCAAAATCTTTTCAGTTCGATTGCACTTGGTGGGAGACTAAAAGTAGCTTGTGTCGGTCTTTTCTTGTTTTTTTTTTAATCAGTCGAACATCTTACCTGGATGTATCTGTCTCTACTTTAAGGAGAACGTTTTTAGGTCCAATTTTTGCGGAATGTAGCCGCGGATCTGTTTGTGACCTCACTGCATACTCCTTTACATCAACATTAATTAACGCAGTCAGTTTGTCATTGGCGGCATAAGGTGTGTTATAGCATGAAATGGTTGGAGCTTCATGTTTTTAGAAGATTTAATCTTCAATTTTAAAATTTATTTTTTGACAATTTATGGCTGTGAATAACACTTTCAGTTAAGTGCCGGCCTATTATGTTTTTATTCATGTGCTATATTGAAAATGAACTTAACCTACATAATTAAAACATACCATAGCACACAACTCAATGCCACAATACAATTTTACATTACCTAGCTAAAATAAAAATTGCACCTCTAAAATGTAGTTAATGTTGCTTCATTAAATTCTAGAAGCTTGAATTTTGGAAATGGGTGTAAAAAAGTGAGCGAACTCCTTGCTATATTTGGATTATAAAGTCTACCAAAATTCAGAGGACAAATGTAGGGTTGTGGAGCCAACACGTAGCATTTATTCCCTAAAACAATGCTTTATTTCTTGGTTTTGTGAATAATCTCAAGCACACTTGAAGTGTGTGCTCTTCTGTAAGACGGATGGTGACTCATATAAACCAGGAGTCTTCAATCTTTGACAGGGTTTATTGCAGTCAACAGGATACAGCAGCATACATGTGCAAAGGGCTCAAGGTGGTAGCTCCGACTACCTGTGAAGCGATTCCAGTGCCTGGCCCAAAGATTCTAAACAAGTAATACATGGAATACATTGGCAAGTACAAAGTAACATGCCAACCTTTTTATATAAAGAAAGTGCACTGAGAAATGATGCACAGACACCACATATCTCCCTCCTTTTAACAAAAATAGAAAATAGCGCACCTAACACAACAGTGAACAAAATGCTTACTGAACATACCTACTAGGAATCCTTCTAACTCTTGAACTCCTTCTGACATCAGGAAAACTCTGACCAATATTTACAACTGGATTATGAGCAGAATTGATTTTGGCCAAACGACCAAAATTCCACCACTGACTATTTTCTAATTTTGCACTGTTGCCTTTAATTGTGACTATACACGCAGGATCCCTGAATTTTACCTTTTTGTAGCATCAAAGGATCCTTGACACGAGCACCATCACCGACAACAAATTTGACTTCTTTTTTAGCTACAACTGCCTGTGAAGCAATTCCAGTGCCTGTCCCAAACATTCTAAACAAGTAATACATGGAATACATTGGCAAGTACAAAGTAACATTCGAACCTTTTTATATAAAGAAAGTGCACTGAGAAATGATGCACAGACACCACAACACTTTATTAACCACTCACTCTGTAGAGTGACCTTAGACAATACATTTCCTTTGCAAAGGCAATTGGCAAAAGGAGGCGTGGGTCGTGAGCAAGTCTATAATGTACTTGTGTGAAGCTGCAGGACGGTCTAGCAGCAAGAGCTACATGAACACAAAATTCCTAATTTTTTGGTCAAGCCTGGGCAGCGCATTTGTTGCTCTGCGAGGCATGCTGTATTCAGGTAGCGACTTAAAGCTCCACCCACTCTCAACCCATATATTTCATTGGCTTGTGTCCTTGTCCACTGTATATTGCGGCTGTTCATTGGTTAATAGGCTTAGTAGTCCCTCCTTACTACTGCCTTGTCTCATTTTGTAACCTCCCATGGTGACATCCCCTGTAACATGTGTTGCTTGTAGGCTTTAATTGCAGCCTCCGAGCACTATTTTCTCAAATACCTTTATCTTGCCTGCTGTTGCAGGCAGGACACGCTCTCCTAACGCTTTTAAAAAAAATTTCATAGCACAGGCGCTGGGATTTGCAATGCAAAAGTTCTCGCATTTACGAGAGTTTAAGCCATTAGCATTGTAAATGACAATGCCTTCTATCTGTTTTAAAAACAACACATAAATAAAAGGCTTTGTCATTTACAATGCCAATAGTTCAAACTCTTGTAAATGTGAGACCTATTGCATTGCAAATGCTTGTTATGTGTGTGTTCCTTGGTTAGAATTTAGGCAGAGATTTTTCTGCCTGTTTTGATACAAACCTGTAGCAACTGTCACTACAGTAGATGACAGTGAAACTGTTTATCTCCAAGAAGACATTTGAAAACGTGACATTGTCTCACACTTTCATGAATTTAAATGTTTGTTTTGCACTTGGTCCTCTCTGAAGGGCCATCCCCAAACTTTTTGCCTTCACCTTTCTATTTTCTAAACACCTTTTTGTTGGCTTTTCAGATTCTGTGCACTTTACTACTGCTGAAGTGCTTGTGCGCTCTCACTTAAACATGCTAAAACCCGATTAGCACATATTATTTACTTGTAAGTCCCTAGTAAAGTGGTAATACATGTACCCAGGCCCTGTAAATGTAATGGTACTTGAGGGTCTGCAGCACTCATTGAGTCACCCACTTAAGTAGCCTTTCTAAACATGTCTCCGGCCTGCCACTGCAGCCTGTGCGAGCAGTTTAAACTGCCATTTTGACCTGGCAGAATGAACAGTTTGGCTGGCCTAAACCTCCCTTTTAATAATACATACAACTCCCACCTTGAGTAGGCCCTAAACAGCGCATAGGGCAGGGTGCAGTATATTTAAAAAGTTGGACATGTACCTTTTAACTTTTGCATGTCCTGGTAGTGAAAAACTCTTGCATTCGTTTTTCAGTTGCAAGGACTACCTCTCCCATAGGACAACATTGGGTTACCATATTAAATTTAATAAGTAATATCTTTCAATTGAGATCAGGTAGGGATGTCACGTTTATTGTCTAAAGAATTGTAACTTAAAACACTCTTTAATGTGAAATTTGGACTTTAAGTCACAATTCTGAAAAAGCACTTTTAGAAGGTTGGTATTGGCTTCACCCAACCATTTGGTGCCTGCAGCCTGTATCCTTGATCACATGACCAGGTGTCCCTGGCAGTTGGTCTTTGTGTATTACTCTCAGACTGTAAGACCTAGGGGGAAAAGCTTTTGGCAGGATGGGCGATCTCTCACTTGTTTTGGGGGGGCAAAGCTGTCCTCTACCATACTTGCACATTGCAAAGACTCTGCCTCAGCATACTTGCAAAGGGTTTCAGACTGGGCTTTTGTGACCTCAGAGAAGCTGGACCTGGGCACGTAGGCAGGAAATCCCAAACACCTCTGAAGGTGGAACCCATAGAAAAATGTCTAGCTGCCTGAGGGAGAAGGACTGGCCTGCATCTTGAATGCAGGTCCATCAGAGTGACTCCAGGGGGCTAGTTGGCTGACCTCCTGATCAGAGTCTATAGAACAGAAAAGCCTCCAACCAACTTGAACCCAGCACCTGGACTCCTCCTGCAGTGAGTCTTGCCCCCAAGTGGTGCCACCCCGGCCCTGGACCCTTGGAAGTGGGACTGAAGATTCTTTGCCAGTCCAGCTGTGGTCTCTTGGGCAGAACCAACGCAGCACAACGCATCTCCTCGCAGCTCTGCATCACAACACTCACTGTGTGATGCTTTCCTGATGCAGGACCTCGCATCAGCTTCTTTGAACTACCTCTGCGCAATGCATCTTCAACACCGGACTTTGCATCGCAAGCCTTTCTTGACAGCATCCTCGGCGACGTCCCATGACCTCGTATCCCAAGCCCCCACTGACCGCTTCATCGGAAATGCCGCTGAGCGATACATCTCTGCTGCAGGACTCCTCAGAACTGCTGCTGCACTTTGTCCCTGCTTTCGGCCCACGCTCCATTGAGGTCGGCCTAAACTTGTGACTATAACGTAACTTGTGTATTTGTAATGCGCATGTTCACCCAAGGGTATCTTGGCCGTGAATAACAGATGTTTGTTACCCAACTCAATGGTACTCTTTTTATTGACCTCAGAAGGATGAAAGGCTGAGTGGACCCGCTGGGATTTGAACCTGTGACCAGGAGATCGAACACGGGCCCCTACATTGGACGTACTCGTCCACTAAGCCACCAGACCTAGCTATGTTCCAGTCCGGCGCAACCAGATAACCACAGTTGGCCCTTTGTGCTCCTATGCAATGTTTTCACTTAAATATTTAAGGTTAAATATCTACGTTTCTACGGATTGTATTTTTTTCGTTTTGGTAGGTCTAAAATAATTTATTAAAATGAACTATTTTTCTAAATTGGTGTGGGATTTTCCTTGTGTTTTGTTTTCATGTTATTGTTTGTGCGACATATTGCCTTTAACCAGACCCTCCAGGATTTCGCGATTTCACAGTTTGCAGCGAAATCTGCACTTTTGTAGAAGTGCTGCGATTTTTACAAAAATGCCAGCAAAATCAGCACTTTTTAAAAAAATGCCTGCGAAATCGGAAGGTGATGTGTGCCTGCCTGAGGTCAGACTTAGATTGGTAAAGGTCAGTATATAATCTGAATTGGTTGCATTAGGACACGATTGCTGTCAGTTAATAGTGAGCTATTAATAAGGTCCATCAAGAAATTCTGTGCTGTTTGGTAATCACACTCCTCAATTAATCATGCATTAAAATAATATAATAAATGATGCACATAATGGTGCTTCAATTAGATCTCCTTTTTGTTTGGTTGTACTCATCAGCATTTGGAATAATAAATAAAAGACAAGGTGAAACTTGTAACTGCTTGCGTACAAACATAAGCTCACAGCATACCTGGAAACAAACACATCATGACTAACTGTGCCTGAAAACGTACCCAAATTTGAAGGCTGCGTTTTGCATTTACTGCCATTTAATGTTTACACAATGGTATTTCGGTACATTGTGTACAAATCATTGTTTCATGACGAATGCAAATAAAATGCCCAGATCTTAAAGATTTGAGTCTGGAGCAAGATATTTTTACCCCCTTTGCTTTCTTAATTTAATAATTTAATTTAATTGCAGGTTTATATAGCGCTAGGATCGACTCCCGGAGGAGTATCTCCGCGCTTCGACCGCTGCGAAACCCTTCCTGGCTTCCCTGAGAGATGGTCCCTTAGTGGGTATCTCCAGGGTGAGACCAGGCATCCCCGGCGGTCTGGTGGGGCCGTTAGTGAAGATGAGGCAAGCTAATGCCCAGAGTTGCCGAGTGTGATCGCTGATCAGAGTGGGCACCGAGGTGAGAGAATTATCGAGTCCGCTGACCCTGGTCCAGAAACCTGCCGCGTCGGGAATCGAACCCTGGTCCCGGGCCGTCCTCTGCTCTCGGGTCTGCCGCCTCTAACCAGTGAGCCACACTACTTCTTATATAAAAGGTTGGCCTGTAGTCCAAACCAAGGGAACATCAAAAAGGCTAAATTTGTAAGCACCATAATAATCAAAAATTGGGAATGGACACTTGTATCTACAATAACCAATGGTTATTTTTGACAACCCTCATAGACGCTGTGATTTTGATGTTGCGGTGTATCTTTTATCCGCCCCTTCTCTAACGTCATGGCATAGTCATCGGGTTGTCAAGTAACGTGCTATATGCCTGTCTCACCCGAGGCAACCTCTGGTGAGTGTAGAAGTGTCCAGAAATTGTGGGGACAAATCCAGAGGGATAGCGTGCAGAGCCAAAAATAGGTTTATAAAAAAACAGTGTAACACCAAAAACCAAAATTTATTATAAGAATGTGCACACTGTGAATTAAAAAAGAATAGTGGTAATCGAGTTACAGGATTACCATATATCTCTATAGGTAGGTCAACATGTTTCAGCTCTATTGGGCCCGCGAGGGTCTGTAGAGCTTTCGTCAGGACAAGGCAAAAATTAATACTCACACAATTAGTGCAGTGTTTAATGGGATGTATGAGATTCTCATACTGAGATTCCTGTATTGTAGAAATAAAAAATAATAAACATTTGGATTCTAAATGTCACAATAATAAAAGCATATAGCGCACATACAAATAATTTCTGTAGTTAGCCAAGAAGTAACTAGTTGAATTATTCACAAACATTTATTTCTATATGGTGTGCACCACAGTGAGGGCACTGAAATGAAACTAGAGCTAAAAAGAGAAGAACAAAAGAGTAGGTCGGTTCACTGTGTATAGGAAAAACCCGGGGCACCTTGTGGTCGCTCAGCTCCTATTTCAGAGCAGCATTATCATTAGCGTGTGTGGGATGCTAAGCCGGTTGTAACAGCGCAAAATAGGGTATCTTACAGTTATCGCTCAGGGGCTGATCTACACTGGGTTACTGAGTCTGCATATAAACAGTTTCTACTGTATTTACCGAGAACGATGATATTGTGAACATAAGAATTTTCAAAGGCGTCTATTCGGGCTGATTACGCAGCAAAATAACGGCAATGCATTGTTTTGAATACCTTAGTTGCTGGTTAATCTCTCCGCATCAGGTGGCAAAGAGAGTCACAATTAACGTGGTGTTTGCTAGAATGATAAAACAAACATGAGCGCTAGGAGGTAAAGCTATGTTAAACTATTAAACCACAAGTAACTATAACAAGTAAATAAAACGAGCAGGACGCCATTCTTACCCGCGTGTTGACGAACAATTGCTCCTAGTGCTGACTCTGCCCCAGGGAAGTGGGAAGGTCCTGCCTCTTCCACTTTAAATAGAGTAAAAATCAACGAGGGGTTCGCACTGAAAAGCGAGTATACTTTAAAGATGGCAACTTTAAAAGGACCAGCAGAGCACTATTTAGCGTCAATGTAAAGCCCTCATTATTCTTGTGAATGCTGGCCGTGTTATCACGTACAAAGTCGGTAACAACACAGTGAATGTTAATACTTGCCGGAACATTCAAAAATAAAAAAGATGACAAAACAATAGATGTCTCAAATGAAATATAACGAAATATCGCCCCTATACAGACTCTGTCAGTGGAGACTAGAAGAAAAAAGGGGACTAAAATCAATACGCATGGAATTTTTATCGGATTGGTATTGAATGAATAGAAAGATTATATATGAACTGATCTGTTTTTGCAGAGTAATGAGATTCCAGATGATGTTAGCAGAACTGGTGCCATGGAATATTATCATTAAACCCTGATATATGGGTCTTAAGTCGATTTACCCATCTTTGTTCCTTTTCAAAAAGGATCTGTTCTGCGTTGTTGTTCTTGTCGTGGAGCATCTCCAAGATTGTCCATCTTAGGTCATCACATGTGTGGCCTGCCTTCACAAAATGTGTGCAGAGTTTGGTTGTACTCTTCTTTAGTCTCACGTTGCTCCTGTGTTCTCCTATACGTATTTTGACCTTACGACAGGTCATGCCTACGTATTTCTGTTGGCAGGGACATGTCACAAGATACACCACGTGTGTGAAGTTGCAATTTGTGTGCTGCCTTTGGGTCCAAACCAAGTCCTCCGTAAGTTGTAAAGTTTTTGTGGTGTTGGTAAATCTGCAGACTCCACAAGTGCCACATGGAAAGTGACCTGTAACAGGGGCCATATTGATGTTTAGGTCTCGCCTGTCGATGCGCATGCGCATCGAGCAAGCGAGAGTATTGGGACTTATCCACTCTTTATCCACACTGCAAGGAATCGTGGCGATTCCTTGCAGTGCCCGTGACTTTTAAGCTCAATGCGCATGCGCATTGAGCTTAAAAGCGCGTGCACGTCCGTCTTTGTTTACCCGCTCCGCCCCCTCCCCTTCCCGCCGTGTCGCATTTCTCCTCCCCCCTCCCCTCTCTTCCCCCCGTCTTGTTTGTTATTTTACCCGCTCCGCCCCCTCCCACCGTGTCGCATTTCTCCTCCCCCTCCCCACTGTCGCCAAGCTGGTCATGGGCTCATTTTTCACTTCAAGGCCACGCCCCTTTGGACGACGATTGATGAATAGCTTTATGCACTTGCAAATCTCTGCTCATGCTCGGACTACCTCTAGGAGCTTTGCTCGGAATCATGGTTCGGTCACACTCCTCGGTGTCTACAGCGGGAAAGTGAAACGGTGAGAGGGAAGCCTAGATGAGAACGAGTGAAGCTTCGAGTTCGAAAGGGGGATGCATATGTGGAATGTATGCAGTTATGCACGGGTCCTCTTAAATGAATAATACCTAAGAGAGTAAAGCACAGTGTGCTTGATTTTGTGCATGTGTTATTTAACAGCACGTTGGCAGGCCACGGAATCAACTTCGCGGGTGCGCGTTTGCATGCAGGAAGCAAAGCTTCATTCCAGGAGATGCCATAAGCACGGCTCAGCTGCTAGGCAGCAAGAGTTTTTGTTGGATTGGCCATTTGCTTCTCTTTACTAGCGTCCCTTCTTGAGGGGTTACATTTTCAGATAGTGGAGAAATGTTGTGATTGTACAAGCAGGCTGCCCATATGGGGCATGCTTTCTTCTCTCACGCCGAGTGCATAATGCTTGCAACTGCACCTATAATTTCAATCTTGATGCATGCGTTGTTTTGCATTTGTTGAAACCAGATGTCTTACCTGCTAAAAACAATGGATGGGTGCTATCTCCTAATGCCTATGTTTGAGTTCTATGCCCTTCTTTTACAAGTGTGCTCTTGCAGATTCCTGTTGTGTTCTGCTCCTGTATGCTCATATTGTATCCGTCTCTTCCTCCTCTGCGTGCTGCAAATTGTGCAGCTGCTATTAGACCCGTTGCAGATAAGAATGTGTGCTACTGAGCCGATCTGGTAACATTGGGGAGATCGAATTAATGCTGTATTTTATCGAGCCTCAGGGGCTCCATATCCAGGAAAATATTATTTAAAAATGATAATACCTTTAGAAAAAGGCTAAGATTTGGCTGTTCTTCAAAGAGCTTTACAATTTAGCGACTAAAATGGCCAATACATTATCGACTTCATTCCTATTGGATTAGAGTGTCGTATGTATATTATACCGAAAGATTTGATTTGGAGTTGGTAAACACGCACGCCACACTTCCTGGCTGTTTGCAAATCGACTGCAAGTTTTCCTTGCTCTTTCTCTGGGTTATCTAAAGGCAGGCATTGCTAATCGAGGAAGGGAAAGGAACCAACCTCCGCTCACCCTCACTCTCACTCATCCTCACTCACCCTCAACCCCTCACCCTCACTCACCCTCACTCACCCTCAACCCCTCACCCTCACCCTCACTCACCCTCAACCCCTCGACCTCAACCCCTCACTCACCCTCACTCTCACTCATCCTCACTCACCCTCAACCCCTCACCCTCACTCACCCTCACCCTCATTCACCCTCAACCCCTCACCCTCACTCACTCACCCTCAACCCCTCACCCTCAACCCCTCACTCACCCTCACTCTCACTCATCCTCACTCAACCACCCTCAACCTCACTCACCCTCAACCCCTCACCCTCACTCACCCTCAACCCCTCACCCTCACTCACTCACCCTCAACCCCTCACCCTCACTCACTCACCCTCAACCCCTCACCCTCACTCACTCACCCTCAACCCCTCACCCTCACTCACCCACCCTCAACCCCTCACCCTCACTCACCCTCAACCCCTCACCCTCACTCACTCACCCACCCTCAACCCCTCCCCCTCGACCCCTCCCCCTCAACCCCTCACCCTAACCCTCACTCACCCTCCCTCACCCTCAACCCCTCACCCTCAAACCCTCACTCACCCTCAACCCCTCACCCACCCTCAACCCCTCACCCTCACTCACCCTCACTCACCCTCAACCCCTCACCCTCTCACCCTCAACCCCTCACCCTCAACCCCTCACTCACCCTCACTCACCCTCACTCACCCTCACTCACCCTCACTCACCCTCACTCACCCTCAACCCCTCACTCACCCTCACTCACCCTCACTCACCCTCACTCACCCTCAACCCCTCACTCACCCTCACTCATCCTCACTCACCCTCAACCCCTCACCCTCACCCACCCTCAACCCCTCACCCTAACTCACACTCACCCTCACCCACCCTCACCCACCCTCACTCACCCTCACCCACCCTCACTCACCCTCACCCACCCTCACTCACCCTCACTCACCCTCACCCACCCTCACTCACCCTCACTCACCCTCACTCACCCTCACTCACCCTCACTCACCCTCACTCTCACTCACCCTCAACCCCTCACTCACCCTCAACCCCTCACTCACCCTCACTCACCCTCACTCACCCTCACCCACCCTCACCCTCACTCACCCTCAACCCCTCACCCTCACACAGTGCAATAGGTCTCGGAGCATTTGAGTTAGAGCTTTTAGAATTGTTTATGGCTTTTTTTATTTGTAAATCTTTAGCATTGGCTACAGGAAACAAAAATGCTAAAGATTTACAAAAAAAACCCATAAACAATTCTAAAAGCACTAACTCTAATGCTGCGAGACCTATTGCATTTCCAATGCTTGTTCTTATGGTGGTTGTGATGGGTCTTTTTTTCAGGCGAGTGTGAACTAACACATCTTTCAGGTTCTTGGTCCTCCTGTTTGCGAATCTTGGCTTAGGCCAATCGAAAGTCCTTGATGTGATTATTTGCCATTTTTTTCTTACTAGTTTCTGTACTTGGTAGGTAGCAGGGCAGAAGGTAGTGACACATGTTACGAGGTCTTTTATCGGTTATTTTTGGTGGATCCGTAGTAGGCACTCTCTGGGCTGATTCTTAGCTCTTTTTATGCACTTGGAGAATGTCTGGGGAGTGTAGTTCCTTGCTCGTAGTTTTTCGCTTAAGATTTTAGCTTGTTGTCTATAGTCACTTTCTTTGCTGCAGTTACGTTTGTGTCGGAGGAATTGGCTGTAAGGGAGATTATCTCGGAGTGGTCGAGGGTGATAAGTCAGATATGATAGGAGACTGTTTTCGGCTGTTGGCTTGGTATAAGTCTTTGTCTCTAATTTCCCATTTGCAGAGAAAATTGTTAGATCTAAAAAGTCAATTCTCTCCTTGCTAGTAGTGAAAGTGAACTTGAGCCAGCGGTCTCTGTCATTTAACCAGTCCATAAATGTAGTCCGGTTCTTGTTTGTGTCCCAGATGAGCAAAATATCTTCGATGTAGCGTTTCTTGTATAATATACTGGAAACGTAGGGATTATCATTGTTTAGAACGAATTTTTGTTCAAATTGACTTACATACAGTCTGGCTACTGAGGGCGCAAAATTACTTCCCATTGAAGTACCATGGCACTGTAAAAAAAAGTTGACCATTATATTCAAAGTAGTTCTCTTTCAGGGCTAACCGACAGCACTCTAGAATGAAGTGACTGGGAGTCTGGTGTGACCATTCTTCAAGGAACAGTAAGTCTTCGACCATTTGCATAGTGTCATCTTGTGGTAAGCTTGTGTACAACGATTCGACATCCAATCCTTCTAGAATCATAGTCTTGGGGTCGAATTCTTTATCAGCGATCTGAATCAGAAAGTCGCAAATTTAAGACTCCTGCTGGGCCCATAACAAAGGCCCATCTGAGGGGTCATCAAGCCGCCTTTTGTTCGAGTCTCATGGCTGGGAGCAGTCAGGAGCCTCACACCTGACGCAAATGGAGTTGAGGGGAAACAAAGGCTCACCCCTTGTTTGCGCTTCACACATACTTTTCACTTTGTTCAGTCCCTATTTAGGAGATATGCAAGCACTGTAAGAGCATATTACATGTACAATAAATTATATACATTTGTAAATGATTTTGCAGGATGTGTTACATAAAACTGGGGTTCTACAAGGTGTAGAGGTCACATTTCATCTTACATAGCTCACTGTGCTATTATCCTCGCAATGCGCTCACAGGATAGACCTTCTAAACATATATGTGAGGGCTTTAGACCTGAAGTCACTTCTTGTAAAGTCGTGGCTTGTGATGCCACTTTCTATGATGTGCGCCGTGTTGTCGTACACCGTGATGTAACTAGCATACTGCCAAACTAGGTCAGTCTCCCCCCCCAGTTCTTTTTTTAGGTCCTGTGCGCGGCCTCCATCCCCCAAAAGCAGCGGGAAACTAAAGTTTCTCAGCCCTAAAGGGGGCAGGATGCTTGTTTCCGTATCAAATTCCAGGCCTCCAGTTTTGTGTTTAGGTCTCGCGTGCGAACAAAGCGCATGTGCTGTTTCGGTAGTGAGCCTATTGCTGCCGCTTTGGTGCTGGATGGGAGACAGGAGGTGGCACGCGTGGACAGGAGATTTGCACTCCGTACGCGTTCACATTTCCTGTCCGCGCGTGCCACCTCCTGTCTCCCTTCTGTAGAGGAAGCGGCGGCACCGCGCGCATCACGTGCTTTCGCTTTCCCTCCCCCTGTCAGCTCAGCGTACAGTAAATTACCCCTGATGAGATCACAAAGACGGACATTCCAGGGCGGGTGCTTTGAACGGGGTTCTAGCGAGCCCTCTGTGCTATTCAATAGTGTTTGGTGCTTAAGAAAGAAATTGCGGCGTCTGGGTAGTGTCTACAACCACTGGCTACAACCGATGGATGTCCATCCTAGTCTTGCATTTATTGCCCTCTGGTGACAGTAATTTGGTTTGCACAAAATGCGTACTGTGATATGTTTAAAAGTCACAAAAATGCCTGTTGGGAATTTTTTGAGTGTTTGGCCACCGATTTTGTATTCCACAGTTATCTTTTGGTGCCTAAAATTTGAGGACTCACTTGGATTTATTTTAATTTGACCTGTCGCTGGATTTGCGACCTGTGTTCTTTTCCATGACAGATGGGGTTCGCCCTTGGTTTCGTTGACGCTTTCTGTGCACCGGCCTGGCCCCGAAGACGCCTGCCTGTCGCACCGGCACCCGGGCACGCTTTGTGTTCAGATGCTGGCCTCCGCACCTTGCGTCGTAATTGGTAGGCTCAGTTGTCAGAGTGCTTGTATTGATTTCCCCGCACAGGGAGACAGATGACCAAGGGCCTTTGCAAATTTAAGGGAATCACCGCCAAGATGCGGGCCACAGACTTCACATTTAATCCGTTTGTATTTCCAGATGAAGCAACTGTAGGAACGCATGAGGTTAAAGAAAATAACGAGTCACCCGTGTCGCCTCAGTCACCAAAGAGTGCACGCTACTTAGGTCTGGCTTGATGGTTTGTTTAGCTCTGCTATGAGCCCTTTTGTTACCAATTCTTTCAATTCTGCAGAGTGGTTCCACCCCGAGGCGCACCACTTTTCCACTTTTTTGCTATTGACTGTTTAGTGTATAATTCCACCACCTCTAGAGTGCTTACTTTGCAATACGCAAGTGGCTTTTTTATGTCTCAAAATTGTTCTGAATTATCACACAATAAATTCTTAATTCATGGGTGCGTTTTGTACAAAAAATAGACTTTTTTTTCACGACAGTAGGATTCTTTTTTTTTAAGTATTAGTGAGGTCTCCAACTACAGTTCAGACCCTGCTTTACTAATGCTTGTCTGTTGTGCATCAGGTCTTGTTGGGCATGTCCCTGTCCTAGCATGTGCTCTTGCTTATGAGATATTTCATACAGCAGGGGGCTTGCAGCTTGCCCTTTGCTTAACCTTCATTGGCTTCACTGTTACTTGCTCACTTCTCCTGGGCCAGTGCATACTGGCTTCACGCCCTCTACTTTCGGCTGGAACATGGACACAGTACTGGTTGCTTCAGCTTGATTGCTGTCCTTTCACTGATTGCCATGTGATTGAAGTGCTTTTATTTTTTCTTCTTTCCTGTTGTCCTTGTTGAACCTTTTGCCATTTGTAGACACATTTTACTAGGCCACACATACTTCAATGGAGCCCTTTTCTTTTTTGAAATGTGTGTTTATTGTGAAAACAGATTTTATCTTCTTCCAAATGTATTTTTCTAAAACATGGAGATAGGCGCAATTGCTTTCCAAATGTCATTTTTTTTCTATTTTCTGGCATGGGAAGATTGGATTTTTACACAATCGCATGAGTGTTCTGCCGAGAAATAACCAGGATTGGCAAAGCTAATAGGGGTCGCCTTTGATACTATTAGCTGTGCCATTGCCTTTTGTTCATGCTGTACAATATGGTCATTACCGAATTTGGCAATGATTTGTAGTCATGCTGTATAGCAGCGTGGCTAAAAACAATATTAAATAATCTGCAATGCAGTAGATCTCACACTACTGAAAGTTTGAGCTATTGGCGTTGCATTATGATTTGCAACACCAGTAGCTCAAACTTTGGGTAATGCGAGACCTATTGCATTGCAAATGCTTGTTTTTAGATGCCAGGAGGAAAGTCGTGCTTTGAGAATTGCGGGCAGCTGGAGTTGTGTTGAGTATTGCATACCGTAACTGGAAAATGTCTGTTTTTTCAGGGTTGTATTTGCTAAATCTTTGTGTTTTTTTTTAATGATTTGCTGCATTAACCTGCCAAGTGCAGATATTGCTCCACAGACACAGCATTCGTTTCCCACAGAAGCCCTACAGCCACTTACCTGTGCACCCTACTAATTCCTTCAGCTAACCCTACCCTTGATTGTTTTATCATTTTGTTTTAGAAATTAGGGTCTTGTCTAAAATTGTGATTATTTATTGGTGCCTTTATGGAATACAGTATGATACTGTGTGATTGCAATTTTACCTTGGCAGATTTGCTTTCTGTTTTCTACTGCTATTACTTTCGCCTCTGAACCCCACCCCCCCTCCTTCACCCCCACCTCCCCATCAAAATCTTTTGGGATTGGGAATCTTTCTTAGCACCTCCCTTAGCTGTGATTTATTTTTCACAATTGCCATATTTGGTTCAGATCCCACCATGGGGTCTAAAGTTGTAGGCAAACCAAATTTTTACTTTTAATGGGAGCTGTGGTTGAACCATAACTACACCACTGTACCAATGTTTCTATTTGAACAACACCTAATCAATAAATTACACAGAAGAAATGATACTGTGTCCACAATGATGTTATCCATACTGTCAAAGTTCAGGTGATCTGTGATGTCCCCCCTGATGTCATTGATTCTTTTTGTGATGTATTTTCTCCTATCGTGGGTGAGGTCATAAGGATTACATTTGGGGTGGGAATGATGGTTTGCTCAATTAACCATAAGCCAATTCGGAATGTTTGTTTTGTTTAATAACCATAACCACTTTAACTGAGTTTTATGGGAATAAGAGTGTTTTAAACATATATAAATATTATATAAGCAAAAGAAAGTATAACTTATCATTAACAATGTTTTTTACTTTAAATATATAATATATATTAACTACTGGTGGTCCCCTGTAGGTAGGTATAGATTGGGCTTAGTTTCCACAGGAAAAGCGTTTTTTGACTTGCCTATATAAGGGTATTAACTCTAGCCTAGGGGGAAAGGCACCTGGCCCGATGGTGTCCCAGTGGACATTTTTTTTTTTAAATGTACCCCTCTGGGCACCATTGCTTACTAGAACTTTTAATGCTGCTTGTACAATAGGACTGATTGGTACTTGGTATAAGTCGGTCATTATCCCTATTTTCAAAAAAGAGATAGAGCAAGCTGTGTGCGCTATCGGCCCATATCCCTGCTTGACTCCACCATCAAAATTATTGGCAGTCATTTTAGATAGACTGCACTCATGGGCAGATGAACATAATATTATTAGCGACCTCCAATATGGTTTCCGCGAAGGAGTTGGTACCATTGAACAAGTACTCAATTTATCAATATTAATAGAGAACTATACTAAGGCTAAGGGAGGAAGACTGTTTTTTAACATTTTTAGATTTGACATCTGCTTTTGATTATGTAAATCATGGCAAACTATGGATAATTTTGACCCGGTTGGGAGTGGAGGAAAATATCATCAAATTTCTGAGAGAATTGTATAACGGGGCTAATGCAATGGTTAAATACGGTAAAAACGGGGAGTGCACAAGAGAGTTAAGTGTAGCGAGGAGCGTGAGGCAAGGGTGCGTCCTCGCACCGTTTTTTTTTCTATTAATATAAACAACTTGGAGGAAACTCTATTACAGGATTGCACTGATATGCCAATTGTTTCAGCCCGTCGTATACCTGCTCTTATTTATGCAGACGACACTGTTCTCATGGCAAGAACCCCTATAGCCATGCAGACTCTGATTACTTCCTTTAGCTCCTATATGACCAAATTAGAACTCTAAGTAAACTGTACTAAAACTTTCTCTATGAACTGTGGCGGTAACGTGAAACATAAGAAAAAAAACATGTTCATAGGATCGATTCCTTTAGATCATACCCCAACATTCCCATATCTGGGGATTTTGTTTGATTACACAGGTAAGTGGAGCAGTGCGATCAAAGCTAGAGATTTGCTATTTTCTAAATCTATATTGGCCCTTAAGTCGTTCAGCAAAAAGATGGGAAAAAATCCAGTTAAAGAGCTTTTATATATATATATGTATATATTTATATATAAAGCTAGTTGTTACAGTGGCAATATATGGGGCTGGAATTTGGGGTGATTCTAATGTCAGTAGCTTACAATTAACCGAAAATGGCTTCTTGCGATATCTTTTAGCTGTTCCAGAGAGCACGTCCAGTTATAATTGCCACACTGAATTGGATATTACTTATCTGGAAGACTTAATTAAGGTGCAACCGATTCTTTTATGGCATCGGGTATGGACTACTGAAAAATGCCATCTAAATCGCCTCATTCTGGGGGATACTCTGAAATTAGATGGCGTGAACAGGATAAAATGGCTGTGCTACATTAAGGCATTCTGTGATATTAACCATCCGGAATTTTATGTAGACCCTATGTCGATGTCTAATATCACTAGGAAAGCACTGAAACAGCTAAGTCTAAATTTCCCAGAGAATCGAAGAGAACAAACAGAACTGCTAAAAAAAGACAGTAATTGCCCATCAATTGATAATAAAACCAAGGGTTATTCAGCCTTACCTAAACCTCCAAATGAAAGATCAATAAAGGTTTCTGTTGACCCGATTTAGATTTGGGATACTGTTCAGACTGCTGAGCTTTCCTGTTATAAACGATTGGACAAAGGAAATTTGTAAATGTCCGTGTGATAAGGCCTCCACTCAATCGCATATCCATATTTTATTCTTTTGTAGATTTTATGTAATATCTAGGAAAAGATGGATTATGCCTATTTTAAAATATATGAATATGAGACCGTGCCGCCCAGCTTTTTTAGCTATACAATTTTTGGAAGATATTTTCTCAGTGGCATCTGTTTCGGCATTTCTATTTTTTATCTACGTAAGACACTGATTATATGAAATCCATTATTTTAAACTTTGGCCCATGTTAAATACTGTGTTTACTGATTTTATAATATTAACTATGATGATGTAATACTTGATGTGATTTGATGTACTTTTATGGTTATTTATGAAATATAACCGAATAAAGTCTTTTGAATTGAATTGACTTGCCTATATCTTTGCCACTGGTTGACAAATCTTCACAAACTTTTCCCAAAAAAGTGATGAAGTAAGTCTTGTTGTGCATGGCCAGTTTGGAGGTGATCCAAACTGGCCATGCATGTGAAGCAGGGCCAAGAAAAAGGGAATTTAAAAAAAGTGCATTTTCCCATGTTCATTAAGTTAGGATGTGTAGTCCAACTTACAGTCCAAACCGCTGGATGGCACCAAATTTGGCAGCAAAGTGGATGTTACGCAGATTCTGCTTTTTGTTATTTAGTATAAATTGGTTCTGTAGTCCATGAGAAATTTAAGAAGGACAGTTAATGATGTGTTTGAGGATATTTCACAACAACATTGTGATTAATCGCAAATGTGAGCGTCAACAGGAATTCTGCGATTGGCTGGCGGCAACCTGAAACAGAAACTTGTGGCCGCCATTTTATTGATCTGTAAAGGGTTACCAGGTTTGAACATTTCTTTAAAGCTGATGTAAGGGGTCAGTGTGGAGGTACTCTGATCCCATGTTTGAGAAATGGGGGTGTTAGTGACGCAAGTTGTGTCCAAAATAGATTTTTTAAATTGCACACAATATTTGCAAAGACACTGCAACAGTGTGGGCCCCTTGTAATGCTGTACTCCAGTTGCAACGATCGAAATGTCTTTGCGAATATTGGTGAAAATATATATCCAAACACCCACCCTCCGTTTTACCCACTCATGCACCCAATGACCCATCTATTCAGAAATGTATACACCCATTGACAGTGCCACTCTGGCACTAACACATCCTTTTACAGAATTACACACCTACTCACAGACCCACTTAGAGACTTATGCACTCAGCCACAGATGCATGCTCACAAACTCAGTGAGATAGTGATGCAGCCACTGAGAGACTCCGTGAGATACTCAGACCCTCTCATAGACTGACTCACCCACTCAGACACTGACGGATGTGGTCAGAGACCCACTCAGACACACTTCCACCTAGTCAGAGGCCCACTCAGACACTGACTCACCCAGTCACAGACCCCCTTAGTCATTCATGTATCCACTCACAGACCCACTCAGTCTTGCACCCTCTGAAAGAACAACTCACTCATGCACAGACTCACAGATCCTCTCAGACAATGATACACTCACAGACCCAGTTTATAAGGATATTATAGTTGGGTAATAGAAATTTAAAAACCCTAGAAATTCACTTAAAAAACCAAACGTTACAGGGAATTATAATTAGGAAATAGAATAAAAAAACTTAGAAATACACTGAAAAAAAAAACAAGGGCTACAGGAACGTTATAGTCATACTCCTATTTCACTCATACAAAACCCATAGAAATTCAGCAGTTCTAGTTACCCGAGCGAACTAGAACGTACGACCTGCAATGCACTGCTTATGGCCTCACATTGGACATCACTGATAACATCATCCACAAAACCACTCGCGCACCCACACAATTCACATACCCATTCACAGAACCATCCCAGTACTCACAAACCCACTCACCCCTCCACTGAGGCACTCACATATCCACTAACTCGTACAGCCACTCACACAACCATTCACTCACCCTTCACTCACTCTTCAAATCACTTGTACAACTCACTCACTCCTACAGCCAGTCACATAGAGGCACACAAACACACACACACACACACACACCCATACAGCTACTCGCACATCCACTTATTTACTTACTGACATGCACCCACTCACCCATCCAGCCTCTCAGCAGACTCATCCACCACAGAACCACTTACATACCCATTCACATATCCATACAAGCACTCCCACATCCACTCATTCATATAGCAATTCACACGCGCCTCGCTCACCCATACAGCGCCTCGCTCACCCATACAGCGCCTCGCTCACCCAGTCACTTACTTATACAGCCATTCAGACACCCACACAGCAACTCACTTATCGGCCACTTACACATCCATAAAAAAAAGGATGCATACAGTCACACAGCCGCTCACATATGTTAGAAGTAGTATCTCTCCGTAGTAGTGCACCTAGTATACTTTTAACTTTTATAGTAGGTTAGTAAATATGTTTAACAATAATAAACTCTTACAAAATACTTACTCACTAGATGATCATCAGTTATGTCTTCAGAGATGTCACTTGAGTTGGTCAGTGACATCACTGATGACATGTCATAAGTGATATAATATGTGAGGTCACAAGCAGTGCATTGTGGGGGCATAAGTTAAAGTTAGCTCAGATAATTAGAACTGCTGAATGATATCTGTACCCAACTAAAACGTTCCTGTAACCTTGGTTTCTTTTCAGTGGAAGAAAAATTATATTTTCATTCACAGGCAATACCTCTTTGGAGGGTGGGTGGGGGTCTTCTTGGTGCTTTTTGATCAAACCTTTTGGTCCAAACTGTAGGGCTGCTTAAACTGTTTACATTTTTTATCGCCGGTTACCTACAATAGAACAAGTTTGGCTGGCAGTTTACAATTGTGAAATTCAGATTATGTGATGCACCTATGGAATCAAATGTTTGGTGTTGAAATGGTAGGATGTTATCTTACAATACAACCCAGGTTTATTGGCTTTAACTTTGAGGGTTACAAAGTGTACAGAGCTTCATGTGTTCATATGTGTCGTAACACTTTTACGTAGGGGAGTTTGTGTCTCAAACTGTGTTGCAAGCCCATGTCCTACTCTTCTTCTTCTTCTGCCCTCTCTGAGGTTTCCTCCAGAAGGAGGTCTCTCTTGGCCAACTCTTCAAGCCTTGTGAACCCTGAGATGTGCACCTTGTTTTACTCAAGGGGCAGGTCCCCTTGCGACCCAAGGGGCAAGTAACATTGAGTAATCATGTGTCTCTGCTCTCCAGACTTGTCTACCTCACCCTGTCTCAACCTAAATACTGTGATCCCCGATGCTCCCCTAGGTCACTTGATGTCTTTAGTCCTGTGGTTCAATGGGAGCTGTGACTTTCCTCCCACGCCACTCCCCGTTCTGAAAGCCCCCCCCCCCCCCCCTAAAAATCGGTGTATTTTCAAAATTGTGTATTTTGTTAACCGGCTACTTTTTTTTTTTTTATTAGCATGTTGTGCACAAATGAGCATAGAGCATGACTCCATCACAGACCGGTTACTTCCCACAGTGTAATCTTGGTTCATCTTTGTAGGCAGCTTGGTCTGGGTATAAATACAATTGTGTTTTGTAACCAAAAACCAGTAAACAATAGCAGATCCAGAAATTAATGAGGTCTGGGCCTACACCAGTGGTTCTTACATTGTGACTTTTTGACCCCACTGAGTCACTGCTGAAAGCCAGACTAAAATACAGAAACAAGTAATACATCAAATACACAAATGGAAAGGGGCGACCACTCGGTCCCCCCGAACGTATGGTGGAGTACCCCGATCCCCCCGGGAAGCCATTTTGGGCGGGAGGCGCGTCTCGGCTGGTATGCCCAAAGCGGCGTAACCGGGGCGCGCTTTTTCCCGCCCAAGAGTGGGTTGTCCTAGACACTGAAGCCGTCAGCCACGCCCCTGGAGGCAGGAGGAGGCGGGTTTACGCCCGCCCAAAGAAGAATAAAAGGAGCGACAATCCAAGGAAGCATCCTCTTGTTCCTGTGCTCTGAAGCTGCACCTCCTCGCTGCACGTGAGCTCGAGACGGAACGAAGAGCCAATTTTGAAATTTGTAATTTCTCTCTTTTCTCTTCTAGCACTGCATATCGCGTCCAGGACCTTTCACCTACGTGGGGAAAATGCCGGGCAAGAGAGTCGCAAAGAAGGTCAGCACCGACCAAATGCTCCGGATGTTGGTGAAAGACATGGCAGAGATGAAGAGAAAAATGGCGGCCAGGGACGGTGCGGGAAGGCCGAAAAGATCCAACCCGGCGGAGGTCCCGGCCGGAAGAAGGAAGAGGGCCAGGAATGGGGCAAATGAGGACGAGGTCCCAGTTCCGGAGGCTCCCCCGGCGAGCCCTCCTAGACCAGCGGACATTACAGCGCCGGCTCTCGTCGAGGGCCAGCGGATCCCCGTGGTGGTTACCCCAGTGAACGATGGGGACATGCCCCCGGAGTTGGCCGCCCAGCTGGCGGCATGGTTGGGTAATAGCAGCGGGGGTTCCGTGGCTCCGGGGGACACGGCCGAGGAGGCCAAGCAATTAATGAGGCAGTTGCGGCAGTCACGGGAGGCCGCGAAACCACCTTGTCCGTTTGTTTCCCCGCAGGCTCCAGTAGGTCAACCCGCAGCTGGCACGAGTTCGGCAGCAACGGCGGTTACAGCTTCTAGCTCAGGTAAGCAGCTAATGCCGATTGCGGGGAAGGGGTCTGTACCCTCGAGAAGGGAGAAATTGGCTCAGCATATCCCGATGGAAATCAAAGAACGGATATGGGCTGAGAAATATGTAAACATGTTTTCCTTGCTAACTGATCATTACGAGATTGAGCATGTGAAAGTCCAGAAAGAGCTTATGCATCCGAGTGTTTGGCGCGCCAAAATGGCCGCTTTTAGAGTCGATGAGACGATAGGTAATTGGGGCAGAGCATTTGGCATATTCACTTCAATTATGGGGGAACGGAGACCTGAACTGTTGGCCGAGTTACCTGTGCACCAGACACGTATTATGGAATTCTCTCAGACATATGCGGGCAATGAGTGGTTTTGCTATGATAATATTTTTTGCAAGGCCAAGGAGTTCGACACGTGCCTGACGTGGGATTGTTACAACTCCATTTCTTGGCAAAAAATGGAGAACTCAGGCCTGTTAAAGGCGCCATTGTTGGGGGGGGCGGGGGTGAGTTTTCCCGCCATTCATCTGGGGCGCCCTTTCGGGCGGGGGCAAGTAATGAGCATCACCCAAGGTCGAATGGCAATACAGGTAAGAAAGGGGTATGCTGGAACTTTAACAGGGGAAAGTGTACGAGGCCCCAGGGGTCACGCAAGTTTAGGCACGACTGTGGGGGGTGTGGACAGTCCTCGCATCCCGAGACCATGTGCAGAGCCAAAACGGGTGATAACGGAAGTAGGGGAAGCGCCAAACAGGTCTGACATAGTCCGAGGGGCGCCTTTACCTACACCAGTTGATACCATGGCAATGATTCCTTGGCTCAGTGAATACCCGGATCATGTCTCCGCTGGGGTGTTGCGAGACGGTTTTTCCTATGTTTTCCGCATCCCGGTGGGGAATTTTCAGGGTAAAGCGCAGTGTAGGAACCAACTATCGGTCCTGCATAATACGGCGGTGGTGCAAGCGAAGATTGGGAAAGAGGTGGCCCGGGGTCGCGTTGCGGGACCATTCGACATGCCACCAGTTCCTAATTTTGTTTGTTCACCCTTGGGGGTGGTCCCCAAGAAGGACCCGGGTGAGTTTAGACTGATACATAATTTGTCAGCTCCGAGAGGTCTGTCAGTTAATGATGCGATAGACCCGGAGGTTTGTTCGGTGCGGTACGCATCCTTCGATGATGCAGTCGCCATGTTGAATCGCCTGGGGCCCAAAGCGCTGATGGCCAAATCAGACATCGAGTCAGCGTTCCGGTTGCTCCCGGTACACCCAGACGATCAGCGTCTCCTGGGCTTTATGTTTCAGGGGCGCTATTACATGGATAAATGTATGCCAATGGGCTGTTCCATATCTTGTGCTTATTTTGAGAAATTCAGTTGTTTCCTGCAATGGGCATTCACAAGAATGACGGGGTTTCAGCATGTTATGCATTATCTTGACGATTTTCTGTTCCTGGGGGCTGCCGGGGATACTGAATGTGCACAGGCTTTAGAAGAATTTTGTGATCTGATGAGGCAGTTTGGTGTGCCATTGGCGCCATGTAAGACTGTGGGGCCCTCAACTCCGCTCGAGTTTCTTGGAATAGAGCTCGATTCCGAAGAAGGTTGCTTCCGGTTGCCAGACGAAAAGGTGCGGAAATTCAGGGCCTCGCTTGAGGCATGCATTAGGGAAACTAAGGTGAACTTGCATCAATTGCAACAGACTGTGGGTCAGTTGAATTTTGCCCTTAGGATAATGCCAATGGCCCGCCCTTTTTCCCGCTCGATTGCACAAGCCATGGTCGGTCTTAAAGAGGGGCACCACCGCACGAGGCTCTCGGCAGAGATTCGCCAGGACATGCGCATTTGGTTGGCATTCCTGGCGGATTTCAATGGTCGGGTTGTCTGGACCAAGCCGGCGGTGTCCTCCGAGGAGTTGGGGCTGTGGACAGATTCGGCGGGCAGTATAGGCTTTGGCGCCATATTTGGCAATCACTGGACGGCTCAAAGGTGGCCGCCATGGTGGCACAAGTGTGGGCTTACAAGTAACATTGCTTTTCTCGAACTATTCCCTATTCTGGTGGCGTTGAAAACATGGCCTGAGGGGTTTAGGGATCACTCTGTGGTGTTCTGGTCTGATAACATGACCGTGGTTGAGTGTATCAATAGTCAGGCAGCACGATGTAAATGGATTCTGAGGTTGCTCAAAGAAATTGTTTTACTATGTATGCAATTGAACGTGCTCTTCAGAGCGAGGCATGTGCCAGGGGTGCTGAATCAGGCTGCTGATGCGCTTTCTCGTTTCCGTATGTAGGCCTTCTGGGGTTTTCTGCCCACAGCGGACCCGGTGGCGGCACCATTTCCCGAAGCTCTCTGGTCTCTCGGTGCCCTGAACTACAAAACCTCGTGGGAGAGAGTTTAGCACCCAGGACAAGGAAGGCATATGAAGGGGCGTTCCGTTCCTATTGGTCCTTTTTGGGTTCTGCTAGTTTTTACTGTCATTACGCAGGGCAGGCAAATCGGTGGCTACGGCCCAGAGGCATCGGGCCGCCATTTCCTTCATGGCGCGGGCCCATGGTATCCAGGATCCTACAGCGTCTTTCGTAGTACAGAAAGCGCTGCGTGGGTGGCAACGCCTTGAGGGTCGCAGAGTAGATGAAAGGCACCCGATAGGTCTGGATAGGTTGGCCCTGTTACTGTCCGTACTCCCTGCAACATGTTCATCCCAGTCGGAAACAGTGTTATTCCGGGCCGCTTTTGCATTAGCATTCCATGGGGCTATGCGGGTAAGCAAACTGGTGGCAAGAAACAAGCAGGATACGGGGGGTGGTTTGTGCCGAGAGCACATTCAAGTAAAAGGGGAGACGATGATTGTCTCGTTTGTCAGGTCCAAGACCGATCAGGGGGCGATCGGGGACAGTATAGTAGTCCAGCGGATTCCCGGATCTCCCATGTGCCCGGTTGCATGCGTTGAGGAGTATTTGGCGCAGAGGGCGGCATCATGGGGGGGGGACATTGCTGAGGCACGCAGATGCCACCCCACTGACAAGGTTTCAGTTCCAGCGGGTGCTTGCAATGGCAATTTCGGCCGCGGGCTTGAACCCGGGCGAGTTTGGGACTCATTCCTTCCGGATAGGGGCTGCTACAGAGGCTACAGCCAGGGGTCTGAGTGTGGAAAAAGTGAAACAGTTGGGGCGTTGGTCCTCGAATTGTTACAAAAGGTATGTGCGGTTGCACATGTTGTGAAGCTGATATCATGTACTCACGCTTCTTGTCTTTGTTTGGTTACAGTTTCGCAAACCTACGAGGCGGGGCAGACTGTGCAGTCGACCCAACACCTGGGAACCAGCGGTCAGAGATCACCGGCTGAGGAAAGAGTGGTGTGGGTCGTGGGCCACTCATACGTGAGGCGTGCCGTGGACGTATTCAAAGCAGGTGACATGATTCACACAGCTGGGGAATACGGGTACAGGGTGACCTTCTACGGAAGGGGCGGGCTCTGTATTGACCAGTTTCAACATTTTCTCGAGGGTTTGTTAGAGCGGACAAGGTCACCGCCATCTATACTCATAGTACATCTTGGGGGCAATGATTTGGTGACCACTGGTAGACGACTACTTCTCGAGGCGATACTATCCACAGTAAGTTGGTTGGCGAGAAGAGTTCCAGGGTGCACGATTGCATGGTCCCATATGATTCCACGAAAAGTGTGGCAGGGGGCTAATTCAGTGTCTGCATTAAATCATTCTGTGAAAAAGGTGAATAACAACCTGGGTAGACTGTTCCGTACCAGTACATTGCATTCGATTCCTCATGGTTGTATCAGGGGGGACAATATGTATCTAGAAGATGGGGTCCATTTGTCCCGGGTGGGGAATTCCTTACTCATAGGAGACCTTGTAGCCTGGTTAAGGAGTTTACAGCATGACCTTTAGGTAGGAGTTTTGTGGGGGGTCCGGATAGCCGGTCAACTATCCGGCCTGTGGCGGTAAGGTCATGATCGGTGAGAAGTCATTGGAAGATCCCTGGGGGGGGGCGTCACCCATTACGGATGGGAGCGCCCGGGGGGAGGTGGCCATTGGCCCCTCAACGGGGAGGCGGTCCCTTCTAAAGGACGGGACGCCTAAAGGAAAGGGAAGGCGGTCAAGGCCCCTCCCTGGATAGGAGGGGCTACGGGCCCCTCCTGGGAATTTCCCGGGGCCAGGACATCTGCGACGGCAGATGTGGTAAGTTGTGTGGGGTGGGGAGGGGGGTCTACGCTACCTTCTAGACACCTCACACGAGTCCTCGGACGACCACGTAGATGGCGTTGAGTTAACAGGGGCCCCCGTCAAGACAAGGGAAATTGGTATGGCACATGAGGTGCAGTCCTCTGTGCGGCCGCCCCTCACAAGTGAGGGGGGAGTTCTGGTTTAGGGATCTGACACCGGTTACGACCTTGCCGTTGTCCCTTAACGTTAGGATGTACAATTTCGATTTGAAATGCATTTTGTAAGGATGTTAGTATCGGCTAGGAGAACCTTTGTATTAGATATGTGTTAAGGTTAGCCAAACATCGTAATGTGGATATGAAATTGTACATGATATGAAACTGTTATTTTAATGTTTTGATTTTGTTTCATATTTTAATAAATACGGCCGGGAGGGTAACTCCCTCCCGCCTTCCAAAAGTTCAGAACTGTTTCCGGTTTCCCAATTCTTGGGGATTGTGTTGAGAGGAGGTGGCGGGTATCTCAGCCATATTGAAACATATTTTAATTTACAGACAAAAAAATCGAAATATAAATTTTGCAGGAAAGGTTGGAACTTTTTTAAAATGTTAGCATTATTTCTAAAAGAAATCATGTTTTATTTTTAAAAGAAGCGATAAGCTAGTTTCTAGTCTTAGCTACTGCAGCATGTTTTCTTTTATGTCTGCACGTACCAGTGCTTTGATTCAGGCCACCAATCTAGTAACTTCTTGTTCCCAGTTTTAAATCCTTTCACAATTGGAGAGTTTGTATGCATATATGCTGAATTTATCTGCTGATATTAGTGTGGAAACAGTTGCCCACCCCCAGAGTAGACATCACGGATCCCAGGTTAAGAACCTCTGGTCCACACTGGATTTCAGTAAAAAGAGAAAATAGAAGTATTACAAAAAGGAGACAAACGGATGAAGGTTTAATAATTTGACAAAAATTACCAGAAACCCCCACCGGTGAGGGTTGCACCTGGCAACCAGCGGAAAGGCCGTTGTTCTTTAGGCTCCTGATTTTGCTCTGGCCAGCTTCCTGTTTCACATGCATGCTGGTCTTCTTTATCATGAGCATTGGAGGCCAGCAGAGCACTGGCAGATATTTCCAGAAAGGATTTAGGCACCATGGAACGCATCACAAGAACTCTTCTCTAAAAGTTATTTCCAGACACAAGATTGAGAATGCTCCATAGGTGTGGAGTTCCTTGGGCCTATGGCTAGGCATGAGCCTTAGATATAGTGCCTGGGGCATTGCGGATTGCCGTATGGAAGTCCCTAAATGGCATTGATGGGCTCTTTGGGGCAAAGCATTTTGAGTTTTGGTATAAACCGAGCCACCATAAGAAACAAACCTTTTTAGAGGTGGTGGTTGCAGAGGACAATGCCACAGCGCAAGCCTTTTTGAACCAGACTCTGTCGGACGGTGTAATGGTGGTACGTGTTGGAGTTGCAGTGTAACAGCCAGAAAGTCAAGTATGGGTGAACCGAATTTTCTTCTGCCCACACTTGGAGGAGGAAAATTTTAGTGCCAGCCTGCGAGGTACAGACAGGAAAGAAAGAGCGAATTGTGGGATTGAACTCCATAAGTAGAACAAAGTGGTAACATCAGTGCAAGCATTTGAAACACAACTGGAGAAGAGTTTGCCATGGGTTGAATCAGTGAAATTCATGGAGAAGAGGATGAAAGTCCCTTCTCAACAGATTTTTGCCACTAGGTAAAACCTAGTTTGATTATTCTATATAACAAATTGGAGGTGCTGGGAAATATTCAAAAGACGTCAAACCCACATGTGTTGGGATATCCTGTACACTGAGGGTGAAGAGTCGATGTGATGTGGTTTTTCTAGAGAGACCATTTGACAGTCCCATACTTTCCTGGCTCATACTTAGTTTACCTTTACAGGATCCTGTATCTCCAGGTGCCTACCTTTTTAGGTCTCGGCCTAGCATACACTGCGCAGCAGTGTCGCGCAGCCGAGATTTTGTTTACAAGTATGGGGGCTTGAACCCGCCCCTCTTCTCCATTGGCTGGCTTCCTAAACGGAGGCCAGCCATTGGAGGAGAGGGGCATCACTCCGTTCAGGCCACGTCTTTTTCGGATTCGGGGGCGTGCTTTTTGCAGTTGGTAACTCCGTGACGTCATCCGTCACTCAACAGCAAAAACCACGCCCTCCAATGCGAAAATGGCGGCGCTTTTCTGACGCCATTTCTGCGTGAACGCCGCCGGAAGATGTCTAGAAGCTACTGAGTCCTCCGGTGAGTGCTCGCTTTTCTTGCCTCTCTTCCCTGATTGTGCCCGTGTTATTGCCTCTGTCCCCTCTATTGTGCGTCTGCCCCCTCGTTGTGCTTGCTTTCTGTCCCCACCTCGCTGTGCCTGCTCCCCTGCCCCCTCATTGCTTGTGCTTGCTCTCCTGTCCCTGCCCCTGCCCCCTCATTGGTTTTGCTTGCTCTCCTGCCCCTATGTTCGTTCTGCTTGCTCTCCTACCCCCTGTTGGTTCTGCTTGCTCTCCTGCACCTGCCCCCTTGTTCATTGTGCTTGTTCTCCAGCCCCTGCCCCATCATTGCTTGTGCTTGCTCTCCTGCCCCCGTTGGTTGTGCTTGCTCTCCTGCCCCCTCGTTGCTTGTGCTTGCTCTCCTGCCCCCTCATTGCTTGTGCTTGCTCTCCTGCCCCCTCGTTGCTTGTCCTTGCTCTCCTGCCCCCTCGTTGCTTGTGCTTGCTCTTTTGCCCCCTCGTTGCTTGTGCTTGCTCTCCTGCCCCCTCGTTGCTTGTGCTTGCTCTCCTGCCCCCTCGTTGCTTGTGCTTGCTCTCCTGCCCCCTCGTTGCTTGTGCTTAATCTCCTGCCTCCTGTTGGTTGTGTTTGCTCTCCTGCCCCCTCGTTGCTTGTGCTTGCTCTCCTGCCCCCTCGTTGCTTGTGCTTGCTCTCCTGCCCCCTCGTTGCTTGTGCTTAATCTCCTTCCCCCTCGTTGCTTGTGCTTAATCTCCTGCCCCCTCGTTGCTTGTGCTTAATCTCCTGCCTCCTGTTGGTTGTGCTTGCTCTCCTGCCCTTGCCCCCTCGTTGCTTGTTGTGCCTCTGTGCCCTGCTTGTGATCTGGTTTTTATGTCTCTGTGCCCCCCTGCCCCCTCGTTGCTTGTGCTTGCTCTCCTGCCCCCTCGATGCTTGTTGTGCCTCTGTGCCCTGCTTGTGATCCGGTTTTTGTGCCCTGCTTGTGATCCAGTTTTTGTGACTCTCTGCCCCCTGCCCCCTTGTTGCTTGTTGTGCCTCTGTGCCTGCTTGTGATCAGGTTTTTGTGCCTCTGTTACCTAGGGCGTTACTGGGCAGAAAGCTGTGTGTGTGTGGCTCTGTGTGTGTGTGTGTGGCTCTGTGTGTGTGTGGGGCTCTGTGTGTGTATGTGGGGCTCTGTGTGTGTATGTGGGGCTCTGTGTGTGTATGTGGGGCTCTGTGTGTGTATGTGGGGCTCTGTGTGTGTATGTGGGGCTCTGTGTGTGTGTGGGGCTCTGTGTGTGTGTGTGGGGCTCTGTGTGTGTGTGGGGCTGTGTGTGTGTGGGGCTGTGTGTGTGTGTGTGTGGGGCTGTGTGTGTGTGGGGCTGTGTGTGTGTGTGTGTGGGGCTGTGTGTGTGTGTGGGGCTGTGTGTGTGTGTGTGTGGGGCTGTGTGTGTGTGTGGGGCTGTGTGCGTGTGGGGGGGGGGCTCTGTGTGTGTGGTGGGGGGCTCTGTGTGTTTCTGGGGCTCTGTGTGTGGGGGGCTCTGTGTGTGTGGGGGGCTCTGTGTGTGTGGAGGGCTCTGTGTGTGTGTGGGGGGCTCTGTGTGTGGGGCTCTGTCTGTATCTGTCTGTGTTTGGCTCTGTCTGTATCTGTCTGGGTGTGGCTCTGTCTGCATCTGTCTGGGTGTGGCTCTGTCTGCATCTGTCTGGGTGTGGCTCTGAATCTGTCTGTGTGTGGCTCTGTGTGTGTGTGGGTGCAAATGCAATAGGTCTTGCAAGAGATTAAGCTATTGGCATTGTAAATAACAATGCCATTTATTTATGTTTTAAAAACAAAAATGTCATTAGCAATGCCAATACCGCTAACTTTAACAAGGACGAGACTATTGCATTGTATATGCTTGTTTTCTAATGCACCAGACTTGCACACACATTGTTAGCCAAGAATTGGCCCAGCATATCACCCTTTCCCAAGACCTTATGGACATTATTCAGAAACTTTTTGCTGTAAAAATCTGGGACATCCTGGGCAGATGTATCCAGCCAACTGCTAAGAAAAAAACGGCTGGACTGTCCAAGTGAGACCTCTCCTTGTTCTAGACCGCTCTTAACTAAAGGAAGGTGAAAACCACAGATTGTGATGGAAGTGAGTGTGTTGGACCCACACTCCTCAGATACCCTGAACAGGAGTGAACCTTCCCAGGGATTCAAAACAGATCAGAGCTCTTTTGTATTGTGGAAACAATTGGCCTTTTTGCCGATTTGCATTCTTAACCCCGATAAGAGTAACAATACTACAAAATCTTTTTGTGTTAGTTTTCCTGGGGAGGTAAGGTGGCAGCCCTTAACGAGGGACTCGGTTTCAAGAGAAGACTAGGCTGATGCTCCTGGTGAGTTAGCGGTGGAGATTATAGGTCTTGATGATTTGGCTGCTGAATGCAATCTTTGCTTGAAAATAACCCCAAAGTTTCTGATTGTCTTAGATGAAGTTGGGAGATTTCCCTAGGTGCAGAATGAAAGTGCTTGTAGAACACAGGAAGGAACCCACCAATAGGGTTCACGTTCTATCCCCATTTAAGTTTCTTTACTCAACTCAAAGGTGCGCAGAGTTTTGACTGACCGCATGCTATTGTGGTAATACAGGACCGTGCTGAAACATGAACAGCTGATGCAACAGATTAGGATTTTGCCACAGCCAAGAAAAAGTATTGTTTCAAAGGAACTCCCTCTTGAACCTTTTCTGAAGACTTCTACAACTCTTTCAACCATTCCTCTACAAATAATGAAGCCTACAAATCGCACCTGGGATGTTATGCCTCAATGTTCTTTTAAAGCCCTTGTAGTGTATGGGGGTGTCACCTTACCTGTGTTGATTTCTTTTTTTTGTGTCTTTATAATATTGTGTAGAAAATTCGCATTGTTAAATTTTGGAATGTATTTTATTGAGAACTAATGGCTTTGCTGATGCATTAATTGTATTTTGTAATCTTATTAATTTATATATAAAAAATATATATATTCACTGAAAAAACCATAGGTTTCAGGCCTTGTATAGTTGGGAATTAGCTTTTAAAAAAACCTTGGAAATTCACTCAAAAAACTAAGTTTTAGAGGTGTTATAGTTAGCTGGACATTTCACTCATACAAAACCATTGAAATTGCTCCTATATAGTTAGTTGTACTAACTATATTTCGCGCACCCGCAATCCACTGCTGATGAGGTCACATATTACATAATTTATGACATGGTCGATGAGATCACTGACATCTCAAATGACATCACTGATGATATCATCCAGTGAATTTGGTTTGCTTCGTTATTTAAATATGCATTATATATTAAGCAATTTGCATTGAAGTATGAGTGGATATATAAAAATAAATATTTGGATGGAGGACTTTAACAATGTGTAGTGTCTCACTAAATATAGTGGATAGTGACTAAACTGTGTGAATATCTGTATCACTTTGTCAGTTGTTGTGTAAACTGGTTCTCCAGTTGGTTACTAGCTATGTGAAAGTCTATATTAGTTATTGATTAGTTAATTGAGTATTTGTATGGGAGAATGAATGTGTGTGTGGTTCGGTGTAGGGTGTGTGACTGCCCAAAGATGTGTGAATAGTTGATTCAGTAGATATATGAAGTTAAAACTACAAGTTCTAACAGTTGTTTGGGTGAGTGAATATCTTTATGGGTGTGGTGATGAGCAAATATATTTCTTAATGGTACATGTCCAACAAACTAGAAAAATAAAAGGCAGTGTATGTGTCAGTTGTTTTATATAAATAAGTATACACAAGACTCAATGATTGTGTGAGTGACTGTATGGATAACTGTATACTTGGAATAATGATTTTATAATATACTAAATATGACTTACTATCTAAATGAATAGATGAAGTGGTGTTTGTATAAGTGTGTAGCTAAGTAAGTATGTAAGTATGATCCATTGTTTGCATAAGTGAGTAGGATAACTTCATATGAGGAATAGTGTGCCGGTGTGTAATGTCGGTATAGGTGTATAAGTATTTTTGATAGTGTTCTATTGTTCATTGACAGCATGTATGAGTGAATCTACAGGTAAGTGATTAGATGTGTGTATACCTCTAGGAATAAATGAGTGGGTTTTTAGATTCTTGTATTGCTGTGTCTTTGGATTCAAATATGATACCCTGTATTTTACAAAGAGTGATGAAAGATTTTACTAGTGTATGAAAAGGTGTATGTGATTGTCACGTGGATGATGTCATCAGTGATGTCATCATTGATGTAATTTGAGATGTCATCAGTGATCTCATCGACGATGTAATATGTGACACCATCAGCAGTGGATTGTGGGTGCGCGAAATGTAGTTAGTACAACTAACTATATAGGAGCAATTTCAATGGTTTTGTATGAGTGAAATGTCCAGCTAACTATAACACCCCTAAAACTTAGTTTTTTGAGTGAATTTCAAAGGTTTTTAAAAGCTAATTCCTAACTATATAAGGCATGAAACCTATAGTTTTTTCAGTGAATTTGCAAGGTTTTTTAAATGCAAATTCCTAACTATATAAGGCCTGAAACCTATGTTTTTTTCAGTGAATTTGCAAGGTTTTTTAAATGCTAATTCTATTAGCGGATAACGTTTAAATATGTTAATATCCTTGCGGGACCACCTGAGCAGTCCTAGGGGGTCAAGTTGTTTCTACCCTGCCCCCTTTTTGCATTCTACACGTTTGTTTTTCTGCTTCTTTTGTGCCTCTGTCTACCTAGCACAAGATGAATGCCAACACTTCCTGGTTAGAAGTGTTGACAGCCAATGAGCATGCTGCTTTCCTGCGAAAGGCATGCTGATTGGCTGCCATTGTCAGTCAACACTCCAAACCTGAAAGTGTTGGCAGCCATCTTGTCCCTCGGTAGAACCAAGGCGCAAGAAAGCAGTTAAACAAAGGTGCAAAACACGCAAAGGGGGCAGGGTAGAAGCACCCTGACCCCCTAGGCCTGCTCAGGGCCCAAAATATATATTTTTTTGGTTTTCCCCTTGGTACACTCAGGGTACACGTACATGGCATCACACCCAGCGCGTACTCCGCAAAATTACAAAAAAAACTTAGTTTTTTTGACCTTCGGGGTCTTCCGAGGCCCCCCTGATAAAACCTAGTGGGTCAGGGGGTCTCTACCCTGCCCCCTTTTATAGTTTTCCCCTTTTGTTTTTCACCTCTTGTGTCTCGGTTCTATCGAGACACAAGATGGCGGACTCTCCGGACCGTTTGGAATGTTCAGACACCCGAGAGCCAATCAGCTTTCCGCTAGCGCACTTCCGTGTCGCCACGGGTGTGCTCCCCGGTACGCGTACCTGTAAGCGCTCGAAGCGCGCATATAGATATGTGTTTTCGAAGTTAATTTTCGTAAAAACCACTGGAGCAATTTTCACCAAAGATAGAAAAGGCACTTCTGCGTACCAGTCCCTACAATTTTGCTGTAATGCCGTTCAGCCATTCGGGCTGTAGCAGTGTCTAATTGTCCTGAGGAAATTAACATGGGGAAAACACGTTTTGGGACCCCCCTTTTTTCTTGGCCCCCGCATGACGGATCCCCCCAAAACTTCCAGGGAAGGAGCCGAGTGGAGGTGGCCTAAATTTTTGAAAATTACATGCAAATTCCTCAACCGGCGCCAAAGTTATTCCCAATAGAATGTTGCGGATTTCCTATGGTAGCTAGGTCCTAACTATATATACCTACTGGCTGTCGCCAGTAGGATATGGAGATATATATATATATATATATATATATATATATATATATATATATATATATATATATATATATATATATATATATATATTTATATATCTATCTATCTCTTGTAAATCCTGAATTAGATACCACGTCTTGAATCACGCGCAGGAACCAAACTGGACACGGACCCAGTATTCTCTTGGTGCTTATCTCTTTATTTTAGCCAGATGTCTGAGACGAGTTTCGCGGCGCGAACGCCGCTTGTTCACTCGACAATTTCATTTAGTCATGAAGGCTATTTAAAGTGACAGTGCTTTCAAAATTGTGCATCGCGTGATAACTTTTTGTCATGGACATGGACGAAATACTACAATCATCGTAAAATACATTGATTTATAACGTCTGTTAAGAATATTAGTTACATGTACGAGATATACGTAAAATACGCTTGCAACTTGATAATTATTACAAGTTCACATATCATATAACATTTTATGGTCTTTTAAAATTTCTGTAAAATACAGTAGTCCTTTAACCTGTTATATTAATTGTATTCTTTTCACTACTTCTCACTCCATTCGTCACGACAATGAAATAATAAAGTGCTCTTAAGTCAAGTCAAGTCAAGTAATTTATATAGCGCGCTACATACCGAGAGGGTCTCAAGGCGCTTGAGGAAGGGTGGGGACTTACTTGTCGAATATCCAGGTTTTAAGTTGCTTTCTGAATGTAAGGTGGTTCTGAGTGAGGCGAAGGTGAGTGGGAAGTGAGTTCCAGGTTTTAGCTGCCAGGTAGGAGAAGGATCTGCCTCCCATGGTGGTTTTGTTGATGCGAGGTACAGTTGCAAGGGCTTGGTTGGAGGATCGTAGGTGGTGGGGGGGGGGGTGTAGAAGGAAAGTCATGAGTTGAGGCATTCGGGTCCAAGTTCGTAGAGTGCTTTGTGTGCGTGGGTTAGGAGGCGGAAAGTAATCCTCTTGTTAACGGGGAGCCAGTGGAGGTTTTTCAGGTGTCCAGAGATGGTCTTTACGCGGGATGTCTAGTATAAGTCTGGCTGAGGCGTTCTGGATGCGTTGGAGTTTTTTCTGGAGTTTTGCGGTGGTACCGGCGTATAGGGTGTTACCGTAGTCCAGGCGGCTCGTGACCAGTGCGTGGGTGAGCGTTTTTCTAGTTTCGGTGGGGATCCAGCGAAATGTTTTTTTGAGCATGCGAAGAATATTGAAGCAAGAAGATGAGACGGCGTTGACTTGTTTGTTCCTAGAGAGTGAGGAGTCCAGGATGACACCTAAGTTCCGTGCGTGGTCTGTCGGGATGGGTGCTTTTCCAAGGGCCTCTGGCCACCAAGAGTCATCCCAGGCGGAGGGGGAGGTACCTAGGATAAGGACTTCAGTTTTGTCAGAGTTCAGTTTTAGACGGCTGTACTTCATCCACTCGGCTACTTCTTTCATTCCTTCATGTAGGTTGGTTTTGGCGGTGTTAGGGTCTTTGGTGAGTGATAGTATCAGTTGAGTGTCATCAGCGTAGGAGATGATGTTGAGGTTGTGTTGGCGTGCTATAGCCGCGAGCGGGCTCATGTATACGTTGAAGAGGGTGGGGCTGAGTGAAGATCCTTGTGGCACGCCGCAGATGACTTCGGTAGCTTCTGATTTGAATGGAGGAAGGCGGACTCTCTGAGTTCTTCCGGCAAGGAACGAGGTGATCCATTCCAGTGCTTTTCCTTGGATTCCGATGTTTCTGAGGCGTTGTATTAAGGTGCTATGACATACTGTGTCAAAGGCTGCGGAGAGGTCGAGAAGGATGAGGGCGACTGTGTCTCCGTTGTCTAGCAGGGTTCGAATGTCGTCAGTTGCTGCGATGAGTGCGGTCTCAGTGCTGTGTTTGGCTCGGAAGCCGGACTGTGAGGAGTCGAGGGATTTGTTGGCTTCGAGGAAGGCGGCGAGTTGGTTGTTGACAGCTTTCTCGATGACTTTGGCCGGGAATGGAAGGAGCGAGATGGGGCTGTAGTTTTTGAGTTTGGTGGGGTCAGCTGTGGGTTTCTTCAGAAGGGCGCTGAGTTCGGCATGTTTCCAACTTTCCGGGAAGGTGGCGGAGTTGAGGGAGCAGTTGATGACGTCTCGGAGGTGCGGTGCTATAATGGAGTCTGCTTTGTTGAAGATGTGGTGAGGGCATGGGTCTGTGGGGGATCCTGAGTGGATAGAGTTCATCAGGCGGATGGTGTCCTCAGTGGAGATTGGGTTCCAGTCATTGAGGATGTTCAAGGGGGGTGGGGGTCCTGCAGAGGGTTGGGTGGGTTGGTCTTCGGGTCGGTTGTCAAAGCTGTTGTGGATGTCTGCAATCTTGTTGTGGAAGAATGAGGCTAGGGAGTCGCAGAGGGCTTGAGAGGGGGTGATGTCGTTGGAGTTGGCTGAGGGGTTGGTAAATTCCATGACGATGTTGAATAATTCCTTGCTGTTGTGGGCGTTGCTATCTACACGGTCCTTGAAAGCGGCTTTCTTGGCATTCCGGATCAGTTGGTGGTGTATACGGGTGGCGTTTTTGAAGGCGTCCTTGGTGCTGGTGTTTGGGTCTTTTTTCCAGACCTTCTCAAGGGAGCGACAGAGTTTCTTGGATTTCTTCAGATCATCGTTGAACCAGGAGGCCTTCTTGCTGTTCTCCTTTTGTACTAACCAAATTTTTACATATATTTCAAAATCATATTGTACGTTCCATAAAAGACATACATAGAGTTAATTTCATTATTTACATTCATCCTTAATAGCGCTTGCTTTTATCTTATGAACGTTACTCATTGGCCTGGCCTATTGTATATTTGTCATTAGTTGTCCCTTTCACATGGAATCTAGACACCTGTATTGATACTTTCTTATATCCCTTTCAGCATCGAATAATTGCATTACATCACCTAATATACATTTGTAAACTTTGTTTAAAACACAATAATAAAATATTTACAGTTTTTAAAACCGTTTATACCTCCATTGGTCATAAAAATGCATATATGCATTATTTACAACTTAAAACACCGTATTGTTTGTTATATACTAATGGTGATTTAATTTTTATGTGTTTTTCAAGGGATATCTTACAAATTACTTATTCTAATTTACAGGTGACCAGTTCACAATTCCTTTATTGTACAGCTATTATACCTCATAATTTGCTAAGATAGACAAGTGTACATATGTTCTGTAAGATTCAATCCATTAGGCTGTTTTGAATCCACAGAAGAATATACCTCGTCTCTAAGCTCCTTAATTTGTTTTCCCGATCCCCTCCTCTCCTATTTGGGGGAATTGCATCAATGAGGTAATATTTTAACTCCTTGTTATTTGCTCCGTGGCAAGTTTTAAAATGACGAGCCACCGGGTAGGTGTTATCCATATTCGTGATGGCTCGGAGATGCTGAAGTATACGAACGTGTACCTGTAATTTACTAGATCCCACGTAATTTAACCCACATGGGCATGTTAACACGTATACAGAATATTCAGTTTTGCAATTCAGCATCTTGTTAATCGAGTAAGGTTTAGCCCTAAAGGGGCTGAGGTATGTTTTAGTATTTGTGCCATATGTACAGGCTTTACATGTGGGACATCGTTTAAAACCTTTTAGGCTTTGGTACCAAGTAGGTTTACAAATTATTTCAGGATCTGATACAACTAGACAATCTCTCATTGAGGGACATCTACTATACGTAATCTATCTATCTATATATATATATATCTCTATTTATCTCTCTCTCTCTCTCTATATATATATATAAATATATATATATATATGTGTGTATATATATGTGTATATATATATCTCTATCTATATATATATCTCTATCTATATATATATATCTCTATATATATTTATATATATAACTATATATCTATATATATATTTATATATATATAACTATATATATATATATATAACTATATATCTATATCTATATCTATATCCCATCCAGGGCGAGATGCATACTTGAGTGCGGGCATTTGGGCAATAGTAGCAGCAGCATTTGAGTTCTATCAATGGATTCTTATTCATTCAGAGCGCCATCGCGCACATGCAAATATTATATTTATAACTTGTGGTTTTATGCTGTGACTGTAATTGTAACATGTTTACATGTCACTAGAGGGCGGCTGCTCTCGGTACTAGGTATTATAGCCCTTTCCGCATTCTATGTCTGTGATGACGTTTGCGCTTTAGATATGCCCATCCTGGGTGTGATTTTTACTTATGTGCATGTAGTTGGACTATATTAGCCCATCCAGGGCGTTATGAACATTGTGTTCGGATTATGGATCGTTGTTGAGAAAATGTATATATGTACTCACATTGACCATGCGAGTAATCTTGGTTATTTAAACTTGAGTTGCATGTGTGATTACTATTGAGTTATCATTCACATCGTCACAAGATGGCGGCCACCTTCGATATATGTAACATAGTCCTTCTTTGCACTTTACATCTTGAATGACGTCTTTTAAGGCAGACGGGCGCCTCGGCTCTCTGCACAATTTGACAAAGCCCGAAGGCGAAACGCGTCTTGTTGCTGTAAAGTTCCCGTAATATATTCTTTGTGGAACTACCCCCTGCGTGTGCTACGTTCTTGATGGATTAGGTATCCGTGGATGTTGGAAGCGTGGATATATATATATATATATATATATATATATATATATATATATATATATATATATATATATATATATATATATATATATATATATATATATCTAGTATAAAGAGAACAGAAACCTTTCGGCAATTTAAACTCGGGAACCACAGTGTGTAGATGGACATAGGCGACATAAAATAAAAAAAACGTAAATTAAAATTTACAAACAAAGTAGTCCACTAAAACTAGCGCCACCTGCAACGTAGAGCTGACCGTGACCTAGACGTGCGTGATGACGACAGACGGGGAGGAGCGGTGACGAGCGGCGAGGAGTGGCGGTGAAGTCCGGAGCTCGGGTAGGAGCGGCGACTCAGGTAAGGCGAGGAGGGAGGCGGTCTGGGCAATGTCGGGGCGGGCGGGGGTGCCGGGAGTGGCGGTGAAGTCCGGAGCGCGGCTCAGGTAAGGCAGAGGCAGGAGGAAGGCGGGTGGGAGGCAGGCGGGCGGGAGGCGGTCTAGGCAATGTCGGGGCGGGCGGGGGCCTGGCCGGGACTGCACAAAAGCCGAAAATGCTGCCCCCAGCCCCCTTCTGCCCCGGGCAACGCCGGGGCGGGCTGCTAGTATGTGTATATGTATATGTATGTGTGTGTATGTATATGTATGTATGTGTGTGTGGCTTTTCCGCACTGATGAAGGCAGAAGCCAGAAACGCGTCTGCGGATACGACTAAGCCCACTAATGCCCCGTGTGTGTACCGAAGTTGCCATGTGTTTGTTGATCTTTAAAGCGGTTCCACCTCCGATTTTCGGTTGCACCCGCCGTGAGTTCGGCTGGCCCTGGGTGGAATGGTGTCTTTCTATTAATTTGGGCTGCCAGAAACGCCGCTAACAGATACTGTCGACCGAGTGAGGTCGTTGCTTATACAAAGCAGGAGTGTCTCTCTATTACGTGGGGCACTCACAGGTGTGGAGCGGCAGGCGAGGGGACACAGGACCACAGCAAGTGCAGCTGTCATTTGATTTCGACGATGGGTGCGCCATGAACATTGTGATTGGCAAGAAACAACGGGAATGAAGACGCCCCATTGCTGGCCGTTCATTGGCCAAGGATACACCTATCAAATGGCAGGACTGTTTGAAAGACTGTGGCCAATCATCGATGGCTTTTCCGCACTGATGAAGGCAGAAGCCAGAAACGCGTCTGCGGATACGACTAAGCCCACTAATGCCCCGTGTGTGTACCGAAGTTGCCATGTGTTTGTTGATATATATATATATATATATATATATATATATATATATATATATATATATATATTCACTCCACAACACATCAAAAGGTATTGATAAAAACAGGACACCCAGGGCTGCAGTATACAAAAGTTTTATTAGGCAGATGAGAAAAATTCCACGACGCGTTTCGCCATTACGGCTTGGTCACGCTCGGCTCGTGGCGTCCATTACCCTTATTTAAACACCACACTCTAGTGCACACAGTAACATCACGTGAAAGACTGGCGGCCATCTTATAATATGTAAAATACCATTATAACAGAGCAGTAATTCATGTATTTACTCCTGATATAAATTGTATACATTTGTTAGGTCCTAAAGCATTATATTTTCAAAGTGAACATAATTCTGCCGTGTTGGCATAATATTCACATTGATTGGAAAAGCGATGAATATATGAAATATATTATTCACAATGCGCTGCTAGATGTCGAACACTATCGTGTGGGTGTATTAGTTTGTTTGAGGCCAATGTGACAATGCAATGAGGCATAATATTGCTCGCAGTGTGAAGACAAAGGGCCATCCCGTGATTGGTCAGCATCTCATAGCGTCACTGTTTGTTTATATTGCATTTCGCCAATGCGATAGAGACAGTCTTGGATCAAATTCTAGGACAAGCCCATTGACTATGACTGTGTAAGACCCAATAAACAGAGAGACCACCCAGTCAATCTGCCAATCAATCAATCAATCAAAGACATTTGTAGAGCGCGCTACCTACCCGTAGGGTCTCGAGGCGCTTTGGGGGGGGGGGGGGTGTGCCGCTACTGCTTGAACAGCCAGGTCTTGAGCTGCTTCCTGAAGGAGAGGTGGTCTTGGGTCAGGCGCAGGACGGCCGGGAGGGAGTTCCAGGTCTTGGCGGCCAGGTAGGAGAAGGACCTTCCTCCTGTAGTGGCTCTGCGGATGCGTGGGACGGCGGCGAGGGCGTGGCTGGCGGATCGGAGGTGGCGTTTGGGAGCGTAGAAGTTGATTCGGTTGTTGAGGTAGCTCGGGCCTTGGTCGTGGAGAGCTTTGTGTGCGTGGGTAAGGAGGCGGAAGGTGATTCTCTTGTTGACCGGGAGCCAGTGCAGGTCTCTTAGGTGTCCGGAGATGTGGCTGTGTCATGGGATGTCGAGGATGAGTCTGGCTGAGGCGTTCTGGATGCGCTGGAGCCTCTTCTGGATCTTGGCGGTGGTTCCGGCATAGTGCGTTGCCGTAGTCCAGTCGGCTGGTGACGAGGGCCTGGGTGACGGTCTTCCTGGTCTCTGTGGGGATCCACCGGAAGATCTTCCGCAGCATGCGCAGGATGTTGAAGCATGACGAGGAGACGGCGTTGACTTGCCTGGTCATGGAGAGGGAGGAGTCCAAGATGAAACCCAGGTTGCGTGCGTGGTCTGTCGGTTTGGGTGCGGTGCCCAGGGCGGGGGGCCACCAGGAGTCGTCCCAGGCGGAGGGCGAGGAGCCCAGGATGAGGACCTCCGTCTTATCTGTGTTCAGCTTCAGGCGGCTCGTCGTCATCCACTCGGCTACCTCTCTCATCCCTTCGTGTAGGTTGGCTCTGGCGGTGGCGGGGTCGTTGGTCAGGGAGAGGATCAGCTGGGTGTCGTCGGCGTAGGAGATTATGTTGAGGTTGTGTTGGCGTGCGATGGCCGCGAGGGGGCTCATGTAGACGTTGAAGAGAGTCGGGCTCAGTGAGGATCCTTGAGGGACGCCGCAGATGACTTTGGTGGCCTCTGACTTGTACGGTGGTAGGCGGACTCTTTGTGTTCTTCCGTCGAGAAAGGAGACGATCCATTCCAGTGCCTTCTCCTGGATTCCGACGTTGCTGAGGCGCTGCACTAGGGTGCGGTGGCAGACCGTGTCGAAAGCCGCGGAGAGGTCTAGGAGGATGAGGGCCGCTGTTTCCCCGCTGTCCATCAGGGCTCGGATGTCGTCGGTGGCGGCGATGAGGGCGGTCTCGGTGCTGTGGTTGGTACGGAAACCGGACTGCGATGGGTCGAGGGATCCATTCGTCTCGAGGAAGGCGGCCAGCTGTTTGTTGACGGTCTTCTCGATGACTTTGGCTGGAAACGGGAGGAGCGAGATGGGGCGGTAATTCTGGAGTTCGGTGGGATCTGCTGTAGGTTTCTTCAGTAGAGCGCTGAGTTCGGCGTGCTTCCAGCTCTCGGGGAAGGTGGCGGTGTCGAATGAGGTGTTGATGATGTCCCGCAGGTGGGGTGCGATGACAACGTCGGCTTTGTTGAAGACGTGGTGCGGGCAGGGGTCGGTAGGAGATCCGGAGTGGACGGAGTTCATCGTGTGGACGGTGTCTTCGGTGTTGACCGGGGTCCAGGCGCGGAGGGTGGTGGTGGGTGGAGGTCCTGCGGTCGTGGCGTGCGTCGGTTGAGTGCTGAAGCTGTCGTGTATGTCCGCGATCTTGTTGTGGAAGTAGGAAGCGAGGGAGTTGCAGAGGTCTTGCGAAGGGGTGATGTCGTTGTTTCCGGCGTTGGGGTTGGAGAGCTCTTTCACGATGTTGAAGAGTTCCTTGCAGTTGTGTGCGTTGTTGTCTAGTCGGTTTTTGAAGGCCGTTTTCTTGGCGATGCGGATCAGTTGGTGGTGTTTCCGGGTGGCGAGCTTGAGGGTGGTCCTGTTGTCCGGCGTGGGTTCCCTTCTCCAGGCTTTCTCGAGGGCTCGGCAGTTCTTCTTGGAGCTCATGAGTTCGTCGGTGAACCATGGGGCTCTCTTACTGCCGGGTCTGCTGGGCGGGGTCCTCAGTGGGGCGAGTTCGTCTGCGCAGTTGCTAATCCACTTCGTGAGGTTGTCGGCGGCCTGGCTGGGGTTCGCTGAGCTGGCCGGAGGGTGCTGGCTCAGGGAGGCGGCGAGCTAGTCGGCTGTGATCTTGTTCCAGCTTCTTCGGGCAACCTGTTGCTGGTGGTGGTGGGTCGTCGTTCTTCTGAAGGTGAAGTGGATGCATCTGTGATCTGTCCAGTGGAGTTCTGTGGCGTGGCTGAAGGCGATGTCTCTGCTGGATAAGAAGATGGCGTCGAGTGTGTGTCCGGCGAGGTGGGTGGGGGTGGACACCAGCTGCTTGAGTCCGAGGTTGGCGAGGTTGTCGAGCAGGGTGCTGGTGTTGCAGTTGTTGTTGTTCTCCAGGTGGAAGTTGAAGTCCCCCAGGAGGATGTAGTCAGCGGAGGGGAGGGCGTGCGGGCTGACAAAGTCGGCGATGTCCTCGCTGACTTGAGTGCGTGGTCCCGGAGGTCGGTAGATCAGGGTGCCTCTGAGGGTGGTCTTCGGGTCGGTGTGGATCTGGAAGTGCAGGTGTTCGGCGGAGGGTGGGGTGTTGTCGGTGCTGGTCGTGATGCGGATGGTGTTCTTGTGGATGATGGCGATGCCTCCTCCCACCTGGTTGGTGTTGCGGTCCTTCCGGGTGATCTTGTAACCTTACGGGATTGCGATGGCGATGTCGGGCGCTGAGGCGGCGTTCATCCAGGTCTCCGTGATGAAGGCAACGTCAGGGGCTGTGGTGTCGAGGAGGTTCCAGAGTTCGATGGCGTGTCTGTGGACGGAGCGGGTGTTGAGCAGGATGCACTTGAGGTGGGTGCTGCTGGTGTTCGGCTTGGTGGGTGTTGGTGTCGGGCAGGTCCTGATGCAGGTGAACTTGCCATACATTCGACTCAACAATAGCCGTCTTATTGCCATTCGTTGCTCCTGGCGGTTGTCCCTCGAGTTAAGAGAGCGCGCCTGGCGGCCTTTCCTTCAGCCTGCTGGCTCCACAGATGTGGAATTCGCTTCCGCTCCCACTTCGGGGGGTTACTAGTCTTCTTGACTTTAGGAGAGGTCTTAAAACCTGGTTGTTCGCCCAGTAGACCTCCCAGCAGTCCCTTTTAGGTTTTGCCTCGCCAAAAAGATGCGCTCTGCGCATCTTTTTTGCGCAGCAAAAACCTAATGAGAACTGTAGTGTGGCTTTGGGTCGGCCCTCGTCATTCATTGGCTGGCTCCATAAATGGAGCCTAGCCATTGGACGAGGGGCCTGTCCGTCAATGCCGGACCAGACACGGGGGCGTTCCCGAGATTCTTTGGCTTTTGGCTACGTCAGCCGAAAGCCTCTTCTCGGGAACGCCCCCCGAATCTGGTCCGGGATTGAGGGCACCCGCCGGGAAAGGGCATGAAGGTCAAACCAAGCTGCAGGGAGCTATCGCCGGCAGCCCGTCATCCGAGGAGATGGTTGGCTGCAGGGAAAGTAGGAGGCATGAAGATTATACAGAGTGCAGAGTGGAGCTTCAGAGTGGAGCTTCAGAGTGGAGCTTCAGAGTGGAGCTTCAGAGTGGAGCTTCAGAGTGGAGCTTCAGAGTGGAGCTTCAGAGTGGAGCTTCAGAGTGCAGAGTGGAGCTTCAGAGTGGAGCTTCAGAGTGCAGAGTGGAGCTTCAGAGTGGAGCTTCAGAGTGCAGAGTGGAGCTTCAGAGTGGAGCTTCAGAGTGGAGCTTCAGAGTGGAGCTTCAGAGTGGAGCTTCAGAGTGCAGAGTGGAGCTTCAGAGTGGAGCTTCAGAGTGCAGAGTGGAGCTTCAGAGTGGAGCTTCAGAGTGGAGCTTCAGAGTGGAGCTTCAGAGTGGAGCTTCAGAGTGGAGCTTCAGAGTGGAGCTTCAGAGTGGAGCTTCAGAGTGGAGCTTCAGAGTGGAGCTTCAGAGTGGAGCTTCAAAGTGGAGCTTCAGAGTGGAGCTTCAGAGTGCAGAGTGGAGCTTCCGAGTGGAGCTTCCGAGTGGAGCTTCAGAGTGCAGAGTGGAGCTTCAGAGTGGAGCTTCTGAGTGGAGCTTCAGAGTGCAGAGTGGAGCTTCAGAGTGGAGCTTCTGAGTGGAGCTTCAGAGTGCAGAGTGGAGCTTCAGAGTGCAGATTCAGAGTGGAGCTTCAGAGTGCAGAGTGGAGCTTCAGAGTGCAGATTCAGAGTGGAGCTTCAGAGTGCAGAGTGGAGCTTCAGAGTGCAGATTCAGAGTGGAGCTTCAGAGTGCAGAGTGGAGCTTCAGAGTGCAGATTCAGAGTGGAGCTTCAGAGTGCAGATTCAGAGTGGAGCTTCAGAGTGCAGAGTGGAGCTTCAAAGTGGAGCTTCAGAGTGCAGAGTGGAGCTTCAGAGTGGAGCTTCAAAGTGGAGCTTCAGAGTGCAGAGTGGAGCTTCAGAGTGGAGCTTCAAAGTGGAGCTTCAGAGTGCAGAGTGGAGCTTCAGAGTGCAGATTCAGAGTGGAGCTTCAGAGTGCAGATTCAGAGTGGAGCTTCAGAGTGCAGATTCAGAGTGGAGCTTCAGAGTGCAGAGTGGAGCTTCAGAGTGGAGCTTCAGAGTGCAGAGTGGAGCTTCAGAGTGGAGCTTCAGAGTGCAGAGTGGAGCTTCAGAGTGGAGCTTCAGAGTGCAGAGTGGAGCTTCAGAGTGGAGCTTCAGAGTGGAGCTTCAGAGTGGAGCTTCAGAGTGGAGCTTCAGAGTGGAGCTTCAGAGTGGAGCTTCAGAGTGGAGCTTCAGAGTGCAGAGTGGAGCTTCAGAGTGGAGCTTCAGAGTGCAGAGTGGAGCTTCAGAGTGGAGCTTCAGAGTGGAGCTTCAGAGTGGAGCTTCAGAGTGGAGCTTCAGAGTGCAGCTTCAGAGTGCAGAGTGGAGCTTCAGAGTGGAGCTTCAGAGTGGATCTTTTTTGCGCAGCAAAAACCTAATGAGAACTGTAGTGTGGCTTTGGGTCGGCCCTCGTCATTCATTGGCTGGCTCCATAAATGGAGCCTAGCCATTGGACGAGGGGCCTGTCCGTCAATGCCGGACCAGACACGGGGGCGTTCCCGAGATTCTTTGGCTTTTGGCTACGTCAGCCGAAAGCCTCTTCTCGGGAACGCCCCCCGAATCTGGTCCGGGATTGAGGGCACCCGCCGGGAAAGGGCATGAAGGTCAAACCAAGCTGCAGGGAGCTATCGCCGGCAGCCCGTCATCCGAGGAGATGGTTGGCTGCAGGGAAAGTAGGAGGCATGAAGATTATACCGAGTGCAGAGTGGTGCTTCAGAGTGGTGCTTCAGAGTGGTGCTTCAGAGTGGTGCTTCAGAGTGGTGCTTCAGAGTGGAGCTTCAGAGTGGAGCGCCAGAGTGGAGCTTCAGAGTGGAGCTTCAGAGTGCAGAGTGGAGCTTCAGAGTGGAGCTTCAGAGTGCAGAGTGGAGCTTCAGAGTGCAGAGTGGAGCTTCAGAGTGCAGAGTGGAGCTTCAGAGTGGAGCTTCAGAGTGCAGAGTGGAGCTTCAGAGTGGAGCTTCAGAGTGCAGAGTGGAGCTTCAGAGTGGAGCTTCAGAGTGGAGCTTCAGAGTGGAGCTTCAGAGTGGAGCTTCAGAGTGGAGCTTCAGAGTGGAACTTCAGAGTGGAGCTTCAGAGTGGAGCTTCAGAGTGGAGCTTCAGAGTGGAGCTTCAGAGTGGAACTTCAGAGTGGAGCTTCAGAGTGCAGAGTGGAGCTTCAGAGTGCAGAGTGGAGCTTCAGAGTGGAGCTTCAGAGTGGAGCTTCAGAGTGGAGCTTCAGAGTGGAGCTTCAGAGTGGAGCTTCAGAGTGGAGCTTCAGAGTGGAGCTTCAGAGTGGAGCTTCAGAGTGGAGCGTGGAGCTTCAGAGTGGAGCTTCAGAGTGGAGCTTCAGAGTGGAGCTTCAGAGTGGAGCTTCAGAGTGGAGCTTCAGAGTGGAGCTTCAGAGTGGAGCTTCAGAGTGCAGAGAGGAGCTTCAAAGTGGAGCTTCAGAGTGGAGCTTCAAAGTGGAGCTTCAGAGCGGAGCTTCAAAGTGGAGCTTCAAAGTGGAGCTTCAGAGCGGAGCTTCAAAGTGGAGCTTCAAAGTGGAGCTTCAGAGCGGAGCTTCCGAGTGGAGCTTCAGAGTGCAGAGTGGAGCTTCAGAGTGCAGATTCAGAGTGGAGCTTCAGAGTGGAGCTTCCGAGTGCAGAGTGGAGCTTCCGAGTGGAGCTTCCGAGTGGAGCTTCCGAGTGCAGAGTGGAGCTTCAGAGTGCAGATTCAGAGTGGAGCTTCAGAGTGGAGCTTCAGAGTGGAGCTTCAGAGTGGAGCTTCAGAGTGCAGAGTGGAGCTTCAGAGTGCAGAGTGGAGCTTCAGAGTGCAGAGTGGAGCTTCAGAGTGCAGAGTGGAGCTTCCGAGTGGAGCTTCAGAGTGCAGAGTGGAGCTTCCGAGTGCAGAGTGGAGCTTCCGAGTGGAGCTTCCGAGTGGAGCTTCAGAGTGGAGCTTCAGAGTGGAGCTTCAGAGTGGAGCTTCAGAGTGGAGCTTCAGAGTGGAGCTTCAGAGTGCAGAGTGGAGCTTCAGAGTGCAGATTCAGAGTGCAGATTCAGAGTGGAGCTTCAGAGTGGAGCTTCAGAGTGGAGCTTCATAGTGCAGATTCAGAGTGGAGCTTCAGAGTGCAGATTCAGAGTGGAGCTTCAGAGTGGAGCTTCATAGTGCAGAGTGGAGCTTCAGAGTGGAGCTTCAGAGTGGAGCTTCAGAGTGCAGAGTGGAGCTTCAGAGTGGAGCTTCAGAGTGCAGAGTGGAGCTTCCGAGTGGAGCTTCAGAGTGCAGAGTGGAGCTTCCGAGTGGAGCTTCCGAGTGGAGCTTCCGAGTGGAGCTTCCGAGTGGAGCTTCCGAGTGGAGCTTCCGAGTGGAGCTTCCGAGTGGAGCTTCAGAGTGCAGAGTGGAGCTTCAGAGTGCAGAGTGGAGCTTCAGAGTGCAGATTCAGAGTGGAGCTTCAGAGTGGAGCTTCAGAGTGGAGCTTCAGAGTGGAGCTTCAGAGTGGAGCTTCAGAGTGGAGCTTCAGAGTGGAGCTTCAGAGTGGAGCTTCAGAGTGGAGCTTCAGAGTGGAGCTTCAGAGTGCAGAGTGGAGCTTCAGAGTGGAGCTTCAGAGTGCAGAGTGGAGCTTCAGAGTGGAGCTTCAGAGTGGAGCTTCAGAGTGGAGCTTCAGAGTGGAGCTTCAGAGTGGAGCTTCAGAGTGGAGCTTCAGAGTGGAGCTTCAGAGTGGAGCTTCAGAGTGGAGCTTCAGAGTGGAGCTTCAGAGTGGAGCTTCAGAGTGGAGCTTCAGAGTGCAGAGTGGAGCTTCAGAGTGCAGATTCAGAGTGGAGCTTCAGAGTGCAGATTCAGAGTGGAGCTTCAGAGTGGAGCTTCAGAGTGGAGCTTCAGAGTGGAGCTTCATAGTGCAGAGTGGAGCTTCAGAGTGGAGCTTCAGAGTGCAGATTCAGAGTGGAGCTTCAGAGTGCAGATTCAGAGTGGAGCTTCAGAGTGGAGCTTCAGAGTGGAGCTTCAGAGTGGAGCTTCAGAGTGGAGCTTCAGAGTGGAGCTTCATAGTGCAGAGTGGAGCTTCAGAGTGGAGCTTCAGAGTGCAGATTCAGAGTGGAGCTTCAGAGTGCAGATTCAGAGTGGAGCTTCAGAGTGCAGAGTGGAGCTTCAGAGTGGAGCTTCAGAGTGCAGAGTGGAGCTTCAGAGTGGAGCTTCAGAGTGCAGAGTGGAGCTTCAGAGTGCAGAGTGGAGCTTCAGAGCGGAGCTTCAGAGCGGAGCTTCAGAGTGGAGCTTCAGAGTGGAGCTTCAGAGTGGAGCTTCAGAGTGGAGCTTCAGAGCGGAGCTTCAGAGCGGAGCTTCAGAGTGGAGCTTCAGAGTGGAGCTTCAGAGTGCAGAGTGGAGCTTCAGAGTGGAGCTTCAGAGTGGAGCTTCAGAGTGGAGCTTCAGAGTGGAGCTTCAGAGTGCAGAGTGGAGCTTCAGAGTGGAGCTTCAGAGTGCAGAGTGGAGCTTCAGAGTGCAGAGTGGAGCTTCAGAGTGGAGCTTCAGAGTGCAGAGTGGAGCTTCAGAGTGGAGCTTCAGAGTGCAGAGTGGAGCTTCAGAGTGCAGAGTGGAGCTTCAGAGCGGAGCTTCAGAGCGGAGCTTCAGAGCGGAGCTTCAGAGTGCAGAGTGGAGCTTCAGAGTGGAGCTTCAGAGTGGAGCTTCAGAGTGCAGAGTGGAGCTTCAGAGTGGAGCTTCAGAGTGGAGCTTCAGAGTGGAGCTTCAGAGTGGAGCTTCAGAGTGGAGCTTCAGAGTGGAGCTTCAGAGTGGAGCTTCAGAGTGGAGCTTCAGAGTGGAGCTTCAGAGTGGAGCTTCAGAGTGGAGCTTCAGAGTGGAGCTTCAGAGTGGAGCTTCAGAGTGGAGCTTCAGAGTGGAGCTTCAGAGTGGAGCTTCAGAGCGGAGCTTCAGAGCGGAGCTTCAAAGTGCAGAGTGGAGCTTCAGAGTGGAGCTTCAGAGTGGAGCTTCAGAGTGGAGCTTCAGAGTGGAGCTTCAGAGTGGAGCTTCAGAGTGGAGCTTCAGAGTGGAGCTTCAGAGTGGAGCTTCAGAGTGGAGCTTCAGAGTGGAGCTTCAGAGTGGAGCTTCAGAGTGGAGCTTCAGAGTGCAGAGTGGAGCTTCAGAGTGCAGAGTGGAGCTTCAGAGTGCAGAGTGGAGATTCAGAGTGCAGAGTGGAGATTCAGAGTGCAGAGTGGAGATTCAGAGTGGAGCTTCAGAGTGCAGAGTGGAGCTTCAGAGTGCAGAGTGGAGATTCAGAGTGCAGATTCAGAGTGCAGAGTGGAGCTTCAGAGTGCAGAGTGGAGATTCAGAGTGGAGATTCAGAGTGCAGATTCAGAGTGCAGAGTGCAGATTCAGAGTGGAGCTTCAGAGTTCAGATTCAGAGTGGAGCTTCAGAGTGCAGAGTGCAGATTCAGAGTGGAGCTTCAGAGTTCAGATTCAGAGTGGAGCTTCAGAGTTCAGATTCAGAGTGGAGCTTCAGAGTGCAGAGTGGAGCTTCAGAGTGCAGATTCAGAGTGGAGCTTCAGAGTTCAGATTCAGAGTGGAGCTTCAGAGTGCAGAGTGGAGCTTCAGAGTGCAGAGTGGAGCTTCAGAGTGGAGCTTCAGAGTGGAGCTTCAGAGTGGAGCTTCATAGTGGAGCTTCATAGTGGAGCTTCAGAGTGGAGCTTCAGAGTGGAGCTTCAGAGCGGAGCTTCAGAGTGGAGCTTCAGAGTGCAGAGTGGAGCTTCAGAGTGCAGAGTGGAGCTTCAGAGTGGAGCTTCAGAGTGGAGCTTCAGAGTGGAGCTTCAGAGTGGAGCTTCAGAGTGGAGCTTCAGAGTGGAGCTTCAGAGTGGAGCTTCAGAGTGGAGCTTCAGAGTGGAGCTTCAGAGTGGAGCTTCAGAGTGGAGCTTCAGAGTGCAGAGTGGAGCTTCAGAGTGGAGCTTCAGAGTGGAGCTTCAGAGTGCAGAGTGGAGCTTCAGAGTGGAGCTTCAGAGTGGAGCTTCAGAGTGGAGCTTCAGAGTGGAGCTTCAGAGTGCAGAGTGGAGCTTCAGAGTGGAGCTTCAGAGTGGAGCTTCAGAGTGCAGAGTGGAGCTTCAGAGTGGAGCTTCAGAGTGGAGCTTCAGAGTGGAGCTTCAGAGTGCAGAGTGGAGCTTCAGAGTGGAGCTTCAGAGTGCAGAGTGGAGCTTCAGAGTGGAGCTTCAGAGTGGAGCTTCAGAGTGGAGCTTCAGAGTGGAGCTTCAGAGTGGAGCTTCAGAGTGGAGCTTCAGAGTGGAGCTTCAGAGTGGAGCTTCAGAGTGGAGCTTCAGAGTGGAGCTTCAGAGTGGAGCTTCAGAGTGGAGCTTCAGAGTGGAGCTTCAGAGTGGAGCTTCAGAGTGGAGCTTCAGAGTGGAGCTTCAGAGTGGAGCTTCAGAGTGCAGATTCAGAGTGGAGCTTCAGAGTGGAGCTTCAGAGTGGAGCTTCAGAGTGGAGCTTCAGAGTGGAGCTTCAGAGTGGAGCTTCAGAGTGGAGCTTCAGAGTGGAGCTTCAGAGTGGAGCTTCAGAGTGGAGCTTCAGAGTGGAGCTTCAGAGTGGAGCTTCAGAGTGGAGCTTCAGAGTGGAGAGTGGAGATTCAGAGTGGAGCTTCAGAGTGGAGAGTGGAGATTCAGAGTGGAGCTTCAGAGTGGAGAGTGGAGATTCAGAGTGGAGCTTCAGAGTCGAGAGTGGAGATTCAGAGTGGAGCTTCAGAGTCGAGAGTGGCGAGTGGAGCTTCAGAGTTGAGATTCAGAGTGGAGAGTGGAGCTTCAGAGTGCAGAGTGGAGCTTCAGAGTTGAGATTCAGAGTGGAGAGTGGAGCTTCAGAGTGCAGAGTGGAGCTTCAGAGTTGAGATTCAGAGTGGAGAGTGGAGCTTCAGAGTGCAGAGTGGAGCTTCAGAGTTGAGATTCAGAGTGGAGAGTGGAGCTTCAGAGTGCAGAGTGGAGCTTCAGAGTTGAGATTCAGAGTGGAGAGTGGAGCTTCAGAGTGCAGAGTGGAGCTTCAGAGTGCAGAGTGGAGCTTCAGAGTGCAGAGTGGAGCTTCAGAGTGCAGAGTGGAGCTTCAGAGTGCAGAGTGGAGCTTCAGAGTGGAGCTTCAGAGTGGAGCTTCAGAGTGGAGCTTCAGAGTGGAGCTTCAGAGTGGAGCTTCAGAGCGGAGCTTCAGAGCGGAGCTTCAGAGCGGAGCTTCAGAGTGGAGCTTCAGAGTGGAGCTTCAGAGTGGAGCTTCAGAGTGGAGCTTCAGAGTGGAGCTTCAAAGTGGAGCTTCAGAGTGCAGAGTGGAGCTTCAGAGTGGAGCTTCAGAGTGCAGAGTGGAGCTTCAGAGTGCAGAGTGGAGCTTCAGAGTGGAGCTTCAGAGTGCAGAGTGGAGCTTCAGAGTGGAGCTTCAGAGTGGAGCTTCAGAGTGGAGCTTCAGAGTGGAGCTTCAGAGTGGAGATTCAGAGTGGAGCTTCAGAGTGGAGAGTGGAGATTCAGAGTGGAGCTTCAGAGTGGAGAGTGGAGATTCAGAGTGGAGCTTCAGAGTCGAGAGTGGAGATTCAGAGTGGAGATTCAGAGTGGAGAGTGGAGCTTCAGAGTGGAGATTCAGAGTGAAGAGTGGAGCTTCAGAGTGGAGATTCAGAGTGGAGAGTGGAGCTTCAGAGTTGAGATTCAGAGTGGAGAGTTGAGATTCAGAGTGGAGAGTGGAGCTTCAGAGTGCAGAGTGGAGCTTCAGAGTGCAGAGTGGAGCTTCAGAGTGGAGCTTCAGAGTGCAGAGTGGAGCTTCAGAGTGGAGCTTCAAAGTGGAGCTTCAGAGTGGAGCTTCAGAGTGCAGAGTGGAGCTTCAGAGTGGAGCTTCAGAGTGGAGCTTCAGAATGCAGAGTGGATTTTCAGAGTGCAGAGTGGAGATTCAGAGTGCAGAGTGGAGATTCAGAGTGCAGAGTGGAGATTCAGAGTGCAGAGTGGAGATTCAGAGTGGAGCTTCAGAGTGCAGAGTGGAGCTTCAGAGTGCAGAGTGGAGATTCAGAGTGCAGATTCAGAGTGCAGAGTGCAGATTCAGAGTGGAGCTTCAGAGTGCAGAGTGGAGCTTCAGAGTGCAGATTCAGAGTGGAGCTTCAGAGTGGAGCTTCAGAGTGGAGCTTCAGAGTGGAGCTTCAGAGTGGAGCTTCAGAGTGGAGCTTCAGAGTGGAGCTTCAGAGTGGAGCTTCAGAGTGGAGCTTCAGAGTGCAGAGTGGAGCTTCAGAGTGCAGAGTGGAGCTTCAGAATGCAGAGTGGAGCTTCAGAGTGTCAAGAGCAATGCCAATAGCTCTAACTTTAACAAAGGCAAAACCATTGCATTGTAAATGCTTGTTACCTGTTTGTTCTGTACTCTCTTTATATTGTGTTATGTTATTGCGAATCAGTTCTCCTTACCTAAAGCGCCAGGACACTCTTTTTGAGTAACCGTTGCGCTATACAAAAGAATAAATAACATAACATAACATAACATGTTGTGCCGGCAATTGCAAGGATCCTTCAGTTGCCAAGTAATAACGCCCCAGTGGGCAAGAAAGCACAATGGATATTGAAACCTTGTAGCCCCAGTGGGCAAAACAATTAAATTATTGCAAGAATCAATGTTCATCAATTGTTCTTGAGGTACTGAGTAAACTTTCATCAAAAAGTCAGCATACATATATATCCATATTCTTTTGAATAAATTGTCCCTTTTAGTTGAGTATCAGTGCAGATCATTAGAATCAATTCCATGTTGTACCGCCACCACGTGATGTGTGAATTCCTGAAAATAAAATAAGTTACATTAAAATCAAGGAAACTGCGGATATCAGTTCATAACCGTGTCTAGTCCTATAGGTGGATTGCCAATTCTTCCGTCACATTTAAACTTTTCGGTGTTAGACATTCGAAATCCACAATGTATTTGGACTCAAGTTTCCTAAGGGACAGTTCTTGATTACCACCCCTTGCTCCCAAGTCCACACACTGTATCACAACCAATTGCACCAATTGTTCATTTTGCATGTGCATATCCGAAAAATGCCTGGCAACAGGGTATAGTTTGTTGTTATGTATGGTTCTGAGGTGTTCTAGTACCCTTTTCTTTGCAGTATGTTTGGTACGGCCAACATACCATTTATTGCACGGACAGATCAAAATGTATATGCTATAAGGTGTGTTACATGTTAATCGTTTCCGGATTGTAAACACTCTTTTGCTATTAGGGACAGATAGTGTTTTGCAAAATTTGCTGAATTTGCACGCTTTACATTTCCGACAGCATCTGAAACCCACATCACTCCTGTTAGAATCAATTTTAGAGGTCACATAATTGTGGCTGAGTTCATCTCTCAATGATTTACCTTTTCTGAAAGTTATTTGTGGATTATCAGAGAGATATTTTGTCAAATGCATGTCCGTCTGGAGGACATGCCAGTGTTTTTGAAGAGTCTTACGAACATTGTGTGCTTGATGAATCTCACTTTGTCAGTTTCTTCACTGGTGGTGCGGGGATTTAGTAATTCCTCTCTATTTTTCAGAGCTACTCGATCTCTAGCAGTATCGATTACTTTCTGACTATAACCCCTACTCCGGAATCTTTCACACATGATATTTTCTTCCTCCTGGTAGGCCTCCTTGTTACTGCAATTGCGTTTTGCTCGCAGTAGTTCCCCGTAGGGTATGCTATTTATTAGGCTACGGGGATGACCACTATTAGCATTAAGGATGCTGTTGCCAGCTGTTTTTTTCCGATATAATTTGGTGTTGAGTAAATTGTTCTCAACCTTCATAATTACATCCAGAAATTCCACTTCTGTTTTACTGAAGTTTCCAGTCAATGTTAGATTAAGGTGGTTGAGATTCAATTTGTCAATAAAGGACTGAATTGAAATAATATCACCACACCAAATAAAAAAGATGTCGTCTATGTATCTCAGCCACAGGGCCACCTGATCGAATTCTGCCATTTCTCTGACGACCTGCTCCTCCCACCAGCCCATGAAAAGATTCGCATAGCTGGGGGCGAAGCAGGTCCCCATGGCCGTGCCCTGTGACTGTCGATACAAGACTTCATCAAAATAAAAAAAATTGTTGGTGAGACAAAATTCAATCATCTTCAACAACATTGATGAGTGTTGTGAAAAAGATACAGATCTGGTTCTCAAAAAGTGTTTCACAGCTTGTAAGCCCTGATGGTGTACTATACTAGTGTATAAGCTACTGACATCAAGTGTAGCTAATACATAGTCTTCCTCCCAATGGATGCCATTTATGACTGTGAGGAAATGGGTGGTATCTTTGGTGTATGAAGGAAGAGACATCACATATGGCCTTAAAAAATAATCAATATATTTGTACGTATGTTCCAGTAGTGAACCCATTGAGGATACTATTGGACGGCCAGGGTTTTTTTTGGATCTTTGTGCAATTTCGGAAGCAGGTATAGTACCGGTGTCCTGGGATGTGCACAGTACAAATACTGATATTCTTCTTGCTCCACTAACCCTTTGTCTTTCCAATCGCACAGCATTTCCCCATATCTAATGTTAGCGCCTTGTAATTCATCTCTATTGCTTTTGCAGTAACAGTTCTCATCACTCAATTGTCGATAACCTTCTTCTAAGTATTTGATCTTATCCAATATCACCACATTGCCTCCCTTGTCACTTTCTCTGATAACGATTGTTTTGTCTTGTTTCAATTGATCAATGGCTACAATTTGATCAGAGGACAGGTTTTTCTTAATTTGAGCAGTTTTTTGGTATCTCATTTTGGTCAGATCTTTAACAACTCCCCTTTCGAAGACATCGATCGCATCACATTGAACATTGGGTAAGAAGACTGATTTGGGCTTAAAAGTAGATCCTGGATTCAATCCTATGTCTGTCCCCAATAGTTCCAGAAATATGTTAGAAATATTGGCAGGGTCAGAGTCTAATATATTTATCAATGCAGCGTCAATTTCCTTTGTCTTAGGTTTCGTCGCATACCACTTTTTTATTTTCAGTTTCCTGGAAAATAGAAATAAATCAATCCGAGTGTCAGCGAAGTTCATGTTATTAGAAGGGCAAAATGATAATCCTAAGGCAAGAGTTTTCTCTTCTTCTTTGGTGATTGGTCTTTGAGAAAGGTTGACAACCGTCATATTCATTTCTGATTTTTTTGTGCTCCTTGTTGTCATTCCCATGGGAGCTTTGTTGCCGTTGGCGCCGCCTCTTTTTGGCTTGTTTGTTGCATGTATTAATGTATATATGTATATACGTGTGTGTGTATATATATATATATATATATATATATATATATAATATATATATATATATATATATATATATATATATATATATATATATATATAATCTGTAATTGTGTGGAGGTTAACGGAAGCAATGTAGATTTGTCGAGAGGGAAAGTAATTTAGCTGCGGAGTAACCCCCTAAAAATTCTGATGACTAAACTTCCATGGAGATGTCTGCATCGTAAACTGGTCTGAGAAGAAGCTGTATTAGAGATGTCATCAATCGTATAGGAATACATCTTCATTTAGTGCTGTAGTAATCTTTTAATTTTTTTTAACCGCAACAAACTAAATGTTGATTTTTGTATTTTTATTTATAAAAAACCGATGGTTTGATGAGCTATCTTTTCAGCACACTCTTGTTAAAACTGCCTTAACCCCTTCCATGCTTGTGACGGAACTACTCCGTCACGAGCCACGGGCGCACTGTGCTAATGACGGAGTGGTTCTGTCACAGCGCGGCCACCCTGTCTACGCGGCATCAATTGCGCTGCGGTTTTAATGACCGGGCGGGCCGTGACGGAACCACTCCATCATTAGCACAGCGCGCCCATGACAGAGTGGTTCCGTCACGAGCATGGGGGTGCAGCGTGCCATGGCGGAATTACCGCCGGGGCCAAGGGGTTAAGATTGAGCCATGGAGAAATCCTACTTTTCGATACAAACTATTCTCTTTGTAGGAAATGACTGTAGTTTGTATCTCCTCCAGTCTGGTTGATCGTCTCTTACGAGAAAGGGCTGGAAAGATTATCTCGACCAAAATACATGACGTCTCAGAGGACAGAGCTGTAGTAGTGTCTTCCCCACATTATAGGATGATATGTATAGGAGAGGGCTGGAGTAAACGACTCCTCTTGATTGAAAGGAGGCCTCCAAGGGAGGTGTTGCCCGCCTGCATAAAAGGTAACATATTAACTAGTTGCCACCAAAGACTGGAGGATGAAAATGGGAGGTCAGAACAACTCATTAATTTGTTTTATCCAAAGAATTAATGATTAGAACACCCTTGGGTATAAGTGGGCTTTCTAAGCTCCAAATAATAATAATTATCTTAGTGAAGGTCTAAAAAGTAGCAAAGTCATTCCCATTGGGATAAAAAAAATATATCTTGCTGCATAATTAACTAGTTTAAAGTCGACAAATTGGCAACCTCATGACATGAATAGTCAGAAAGCTGTGAAGATCAGCAAGCCGTGATCCTTCACGCTGGCTTAGAGGCAGGAATGGAGGTGGTTGGGGCGGCTGGCGGGACTTACCTCGGAATCGGAGGATGTTGGTGCTCCGTGTTTGTTGGGACGCAATGTGGATGGTGGCTAGGATAAGACAGCTCTGCTTTTTTTTCTTTCATTGGGCTCTACTGAAAACTCTTTGAGTGATGATACAATAATTATTTGTCCTAAATTACCAAAACAAAAGTGGGGTTGCACTCAAGTTCTGTCTAATGAGGGTGGAGGTTTCTTGGTCCTTCAGGTTTTTGAGTGATAAAAACTTAAGACAAATCTGCAAGTCTGGCTTTTCAGACCGATTCCCTCAGATCTTGGTACAAACGGTTAGAGGTTTGGCATGTCTAATGCTTAAGCCCAGCGCTTTTCCTAGTGTCGGCACGCCAAGGGTCTCAATCCTGGAATGCAATGGCGCACTTTGTAAATACCTATACAGTTAAGTTTAGAAATTTTGTTGGGTGTAATATTTCCACATTCCAATCTATGTACTTCAAAATGGGGGATAACGTGGTGATAACGTGTTTTCTCCTCCATGAATCTGCAGTGCGCGTCTCCATGAATTGTACCAGGTTTTGACAAAAATAGTGTGAGCAAAAACAAGCAGAGTGCGCCACTGTCGCACCAGCTGAAAGCCTGAATTGGAATTATTTGGCGGCCTCTTGGCCACCTTCCTTGACCAGACGCACCTCCTGAAAACCATGCTTGTCTGGCAAGTCTGTGTAGTGTGCTCATCATGGTCTGGTTCAAACCTCTCTGCAGTAGCTTGCGACCTGATGTTCATCACTGTGCAGTAGATCTAATAACCAACATTTGTAGGCATCTACCTTAGCTTACCCTTAACATCATCTGTATCCTACACACAGTGCTACATCCAAGGCCTCCCAATACATCTAAAAAGCAAACTATGCCCCTCCGGAGGTCAGAGGAACATTGAAAGCAAATCAAGCATTCTAGGGGACATCCCAAAGGCAAAAAGAGAAAGAAAATGAAAGATATTCTTATATCAGTTCCAGGATTTGAAGCTAGCCCTTGCAGAATATCCAGTCTGCGTCGCCAAGCAAGGGGTCTAGAAACGCAACTTTTCAACTTACTCTGCAATGTAGACCCCGCTAATTCAAGTATTATCATTACCGTTGTTGGCCATTATAAAGAATTCAGGTAAATATTCATTGTCATCGGTTACGCGTAAAGCGCTTCGTTCTCTTGTGAGTAGGTGTTCACTACATAAGTACCTTCAATAAGTAAATAAATGTTTTACATAGGTCTCCCTATGCTGTACAAAGGAACTTCTTCAGAGCTACTACCAAGAATACATAAAAAAGCTTGGGGTTCATTACTCAGTGGTCAGTTGTCCCGGTTTGTGAGTATCCCCGCTCCTTCTGTGACCCTTTTAAGTGGCATCCCGTGGCTGGTTAAGTTGGTTGTCCATATTACACAGTCAAAGTTTACTGTAGGTCAAGTCCAAACACAATATTGATGAAAACATTTTAAACTGAATAAACTCATTCATGAAGTCTGGATTACACAAGAAAACCATAAAACAATAAACCTGGAAAGGCCCCACCCACCGCCTGCCTTTAGCCCCAGCATATCACCCAGATCTGATTTCTAGTTTAGCAATAATCTTTGCAAGAGACACCTTTCCATGATGACGTAAATGAAGTGCTCATTGCAGAGTAAGGGTTGGCACAGACGATCAGGTAAGGTAGAACTGGAGGGAGGGCACGTGCGGCCAACTCTTTTTTATTGACGGGGCCACCTGACTAGGGATGCCTTTGAGTGGCTGTACACAGAGTGGGAGGGACAGTGGTGCTGGAACAATGTTCAGAGCAGGGCTGCTGCCATCAGGGTAACATCACTGAAGTCCTGGGAATTGTGAAAAATCCAAGCATCACACAAAGAACAAGGGTAGCAGATGAGCCACGCCCATTCAGTAGGAGCGTGGCAAGTAAGTAGCCGGAGGGAAAGGGGGGCATTTTGGAGCACGCTGTTGCTAATATATTACTGAAATATGGTGTGGTCGCGCACTCGTTTAAAGGCAGAGCATTTTCCATTGACATAGCTACTAAAGTTGCACAAACGTACAGTTGTACTGATAAAACGACACTGCGTTCAAAGAATGCGTGGAAATTGGGATTCAGCGAATATTTGTCATTTGTGCATCGCCAAGTGAAGTCTCTTGATTTGTTTTGATCCGATCAAAATCTTTGTTTTCATCATACTTCAGAATTACAAAATAATGTGCTTCATTTGTACTTTCCTAACTGATGATAGTTTAAAATGTGTACAAGTAATTTACTGATATTTAGATTTTGTTGTAAAAAATGACATCCTAGGGTCAATACTTTCAAACTCCCTGTACCTCAGCAAGATTGTAGTATAGTTCAGTTTACAAACGTCTCCCCAATTTGCAGCCAGAGAAAGAAAAGTAAACGCCAATCTAGGTGTAAATAAATAAGCAGCAATTTGTCTCGCTACGTGGCCTGGCATTTGACCTCCATCTCTGAACCCTCAGGAAATGAGACCAGATAAGAATGCATCTTAGATGCTGGTTCACCTTCTGAACCTTAGCATGATTATTTTGGGGGTGCTGCAGCACCCCTTCTTCCAGCACCCATGGGGAGGGACTGTAGTGTGACGAGTCCTGATGAACAATGCAGTCACCTCTGCTTCTAAACGATGACTACAGCAGAACCAACCTTTCCCTGTTGACAAATCTTTTGGTCCTACAACAAGACCAGCCTTCCCCGTTACACTTCCAGGATAAAAGGTTTTGCCACCCATCCAAAGCTCCATTGAAAGCTAAGCACTCTTGGAGACCTGCTCACTCCATGTCAGTCTTTAACCCCTTCGCTGCGGGGTGTTTTCCCCACCTGTGCGGCAGGAGGTGGGCCGCGCGGCGGCGCTGTGCTTGTGACGAGCTCGGCTCGTCATGAGGCACAGTGCAGCTGCACTCATGAGGAGCACAACCACGCCCGTTTTCGAACGTTCAGCACAGCGGGTTAATTATCCCAGCGTGCGAACGTTCCAACGGCCGTGACGAGCTCAGCTCGTCATGAGTGCAGCTCATCCGTGCCTCATGACGAGCTGAGCTCGTAATGAGCATGGAAGAGGTTAAGAACCTCACTTCCACACAATCACATTAAGGGACAAACTTGAGGGGAACTTGTTAAACTAAGAGCTCCCCTTCTTGATGCAGGGTTTCAGACTTGGTAGTATTAATCAGTAGTTTCTTCTGAGTGCAATACATTTCAAGTGCACTTAGTGATAATATTGAATGATAATCATTAGTTGGGATGTCATCACGAATTTGTTTTACATGCACTCAAGTGCCTATTACTAAATAATGTTGGGATACTGCAAGTCGCGACGGAGTTAAGTGACCAAGCAAGAGACTGGCTTGAGTTCCTTTGTAAGGTCACAGAAATGCAAGAAAATTTGCAATGTTCTTTTAATGTATGTTAGGGGGTATTTTATTGCTTATAATACATGATCTTTCCATTATACTTCATCCAGATCCCTATGAAATCTTTCGGTTCCTTCATTGAGTGAGCGTTCTTCTGGTTGCAGCTTTCTAGGATAGATATAGAATAGGTCCACTAAAAATAGCATAGCGCTAAGTAATGTCGAGCATACCTATTTTAAGCATTTTGATGTAGCACTAAGAAAACCTGTTTTACTTGTTACAATATTCAAAGACCAGAAGCTGTGCAGGAAATACACACGCAAACATGCCTCGTGCTCAGGCACTGATTGAACATCCGTGGAAAGAAGAAATCGAGCTTAAAAGCTATTCCTACTTTTAATTAAGTCATGTTCTACTAAGAAAGCTCTCATAACACGGTCTACTGACAGGAGGCCTTGATGCCTTACAACTGCCTTATAATACATTGTTACAGTAAAGTAGTGATATCTTATTATAGATGAGTTGTGAGTTCACAACTATTCTAAGAAAATTAGATAGGTTTTTATATAGTGATGTGGACGTTTTCTTATTGGAAGTCATTCTATTCAATATGTTTATAGTTCAGCAAAAGGTTTTATAGTTGTTATGCAAATATCCTTGTTGGGCTGCACCCCAAGTCAAATGTTCTCATTTACAATAACCTGTCACTCAAGTACCCCAGCGCTCTCTCTTCTAGCCCGCCACTGGTTTTATTTGACGCCACTACTGATTCAATGGGGCACGTCAATGCTTATTTAAGAGGCAAATGTGTGCTTTTTTAGCAAATATACAGTCTACAGATGCCCCAGTCTTTTTGGGAAGCTGTAGAAAAACCTGTTGAGGGTTAAAACTCTGGTCCCTCAGCAGGAAGAGATTTACCAACAAGTCTCTAAAAGGTGCGCCTCGCAGCTTCGCGGCTGCGGAGTGGCTGCCATAGTGCATTGCATAGGTATGATGCTGATGAAGAGATGTTAGGGAGGTTAAAGCTGGCCATGCTGCACCAACGTCATTCATTTATGTCCTGACCTTTATATCTTATGATTTGTTTCTGATGAGCTTTATATTGTGCTAGATGTAGCCTTTTGGCTAAAACAGAACACCCAATAGGATAAGTTACCCACTCTCATGAAAGAGCGAGAATATATTCAGCCGGGTACTGTGGAGCTCATAAGTTAGTTTTCTTTTGTATATCTACTTAATAAATATGACATGCTATAAGAATAGGAGATTACAGGACAAGGGCCTTGCTTAAGACTACTAATGGGAGATCTTTACCTTAAAAATGGAATGCTAACCCTATGTCTGCAAATATTGTGGCCAATGGACTGATGTTGGGGTTCAATCTGTGAAAGGTATCTAACACCTTAGGATCAATCTATGCATAGGTTTCGGGGTCCATGCAACGGATGAAAATGGTCTACTAAATCAGATGCTTGCATCCAAAGTCGGGATATTATCCTATTCTAACAATAAACCGGGCTCCATGGAAAAGGGGGGGGCATGGGCAGCCCACAGTGCATGAACTTTAAGAAGAGGCTGCCCCAAGGGTTTACCTACAGCGAGCGGCATACCGTCTGCCAAATGATGCATACAATGGATTGCGAAGTGGGTGGGTTGATTAAGATCCTGGTCCTGATGAAGGCCACAGACCTTGGTTGGGGCTCTGGTGTGGTGGCTGAAACAAATGAACCCTAGTATAAGAGGGATGCCAACAACCCTCATTAGCTGTTTATATGTTTAATATTACTACAGGAGAATAAAATACTTGTTTGTCTACCGTAAGGCAATTTTAACCAATTATGGGTCCGCCACTTCGCTCTTTGATCACAATAATTTAAGAAGGGAGGTGAGCATTACATTTTCATGGAAAATATCTCCTATTAGGAGGTTCTACATAGAAGCGGACCTGAGCAGTGCAAGTATCGAGCTGGGTAAGGCGCATACCAGACCATGAAGCCTGTTAGTTCGGCGGGTGAAGGTCCAATATCCAAGGAACCGAAATTAGCAGAATTTAATTCGTTCTTAAATAAGATCCTCATTCTCTGCTCTACTAATTTTCACGCTCTTCATACTTATTTAGTACATATATGTACTCTGGGTTTCGGGAGGACCTATGTAAAAGCTCATCTCGCCTTTGTTTTCAAGGTGCTATTTAAGTAGAACCTGAAGGCAGCGGGCAAGTACCTATTGCATCTAAAAAAAAAAACACAAAAAACAATCTAAAAAGGGGCTTTAAGCGTGCCTATTACTTATCATTCATTGGCATTCTTAACACTCTTCTTTGCTGCCTTCTAATTCATCAGGACTTGCAAGGCATCACTTACTGCGTGACTTCCTTTTGATTGTGTGGAACGTGGTTGAAGTACAACTGATTTAACTTTGTGTCCGTCTGCTGCTCCTGCTAAATTGAGGTACCTTTTTTTTAATTCATCTTTTTTTTTTTAATTATATAATATAGCGCGAAATTGACCTGGCTGAAAAGTATTGGCGCTTTTCATGAGCACCAGTTCACATTCATGTTTTTATGCCAGAAGATTGAGGGATTTGCCAGAATCACAGGATTTTGAGACAACCCCACTTGTATGTTTTTTCAGTCCAAGCCCTCCATTGTTGCAATTGTTGACCCATGTGGGTGGTCTTCAGATAGTGCTGTTTTCAGGTGGCAGCAGTAAACCGGATATATGTGTATTTTTACTGTTCGCATTACAAATCTACAGTCTATAGCGGCCAAGCTGGCACTTAAAAGACCTCGCAGTTCTTCCACTACGTCGGCGCTAAGAGATCTACACTGGTTGCCAATCGGGAGTAGAGTTGCCTTCAAGTCCCTATGTATCGTGTACAGAGCCCTGCACAACACAGGACCTATCCCTCTACAGGAAAGGCTATCCTGGTATAGTCCGTCCAGGTCCCTGCGCTCTGCTAGCCAGAGTTTGGCAGCAATTACCAGGATCAGGAGATCGAGGATGGGAGGCAGAGCGTTTTGTACCTCTGCCTCTAGGCTGTGGAATGAGCTTCCCCAGAACATCAGACAAATTGACACCCTACTGGGTTTCAGAAAGAGCCTGAAAACCTGGCTGTTCGCCAAAGTATAACCCCCCTGACTCTATCTAATAGCTTTGGCGGCTGGTCTATATGTCATGACAGCTAGTGTATTGTATACCATCTGATTACCATCTGACTACTTCCTGTTTGGGCGCCAGGATACCCGTAGGGTGACAGTTGCGCATTACAAATAATAAATACAATACAATACAATACAAATCCCGACTGACCCGAAGACTGCGTTGCACTGGCTGAAAAAACAGGGTTGCTGGCAGGCACCCGGTTTGTTGAACCAGCTACATGTACCTAACCTGGTGATTTCCTGCAGTTAAAAGCAGAAGCGGCCTGTCAATTTGAGTGTGAGTGCGGCACCCCCTGCCTCCACCAGCAAATAAAACTAGTTTTAAAGCCATTTTATAATTATTTTATTTTAATCCCCTGGGCCCCGCCTTCCCCAGGACTCTGACAAGTCTTGGGGGCGGGTCCAGGGAATGACACTGCTGGTGTCGAAGTGATGTGTACTCCCTTCGCTGCGCATGAGGATTTGGGCAGCTGTCTCGGGCCGGCAAAACCTTCATGCACAGTGACGGTCTCCCAAGCTCAGCTACATTGCTGGGGCCGGACAGAGCAGGCACAGGCTCCCAGCCTGCCCGGGAGCACAAGTTGCCGGCACTCGGGCCAATGCTGACGCTGCTTTCATGCATAGAGACTTAACTGAGTCAGATAGGACGAAGGGGGCAGTTTAGGGCGTCAAGATTCTTGAGCCAGTCTTGAATTAGTCGGTGGTTACTTTTCGGGAGACCATTATTAATTCCATTTTGTCCGGTTTCAGCTTTAGGGGGTGTGCTGAACCAAGTTTGGATCTTGGTTAGTGTGACATTGAAGTAGAATGTCGCTGTGTGATTTGATTTTGTAATAGATTTGTGTGTCATCTGCATATAGGTGGTAGTTAAATCCTGCTTGTTTCAGAATTATAGTATGGTGTTCCATGAAGAGATTGATGAGGGATGGTGAGAGGATCGAGCCTTTTGAGACCCCAAGTGTGACTTGTGTAGGTCTAGAGAGACCGGAGTTGATTTTAATTTGTTGCGATCGGTGCTGAAGAAAGTAAGTGAACTATTCTAGTGTTATGCCATTAATGCCAGAGCGGCTCTTCAAGGTCTCAAGTAAAGCTAGATGTTTTATAGTGTTGTATGCCGCCGATAGGTCGATGAGGATGTAAGCTTCACCTTCATCTAAGGCTCTGTGGATATTATCGGAAATGTTGTGCGATCTAATCATCACAATGATTTTGAGATGATGCTGAAGTATTTTATTAAGTAGGTAAGAAACAGCTTAGACAACCACTCTACTCCGGGTTCTTCATCATAAGTAAACACTCAAACCGCCCATCCATAGAACGCCAGCAGAGCACATGGAAGGAAGAACTCAAGACATGTTCTAAACTAAATAGTAATTAATACAATGTTGAGCATGGCTGTTTCAGTGCTGCACCCTTTCCTGAAACCAGATTGAAAGGTGTTGAGGAGGTTGAACTCATCAATGTGTTTCAGTTGTTGAACGCACTTCTCTAGTGTTTTAGCTAGGAACGGGAGGTTGGAGATTGGTCTGAGGTTGTTGAGATCGTTAGGGTCAGCCCCTGGTTTCTTGAGTATGGGTGTGATTTCTCCTCGTAGAAGGGAGACTTGGACACAGCCTGATGTGAGAGAGGAGTTGATGATTTTTGTCCAGACAGGGGCAATTATGTGGTTGAGTTTTTTACTATTGTAGATGGGAGCGGGGTCCATAAACCTGTTCATTAAAGCTTGAACTATTGGCTTTGGCAACACTCATTTTGAATAGACTTTGTGAATGGCAGAGATAGTTTTAATCGCTGCTTTCACTAGTAGGCACCTGGGCCAGAAGCCGCGGTGGCTTTCCTCTGAGCCTGTTCCCGGGGCGTGTAGTGTGATTTCCTCGGATGTGTCGTGTGATGTCACTTCCAGTGCTGTCATCGCTATGTTAATTAGTGGGTTTTAAACTTGATCGCCCCTGCCTCCTGCGGCCATGGAATGCTGCTGGGTTGCTCTTGACGCCTCGTTCACCTGCCTGCTGCCGGTCGGGTCTGTTTGGCGTACTTTCCCCAGGTAAACATTAACATTATCTCGGCTGGAAAGGAACACAGCGTCCCGAGACCTGGCCTCGCTCTGCGCATGCCCGGCTGGGTCTCGAGGCTGGGGAAGGTCACGGGAGTTTTTCTTCTGCACATAGCGCGTGGGTGATTGCTTTTATTCATGTCTGCCTGAGCGGGTGGGGTGATTGCTTTTATTCATGTCTGCCTGAGCGGGTGGGTGATTGCTTTTATTCGTTTTTGCTCACAGCTCACCTAAGTGACCTTTAATTGTGGTCTGATCGGTTAATATAATGTTACTTTACAGGTTCCTCCTGAAATGAAGGGAATCTGACCCCCAGAAGATGCTCGCATTCCTGCTGTCCAGGAGGACGGGATGCCGGTCTGTGAAGGTAATACTACACGTTTTACTTATTTCTTTTTACAAAAAAAATAGCCGAAATACAGAGCATACTAGAAACAGGAACTGAGCAGCAGAGTTTCAAATGCACCGTGAAATGAATGAGGAAAACCTACCAGAAAAAAAATCACTACTCTAGGAAGCAGCCTATAGTAGAGGTGTACTGGGCAGCCGCCCAGGGCGCCACCCAGAGGACGCCCTATCACAACCGAACACCTCCAAGAGATCCTTGGTGCTAGAAGGATTGGGACCTTTCTAACAGACAAATACTGCCAGTTGTTCCTGTTTTCAGATTCTGGCAGCCAGTATCTGGAACATAAACGAGAATGTATGTAAAATGCTCTGTATTCATTTTTACGTGGCAATGCCGCCTCTTTTTAATTGAATTATCGGCCGTAGGCAGCTTTTGAATACTTTGAGAGTGATTTCTTCTAGTGTTTTCTAGATTTTCCAGGCTTGACATAAAAGTGCTAGTCTTGCTGGTAAAACACTAGCCGAGGGGCGGTCATAGTCTCTAGCAAGAGGGGGAGGGCAACGTTTTTTTGTTGCAGTTTTATATAGCGAGAACACAACCAAAGGTATCTGAGCGCCTTACATGAGCACCAGTTACTTTACACATGGAGACGTTCATTTTTGGTAGTTTTGGGAAGATTCAGCGATTTGCCCAGAATCACAAGATGTTCAGCGGACGCCGAGACTCTAACTCAGTTTCCCAGCTCCGTTGTCGGCAGCTCTGGCCTTTTCAACACATATATCTCCTCATCTCCTTTTGCCGGTGGCCCCAAAATCCTTGCATGAGAGTGGAGCCAAACTTCATGCCTGTGTACTGCTTGACTCACACCTATCCCTCTAGCTTGTGAAAACCTACGGGCATTGATGCAAAACACTATGTATGAATTGTGTTGTGCACATGTGTCCATGTGCATAAATGCATATTTTCATAGCACTAACCTAGCTATAAAGTAATGGATCATTCTAATGTCTATCCGCATTCGAAAGCGATGTCTTCCATCTCCCTCATTGCATGAAAGTAGGCATTGGTAAAGCCAAGGAATTCCTAGGGCTGAGCTGGTGTCGTTGGGACCGTCCGGAGGTGCTCAGTTTGTATTGCAAGTTGGTATATCAAAGTTGCACAAATGTAGGGAAGCTTTGCGGCTCAGCAGCCCAGGAAAACGCAGCTACACAAAACCAGGCAGGTATGGCAGAGTGACTTGGACATGACAATGATGACAAATGTTGGCCCTACTGCTGCCAAGCCACAAGACTGGTGTCCCTGAACGGTAGGCACCGTCTGATACATTTTAAATACATCAACAGGGTATACTACACTCCAACAGGCTTTTTCGCTACGTCCTGCAGGAATCCCCGAAATGTGACCGCTGTGGGGAGCAAGAGGTTGTGGGACTTTATAGTTATGCTCCGGTTTCACTCGGGCCCCCGCAATGCACTGCTTATGACTTCGCATATTGCATCACTCATGACTTGGTTAGTGACGTCACTGACGACATCATATTCTCAAAATGTCAAAATGTTTGAGTGTTAAATATATATACCGAGGTGTATTGGTGAATCAGTGGGTGTATGAGTTGCTGTATGGATGATTCAGTGGGTGCATGACTGACTGTATAAGTGAGTGATTAGGTGTCTCAGTAAATTTTTGTGTGAATGCTTGTATCCTTCTGTCAGTTGGTGTTTAAATGCTTATAAGGGTGTGTAGTGGGTATGAGAGGGACTGTATGGGTAATTGATTGGTTGACTGAGTACATGTATAGGTGTCTGAGTGTCTGTGTGAGTGGGTGAGGGTGTGTGACTCCCTGAAGGGATGAGGGAGTCAGTCGCAGTATGGGTTAGAGTGTGTGTGTGTGTGTGTGTGAGGGTCTGTATGGGTGAGTGAGTGTCTGTATGGCTTTGTGGGTGAAAGGATGTATCCGTGGTATGTGGGTGAGTAACTGGGTATGTGAAAGGCAGTATAGGTGAGTGATGGGGTATAGGAGTGACTATGGGTGAGTGAGTGCATGTGAGAAAAGCTGTATGGGTGAGTGAATGTGAGAGTAGCTGTATTGGTGAGTGTGTATGCTTGTGAGTGCCTGTATGGGTAAGTGTGTGTATGTGTTGGTGAGATTATGGGAGAGTGAGTACGTGTTAGTATCTGTGTGAGTAAGTGTATGTGTGTGTAACTGTATGGGTGATTAAGTGGCTGTGTTATTGACTGTATTGGTTAGTAAGTAGGTGTGTGAGTAGCTCTACGGGTGTCTGCCCCAGTGTGTGAGTAGCTCTATGGGTAAGTGAGTGGATGTGTGTGGGTGGATCTAGGAATCAGTGAGTGGATGTATGACTTCTGGTATGGGTCTGTGAATGGGTTTGGTAATTGTAAGGGAGTGGGTGTATGAAAGGTTCCATGGGGGTGTGAGTGGGTGAGTTGGTGATTTTGTGGATGATGTCATTAATGATTCCATTGGTGATGTCACTGACCATGTCATGAGTGATGTCATATATGAGGTCATAAGCAGTACATTGCAGGGGCACAAGTTATAGTTAGCTCTGCTAACTAGAACTGCTGAATTTCACTGGTTTTATGAGTGAAACCTGAGCCTAACTAGAACATCCCTGTAACCTCGTTTTTTTTCATTTTGGCCCTCTTCCCTGGGAAGTATTGCGTTCTTGGGACCCCATCCTCCAGGGCCAAGCATTTTTAGAGTAGGGAGGGGTGTTGCGAGGCCCCCCTCTTTGGGACCCCATTCCTCAGGTCCTGCCGTTTCTTTTTTGAAAAATGTGTTTTAAATTAAAGGAAGGGAAGGCCAGGTGGCTGAATTTGTCCCCAGGGGCCCCATCCCCAGGGGCCCCATCCTTTGCGGCCTGCTCTTTTATTTCTTTTATTTAAACATTTTATAAAAAAAAGGGAGGGGAGCTGCTTGCCCCCCCCCCCCCCACCCCACCCCTGGGACAATTCTGGCCCCGGGGACAACATCTCCTTGGGCCTGGCCACAATAAAGGCCCCCCCCCCACATTAATATTTAAGGTGGGGCTTGGTGCATAATAAACCCCAGGGCATTTTAATCCCCAGGAGGAGTGGCGTGAGGCCCCCTCCTATTTGAAATACCCCCGGGACCTGCCCTACCCGGATGCTGGTAATGAACATAGTCACATCAGGGCCACATGAACCCCCGCCCCACATGCCCAAACCCGCAAATAACACAAAGACACAAGTATTAGGTTTGGGTAAAAATTGCTGCAGGTTTATTACATACAACATATGTAATGACGGTGGGTTAGCTTACGGGCGATCCTAGGGCAGGCCGCATTCTCGCCACCTGCCCGCCTGTCGAGCCAAACAACACAGTGGCGAACCACCCAACTGTTGTACAATTACCATAATTATAATGACACGCCCATTGCGGGGCGTGACTAGGCAAACCCCCGGTTGCGCAGGCCCACAACCGCCCGAAGGACTACTGGGGCGCCGACACGGATTCCTGCATCTCCCATGAGGTTACAGGTTAGGCTCTGAGGTTATGCTCTGGCACCCCTATGTGCCCGCTGACGTCCAGCGTTTGCACCTCTCTTCTTCCGGATCGCCCAGTAACTCCGCCTGCAACGACAAAGAAACATATTAAAATCTCCCCCCGGAGCCCCCTCAAGCCGACACTCTGGGTTCGAGGAAGGGCGGGAAAAGAGTGTCCCAACATGGAACTGCGACGTCCGGGGCGGCAAAGAGGCCTCCCCAGCAGGGCAGGGGTCTGATGTACTCCAGACGGCTCCTCCCCACCGCTCCGGACGTGCATCACTACCAGTCTCCACCAACCAGGGGAGACTGCCTCAGGAGAGGAACTACCGTGTCATGCGGGGGCGGGACAGTCCTCCGTGACTAGGAGCCCGCCCTCCTGATGGCCACTGCGTGGCCTCGGGCAGGCGCATAGTCACATCAGGGCCACATGAACCCCCGCCCCACATGCCCAAACCCGCAAATAACACAAAGACACAAGTATTAGGTTTGGGTAAAAATTGCTGCAGGTTTATTACATACAACATATGTAATGACGGTGGGTTAGCTTACGGGCGATCCTAGGGCAGGCCGCATTCTCGCCACCTGCCCGCCTGTCGAGCCAAACAACACAGTGGCGAACCACCCAACTGTTGTACAATTACCATAATTATAATGACACGCCCATTGCGGGGCGTGACTAGGCAAACCCCCGGTTGCGCAGGCCCACAACCGCCCGAAGGACTACTGGGGCGCCGACACGGATTCCTGCACCTCCCATGAGGTTACAGGTTAGGCTCTGAGGTTATGCTCTGGCACCCCTATGTGCCCGCTGACGTCCAGCGTTTGCACCTCTCTTCTTCCGGATCGCCCAGTAACTCCGCCACAGCCCGTGAGGTGGTTCCCGCTGCCGCACGGGCCCCCCACCAAAATTACTGCTCTTTACCTGCAACCTACAACTAGAATTGCTACCTCCAGACAAAGGAGGAACAAGGCAACGCCCATAGGCGTGGGGTGCCACCATCAGGCACCAATAAACCTGTCCTACAACCCCTCAGGGAAACAAAGGGATAGGAAGGGGCCCCTACTACCGAGGCCCTAGGTAACATGAAATAGGCTGTCCAGCGCAAGCCGCTGGGACACCAACAAATTCCTTCCCCCTGAGCGTCAGAAAACCGCGCTAAGGAGCCACTGATACATCTGATCACTGTCTTCATAATCCAGCAGGGAGAGTAAGAGTGCTTACTGTCACGAGGGAATAGGAGGGCACCGCCCATACTAAAGAACTTGGACGAGTCCCAGTTAAGCGATAATCCGGGTCCACAGGCCAAACAGCCGGCATCCCCTGCCCTCTAAGGTTTTTTGGCTGGAAGCGGCTTCAGACATAGTACCGTTAAATTAGCTAGACTGAAGGCCGACTATGACCACCTCCCAGGGACCGCAGCGCCTGCAACAGAGAGCCCCCTCGGCTGACCCGCGCAGGGGCATGCATGGATAAATGCCAGCCGCTCCGACACCAATAGGCATAACCACCCGGGCACAATCCCTCTACCCCAATAGGGAAGACTATCCCATGCAAGAGACCAGGAGATTGGAAGGGTCCCCCTGCCGAGAATCCCTCCCGAATAAACAAGCGCTGTCACAACCAAACAACTGCCAGATTACGCATCAGCAACTAATCCCCACAGGATACAGAAGTCTATTGCAGTACGCAAATGCATATATAGGAGTGACTAGCGAAGTGGTCTTGCAAGATACAAACTGAAAACCACGGGGACAGCCGAGACACTTGCCCCCCCTAGTTAATGCATTAATTCCGAAAAGATTTCTCGGGCCCACCTCCATCGATTATTGGCAGTCCGTGCTCGGGCTGTGGGAGCCACAGTTGTTCTCTGTATACCTGAATTGAGTGTTACACTGAACGCTGCGGACCGCAAGTGAGCTACCCGTGGGAACCAGAGCCTAGGAAAAAGAAGGTAGGAGAACCAAGGGAGAGGGGGGAATGCTATAACGTATGACCCTCCCATTCATGGAAGAGCAACACATGTGCCGCTATCAAGGGTGCACAGGCCGAATTTCTCAGTTTAAAGTGGTTGCCATTATTGCAGTGTTATCAAGGGTGCACAGGTAGCATTTCTCAGTTTAAAGTGGTTGCCATTATTGCAGTGCTCTCTATGTACCTGTGTTGGTACTCTTTGTTGCACAACCACGCCACTTCTCGTAACGCACTGTTTGCTATTTTTCACATGCTTATCTTAACACTTGCACCGGTGCAAACATAGCCTACGAACGTTAGTTCTTGTACTTGGGAGTCCGGTGTGCCCTGCGTGCTAAACCTATTGAACCCCGCGCAGGGCGGCAAGTTTGCCGACGAGCCTGGCACAATCACTTGTGCTGTACCCCCTTTGCCTGCCCAAATAATAGGGGGTACTATCAACTCCCAGAGTTCTAAGCATATATGATTACCCTAGTTAGTAATGCAACACATGTAGATCCCTTCAGAATTCTCAGGTGTAACCCAATACTTAGCCTGGGCTGTCCAACAATTAAACCCCCAGTAATCAAATAATAGCAAGCCTCCTGTTTAACTTACTGGAGTAATTACGAGGACCTATACATAGCTGACAACGTCTGGGAATATGTGAGTGGCATATCCAGTCTTTTTTGTTTTTTTGATGTGACATATGAATGTCTACGTCCAGCACTTCAACGCATGTTAGAAAAGGCCAAAGGAGATCAGCCGTTGTGCCTAACTATTAGGATGAAGACCTCTCTGTGGTAAATGGGGTCAAGGTAACTTAAGTGCTTTGAAAATAGTAATACATAAAAGATACTGGATTTTCTTTGGAGCATACCTGCGCGTCAGATACATGGCAGAACTATCAAATCAAAGTAATCGTGCGTAGCCCAGACGACAGGTTATTTACGTAACATGGGCCGAGGGGCAGCACCACCCATAGCTGCGTTTGCCTTGTGTACTTCGAGCAGGAATCGCAAGGTTTGGGTGCGTGATGCCTGTCTAATAGGGCAATGAGTGTGTCATAGGCACTGTTAAGAGGAAGAATATGGGCCCCAGGAAGGTGATAGGATGAAGAAATTGCAGCCATGATCACTACAGCAATGTCACATTTCCCTGAAGTACAAGCCCCTACCCTGGACTGGAAGGAGCCACATTGTAGGGTAAACATCCCCCGGCTCCGGGGATCCTTCCCAGGAGTACAGATGGGGTGAAAGACTGCCCCCACCCCATATACGCAGCAAGTAGCCTGCTCTCTGGCTTGGGCCACTACTAAAAGTGCGCACTACACCCTTAAAACACCACACCATCTGCACATAATATACTCTTGCAGCATGCCTACCGGACCCTTTTCCATTCGTAACGACCCACAAGCTAACACGTACAGTAACCCAGGGAAAATGATCTGGCCCAAGCTCAACACAGCGGGCCCAACCGGTGCGATCCTGTGGCGGGACAAGGCATATAGCCTCTCTAGCTTGATAATGGAGTACCGGGGCCATAATTGAGACCAGAGACACTACCACTTCCAGAATTTACAAGGGGCAAAAGCAGTCCTGAAACCTCTATTGCTGGTACGAAAGCAGGTCAAACTAGGGTCACTACAGCTACCCATGCTAAAAACCCAAAAGAAAGATCCAATACAAAGATGGACAGAAAGCGGGCGGGGCATCATGCCCTTAGCGTGCCTGCATCAAGCCTCGAAGAGCCAGCGCCAGTGCTGCCTAGGAGGGACCGAGGCCTATACAGTGCATGAATAAAACAAAGTATAACCTACTGTTGATCTGCAGGAAACACAACTTCACATTTGCTAAACACAAGGAAGAAAGGTAAGTAATATGCGAAATAAAAGACTATATTGGACAGTGCTGCACACACCGGATAACAAATTTTTGGTAGACACACACCAAATGCAAGCAAACCATATAGCTTAGCATAACTCCCTGATTGGATTCGCGTACTGAACAAGGTAGGGGTAACCACAGGAAGATCCTAATGATGAACAGGCCACCTATCCACTTAAGTTCCCTTTCTATCAAATAATTGGGTTGCGTGCTACATGAGATTGGACCTCTGCGAAAACTTACTGTTGCCTGTTAGGGAACCAGTTGGACTCTACTGATACTGCGAACACTGGCACCGGGGTCCTAAGCCGTGAGCAGCAATACCGCAGTAGGTACCCACTCTACTGGGTATCTACTGGGTAGGTGACTACCTACAATGCTGGTCTAAAGCATGGCAGCGAGTACATGGCTACATTAGAGTATGGTTTAGCTATAACATCAAGCTATACAACCCGAAACCTATATGACGACCAGTGTCACTTACCACCAACAAATTTTACAAATGTGCGAATCAGTCATTAAAACTCTATAACTAGTACAATATGCAGGTCCAGTTTGGACCTCTACGGCAACTCCTGCTAAAAACCCCTAAATGCACGAGCCAACTAAAAGAAAATTGGGCAGAAAACGGGCACAAGTGCTGCCAGGAAAGACCTGAAACATCCACAGCGATGTATACGAAAAGAGACTATTTTGGACAATGATATAACCCAACAAAATACTTTTTGTAGTCACCACCACACAATACAGCTTTGAGCAACTTCAATTGAAAGGATACAAGCCAAGAACATGTAGGTTTTAGCTACAGCGAGTTGTACTGACAAACTGGCTACATATCCACTATAAGCTGCCTTCTTACATTAATAGGGTTGTGTGATATATCTAATTAGGCCCTCTGCGAGAGCTTGTTAGGGTAACATTAGGACGCTACTGAAGGTGCGAACTCGTGAACCAGGGAGACTTATGCCGGGAGCAGAATACAGGGTGGGCAGATCGCTCCCATCACCGAGCATTCCCTGGGCAGCTTTTTCTAGCAAAACCTGGCATCCGTGTGCTCCTGACCCTAAAAGGGGAATGTGTAATTGAAAAGAGGCACACTACCCCTAGTGCTGGCAGACTCTTGCACACTGCGCGGTGTCGCTAATCTTCCCCCCAATACTCGTCAATCGCCAGTGTAGTTCCTGTAAAAATGAAGTAATGTAGTATTTTCAAGAATACGGGAGGGCGCCAGGACCTGGCACGGACGAGAAGGATCCTCTAAGAAACTCGGTATGGAGACAATCACTTAATCAGGTCTAAGTTTCTGGAAGCAGCGCTACTTGTAACTGGCAACATTTCTGTCAAATACGTTATAACAAAATACACGAGGGTACATACATGGTATGACATACATGGACCGACTATTACCTAGACTAAAGATTTTGGATGCACATGATGAGAAATAGCAATTATGCACCATGACTGTTTAGATACTGCCTAGGTTGCTTTACTAATTTACAGTGCAGCCGTAAACCGCATCACAACTCCAAGAGTATGGCACCCATTCACATGCATACCCCCCCCCCTCGCTTGCCAATGAGCGCTATGTGCAGCCAGAACATTCCTAAATACCCCGACATGTCAGGCAGGAAGCGGACCAGGTCGAGCCAAGCCACTCGCTGAAAACAACCGACCACTGGGGTTACATGCTCCCCGCATGCAAGTTCCACGTGCCCCGAAGTACCCCCGGGCTACAACACATAACACAACCGAGTCCCGACGTGCTCCCCGTAAAGCACCACAACCCCAACGCGCCACACGCGAACCACTAATAAGCCTGACTCAGTAAAGTGTTGGCAACGGGAGAAAAACCACTACCGCCGTCGGAAGTATGCAAGACGCCGCAACAGTGGCACAAAAGCTATCTGACCGTGGAGCAGGGGAAACGAAGGGATGAGCAACACGAACGGGTGACGCCCGCACTAGGATAACCCCGGCATGCCTCTCGCGCCGAAGTCTGCAGAGCCATGTGCGGAGACATAAGTCACATGATTGGGCCTTGTGATACGATGGCCTGATGAACCAACCTTTAGTAACTCTGGACACCCTTCGCAGATAGCGCACGAAATAAGCTTACCCATTGTTCCAAGATTACAATGCCACGTGTAAATCTAAGTAGGCCATCCGATTGCGCCTTGCGGTACAAAAACCCCACAGAACTATCCAAGTACCACCCTAGCCGTAAAGGCGGTGGGGGGGGGGGGGGGGGGGGGGGGGGATTGGAGGGCATCTCAGGCCCGGAGCTTCTGGCCCTCATGCCGAAAATTGGCGCGACCACAGCGATCCACAGCCCATCTCTAGTCCACATACCCCTGATCACACCGATACGTCTTCAATACCAAAGTGGCGAACCTCCCTCTGCATGTGAAGCCTAGCCTGCAGCAGCACACAAACCTTCCTCCGCCAACTCCAGGCTCATACCCCAACAAGGAGAGTCGCCAAAATGGTTGCACTCGGGCACCAAACCATGGGAGTGCCGCACCCACATGACGCCTGAGCCGCGGTTGAAACCAAGATGGCCGCACCCGGGCGCCATTGCACACGTGTGCAGCAACCAATTCACAAAATACGTTCACACACATGCAGAGACCCAATGCCGTTCCGGACCCCCGCACACATACGAAACTAGTGCACTGGGTGAGGAGAAAAAGCCCGTAGTCATAGCTTGACAACTACATACCTACGCGCAGAGCAGAAAGCCCACAGTAGCGCCCTGCCAATACTGCAAGCCCATGCCGGCACCAGTTAATCATACAACAGGAGGGTAGAACACAAATACTCTCTGTGAAATGTACAGCTTGATGCGCACCAACACCTAAGCATAACTGCCCCCGCACGGCACTTACCCTCATCCGCACGGACGCTACCATATAAGCAGGTGAAAATCTGGAGCATATACCGGGCAGGCTACCGACGGCTAAATAAAGCATGACAGCATGTTTGAAAAAGGCCAACCTTATGTCCAAAATTGCAGACAGAGCACCACTCAAATTAGAACGCAGAACGTGCGAGGTTTACCGTCTAGACTCACCGAGCAGAGAGCGGGTCTTCTGGAGGATACCAGCATCGATCCCTCTACCTCTCGCATGATAAGCGAGCGCTCTATAGTTTGAGCAAAACCCTTAAGTAACGTCCGTGGAATAGCCCGGAAGAATGCTCGCAACCGAATAGACCCGTGCATGCAACGACCGAAGAGATAGACCTCTCGCTCCCAATCACGCCGGATGCTATCATACTATCGCCCAGCGTGCCCTTGTGACTCTCGCACCCGCCGAACTGCAAGCTCCTCTGAGCAATGACCTCTGCCACATAGGCGTCGGCCTAACGCGCTTCCATGAGACCCCTCGCCGCGCGAGCTGACCTGGAACCAGTGCTGCCACACACCCCGTTACTCGCACGAAAACCAGTCACTTTTGGAAGTGCCACGCCTCCGCAGAGTCCGGCAGAGGAGGAGGGGGCCAGAAGGGTCACGGTAGGGCTGCGCCTAGCCAACAACTGAAATTCATCTCACGCACCCGGGTGTTGCTCCGTTCGCGCCGCCGTCGCAGGCATTAAACTTCGGGACCTACAGTTCTCCTGCCGCAGCAGATAAAAGGGGGCAAAATATCCATTGGCGTATCTCACAAGAACGCAGGGCAAAACTCACCGCACACGGAAGGAGCCAACAAACCCGACGCCAGACCATCGAGGAGCCCCCTTGGGACATCGGACTGAAAGCAGACCTCCAGCAGCAACCGAGAATAACGCGTCCCCCGCGAGGACACTACCCCGCATCACGAGTGTCCTAAAAGAGTGTCCCAACATGGAACTGCGACGTCCGGGGCGGCAAAGAGGCCTCCCCAGCAGGGCAGGGGTCTGATTTACTCCAGACGGCTCCTCCCCACCGCCCCGGACGTGCATCACTACCAGTCTCCACCAACCAGGGGAGACTGCCTCAGGAGAGGAACTACCGTGTCATGCGGGGGCGGGACAGCCCTCCGTGACTAGGAGCCCGCCCTCCTGATGGCCAATGCGTGGCCTCGGGCAGGCGCAAAGCGCGGGAGCCCGTGCTGCATTTTTGGTTTCAATTATCGGAAGGATCCGTGGGTCCCACCCAAAAAAAACCCTGCTTTTGTTTGGTCCTGCAGGGATGGTAGCTCTGCAGGTAAAGAAAGGGCCCCGTTTTTGAGATGTAGCGTTCATGTTACATAACGAGGTGTCAGAACTTGCATATCCACTCGCCAGCCGGCCTCTACATGCCTCTCAGTGTGATTGCCTTCACACACCAGAGCTTTGTCGCTAACCTGCACGTCACACATGCTTTAACTCTGCGTGTTATGTGAGCAATGGAAGTTTGTAATGATCTGCCCTGCAGCATCATGTCTGGAAGCAATAAAAGGAGGGTACTGATCTGCCCTGCAGCATCCGATCTGCAGGTAGTGAACGTTTGTACTAATCTGCCCTGCAGCATCTGGTGCAGGCAGGGAAGGTTTGTACTGATCAGCCTTCCTGTATCTGGTCTGCTGCCAATAAAAGACTTGTATTAATCTGCCATGCTGCCTCTTGTACAAGCTTTCAAGATGCAGCAGGGCAGATTAGTACAAGCTTTCACTGCCTATACCAGATGCAGCAGGGCAGATTAGTACAAGCTTTCACTGCCTGCACCGGATGCTGCAGGGCAGATTAGTACAAGCTTTCACTGCCTGCACCGGATGCAGCAGAGCAGATTAGTACAAGCTTTCACTGCCTGCACCGGATGCAGCAGGGCAGATTAGTACAAGCTTTGCAGACCTGAGGCAGCAGGGCAGATTAGTACAAGCTTTCACTGCCTGCAGACCTGAGGCAGCAGGACAGATTAGTACAAGCTTTCACTGCCTGCACCAGAGGCAGCAGGGCAGATTAGTACAAGCTTTCACTGCCTGCACCAGAGGCAGCAGGGCAGATTAGTACAAGCTTTCACTGCCTGCAGACCTGCGGCAGCAGGGCAGATTAGTACAAGCTTTCACTGCCTGCACCAGATGCAGCAGGGCAGATTAGTACAAGCTTTCACTGCCTGCACCAGATGCTGCAGGGCAGATTAGTACAAGCTTTCACTGCCTGCACCGGATGCAGCAGGGCAGATTAGTACAAGCTTTCACTGCCTGCAGACCTGAGGCAGCAGGGCAGATTAGTACAAGCTTTCACTGCCTGCAGACCTGAGGCAGCAGGGCAGATTAGTACAAGCTTTCACTGCCTGCACCAGATGCAGCAGGGCAGATTAGTACAAGCTTTCACTGCCTGCACCAGATGCTGCAGGGCAGATTAGTACAAGCTTTCACTGCCTGCAGCAGATGCAGCAGGGCAGATTAGTACAAGCTTTCACTGCCTGCACCGGATGCAGCAGGGCAGATTAGTACAAGCTTTCACTGCCTGCAGCGGATGCAGCAGGGCAGATTAGTACAAGCTTTCACTGCTTGCAGCGGATGCAGCAGGGCAGATTAGTACAAGCTTTCACTGCCTGCACCGGATGCTGCAGGGCAGATTAGTACAAGCTTTCACTGCCTGCACCGGATGCTGCAGGGCAGATTAGTACAAGCTTTCACTGCCTGCACCGGATGCAGCAGGGCAGATTAGTACAAGCTTTCACTGCCTGCAGACCTGAGGCAGCAGGGCAGATTAGTACAAGCTTTCACTGCCTGCAGACCTGAGGCAGCAGGGCAGATTAGTACAAGCTTTCACTGCCTGCACCAGATGCAGCAGGGCAGATTAGTACAAGCTTTCACTGCCTGCAGACCTGAGGCAGCAGGGCAGATTAGTACAAGCTTTCACTGCCTGCAGCAGGGCAGATTAGTACAAGCTTTCACTGCCTGCACCAGATGCTGCAGGGCAGATTAGTACAAGCTTTCACTGCCTGCAACAGATGCAGCAGGGCAGATTAGTACAAGCTTTCACTGCCTGCACCGGATGCAGCAGGGCAGATTAGTACAAGCTTTCACTGCCTGCACCGGATGCAGCAGGGCAGATTAGTACAAGCTTTCACTGCCTGCAGTCCTGAGGCAGCAGGGCAGATTAGTACAAGCTTTCACTGCCTGCACCAGATGCTGCAGGGCAGATTAGTACAAGCTTTCACTGCCTGCACCAGATGCAGCAGGGCAGATTAGTACACGCTTTCACTGCCTGCACCAGATGCTGCAGGGCAGATCAGTTGAAGCTTTCACTGCCTGCACCAGATGCTGCAGGGCAGATCAGTCGAAGCTTTCACTGCCTGCACCAGATGCTGCAGGGCAGATTAGTACAAGCTTTCACTGCCTGCACCAGATGCTGCAGGGCAGATTAGTACAAGCTTTCACTGCCTGCACCGGATGCAGCAGGGCAGATTAGTACAAGCTTTCACTGCCTGCACCAGATGCTGCAGGGCAGATTAGTACAAACTTTCACTGCCTGCACCAGATGCTGCAGGGCAGATTAGTAAAAGCTTTCACTGCCTGCACCGGATGCAGCAGGGCAGATTAGTACAAGCTTTCACTGCCTGCACCAGATGCAGCAGGGCAGATTAGTACAAGCTTTCACTGCCTGCACCAGATGCAGCAGGGCAGATTAGTACAAGCTTTCACTGCCTGCACCAGGTGCTACAGGGCAGAATAGTACAAGCTTTCACTGCCTGCACCAGATGCAGCAGGGCAGATTAGTACAAGCTTTCACTGCCTGCACCAGATGCTGCAGGTCAGATTAGTACAAGCTTTCACTGCCTGCACCGGATGCAGCAGGGCAGATTAGTACAAGCTTTCACTACCTGCACCAGATGCTGCAGGGCAGATTAGTAGAAGCTTTCACTGCCTGCACCAGATGCAGCAGGGCAGATTAGTACAAGCTTTCACTGCCTGCACCAGATGCTGCAGGGCAGATTAGTACAAGCTTTCACTGCCTGCACCAGATGCTGCAGGGCAGATTAGTACAAGCTTTCACTGCCTGCACCAGATGCAGCAGGGCAGATTAGTACAAGCTTTCACTGCCTGCACCGGATGCTGCAGGGCAGATTAGTACAAACTTTCACTGCCTGCACCAGATGCTGCAGGGCAGATTAGTAAAAGCTTTCACTGCCTGCACCGGATGCAGCAGGGCAGATTAGTACAAGCTTTCACTGCCTGCACCAGATGCAGCAGGGCAGATTAGTACAAGCTTTCACTGCCTGCACCAGATGCAGCAGGGCAGATTAGTACAAGCTTTCACTGCCTGCACCAGGTGCTACAGGGCAGAATAGTACAAGCTTTCACTGCCTGCACCAGATGCAGCAGGGCAGATTAGTACAAGCTTTCACTGCCTGCACCAGATGCTGCAGGTCAGATTAGTACAAGCTTTCACTGCCTGCACCGGATGCAGCAGGGCAGATTAGTACAAGCTTTCACTACCTGCACCAGATGCTGCAGGGCAGATTAGTACAAGCTTTCACTGCCTGCACCAGATGCAGCAGGGCAGATAGTACAAGCTTTCACTGCCTGCACCAGATGCTGCAGGGCAGATTAGTACAAGCTTTCACTGCCTGCACCAGATGCTGCAGGGCAGATTAGTACAAGCTTTCACTGCCTGCACCAGATGCAGCAGGGCAGATTAGTACAAGCTTTCACTGCCTGCACCGGATGCAGCAGGGCAGATTAGTACAAGCTTTCACTGCCTGCACCATATGCAGCAGGGCAGATTAGTAAAAGCTTTCACTGCCTGCACCAGATGCTGCAGGGCAGATTAGTACAAGCTTTCACTGCCTGCACCAGATGCAGCAGGGCAGATAAGTAAAAGCTTTCACTGCCTGCACCAGATGCTGCAGGGCAGATTAGTACAAGCTTTCACTGCCTGCACCAGATGCTGCAGGGCAGATTAGTACAAGCTTTCACTGCCTGCACCAGATGCTGCAGGGCAGATTAGTAAAAGCTTTCACTGCCTGCACCAGATGCTGCAGGGCAGATTAGTACAAGCTTTCACTGCCTGCACCAGATGCTGCAGGGCAGATTAGTACAAGTTTTCACTGCCTGCACCAGATGCTGCAGGGCAGCTTTGTCTGCAGGCAATAAAAGCTTGTACTAATCTGCCCTGGTGCATGTGGTTCAGGCAGTGAAGTTTATATGAATCTGCCCTGCTGCCTCCGGCACAGGCAGTGAAATCTTGTACTTTTCAGCCCTGCTGCCTCGAGTACAAGCCTTTTTATTGGCAGCAGACCAGATACAGAAAGGCAGATTAGTACAAGCTTTTTATTGGTGGCACACCAGATGCTGAATGGCATACCATTTTAATTTGTAGCTGACCTTGCTGGATGTCGGACACCAATCTGACTTGCAGCCAATTTACTTACTAGAGCTCATCGAATTCACATATGCGTCAACTCCAGGCCGGGAAGTCAACTGGCCGTTGGTCTCAGATCAAGCAGCACCATCACATAAATGTTCTCAAGCTGCGAGGTATCCTAATGGTGCCAAAGGCCTTCCTGCCTTCCAACACGGGTGGGTTCAATCAACTTGGGAGGAGGAGTTGGCCTAACGGCTAGGGTGGTTGGCCTCGAATCTGGGCAACCTGGTTCGAGTCTCGGCAACGATGCTGAACATTCTTTGATTCTGGGCAAATCACGTAATCTCCCCGTGCCCAAGATAAAATGAATGTTACCTCATGTAACGCAACTGGTGCTATGTAAAGTGCTCTGATTACTCAATACCTTGAGGTCAAGTTCGCAATATATAAAACTCAACCTTTTTTTTAAAGTGCTGATAGACCGCGCAAATGGGGAATAGCGTTTACAATGCGACTTTTACCACGCACTACCTTTACCATGCAGCTGGGGGGCGCTGTATGATAGGGAATGGTTTAATTTACTATCCAAAACCTTCCCTACTATCCACGGGGACTGGAGTTGGAATAGTAAATTAAACTATTCACTATCCAGCGCCCCCCAACGCAAGTCGTTGTAATGACTTGCGTTGTAAAAGTTGCGTGGTAAAGGCATGCGTTGTAAAAGCATGCGTAGTAATGACATACATCCAGCACAAATACCATGTGATACTGAAACAAGCAGGAGGGAGTGTGAACTCGTGCCCTCATTCTGGAGGCACCGAGTTTGGTGATGCAGACACTTCATGGTATTTCCCTGACAGTCAAGTAGTGGGACCCCCCTCAACATCACAGCAGACCAATTAATTAGGCAACATATTGCTATTCACAAATGGCGTCTGCACTTGGAGGGGGCACTGGGTATTGTGACCTGGAGGGGTGTGTACAGATTTCCGCTTGTATCACCCCCTGCCCCTCATCTATTGATTAATTCTGTAATTTGCTGATTTGTTCCATCTGTGTTGCTTTGATAAAGTAATTTGTCTCATGTTAAAAAAGGGGGGGGGGTTTGTGTCTCCAGGTACATATTGATACATTGAAAGCGTTGAACCCTCATTCTGTAGGGCGTATGTGTGATTATGCTTCTGTTTGAACGTTTGTATGTGTGGTGTAGGATGCACTTGGACGATGTTTGGTATATTACATGCCTTGTTTTCATATAATTACAATGTTCTATTTATTGAGTACATTTGGTAATTTTTTGTACTTGTGTATTATATTTTGGTAGGCCAGGGTTTTATGTTTGCAGCACTTACATCAGTGACGAATAGCACTTTGGATCATTTACACAGGCAGAGAAATCCTGTTCTGATTGTAATCCAGATTTCCGCTACCTCAAAAAACATGAATTAGCTAGCCTTGTGCCCCTTGGAGCTTCCTCCTCATGACAGGGGGTCTGCCCTCAGCAGAACTCCAGGCTTCTATCTCGTTTCTGTCTCTACTGGTGATCCTGCTGGTCTTGACGTATTGGGTAGGACCGAGCACACCGGGTTATGGTGACCTTGGGTGAGGTCAGAAGGGTCTGGTCCCCTGAAATGCTGATCCTTTAGGCCACTGTCCTAGTTTGTCTTCAGGTGCAAGCAGAAGTAAGTTGACCATTTACAGACCAGATTGTCTGGGACTTCTGTTTGTGTTATCTTTGAGCTGGCAAGTCTTTGCAAGGATACTGTTAAGGGTTGCAAATCCTTACTTTTGACTTTTTACCTGCCTGATCAAAGCTCCTTATTCAAATCACTCATTGTGATGTTTTTTTCTAAAAGGGCTTTTGCATGTTTCCTTGTTAATTGTTTCCACAGTGGAACCTCCATTTCGTTCTAACGTTCTTGGTGTGCTACTTTTGAACTTCTTCACAATTGTGTTCTGAGATGCTAAACTCCTGAGACCATGTTTCACACCGTTATCACCGCTGCACATCACATTAGTTAGCTGGAGGCAGTGCAGCTTCCATATAATACCTTTTTTCCATGATAAACCAGTACTTGGGATATTTTCTCCCAAAAGTGGTGTCGACTTTCCACATGGGGCAGTCAATCTTGATTCGTACATTCTTTTCTCCGACACATCCATCTACAGAAGAGGGGAGGCTACACCAGTTAAATCCAAAGCGTGCCGTTAGTGTCTGCATTGATGGAACTAAGGAGTACCGGGTGGATGATCAGCAGTTTGTTGTTGGTGTGAACACAGGACAGGCATCCAGGAATGGGGTTTGGCATCTCATAGATTGCCCTCTGCTGCATAAGCTCGAGTGTTTCAGTTATCGACATCTGGCAGGCAGCCACAAGGGCATATGTTCACACTCTCACTAGGCACCATACTGCATCGATTCACAAGTCTGCATGGAAGGTAATTTTGCCTGCTCGGTTCTGCTGGGCTCCCTGGTCTTAAGTCCACTCTCCAGATTCACCACTTTGGGGCTTCGCAATAGATTCACAAGGTGAGGAATTTGTAGTTAGAAGTATCCATCAGAAGAAAGTTTCTTGCCTGAAGTAATGGTCTTTCTGGTGGAAATGCTGTTGCCAGTGAAAGATCAGTTCTGTTAGCCATGTTCTGTGTTCCTTGGCGTGGGATGTCTGATTAGGTTGATAGTGTGCAGGGACGGCGTCTTCATGTGGCTTTGTATTGTCCTGCCTGGAGGTGGGATGGAGTTTCAACAAAGATCCATGACACTATTTGCCAGCATGCAGGAGGTATTGCAAGTTTGTTGGGCAAGTCTGGTGCCTGGGGAAATTCCCATGGTGAGGAATCTAAGGTTTGATAGAGAATACACCGGAAAGAAAAGTGTTACCATAGCCAAGTTGGTTACACATAGCGTAGACCAATGACATTGTGGAAAATCTCTTTTTCGGGGTGTTTGAGTATGCAGATATTGGTTATCTGAGTATGCAGATATTGGTTATCTGAGTTGTTACCCGGTTTGAAAGAATACATGAAATTGCTGGATGTGCTGAAAGCGTCTAGATTTAAGGGTGTTTCAGCGTAATCAGTGGAACGATCCAGCTGCCTCTGAAAGTGAGCTCCTCTCGTGTGTGCATAGTTGGTTGTAAAGCCGCAATCCTAATTAGGAGAAGCAGTTCTGGAATATATCATTGTTACTGTTGGTGCTGGTGCATCATCCTCATGATTCTGAAACAGATATATAGGATGAAGAGGAAGACTCCATTAAAGTGTATCCTCCATAGAATATTGCTGTGGAGCTTTGCATTGTGAAATGGTTGCAATTCATCGTAGTCTTTAAAGATTGTTTGGTCTCATACGTGTTTTTCCAAGAAGGTCTTCTCTTGTAGTGGATGCGATGAACAGTTTTGAATCCGCAGATGACCAGTGGCAGGATTGTAGTCCTCGGGGCACTTCCTGGGTCGGGGTCCGGGACACTCCAGCACAAGGAAGGAAAAGAAAAGAACGTGGCTTTTAGTGTATTTTACACTTTCTAGAAACTCTTGGAATAGGGAGGGAGTGAGGGAATAAGCAAGAACCACCACCACATTCAGTGAGTTGTATACGGCTTTGCTAAACGAGGTGCCCCAGTGCTTGTACGGTCTCCTATCCGGTCCCTCCCTTCTTAAAGTGCAACAAAGAACCCAAACGAGCACGCACCTGGGAAAGCCACGCGTCCTCTTTCGCGTGGCTGGGCGAAACGCGGTGTCGTTGGCCTCCTGGCTTTACAGCTGCCTCCGTCCGCTTCTCCTCAGTCACCAGCTCGGCACCTTCTCTGCTCCTGGTGTCGTCTCTTTCCAAGGACTCCGTCTCCACGGTGCTTTCCGCCTTCCCGGTCGCGTGGTTCTCCTGGCGTCTCACTTCTTCCTCCCACAACGGAGACGCGGCGTCTTCCGAGTCTCCCCTCATATGGTGAGAGGCCTCTCCTGATAGGTCCAAAAAGTCAGGTGGTCCAGATGCGAGGCCTTCGTCACGAACACAAAGGCTATCCTTAAAGGGCCCGTAGTAATCTGCCTGTTGAGGAGAGGGACAATCGGTTAGCCCAGCCGGGGCCGAGCAGGGGACCCCCTGACAAATCCCTCCCCTAGACTTTTCCCGTTCGGGGGAAAGTGGATAACGGGACAAGTAGTCAGCATTCGTTTGAGCAGTACCCTGACGGTGACACACCTCAAAATCATAGGGCCGTGAGGACAAGAACCAACGGAGAATGCGTTCATTGCGTCCTTTATTCCGTTGGAGCCACTGCAAAGGGGCATGGTCAGAGAACAGCGTAAAACGTCGACCATCCAGGTAATAATGGAGTTTCTCAATGCTCCATTTCACGGCAAGGCACTCCTTTTCTATCCCCCTGACACAGGCCCACAGCCAGGCCCACAGCCAGGGAAAGTCGTAAACCAGTGAAGCAAAAAGCAAAAATCTGGGGTGACCATAGGATTGCAGACCCTACTCTCCTACATCAATGTCATTATAATAGTCCACTTTCCAGCCAATCAAGGCTGTAGTACCCTTTAGAACCTTCTTCTCAGAAGCTCAAGCCCTCAGATTTTCTACCGCACGTCGTGTGAAGGGAGTCTCCCTGAGCTCTGCTCAGTTTTTTCTTCATCTTCAAACTTTCAGCTATGTCTACAACAAAAGTCTTCATTCAGACCCTGTTCCTCATGTGGAAAACTGCTTCTATTCAAGGAGGACCCGCATAAAAAATGCATTTATTGCCTTTACCCGGATCATGAGGTGAGGAGTTGTACATTTTGCAGGACCTTTTCCAATAAGACTTTGAAAGATAGAGAGGCCCGTCTCCTTCTGTGGCTACAGAAGTTGAAGATTTCGGACAATACTGTGTCCGATTTAGAGTGTTTCTTCTCGTCAAACTGCAATCTCTCTGAAGCGTGGGTCTGAGTCAGATGTATGACGGCACAACGGGGTATAAAACACTGCAGACAATCACAACGCAGGTTTTACAACGCAAGTTGTTACCACGACTTGCGCTGTAGGGTGCTGGACTTAGGAATAGTAAGATTTACTATTCCAACACCACCCTACGTACAGTAGGGAAGGTGCTGGAATAGTAAATCTACTATTCCTTAGCCTAGAGTGCCTTCCAGCGCAAGTCGTGGTAACGACTTGCATTGTGAAACCCACGTTGTAATGGCACTGCAGTGTCATTACTGTGTTGTAAAGGATGTTTACCGTCTGAGTCTGACATTCCTTCGCCTTTTCTGAAGAAAAAAAAGCTTGTGGACGCTTCTAAGTCAGTCTCCCCACGGGTTCTGCCAGCCTCTACGCCTGCGGGACCTAGTTCTCTGGCGTTGCAGATTCCCCCTGTGCCCTCGTCCTCTAAAACTAGAGCAAGCTCGTCGACTGGCTCGTCGACGCGGCCGTCGTCGACGACAAAATCCGTCGACATTATGACTACGATGTCGACGACTACCTCCCTGTCGACGACTGACGTCGACGACGACCACTTCGGCGACGCTCATTCAGGAGGTCAGGCCTATTTCTTCTATTAACAAGGTCTCGTCGACAACAAAGAAGCCAGTCTCGTTGACCACCCAGTCCAAACGCCATTCGTCAACGAAAGCTTCGTCGACGTCTCGCTCTTCGTCGACTCCTTCCTCTTCGTCGACGGTGGCCTCGTCCAGTCACTGCCCCGTCGACGATCAGCTCCTCGTCGACGGCTACTTCGTCAACGACCTCTTCGACAAAGTTACAAACCTTGTCGACGACAACAAAGTCAGCGTCAACGAAAAAGACCTCGTTGACGGTTATAGTTCCTTCGCCGTCGGAAGCCTTAAAATCATCGACGTCAGGAAACTCTTCAGCAAAGATCTCGACGGCGACATCGTCGACGTCCTCGTCGACAGTACCGTTGACTGCTCCATTTTCATTCGCCACTGCTACCAGCTTCACAGTGGTTACGGCCACTACTGTCAAATGCCCAGTTCCTCTGGATTTGAGCCCTTTGCGCCATCGCTCCAGTCCTCCACCTCAACTATTTTCCTCTGCAGAAGGGAGTGATTCAGAGGGTTCATATGTGGATGATAACTTTTGGGCTGCTAGTAGCCCCTCTGAGTTGCACATTAAATACCAGGACTGTGATGAATCTGACTAGCAGTAGTTGCATGTCTGTTACAGAAATCTCGTATGCTGGTGAACATGATGTTCCTATGGCACAGTTGCCTATGTCCTTGATCTCCAACCTGCAATACATGCTCGATGACTACAATGGTCTATTTCCACCATCCACACCGGCTTCTCCATTACCTCCATCTACACAACTTTCTGTGACTGTTCCACGAGCCACTTCTCCTACCCCACAACTTCCTGTTCGTGTGGATACTGATAATAATACGGATACTGACCCAGATGATGACGCTGCGATGGCAGATTGGGACGCTTACCAGGCACAAACTCAGTCTCCTCCTCCAACTTCTCCTTTGGCGTCGCTTCATATAGAAAGAAGGCCTCAAACTTATGGAACTGCCTAATTCTGTCCCTGCCGTGCTTCCGCGTATTGACAAGAAGTATAGGGCACCTGAGGATTCGCCTGCTTGCTTAGTCTCTCAGCCGAAACCCGACTGTCATTACGCAGGCTGCACAAAAGAGGTCCTGTAATCCACCTTCTGCTTTAACATCGCCGCCGGAACAGGATGGCCGCTGACTGGACACTATCGGCAAAAAGTTCTCCACGATAGCCGAAACCACTGTTCGGGCTGCAAATTCTTTAGCCATCCTCGGCTGTTACGACCGACAGATGTGGTCCGAAATTGCTGCCTTGGTTGACCTCATACTGAGGCATCTAGAGCTGAAGCACAAAAGATCGTGCAGGAGGGTGAGCAGATTTCCTCTGAAATCATTGACTGTTCTATTGATATTACCTCAACTGGTTTCCGGCAGTTATCTGGCGCTGCAGTTTTACGGAGACCAGGCTGGCTCAAGTCTACATCCTTTCGGCCGGAGGTACAAGCTAAAATACTTGATTTTTCCTTTGATGGTGAGTCCCTCTTCGGGAAACATGTGGACGACGCCCTGGAGTCTATTAAAAAGGGCACAGATACTGCTCGCGCCCTAGGTTCTCTGCAATAACGGAAGAGGCCTTTTCGTGGAGCGCGTGGTGGAAGGCACAAGCTCCAATTTTCATGGATCCTCCCAATACCGCTCTTACAGAGATGACACACAATCGCAGTCTCGACAGAATGACTCCAGGCCATACAGGCTTAAAACCACTTACAGAGGTGGTAACTCCTCCAATAAAAAATGACTTTCGCAACTTCAAGTCTTTTCCCACTCTGCAGATTGGAGGTCGAATCTCCTAAAGATTTTTCAATTGGTCACAAATTACATTGGATCGTTGGGTTTTAGAGGTTATCCAAAAAGGCTTTGCTCTGGAGTTCACCAAGTTCCCACCCAACCGCCCACCATCTGGTCCTCCTCCAAAATATCTAAAGGAACTGTTTGCACATGTCACAGTAATGATCCAAAAAGGTGCAGTCGAAGTGGTTCCTCAAACAACAAGGGAAGGGCTTATATTCCCGCTTTTTTCTTATCGAGCCCTCAACAAATTTGTCAAGTCCAAGACATTTCGAATGCTGACTTTGCTGGAAATCTTACAGTTCCTGAATCCGGAAGAGTTCCTCTCCACAATCGTCCTCCAAGATGCCTTCTTTCATGTGCCAATCCATCAAAGGCACAGAAGGTAACTTTGTTTCAAAGTGGGATCAAAGCGCTACCAATTCAGTGGGATCAAAGCACTACCAATTCAAGGTTCTACATTTTGGCCTTCGTTCCGCACCGAGGGTCTTCACAAAGATAATGGCTCCGTGGTGGCTTAACTACGCCTGCAAGGCATACAAATCTACCCTTATTTGGACGACTGCTTAATAAAGGCACCAACCTTTCTGACAGCAACTCAACACACTCAGACTTGCCTTTCACTATAACGCAAACTGGGTCTCTCCATCAAACAAGAAAAGTCACATGTCCGTCCCTCACAACAGAGAGTCTTTCTGGGAGCGTTCATGGGTACACGTCTCGCGAAAGTGTTTGTTTTGCAGGAATGTCTAGATCGTATCATCAAACTAGTGACTCTTCTGCGCTCCAAAAGGTCAGTTTCTGTCCGGATGTTCAAATCCTTTCTGGGCATGACCTTGTCCTGCATACCACGGATCCCCAACTGCAGGTTGCATATGCGAGTCCTTCAAAAAGAATTGGACAAACGATGGCAGTAAGTCTCGGGGTCGTTCAACAACAGTCTTCCTGACCCCCCGCATCCAGGGCGCATTGGAATGGTGGGCTCACCTTCCAAACATCACAACAGGGCATCTGTTTCAAGAACCGGTTACCATGCTTACCCTTACGACGGACGCTTCCTTAGAGGGTTGGGGTGCTCACCTCGGGGAGATGTCAATATAGGGCAAGTGGACAGTCGACCCGCGCAAGTGGCATATCCATCGGCTGAAGCTTCTAGCTATCTTTCTCGCCCTGAAATCGTTTCGTCTGCTGGTGGAAGGGGAGTCTCATTTGGTGCGTACAGACAACACCACCAGTAAGCACTACCTCAACAAACAAGGAGGTATGAGGTCTCTTCTGCTGTCCCAACAGGCACAACAGATCTGGAGGTGGGCCATAAAACATCATGTTCAGTTGACTGCAGTTCATGTCCTGGGTATTTCCAACGCCCTTGCAGACTCTCTCAGCAGGTCGACCACAGACGACCATGAGTGGGAACTCCATCAGTCAACTCTGGAGTATGTCTTTCGCAGATGGGGCCACCCGGATCTGGATCTGTTTGCGACTCCACTCAATCGCAAATGCCTACGCTACGCAAGTTGGCATCCCCACAAAGGCTCGAGCGGGAATGCATTTTCAATCAACTGGTTGAACGAATTCATGTACGCTTTTCCGCCGATCTCTTATACCTCGCCTTCTGCGCAGAATGAAGCTCCAACCCAGTTACATACTGTTGATTGCACCCAGTTGGCCACGTCGACTGTGGTTCACGGATCTACTTCGTCTTTCTCAGTGCGAGCCAATACTTCTTCATCCGCTGCCTCACCTTCTTACCATGAATCAGGGGCAGATATGCCACCCAGACCCAGCGTCTCTCCAGCTTCATGCCAGGAACCTGAACACAATGAGTTTGCACATTTGAGTATTGATCCGGACTGCAGACAGGTCCTTGCTCATGCACGGGCTCCTTCAACCATTATAACCTATAAATTAAAATGGAAACGGTTTTGTGTCTGGTGCCATTCGCAGAACATTGATCCTCTGCTCGCTACCCCTGAGCAGATACTGCCTTTTTTCCTCCTGTTGGCAAAATCTGGACTTTCACATGCCTCCCTCAAAGTTATTCTGGCGGCACTTTCCCGTTTTCGACACAATGTTCCACGTCTCTGTACTCCTCTAAGATCATTCACCAGTTCTTTAGTGGCCTATACAGAATGTTTCCACCAATCCGACGTCCTCCTCCGGTCTGGCGTCTAAATCTGGTCCTCGCCCAACTTCTCAAACCTCCTTTTGAACCTATTCACTCAGCTGACTTGAAGTTCCTTACTTGGAAGGTTTTGCTCCTTCTTGTACTTACATCATCTAGGAGGGTTAGCGATATTCACGCTTTTACCATACAACCGCCTTTTCTACAATTCTCAAAGGACGCTGTTGGACTTCGTACAAATCCTAAGTTTATTCCTAAGGTTCCGTCGGATTTCCACCTTAATGAACCAGTCATCCTCAGGACTTTCTTTCCTAATCCTCAGTCTCCTGCTGAGCGCACTCTTCATTCCCTTGACCTGAAATGCTGCCTCAAATTCTACATCCAGCGCACTGCTACTTTTCGAATGTCTTACCAACTCTTCGTGGCCTACGGACGGCTGCGTAGGGGTCATCCGGTCACTAAGCAGACAATCACTCGTTGGATTTCTTCTGCCATCTCCTTCTGCCATCAACAAGCTGGCAAGCCTCTTTCTGCTCCGGTGCGAGCACACTTGACGCGAGCAGTTGCTTTCTCTATTGCCCTGTTTACAGGAGTGCCTCTGCATCAGATCTGCAGGGCGGCAACGTGGTCCAGTAGGCACACGTTTACGAGGCACTACTGTCTGGAGACAGTCAATGCGGCGGACACTGCTGTGGGTCAAGCGGTGCTTCGAAACCTCTTCAAATAAGGTGAGCCTCTGTTGCTTCCCGCCTCCTATCATAAAAGGTTTTTTCTTTCGGATTTGCAATGTTGCCTGTATATATCTATGCGATGCAACTTTCTGTATTGCCTTTTATGATTCTTATTGTGGCGTAGTGCTTTCTACTCTTATTCAAGCATGTGAATCTATGAAAGACACCCCTAATACTGGAGAAGAACAGAAGTTATTTACCTGTAAACTGTGGTTCTCCAGTATTGGTGTCTTTCTTTGATTCACATGCGACCCACCCTGCCTCCCCTCAGAGGCTCTCTTCTCCTCATGCACTCTTGGTCACTCCTGTACTACGAAAATCTGAGGGCTTGAGCTTCTGAGGAGAAGGTTCTAGAGGGTTCTACAGCCTGATTGGCTGGAAAGTAGACTATTATAATGACATTGATATGTTACTAAAGTGAGCTCCCCCTCAATGCTTTCTATGGGCCTATTTTGTTCTATGGTACTTCAAGACTTTATTTTTTTTAAAGAATATACATATTATGGAATATTATTTTATGTGTATATATGTATATATTTATGTATATATGCTTCTTACTACTATGTTATGTACCGTGGGACTCCCACTTTGATGACGGGGAATTATTCAAGCATGTGAATCTATGAAAGACACCAATACTGGAGAACCACAGTTTACAGGTAAGTAACTTCTGTTCCTCTGCCCTCCCCTCTGCTGGGCACACACAGGGTATGGCTGGGCTGTGCCCTCCTCTCTGCTGGACACACACAGGGTATGTCTGGGCTGTGCCCTCCTCTCTGCTGGACACACACAGGGTATGTCTGTGCTGTGCCCTCCTCTCTGCTGGACACACACAGGGTTTGTCTGGCTCCGACCCTTCTGTCTGCTGCTAGGACAAGTCCTGATCATCTTTGCTCGCAGGTTCTCTTCTGGATCCGGTGTGTCCTGTTCTGCGGGTGTGAATTCATCCCTATATGGTGCTTCGTGGTGACCTACATATAAACCACCCCATAGCCTCTCTTTTGTGGCCCGTCTGAAGTCACTGTGCCAGACTTTGGAGGCTGCCTCTGTCTGTCTGTCGACGAGGATGAGCAGGGCTTTCAGGGGGCCTCGAAACGGGTCTCTATCGGGCTCTGTTTTGGGCCCTGGCACAGGCAGTCAATGTTTTTTCCAGACTGCATTGACAGCAGGCACATCAATGTGCGCGTGCTCACACAGCTCTCTTCTCACTGGTGGAGACGTTACAGCATGACGTCATGCCAGGTGAGCGTTGTAGGGGAAGGGAAATCCTTTAACCCCTTTGCAGCGGGGGTAATTCACCCGCTGTGCTGGGGGTAGGGGGGGCGCGCACAGCGCCGCAGTGCTCGTGACAAGCTCAGCTCGTCACGCTGCACGGTGGCCGTGTGCTCATGATGAGCTGAGCTCGTCACGGCCAAACCCGTTTCTGTAGAACGCTTGCACAGCGGGGAAATTAGCCCCGCGTGCAAGGGTTGCGGCCCTTATGACGAGCTCAGCTAGTCATGAGCACACGGCCACCGTGCCTCATGACGAGCTGAGCTCATCATGAGCACCCATGTGGTTAGTCATTTTCTTGCTGGATTTCTCTTCTCTTTCTGAAACTCAGGAGCAGCAACATTGTCCTGGTGTCACCAGGGTTCTAAGTGGAAGCTTTTTCAATATTTATATACAAGCCATAGTTGCTGCTTATTTATCTTATGCATATTTACAACAAGGGGTGGTGAGGGACAGAGTCTCTGAATTAAGCAGAAAGCTCTCACCCAGTCAAGAGATCAGGGCTAGATCCAACACCGTTTTTTAGCTCACTGCACCATCCCAGTTTCAGAACCTGGCTGTATGCAAATTAGTCTGTTCCTGTCCCAGTGCATGATGGGAACAGGGCAAACCAAACTACAAAAGCCAATTCTTACACTGGGAAGGAAACAAGCTCCCAGGGACCGGTTTCTGGCATTACAGCCGTCTTCGGCCCGGTTTGCTTGAATCCTGATGGTGCAATGAGCAAGGGTCTCACATCTGAGAATACCCTTCCACGCTTAGGGTGGACAAAAATATTTACAACAAGGGGTGGTGAGGGACAGAGTCTCTGAATTAAGCAGAAAGCTCTCACCCAGTCAAGAGATCAGGGCTAGATCCAACACCGTTTTTTAGCTCACTGCACCATCCCAGTTTCAGAACCTGGCTGTATGCAAATTAGTCTGTTCCTGTCCCAGTGCATGATGGGAACAGGGCAAACTAAACTACAAAAGCCAATTCTTACACTGGGAAGGAAACAAGCTCCCGGGGACCGGTTTCTGGCATTACAGTCGTCTTCGGCCCGGTTTGCTTGAATCCTGATGGTGCAACGAGCAAGGGTCTCACATCTGAGAATACCCTTCCACGCTTAGGGTGGACAAAAATATTTACAACAAGGGGTGGTGAGGGACAGAGTCTCTGAATTAAGCAGAAAGCTCTCACCCAGTCAAGAGATCAGGGCTAGATCCAACACCGTTTTTTAGCTCACTGCACCATCCCAGTTTCAGAACCTGGCTGTATGCAAATTAGTCTGTCCCTGGCCCAGTGCATCATGGGAACAGGGCAGACTAAACTACCAAGCCAATTCTTCACCAGAAAGGAGACAAGCTACCGGGGACCGGTTTCTGGCATTTCAGCCGTCTTCCCTGATCTTTGGACTGGGTAAGAGTGGTCTGCTCAATTCAGACACTCTGTTCATCACCACCCCCTTTTGTGAATCGATTTTGGCCACTATAGGTGTGGCAGGGTATACTCAGACATGAGTCCCTTTCTCACTGCTCCATCAGGATTCAAGCAAGCCGGGCCGAAGACGGCTGAAATGCCAGAAACCGGTCCCCGGTAGCTTGTCTCCTTTCTGGTAAAGAATTGGCTTGGTAGTTTAGTCTGCCCTGTTCCCATGATGCACTGGGCCAGGGACAGACTGATTTGCATATAGCCAGGTTCTGAGCTGGGATGGGGCAGTGAGATAAATAACGGTGATGGATCAAGCCCTGATCTTTGGACTGGGTAAGAGTGGTCTGCTCAATTCAGACACTCTGTTCATCACCACCCCCTTTTGTGAATCGTATTTATCTTATGCAACTAACAACCATTGACAAAACCAATAGTCCTGACTTGTAGTTATGATACTTGTTGCATCATATACCTGGATGCAATGATGGAAACCGCAAAATAAGTCGGGCGGCACACTATGCTAAGCACAGATTTTTATCTTACTCGTTTTAAGCCACGCCCCCAAATTACATTGGCCACGCCCCTTTGAGACATCTCTTCTCCCCCCCCCACAGTTTTTTCATCCCACTTAAAGCCCAGAGGATGAGATCTTCTGTTTATCGCTTTGTAACATTAAGGTCTCCCTCAGTGTATAATGCTGATTCATAAATGCTGACTCTGCAGCTCTGTTGTGACGTGGACACCAGCAATCCCAGCTGGAGATGCCGCGGCTGCTGTGTTTGCACCACGCGAGCATCTTCACCGCTGCCCCAGTGATCCAGTTGCTGGCTCCCGCAGAGCAGGGGTCTCTGCTGCATAAAATAAAGGGCATTAAATGAAAAAAAATTAGGTATACGGTCCACTGTGCCAGCTGTAGAAGCACAACCTGTGCACAACGTGGCAGGCTAATACTTCACCTGCTGCAGTGCATTTACGCAGCATGAACAGGACGCTAAGCTGTCAGAGCTCGAGACCTGAGCTGACCTGTGCTCTCTTTTACAGGCCCAGAGTTCACTCACTCCTCATAGGCCTAGTAGACGGTGTTTAGCAGGGAGGTGTGCTCTCGGCCGCACTCATGCCCCCAGTGGTGGAGTCTGCAGTCAGGGGAGCCATAGTCTGGCCACAGCTCCAACTCAAACTAAGCTGCAGCCCTGACCTACTGTGAGGAAGGGGGAGGATTCTGGGAGGGGGCAGGCCCTCGGACAGTGGGGCTGGAACAACTTTTCAGAGTGGGGGTGCTGCCATCAATGTTGCATCACTGAACTCCCAGGGACTGTGAAGAGTTCACATGTTGCACCAAGAACAAGTGTGGCAACTAAGCTGCACCCATTCAGGAAGAGCAAGGTAAGGCTGGTGGTGCCCTCTGGTGCACCCTGTCAGAAGTGTATTACTGAAGCATGGCGTGGTAGCGCACTCACATTCCCACACAGCACATATTTCATTGGACTACCTTTGCACAGACGTAGTTTACTGATAAAACTACAAAGTGATCAAACAATGTGTCGAAATCTAGAGGCATTTTTATCAAAAGTTCTCGCCACGCAGGGCAGCTAGCAGAGTTGCTGGGTGAAATGGAGAAGTTCGTAAGCGTAATATCTACTTCGATATGGTGCCCTTCCACTCTTTCCCCATGCTGGCTCAATTGTGGCTGCCTAGCACTAACCCAGGCACCTGTATTATGGGCAGGATTGTTTGTGTGCAGGTAGGGACACCTTCCTGCATGCAAACTATTCTAAGCGGCTTATTCCGTCTTTCTATGCATCATGGATAGAAAGCGGGAGTAATGAAGAGAAATAAACATGTTTCTCCTTGTTACACTCTGTGCTAGGCTTTCCGATTTCATGCAATAATAGCTTAACCTGTTTGTTGCTCATGACGGAATGGTTCCGTCATGAGCACCAGTGCTCCTGTGCTCATGACTGAACCATTCCATCGTGCACTATATCCCTCTGCTGCAAACAGAGGTTTTTTTTTTTTTTTTTTAAAGAGTCAGTTTTCACTGGAAACATTTTATGTGCCCACGTTGTATTTTGGGCCCTTTCCTGTCGCAGGTTCATGGCCTACCCACACAAGTGAGGTACCATTTTTATCGGGAGACTTTGGTGAATGCTGGGTGGGTATAAGTTTGTGACTCCTCGCAGATTAAAGGACTTTCCATCACAAAAATGTGAGGAAAATGTAGTTTTTTTCTACGCAGTTTGAGGTTTGCAAAGGATTCTGGATAACAGAACCTGGTAAGAGCCACACAAGTGAGGTAGCATTTTTATCGGGAGACTATGGGAAACACAGAATAGTAGAACAAGAGTTTTATTACCAATTTACTTTCTTTGCATTTCTACCTTCCAAATGTAGGACAATTTGTAAAAAATAAGTCTTTTTGAAAAATGACCTCTAATTCACATGCTTGTATGGGTACCTACATCTTTGGAAATGTGCAAATAACCACTGCTTCTAAACTTTAAATTTTATTACCATTTCGGAAATATATAGGACTCCTTGGTAACTATTTTTCACTCTTTACATTTCACCAAATGAATTCCTATATACCCGGTACACAATGAAAAACCATTGCAAGACGCTGCTCAGTTATTGGCTCGGAGTTCCTCGGGTTCTTGGTGAACCTACAAGTCCTATATATCCCCACAACCAGAAGGGTCCAGCAGATGTAATGGTATATTGCTTTAAAAATCTGTCTTATTTGTTACAGGTGAAAACGTTGGCACAAATGGCTGTTTTTTCAACTCAATGTCAATATTTTTTATTTTCAACTGTTTCTATAAAAAAAATGAAGGATCTACACAAATGACCCATTGCTGAATTCAGCATTTCGTCTACTTTCAGAAATGTATATATTTCCGGGATCCGTTATTGCTTTCATATTCATTTCTCCCACTAACTGGAAGGAGGTTAATAGCCCAAAAAATAACAAAAATCGGCTATGTCCCTGTAAAATGCCAAAACTGTGTAAAAAAAATGGTGGTTTTCTGACAAAAGTCTGTCTGTCACTGAAAGCTGAGAAGATGGTGATTTCAGTACAAACAAACTGTTTGTTGATACCATTTGCAGGGAAAAAGCAGACGCTTTCTTCTGCAGCACATTTTTCAACTTAAACAAAAAAAATATGAAGTATTTTGACTAGTTCTGGATCCCCTCCAGGGGAATTCTGAAACCCTGGGTACCTTTAAATCCTCAAGATGTTGGAAGAAAAGGACGCACATTTGGCATGGATGCCTTGTGTGGACAAAAAGTTACAGGGGCCTACACGCAAACTACCCCAAATAGCAAAAAAAAGGTTTAGCACGGGGGCTTAGTAGCAAAGGGGTTAATAAACTTTAATAAATCTAGATTTGCATGAAATCCATGGCTCGATGCACGGGAATGCACATGCTCCACCCATGGAACACCTACCACTAAAAAATGTAAACGCAAGATGTATTTAACCCCTTCACTGCGGCAGCTATTCCGCCGCAGTGCTAAGGGGGCGGGGTGGCCACGCGGCGGCCGCATTCTGGTGACGGAACCGCTCCATCACCAGCGTCGGTTGACCTGTGCTTGTGCCGGAGCGGTTCCGTCATGGCCCGCCCCGCTCAATAGAACGTCAGCGCAGGCGCGAAATTCGCGCCGCCAGGCCGCCGAGCGGGCCATGACGGAACCGCTCCGTCATCAGCACAGGTCACCCGTAGCGGATGACGGAGCGGTTCCGTCATCAGCATTCAACGGGTTAAAGATCCACGCAAATCAGGTCTTGTGTGGCTTTGTAAGTTCCAAATGAGTCTTTGTGTTGCCCTGTGTCTCCTTGCCCGACGCAAGGGTGCTACACAGGCTTAGTAAATCTGGGTCCGGATTTCAGCACATATTTGCCATTTGGGAATCATTAAGTAAAGTGCCTTGAATTACTTTGATCCTATTAAAATCTTGATTTCCATCACGCTTAAGTATTACACAGAAAAGCTTTGATTTGTGCTTTACCAGTGCCGGCATATTTTGAAATATTTGTACAATTTATTTATAGACATTTAGGTTTTGTAGTATGTTAGGGAAAAAACCTACCTATTTCGGCCTTTTCTTTCACACCAGTAAAACTGCCACTTAGTTCACTTTACAAAATACTTTTACGTTGCAAAGAAACAGAAGGCCAGTCTCCATGTTAAAAGAATAAGCAGCAAATAGTCAGAAGGCATAGCCTGACATTGAACCTCTGTCTCTGAGCGCACGGCCTATGTGACAAGATAAAAACAAACTTTAAAGGCATCTTTATTGCTCATTCACCTTTGGAACTCCAGCAAACTCCAACATAGTTAGTTTAAGGGTGCTGAAGCACCCCTACTTCCAGCGCCTATGCCCTCAGGAGAGGGTCAGGTATTTGGAGCCCAGGAGCACCTCAAAAGTAAGAGGACTCCTACCATCCCCAAAAACCAAAGGCATCCAAGGGTGCCTCCCACGTCATGGAAAGGATGCAAGACCCGTACCAGACCTGAGCTATGGAGAGCCCCACACAAGCTAGAAACTTACAGCAGCTGGAAACCATCTCCATTTAACCCCTTCGCCGTGGGGGTATTTCCCCCGCAGTGCAGAGGGGAGGGGGCCGCGCGCGGCACCACGGTGCTCATGACGAGCTTGGCTCATCATGCAGCGCGGTGACATGGGGCTCATGACGAGCTGAGCTCGTCATGACCACGCCTGTTTCTGTAGAACTCTCAGCACAGCAGGGGAATTATCCCTGCGTGTGAGCGCCGCGGCGGTCATGACGGAGTCAGCTCGTCATAAGCACAGGGCCACCGTGCCTCATGACGAGCTGAGCTCACCATGAGCACGCAAGGTGTTCAGGGGTTCCAGCTACCCTAGTGTTACCCATTTTACGTCTTACCACCAGGTGTTTGTAGACCCAGTGCCTACATAGTTTGGCACAGGGCGGCAATGTTTGTGTTTGCAGGTATAATATTGGCATCCTGCCCATTCATGGTAAGATGCAGAGCAGTGGCCTAGACATTGCTGTCTGGCTATTGTCTTTTGCATGCAGCAGATGCTTATAGCTTTTCATTGTTATTGGGGTTGTCCATTGTTTGCAATGCAGCTGGCTCACGATATCCTGGCAGCAGGCAGGCTCCACATACGGGTCTGTCCCGCAACCGTTCGGAGGGAAAGTAGTGTAACCTTCTGAAGCTCTTTTTAACAGTCCCTCCTTACAACCGCAACAGGGTGACTTGCCTAACCGGGGAGAGGGCCTTGGCCTTTCAGGAAATTTCCAAATCTGGATCTTGTTTTGTTTTAGGAACACACTATAAAATCTACTTTCTTAAGTGGTGCTCAACCTTTGTTAATGTACATTCTAATTGTACATTAAGAACATTTGGTAATCATTTTTTATTTTAAAAAAATGTAGAGGAAAACTTCAGTTCAAAAACCTTTTAAATTCCCTAGTTACCAGTTAGTTAGCTACGCAACTACAATACCTCGTGGGCTTCTTCTGATCTCACTGGGGTCATCACTGGTGACGTCACCTACACCAGCCACCACTATCTGCAAATAGTTGTCCTCCGATTATATAGAGAGAAAAAATGAAGTTCCACCAAACAGATCCTTTCATAGTGTCTGCTTTGATACTGAAACCTGCATCACCATTATCCGTAAATAGATTACCCAAAGACCAGAGGTTCTTAATTTTCTAACTTTTGCGGTACCCCATTTCATCCTTAATGGAATCTGAGTACCCCACCACTGAATCATTATTGGAGTCCAGGCACCCCCAAATAATCATTACTGAAAGACTCCATCAATGAAATACACAAATGTTGAACATTTGTATTTTATTCACAAACAAATAAGAAAAGAATCAACATTTTAATGGGAAATTTGGACCTTTCCTAAATTTAGCTGAGCCACCAATCGTCCATGTTGTATTCTGTTTTATGTACTTGAACTCCTCCAAAGAATCAAACCCAGGGTATCTGCTTCATTGTTCGCTTTCATTTCAAATTCCTACACATATATTTATTGGCATTTATCTTTTAGGTAACATCTCAATCAATAAATCAACCTCATACAGGTTTCTATACATGCTACTATTCAATGAACAATAAACACAAATTATGATTCGTGATCATTAATTTTACATCCAGAAATTCATTCCGTGTATGTTACGTAGTTTCGGAGTGTTATTGGTTTATGTAGTGAGTGATTTATCTCTTTAAGAGTGATGGTAGAATTGTATAGTTGTAATAAGAATGTTATGTGCTTCTTGTAATGTAAGAATGTTATGATTCACTTGATCTGCAGTTCCCCTCTGAGCTGCATGCATTTTTATGTACCGCATTAACTTAATAAATCTGAAGATTATTTTTACATATAAGTGTGTGCTTACACTTATTTATTTTACTGGAAGATATTACTACACTTTACTTCTACGTTTTGGTGGAGTAAGGCGGCATTGCGGTGTCTACTCTGAATCTTGTATCATTTTGTCGTCATCTATTTCCATCAATTCAGGTCGGAAATGAGATTATTATGATGTGCTGTTGATTGATGCTCAACAAACGAAGCCAAAAAACAAATATTAACTTAACTTATTGACGTGTTCTTTCGAAGCCGACCTGATTACCAGACCGCTCAAGCGCGAGCAACAGCGCGTGTGCTTTTTTTGTTTTTTTGTTCAAAATGATTTTATTGAATTTTGACAGAGGAAAAAACATAGAATACATACAGAAAATTGATAATAGAAGTCATTAAATTACATAAAGCGAATAATCACAGTCAGAAATAAGCATTCATAAATAAATCACATCACTTAAAAACTAACGTCAATGAAAGGATAACAAAAAATGTAAGGGAAGAAGGAAAGGAAGGAAGGCTTTGGTATGAAACCGACTTGATTGCAAGATCGGTTGTCAAGGTAACTAATGAGGAATTCAACAAGGCAATGAAGTACCGATAATTGACGGTATGATCCAATAGTTAACGAAGATTAATACAATGAACCCAATCAGCGATGAGAAACGATAAAACAGAAAATGTCTCCAATATTTCAAGTCTGTAAATAGTATCGGAAAGTACGTGGAGCGTACGAAATAAACTTAACGTCTTTAAACGGTTAGTTTTAATCCACAGATGTCAGAAAAGCAGGGAAAATAATAATCCTTGAGCCCTCAAAAATAATGAAGAAATACAAAAGTTACAGTACCTTGTGAGACGTACAAACACAGAAATCACGTAGAAAAAAAGTTTGTAGTCCCAAACTTGTTGCCGAAATTGAAGTTTTCTTTCTTGTAGAAGTAGAGAACTGACACGGGAGGCTTGCAATCGTCCAGTAGGTTTATTATATAAACAGAAGAAACTGGTATTCATGTATTAAGGGCTCAGGATGGCGCTTCAACTGTCTGCTGGAGTGTTCCAGCCATTACCCAAACTTTCTGTAACAAGTAATACATAGAATATCTGCACGAGTACAAAGTAGGATTCTAACAGAAGTATGTAATAAAGGGGCATTGAAAAATAAAGCAGAGATGCCACACCTATACAGGGCAATGTTGGCTGATGAGACCAGCAAGTTAATCTGGGGGGGCGGTTTACGGGCATAGTGGGGTCTAGAGGGGCATCAAGTATTCGAGTCATGTCTATGACCCAGCTATTATGTGTTGTGACAAGCAGAGCTTTAAGTGGGATGAAAAAACGGTGGGGTCTCCCAAAGGGGCGTGGCCAGTGTAATTAACGGTGTGGCTTAAAAACACGCAAGCTAAAAATCTGTGCTTGGCATAGTGTGCCGTTTCTGTCATTGCATCCAGATATGAGACCAGTAACATCATACCTAACAGAAGTCAGGACTATTGGCTTTGTCAGTGGTTGTTAGTTGCATAAGATTAATAAGCAGCAACTATGGCTTGTATATAATAATGAAAAAGCTTCCATTTAAAGCCCTGGTGACACCACGACATAGTACTGCTCCTTGGTTTCAAAAAGAGAAGGGAAATCCAGAGAGAAAATGACTTTTTGATGGATTTCCCTTCCCCTGCAATGCTCAGCTGTCATGACGTCATGCTGTAACTTCTCCACTACTGAGAAGTGAGTACTGTGAGCAGTGCACATGAGGTGCCTGAACTCACTGCAGTCTGGAAAAAAATACGGACCTCCTATGCCAGGGCACAAAACAGAGCTCAATAGAGACCCGTTCCGAGCCCCACTTTAAAAAACTGCTGGTGTTTAGACCCGGTGAGACCCGGCCCACTTAAAGCTCTACTTTTACTCCATTGTTTACCTGAAGGCTGCCATCACGGCCAAAAATCATATCTGATTACTCGAGGATGACACGCTTGAGTGCCCTATGGGAGCTCTTGCAGGGGTGAGAGCCTTGTGCTCACAAAGGAAGCATTGTAGCGCCAAGTAGTCTTCGGGCGCAGTACAATATTGACATTGTATAGCTGTAAAGCCTTTGTGCCGTTTAAAAAGGCAACCACAAGATAAACTCAAGTCTACTCTTGCAACAGTTCCGTATTTTTGTATGAAAATCACTTCCAAATAGAAATCGATGGGGCCAGCACTAGTCGACCAGTGGTGGCTCCTCCGCCAAAGGCGGAGGAGCGTCGCCTCACCGCTTGCAGCAGTGAAATAAAGGCAACATAGAAAGATAATAGCTTACTATCATTTCGTGTCCCTGCTGTGGCAGCTTTGTGGACAGGCGGGCTGCTCTTCTTACAGAGCGGGGGAGGAGTGGTTTGGACTCTCAACCTGCACATGAATGCTTGGCCGGGCCGACCAAACATTCATGAGCACTTACCCTGTTCTCAATGCAGGCAGCATTACAGCCTGCATTGAGAACATGCCCAGGCCCCCCCATTCCCTGGCTGAGCACCGATCCATGACGCTCAGACCAATCAACGCTGCATTGCAGCGTTGGGATTGGCTCAGGGGAGCCTAAGAGCCGGGTGGAGAGTCAACACAGGGACGGTAGTGGATAGACCAGATAATCGGGTATGTTTTTTATTTTTTTATTTTTACCTCCTCCTCAACCCCCTCCTACCCCACCACCCAACCCTGCCGGCCACCACTGACTAGTCCTATTTCTACAATGTAGTGAGTCGTCTGGGTGAGTCATCTGGGTGAGTTGTCTGGGTGAGTGTCTGTCCTACGGGCTTGAACTTCTCGCCCAATAAGGACTGATTTCCCGCGCTGCCTGAAGGTTCCACCATCCTTGCAGAGCACAAAGCTTCTTCCAAATCCTGCCCCATGCCCTTTATTTATTTATTTATTTATTTATTTCATTTGTGACATTTGTAACGTGCACTGTTACCGTACGGTGTCCTGGCGCTGTCTTGATAGCTCCTGAAGCTAAATCCCCGAAATTAGTTTACAAAAAGCCATGTTTTTAGCTTTCTCCGAAAGGTCATCAACTCAGGGGACAGTCGGAGTGCCACAGGAAGAGCATTCCAGGCCACCGCCACCCCTCGGCTAAAACTCCTGCTTCCCCAACACACTTTCCTGATGCGTGGGGTCTTGATCAATCCCAAAGTGGCTGACCTCAAAAGTCTACCTGGTTTGTACAGGTGAAAATATTGCCCCAGGAATGCTGGGCCTATACCATGGGTCGCCTTATAGACAATGCACATGCTTTTGAATAGGATCCGCTTCCTTACTGGCAACCAATGTAGTTTAACCAGTTCATGGGAGATAGATGCAAACTTAGGCAAGCCTGTAAGTAAGCGCCCTGCCTGAGCACCAGCCGAAAGAGCCCGCTAAAAAAAAAGCCCCGAGTCTGGTTCCCTGATGTTTGAGTTTACCACCTGTGTGACCCGTAAACCTCGAACAACAAATAATTCACCTGTTTCAAGCTCACTGTGGGTGCGGTAGGAGGATTACTGTAGAGGCGAGGCGCGTCTGCTGGGACTTTCTAGCTAACAGCACAATTGTCATCCCTCGTGCCAGAACCATCGCACACCCTGGTGTTCCCAGGTACAAGGCTCTGAATATCCTAGGGAATTTGGTTTTGTGACTACTTCGCCAGGGGCACTGTAAGTGCACATGTCTGCTTGGCCGGCCATCTTGGATGGCAAACAGACCTGTGCACTTGGATACCTCCAGGCTTTTGCTTGGAGATATCAGCAGAGCTCAGGAGCACAGGCTCCCCTCCCAGTCCCTGCTGGAACGTGGAACCAGCTCGATATGCCCTATCCCGATGCTTGTCTCATGCTGGGTAATACCAGGGATTGGCACAGTCCAGTCTGGGAGCCTATGTGAGCATCGTCGGAGCTGAAGAGGCGGCGGGCATCAGGCTGTAGCTAAGTGTTTTTTTTTTTACCCACATGCGGTCTCAACACTTTCTCCTGCTAGCAGCAGCCACTGGCTTTGACTCTCCAAAATACCCCCTCCGGGCGAAAAGCATGTTAATCATTGTAAAGTGTTTGTTGGGCCTTTCTGATGAGGTCAATGGGTTTGGATGTTATAGAGGTGAAAGTGCTTCTTCTTGGTTAAGATGTGCACCATGACACATCGGTCATCTTGGCTGCATGGCCACATACACGCCATCGCTCATGAGTAATTATTGCTTCCTTGGTTTGCACCATCACTCTCAATCCTGGTGTGTGTTCAAATTCACCTTATATCAGATCATTAGTGCATGCTCCAGTTTGCACCATTCTAGTGTGTGAGATATACCTAATCACTATAGAATCAATAGCGCATCTTCTGCTTTCCAACACTAATCTGCATACCAACATTTGCACCATCACTCAATATTTAGTGCTTCAGTTTGCACAATCAGTCGTAACTCTGTGTTCAGGTTTACCTTAGTACTTTAGAACATCACTGGTCTTCACTAGATAACAATATTTGCACCATCACTCAATCCGTGTGTGCATATATTTGCGCAATCACAATTAATGATTGTGTATGTAGATTTGTTTTATTGTGCCCTAATAGTACAAATTCAGATTTGCACCGTCCCTCATTAATCCTCGGTCCTTAGTCAAGATTTGGCCCATGATTCAATCAGTGCACACTAATTTTGCAGAAACACTCCCAGATCATTATTATGTACACCATTACTCCGGAATACTTAGTGCATCCCTTCTCTGTTATGGTTCTCAGAAAGCTGAAATGGGACAGCCATATCTGCTGGGAAACTATTACTCCATGAACTCTGGCAGAAAATATCCTAATCTATTAATCTTAATAAAATATATCTATTTCTATGTCTATCTTAATCTGTGGATGGTTGACCTTTGTCGATGGTTGACCTGTGTCGATGGTTGACCTGTGTCGATGGTTGACCTGTGTCGATGGTTGATCTGTCCCTGTCGATATTGATCTGTCTATCCCATCTAATCTATCCTATGCCATCTATCTCGCCACTAGGTTATTCTAGTTAGCATTGCTTTTCCATAGACAAGGCATTTTTTGGGTTTGCTAATAACTTTGGCGCAGTTTGACAAAGCGTCACAAAACTTTCCCCCAAACAATTCAAGCCAATTCCCATGCATTTAATGTAGTCTTCTTTAAACAAAGCTACCCCAAAAACTGCTTAAAGGAATTGCACCAAATTTGGTCTGTTTTTGTTTTTTTGTGATTTCGTGTAAATCTGTTCAGTAGTTTTTGAAAAATAAAGAAACAAACATTTGTATATCTAAATCTTTGGGTCCGAGGGACTCTAGCTCTACAAGTGTCTTGAGGTAGAGCGACACTTTAAACATAGAGCTTTATGATTGTCCCAGGAAGCTTTATTTCCCTTGGACAATCTTGCGAGTGCACATATTGGCTGCCAGCAACTTGCCAAAAAAGATGCTGGCAGCCATTACAGATTCGAGGGACTTGATCCCCTGTCCTGAAGTTTAAAAAAATATATATATATATGTGGGGAAGGCTGAGGATAGCCTGCCCCCCTAGACTCTGAGTGTCATCCGTCCATCTCCGCCCCCGCCCGTCGCACAGGAAGCGCTGGACTGAAATAAACAAAATAGTTTCAGAAACTGTGTATATTTATTTCTATGTTCCCATTTATGATTCATTCATTCTGGTTTGTCAAAAGCACATGTATGCTTTACATCATTGGGAACTCCACATCATGATATTTTTTAAATGCATGTATGACTTAATCGTAATTGCAGACATAGTCCTGGTTGTTTTATTTGATACATATACTAGATTTAAACTCTGGTTAATACACAGATGCATTGGGTGTGTCGCATAATGAATCCATAGTGGTTTCAGCTCTATAGTGTGTCACATTAATAATGAATTATTTTCAGGTTCAAATAGAATAAAGGTATAGTATCTTATTGATAATATGACTTCATACGGGGGTGTGGCAAACATTAATAAGGGGTGGGACCGTCAGGCCTTTTTATATAATATTTCAATACAATTAAGCTCAAGTAACTTCAGCATAGTCCATGAGTTTTTCGACAGTCTGGTCCTTAATTACCAAGCTCTCCTTTCTGCTGTACCTACTAGTAAGAAGTAAGGATTTCCATAATGTGGAGAGCCTCCTTCGTTCAGACTAACTACCTAGGCGCCATTCAGTGTTGAAGAAACTTAGCGAACCTCTTGATTCTGCAAAACAAGATAATATTCTTATTTCTGGACTAGATAGCACATATGGTAAATATTATAACACCTAAGAAATATACCAGGGGAAAAATACATAGGTTATAATTAAAAAGCTCTGGCAACTGTGTGGGTTACGGGAATTGCTACATCATATCTACAAATGTGTATATAGTTCTTTGTCATTATTAATTCCATGGAGAATCAGACATCCAGCTTGAATGATAAATCTAGATTCTAGACTGCATAACACAGAGATCTATTCCCCCCTCTGGGATGTCTACGTATTGTGTCAATGCCAAAAAACGTTGCTCTCGTCCAGTCCCTGATCATGATGCTCTCGAAAATGCCTCATTGTGTTATAGCTCATGTCTGTGTTGGTGATTGCTCGCCAATGTTCCAATATCTTTTTTTGCACTGGAAAAGTGATGGAGACTATGTACCATTTGTCACAAGGACAGATGATAACATACACTGCAAAGTCAGTCTTGCATGTGATTAATTTAGAGAGATGCCATTTCTTAGGGTGAGGCCTGCGCCACTTCGTCAGAAGTGGGCGGAGTTTCGAAGCCCTCTTGTAAGGGCTTGTTGTTTATTCTTTCCAGTATAGTCTCTTGGACAGTTACTCTGTGGTTGCATGCCTTTCAATGCCCACATTGTTTAAAGCCTTTGCTTTGGTGGAGCCAATTAAAATTTTTAGGTGTTAGATGGCTATGTACTAGTATGTCTTTCAAACTAATATGTGACGTTATTCCGCAAATTATTTTCCCGCATACCATGACTTCGCATTTATAACAACGCAGGTGCAATTACTCTGCAATCTTTTACCCCGCATATAACTTTACCATGCATGCCTTTACAACGCAAAGGCATGAGTGGTGAAGTTGTACATTTTGTAAAAGTACTTACCATATATATATATATGTATAATATTACATATTTTTTTAATTGCCCTTTTCACCCTAAAAACGAATCCCACCCTGGTCCCTTAAAATACCCCAGCACCCCAAAAATACCCCTGTACCCCAAAACCCAAAGCTATCCCTGAACCCTAAAAATATCCCTGAACCCCAAAACCCAAACCTAGCCCTGAACCCCAAACCTAGCTCTGAACCCTAAAAATACCCATGTACCCCAAACCTATCCCTGAACCCTAAAAATACCCCCATACCCCATAACCCACCCTGAACCCTAATAACCCCTACACCCCAAAACCTAAACCTACCCACTTAACCCTAAAAATACCCAAGCACCCCAAAACCAACCCTAAAATCTAAAAATACCATACTCTAAAAATACACTGTGCACCCCATAACCCAAACCCATCCTTAAAATACCCCTAAACCCCTAAAACATATACCCCAAAACCCCAAACTAAAACCATATACTTACCTTAAACTTAAATATTAAAAACATACACTTTTACCATTCATGCTTTTACAACGAATTTCGTTGTAAAAGCATGCGTGATAAAAGCATATAAGATGTAATGGTATGAGTTCTAAAAATATTGCGTAGTAATGGTACTTTCGTTGTTTTAGTATGCGGAGTGAAGGTATGTGGAAAGAAAGTTGCGTAGTGAAGGTGTGTTACCCTTTCAAACCGAGGTTACGCTGGAAGGTGATATTGGGACTGTCTCCAATTCTGGCTTTCAATAAGTTGTTTTGTGTGAGAATGGCCCATCTGTTTTTAGTATCTTCCTCAGGTGTATCGATTGCCTATTGAATTTTGTGATCAAGCTTATGGGTACACTATTGGGTTCCATATTCTGTTCTTCTCTAGTTTTAATATCTGCTCTTTCACTAGCTTTCATGAGTTCCTTCGGAGGATATTTCCTTGCTACCAAACGTATAGTTATTTCTTTTTTTGTCTTTCTGTAGCTTAACTCTAAGCTGCAATTCCTTTATGCCCGCAGAAATTCGCTGTCTGGAATACTCCAGCAAAAGCTGGGGTGATGGCAGCTGTCTGCGTGTAAAATTGAATTGCCAGCTGTGTCTTTCATTAATAGTTCAGTGTTTAGGTTGCCCTTATTTATAGTTAATCTGATGCCTACAAAGTCAATGGGTTTCCTACTGTATTACATAGTAAATTTAAGTTTTACTTCATTCTCATTAAGTTTACCAAAAAATACATTTAAATCAGTTTAATTTCTTTCCTAGACAAAAAAGATATTGTCTACGTAACGCATCCACACACTGATGTCATTGGTCCATTTATTGAGTTCATTGCCCCAGAGCACCTGCCCCTCCCACCAGCCCACTGCCAAACTGGCGTAGCTGGGGGCAAAGCAGGTGCCCATCGTGGTGCCTTGTATTTGCTTGTTAAGGGTGTTCTCGAATAGAAAAATATTCTAATCCAAATGGATGTTACTCATTTCTTATAATGTCTGTGTATGATATAGGGCTGTAAAATTCCTAGTCCTTAGAAAGTATCATCATGCCTGATGCTGGTTTAGAGACACACTACTTCCTGATATACTAGTCAGCACTCATTTTTCCAGCACAGATTTTTTCTGAATAACATTTTTTTGTATTTTTAATATGATAAATTAAATTCTGTACAAAAGGTGAGAGGAAGTGGTCAACGAAAATAGATGTTTTCGAACACACTGTTCTTAAAGGGAACAATTGGTTGGCCTGGTATATATATCTCCTGCTTCAAAGGAAGAACAGGCTCTGACACAGCTCAGTTACACTTCAGGTACGTTTTATTTCACCACCTTGGCCTTGAATAAAATCTTTCAGTATGCCGTTCTAAAACATCTGGCAGACTCATTTTGGCTGTTTGCCTTTCTCAATGCCAGTTTTGTGTAGAGAGTGCGTCATTTAAGTGATGTTAAATCTAGAGGACTGCGAGATCGAGTAAATCTGTCGGCTTTGCCAATACTGTCCTTCAGCAATTAGATGTGCACAATTACATTGTTCCTAAAAACACAGCACAATGCGCCTGATGTTCATTCACATATTAATGTTGTATGGTCCAAATCAGCATGCTTTGGTTAAGTAACCCTTTCTCATGCACCTAATAATGCCCCAATTTTCATCAGCTGTCTGACTGCATGCTGATCATTGTGGCAGGCTCTTAGGTGGTTGTACTTACACTGGCAGTCGCCCGTTCAGCAGTGATACTGCCTTTCTCTCCCCTGACTGCAACCATGTACACATTACTGCTGGGGTGATCAGTGGGGCGTGCTGCACCGCAGTGTGTCACTTCATACACTATCCTATTCCTGCCAGCAACTGCATTGCACCAGCCATATAGGCGTGTCAGTTTACACCCCTGACTGCCTGGACAAACCTAAAACTCCTGCTCCAAAGTAAGAACAGGCACTGACACAGCTTGGGTACACTCTGGTAAGTTTTATTTCACCACCTTGGCCTTGAATAAAATCAGTGCGCCGTTCTAAAGCACATGGCCAGACGTGTTTCGGCTGTTTTTCTTTCTCAATACCTGTTTTGTGTATTTAATTTGTCATCTAAGGGATTTTAAATCCTAATTTTTTGACTCCCATTGGAGGATGGTGCCCAGTCATGGCGAGAGGACTGCAGGTTTGAGTAAATATATGTATATTGGGGGGTGTCAGAGTCCCCCTCCTCGGGACAAAGTATATTTGAAAGGATGGGGCACAAAGCCCCCCTCCCGAGCCAATGGTGGCCCGAGGCCAATTTCCTAAACAATTTTTTTTTTAATTAAGTGCCCCCACCACCCCCCCAAGCCTGTGAAGGTCCGGGCCATTTTCTTTTTATTTAAAAAGAGAGGGGCGTGTGGCACCCTTCCCTGAGCCTACTTAGACTCTCGATCCTCAAAGGCCCTGGGAACACCATCTCCCAGGGCTCTAACTTAAATTAAATGGGAGGGGGCCGGGCAACCCCCCCTACTCCCTGAGTTTTTAATGGCCCCAGGGCTGGCTCACTTACTGTGTCCTGCATAGCCCGCCCCCGGGACACAGTAGTGTCCATGCCCGCACTAGCGCAGGCAGAAAAACGTATTTGCTCCCATCTGTTGGGAATATTTTTCAATCTCCCACCAAACGGGAGCAATCAATAGGGGGCCCATTAGGATGACGGGCGGACTTAGTCCGCCCGCCATCCCATCGTGGACAGGGACCGCCCCCATAAGGGCAGGGGTCCCGTGGGGGAAATTAGGATGTGCCCGCCACAGTGGCGGGCACATCATGTATTTTTACCATTGCGGCGGGCGGTGCTGAAAGCACCGCCCGCCGCAATGGTAAAAATACATGTTGTGCATTTCAACGCACAACGTGACAGGCACCACGCAGTACCTGCCTCGTTGTCCTTTGAAATGCAGGGGGGTACCATAGGTACCCCCCACCCCCCTGGAGTCCCTGGGGGCCCGCAATGGGCTCCCGCAGGTAGACTCCGCATGCCTTTCCGAGGCGGCATTGCCACCACAGAAAGGCAATGCAAAATGCCCATTGTAATATGGCAGGCGGTGTCTGATAGACACCGCCACCATAGAGAACCCTTTTCCGCCCCGGTCGCAAGGCGACCGGGCGGAAAAGCGGCGGACGGTCTTTCCGTCCGAAGCGGACCCCCCAGCCATAATAATATGGTGGGGGGTCATTCCGGCACGGATGGCGGGCGGATTGCCCCCGCCAGGCCGGCGGAGGCAATCCGCCCGCCATCCTAATGGGGCCCCTAGGTCTTCTCCCACCAGAAGGAGATTTTAAAATGCTCCCGCCAGCTGGGAGCAGACTTGTGTTCTGTTTCCATGCCCACACATACTGTTCCCGCCGATGCACAGGGGCACCCACCTATATGGCAATCTTCCCCCAAACGGGAGCAATCATTAGGGGGCCCATTAGGTTGACTTTACTTATGTGATGGCATAAGTGATATCCTAGAACATATAAGCGATGTAATGTTAGGTCATAAGCAGTGCATTAAATTAAATGAAAATACAATTTACAAAGCTTGTAGTTGCCCGAAGGCGTCTTGATCTTTAACCAAACTGAATAAAAGGAAAGAAAGGAAGAAAAAAAACGAATCCGGATCTACAGATTAAAACGAAATGTTTTAAGATTCTTTCAAGACAAGGGAGTGCATGGCTGTAGGTGAAGTGGCAGAACCTTCCACTGCTTAGTGGTCCCATAGATAAAACGTCTTCCGCCCCAGCGGGCTCGTTTATATTTCGGAAAATTAGATTGAAAATTGATAAAGATCGCAGTGATCTAGACGGAGTTTACTAAAGGAATTTCTTTTTTTTTTTTTTTTAATTTTTGAAACCTTTATTGTGCATCAGAGAGATAGTTACGGGCCCACAACCACACGGGCCGGCCTCGAAGCAATTAATAGCACAAAAAGTAAGGATAGGGCAGTCCAGCAGTCCCAAACAACAAAATGCGAAAAGTGTCCAGGATATGGCATATGGAAAGAGGGACCGCCGGGTAAAGGAGGAATTAGGTTAATTTTATATTTTGTAGATAAGAAGGATCAGACGCGGACAATTTATCAACGCAGATGGCAGGCAACGAACCAGCAAATCAGCGACAGTACGAGAGAGAATAATTGAAAAAGCAGCAAAAAATAATACGCTTAAGGATAATACCACGAACAAATAGTACATGCTGGCGATCGCCCGCCCCACGGACTCAGTACTCCCAAATCCACAATAATAAAAGAATGAGCAGCAGAAAGAATACTCCGCGCTACCCCTAAACACCCGTCTGACCCAAAGAAAAAAGGAAAAAGGAAGAGAAACCAAGAAAAGGAAAAAATTAAGGCCCATAGAAACTGAAACTAAACAAAATCCCCACCCCCAACCCCCCACCCTGCACGCATGCGGAGGCTACGGCCTACCCCCCCCCCTAGCAGTGTGCCTGTCGCCCAGAAATAGAACCCGAAATTTAGAACAGAAAAGGGAAAGAAGAAAAGAAAAGAAGTAACGTAATTCACAGAAGACCGGAGGAGGGCCACAGAGATAAAACCAAAACTACCAGCACATATCACTCCGGCCGCCCGATCCCAGACCCCGCCACCAACACAATACCTATATTCAAAGACCCCGGCAGTCCATCAATATCCCAGCAGTACAAGCAAAAACAGTCCGAACATAAGAGGAGACAACCTCAACCTTGCCCCCTGCGATGCGAAGCAGCGACATAGTCCAGCCTCGTGGTAGACATCTTGGAAGAGGCGAGTGAGCAAAGTGACCACATCTGAGCGGGGGGTGTCCATCAAAGTCCATCCGAAACATAGCCATGTAGATGACAATGGTACAGGAAGATGCAATGTCCTTCAGTGAACCACCAAAGTCAGCAAGCCCAGTCAATAAGAGCCACTCCAGGACAGAAAAGCAAGCCATGTCAGTAACCCAGCGAGGAGTCGCTAAACGTGGCGCCCGGACATTTCCCTACAGCCACATCGCAGCTCCAGAAACTGCAAGCCTCTCCGAGGATGTAACAGCCGGCCCGCCATCCTCAGACCATTCCGCCACTTTTCCAATCAACACTGAAGTGTCCTCCGGCTCACGCACCTTCAATGTCTCCGAACACACCTGGGTAGACACTCCATCGCAATCAAGGACAGGATATGGCACAGTGTCCTGCAATCGAGGGACAACCCGTCCAACCGGGAGCATATAGGTGGAGATAGCGTCCAGCCGGTCTCCTAAGTCCCGGACAATATCTTGTAGGGCAGATGTCAAAGTACCCAAGGCACACAGGACTTCTACCTCCGTCAGTGGTGCAGTAGAGGGAAGAGGAGCAACGGGTCTCTGCATGCGAGGCTCGCGGAGGTGTCGTAGTCCTTGAGGCTGGTCTCCACCATCACTGCCACAAAGCTGGTCTCCCAATCCGGGTTCCGCGTAAAACGACATGACTGGGGGCACTGGGGCAGCCCAACCCATGTCAACCCCATGCACAGCGCCAGAGCGATATGGGTAATTGAACCTCGTCACCGGCAGCAGCCCGGAGTAAGCACAGCAGCCGGGGGAACAATCGTCAAGATGGCAGTACCCGGGACCCTGGAAAGGAAGGCGATCAATCAGTGCCTGCAGTAAGTCGGAGACACAATGTTGCACTCCAGACTCGAAATTCCCCCAAGCGCGGAATTGAGAAGAGCAAAGCAAATCCACGCGGATGTGAACACATCGGAGCAGCTGGTCCCGCCGGTCTCCTCTGCCCGCTTCAGTGTCCGACGGGAGTGAAAACATGGCCGGCCATCGTCAGGACAAAGACCCGATCTGCTGTAGCCAGCGCCTGAATGAGGACGAAGGCGCTCCGGCACTTCTACTGCTGGGGCTGCGCGAAGAAACACACCGCTGGAAGCAGAATCGCCTCCCGGTCCCGATGATGCTGGTAACAAACAGGATAGATAGCAAAAGAAGGTGCGGGCCGGGAGGAAGACGGAAGGATCGGCGGAGCCGAGGGATCAGGCGGCCATCACGGCTGCAGGCTAGGCTCCTCCCCCATGAATTTCTTTTTATGGTATTCTGGTTCTACATCATCCAAGGCCTTAAAGGCAGTGTACAAAGCCTTAAAATCGATATGTCTATGTACTGGTAACCAGTGAACTTGAACAAAGGCTTTGGAAGCGGATTGATGCCTAAAAATTCCACGTAATAGCCGTGCCGCTGCATTCTGCAGGATCTGTAATTTATAAACATTTCTGCAGATTGATATGCAAAGCATTACAATAGTCAACCTTTGAAAGGATGAGAGCAGTAACAACCAATTTCCTCAAAACTATTGGAATAAAAGGAAGGATCTTGCTCAAGATTTTTACAGCGAGAAAAGATGAAGTCACTAAGTTTACCCGTTTGTCATATGCAATTCACAGATTGGTTTACTTTTGATACCAGCACAGGCGCATTTCCTAGCTCAGATGGCCACCAGTTTTGAGATCAAAAAGAGATGTTCTTACTTATACTTCCGTTTTCCCGGAATTTAATTTTAAGCCGTTGTTTGGCATCCAATGGTCAACATGCTGCTTGCAGCTGAGAAAGTTTTAGGCAGATTCCTGCTGGTTTCCAGATATAGAAACCACAATCTGGTTATCGTCTACATAATTAACAGGAGAGAGGCCAAATCTTTTGATAAGAATAGCTAAGGGTGTTGCATACAAGTTGAAAAGGGTAGGGCTCAATGATAATCGAGGGGACCCCACAAGGAAGAGACAAAGAACTTGAAAAATATCCATTCATTGATACAAATTGCTCGCTCTCTCTGGGAGAAAAGATTTAATCCGCACAAGAGGAGCGCGCTGATACCCAGAGACTCGACACAGTCAATCAAAACCTTATGATCGACCATGTCGAGAGCGGCTGAAGGTTCTCGCAAAATCAATGCTGCCGGCTTTCCATTGTCCACGATGGCTCTCAATTCCTCCGAAGAAGCAATCAAGGCTGACTCTGTGCTATGCTGGCCGCGTAGACCGAATCGAGAATGATCCAGTAATTTATTGAATTAAAGAAAGTGGGTCAGTTCTTTGTTGATTGCCTTTTCCTCAGTCATCGATGGAAAGGAAGGTGAGATACGGGACGATAATTGCCAGTGTCTAAAGGATTGAGATGTGTTCATTTTTTTTTTAAACAAAGGTAAAACTGAGGTTGCCTGCCAATCTGTTGAGAAGTATCCTTAACGAAATATTGCGTTAAAAAATGATGGTCCAGTGGCTAGCTAGAGTATTAGAAGCCAGCTGAAGAATCTTTGGTGGACAGGGGTCCAGAGGTGATCCGGACTGTGTACTAATAAGATCCTGAACTTGATCCACAGTTAAAGGAGAAAAAGAAAGATGGTGAGCTTAGAAGCAGAGGGTCTTAACATGGGAGTCTGGGGAGAAACACTTCAGGAAACTGGGGCAGCGGCATCTAGAGATGAGACCGGGGTAGCCCCAAAGTACTAGAAAAGTTGTTAAAAATATCCAACACTTTAACCTGAAAAGCAGACGCAATATTATCGGAGGCTCAAGTTATAATTAGCTCTGCTAACTGAACTGGTGAATTTCTATGGTTTCTTGAGTTCAAAACATTAATGTTGCCACTGACCTTCACCAAATTATAATGTCACTTTAACCTAAATATATAGATTTCCACTGAACATATATGTGTATATGTAGAGATATAACTCAATAGCCATCTATGACAACTGGCTGTGATGCTAAGACAGACCTACCAGGCAGCATTTACATCGGTCGGTGTTTCGATTCTGCCTACAAGTATAGCCTGGATTTTTGCTGGCATTCCCCCTGCATCAGCACAACTTATGCTGCAACCCCTTTACCTCCGCCTGTACAATAAGAAACCGCCTCAGCGGCGGTCACCACAAATGTCTCTTCAAGAATAGACCTGGGACTGGAAGTCCGAGTATACTAAGGTACAAAAGCAGGAAGCACAGATGATGTGGGCTGGGAGGGTCATGGGGTCATGATATTGATCTGCAGAACCACGATTTCTGTTTGTACTAAGGGTATTCCAGCAGCTTGCCGAAATCAAAGGGCAACAAGCATTGGCAAAACCAATAAGTTTCGCCTATGCAAAATTGATTGGCTTTGTCAAAGATGAGCTGCTGTGCAACATGGCTTGGAGTGAAAAATACATTAAATATTGTGATTGCATTTACATGGCGCTTACTACCCCTAATGAGGAACATATATTAAAATGTGACGTAAGCAAAACGTAAAATAATGGGCGCTGCATAAAGTACATAAAAATCCGGTGAATAAAAGTGAATGCATACGAAACTCTAAAACTCCGTCCACTTTATGCATTAAAACACTATACGATAAAATCTAGGAAACGCGATAGTGTGCACATTTATTATTTTATTTATTTACGGTTTTACATTTACTGCCCTTCCGAGGGTATGCATTGCTATTCCGGAGCACCAGAATATGTTGCATCATTTTTAGGCACTGGTAGATCAAGTGATTTGCCCAGAATCTTAAGGAAGTTGCGTTGAGGCGTGGTTTTGAATCTTATAAGTTGCAAAGTCGACAACTTTAGTTCCCTTTACTTTTTTTCTCATGTGTAACAATTTACGCGATCTGCACGCCTTGCAGTGTGCAACTGTAAAAAAGCGAATGCTTATATACAGCTTTACCTGAATGTCAGTTTATGATGCACGCCATCCACTATTGTTTACATTTGTCGACTTTCAAGTGCCACACTAATTGTTCCCCTGATGTCTCCCCTTAGTAATGAACATTGCAGAGTAACTGCATATTAACACCCCATTAGCCACAAAAAATTGCGATTAATGACACAAAATTACCCGGATACAGTGAGCACAGTGTCTGCTATGAGAGCTCACCACCCCCTCCAAAATGGCTGCCCCCCTCACACCAACTTGCCTTGAAAAAATGTTTTAGGAAGGCTTATCCATCATCCCTGAGGTTTTGTATTTCTCAGAAAAGCTGGCTGAGTGGAACCTGCAAGGGTACCCGCAGTTTTAATGGAGTCCACACTGGTTTGTGCAAACTGCATGTATTGCATTAATGCTCACTCGTCCTCCTAATTATAGGGTCCCTTGGCAACAGAGTATATCAGTATGGAGAAACTAAGCAACCCCCAAAGGACTGACAGCATTCTTGTTTTTATAACATAAATAAACGTATTGTCATTTACAATACTAATAGCTTAAACTCTCGCAAATGCAAGACCTGTTGCATTGCAAATGCTTGTTTTGTAAAGCTGTGTAGTAATTGGCTAAAAGGGTAATGCTGTCTGAGGCTCTTTAAATTTAAAGTGAAAGCCTTGTTGTACACGTCTGTTTAATGAAGGGAGCACACTTCCCATGTGCTCACGGGGAGCAAAAGGGAGGAAGGGGTTATGGGTGGGTGCATGGTGGGAGGGTGACTCGGTGAGGCAAACCGAGACGACCCCGCCCTCAAAAAAAACATATTGTCTTTAAGCGTGGAGGTTGCTTAACATCCAACGCTGCCGACTTTGGAGCTGGGTGACCGGGTTCGAGCCTCTCATTGCTGAAGTTGCTTCTCGGAGACATACAAGTGCAAAGTGTGTTAGGAAGCAGCCGCCATTGCTGAAGTGGCTGAAGCTGGGGTCCTTGAGTGCAGCAGGAGTTAGATGTACATTAATAAAGTAAATAGTTCTCGGAACTGCTAATGAAAGCTACTGATTTAGGATACTAGCAAAAGGGCCAATCCTTGTGGGCGGTAACAACAGAAGACCGGGTGGTACTCAGGAGGGACTAATGGGCCTATCGACCAATCCGAAGCCAACATTTACAAAAGACAATATCACAAGGCAATGACAAATATGGGCGGAGTTTCAAGTGCATATCCTAATACAACAGGCCTTGCAGAGCAGCGCACGCACTGCCCAGGCTGGACTTAACATGGGGGCTCATGATGGTCAAGCAACACTAGGGAGGAGGGTAGGGTTGGATTAGGATTGAAAATCGGCCCGGGCACGTAAAAAAAAAAAAAAATCGGCCCACATTTGCATAATGCCTTTTCTCAAATGACTGCTTCGGCATAATCTTATAAAAAAAAAAAGTGGGGGTAAAAAAAATGCACACATTAGTTTACACTGCTGAAACACGCCTGGAAACACGTGAGGCCACTTCTACTCAGCCCCAGCTCAGTATGTGCACACGTTAATGGACTGGCCAGCGAGACAAAGGGAGTGATACCTCTGCCTGTTGCTAAGCACACTGGGTAATGAGCGCCCATCTGCCTCCATAAATGCCACTCAGACACCTACTGGATGTATTCGAACAAAGGACACAGCGCCCAAATAGCCCCCCAGACTGCTAAAAAAAGGAGCCCACAGCAGAACTCGGACACCGGCCCCTGGGGCATTGCCCGAATGCCCGCGTTACCAATCCGAGGCTGGAGGAGGGTGGAAACACAAAGGAGAGCAGAAGGGCTGCAAGAAAGGGTGACACGAGGGTCTCTGAAATAAGGGAGGGCGGAGGAGGATTAAAAGCAACAGCTGTGAGTGGGAGGACGGTGGGGTAAAACAAAAAAAGTGGGTTGAATGAGAGGGACTGCAGACCTATGCTCTCTCTAAGAGTGCATTACAAACAGTAAAACAAGCATTACGTGCCCAAATCAAAAAGAAAAAGGTAGTAGTCCGCGATAGTCTGCTGTCAGGTGAGATTGTGCAGGGTAACGAGGGCTCAAGTGCTTACTTGTATACCCTGGTCCTGTGCTGTGCATGGACACGTCCCTCCTGGTCGGAGTATGGACGTAACTAGACGCGGAGTCAAATATCGGAATGCCAGTACACGTGCAGATAGTCAGGAGCGAAGGATAATCAAAAGCATGAAAGGACTGCATATATTGTTTACGCGACAGAGATAAATGGGCAACTTGTGACCTAGAAGAGATATTTTTGCCACTACGTCAATTGTGCTTTTTAAATGCAGTATCCTCAGCATACTTCAAACCAGTATCATGGGAGTAGAGAGTATGTGGCGCTACGGCCAGAGCTGCTGTCTCGCGAGCTGGGCATCTCGGTTCTAGTCTTGGTGAAGCAACATCATGTGATTCTGAACAAATCCATTAATTTCGCCTGGAGATATGTTGCACTATATAAATCTGCTGCAAGACAAAAAAGCATTAGGAGCCAAAACTTTATGGAAAAAGAATTCCCCCAACGCGGATGTTAACAATATTTCTGCTATGGGAAACTGATAAGAGAACCAGACCAGGAACAAGCATTCGTAAATGCAGGAACATAAACTACAACCAATAGAAATTGAGGAAAAGTAAGCAGCATACATAGAAACCAATAAGAAGCCAGGAAAGAGAGGAGGTGAGATGTAAGTCCCTTTTAAGTTTATATTAAAAACAATAAACCCAAAAGGCTTTCTGCTAATTGTTCATGGCAATCTGCTTTATTTATCATTTGGCGGACTGGAAGCACTGTCGCAAACCGTAACAGATAGCCTGCCTCCCTTATTACGAGTGCCTTACAGCCTGTGGCTCTTGTAATAAAGCAGACAAGATATCCATCATTTTTTCAAGTAGTACCTGTCGTCAAACTTTAAATAAGCTGATAGCGTTTTTGGCTATACCAGACTTTTTGTTATGTAATACCGTAATTAATCCGTGTCATTTTCCCCAATCTCAGTGGTTTTAATTAATCAACCTTAGAGGGATGAAAAGCTGTGCAGACCACAGTGGCACTGGAGTCCATGGTTTTCAACTGCTCTACAGATTCCTCAATCGAATTATTACCTCACTTGGCTATTGTAATGTTTGTATGCGGGTCAGATGCATCAGATAGTAAGATATCTCAGTGGGTCAAGGGCCTTGCTGCAGAGATTCCTGTGTAATCAAAGTCATGGCTTTCTTTCAAACTAATGTAATAGCTCAGTTGGTCCGTGTGCTTGCTGCAGTGCACTGTGCGTGATCTGTGTGTTACAGGGTTGGAATCCTAGAAGAATGCTCTGTGGGTTCACGCATTTCTTAGAGATTTAGTGACCACCTGTAGGGCATAGGCTCTGCTACTGATAAGAAAGCGGAGTGTGTTATGCACATGCTACCATCACCTGCATGTCGTGTCCGTAGCATACATTTGAATCCCTTCAGGGCCAACTCGTGTTTACATTCTTCTGAGGCCGATCAAACGAGTACCTTTGGTTTTGGGAAGTAATTAACGCAGTATTTAACACAAATTAAAGGGCAGTTAACAATTACTTTTATGTTCTATGCCGTATATGTGGACATGATTGGCTGAATATTCACATATACTTCAAATACATGACCTATATTGTCCATTCAAGAGACCTGTTTTCCTTGCCTGCTCTGGAGGTAAACTCCAGCACATTTTATTTTTGTGTGTCAATCAGCAGAAATACTACATGTGCCTGTTTAGGGGGCTGGAGCATGGAGACACAGCTCTGTTGGGTCCTAGCTGGCGTGTGCTCCTGTGCTGCAGCCCCCCCCCTCCCCCCCCCCCCCCCCCCCACCACCCAACTCCACTCCCGCCTCTCCTCTCAGGTGCCCACTTAAGTGCCCAAGATCAAACTGGCAGTGCGTGTCCTCGGGTGAGTGGTTACAGAGAGGGCTGGGCCAGCTCTCTGCACTAGTTCCTTGTGGGTGGGCACCCTTTACCCGAACAGGAGAATGGGTAAATCTACCAATGGTGGCGAGAGGGAGTTGGTGATGCACCCTTTCTAGGGCTGTGCAGTGTGGGGCCACAAGCTAGACTCGGCCTCAAACAGGTCTGCTCCTTTCAGTCCGATCACTGAACGCCCGCCCACCATCTGGGATTCCATGTCTTGTCACTGATTGTTGAAGGTGGTTTGAGCTCATTGCTCTCAGCAGCAGGAAAACCAGAGAGCCCCGTTCACAGTTTTTTTACGTGAGTGGTTGTAACAAACGTAAAAATCCAGAAGTAAACACCTGCTCACACACAAAAATATGTGAATCCGTCCCCTTAGACAACAAACATCAGGGTAATTCTCCATAAATTGCCATGAAAGTAGCCCGTTTACAAGGATTATAAAATATATTTCCCAGACGTTCGCTCGCCCACACTTGCGCTGCTTTTAGCATGGTTATTTCTTCAGTCGTTTTTTTGAAATTTAGTTTCTTTTTTCTATCAATAGTGGGTCACATTTTAAATGGGTCAATCTGCGCCCAGAACGCAGTGCCCTGCTTCCAGCATCAATCACGCGCTCGCTGCCTGTGGCGGCAGGACATTGACACATTTTGTAGCACAAGCCCCAGTTTCCGTAATGGAGAATTAAAGTAGAATTCGTAAAAAATTAAAGGAAATGGGGGAAATTTCTCATAATTTGCTGGTGTAATAAACTATGGCCCCGCCGCCTGCAGAATCTTGACTCTTTCGGCAGTATCTAGGAAGGCAGATGCAAAAGAAACAATTGATGGACGGAATGCTGGACAATGCAAACATTCACCCCCAGTCACAAGGATCTGGGTTTAATCCATCATTCGTTTGCTCGCCACACCACCCCAGTTTGGACCCAGCCATATGCAAATCAGTCTTGACCCTGTTCCTTGTGGGAACAGTCCAGCCCGAACTGCCAAGCCAGGCCCTCACTGGACCGGAAACAAGCATCCTGGGACTGGTTTCAGGGCATCAACCTTCATCAGCCAGGCTAGCTTGAATCTAGTGGTGTAGGGAGCACGGGACCCACGTCTGGGCATACCCTTCCCACTCAGGGCGACATCCTCCTCAACCGTTGTTAGAAGTATAAAATACATGAATAAGGGTTCAGTGGCGCTTGAGGCTTCTGGTGCCACTGCACCTGCTGCATCAATGAAAACCAATCTCCTGGATGATTATCCAATCAGAAGGCGGGGGGAGCCGCGGTAGGACCGCAAATCCCTTTCAGGGAAATATGAATCAGAAGAGCCGAGCGTCAGCCCGAGCAAGTTAGCAATGCCTAATTAACTACTAGAAGAGTTGGAATGACAAAAAACAATTAGGGCTAGTACTTGGACTGCATGAACCGGGCGCCTGGGCCAATAATGGCCGCACTGGAGCCTCATTAGATGCTCAGCCGCGGGGGCGGGTGCGCGCGCCACGCATTGGCCAGCTCCTCATTGACGTCATATTGGCGGGAAGCAGTGGGCGTCCTCGCGGAGCTCGTGACGCAGGCTCTGCTCGGATTACCTGGAATCCGGATACTGAGCAGGATGGAGGGAAGGGGGGCTCGGAGGATGAGCCGATCATGTCTGTCTGAGCAGGAGGCGATCCGATCCCGGAAGGCCTTTAATCTCGTCTGAGGAGGCTAATGCGGGCGGGTCTGTTTATTTACGTTTACCACTTCGAATTGTGGTGATTAACACTACCATACATGCCAACATTTCAGGACCAGGAAGTGGGAGATTTAAAAGAAAAAATCGGGAGAATGAAAATTCCCCATTGACTTCTGTTGTAGAAATGCAATTTCAGGCTGAATCGGGTCTGTTGGCATCTATGCCCCACACTACTCCACACCAGTCCAACCGCACAAAACCATGGACCACTGTAGTACCACCCACAGAACAAGGTAGGGCATCAAGGCGCTGGACATGGTCCTACCATACGGTGATCGGTCGTCCCGGATTTGCCAGGACAGTCCCGGGTTTTCTCCAGCTGGCCCTGCAGATTTCGGCAATTTTCTCTCATGTCCCCGTTTTTAGAGGTGCTCAGCTGAACACAGTGAAAGGCACCTTCTTAGGTGCTATAAAGCAGAGCTAGGTAGCAGCTGTTGTAAGTAAGCAACGTAATAAACCGGTATAATGCTGATTTTGGAGATTGCATTTTATTTATTTTCCTAGAGCCTCTTCTGTATTTCTGTGTTGATGAGCCGTCATTCTGCCCCGCTCCATTGATGTAAACTTGTAGTCCTTCTATTTGTGCAAAATGCCCCAGTTTTTGGTTCTCAAAATCTGGTCACCCTACCCTAATACAAACTCTCACCACTGCAGTGAGCCTGCACCACTTCACTACCGCAGTTCACCAGTGGACACACTTATCAAAATGGCGTCCTCCCACCCCACTGCGCCACTTTGCCATCCTACACTTTGCACTACTTACTCCACAGTAGTGCACGGGCCCCACATTTGCTGCACCACAGCACTAAGGTGTCGCCCTCAGCAGTGTACTGCACCCTATGGTATCGGATCACACAACCACCTCCCTATCCACAAAAACTACTGTGACCCTATCACACCAGTACTTTGCCCCCTAGACCACCACACTGCACAGCACTGTCCATCCACAACACCGCAGAGTAGCACAGCACAACCATGACAGCGGTCCTGACACTACACACTACACCACCCCCTGCACCACACTCGCTCTACATGGTGGTACCGCCCCAACCTGAAAGTAGCGTGTTAGTGTGTTACAAGGAAATAATGTGTGGTACTACAGTGGGTCCCTACAATCCCACACAGCCCCCTCACCGTCTCCCCCAAACATCCAGACCTAGGTTTGTTTGCGTAACACAGATACTTATTTGTTCTCCGCTCAGCACGATTGGCTTTTGTGGTAAATAATTTACCGTATCGTTTTTGCCATATAATTATAAGTACAAGAATAGCTCAATCAAATGAAAGGCAGAGTCCGGGGTGTCTGAGTCTTAAAGGGCTTTAATTCAGAAATGACAAATGACTCGAGTCATTGGAGATCTGTTCCATCAATACAAGGGTTCGAGCATGCAAGGGATGTCAGGAAAGATGTCAACGATTTACTCACAGTACATGGCATATATAGTAAATTGACACAATAGCATTGCATACAGTAGGCGTGACAAGTGAAATGTATATGATAAGAACACATGTGCGTAGCGAAAAGGCGTGAACGTAGGTGTGCACGGAGGCGTGAACTAGAAACGTCACATAAAAGTGTCATAAGTGGGTGGATGCTTAGTGAATTCTTGCGAAGTCAGCTGAAACCTATGGCCAGGATGCGCGCGCAGCTAATATGACGTATGGTTGACGTAGACTAAGAGTCTGACTTTTAACACTAGTGGGGAAGAGGCATATGTCTGGCATGTCAGATCGACCTGTTCCTAAAACATATCTGATATCTCGTGTTTGGAGGATGTTTATACTGGAGGAAAAGGTCTTTCGGGCAGAGGCTATGCTACACTGAATGTATGCGTGTCTAGGTGCAGATGCACAGAGCCAGGGCCTACCATGGTAACGGGAGCAATGAATTACATGAGGAGGACAGGAAGGCTTTACCCTTTACTCTGCAGCCGGGGAACTGTTTACTTATTTTATTAGACAGGAATGTGTTTTCGAGGAGGCTGAGCTGGCTATGCTGATAACTTGAAGGCAAAATACTGTCTTTTGGCAGGCAGAGCAGGCCGAGCCGGGCACCGCTCGCTTGGCAGGAAGGAAGGCAGAGGTCAGGGATGCATCTCATCTCCACGTTGCAGCTTTCGGAGACAGAGACGAAAAAGTGGTTCAATGTCAGGAATCAGGGCCTAACTCGGCAGAGCCAGGAAAACGTGAAAGTGCACCATGTAAAGACGGTGGCACGGCATACTTAGGAACTGAATTATCAATCCATTCATGGTGGATCTGAAAGAGGACATGTTAACGTTGGACGCAAATGTATTTGCGTCTTTAAATTCGGTTGCGGAGGGAAGTTACATGCACTTTAACTCGTACATGGAGACGATGGGGTACTTGTTAGGGGACATAACTTGACCATAAAAATTCCAATTACCTCATTCCCTCCTTGTCCCCTACGGACCCATTAGGATATATCTATTTTCATGAGGCCATCTATTTGTTCATATAACATCATTTGTTCTTCTTTCTTTAATCGGGAATGGGAACGTGCACTTGAACGGGGAATACAGGATGTGGCGCACAAGCCGCAAATCGCTGGCCCACATTGAAGACATAGACAGCAACTGAATACAATGGCCAATATAATCCCTAGGAATGACAATAGTTTCCATCCCCAGTCTGTTACTACACCCCTGAGCCAACCGGACCAAGTCCATGAGCCTGGGTTCTGGTGTATCTGATGGGCAATTTCGTGAAGTCTGGTGATGGCCTTATAGACCGAAGGCGCGTTATTAGGAATAAACACGCAACAACTGGATCCGATGACTCTACAAGCTCCGCCCCTATCGGCCAGGATGACGTCAAGGACAAGGCGGTTCTGAAGAACAACAAGTCTCATAGCAGACTGCTCCTCTGTTAAGTTGCCCAAAGCTGAAGTAGTCTCATTCACTACTGCTTCGAGAGTTCTGGCTAATTTGCGTATCAATTTACTATTGGATACCGTGCCTTGATGGGGAAAGAATCCTTTATTGAAATCTGTATATTGTTCCCATGCGGTTTCAGTATAATCAACTAGTGGCTCTTTTGGCTCTAACATGAACGAGGCGGGAATTTCTGTGATAATCAGGAGGAGCTAGAAAAACAGGTGGTAGTAGGAATGCAATGTAACAGGTACCATCCCAGTCTAGGGGTAAACGTATATAAGCTGTATGACCACAAACGAAATAGGAATGGCGGGAAGCTTTGAATGTAGACTTGCCTTTATCACTGAATTCGATCACAGTAGTGCATTCACTATGACCTAGGTGTACTGAACCATTCTTTCTGACACATAATTCACCTTTGACTGGCAATACTGACATAGACGGCAAGTCTGGACTAGTTTCTGACTGAACGTTTAGAATCATGAGGTCAAGTGTAAAATTGCCTAATCCATACACTTCGTTTTCTAGGTCGGTCCCTGTCCTTTGGGGAAGACCCTCCTTGTCTGGGAAACATGCCTTATTCAGAACTGAGTTTAGATTCCCCCACACCCATCTGCCCTGGAAATCTATGAAATCAGCATCTACGGAATTAGTAAACTAAACCATGCACCACAGGAACCATTGTGTGTGAATGGATACGGAAAGAGGGGGAGAACTCCCTGATATTTCTGATAGGGAGGGAGTCGGCCACATATCCAACAATTGGTGGCATTGCTTGTCTGATGGGAATGGTGTAACATACTGATGAATGAATTGTTGCGCAGCGCAAGTCGGTAAGATAGTTCATGTGGAGGCAGCTCACTAAACGTGTGTTCTGCAGTGTCATTAGAAAAAGAATGTGGAAACGGAAAATACATGTACAACATCAGGCTGGTGCCAATTAACGTAAGACTCAGAAAAAACAGAATAATCAGGGTGCAGACGCACCTACTACGGAGATTTTTACAATAACGGTTTCTTTTCATGATCTCCTGTCTATCTCTCTCTCTATTTGGATCTAGCTTGTACATTGTCAGAAACTGCCTAACCGCTTCACCCGAGAGGGACTTAAACAATTAAACTGTCTGACTTACTAGACCTTAGTTTCAGTTTGTACTCCTCTTGGGGAGTTCGCTCTCGAAAAGGGAGTTTAATGTCTGTCTTTGGTACGTGAGAGTCCTGGGAGTCAGGGCTGGGCAAGAGTCCATGGAATTTTTTGACGTGACTAGAATGCACCCAGCCCTTCCTCCCCTCCAGTTTCACGGCGGTCCGGGTGGTTAGCAGGACAATCTTCGGCTCCTTCCAGCGGGGCTCCAAAGGGCTCGTCCTATCAAAGTTCCGTATAACAACTGTATCCCCCGGGACCAGGGCATGCGGCTTCACCTCGGAGTTGTCTGGGAAGGCTGCAGCCACCTGTGAACGACAAGATTGTAGTGCAGACATCAAGGAGGCAAGGTAATCTGTCAGCATAGTACTATCAACATCGGTTATTTTTCTCGGCAGAGGCGTCCCCCACATATTAGGAGGTCTACCGAAGACCACCTCATACGGAGATAGCCCTGTCCTTGAATGGGCTACCATTCTCATATAAAACAGTGCAACAGGTAATGCTACTATCCAGTCTACGCCCTTCTCTTTACAAACTTTAGCAAGTCGAGTTTTCAGAGTCTGATTGTGGCGCTCCACGAGACCTGCAGCCTCTGGATGCCGGACGCAGTGGAACTTCCACTGGTACCCCAAAAGGAGTGAGATTTGCTTCATCAATTCAGACGAGAATGGCTGACCGTTGTCTGAGTACACGATACGGGACAAGCCATATCGAGGGAAAAACTCACGAACCAGCTGCCTGGCTGTGGTCGGGGCAGTGTAATCTGGAACGGGATATGCTTCTGTCCATCGGGACAGGGCACATACAACTACGAGGACATACTTAAATCCTCGGCATCGGTCCATCTGGATATAATCCATCTGGAGGACTTCAAAAGGATAGTCAGGAGGATGAAATCCACCTTGCTTTACGGGAATCCCTATTCCTGGATTGAACTGACAACAGATCATGCAGGTACGCACTTTCTGTTTTGCTGCTGCTCGTAAATGCTTATTGAACCAGAGATTCTGTAAACTGTCTAACATGGCTTTTTCTCCTAAATGTGCTGGGCTATGTGCAGTGTTGATGAAAACTTGAACCATAGAGTCGGGGAGGAACCATGTGGTTTTTCCCCTCGTCATCCACCCTTGATCTGTCTGGACCACTCCTTGTTCAGCCCATTTCTTGATTTCGTCTGGAGTAGCATGTGTCTGTATGTCAATGACATCTAGTGTGGGGTCCCTGACTGTCATGCTGTGTGTCAGTGATGATACATCAGTCTTTGTCATATCAGTCGTCTGTGTATGAGTCTGTGCTGTATATTTCGCTGTCTGATCTGCAAAGTCGTTACCCTGGGAAATCTTGTCTGTTACTTTAGTATGTGCCTTGCACTTCATGATGGCTATGGCTGTAGGCAAATGTATTGCTTCTAACAGTGCTTGAATGAGGGGACCGTGTTGAATTTTGGCTCCGTGAGAGGTCAGGAAACCTCTCTCTTGCCAGAGGACACCGAAGTCGTGAACGACTCCGAATGCATAACGTGAATCTGTGTATATGTTTACTTTCTTGTTCTTGGCTCGTATACAGGCTTGGGTCAGAGCAATGAGCTCTGCTGCTTGGGCTGACAGGGTGTCAATGCGATGTGTTTCTATGACTTCAGTTTCAGTGGTCACTGCATATGCGGCCACTAGCTCTCCTGTGCTTGTTCTCATGCATGAACCATCCACATAAAGTGTCAGGTCTGGATCGGGTAATGCGACATCTGTCAAGTCTTGTCTGGGTTTCGTAACTGTGTCAACTACATCTATGCAGTCATGTGGAGAAGGATCTGCTGTGTTTGAGGGTAAAAGTGTAGCAGGATTCAGTGTATTACAACGTCTGATTTCTATGTGTGGCTGGAATAACGTCAATTCATAACCTGTCAGTCGTGCTATTGTCAAGTGTTGGGTCTGTGTTCTGTTTAGAAGAACTTCAACAGAGTGTGGAACCTGTACTGTCATTTGGTGTCCCAATACAATGGAATCACTTTGTCTAATTGCTAGAGCTGTTGCTGCAACTGATTTCAAGCACGCAGGCAAGGCCTGGGCTACTGGATCTAATGTGCTCGAAAAATAAGCACACGGTCTGTGTTTGTCTGCTTGGAGCTGAGTGAGAACCAACAGTGCTGTACCGTCGCGTTCTGTGACGAAAAGTGTAAAAGGTTTGCTGTAACATGGAGTTGCTAAAACAGGTGCTTGACATAAGGCTTTCTTTAATTCGTCAAAAGCTTGTGTATGTTCCTGAGTCCAAGGGAGGACAGTCGAAGACGCTGCCTCCTGTGTTGTCAACTGTATGAGTGGTTTGGCAAGAAATGCATACTGGGGAATCCATTGTCTACAATAGGAAGTGAGTCCAATAAAGGCTCGTACTTCTTTCTGTGTCTTGGGTTGTGGCAGATGTGCAATTAACTGTATACGATCTGGTGTTAGCTGTCTCCCCTCTTTGGACAGCAAGTGCCCAAGGTACACAACTTGCTGGGCACAGAATTGCAGCTTCGAAGGAGACACCTTGTGTCCCTTGTCCGCCAAAAACAACAAAACTGTCAGTGAGGCTTGTTCACATTCTGGTTCACTTCGGGCGGTGATCAATAGATCATCGACGTACTGTAATAGGGCAGTATTGGGAGGCATGTGAATATCGTCAAGTTGGCGTTTCAGTGCTTGGCTGTAGATGCTGGGGCTTTCTGTGAATCCTTGAGGTGCGCGTGCAAATTTGAAGCTTCGGCCATTTAAACAGAATCCGAAAAGATACTGGCTTTCTGGGTCAATTGGAACACTAAAGAAGGCGTTCTTCAGATCGATTACAATAAAGAACGTCGCCCCTGAATCAATAGCTGTCAATAAGGAGGAGATATCCGGGACCACAGGATACTGTGGTACCACGCATTTATTCAATTCGCGTAAATCAATAATCAGTCGATAGACTGGTGGTGCATTTGGATCAGTACGTTTAAGAATCGGAATGATAGGAGAATTACAAACATTGGAGTCGGTTTCTACAACCACTCCTTGTGCAATGAGCTCGTCAATGATTTTCAGTAAAGCCACTACAGCATCTGGTGGTAATTTGTATTGTCGAATACGTGGTAGCATAACTCCTGGCTTGAGTGTAACACGGTACGGTGTAATGTGCATACAACCTACATCAGTAGGGCCTTTCGCCCATAAATGTGCAGGAACATTCTGTAACCTGGGATCAAAATCTCTCAACACATAATGGCCCTTGAAATCCCGAAGGAATAGCCTGACTCCTTCCGGAGAACAACAAATTACAGCTCCTAGAGCTTTCAGGGTTTTAATACCAAGCAAGTTTTCTGGACATGATTTCGTGAGCAATAAATATGTAGTTCGGGACAATGGACCAACTGCAAGGGGTATTGGTTTCGATACTTCATTAACAATAGGCTTTCCTGAAAATCCAAGGGAAACATTCTGTGAGCCTGAGAGGGGTGCCCCTGGAACCTCTTCGTGACTGATGGTTGTTCTGCTTGCCCCTGTATCAATCAAAAACTTTCTATCTTTCCCTAATACCTGGCTATGTACATAAGGACCCTCTTGATCTACAGGAACCTCAATAAGGGGCAAGCCAACCTCCCTCTCTAGGCTATTTCATGTGTATTGCTGATAATCGGGGTAGTCGGATTGGGCATACTGATACATCTGCTGTGTGACTTGCTGAGTCGCAGCAATGGGTTGGGGCTGTGGCACCGTCACGGTCTGCTGTGGAACATGCATTGGTTGTACATTTTGTGGAACATGTTGCTGGACCTGGTGTTGGACCTGGTCCTGTCTGGGCGGACGTGGTCTCTCTTTTGTTTTGCCTGTAGCGATATTGTGTTTCAAAACTGCGCAATCGTTTATATAGTGACCTGGCTGTTTACAGTAGTTGCATGTCCCTTTAACGGGAGCCGCTGAATTATTTGACTGTGTCGCGCCTTTTTTCTGACCATCTGCTGGAACTGACTGAGCAACTAACATTTTCATTTTCGTGTCTTTCATACGTCTCTGTTCGTGATCATGTTCCTCTCTAATTCTGTTCTGGTGATATTGTAACATTTGTAACATTTGGGAAGGCGAATTGGCTTGCCATGTGCTCTCGACTTTCAGTACACGGTTCTTCACCTGGGGCAAAGAATTTTCGACCAATTTGGATACAAAGAGGTGTGGATATGACTCGCTACTAGATTTCAGGCCACTTTTAATAGTAAAACATTTCTCAAATCTGGAATAGAAATCACTAGTGTCTTCATCGGGTTTCTGTTTGCAGGCTGAGATCGCGTCCCAGTCTTCCTTTTTAGTTGCTAACAATCTTGGCAAAACCTGTACTAACAATCCTGGTAATGCTTTAGTTTTGTCCCCAAGACCTAAACCTGGGGTTCGACCAGTTTCTTCGGTTTCTAATTCAGCCCAAACAATCTTTTTGTCTCCCACCTCCCATTCTTTCTCCTTGAGTTTCTCGTAAATACCGGCAGGCAATAACACTTTCAATATTTTCATAATGTCGGGATAGGTGTAATCCCCCATAAGTAACATGTCTTTTATTTCACGGTGAAAACCTGCGGGGTCTCTATCATGACTGGGCACTATTTTCTTCATTTCCAATAATTCCATTTTAGTTATAGGCGTGTAAACGAACACACGTTCTAAGGTATTATCATCTTTCCTGACTGGATGTACTTCACGTAAAGGATTCTGTTTGTCAAAGTTATATGAGTGCCTGACTGGGGGTGGAACGGAAACAAGATGTGGAGTTAGGAACGTTCTATATCTGTGACGCTGTTCTAGAATTGTATCAATTAGATCGGTACCTAGACCTCTCCATCGTCTCAGGAGTAAGTCTTGCAATAAACTATATAACGGACCTGGATCAGATGCTTGGTTTTCGTACTGTATAATAAGGTGTTGTGTCATGTATATACCAGCTAGTCGCTGTTCTTCTGGAGTAAGACTTAAAAATGTTTGTACTACTGAGTCGTCTTTATAGATGCTGTCATCTCCGGCCCACAGTACTGCGGACCGGGCTAGTTCCTGATCGCGTAGGGTATTGAGTTCTTGATAACCTATCCTTTCTTTTAGTACTTTGTCAGTCATCTGGAATACATGCTCAAGGGTACATCGCTCTGGTATCGGACACAGGTAACGTTTCTTGTTTGTGAACATTTCTTGTTTACGAATAGGTCTATCGAAGGGCCTATCAATAGGATACGGTCCAGGAAGTTTCTCTCTACCTACATATGCTATTGTTTTTCTCTCTGCCTGTTGTGAGGTTTCTGCTAGATTCTCTGATTCATCTTCCTCCTGCGAGGAGGTTGGGCCGTCTGATTCGAGTGCCTCGTCAGGATCTCGACGAGCATGTATATCTATTATTTCTTTACGGATCTTTCTAACCATAGCATGTACACATTTCTCTTTATCATGTTTACCCTCAGCAATATTCTGGCTCCATCTGGTCAGTCTTTTTATCTCATCTGGTGGAAAACCTGCCTGGTCTTGTTCCCTTATTAAGCAATTAACCAAAAAGCGCATGATTAAACCTTTGTTCTCAACTTTCTGACGTGACATGGCGTCACCAACAGACTCTGGTCTTTCTCCTGTTCTAATAAAATGATACATATTGTCTAGATGTTCTGGCATTTCTGGCAGTAAAACTAAATAATCGGTAACACGTCTTAAACGTAGGGAAGCTAGCAACATGGGTCCTGTTCTACCAGGCACTGTATCATATCTACAATCAGTGAGCTGTTCTTGCAGTGTTTCAGCTGGAGCTCCTTTAGGTGTTCGTGACATTGCGAGATCTCTCATTGTTATACGATGTATCTGTGGCGGGGTATGGAATCCTCCTCTATCACCTCCAGAGGCGGAGGCTTGAGCATAACCTGACTGTAGGGTCGGTATTTGTGGGGGGAATGGACCCGGGGCAAAAGGATTAAGTGGATTAATACCACCAGGGAAAACTACCGGGGAAGTGACAACAGGTGGTGGAGGTGGTGGAGGCTGCGGTGCAGGATGTGGTGCGGGCGGAGTTGGTTGTTGCGGACCTGGAGGTAGGTGATCGTGGGGTTGGCCATCAGCAGGTGCAGGTGGTACGGGTACATGGGCAGGTGCAGTAGTATATGCGGGAGCTACATCGTCTGAGTAGGAGGAAAGGAAAATGTCTGCTGCGGTCTTATGACGTAATTTAGTCGGAACCAATGGAGGGGGCAGGTCTTTCGGTTTTTCCAGGGTCGCGGGCAGGCCGCCCTCGGCCCGGACTGGATACAGTCCTGACAGGATGGCATTACTCTGTCTGTCGTGTTGTTCCATTCTAACTCGTTCTCCTTCTTCTATTCTTTTTCTTTGGCTTTTTCGGAATCCTCTCTACTTTTCTCTGCTTTTCTGAGTGCTTTCTCTGTCTGTCTATGTGATTCTTTACGCCATAATTCAATGGCATCTTTCTGTGACTGTCTGGCTTTCTTCTTCCACAACGCTTCTTCTACTCTCATGATGCACTCGGCATCCCATGTCCCTGTAACAGGCCATCTCTGATTCTCTGCTAAGTCTTTCGTGTATTCCACCCACAAGTCGAGATATAAAATGGCATCTAAGCCGTGCTTATGGTACATAAAATGACCAGGAGTGTCCCTGGGTGGGATGGGAACAGCTTCCTCAAGTATCCCTTTTCTAGTTCCTATCTGTCGTAATTTCGAGAATAAAGGCATTGTTGCCACTGAAATGTACACGAAAAAAATGAACACAATATAATATGCAAACAGTCACTCATACCACGACATCAAACACATTGAAACATTTCGAACATAAATTGACAACCCACTAATTCTATAACGAGAACAAAACTGAATCGTTGAATGCACGAATTACTTGATATACTGCTAAACAGTACAGATACACTGCTAAAACAGTGCAGACCGGGTCTGTGTACCCAAACCCGTCTTGACCGGATACAAATCAATGCACCCGTCTTGATGCGTCCCCAGCAACGGTACTCACCGGGAAGCACGGAACGGAAGGCCTCGGAAACTCGACTGGACTGGACTGGACTGACGATGACGTCACCGCTTCTGCTGCGCACTACGCATGCGCCTCGGCACTACAGGTGGGCCTCTCGACACCTCGGACGCTGCTCTCTCGGCTGGGCTCTGGTCGGGATCCTCCGCACTCCTCACCGCCTCGTATGGATGTCGATCGCAGTCTCCGTCACCTCCGTGGGCCTGAGGGAGTTACAGGAAATCCTGCGGAAGCGCTTGGGGTCCGTCACGGCCGAGGCAGGGGGCCAGGCCTGCGACGCATCTCCGGCGCGTGGGGTGGGGGAGGGGTCCCTATTCGGGCGCCAATTATGTGGTAAATAATTTACCGTATCGTTTTTGCCATATAATTATAAGTACAAGAATAGCTCAATCAAATGAAAGGCAGAGTCCGGGGTGTCTGAGTCTTAAAGGGCTTTAATTCAGAAATGACAAATGACTCGAGTCATTGGAGATCTGTTCCATCAATACAAGGGTTCGAGCATGCAAGGGATGTCAGGAAAGATGTCAACGATTTACTCACAGTACATGGCATATATAGTAAATTGACACAATAGCATTGCATACAGTAGGCGTGACAAGTGAAATGTATATGATAAGAACACATGTGCGTAGCGAAAAGGCGTGAACGTAGGTGTGCACGGAGGCGTGAACTAGAAACGTCACATAAAAGTGTCATAAGTGGGTGGATGCTTAGTGAATTCTTGCGAAGTCAGCTGAAACCTATGGCCAGGATGCGCGCGCAGCTAATATGACGTATGGTTGACGTAGACTAAGAGTCTGACTTTTAACACTAGTGGGGAAGAGGCATATGTCTGGCATGTCAGATCGACCTGTTCCTAAATCATATCTGATATCTCGTGTTTGGAGGATGTTTATACTGGAGGAAAAGGTCTTTCGGGCAGAGACTATGCTACACTGAATGTATGCGTGTCTAGGTGCAGATGCACAGAGCCAGGGCCTACCATGGTAACGGGAGCAATGAATTACATGAGGAGGACAGGAAGGCTTTACCCTTTACTCTGCAGCCGGGGAACTGTTTACTTATTTTATTAGACAGGAATGTGTTTTCGAGGAGGCTGAGCTGGCTATGCTGATAACTTGAAGGCAAAATACTGTCTTTTGGCAGGCAGAGCAGGCCGAGCCGGGCACCGCTCGCTTGGCAGGAAGGAAGGCAGAGGCCAGGGATGCATCTCATCTCCACGTTGCAGCTTACAGAGACGAAAAAGTGGTTCAATGTCAGGAATCCGGGCCTAACTCGGCAGAGCCAGGAAAACGTGAAAGTGCACCATGTAAAGACGGTGGCACGGCATACTTAGGAACTGAATTATCTATCCATTCATGGTGGATCTGAAAGAGGACATGTTAACGTTGGACGCAAATGTATTTGCGTCTTTAAATTCGGTTGCGGAGGGAAGTTACATGCACTTTAACTCGTACATGGAGACGATGGGGTACTCGTTAGGGGACATAACTTGACCATAAAAATTCCAATTACCTCATTTTGCTTGAAGGGAAAAAAAAAATACACTGTTGTGTCAACCTTAGGGCAGCGTGTAAATAGAGAACTCCCACTTTTTGGGGGAGGAGACATTTCTCCTCCTGTCACCCACAAACCCTTGCAAGCGGTGGGCCTGAGTCCCGCGCAGCACCCCTATTCTTGAGCTGACCTGGTCTGTGCAATCCCAAGTTGGCTTTGTTTCACACTAGTCTCATCGGTCACCTGGAGTGAAGTCCTTGCCTAAGGGGGGGGGGGGGGCCCAGGACAGCCCCCTGTGATGGTTCTGCACCTCGCCCCACCACCCCTCCAAATTAACTGACTGCCACCAGGTTACCGCTCATCCTGCAGTCATTTCTTTTACTGCATTTGCCTAAGAAGTTGATAACCCCGCAAATGGAAAAAATTATTTTACAATGTATTTTTATTTGTGAAACGTAAGTTGAATTTCGACCTGAAACGTTGCCTGATAGTTACAGTAGCGCCAGAGGTGCAGAGACAGTTCTTAAAGTGGGGGTGCCGGCCAGTATCCGCACCTCACTAAAGGCAGAGGGGGTATGCAGCAGTCTTTATTCGAAAATATAAAGCTGCCTGAAGGAAAACATTTCAATTCCCCCTTTATTGTTCTCTTTCCATCTAAACTTTTAAGTGTTATGGGGGTCTGCAGCATCTCCCGCACCCCCATTTCCAGCTCCACTGGTTAACGTCATGTAGCGCAGTGTGAGGCATTCTCAACCCAAATGAGCAATTTTGGTGTGAAATATTCCCGATATTCTCTTACAATTGACTACGAAGGCAGTCAGGTTAGTTATTGTCTGTACTTGACAAGAAACACAAGCGTCTTGTAATTTATAGCAGTAGTGACAGATATTTGTTCAACACTTAATTTGTGCCGGTGTTTGCAGGTGGTGGCCCCTTGCACTTTTTTTTGGGGGGGGGGGATGGGAACAGGAATTATATTTTATCCTCAGTCTAACTTTGAGTAACACCAGAGTGAGAGACAAAAACGTGAGAAATAAGCAGGAAGAGAAAGCTAGAGAAACAGGAAAGGGAGAACCTTTGCAAGAAAAAAGAGCCTACAACGAGGCAGGAAGTGGTGGGTGAAAGAGGCGTGTGGTGGAGTGAAGTCCAGGTGGAACCCTTCATAATCCTGGCATTCAACAGCGCTGACGTCAAGCTCCCAAGAAAGCATTTGAATTCTTAATGAAACACTTCATAACCAGTACCTATACTGACGGATCCGTCTCCATGGCAGCAGTGCACGTGACACTCTGCTCAACATGTAACCTACAGCCACGGTGTAATGGTTACTTTTGAAATAGTTTGATCTGGCCTCGTCTAAGAACCAACTGCTGTCCCCTGGTTTGGCAGCAGGACAATTCTTTAAATATATACTCGAAACACTAGCACAGAGTTTTGAGCCATTAAAAATATCTTAAACGTTTTAAAATTAACAACCACATGCATCAAGTGATTTAGGAATCGCAAACGGTGCGAATCGCAAAAATCGGTTGTTTGCGATTCCTAAATCACTATTTGGGATGCATCAATCAAAAATACATGAAATCGCTATTTTTTGCGATTTCTAAAAATGCGATTGCATTTAAGTAATTACATTTTGCGATTACTTAAATGCAATGCATGGCACCTAAAAAAATTGCGAATTAGGAGGAAAAAATTACCATGAGGTTGGACCTCATGGTAATTTGCGAAAATTCTGAAAAATGCTATTTTGTGCATTTTTCAAACTGTCATGTTGTGCGCACACATACCCTTAGAGCATGTGTGTGCACAACATATGTGCATAGATTGATTTCAGGGGTGCAACAGGGTGTCCTTTGGACACCCCTGCCCCTTTGAAATCGCAATCTCAATTTGCGATTAGCTAATTGCGAATCGCAAATTGAGTGTCTTCCCATTCATTCCTATGGGCCTTTTGGCCAATAGGAATCAATGGGAAGGGATTCCTTAATTGCGATTCGCAAATTGTGAATCGCAATTAAGGAAAAATAAGGAAGCTAAAAAATGTGAAATTTTTTTTATGCATTGCCGTTTGCGATTACTTAATTGCGATTCCTTAATTTTCGCAATTAAGGAATCTCAAACGGCACCAATGATGCATGTACCTGTATATTTCTAGTGAATATTTGCTTGCATTCATAATCTTTCCTAGTTTGTTCCAATCATTTTGCATCTATAAATTGGTGGACTATTCATACTCGGTATTTAATATTAGGCGCACAACTCCCTTCCTCGTCAGGGCATTGCATTCTGGGTTCAGTGGAAAAAGACAGAAAAAAAAACCTTCCAAACCCTGATGGCTGATGTGAAACTGTTCATCGCCCCATGGTGCCGAATAGTCGATTCCGCATTGCCTACAGGGCCGGACAGGCCTTTTTATGCCACTGGGCAATGGTGAAAGGCCAGTGTGGGTGCAGGTGCTGGTACCTCTGTCACTCCCCCTGAGATTAAATGCAGAAGGCACAGGGAGGCTTTAACAGACATGGAGAGGTAAAGAGAGATGGGTGGATGGGTGGATGGGTGAATGGGTGGATGGGTGGGTGGGTGGGTGGATTGGTGGGTGGATGGATGGATGGGTGGATGGATGGATGGGTGGATGGATGGATGGATGGGTGGATGGATGGATGGATGGATGGATGGATGGATGGATGGATGGATGGATGGATGGAATGGCGCGTAGCACAATGAGAGGGAGAGAGCCCGGCTGGTTTGAGCATTGTTGTCTCGGCTGGTTTTGGTTTCCAGTGAGGCCATGATTGTCTTTATGAAGGCTAAACGCACCAGGAGCAGGGGCAGATCACTGTGATCCTGTGCAGGGTGAGACTAGGCTTTGCAGGGGGCGGGCCTGCAAAAGAAGGCGTGGATTTGGCGCGCCAGCACTTTCAGACGCCTCCCCACTTTTCCCAACAGCTCAAGGAAAGGCATCCCAGACTGCTTCATATGTCCTTGGGGATTTGCAAAAGTCCCACTTCATTATCAAAGTGCAAAGTTGCATGCGTCGCACAAGTTGGGAACCTCTTCTGTGCAAGGGATTCCAGCTCACCTTACGGGCCTGTGAAGTGTGCCGATTGTGTCTGGCCCACGAGGACCATGTGCCTGCCAGATCTGCTGAGGGGCGAGCAGGCATCTCACAGTGCAAGGCATGTAGCTGGGCTGCAACATCAGACTGAACGTTTGGAGGCGCAAGTACGCCCATTAGATGCAAAGTGCACAACAACAGGCATAGTTATTCGACTGCACTGTTGTTGAGACAAGGTGACTGTTTCCTGTGCATCTTCGTTTAATGCAAAACCTCTTGGCCATCTCAAAACGCATTTATTTTCCCTGTAATTGCGAAGTTCTCTTGAACATTGTTCCACGACACCTTTCCGTACTACATAAGTGCCCCAAGGACGCAATGGGCGTTTACGCCCGCTTTGCACGACCCGGGGCACTTTGGTATAACAGAAGGGGCTACAGACGCCTGTGTGTCCCCTTCTGTAATACAGATAGCTCTGGCGTGCGTAAAGTGCCAGCGCTATCTGCAGGGGGGGCATTCCCTCATTTGCATGGGGGCGTGCCCCATGCAAATGAGGGAATCCCTTTGCCTCTGCGCCAATGCCGTATTACAGACGCGGGCGCAGAGGTAAAGAAGCTCTCAGGGGGCGCACTGATAGTGCACCCCCTGCAGGGGGCAAAGGGACCCCCAGACATCCCCTTGCAGGCGGGTGCAGTCACTGACTGTACCTGCTTGCAAGAGGATCTCTTATCCCCCTTCAAAGTGCAGGCGTGTTGTCGCCTGCACAGTGACGCACAGAGCAGCTTCAGAGCAGCTGATCCATATTTCACTTGAATGTTCTGCCCTCGGGGTAGCATGAGTTTGCGGCTGCCCTGGTTGTGGCGCATTCTATGTAATAGGGTGCACTTCCTTGGTTTGCACCCGGCGCACCTGTATTCACTTACATGCCAGGAAATGCACACACATACTGATGGCCTTTGTAGAATCAGCACATGAGTCTTCATGGCCTCATACCCCTGAGCTGGTCAGCGATGGGCATCGGCCTTTCTCTTCATCAGGCCACCACAAGCTCTTGTGTCCTCTACACCTGACCGGCCATCAGTGAACATTTTGTTCTGCATATCTTGATTGTGCCTGAAGCTGGTATGGAAGGGAACCAAAGCAATTGCTGCACCATCACTTCATAGGAAATCGAACGATGGCTGAATGTGGTAAATTTGCAGAGTTATTGGTATCTTGCTGCACACGCCGTACCGCGTCGTACACACGCCTTTTTTTGCGTCAGTCAAGGCTTGAGATTGACCAAGACCCAAAACAGGTAGCTGATAAAGATTCAGGATTTTTGATCATGGTTACACTGGAAGACCTTTGACCTGGGCTTGTGGATTGCGTGTCATCCAGGCCGTGCGCGGAGGCGGCATGCAGATTGCAGCAGCACGGGATAGGAACTGCATCTGGCCTTTTCTTTTTGCCACCTCTGTCTGTTGTGCTTTTTTGCTGCTTTTTATGTAAAGGTTCCTCATCCATACTCTATTGTGTGTGTATATAGGGGTAGAGCGGTGTGACTCCACCATGAAGGAAGCCGATCGCCCACCCGCCACTGTTTGTGTCTTTATTTATAGTTTTCCATCTTGTAGTGCCCCCCTTACGCCCTCTTCTTTCGTACGAAGGGCCTTTGCCCTCCTTTGACACCATGTGCATACTTTGCCCCATGATGTTGGCACCTATTTCTGCCCACCACCATGTTACCTTCTCCCAGTTGTGTGCCGTTGCCAGTTAGGATGACCACCTGACTCCAGGTCATTATTCGCACACCATCCAATTCTGATTTTCTTCCACCTGCAAATCATTGTTTTCATGTTAGTCTAATTTAAAGCAGTAATGACACAAATATACCACACCTGTGGAAGTCCACCTAGTATCAGTGATGAAATGTGCTGCAACCCTTGGGGTCCCACTTCCTGGAGACCCTCTTTATAACTCCAAGGAAAACATACTGTGAAGGGGAAAACTAAACATGTGTTAGAATGTCCCAATTGTTTACACAAATATATCAGAAAAAATGAAGGTCATAAATATACATCAGATCCATTCTTCATTCAGTCAATTCAGAGTACTTGAACCAGTGTCTGGTATCCACAAAGTTTTTATTCTTCAGAAAAAGATTCTCTAGCCAGGAAAATGCTTTTTGTCCAACAAATTGGACTTAATCAGGGCTGCGAAAAACCTACAAATACACCCAATGAGTTAAGAACGTTTAAAAACTCTTAATACTAAAAATACCACCCATAACAGCTTGGCTCACATCATATACAACAGATCATGGAACAGAATTTCCAGTGTGCAAATGTAGATCAAATCACAATACCTACAAAAATATAAACATTCAATACTATTAAGAATAACAAATTGTTGAATCCGTCTTTGTTATAATCTTCTACCTCCTTATTTGATATATCACGTGAAGACAGTCTTAGTTATAACAAAATCTACCCCCATTATTCCATAAATCATCGCATGAAGACCGAGGACCTCAAATGCACAAAACCTTTTTTTAAAAATCCTTATTAATATATAGTGGAGAAGGGTGGCTCACTGGTTAGAGGAGGCAGACCTGGAAGTAGAGGTCAGCCCGGGACCAGGGTTCAATTCCCGGCTCATCGGGGTCTTGAGTCCTAAAAATGTCTATGGACTCGACAATTCTCGCTCCGGTGCCTACTTGATTCACGGGTTCACACTCTGCGACTCTGGGCAATAGCTTGCTTAATCTCCACAACGGCCCCTCGCGGCGGGATGCCTGGCTTTCACCTTGCGGATACCCTGCCGGGGTTATCTCACAGGGGAATACCAGGACGGGTTCCCTAAGCAAGAGCTTAGAAACCGCTTGGTGATTTGCGCTATATAAATTCCTGTACATTTACATTTACATACATGATTATGATCTTCACTAGAAAACAATTCATGTATAAAAACACATCAAATGCCTTGCAATTGCATACTTCAGATATATCCCCCATACTGCAACAAGTGTACATCATATATCCACCATATTATATTAAATGTAAATCACAAGCAATAAAGTCTTTAAAAACTTATCACCATGTAGGTCAAATAAAAGCTCAAAACGTTCTGATGCTACTTGCTTCCTATTTATAAGGGAATAACGACCTTTAATCTCACAGTATCAGAAGCTTCACATTGCCTGCATATTATAGCTCTGGAAAAGATGTATGTATAGATCAGCAAAAAAATATGATAAAAAAATATATATCATTAACTTGACGAACAAATCACTCAACACAACCTTCACAAAATGTAATGCCATAACATGTATACCCCATCCTCAAATTCAGCACCATCATTTAGACCACAGCCTCCTATTCAACTCACAACACACACTCCAATACCTCAGTCCAATCTTAATCCACTCAACATATTTCCCATACATCCTATCAAAATATTTAAATCAATATACATCAAAACTTTCTCCATGCAAATACCGCATAACCCATGCATCACACGCTATTCCGTAACACACACATTCGCCCAGGATCAACCGTGGCCACAATGTACAGTATCCCACATCAAACAAAACCCCCGTACTGTAAATATCAACCCCCTCTGAAACAGACACCACCACTCCTAGAACATAAAGCAGCGCCATCTTGAAACAGCCAAGTGCTATCAGTACCATATCTCTAGAGCATAAAGTAGCGCCATCTTGAAACAGCCAAGTACCATATATCAGTACCATATCTCTACAGCATCATATAAAACATCTTACTATATCACAAAAGGAGGATAAAGTCTACAACACCACTTTCATCCCCCCAGACTCTTCAGTCGATAACTCATTAGTGTGGAAAGTATCAGCCAGCACACACAACTTGCATGCCCACACACCAATCCTTTATCTTGATGGAATAATCATTATCCACTTCCTAAAAACTCACATTAAAGTTCAGGACTTTAAACAGGGTCTGTAATGATCTGAAAGGACGTGCTCCCCCCATCAACAATGCTCAGGGCTTTAAATGGGCCGGGTCTCCCCTGGTCTCAGCACCGGCAGTTTTTTAAAGAGGGCCTCTGTTTTGTGCCCTGGCTTTTTTTCCTGGACCGCAGTGACATCAGGCACATCGATGTGCGCTGCTCACACTGCTCACTTCTCACTAGTGGAGAAGTTAACGGCATGACGTCATGCCAGGTGAGTGTTGTGGGGAAAGGGAAATCGTTTAGTCATTTTCTCTCTGGATTTTCCTTATCTTTTTGAAACTCAGGAGCAGCAACACTGTCCTAGTGTCACCAGGTTCTAAGTGGAAGCATTGTTAATATTATATACAACGAGCCATAGTAGCTGCTTGATTATCTAATGCACCTAACAACCATTGACAAAGCCAATAGTCCTGACTTTTAGGTATGATGTTACTTGTTGTGTCATATATCTAGATGCAATGACAGAAACCGCAAAATACAAGTCGGGCAGCACACTATGCTAAGCACAGATTGTTTAGTTCAAGTGTTTTTAAGCCACGTCCTTAATAACATTGGCCGCGCCCCTTTGAGAGACCCTCCAAGTTTTTCATTCCACTTAAAGCCCTGCCAATTAATTAATTAATTAATTAATTGTGGGTTTGTAATGCGCTAGAATCGACTCCCGAAGGAGTATCTCTGCGCAGTAGACCGCTGGGGAACCCGTCCTAGCTATCCCTGTGAGATGGTCCCTACTGGGTATCTCCAAGGTGAAACCAGGCATCCCCGGCATAAGTGGGGGGCCGTTGTGGAGATGAGGCAAGCTAATGCCCAGAGTTGCCGAGTGTGATCCCTGGTTAGAGTAGGCACCGAGATGAGAATTATCGAGTCCGCTGACCCTGGTCCACGACCCTGCCGCGTCGGGAATTGAACCCTGGTCCCGGGCCGTCCTCTGCTCTCGGGTCTGCCGCCTCTAACCAGTGAGCCACACCACATGCTTTTTTTCTGCTCATCACTGTGAAGCAGTCTGCTACTCTTTGCATGCACACTGCAAACACTCTGGTCCAAGGGATGTTTGGTAGTATCTAGGTGTGTTTTTTTTTGTCTTTCATCTTTGTTCGGCCAGCCAGAGCTTTTGTACTCTGGACAGGCCATACTGTATGCGGGGAAGGCCCTGCTACGCTGGAACACCTGCTATACCTGCCCTTTTCTAATACTCAGGGGCTTTCTTGAGCTCACTGACTTGACACAAGGTAGAATTCTTAAGTGTTTGTGTGAAGATTATTTTGTGAACGTAAACTAAAGTTGGAGTTAAAATGCCATGCCCTTGTTTTTGTAGGTATAGGCAGGGCCTCTAAAATTATGGGATTGTGTGAGCACTGTGTTTTCGCATAATTATGGATTTGCCTCACACCATCATCTGCTGCTTAATCTGAAGATTTTAACAAAAGCAATTTGTTTATTGTTCAAATGGTTCAAAAGTTACTGGAAAAACACAGAGACTGGTGTTACCGTGCGGAGGAACCCTTTCTGGTGCTTATTGCTATATTTGGAAGTTAAATCGTTATTAACGAGGTGCAACTTATCTCCAAACAGTATTAAGAAGTTTAATAAAAATGAGAATATAATGAAGTGATGCTATCACAAATGTGCTGCATTTTGCCGCATTGTTCTTGCCGGAGAATTTGTCTTGCTCCTGCCGCATAATTCCAGTGGCCCTGGGAATGGCAGCACACAACACTGCCCCCTGGCTGCAGGAGCTGTGTGTGCAATCCAGCGCCTTATAGTTGAGTCTCTGCCCAGCAGGCACTCGTGGTAAATGTGCCAGGCGATGGCAGGCTGCCGAGTTGGCTTGTGCTGTGGAAGAGCCCCTGGCAGTAGGGGGCGCCCCTGAGATCTTGGAGAAAGCTGCCAGCGAGTCTCAAAGAAAGAGTCGAACTCGAACCCATCCGAGTGCTGTGGAGAAATACTAGCTTATCACTCCTGCAACACTTGAGGTACCGGGTCATGTTATGAGCTCGTGCAGTGCAATGCAGCCGAGCGTGAACCGCACGCTCCAGTGCTGCTCCCAGCCTCCTGCCTGGAGGCTGGCCCATGCGTGCGTAAACACCAACCAGAATGAGTCATCCGAGCCAGCAGGTTATGTAATAAGAAAACCGCAGTGTCTGGCAAAGTGAGAGTACAAGCAGGCTGTCTCCACCGCCAGAACACGCCTGAGGGCAAGGACCGAAGAAAACAATGCACAACCTTTCCCACACCAGCAGAGTCGTTCTTTCTCTCGGCTCACCTGGGCCTGGTGAAGGACATGTGCGCCTTTGCGCAGCAGGGGCGCTCAGCAGAGCCCCCTCAAGAGGGTTGAATGGCTTCAGGCTGGTGATCTGGAGCACTGAATTGGGAGGAGAGCGTGGCATGGCCCTCCAGCCACCGCCCTCCTGAACCCCGGGCACGTCAAGATGGACTGCCACATCTTGCTTTTTCCAGGAGTTTACCTGTAGATATGAAAAGGGGGGGCTCTTGGCCCCCCCGCCCGCATGGCGGCGCGGCCATCGCCTCCCCCCTTCGTACCTCTCGGTGGTGGGGCGTGCCCTCCGGGGCGCCCCCCACCACCGATTGGTTGGTGACCTCCCTGACCCGGATACCATGGTAGGATATCCGGGTCAGGGGCGGGCGTGCCGGGAGGGGCTGGGTGGGGGCGTAGCCACCCCCACTCAGTCCCTTGTGGATAAAGAGGCGGGGAGCGCCCGGGAAACCCTCTTGTTCCCTGGACGCTCCTCCACAGCGTGTTGTGCCCCGCGCTCGGGGCCTCTTGTTTCCCCACCCACCATCCCTGGAATTAAATGGTTGATGTTGTCTCAGTCTAGTTTAAGCGTAATATGTTAAGGGCTAGTTGCCATCCTTGCAAGGCATAAGTGGTCTGTGTCATGTGTATATTATAAGTGATCTGTGTCTGGTTTGTATATTTGCTGATGTTGCTTTCTTTAGGAATTTTTTCCCCTTTTAGTGAACTGTGATGAAACATGTTATGCTATTGCAATTGTGCTTAGGACCTTTTTCCCTTTGTAGCTTTAAATTGATGTTTTGTTATTTTAGCTAGAGTAGTTGTCATTAGAATTTTTTCTCCTAGGTCGTCGTATTTATTAGGTTTGGGGCATGCAGTAAGGTCATGACCGGTGAGCAGCTATTTTAAGGTCTGAGGGGGCGGGCATCATCCTATGGAGGTTCCCGCCCAGGGGGAGGGGCCATAGGCCACTCCGAGAACTTCAGGGGCAAGGTAACTGGTGCTTCAAAGGGGCGCGGGTTGGAGTAGTCACGCTTTCCTTAGGCTGGTAGCCACCCCGCGCGCGCATACTTATGACGTCACCTGATGGCGCAGAGTAAGGGCCCTCCTTTAGTGGGTAAATGGAGTTCACGGCGTAGACCGGGTAATTACCAGGCCCGGCTGCGCATGCGCACATCTCTAGGTGAGGCGCAGCTAGTAGGACCTGACACCGGTTAGCGACCTTGCCATATGGCCAGAAATGTAGTATACAAAAATCAAGTTGAGGATGCTAGATTTGGTTAGGAAACAATCTGTATTAGAGTTTCTGTTAAGGTTAGCCTCTCAAACTTGTTGACAATATTGTATCTAATGTCCTGCTGATTTTTGTATAAATTGTTGACCATGCAATTAAAAAACCCTTTTTTAATTTCATATCTTAATAAATACGGCCGGGGGGTCTTGCGACCCCCCCGCCTTCCAAAGACAACCAGGCCTCATGTTCATGTGTCAGGGGTTGGTGTGGTCAGATGGGGGGGGGACGGCAGCCAGTCGCTGACCATGTTCACGGTTCTTTCTCCCGAAGTTTCCCTGGGTTTCATTCAGTTTCTTCACTTTGACAATCAGAGCACGGGTAAAAAAATCATCCCCCACTGCGGACCTTGTTTCATTTCCCTCTGGCACTTTTACGCCTGCGCTTTGCTCTGCTTGTGACCGGGGTGCTGCTCCGTACATCCCATGTTTGTTCGCAAGGCTCTCCTGGATTTTCACTGAAATCGAGAAGTGTACCTTTCTGTCTTTTTTTAATCCAATTTTTTTAAACTAATTTTTGCTGTTGTGGTGCAGAATTAAATGAATACAAAAGACACTACATTAAGGTAGTATACAGCGTTTGAGTGTTGCATTAAGACTACCTTAGTATGAGCTATACAGGCTCAGGACAGCAATAAGTAAAGTGAGCTGCAAAATCAGTTATAAAGGAAAGCATAGGTGATGGCGTGGTGGATGGAGCAAGGTGGCGGTCGCAATCCTCTGAGGCTCCAGCCGGTGTCTGATATCCTGCCTTAATCCTGACTCTGCAAGAGTCGTCCACTCCTTGAAGTACTCCATTTCTGCCGGAGGTGTTGCAGAGCATCCGCAGATTGGCCCGGTGACTGCTGCAATATTTGAAATCTATGGGGGGGCTGGAGTAGGCAGTGACCCAGTAAGCCTCACAAATCGCTGCTAGAGGAGTGGATCCTATAACCGCCCATCACCCACTTTCCCACCCCCACTCCTCCAGGACGAAGACTGGGTGAAGATTGGTAGTGATGGCCCGGGCTGACCTGCATGGGAAGCCTGACCGGGGACACCCTTGGCGACACAAGCCGCCTTGTTAAGCGTTGCTCCTGGTGAGGGCCGGTGGCAAGCCCCGGTACCTCGTTGGGTGTGACTTTTGGCAACAGTTCATACCCGGGGGGCAGCAGGTGAAAGGAATAACCCCCTTTTTAAAACCTCCTCCTACAGGGCCCACATGCCTTGCTGAATCCGAGAGGGCAAGAAGGAGCAGTCTTGGCAAGAGATGCTGTATACAGTATTGTGGGGGAAGCTCTGCCCACTTTCTGCCCATGCTTTTGATTGGCTCAAATCTGAAATGCTGCATTCTCATTGGTTGCCGGCGTAGTAGTCCCACCTCCTTCCTGCCATGACGTTATTTTTATCCTTCCATGGCTATCAGCCCCTTTCCTTCAGCAACTCTTTTGTTCCCCTGCCTCCCCTTGTTCCCTCCCAAAGTCTGTGACTTGGATTGACCACCCCCCCGCCCACTCCCGTTCCTGCCACCTTCAGCGCCCGCATTTTTGTTTACAATGCAATAGGACTCCCGTAAATACGAGTCCTATTGCATTTGTGAATGCTTTTTTTCATATGATTACCTGCCTGCATTCGCAATTTCTTTTGCCTGACCTGTCCAGACTCTCGCATGCATCTTTACATCGTGCGCACGCGCGCTAAAAGTGTTACTCTGTAGTGCAGCCGCTGCCTCCGGCTCGGCACGCGGTGACACGAACCACAATCGGCTGCCTGGCTGCAGGATGCAGGCGTCTTTGCCTCACTTCTCTTCAGAGCGGGTGCCAAGGCCCTGTGAACGAGCCCCTGCATAACCAGCCGTCCTTTGACACCAGACACTCGGCCCGACTGTGCAAACAGAGGTTTAATGTCTCTCCCATGCGTGGAGGCTGCTGGTGACGGATAAGAGATCTGAAAAGGTGGCTGGAGTGGTTAGTTTGTGGACAGCAGGCCCGGCTCTTTTGATAAGAGAGGTAAATAGGTCCAGTGAAAGGGGTCGCCTCTTCAAACAAGTGTTAGCTGCCATCTCTTATTGGGTCTTCAGTTAAAAGACAGACCCCCACCTCTGAACAGAATAACAAAGTTAACAGCCCCTTTGTATTTATTTATGTAATATCTTATGTAGCATCGACTCCACTGAGCGGGGCTTCATAGCGCAGTACGATGCACTCTTAAAGACGGCTGGTCAACCATTTACTGACTGCTGTAAACACGCTCCTAATGCAGTTGAAATCAGTTTTGCCTTTCTTTTAAGAAGTACGTCCTAAACACTGACAGTGTGCTAGTTTTATTTATGTCTCTAAACTATATCTAAATAACTTTAAAGTGTATATGAGAGCAAGCGATAAACTAAAATATTTTAAACTTCTATAATGGTAAATATATTTTCTCAAAATCGCGCCAGGTGCTGTCTGCTTTCGCGCCGATTGTCATGTGACCTTAAAAAAAAAAAGCATTTGATTAGTTAATGACATTTCCCATTGTGGCAGTTGGAGAAGGCCACCCATTTTAGTCATTCTCTCTACAGCATTTGCTGACATACTTCTTCTGCTTAGAGTTTTTTTGAAAACATTTTGCTATGTACACATATCTTACATTACACACAACATGCAACCATCATCTTCATCAATATTCATGGTCTGTAAAGTTGCCTTCAACCTGTGCACCTAAAAGTTGCTTAACTGAAGTTTTTCCCACTGCCAGAGGTAACATGGTTGCATACGCAGTCCACAGCACAATGTAATGTGGTACGGCCCAGGGGCAGTATCATGCATATATAATGAACACATAGCCACAGATAGATAGTGGAAGTGGGTACGCGAACGTGAGCTCGACTCCTTTTTATTACCAGTGTCACATATCCGGTGACGTCTCTCCTGGATGCGTGTGGGGTGAGTGTAAACCAGCCCTCAGGGAATGGTGGCTGCTAGCATCAACTACAACAGTAATCATTGGATCACACACAGACATTCAATAATAAAAGGGTCAATAGTGAAGTAGTGTGGCTCACTGGTTAGAGGCTTGTATTAAGCCTGACACCAGAGAGGCTGCCAGGGCTCTAAGGTGCACAACATAAAACTGAGCAAGCTCTTAATTCGTTTGACTTTTTTGTTTATATTTCAACCATTATTTCATCACGTTAAACACATTTCTTAAACATACTTTCTTTACATCAATCACAGTTTATATTTTACAAATCATTGAGAGTCATCAACTAAACATAAAGGTCACACAAAATAGTGTTACTTAATACAGACACATAAGAACCCAATGCATTTCGGGACCTTTCGTGGCCCCTTCGTCAGGGGTCTGTTGAAAAAAGAAAAAATTAGAAAAGGAAAAAATTAGTGTATAGCAAACTATTGCTTTGATGTTCATAAGTAACTCAGTTATTACTAGCCATATCTAGTTGCTTAGTAATTTCTGTATCTCAATACTTGAGATTTAAATCTTTTAAATTTCAATGGAATAATATTCCTCTCTGTTTTTATATTATTCCCTGTACAAAACGATTTGACCATTAACTGTATTTTGGATAATCATTTTAAATTCATTATTCATTTAAATTGTATCTGAGCCTACCTACCGTGACTGGCAGGTTGTTTGGAACAATAAAACGGTATTCCTACGTACAAAGGGGATGAAATTGAGCGAAAGGACTTTGGTTCATTGTTTCATGAGCAACCGTTGTTTGCCTACAAAAGGGCACAAAATCTCAAGGAAATGCTTAACAAACCTAGCAAGTCAGTAACCACTATTGAAGACCAAGCATCATTCAAAGGGACAATGAAATGCCATAACTGCAAAAATTGCAATAATATCATTCTGGGAAATATAATATTGCACCCAAGAACAGGGGAGAAAATTCAACTTAAGCACAATACTACATGCAATTCCGAGCATGTGATATACGCCATCAAATGCCCGTGTGGACTCCTCTACATAGGAAAAACAGACAGAAAGCTAAAAGTGAGACTAACGGAACACAAGAGTAGGATACGATTAAAAAACATCACATCACCTCTAGCGCAACATTGGACAGAAGCAAGGCACACGATAGCGCAACTAAGATTCCAAATAGTTGAGCAGGTACCACAAAGGTTGGGATTCGATAATGCAAAGATTCTTCTCCAGAGAGAAGCCTTCTGGATACGCAAATTGCAGACTTTGGTCCCATTTGGGCTCAACGATAAAATCGAGATGATATGTTTTCTTTAAAGAACATACACTGATGGACGGTCCTGATACCCCCGTGAATTCAGACACGCGATTCAGTTAAAAATCCTTAAATAAATTCAAAGAGGCACAAATCACGAATAACTCACATTACTCCACATACGCAAACACACCAAGCAGAAGATTGTAAATAGGCAGGTATCGACATAGATTACAAAGGGATTATAAATATCAATTGGATGCTATACATGTTTTGAAATGAGTGTTTTGCTTAAATGCATATGTTATGTTCTCGTACTATCATTTTCCATTAGTTTTATGTTAAGTAAATTAACATCAATATAGTTAAAAGTTCCAAACAATAATTCTCCCTTGAATACAAATTAAATAACAGTTTCAAGTCATACTCAATACTGTATAAACATGAATATACAGATCAGGTTTGATCGTTTTTTTAGAACACTCTAAGATGGCTGCCCCGATCCGCTCACAACTAACTAGCGCTGAACTACTGAAGTCCGTTTTTAGTGTTAGGGTAAACTTAAACATCAAAATTAAAAGAAGGACTGAAACTTCAATGGCGATTGCAAACACGCCAGAGTGGAACCTTGTAAGGCCAACAAATCGTGTATTCTAGGTAAGCCCCGCAATGCGTTTTTTCGAAAACGCCTAAAGAGTAAAGGACTTTAAAACGTAAATTGGGTAATCTAATTCTGTGGTTTTTCCACAGCTAAAACATCGAAAAAACTAACACTGCGGGACCGAAGCGACACAGCATAGGACCACAGGTAAACTTAAACCCTATTGAGAATACTTGCTGATTAGCAAAACGATCATGGCATTAAAACAAGACTCTCAACCCTTTAACAGGTTGGTGAGGGCTGTTAGCCCAAATAACAAGAAGGATTCAGAAACGTCATACGAAACAGGTACAACATGAGTTTAACATATGCACACGTTAAATAGATTATTTTCCTGTTATCTAATGAAATTAGACTGCAACCTTGTTTTTTCCGTTTCAGTATAAACTCAATTAAATTGACCATAAAAGCGAGACCAACGCATCACGCATCGGCTCGCAGGTAATCATCTCACCCGTTCTTTTTTAAGACTTGATAAATATGCAGAAGCAAAGTTCAGATATAAGAAATTCTTAAACATCTCGCTCAATTTCATCCCCTTTGTACGTAGGAATACCGTTTTATTGTTCCAAACAACCTGCCAGTCACGGTAGGTAGGCTCAGATACAATTTAAATGAATAATGAATTTAAAATGATTATCCAAAATACAGTTAATGGTCAAATCGTTTTGTACAGGGAATAATATAAAAACAGAGAGGAATATTATTCCATTGAAATTTAAAAGATTTAAATCTCAAGTATTGAGATACAGAAATTACTAAGCAACTAGATATGGCTAGTAATAACTGAGTTACTTATGAACATCAAAGCAATAGTTTGCTATACACTAATTTTTTCCTTTTCTAATTTTTTCTTTTTTCAACAGACCCCTGACGAAGGGGCCACGAAAGGTCCCGAAATGCATTGGGTTCTTATGTGTCTGTATTAAGTAACATTATTTTGTGTGACCTTTATGTTTAGTTGATGACTCTCAATGATTTGTAAAATATAAACTGTGATTGATGTAAAGAAAGTATGTTTAAGAAATGTGTTTAACGTGATGAAATAATGGTTGAAATATAAACAAAAAAGTCAAACGAATTAAGAGCTTGCTCAGTTTTATGTTGTGCACCTTAGAGCCCTGGCAGCCTCTCTGGTGTCAGGCTTAATACAAGATTTATATGGTGTGGCAGGCATCAATCAAAGGTAGCACACTATCTTGATTAAACGCCCTCAAATTTGATAAACTGTGTGCAGTACCCACACACATACATTTTCACATATCATTCTGCAAACGGTGGGCACTAGCACCAAAGAAAATGTCTTTTGATTCGATATCTGGTATCACGGAAAATAGAGCAAACATAAAAATATATACCACGGATGAAGCTGACCAAATATATCAATTGATTAAGGAAACGAAAACCTTTGATGCGAAAAGTGGCTCAGTTACACAACAGCTCAAACAATTGGAATATTTGACAAAACGAGAATTGAACCAACGACTACACGCTTCAACACTAATTCAATATCACCGCGTAAGACGGATTCCAAGAGGCCTCAGGCTCGCCATCAGACCAATGTTATATAGATTGAATAACAATCCTCAATTTATGGAAAAATGGTACTGTATCCTAAACAAATGCTCGCTTGATTTGATTTTGCTACTAGTGGAAGAGCTCTCGAGAATCATCAAAGAGTTAGAAGAAGAAATATTCAATGTCAAAAAGGACTTGTCAACCAGAATGGAGTTAGAACCATGGAATAAATTCCTAGCAGATTTGGACGTCAAACTAGACAAGTATGGCAAAGAAATACAGGAGACAAAATTGCGAAAATTTAAACGCGACACAATTGATTACAAGCTCAACGAAGCTTACACTTGGGCTGAAGTTTACGCCAAAAGGAGATACACAAATAAGAAACAACAACCTACAACATCAGATGAAAGTGGTGTATCTGATAGCGATACCAGTACTACAAGGCAACCCTTAAATAAACAGCAAGCAACTCCTTCAACATCCACAGAAGGTGCCAGCGGCACCAATTTGAGTTCGGATTCTTTTTTAGCGGAGGGCCAATTGCCCAGCAAACCACCGGATCAAACAACTACATCACAAGTGGAAAGAAAACGAGAAGAGGAAAAGGAAAAGGAAAGGGTAAGGAAAGCAAGCCTCAGGAGCCAAACCAAGGCCTCGTGATCAATATATCTAAATATCCTTTGAAACAATTTGAAGCAGATTTGCTAAATAAAGGAACAACTTTCGTGAGGACATATCAAACTAATGAGCTAGAAACTGAGATAGCATTTTTCAAGTTCATGCGCCTGTTAAGGCTTAAGCATTTCTTCACAGTAGTAAATCCAATTCAAACTGAAGAAAACGATGACACTAAATTCAAACCCAAGAGTACTTTTGTAGCCCCAATATCACACAAGACATTGGATACTTTTGAGATACTAGTCAAGGCTGACTTAAGCAAAATTCACTTCAAGAGCAAATTAAAGAATTTGACTAAAGCTGAGTACAGTGCACTGCAATCCTTAGCTAAAAATCCAACTATCGTAATCCAGAAGGCGGACAAAGGAGGGGGTCTAGTCATTATGGACTCCACGTTCTATCTGCAAAAAGGAACAGAGCATGTAAATGACACAGCTACATACGCAAAACTTGACAAAGACCCCACTATGGAAATAGCACATGCTTTGGATGAAATATTAAATAAAGCGGAAGAGTTGTGTTGGATTAATTCGAGAACAAAACGTTATTTGAGACAAGTGTATCCAAGAAGACCGCGGATATATTTTTTACCTAAGATTCACAAAAGTCTCCAAAATCCACCATTCAGACCGATAGTATCGGGGTGCTCCTCAATTTTCGAAAATCTGGGAATATTCATCGATACCCACATGCAGTCATTCATACAGAACTGGTCAACGTATTTGGAAGATACTTCAGATTTCCTAAGGAACCTTCAAACAATCGACACACAAGGAGCAACAAAATGGTTTATCTGTACTATAGATGTTACATCTCTATATACTTCAATACCACACCAACAAGGCCTGGAAGCCATGGAATGGGCGCTTCTAAAGGGTGAAAAATCAGAAGAAGTCAAATGCATGACCCTTAAGCTTCTGGAATTTTGCTTAGAAAATAGCTATTTTACATGGCAAAATGATTTCTACATACAACTGAACGGCACAGCAATGGGTTTTCCCGGAGCCTGTATTTACGCCAATATTTATATGGCTAAATTCGAAGATGACCACATTTTGACAAAACCTGAATGGCAACAAGGACTTGTTCATTACAAAAGATATATAGATGATATCTTTATACTTTGGAAGGATTCGCAAGAGAAACTACTGGAGAACATTCAAAATCTCAATAGCATTGATGCTCGTATCCAGTTTACACATAGCATAAGCACCGAAGCACTGCCTTTCCTCGATGTTCTAGTGGAAATTAAAGAAGATTCCATACACACAAGTGTATACAAAAAACCAACTGACAAGAATAATGCCCTGCTATTTGGCAGTTTTCACCCAGCGAGTCTGATCAATAACTTGCCAGTGTCGCAATTCATGCGAATCAAGAGAATCACATCAGACCCAGCGATTTGTGATAAAAGCATCAATGAACAAAAACAAAAGTATTTGGACAGAGGTTATCCTAAAAAACTTTTGGAGGCACATGTAGAGAAGATCAAGACTATTCCTAGAAAGGAACTACTAGTAAAAAAGTTGAAGAATACAAACAAAAGAATGGTATTTGTATCGAAGTATTCCACATCATCCTGGGAGATCAAGAAAATAATCAAAAAAAGATGGGAAATATTGCAAATAGAAAAGGACTTTGGTTCATTGTTTCATGAGCAACCGTTGTTTGCCTACAAAAGGGCACAAAATCTCAAGGAAATGCTTAACAAACCTAGCAAGTCAGTAACCACTATTGAAGACCAAGCATCATTCAAAGGGACAATGAAATGCCATAACTGCAAAAATTGCAATAATATCATTCTGGGAAATATAATATTGCACCCAAGAACAGGGGAGAAAATTCAACTTAAGCACAATACTACATGCAATTCCGAGCATGTGATATACGCCATCAAATGCCCGTGTGGACTCCTCTACATAGGAAAAACAGACAGAAAGCTAAAAGTGAGACTAACGGAACACAAGAGTAGGATACGATTAAAAAACATCACATCACCTCTAGCGCAACATTGGACAGAAGCAAGGCACACGATAGCGCAACTAAGATTCCAAATAGTTGAGCAGGTACCACAAAGGTTGGGATTCGATAATGCAAAGATTCTTCTCCAGAGAGAAGCCTTCTGGATACGCAAATTGCAGACTTTGGTCCCATTTGGGCTCAACGATAAAATCGAGATGATATGTTTTCTTTAAAGAACATACACTGATGGACGGTCCTGATACCCCCGTGAATTCAGACACGCGATTCAGTTAAAAATCCTTAAATAAATTCAAAGAGGCACAAATCACGAATAACTCACATTACTCCACATACGCAAACACACCAAGCAGAAGATTGTAAATAGGCAGGTATCGACATAGATTACAAAGGGATTATAAATATCAATTGGATGCTATACATGTTTTGAAATGAGTGTTTTGCTTAAATGCATATGTTATGTTCTCGTACTATCATTTTCCATTAGTTTTATGTTAAGTAAATTAACATCAATATAGTTAAAAGTTCCAAACAATAATTCTCCCTTGAATACAAATTAAATAACAGTTTCAAGTCATACTCAATACTGTATAAACATGAATATACAGATCAGGTTTGATCGTTTTTTTAGAACACTCTAAGATGGCTGCCCCGATCCGCTCACAACTAACTAGCGCTGAACTACTGAAGTCCGTTTTTAGTGTTAGGGTAAACTTAAACATCAAAATTAAAAGAAGGACTGAAACTTCAATGGCGATTGCAAACACGCCAGAGTGGAACCTTGTAAGGCCAACAAATCGTGTATTCTAGGTAAGCCCCGCAATGCGTTTTTTCGAAAACGCCTAAAGAGTAAAGGACTTTAAAACGTAAATTGGGTAATCTAATTCTGTGGTTTTTCCACAGCTAAAACATCGAAAAAACTAACACTGCGGGACCGAAGCGACACAGCATAGGACCACAGGTAAACTTAAACCCTATTGAGAATACTTGCTGATTAGCAAAACGATCATGGCATTAAAACAAGACTCTCAACCCTTTAACAGGTTGGTGAGGGCTGTTAGCCCAAATAACAAGAAGGATTCAGAAACGTCATACGAAACAGGTACAACATGAGTTTAACATATGCACACGTTAAATAGATTATTTTCCTGTTATCTAATGAAATTAGACTGCAACCTTGTTTTTTCCGTTTCAGTATAAACTCAATTAAATTGACCATAAAAGCGAGACCAACGCATCACGCATCGGCTCGCAGGTAATCATCTCACCCGTTCTTTTTTAAGACTTGATAAATATGCAGAAGCAAAGTTCAGATATAAGAAATTCTTAAACATCTCGCTCAATTTCATCCCCTTTGTACGTAGGAATACCGTTTTATTGTTCCAAACAACCTGCCAGTCACGGTAGGTAGGCTCAGATACAATTTAAATGAATAATGAATTTAAAATGATTATCCAAAATACAGTTAATGGTCAAATCGTTTTGTACAGGGAATAATATAAAAACAGAGAGGAATATTATTCCATTGAAATTTAAAAGATTTAAATCTCAAGTATTGAGATACAGAAATTACTAAGCAACTAGATATGGCTAGTAATAACTGAGTTACTTATGAACATCAAAGCAATAGTTTGCTATACACTAATTTTTTCCTTTTCTAATTTTTTCTTTTTTCAACAGACCCCTGACGAAGGGGCCACGAAAGGTCCCGAAATGCATTGGGTTCTTATGTGTCTGTATTAAGTAACATTATTTTGTGTGACCTTTATGTTTAGTTGATGACTCTCAATGATTTGTAAAATATAAACTGTGATTGATGTAAAGAAAGTATGTTTAAGAAATGTGTTTAACGTGATGAAATAATGGTTGAAATATAAACAAAAAAGTCAAACGAATTAAGAGCTTGCTCAGTTTTATGTTGTGCACCTTAGAGCCCTGGCAGCCTCTCTGGTGTCAGGCTTAATACAAGATTTATATGGTGTGGCAGGCATCAATCAAAGGTAGCACACTATCTTGATTAAACGCCCTCAAATTTGATAAACTGTGTGCAGTACCCACACACATACATTTTCACTGGTTAGAGGCGGCAGACCCGAGAGCAGAGGACGGCCCGGGACCAGGGTTCGATTCCCGGCGCGGCAGGTTTCTGGACCAGGGTCAGCGGACTCGATAATTCTCTCGCCTCGGTGCCCACTCTGATCAGCGATCACACTCGGCAACTCTGGGCATTAGCTTGCCTCATCTTCACTAACGGCCCCACCAGACCGCCGGGGATGCCTGGTCTCACCCTGGAGATACCCATTAAGGGACCATCTCTCAGGGAAGCCAGGAAGGGTTTCGCAGCGGTCGAAGCGCCTTGGGACCCTACGGGTAAGTAGTGCGCTATATAAATGCCAATACATTTACATTTAGTTTGTGGTGCAGTAAGGTAGAGACCGTAGATGTGAATTAATACACAAAAGATTCTATCGTAAAAGAACCATAACTTCTGCTATACTGAGACACAGGCAGTAGATCTGAAATAATACACAAAAATATTGTATCATATAGGGTCCATGAGTTCTAGTGCACTCAGCCACATGAAAAGCATTCAGCATGTGCACAGCCAGTGATGATACGTGCTGCTAATGGGCTGTACTAGGAGCAATGTATGTTGCCTACAGGACTGCATCATCTGCAATAGCGACTCGATCTGATTTGTGAACACTGCTATCTGCAGTGTAGGCCAGAGAGAGAGGTCAGCAAGGGCCCACAGCCACGTGGCCTTGACTTGAGCTGCCCAGTTTGCAATACACAAAGCAACAAAAAGCAAGTGCGGAGCCTGCGATGATGCATATGCGTGGTCCGGATAGAGCGCCCTGGAGCAATGTCTTTTGTCTTCGGGACTGCGTCATCTACAATAGAGACTCAATCTGAATTGTGAACACTGCTGTCTGCAGTGTAAATTTAAGGCAGTAGTCCGCACAGACATCCATTAATACCTTTTCTCGCTTCCTCTTCACAAAATACAACAACATAAGTTACAAAAAAACTCTGCAATAAATAAATCAAAACAATTCGAATTGCGATCTTTGCTGTCCACAGTGTAGACTGTTATTCAGTGTTCTTTTCCACTACCAAGAAGAATTTGGTCATTGTAATAAACCTATAACTCATCTAAAAAAAGTTCTCCAAGCAAATATACTAAAAGAATATTGTGTATATTTCAATAGACGTCGTAGTTAGTTGCCTTCTGCATTCTGTAATTAAACAATAACCAATCGGTCTGAATTGTGAGCCCTGCTGACCACAGTTAAGGCCAGAGGCAGTGGTCATTAACGCCTCACAGCCACGTGCCATTTGATTCCGAAGCACGGAGTTGGTTGCATCTGATCGGAGGGGGTACACGGAAATCATCGCACACTTTAACTCCTCACTGTTCGGACCTGCTGTACCCCGGTGTACTCCACCGACTGCTATCAACCAAGCACAATAATCATGTGCAGCAGTTAGCTACGGAAGTACAGAGTCTGATGCACATAAACGGAGGGAGTTGTGTAAAACCAAGCAGGGTGTAATATCGGACATCATCCATTGTGGGATCAAGACACCGTTCCACTGTTGGCACCTAGAGTTAGTTGCACCTGGTCGAAGGGAGTACCTTCATCTCCACTCTCAGATGCAGTTCTAACATCATCCATTGTGGGATCAAGACACCATTCCACTGTTGGTACCTCTTAGACTACTGTGTTAGTAGTATACAGAGCACTCCACGGTGCTGGGCCTCAGGTTGTACGCTGTGTGCCTGTGTCGTGGTAGCCAGCTTTGATCTCAGGAGCCTTCCGAGCTCGCAGACCTCGGCCCAGGAGCTTCTGCCGGCACGTGGTAGGTCCTCTTTCACAAATGGCGGTGTCGAAAGGTGAACTATGGGGCATATGTGCGGTGCAGCAGCCTTGACGATTTCTCGGTACTAGCAGGCTGAGAGCATCATTCACGCAGCCACGTTCGCTCATGGAGTCAGCCTTGTGGCGGTGTAAGCTGCGCAGTCCTGGCAGACATGTTCCCATTCCGGAATAGAACCACACCCAGAGTAGCGTGCCTTTTATTCACACCCCTAGGCTAGCCTTACGTGCGCTGAGCCAGCCCACTACTCTAAAGATTTGTGTGGGGGGGGCACGTAAGCGCTATGTTTTCGTAATCTTCCCTACTCACTGTACTATCATGGTTGCGTCCATTGTCCACTTCACTCAATAAACGATCAGTGTATGTTGACATGTACATGTCTGTGCTCTTCATACTCAAGTCTGTCCGGCACATCCCCCCAACACTTTGCATTGTATACTTTTATAATCGAGAATCACTTGCCACCTTCGCACATACTTTGCTCCCATCTCTCCCTTCATTCTGCATTGTGTGGCACATGTGCCATGCCATGTTTGGTTTGTGGCCTCGGTTCCCTCAGTACGTAGTGTCGTTGTGTCTGCTAGGTGTACATGTTGTTTGTCATGTATGTGATTATTCCCACCCACACAAAGTAACTCCCAAAGTTCAACTTGGCCTTCAATACCTACTTTGAAAACAGATTTCATTAAACTGAGCAAACTGAAAGCGCTTTTGTTTCAAACAGAAGTGTCTCACACTTCTGCAAAATAAATGTATCGACTGCTGATAGCAATAACTTCAAGGAAAACACAGTCCCTTTTAAATACGAACCTCCCATTACACTTTCTGAATTGTTGGACAAGGCTACAGGTCCAACGAGTGAACGGAATTACCCCAAATTTGGCAGGGAGAAGGGTTACTGTGCTCCTACCCACCTCTTTCCTACTTTTTTCACCCTTTTTTTCCCTTACTCGCTTCAACTGAATAACAAAATGGCTGCCAACACTTAGTACTAGTTGCAACCGCTCACACCCCTCGCAGCCAATAGGCAGCAAGCTCGTGCTTGTAACGCCTCAGCCAATCAGATGGCAGAATTCCCAAATATCGATATATGTAAATTTAGATATTTCTCAAAGACTACTGAATGGATTTACACCAAATAAACAAAAGCGTGCTTTCTAGACAAAGACCCTTCTCCCTACCATATTTGGGGTAATTCCGTTCGACCTGTAGCCTTGCCTAAAGTTTCTTATCAAAATTAACATGCAGAAAACACATTTTGGACCCCCCCTTTTTTTCTTTTTTTCTCTGCCCCCTCCTTGACGAATCACCCCCAAACTTCAACATAGGAGCTGATATAAACAATGAATTAGTTTGGAACATTTCATGAAGATTCATCAAACGACGCCAAAGTTATAAGCAAAACAAAAAATGTTCTTCCTATGGAAACTTGGTCCTAACTATAACTACCTACTGGCGACCGCCAGTAGGAGATATATATATAATATATATATATATATATATATATATATATATATATATATATATATATATATATATATATATATATTACCTACTGGCGATAGCCAGTAGGTATATATAGTTAGGATTTTTTCTCTATGGAACTTTTGAAAATTCTATGCCTAATAACTTTGGCGTTTGTGGACGGAATTGGCTGAAATTTTCAGGAAAATGGCACATTTTGTTTCTGAGCAGCTCCTGGAAATTTGGGGGGGGTTCGTCAAGGGGGGGCTGAGAAAAAAGGGGGGTCCCAAAACACGTTTTTCCCATGTTAATTTCCATAGGGCGGTTGGCCTCACTTTTAGCCCGAACGGCTGAATGGATTTCCACGAAACTTGGCAAAATTGTAGGGACTGTTAGCCCGGTGTGCCTTTGCTAGGTCTCAATATATGTGCTTCAGTGGATTTTGAGAAATTAACGTTTAAAACAAGATATATATCTGTAACAGCGCTCCGGGCAGCGCTCCGGTTCGCGAACTTTTCGCGTATCGGAACTTTGCGAAGCGAAGCTGATTGGCTCTCCGGTGTCTGTCAACATTCTAAACAGTCCGGAGCGGCCGCCATCTTGTCTCTCGGTAGGATCGCGAGACAAGAGGAGGCCAAAACAAAGGGGGAAATGAAGGAAAGGGGGCAAGGTAGACCCCTTCTGACCCCCTAGGATTGATGAGGGGGATATTATAGAGCCACGCCGGGCCCCAAAAAAAAAAAAAAAAATTCCGATTTTTTTCGCCGTAGAGACGCGTCTTGGTACGCGAACCGGGCAGCTAACCGGGCAGCTAACCAGGAAGCTAACCGGCAGTGTAACCCCAAAAAAAAAAAAAAAAAAAATCCGATTTTTTTCGCCGTAGAGACGCGTCTTGGTACGCGAACCGGGCAGCTAACCGGGCAGCTAACCGGGAAGCTAACCGGCAGTGTAACCCAAAAAAAAAAAAAAATTCCGATTTTTTCGCCGTAGAGACGCGTCTTGGTACGCGAACCGGGCAGCTAACCGGGCAGCTAACCGGGAAGCTAACCGGCAGTGTAACGGGAGTCTGAGGAGTAGCTGATTGGCTGTCAATATTGTAAACAGTCCGGAGCGGCCGCCATCTTGTCTCTCGGTAGGATCGAGAGACAAGAGGAGGCCAAAACAAAGGGGGAAATGAAGGAAAGAGGGCAAGGTAGACCCCTTCTGACCCCCTAGGATTGATGAGGGGGATAATATAGAGCCACGCCGGGCCCAAAAAAAAAAAAAAAAATTCCGATTTTTTCGCCGTAGAGACGCGTCTTGGTACGCGAACCAGGCAGCTAACCGGGCAGCTAACCGGGAAGCTAACCGGCAGTGTAACCCAAAAAAAAAAAAAAAAATCCGATTTTTTCGCCGTAGAGACGCGTCTTTGTACGCGAACCGGGCAGCTAACCGGGAAGCTAACCGGCAGTGTAACGGGAGTCTGAGGAGTAGCTGATTGGCTGTCAATATTGTAAACAGTCCGGAGCGGCCGCCATCTTGTCTCTCGGTAGGATCGAGAGACAAGAGGAGGCCAAAACAAAGGGGGAAATGAAGGAAAGAGGGCAAGGTAGACTCCTTCTGACCCCCTAGGATTGATGAGGGGGATATTATAAAGCCACGCGGGGCCAAAAAAAAAACAAAAAAAAAATCCGATTTTTTCGCCGTAGAGACGCGTCTTGGTACGCGAACTGGGCAGCTAACCGGGCAGCTAACCGGGAAGCTAACCGGCAGTGTAACGGGAGTCTGAGGAGAAGCTGATTGGCTGTTATCATTGTAAACAGTCTGGAGCGGCCGCCATCTTGTCTCTCTGTGGGATCGAGAGACAAGAGGTGGAAAAAAAAGGTGTAAATGAATGAAAGGGGTAAGGCAGACCCCTCCTGAACCCCTAGGATTGATGAGGGGGCTATTAAAGTTCCCTGGGGGGTGAAAAAAAAAAAAAATTGCGATTTTTCGCGGTAAAGGTGCTTCCTGGTACGTTAACCAGGCAGCTAACCGGCAGCGTAACGGGAGTCCGACATATTGTGTTTTTTGAACGTTTGTGATATGTGCACGTGTGGATTTTGTCTAATTAAGGTTAAAAAAATATATATATATCTTTAAGCGTGTTCTGGCGCGCTTACGTTTTGGGTTTGGTTTGCGCTGCAGAGACGATACGTCACGGTTATGCGATGCATCATGAGGCGTCTCACGGGCTACGTGATACGTCACTTAATAAAGAATATATTTTACAGCTATAGATATTAGCTTTTAAAAAACCAATGAAATTCACAGAAAAAACCATAGGTTATAGACCATATATAGTTAGGAATTTGCATTTACAAAACCTTGAAAATTCACTGAAAAAACCATAGGTTATAGACCATATATAGTTAGGGATTAGCATTTAAAAAACCTTATTTTATTTGCACAAAACCATTGAAATTCCATATATAGTTAGTTGCACTAACTATATATCGCGGACCCGCAATCCACTGCTAATGATGTCACATATTACATCATTCATGACATGGTCAGTGACATCACTGATGACATCACTGATGACATCTCAAATGACATCACTGATGACATCACTGATGACAACACCCAGTGACTGTATGTTTCTGTAAAGTTAAAATATGTCTTGCATATTGAAGAATGAGTGGATGTATAAGTGTCTGGATGAAGGATTTAGTAGGTGCATGACTGACTGTATGAGAGAATGATTAAATGTGTCTCACTGAGTGCATGGGTTAGTGATTAAAGTGTCTTAATTTGGCAATCATTATTTATGTTCTTCTGTAAACTGCTGCATGTTTAAATCAGTAGCTATATCAGTAACTATATGGGTTATTGAATGGTTGCCCAAGTATTTGTATGGGAGACTGAGTATGTGTGTGGGTGGCTGGGAGGTGTATAACTCTGTGCATAGATGTGTGAGCAGTTGATTCCCTAGGTGTATGGGTTCAAAAGTGCATGTAGAAACAGCTGTATGGACAGTTGACTGTGTGCATGAGTATATTGGTGAGTGAATGGATATCTCAGTTCTACATGTCAAAGTAAGTACATATGTAAAACACACTCCATGTGAGAGTTGACATATATAAATAACTGAACATAAGAGCCAGTGAATGTGAGAGTGGCTGTAGGAATCATTGTGAACTTGTATCAAGGATTGTATACGAGAGTAAATATGTGTTAGTATATGTTTGAATAAGTAAGGTGTGTATAACTGTATAGTTAAGGAAATGGAGATGTGATTGATTCTTTGCATGACTGACTAGGTGTGTGAGTAACTCCATGGATGTGTGACAGTCTGTGAATGCCTGTTTACACTGAGTGTATCTAAGGTTATATTAGAGTCTGAAGATGTATTATCACATAAATGATATCATCAGTGATGTAATCAGTAATGTCAAATGAGATGTCAGTGATGTCATCAGTGATGTCATTTGAGATGTCATCAGTGATGTCATCAGTGATGTCATTTGAGATGTCATCAGTGATGTCATCAGTGATGTCACTGACCATGTCATGAATGATGTAATATGTGACATCATTAGCAGTGGATTGCGGGTCCGCGATATATAGTTAGTGCAACTAACTATATATGGAATTTCAATGGTTTTGTGCAAATAAAATAAGGTTTTTTAAATGCTAATCCCTAACTATATATGGTCTATAACCTATGGTTTTTTCAGTGAATTTTCAAGGTTTTGTAAATGCAAATTCCTAACTATATATGGTCTATAACCTATGGTTTTTTCTGTGAATATATATATATATATATATATATATATATATATATATACATCTATCTATATATATATATATATATATATATATATATTCTTTCATACCATGCTCATACGATTGAAGAAGGCGCTGACTCCGTGAATCTGAATCCAAACTTTTATTCTTAGATTAGTGTCTGCTTAGACGCGTTTCGGCGTTGCCGCCTTGTATCTCTCTCTCTATATATATATATATATATATATATATATATATATATATATATATATATATCCCATACAAGAAATGAAGTCGCTGCACACTTCTCAGTTTTTCACGCAGTTATTTTATTCCAAACGTTGTACCACGTTTGGAATAAAATAACTGCGTGAAAACTGAGAAGTGTGCAGTGACTTAATTTCTTGTATGGGATTAAACTGAGACACTGCCCTGGTCTCAACGCTGGCACCCACTGGATTGTGCTCCCGCTGCGACAGGACAATTTGTTTGTGTGTGTATGTATATATATATATATATATATATATATATATATATATATATATATATATATATATATATATATATATATATATAGATATATATATATACATCAGATGCATTTGTAAGAGGGTTTATGTACATGTGTGTCTAAATATGCGTGCAACCGCATATGTGCGTTTTATATCCAACTGTATGGTAATGTCTATATATTTACAGGTGTTTTGTGAGTGTGAGAGAGGAGAAGGGAGCACTTAAGTGCATAAATATACACGGGAATATATATATATTTTTTACCCTGATTTATAATTCTGTGTTTAGCGAGGGCTTCGCTTCCTTGGGTTTAAGGTTTGCAGCATCCTGTTATTTCTCACAGCAGTATAGTTGTCAGGACCTCTGGAGTGCAGTGCAACCGGCAGCTGGAAAAGAACCAACTTCAGGACAAGTGACAGGAGGGAGACTATAAACCAGCTTAGGGACATCTTTGGATGCACCTGTAATACCGGCTTCCAACCCTCTTCCAAAAGTGTGTACTACAGGTTACTGCTCTGAATCTTAACTGGACAGGGAAGAGTTCCTGCCTTCTGCTGCACCATCAAGGGTGGAGGCATCACCGATAGGGATCGCTAATAGCTTTTAGGTTAAGTATTTTTATTTATTACCTAACTTAAACACATTGACAGTGGCAATATCTCTGGCTAAACACAAGATCCCAAAGGCGAGACCGATTGCATTGCAAATGCTTGTTTCTCTCCTCTTTCCTCTGTCCGTACGGAGCTCCCTGGAGGTATCGACAAGCAGGGAAACGTTCTGCATTGACCCTCCTGAGTGCGCTGGCTCCATACCCCTCACGATGGTGAGAAACTGGACAGGATTCTCTGTGTCGCCTGTGAGTGGTGTTGATTGGGCCCCCTCCTACCTTCGGGGCATAGGCGGGGACTGCAGCCAGTGAGGGGTGCCTGCCCCTGCATGCTCTGGGCTCCTTTTGCTGCTCTGATGCTGGAGGTCTGGCAGACCCACCTGGTCTCAGCAGTCCTACCTAGGAGGCTCTAGTGATGGCAAAGGTAAAGTCTCCCCCAAAACAGCGCAAGCTAGACACATTTTATAAATCAACTCCCACAAGGCAACAACTTATACACATAAGCAAAAGGGGACTACGCCTCTCCATTGACTGCTCCTGCCACAAATTCCGCCATCCTCAATGAGGAACTTCTCTGTCCTAGCCAGGGCTCCAGATGCGCACTCAAACCCAGAATTGGTTTGGTGGAGTAGTGAAGGACGTCGTACTCCTTATGGCAAGATCTGCGAAACATCACTGGACGAGTGACGGAGGCAGAGAGCCTCATCTTTTCTCTTGAGGACACAGTCTCTGAGTTGCAGTTTACTATACAGCACTTGCAAACAGATGAGGGAGTGATGGCGGCATGTATTGATGACGCGGAGGGCCACTCCTGCCGCAACAACCTTCGTCTGGTGGACTTCCCAGAGGGTAAAATAATCCAACACAGAGCTTTCTGGAGTCGTGGCACCATGGCCTTCTCCACGAGGAGCAGTTTTCCACTTGTTACCTAATTGAAAGAGCCCACCAGGCGCTTGCGTCACGGCCACCTCTGCCCCCCCTGTGCCATTAGAGCATGTGTCCTCAACTACTATGACCGAGATCTGATTCTGAGAACTGCGAGCATGATGGGCCAGGTGCTGTATGAATAATCCAAAATCCTGATGTTACACTACACTAGACTGGTCCAGAGGAAGACATATGAACCAGCTGAGCAGAGTCTGCAGACCATGAACGTTAAATATATGCTCCTGTACCCAGCCAAGATCAAACTCAAAATAGCCTACCACAGTAAAACACTGTTCTTCAATCCCCCAGATAGAGTATGGGAGTGAAACCGGCTGTGGAAAATGGGACGAGCGAGAACACCATGCTCTACATGATGCGGGGACCCCGACTGGTCATTATTTCAAGTTCTATTGTCATATCCCATCAAAGTGACCTAATAAACCTAGATTCATGCCTAGATTACCCAATTACTGCAAGCCCCTGTTGAGCTGAATCCTAAGGTGGCATCTCTGGCGATCATGGAGGGATAGACCTTAAGAACGCTCGCGGGAATTGGTTATCTCATGCCCAAACGACACCTTGCCAGACAATGGCCATCCCTGGACCCTCCTCCGATTGCATTGCCCTGCGCCACAGAGCTCTTTTGCTGCAAAGCTGAGAAACCAATATATAAAGGGCAGGGATGCACCACAAAATACCTTAACATTCTGGGCCCATAGTCTACATATTCACCCTAATGTGAAGAATCCTGCTGCGCCCTCACTGCACCTTCCTCTACTCTTGATTGAAGGTACAAATAGAATGTATTACCTGATATGATTGTAACTGCTGATGTCACAGGTGGCCTTTGCATCACCTTGCTTTGTTGTATTTTACATATATCACAACATTCAATCTATAAAAATAAATAAAAGGAAAACATTGGGAAAAGAACAGATATTTGCACATGACAAGGGAAAAGTCAAAGCTATTGAACATATACTTTTGATTAGTTGTTCCAGACTTTGTGACATCATTGTTCTTACCTTGTGTTGTGTAAATCCCTGTTACTTCGGAGGGTTAGGAGGCCATGTTGGCAGTCCAGCTTTTGCAGGATGACTTGTGCTTGATTTTCCGGTGCCTTGGGATTACCGCTTGTCTTATTAGACTTTTCTGAACGCCGCAGGACTGTTCCGCAGGTTATTGTAAAGAAGGGGTCGCACTCCGACTCCACCCACCAGCAGGTGTACCCCAGGAGCATCATGGTAGATGCAGTCTTTGATAGCGTGTGCAGGCTGCCAAGTGTTCTCAGGTTGATACCTCTCAAGGTGCGGGTGCGGGATCCGAGCTCGTCAGCTCTAGCTCGAGGGAGCCAATTAACTGTAAAGAAGGGGTCGCACTCCGACTCCACCCACCAGCAGGTGTACCCCAGGAGCATCATGGTCATCATGGCCTTGCTATAACACACTTTTCATCGAATTAGCGCACACGCTATCAAAGACTGCATCTACCATGATGCTCCTGGGGTACACCTGCTGGTGGGTGGAGTCGGAGTGCGACCCCTTCTTTACAGTTAATTGGCTCCTTCAAGCTAGAGCTGACGAGCTCGGATCCCGCACCCGCGCCTTGAGAGGTATCAACCTGAGAGCACTTGGCAGCCTGCACAGCTAACCCCCGAAAAACCTACACTCTGCTGACGAGGAACAACAATTCCGAAACACCGGTGTCCAGAGTTGGTGCTGCAACCTTGCTAGAACACACTTTTCATCGAATTAGCGCACACGCTATCAAAGACTGCATCTACTATGATGCTCCTGGGGTACACCTGCTGGTGGGTGGAGTCGGAGTGCGACCCCTTCTTTACACTGTTCCGCGGTGTATATTTTAAGTCATCGAGGATGACCGCCAATGGCTGTAGCGTAAAGTTGGATTCACTTGAGGCGTCTTCGCTCATGGGCGGTGATACCTCCCCACGCTCAACAATTGGTAATACACAGCATCTAGATGTATACCACATATATTGAACTTGTTTGGGTCCTTTTGTCGCACTGGTGTATTTCACAGGGACTGGTGAAATAAGTTTCGTATTTATGTGAATAACATTATAATGACGGCCTTTGCAGAGGATTTCCATTGCCCATTGTTTACTAGGCAACCACTACATGAAAGCTAAATAAAAACTGGAGCCCTGAAATTGCAACCGAGGCCCATTGTTGACTGAACATTGCAGCAGAAGCTTGAAGCCCGAGCTTAGCTGCTGCCCATTGTTTAGCAGCGTGTGTGTGAAATCGAAACAAAACATGGATATTCTAAATGCAGCCGCGCCATTGGTACCTGAACACCGCAAGACTAGCTTCACAATCCCAGAGCATGACTATTGGGTACTGCTCAATCAAATGTCTATTTATGAATGTTCAATAGTCTTATTATTGTAATCATTGTTAACATAGACTGGCTGTGAGTAGCTTCAACAATCTCCGATTTATATAGCCAGAATATATTGCCTCATTCCTGCCAGTGAACAAGGGCTGTAATGGCTTGAAACGCGTATGGCTTCGTGATTGCTTGTGGCATGCTGTTGGTGGTGCCGCCTGAGGTCCAGTGTGCGGATACCCCGAGGTGTGTGATCTCCTTCAAAGGGCAACTTTTGTGGAATGATATATATATTTTTTTTTTATTATTTTTTTTTTTTGTTTTTTATTTTTTTTTTTGTAAGAAAAAAAGCAAATCATGTTTTACCTGATTGGATACTTTCTCTTATTTTTCTTCAGACAGTCGAACATTCTAGTCCGCATTTGCTCACAGTTTTTTTTATATATTAACTTGCAGTCTAGTTTGAAACCGCTCAGCGGTGTTTCTAAAGGCTGTTGGCACATACTGGATATTTGTTACCCAGCCCATGGGGGAGGGGGATTGGATTCTTTATTGCGAGCTCTGAAGGATGAAGGGCCGAGTGAAACCAGACGGACTGAAACTGTGACCTCGGGGTTAAACACACATCCTCCTGTGCCACCTCACCCAGAATGCAGCTCGAGAGAGACAGTAAAATGTGAATATGGGGCTCAGTTGTCGCCCCAATAAATACTTTGTACTTGTGTGATGGGCAGCAGGCCCATTAGAAGAAAAGTTTGTCTTCAAGAAAAGTAAGGAAGTGGTTTATATTGAGTGGAATAAAGTGTTTACTTTTAATTTCTGTGATATATATATCTATCTATATATATATATATATGTATATATATATATATATATATATATATATGTGTATATATATATATATATATATATATATATATATACTTCTATAGTGAGTGCCTGCGCTCCGCACTGCAGCTCTGCCCCACAGACTGCACTGAGCGGGTAGGCCTTGCCACAGAGCATCCGTGGATGCCACAGATGGTCCTCCCAACCCGTAGTTCTGCCTGTAAACCAGTGGCAGGAAAGGACTTGTAGATGTTGATTTTGAAGGTGCAGTCTCAAGGCCACACCTTCCAGCCATCTCTCCTTTAAAACCTGTGATTGTAGAGAGAAACTAGAGATGGTAATTGTGCAAAGTATCTTAAAATGTAAACTAACTTAAGAGTACAGTTCTAGCAGCCTTCTGTTTGGTTCTCTCCTGCTAGATTTGCTGAAAACATCTCGGCCTGAGGTCCATCAATAAGGAAGCTGTGGCTCAGATTGGGTGCCAGTGGACCAGGGCGCGGTCATGTCTGTCATCGTGGACCCCAACGCGGGGCAGGAGATGGACGAAGAGTGGGAGTCTGAGGCGGCCACGAGCGGTGACACTGGCCTGGATGAGGAGGAGGAAGAGGATGATGGGGAACCCAAGATCTGCCGGGTCTGCGGTGACCGGGCCACGGGCTACCACTTCAATGCAATGACGTGCGAAGGGTGCAAGGGCTTCTTCAGGTACTGGTGACTTCTCCTGGCTTGGCCTTCATCCTCCTGCTCTGTTCTCTTCAGTAGAGGGCACCTCAAGGCACTTTTTGGCTTCCGGAATAGCGTGAGGTTGCAACAGTGTGACCGCAAACCATTTTGTTTCCCGAATATTGCAATTTATGTTAACTATTTTGTCAATATAATGTTTTAAACCAGAAAAGTGCCAGTCTTTCCCCTGATACTGCCTTAGAGGCCCCACATGCGGCAACAAAGTTTCGTTTATTAAATAATTGCTAAGTTACTTAAACCCATTGCAATAAAAGATACACAGGATATAAATACAAAAATACATGGTGAGCATAACATTAAAAAATTTAAAAATTAAGTCTTTGCATTCCAATTTAAAAGTATTGAGTTATAAAAAAGAAGGTGAAAATCAGTGCTTTAGTAAACAAGAAGCGTTATTACAATGTATTAGATGGGTTAATGTCACATGGTAAGGGAATGCTGTTTGTTTTTAAACTTTGAATTTGGGCGTGTTTACAGCACATGCTGCAATAATTGTTTTCAGATTAGAAGCTTCAGTCATTCTGCAAAAATCTAAACCTGTGTGCCCATATCATGCTGCTTTTGTCCAGAATAGGGATGCGCCCATTTTGCTATGATTTTCTGTACACCACCGGTGTCCTGATAAGTGCTGAATACATATTGCTGTGATATAAGAAAGAATATATACTTTATTTGATTAAAAAGATATAATCATAAAAGTGGAATACATACAAACATATACATAAATAAAGAGTTAAAATAACTCAAATATGATGGAATAATATATCAATATTAGAACTAAAATCTTGCTTTGTTACAAGTTAGTTTCTTTAAAAAGAATTGGGATGCCTCCGGCTTCTGAATGAAATTACGATATGCATGGCGAATAAAAATTGTCAAGGCTATATTTAAAGCTGTGTTTTCTGGAGTCAAAGCTGCAATAATTGCCTGTCTACGGGTCCGGATTCCCAGCCTATTCCACTCAGTTTTCAGCTTAAGTCTGCGCTGTGGCAGTAGAGCCGGGCAGAGACATACTACATGCTCCAAGGTTTCAGCCGTCTTACCACACCATCGGCACAATAGATCCTCTGACGTTCGACGCCAGGACGGTAAATCCTTTAAAAATTGCCAGTCACCCAAGCTGAGAGCTATAAAGCTAAGTTTTAAGTGCAGGGAATAAGTGCAGGACAGATGTGATATGATCTTATGAAGTGCCCGCACTACGCCACTCTTTTCCAAAGAAGTGCACACATTAGACACTGGTGTTACATAGTAGTGCTCACATGCCACGGTGGTGGTGTCTGCAAGAGAGCCAGGATTTCACTGAAAGTGTAACAACTAAAGAGAAAAGATGCCAATATGCATTGGTGAAATAAAAAGGAGGTATAAGTGTGGCTCAATGGTTAGAGGAGGCATACCCGGAAGCTGAGGTCAGACCCGGGACCAGGGTTCAATTCCCGACGCGGTAGGGTCTGAGCCCAAGTGTCCAAGGACTCGATAATTCTCACTTCGGTGCCTACTCGAATCACGGGTTCACACTCTGCAACTCTGGGCAATAGCTTGCTTAATCTCCACTACGGCCCCCCGCGGCGGGATGCCTGGCTTTCACCTTGGAGATGCCCAGTACGGGTTATCTCACAGGGAAAAGCCAGGACGGGTTCCCAATGCAAGCGCCGGGACACCCCGTTGGGGTAGCCGTGCGCTATATAAGATACACTAAAAAAAAAAAGTGGAGATGGCACCCTACAGCACTTCTACCACCTCAACCAGACAGCACTTGCCTCGGGCGCTTCAAGAAAGACACATTCAAAAGAACAGATGTAAGCACATCATTCTACACTGCGATCCCAATCCATAACTCTTCAGAGCACAGAAGCTATACAAAACAAAAAGGGTAAGCATGCAAAATAACAAAACAAATCTATAGGTGAATATAAAACATTGTCACAATCTTTCACATGCTTGGGCGGATAATGTTGTCCCTAAGGACATTTCTTCTCAGTTATGTTTCCACTCCCAGTATTTTCGCTTCCAATCTAGGGCACTCCTTTAAAGTCACACAGACTAAATGTTCACACACCACATCAATTTAGTTTTTGGGATGACCACCAGCTTTTCGTCCATCGGCCACAACAGTGTGCTCTTTTATGCTTATTAAACACACAGGTGCTGAGAATTTGTTTTTGTGAACTAAACTTGATTTCCTAACCCGTATCCAATCTCCCACGGTCACTGTCGTACCATGCTAACTAGCATAAGGGTACCATTCTTGCAGACCCTTTCTCACGTCTGCCACTATTCCCAACTTGTCAAATTTAATGTCCCAGTGATCTATCCATCTCTATTCAACGTAGATTGTAATTGTGACGTGGCCCGTCTTGCCCACAGCATGTCCTTCAAGGCTTGCCTCCAACCCACCCACTGACCATAGCAAGCTCATGTGGCCCTCCACAGTCCAGTTGACTTGCTTCACTAACGAACCTTACTCAAGGCTGATGCAACGAACGCCTGATATCCTTGATCCCGGCAGTCTCCAAAAACATCTTTCTTTGGAACAGTCCGCTCAGTGCCATTGTCCATTTCCAGTTAGTTGGGAAATCTCCGCCTCCCCCCCCCCCCCCCCCCCCCCCCTACTGAGTTCATCACTAAAGAATGCACTCATGGCATGAGTTATGACATCACAAATCTCATTTCTGGCCATTCAGACATGGAAATCAACGAGGACATATATAGGTGCTCCTCCCAAGACACCAAAGGGTCTTGAAATATCAAAAGCATGTTTGCGCCAATGCAGCATAATGCCTCCACAGGAGAGAGTGGTGTGGGATGCTTTACTCGGAATGTGTGTCTTAAAATGCAACAAACTGCAGTCTTTTACATATTTTCCCCAAACTTCTTGTAATTGTCATTTGTAGAGCGCATAATCCCCGCCAGGCCACCAAAAATCTCATCTCACTTTAAGCTTCCTTGCCCTGATGATTGTGTATCTTGTGGGCAAGCTCCAGCATCTTAGCCCAAAGGATTCCTGACAAAACCATCCGTCCGGGGCATCCGAGTAACTCATTACTACAAGACCGCTCCTCAGAAATCTGACCAAATAGTGCAACTTACGAGCTCAAATGCTTGGCTACGACCATCCTTCCTGTACAAATCTCATCCCTTTCTTCTAAATGAATTCCCGTCTAAAGCCTCCCTTCACTGTTCCTCCTGCACTTTTGTTCCTTGAGTGCAGTCTAACGCAGACAACACTTGACTCGCAACACAGACACATTCTAGCTCCTCCTCGTGTTCGGCATCCAGGAATTCCAGACCCCGGCGTACAACACACAAAATTAGCAGGACAACTTTTCTTACAGGGGACATGTCACATCAGACTGATATTTCCACCACCCTGTTCACAGAAGTAGTCCACCAAGGGCTTGTGGTAAGTACGTAACTTGAACCTCCTGTCCCACAACTATGTTCTAAAATGCTGTGTTCCCCATCCTAGTGCAAATTATCTCCTTTTCAATGGTAGACTCCGCCCCTTCAGTATTCTGGAAGCGAAGGCAATAATTTCTTTTCTAACATGGCTTCTCATTTGAAGCAACAGTGTTTCTAGCCCAGGATTACTGGCATCTGTCATCATATTGGTAACCTAGTCTGTGTTGCGAGGTTTAGGAGGCTGTGCATCAACAATATCAAGCTTTACGCGTGTAACGTTGGATTGGCAGTCTTCACAACATGCCGAACTCTCATTCTTCTTTAATAGGTCATGCATGACAGTAGTCATTTCAGAAAATAATACCACAAACTGAACTGTTTTTGATTAATCCAAGAAATTAACTTAATTGATCCTTATCCTGTTTAGGAGGCACATCTTCAGTACCTCATGATTTTCAACTTGGACTGCACACCCTTTTCTGAAACCTGGTGCACCAGATAATCCACACCACTCAGAGCAAATGTGCATTTCTCTCCCTCTCCTTTACAGAGCCATTCCATGCTCCATTAAGCTTTTCAGCCCCATCTCCATTCGTACATCCAGTGGCGGCTCCCCTGCTAAGGCATAGGAGCGTCGCCCAAACTGATGGCAACAGTGAAGGAAAGGAAAAATAAAATGATAATGATATAATTTTATTTGTTCCTTCCTGCTGCTGCAGCATGGGGGCGGGGCGAGACTGCTCTGGTCACAGGGCAGGGATGGAGTGGTGGGCACACTGAAATGCGCATGACCCTTTTGCCAGCCATCTCGGGACGACCAAACAGTCCTGCTCACTTAGCATGTTCTCCACCCAGTCTGCATTACAGCCTGGGTGGAGAACATGCCCAGGCCCCCGGTCCCCATCTGATCACTGAATTTTGACGTTCAGACCAATCAACGCTGCATTGCAGCGTTGTGATTGGCTCAGATGAGCTTGGCTGCTTCCTGGTCGGCCGATGGAGGAGAGATGACGCGGGAGACTAGCGGCGAGAAGGTAAGTCTGTTTTTCTTTTTTAACATCCCATTACACCCTCGATCAGTGCCGGCCGCAGCTGCTTACATTGTGCTTCTTAACATCTTTTCCATACACCAAGGTGTCATCCTGAAAATACACTACTCCACATGTATTCCCAAACAATATCCTCCAAACTCTCTGGAACACCAGAGATGCGGATATCAAATCAAAGGGTATGCACCTATGTGCACTCTCTGATAACAAATGAGTACGGTGTTTAGATACTTCACTTAGCCCAATTTGGTGATATGCCTACAACATGTCAATAAATGTGAAGCGCACTGCATCTTTTTGGGCACCCAGCAACTCAAATGTTACATAAGGGTTCACCAATAGCCCGGATAGTTTGGTTGATCACCCAAGTCGATGCACATACTGAGCAAAATGTCAGCCTTGAGTGTCAACATAACTGGGGCCAGGCATTCAGAACTTTCAATTGGCGAGATAACTTCAAGCTCACATAACTTCTACAAGTCTTTGCGCAATTCTTCTTTGCTAAAGTTAAAACAAAAATGAGACCAAGGAGGACATTGCTTTAAATTTCCTAAGTGTGACGTCCTTAACTTTGAAACTAGGAGTTTTTATATCCTTATGTAGCGTAGTCACTGGCAGTGTACATTTCTTGCATGTGGGCCTCTGAATGTTCAATACCACGAGTTGTACGGAGTCATTTACAAGTCTTGTCAACAATAATCTTTCCTGAATTCTTTTATTGTTTTTTTTCAATAAGATCTGCAATTTCCTCCTTTAAATTACGGTAATGACAAGTTACAGCAAGTGTTAAGAGTGGAGCTATAAAATCAATAGGTTCTCATGCTTGTTTGGGCCCTTTACAAAAGTTGATGCCTTTTTTAGCACAACATTTTTCCGTAGACAAAACCTCTTACCCAACGTCTTCAACACGATGGCATGCTCATTTACTGTTTCCACTGCGCAACCTTCCCCTACATGTACTTTGACAGGCTGTGCAGGTAAAGCCCTCCAGACAGAGAATATGAATCAATAAGGCTTTTGTCTTTCTTATTTGTGTAAACGTCCCCATGAGTGGCTTTAATGTACGCTCCCGACAGCCTCTTTTCATAATGTACTCTCCAGAGAAGTCCCTGTACCCCCCCCCCCCCAAAAAAAAAAACCAGCCATTGTTTGCACCCAGGAGTATGTTGCTGTCAGGTGTAGTTATTGAGGAACAATTGCCCAAACCCCAGGATGAATGACTGGTAAAAAAAAATCACCAGTGCTGAATATTCAAGGGCTAAAACAATGCTGTGGATAGAATTTTTTCCTACCGACAACAAAAGGTGAACTCTGTGGAAGTAGTTAGTTCAATGCGATGAATGATAACTACTGAAGCCAAATTCTCAAGTTGGTTCAGCACCCCAACCACGATGCAATCGTTGAGGCTATGCTACATTGTGCCGGTCACCATGGCCATCGGCGAACAGTACAGGGTTGGGCCTCGTATGCACTGAAACTGAATTGAGACTATCCTAATATCCCAAAATGACATTAGGGAGGTGTGACGGTGTGTTGGAACATTGTTCGTTTTTTACCAACTTGTCCTCCAGTTGTTGGCAGTGCATTGGCCTGGTCTGGTTAAAACGCTGTCTGCTGCTTAGACCATCTCCAATTAGGGTCCGGGTAAAACTGGGGTTAGGATGGACGGTGAAGCAATTTTCAATTCAATTTGAAAGTGCTTTATTCAGTATATAAATATAACCATATAGCAACAATTCAGAAAAATACATGTACATCATTGAATTACATCGGGCTCTGAAATATCGAATAACAAATAAAAACTCATTTTCCAGCACATGTGCAAACTAGCAATGTGAAAGCGCATATTGGTACAATCAACTAATTATACATGTGCAAACTAGCAAGAATAAAGTGCATATTGGTACATTCAACTAATTATACATATGCAAACTAGCAAAACTAAAGTGCTTCATGGTCCGGGCCATTTGTTAAATTCATAAAATGATTTATTTTGTGCAGAAATACATTTTAAAATATATGTAGCCACATAAAAACATATATCTAATCTAGGCTCTCTAAATTAAACATCAATTGCGTCGCTGCTTTAGTATTGCGCATATTGTATTTTAAAAAGATGGGTTTCAAATAGGATTTTCTATAAAAAGTATAAAATTTACAAAACAACATAAAATGGCAGCTACTCTGCTTGGAGATACCATCGCAGGGGCATAGACATTAGACATGTTCCAGGTTTCTTAGTTAATGGAAATGCCACTAGATGGTGCACGATTCCTAGGCGTGAACGGGATAGGTACAGTTGAAAACCTTCATTACCATTTTATTCTAAATAGGAGTTAAACGTGCTTTGTTTTGCATATTTGATCATTCTGGTACTTTTAGTGTGTTTCAGGAAAGTGACTTTGAGCTCCTTTTTTGATAAGCTTGTCCCCATTGTAGGTTCTCCAAAAATATCACATTCAAAAAGTGTCTTGTACCTGAACTGGATATGACACAACCATGGTATGTTTAAACGGTGGTCAAGTTTTAAACAATCGTTAATCACATCCTGAGTACATTTTGTTTCTTCTTTGGACCAGATTGGTCGCCATAGGGCCAAAGGGCGCAGGTCTATTAAGTCCTTAACATGATCTAGTCCCACTTCCCTATGTATTAGTTCATTTGAAGCCGCAGTCGGGGCACAGAGCAATTGTTTCAGGAAGGCATTCTCCTCTTGCTGTATTTGGTTGCCACTCTGTGTATGATATCTGTAGGAGAGTAGGGTCTGCTATCCTATGGTCATCCCAAATTTTTGCTTTTTGCTTCACTGGTTTATGACTTAATGTGGCTGTGGGCCTGCTAATCAGACCCCCAGCCTGCTGTTCTCTCTCTAAATTACTGTCAATGCACTCTAGGTGCATTACGAATTGGAACTGGTTCACCTTATTGGCCCCTGTAACAGTGTACCCTAGGTACCCAGGGCATAGGTGTTTCCAAGGCCTACCAGGGGCTGCAGCATGTATTGTGCCACCCCTGGCCTGGCCTCCATATTTGACACAACTGTCTGATCACTCAGCTGGGGTAAGTTGGTGTAATCACCTCTTGCTTAGATATAGTATCCCTATATCTAACCTTAACTGGACACATGTTAACCTATAAGCCATTCCTATGGAAGGCCCCTGCAATCCTGGAGGCAGAGTGCGTGGTTTCATGTGAGATGGTGCTCTAGCATGAGCTGAGCCTGTCTGCAGCTGTCGGGAACAACTCCCTTAGCTGTTCCGGGATATTGCCATACCATATACTCTTAAGTGCATTATAATCCTTGCGGTTATATGCTAACTTTGGTTTAGTTTTATCAAAACATGTCGAGTAAGGTGTCATACGATTTGGAATACTATCCCCTGGACAGTCCTGTCGACGGGGATAGCATTCCACCCTTCTAGAGGGACACGACATGTACATAGCCTTAAACCCGGTTAAAGTTAACCAGAGCCTCAGCATCACAAAATGGATGCTGCCACCACAGACACAAGTCTGACCTCCTGCTGCTGGGAGTCCTTCCAGCGAGGGAGGCTTGGACAAAGGGTTTCCTGCCTTGGGAGGTGCGAGCACCACCCCAGACAGGATTTTGTGTATTGGGTAGGACAGGGCTGAATAGAAACAGACATGCCCGGGGCACACAAGGTGTCTCCGTGCATAAGCCAGTCCAAACCGGTCCTGGGACTTTCCAGACCCAGGGCTGGCGAGGAGCTGGACAAAGGAAAGGGGGTGTAACCGCCCCCCTTCCTGGTCCCACCCAGAGGAGGGACCTAGCAGGTGATCCACCCCTCAGATTGGGAATAAGAGTGGGAGCAGAGCAGTAGCACCTCAGATCATCCTGAAATCAACTTTAAACTAAGAAGACGACTGGGCTTCGACATTCTGCTGCACAGAAGACTGAAGAGTATCTCCCTTGTGGCCTAGGAGTGGCCACCCTGTGAACACAGGCACCATCCAGCAACTCAACGTCTGCTTTGCCGCCGCCTCCCGCCGGAGCCCGAGCCCAAGCCCAGAGCCTGACAAGACCCAGACTCCCAGACTTCTCACAGCCCGATCCACAGTCCCTGCAAAGAAGGGACCCATGGAGGCACCGAGAGACGTGGGACCGGACCGCTTGAAAGACCCCCGAGAAGCTGACTGTGCAGCATCCGAGGCACCCTCGACGTTGTGCTTTGGGGACCGAGAAGCCCCAACACCGAGCGCCCTTGCACCGAAGATCAGCCCCCCAGCATCTCCACGATCTGCGTGGGGCCCTTGTGCATTGTGCCACTCGACGCGCCATCCCGGCCACTTGCCACGTGGTCAGCGGCCATCTTGGTGATGAAACCTACAAACTACACTGCCAGTCTGGTTGCTCCAGACTTGCCCCGCTCCTGTAAAAGGGAGCCCCCGCTCTGACCTTGCAGGTCCGAGTGATAAGCCTTTTTCGATTCCTGCGTGGCTTGCATTAGCCAAGGCCTGTTCACTCCAATCAAGTTGCCGACACTGCCAACAGCGAGAAGCCTGCGTGGGACAGCTCGTGATTAACTCCTGGACCTCCTCGACCTCTTCGTGTCCACGTGGCTGCAGAGAGAAGATACACCTCCACGCCTGTTTGCACCCGACATCGCCTGGTTCCAACCTGGTTCCACGGTAGTCACTGGCTAGTGACTTTGAACATTGTCCCCTCTGCTTTCAGGTCCTCACAACATCAGATCCACCCTTGGATCCACCGGAACTCTTCACATCGAGCCGCCTGCAGCATCTTCAGCTCCAAGCACCATCGACCAGCGTGACGAAACCTGACACTTCTTCGACCCTATGCACCCGCGTCCTGTGGGTGAGGTAACTCAGCAACGCCGGTGTTCCCACACTGGTACACACCTCTAGTGTCTGTGTCTTAAGTTTCACTCCTCTAGGTCACTCTGAAGGTTCCTAACTAACTAACTTTATCGCACCATAGACATTGCATTGGTGAGTGCACTTTAAACACTGCACCCGAGTCCAGCGGGCCTTTCCCGACTTAGTCACTGCTAGTCCCGATCAGCTCCAGCGATTCCCAAGGCCCTAGGCCTATTTCCTTTTCGATTGGTATCTCTTATACCACTTTCTTAGTATATGGTTTAGGTGGCCCCTAGGGCTCATCCATATTGTGCAACTTTTGTGTATTATAACAGTGTTTTGTTTTAACGCTTGTGCTTCTGTGCTCATAAAGAGTCCAGGGGATATTTGTAGTTAATAAATATATATATATTTTCAATATATATCTGTGTGGTGTCCTTTCATTTGGTATTCAAGGGGGTTGTATATGGTAAAACCGCTTGCTTCACTGCTTTGTCCACGCTACCACTAGGATAGCTGGTCTATAAGGTTGACTTACAACCAATCATCATAAGGGTTGCTTGGCATGGTACAAGGTGATCACTAGAACTAGTGAGCATCATATACCAGGCCAACTTCTCACAATATCCCCAAATCCCTGCCCCGTGCAGGGCTGATGATATGCACCTAGAATTGTATATAGACACCATCTCTTGAATTCTACGCCCCCTAATTTTGCTGCGAATCTAAAAACACCACCAATATTCCATACCATTTTAAAACGTACACTCTCTTGTTCGTTTGCCCACCTCCCATCTCCTGAGAATGTAATGCCCAGGTAACAGAATTTCTTTACAGATTCCAATTTCTCCCCATCTAAATAAAAGGTCCTGCTCTTTCTTGTCTTCCTGCCACAAGACATTACAACAGTTTTCCTTTATTAATTATCAGATTTCTACTCTCAATGAAAGTATGAAACTTATTAATTAAGTTTTGCAGGCCATTTTGGGTCCGGGAGAGAAGGACCGCGTTGTCCGCGTATAAAAGAATTGGAATGGGGTTACCATTTATAATAGGGGCATCTGCTTGGACTGTTCTTAAAATTTGATCTATCTGATTTATAAATAAAGAAAATAAAAGTGGGGCAAGAACGCATCCTTTTCGAATGCCTCTATTAATTTTAAATAAAGATGTACATTCTCCGGCAGATCCAAATCTGACTTTACAGAACAAGTTTTCATACAGTCTGGCCAGGAGGTGGACAATTTCGGGGCACCCATTTCTAACAAAACCGGCAATAGGAGTGAGTGTTCCACCAGATCAAATGCCGAATTTAAATCAGCAAAACACAGAAATAGATTGTCCCCTTTGGCTTTTGTGTATTTGATGATAATAAGTTCCAGGTTCACACACTGCTCCATTGTTCCCATCCCCTTTCTGAACCCATACTGCACTGGGGATAAGATGTTTTTTCCTCAACCCAGGCTTCCAACCTTTCTAGAAGGACTCGACTAAGGATTTTAATTGATGAGTCCAGGAGCGAGATGGGGGCGGTAATTACGTGCCTCTGATCTAGGGCCTTTCTTATAGAGGGGTACAATAATAGATTGGCCCCATGTTGGCGGGAGCCTATCTTCTATGACAGCATTAAAATAGCGTGTCAATATTGGTGCCCATAGGTGTATTTCATGTTTAGAAAAATCCATGGGCACCCCATCTGGACCTGGGGCTTTGCCACCTTTGCTATTTCTTATCGATTCAGTAACTTCGGATAGGGTCACACTTAACTGCATTTTTCCCATTTTGTACTAGACACTGCATTAAAATTGGCCCATCTAAATTAAAATCAGAATTAAAAATCCCAGTAAAATGGGCTATCCAGGCGCGGCAACTTCCATGGAAGGTAATTTCAGGAATGGTATTGTTCTTTAGAAATGGGCTATTTACAGTTTCCCAAAATAGTTTGTGGTTTTTTGTTTCAGCTACGAAGGGTGAGAGGTGCACTTAGTTATCTAATCTAGGCAAAACTGTTATGCTAATCTAATCCAAGGGTGCATCACTACAGAATTGTGTTGGCTAGCACAAAAAGTGAACATTATGTTTAAGTAGAGAAGACCTACTTGTAGTGAGCACTGTTCCTACTGGAAAATGAATTTTCCAACAATATGAAACAAACTACTTCTCAAATTATACATACAATGCACATTGTGAAATCTTACGTTCTATTGTTTATTTTTCAATCATAGAACTTATATCCAACATGTATACATTAATACATTGCATTTTTGTATCCTGTTGTACACCTATTCTATATATAGATCCACATTTAATACAAGAGGTTGTAAATAGGTGAGATTCACTATTTACATATTTCTAAACAAATAAGAGCCCATTATTCATAGTTGTTCACATATCACTATTAGTTGATTGTCTGAAGAAACGATGCCCAATGCATTTCGGGACCAAAAGGTACCCTTCTTCAGGGGCGAAATCCTAGAATATACAAAAAGCTTATCAGTACGATCAAAGAAATTAGATATTATAACATGCTATTAACTATCTGTAGATGGAGACACAACAGGGGGGGGGAGAAAAAACATACAAGCATATAATATTTATACAGTGTTACAATGCACTCCCTTGTTATCATCTTCCTGCAAATCAGAGCATGTATAAAAGGACATTATGCAAATAAGCAGTTGCATCCATACTGTATGATGTGTACCCCTCAACTTGTATTTGGGCTTTGTGCCACGTCTCCTGGAGACAAATTATATCATGGTCGTATGTGATGAAACTGTTCCAGAAGGGCTTACTTATTTTAGCAGCAATTCCCGCTATGTTCCAGGTTATAAATATGAGGCCTTCGGCAGTATTGGCATGGGTGGTGTCATCTAGCGCCGCCGTATCAGGTCTTTCTGGACTCTCCCCCAAATTTGTATCTATAACAGAGGTTACATCAGACTGATCTATTTTATCAATTTTATGCTGATCATCACTTACTAGCCTTACTGTGTTATCCCCTTCTGCCCTTTTTATATCCAACAACCCATGGTCAGTTTCAACCTTTCCCCTAGATACAACTACTTCAAGGTAGGGCGGTATAATTTGTTCCTTCAGTCAGTCATTCTCATCCAGTGAGCCAAAGACCTGAAATCTGTTATGAGTCGGGATTGCAAAGTTGTCCCATGAGTAATGAAATGGAGCAAAAACATAGGCTGTGTTATATGGATTATGGTAAGTAGCTCTCTGATAGTCGGCAATCTGGACTGTGGCATATTTCCCTGACTGGCCCCTATAGAAGTAATCTAAAGGGAGCAAAGTTGTATTATATTCATGTTTAGAGGGCGCAGGTGCATTAAGGATCGAATCTCTAGCCCAGTCGGGAGTTCTAAAATTTATGACTATGCAATCACCGTTTATTTCCTTTTTACTGGGTCCCACCCATCCTACTCTCTGTGTTGAAATAATCTGGTTTGGCCCACGCATTGGGAATCTACAGTTATGAGTAAGCCAATGCAGCGTTTTATTCTTGAGAGTTTGCTGATTTTCAAATTGGGTAGGCTTAAGCTTCGGTACGTTAGCAAGAATAGCTAAGTACGCGCTGCTTTCCGGTGGTAAGTTTATCACTGCAGAAATTATATTATTGGTAGTGATGTTACGTGTAGGCGCTACCCTGTCCATTTTGTTAAATCCTGTACTACCTTTTTCCCTTTGAACCAAAACAGGTTTCTGCCCCATTGTTATGTTGGAGGTGTTAGTAGATAGTGTTACCGAAGTGGTGGCAACGTTTGCCGGAGTGGGGGTAGCTGGCTGTTTTCGCTTGACTACCCACCGGGTTGTTAATGGGTTTAACCTTTTGGGCGCTGGTTGTGGGATGCTTGCTCTGCGTGCTAAGTTGTTCTAGCAGGTCTAAATTAGCTATTCCCAGCTTTTCTAAGGTCTCTACCTTATCGGTTAAGGCACTCAGTCTTTCAGTCACTGGTGTAATATGTGATTTTACTAGGTACTCGAGCTGTAATATGAGACCTTCCATATTAATTGTGAGTAGGTTTTGTTGAGCAGTGCCCTGGTTTTCATTTAATTGCAAGTTTCTACTCTGTTGTAAAGCATTTCCCACCCCCCCTTGTTTCGGGATTGTGTTGGTTGGCTTCTTCTTTCTACTTCTATATCTCCTCCCATGTCTATTTGCAGTTACCAACTTCCTGCTAGGTGCTGATCTGCGTTTAGATTCACCAGCTCCATGATCACTCATACTATATGATGGGCTCATGTTCACTGTTCCATCTGACAAGTTGATATCATTATTTTCCCAATCATCTGGCTCCACTCTGACGTTAGACAAATCAATCACTGTGAGGGGAGGAGGGATCTCACTGGGCTGTAGGGTGGGAGTTAATGACAGCCTATTCTCCCGGGCAGAAAACTCCGTGGACGGTGACTGATGTGGTATGTCCGCATGATTCGTGCCATTCCCCGGTAAGTCCACAAAAGAGTTTAATAGAATTGAATCCGGTGACATAGCTGTGAATGTAGATGTATTGGCAGGTATTTGGCTCCTTGCGTAGACTGGGTTATTAGGCACATACTCGGTGGTAACGAGAGGCGTCTTTCTGTATTTTCTATAGCAGTGACAACAGCCCCAATTGTTTGTTGCAGCATTTTATCAATGGCAGTTAGAGTTGGAAGTGGGGTTGTTGCCTGGGCTAGTTTCCTTGATGTCGATCGAGTAGACATTGGTTTCTTTTTACCCATGATTAAGCTAGGTGTTCTATGGGGTCTGTAATAGACTGCAATGTAATCACACTCAGTTAGGCAGGAAAATGGTACCTTAAGCGATGTCTTGTTGGTAAAATCAAGAGGTGTGGCCCAGACCAGACTCCTCAGGCCTCTGAGGGCCTAAGAGGGCCCGCCCTTTGCCCGGGCTTCGCCCGGCGTCCCGCTCGCATCCCGCGAGGCGGGGATTGCACCGATTTTAAGCATCTGCTGGCGCGGTCGAGTGATGCGTGAGCCACAGTGGTTGCTGGGAGTTGTGGTCCCCAGCCCGTACTCCGCTCGGTGGTCGCGCTAGCTAGGTGGCAGAAACCAGCGGGACGGCGGGAGGCAGGCAGGGGTCCCGATGGCAGACACTCGAACAGCAAACACCCAGAAGGAGCGTGGGCACGTCAGCAAAGGTCCCCCACTCGGCAGGGGATTGCACCAATGTTAAGCGCCTCCTGACGCGGTCGAGTGATGCGTGAGCCACATGGGTTGCAGGGAGTTGTGGTCCCTAGCCCGTACTCCGCTCGGCGGTCGTGCTGGCTAGGTGGCAGAAACCAGTGGGACGGCGGGAGGCAGGCAGGGGGTCCCGATGGCAGACACTCGAACAGCAAACACCCAGAAGGAGCGTGGGCAGGTCAGCAAAGGACGGTGAAGCAATAATCAACCGGCATCAGGGGGTGTCTGAGCTCCTCACAGTCACTGAAATGAGGGCGCGTGATCAGTCCTCATGCCCGCTTTTTCAGTATTATTTAATTCCGTCTTGGGACCTACAAGTCACAGATCAAAGTTAAGAAGACACATAAGAATCAATGGAATCTGTCCAACGGTCCCCCTGTTTCAGCTGATCTAGGGTGGGCGTCTCTACTTCTTGGTAAGCAGAACATTCTGGACCAGTCTGCGCTAAGACCCAACACTTAGTAGCTGGACTGACAAGTTCATTTTAGGCTTCCAGGTTGAATAAAGGAAATGTGCAATAGTGTGGTTTTATTCTGGTGTGGATTTTAAAGAGATTACCTTAGGAAAGATAGAATTTGATCACATATTTAAATGTGCAAAAGTTAGATAAATATCTTACTTGCTGGTACTGCAAGTTCCAAACAGCGGGGCTGGTTCCAGAGAAAGCCCTGCCAAATCTTGTTCTTAGTTGGACCAGTGAGTTGCAGAGGAGAAGTTTGTTTTGACTCCTCAGGTCCATAGCGGGGTGGTAAAGAGAGGCCAGAAGGGATATGTACTGGGAGCCATGTTGATACCACATTGACTGAATATGGTCTCTTGCAGGAAGCCAGTGCAGCAATGGAGCACTCGTCAAGCAGACAGGATCCCTCCAGCCCATGCCGATGATAAGCAATTCTTTGACCAAAAAACTGGACCTGGCAGAGAAATTAGGGGTGCTGTCCCTTTCGTATGAAAAAAATTATACTGTACTTTGAGATAAGTTGAAGGTAGGGTTCCTCCAACTGTCCTTCTCTCCTGGGCTCTTTGCAACCCGGATGCCAAGGTGTTGTCCTGGAAGAATTTTATACAACTTCAATGGCATCGGCCTAACATTGTACCCCTCATTATCTATTGTGAAAAGGCTGAAATAAGGGCGCAGATGAAATGTAAATAGCCTTAGTGACCAAGAAGAACCTCAGATTCTGGTAGCGCTTCCTGGGATAGGAACAGACCGAAAAAGCTCAGACCAAGAAAGGGCTCCAAGTGTAATGGGGAGACGGATGGGGACAAAGGTAAATGTGACTGTAGGGTGATCTTTCTTCTACACGTGTCCTGTTCTCCTCTCAAAAGTATATTCTAGCATATCTTAATTCAAAAGCTTATTTTGTACATAGTTGTTAGCAAATTTGGGTTGGCAACTCAGCTCTGCCCGGGCTCTTGTTGTCCGTACTGGTGCAGTGGACAGCATATTGGGTTCAACATGGAGGTTAGATCGTACGGTCCTCTATGACCAGGAAGCATTAGAGGTTTTGAATGAGGAGACTAAAGTATTGTTTGAAAAAAATGTGGGATCAGCTAGGATTGAGATGGTTTGGGACACATGTAAGGCATTTTTGTGAGGAAGATTGGGGGCTCTGGGAGCGAAGAAAAGAAGATTATATTATAGCAAGATTACAGATTTGGAGAAGAAGATTCGTCAGTGTGAGGCTGATATTGTAAATCTCAGTAGAACTGTGTCGGATGAAAGGATCCTGCAAGAAAGAACAGAGCTAAAATCAGATTTAGTGGGAATTCTGAGTCAGAGGGTCAAGGAGAAATGGATGCTAGTCAGCTCGCACACTTTGAATATGGTCAGGGGGTGCAGTAAACTGCTAGCATGGAAGGCGAAAAAGGACCAAGTTCCAAATTTGATTAGAGAAGTAAGAGATGTGGAGTCGGGCCTGACAATTACAGACAGTAAAGGAATAGCGACTGCTTTTCATGAATATTTTGTTAAAGTTTATAATGAGGATCTCAGGGTTGAAGAGCAGGCGATAATGTGCTGGTTAGAGTTTCTGGAGCCTTTATCTGATGAGTTTAAGGATGTTTTAAATCAGGAAATATCTCAGTCGGAGATGGAAGGGGTTATTAAAAGGGGAAAAAGAGGTAAAGCACCTGGGCCAGATGGTCTTCCGGCCGAAGTCTATAAATCGATGGTAGGAATATTGTCACCAATTATTTGCCAGTTATTTAATCAGATCTTTATGGGCAAGGCTTCTCTGCCTCCTTCGTGGAATGAGGCAAACATTATACTAATGCCGAAGCCAGGGAAGTCATTAAAGCATATGGATTCATATAGTCCCATATCGCTACTCAACTGCGATTATAAATTGTTTGCAAAGATCTTGGCCGATAGATTAAGTATTGTTATGCCCAGGCTCTTGTTGTCCGTACTGGTGCTTACTGGGCGTTTTTAATGGGTTAACAAAAGCGTCAATCTTTGGTCACTTCGACCTGCTGAGACTGGCTCCTCCATCTATCACCTCTCCAAGGTGACTGACACCTAACCATCAAATAGTTCTAATTCTTTCTTTCGTCTCAGCCAAGTTTATATTACACTGCATAGGTCGTAAAAACAGATACAACACAGTCAATACGAGTATCAGATTGGAGGTTAATAAATGTACGCTTTTGTAATTCAAAACAATTAAGATGCTGCTATTTTATTGACTGTGTTGTAATTGTTTTATGACCTGTGTAGTCTTAGAAAAGAGGAAGCATTTGACGGTCCCTTTGTGTGACCTTGGATAACCTGCTAAAGAGAACCTGGTGGTCCACGGAGGAGCCTGCTGTGGCCAAAGGCATTCTGCGCCGTCGCCCAGAAATCAAAGTGCATTGCCCCAGAGACCTATTAGGCTACTTTCTGTGCTATGCCTAGGGCTGAAGCCGGATTGACATGTAGTCAGGTCATTCTTATGATACTTTCCTGTTCCATAACTCAGTGGGTTGTATGCAATGAAGTCTTCTTTGCAGAGGTGCTGCTTTTTCAGCTCTTTCCTAAATTGCAGCAGTGTTGGGGCTGTCCTGAGGGATTCAGGCCAGTTGTTCCAGGTCTTGGGGGCTTATATGAAGAAGGCAGGCTGCCTTGGTTTTTTTCATTTCTTTGTCTCCAGTCTGATGGTGTCCTGGCTGTGGGTGTGCCGAGAGCCGCTGGTGGTGGTGGTGAACTTGTCATCCAGATGGGCAGCGGTGCCAGTCCTTACGGCTTTGCAGATGATGCAGTTGGTTGTGAAGATGGTGCGGGCAGGCAGTAGAGTTACAGCAGCATGGGGTCACGTGCTCTGATTTCTTCGGGCTTTAAATGAGGCCTAATGCTGCTCTTGGATGCCCTTAAGGAGGGTGGCTGGTGTGGACTCTGCAAGGCCTTGCAGCAGGGCCTTGCTACCATCCACATACAGGAGGGCTTAAAAGTTGGTTCTGACTTTGTTTTCTGGGAGGAATTTCTCGCTTTTTAGTAGAGTTTGGGAATCGTGCTGTTAGTTTCCTTGGCGATGTGTTCTCAAAAGATTCTACGATTTGCAAAGTTTTTTTCATTTTTCTCAGCCCAGGTGCTGTTTATTGAAAGCAGAAACAGCCATTCAGGTTCACAGCAATAACTTTGCAGAAAAAGGATGCGAGTGCAACATGCAATTTAAACCATAAGCATGTCGATGAGTTATTTTCTGAACCACAAACTGACTCACCGGCTTTATTCCGTTTTGTGGATAATAACCATCATTATGTTAATGATAATAATTCAGTAGCCGTTGATTTCCTCATCCTACATCTGTGCACGCACACACAGTCCATACTCTGACTTGAAGCGACACGCACATAAATGCCGACACCCACACAGGTCACACATACTCACACACTGCCAGATATGCACAGGTGCACACCCACACACATATATTCAACCACTAGGACATATTCAGACAGAAACATGCAGAGACATGTGGGCACATGCATAGATATACACTTGGAGTGAAACACACAGACACTCAAACATACACTACACAAACACAGACATGCTCCCAAACACACCCACACACTGAAACACTCTGACGCCCACACACACTGGCAGGCACATACAGGAAATAAATGTATTAAAATTGCCTTCACATCACAGGAAACTGATAACCATAGCCTCCACAGTAGTGAAAATACTCCCATCATCATTGCTCCCGTCACACAGAATGTAATAATCATTTCCCCATTATACAAAGTATGCTGATAATCATTGCCCCAGTTATACGGAATATGCTGATCATCATTGCCCCCGTTATACGGAATATGCTGATGATTATTGCCCCATTATACTGAATATGCTGAATCATTACCCCCATTATAGGGAATATGCTGATAATCATTGCCCCCATTATAGGGAATATGCTGATACTCATTGACCTTCTCACTGGAAAACAATGGGATCTGTTTTTCCTCACGGAAACATGGCTTGACCAAGACTCCATGCCGGAGATCATTGAGGCCATTCCAGAAGGTTACTGTCTGCAAAGGCTAGACAGAATACGGGGGAGAGGGGGCGGCATAGCCATTGTTGCTAGACAAGACTATCAATGTCAGCTAGATCGTACTGTGATTGACGACAGTGAGGCTGGTGCCTTTTCCATCTCTATTAATGGCTGTTTCACTCTGAAAGGCCTGTTAATTTACCGCCCTCCAGGCTCCACTGCAGCCTTTATTGAAAAGCTAGTGGAAGGCGTCACAGAAGCCGCTTTACGCTCGGACAAATACCTGGTCCTAGGGGACCTTAACTTACATCTAGATACCCCCACGGACAGGGTGGCGAGTGATCTATGTCACACGATGGCCAGCTTGCAGTTCGAACAGAAGGTATTGCAACCCACCCATAAGTTGGGCCACCTTCTGGACCCAGTTTTTGCAAACTGGAACCAAGTGGACGCCCAAACCCCGATTCCCATCGCATGGTCTGACCATCTCCTCGTCCCCTTTACCATCGAAATACAGGGACCTCGCCCCAATGACCCCCCCGCGGATAAACACCCTAGGCGTAGATGGACAGCGTTCTCCCAGGCCAAATTCAATCTGGCACTCACTGAGAAAGGTCATCCTGGTGGCGATGGGGTAGATGAAATTAATTCCAACCTTGACCAATGCATTTTGGAAGCCCTGAATCAGGTGGCACCTTTGGGTATGGCGAAAATAGGGGGCCGAGTGCAAAGATCGGCACCTTGGTACAATGAGGATCTGCGAACGGCCAAAGCAGCATGTAAACGTGCCGAAAGGCAATGGAGGATAGCCTATTCCACGCAGGCCAAAACAGTTTACATAGACTGCAGACGTGCCTATCACACGCTGATTAGGAAGGCCAAATCATTGTACTACTGCAATAAGATAGAGGAAGCAAAGCAGTCCACCAAGGAGCTTTTCTCTATTTATAAATCTATTGCGATAGGAAAACCCGCCGCGGTGCCTAAGAAACTCTGCACCACGGAGGGCTGCAACCAAATTGCTGAGTTCTTTGCAACCAAGGTCACCAACATTTACAACTCCTTCCCCCAGAGGACAGATAGTGGCCCTGCCCCCTCGGAATCCCCCAGAATGAAAGGGGAACATCGGCTAACCACTTTTGTTACTCCTTCCACTACGGAACTCCTCTGTATCTGTGGATCCATAAAATCCGGTTCCCCCAGAGATCCGACCACTCCTAGTCGGCTAAAGGACAGCTTGCCAGCATTAGAGCCCTATGTGCGTCAGCTACTGGACATCTCCTTTGAGTCTCAGGTGGTCCCGAAGGCCTGGAAACAGGCAGTGGTACTTCCTCTGCAAAAGAAGACCAACGTTAGCTTCGAAAAACTGGACAACCTCCGTCCTATTTCCCTCCTTCCCTATATGGCGAAGGTGGCGGAAAAAATAGCCAACATACAGCTTATGCAGTTCGTGGAGACGGCTTCGCTACTCCACGACTCGCAATTTGGCTTCCGCCCCCGTCACTCGACGGAGTCTGCTCTTCTCGTGGCGGTGGAAGCACTCAGACAGGTAGTAGACGAGGGCCAAACGATGGCATTGATCCTACTAGACTTAAGCGCAGCATTCGACACTGTAGCACACTCCACCTTGCTACAGTGTCTGAATGGAGGAGGGGTGACAGGAGCTGCGCTTGGCTGGATCAAGTCCTTCCTTTCTGATAGGTGCTTTCAAGTCAGATTGGGTGATTGCTACTCCAGGGAGATTGAGTTGGGCCAGGGCGTACCTCAGGGTTCGTCCCTGAGCCCAACTCTATTTAACATCTACGTCTCCCCCCTGGCGGTTATCGTGGAGGGGTATGGTCTTCGCCTGGTGTCCTACGCCGATGACACGCAGTTGGTCATCTCCCTATCGCGCGCGCCCGGACTTGCAGCGGACATCTTCAGGAATTGCATGAAAGACCTTGCTGCCTGGATGTCCGCAAACTGTTTAAAGTTGAACGGGAGCAAGACCGAGGTGCTCGTGGTGGGGGGTGCACCGTCTGCGTGGTCGTCGGCGTGGTGGCCACCCTGTCTGGGGGAAGTTCCTGCTCCCTGCCGCGAGGCCAGGAACCTTGGCGTGTGGCTGGATAAGGACCTCACCTTTGGCCCACAGGTCGGTCGGGTGGCAGGGATATGCTTCAGTGTTCTGAGAGCCCTTAGGAAAGTATTAGATCTGCTTCCCATTTCTGCTCGTAAGACGCTGGTGCATGCCCTGGTCACCTCCCGACTTGATTATGGGAACCTGCTCTATTTGGGGGCCACAGGCAGGGTTATGGGCCGCCTGCAGGTTCTTCAAAATGCGGCAGCGCGGCTGGTTCTCAGACTCCCTAGGAGGTCATCCGCCAAACCAGCTTTACGGGCCCTCCATTGGCTCCCCATTGAGAGGAGAGTGGAGTTTAAGGCCCTTGCCACTTGTCATCGTATCTTGAACGGCAAAGCACCTCTTCCGCTCCAGAGCCTAGTATCCCATTATGAGCCCGCACGCAGCCTTCGGTCCTCGCAGACCGGGCTGTTAAAAGTCCCAAGAATATTCAAGGCTCGTATGGGAGGTAGATCCTTCAGATACCTTGCTCCCAAGCGCTGGAATAATCTTCCGCTGGAACTTCGGCTTGAACCTTCCGAAGTCCAGTTTAGGAAAAAACTTAAAACGCACCTTTTCAGCAGATAGCTTGTGTGGGAGGAGGGGGGACAGCCACTCCACTTGTCATAGCGCGGGGACACGCCAGTGGTGTAACCAGGCGCTTAATAAATGTCCATTAATAATAATAATAATAATTGCCCCATTATATGGAAGATGCTGATAATCTTTGCCCCCATTATAGGGAATATGCTGATACTCATTGCCCCCATTATATGGAAGATGCTGATAATCTTTGCCCCCATTATAGGGAAGATGCTGATACTCATTGCCCCATTATATGGAATATGTTGATAATCATTTCCCCTGTTATAGGGAATTTGCTGATAATTATTGCCCCTGTTATAGGGAATTTGCTGATAATTATTGCCCTTGTTATAGGGAATATGCTGATAATTATTGCCCCTGTTATAGGGAATATGCTGATACTCATTGCCCCCATTATATGGAATATGCTGATACTCATTGCCCCATTATATGGAATATGCTGATAATCATTGCCCCTGTTATATGGAATATGCTGATACTCATTGCCCCCATTATAGGGAATATGCTGATAATCATTGCCCCTGTTATAGGGAATATGCTGATACTCATTGCCCCCATTATATGGAATATGCTGATACTCATTGCCCCCATTATAGGGAATATGCTGATAATCATTGCCCCTGTTATAGGGAATATGATGATACTCATTGCCCCCATTATAGGGAATATGCTGATAATCATTGCCCCTGTTATATGGAATATGCTGATACTCATTGCCCCCATTATAGGGAATATGCTGATACTCATTGCCCCATTATAGGGAATATGCTGATACTCATTGCCCCATTATATGGAATATGCTGATACTCATTGCCCCCATTATAGGGAATATGCTGATAGTCATTGCCCCTAATGCAGGGAATCTGTCCATAATTATTGCCCTTAATTAAATGAATTTGCCTATAATCATTGCCCCTAATGCACAGAATATGCTAGTAAGCGTTGTCCCTAAGGAGGGAATATAGCAGACCGATTTTAGTCTGGTTTGTCCTTAAATAAAAAATCAATGCAAAACATTTTTTAAAAAAGGCCATCACTTAAAATAAATTTTGCAATTGACGGGTCCAGGAGCATTTTGTTGGGTTTGTGTATCCTTACACTGACGTTACGTCAGCCTTGTGCATGCGAGGGGTTCATTTGTCTTCCTCTGTGTTTTGACGCCCCCTTCTCCATGTACTCCAAAAGTATACAAGTTAGGGTCACATGCAAAGAAGGGAACCGGTGCAAGGTCAGGGCCTGGTGCTTTTAATTTCTTCTGAGTCTTTAATACTTGTTGGATCTCAGTGCAGAGAAAAGGAACTTTCTTTGTGGGGTTATCCCTCTGAGACTCCGCCCCTATTCTAAACCAAACTTGATCTGCAATCAAGAGGTCATAGTTCGGTTTTAAAAAGTGGGCAACCCACCTCTTCCAGGATGGTAAAGTCCATGTGTGGACCCAGACCTTTGGGGTCGGTCGTGTTTAGTCACTAATACTCCGGCATGTGTGTGTTCCAATGTATTGACTCAACTGATCTTTTCCCTCAATGTTCTGTCTTTTCATTTGGCCAATTAACAGGTCGAATTCTTTCTGCATTTGTGCTAAAAGTGCACCTACCAAAGTTTTATATTTTTGTAGCAATGCTTGTTAACCTTTTGCCTTCTGTGGACTGGACCCCCCTCTGAATTACTAATGAAAAGTGTGGATCTTGGACCAAGCAATTTCTACAATTAGAATCTCAAAACCTATCCAAAAAATACAGAAGCAAAAGTAGACCAAACAAATACACAAAAAAATATTTCATTTAATTCACAAACAAAAAATATAAAACGTTGAAATTTTATGTTTTTAAAGAAGGTTGGACCTTTTCAAAATTTCTTTTGTTTTCTTAAAGATGAAGCAATCCGTTAGACTCCACCATAGCGTTGTTTTTATGCTCCTAACGTATGTTTTTTTTTTAATCAGCACCTACCAGTGCTACAGTTGAGGCCACCAGTTGTCCATCCTCGGTTTTGTTTGCTTTACTTGTGTTGCACCTAAGCATGGGCGAATTTTGCGAATCTCGCGTTCGCGAATTTTGCGGATTTGCGAACTCTCAATCCGCAAAATCCGCGAATTCTCGCGAATTTGCGGCTTTTTTTTTTTTGTGTTTGCGCGGGTTTCTGCCAGTTCGCGAGGGTTTTTTACAATGTCGCAAATTGCAAACTTACCTGTCGGGTCGCAAGTTTCGCGAACTTGTTTCTACGTGTCCAACCTGTTTGGGACACTCTTCTTCATCACTGCCACTCTCTGTCACCACTGCCACTCTCTGACTACTCATGCCACCCTCTGGCCCACCCATGCCACCCTCTGTTTCATCACAGCACCCTCTGGTTGTCCAGTCAGTGTACATTATTGTGGCAACGCAAGCACACCTTCCCTGCCTCAAGTGACCTGAATTAATTTGGGGCTGATTAATGTGTCACAGAATATTTTTTTAGCTGGCACCTGCTTCCTTAGTGCTTCCTGATTAGTGATCTTTTGCACTTGCTAAGTGCTTTCATTGTTGCAAAATTAGTTACAACACCTGCCCTGCCCCAACTGACAATAATGCATTAGGGGCTGATTAATGGATTTGAACTTCCAGCCTGGCTCCTGCTTGTCTCCCTTAGCTGTAATTCAGGACCTTTGTGGCATATGTGTAACTATTCTGAGGTTCAGAGCAGGGTCACATAATAGTTTCAACTGGCAACTGAACTCTGGAGGGGCCCCTCAGGAAGCACTACAGGAAATGGCTACTAATGATGAGCCTGAACTTTTGAACCTGGTAAGTAGTTACTTTCAGTTTTGCTAAGATCGTATTTCTGCAATTTTGCACTTATTCGCGGGGCGCGAACTCACGCGAACAGTGCGAACAGTGCGAGCAAAATCCGCTGCTCGCGGATTTGCGGATTTTGCGGGAGATTCGCAAATCTCGCGGATTGCGAATTTACCGAAAATCCGCAAAATCCGCGAGCGAAACGGATTTTCCGCCCATGCTTAGTTGCACCCATGAATCCAGCTAAAGACACAAACTTCATTTTTAGCCTACAATTTCGAATTTCTTCACATTTACAAGGCGCTTTTCATTTGAAAATATTGCTTTCTATGTATGTCATTTTAAATGGATCTACTAAGGTTTGTCTAAACTGTTGCAGACCCCCTGAATATGTGACGTGGACCCCAAGTTAAGAGCCTCAGTTTTATAAGCATCACAAAGGCTTTTCAATGCCCTCCTGTAATCTGTCAAACCGGCTTGATTGTACATTTTTATTAAACTTGCCAGCTGTTTGAGAGTTGTAATCCCACCTTTTACATCATATAATTCAAAACAAGCTATAGAGGAGTCCGAGTCAAAGATATCAAAGCTTGCCATCGCCTCCAGATCACATATATTAATAATTCATTATATGGATATTATGGCCTTCTCGCTCATGGTTCTGTTTTATCGAAGTTCGACTATTACTGCTGGGAAATTTCCCTGGGTGTTCAGCCTGTTGCATACAGGATGCAACTAAGTGGTAAGAGATTTTGATGATGATGATTTACCCGCATTGAGGAATAGACCCTTATTCATTGTTCCCACCAGGGCAATGTGCTAATCTACATTGTCCCCAGTAGCTTAATCATTGTCCGTTTTGTAGGAAATATGCCACTATTTCTAATAGAAGGAATATGTCCTTCATTGCCCTAATAAAGTAGATATGTCCATATTCATTGCCCCAGTAGAGAGGATATGTCTGTATTCATTGCCCCTAATAAACATAAGTTTATATTCATTGCCCCTAATAAAGAGGATATGTCCAGATTCATTGCCCTAGTAGAGCGGATATGTCCGTATTCATTGCCCCTAACAAACATAAGTTCATATTCATTGCCCCTAATAAAGAGGTTGGGTCCATATTCATTGCGCCGAACAGTGGGAATACGCCCATAACAATTGCCTCTAATAGAGGGACTATGCCAGTACACATTGATTTTAATGGAAACCACAATTCGAGAAACATTCCCTCCAAGTAAGGAAATACGCCAGTTTTCAATATGCCTAATTGAGGGAATTTGTCATAAGTTAAATATTAACTGTAACATTGGGAATAAGCCAGTATTCGTTGCTCCTAATAGAGGAAATATGTCAGTTCCTGTGCCCATCATAGAGGGACTGCGCCTGGGATCATGGTCCTGATGCTGCCACTGTTTATTATGGCCAGCTGTTTCCAGTAGGGATGGAAAGTATAAAACTGTCAAATGGTAAATTGTACACTACAGTCTTAATCTTTGACTTTCGTCTAGGCTTAGAACTTAATGTAGTTCCCGGTCTTTGTCATAGGTTTAACCCCTTGCGTGCGCATGACAGAACCACTCCGTCATGAGCCAAGGGAGACGTGTGCTCATGACTGCGTGGTTCCGTCATGCGGCGGCCGCTCCGCCCATGCGGCATTAATTCCCCGCCTGTGCGGGCAAATTAATGAGTGGGCGGGGCTGTGACGGAACCACGCCGTCATGAGCACAGCCCGCCCGTGACTTATGATGGCGTGGTTCTGTCATGAGCACGGAAGCATCGCGCTCACCCCCCACCCCGCGGCGAAATTCGTGCCGTGGCAAAGGGGTTAATGAACATCTTTTGTTTTTTCAGAAGAGAAACCATACAAAAAAGTAGGCCTAAGCAGCTGTGACTTTATTATGGCTAAACCACTTCATATATCATTTTAAGGAATTAGTCTGAAGATTCAGCGGGCATGCGCAGTAAGTGAGGCTGCCCACCTGGTGGCGCCTCTGCCTAGCCCGATGGCTAGGACACGTGGAACTGTGGGAGAGGCTGCGCTCCACCCTCCCGGTCAGTCTTCTGTCATTGGCTGCAAGCGGCTGAGGGGCGGTGCTCTCAATGCGCATATGTCCCTCTCTAGCTCACGTCTGTGCTTTCAGGCATCCTGGAGACTGTTCTAAAAGAGGTCTGGATTTAGGAAGGTTGTTCTGGAAAGAAGGGAAGGATGTCGAAGCTTAAGGTGTCTTTGATAACTAAACACCTAAGAAGGGGGACTGGGAGCTAATGGAGAAAGGTCCAGTACCCGTTCTCCCAATGTCTACGTGCCAATCACTGGAGGGTAACAGTTCCTAGTAAACAAAGCTGGCCTATTAGGTCACTAGAAGTACAGGCGAAGAAAGGCCAAACTCCTTCATAGGTTATTGGTTGGATATAAAGAGGTGAGAAGGAAAATTCCTTTTTAGGTGGAAGCCTGCATTGCAGGGCATGCCCTGCTGCAGGCAAAGAGATATTGTGAGCAGAGGATTTCAGTATGGCTTGAAGCACCGCCCCTTTTTTCCATTGGCAGGCCTCTGGAAACGGAGGCCTGCCATTGGAAAAAGCCCCTGTCTGGATGATTTGTCCGGCTGTGATCCCTCCTTTTCAGGACTCCGTGACCTGACTTCTGGTGTCGCAAACAGATTTCCAGAAACGTTGCTATGGCAACCACGAGGCCGGTCACGAAGTCCTGGAGGGGAGGGATTCAGTAGCTCTTTCTGCCCCCCCTTTTTTTTTTTTTTGGTGCGTGCGTTTTTCGTCATTGTTGCCTTGTTCCCCTTGCTGGAAGGAGGCATTGCAGTGGGGAGTTAGAGGATGAACCCTCCTTGTTGTTTCTGTGTACAACGAGCACTTCAGGACTGCGCCTGTTTCACATGTGCTATGGTTTCTCTTTTTGAAAACTTTCATATTATGTGCCACGGCTGATTTCGTTTCAGGCCACAGTCAAAAGGTTTGTTTATGTCAATTCTGTGCATGCAACGGCTACTTTCTGTCTGGGCCACGTTTGAAAGGTTTATTTATTTGCAGTGCTGTTCTACTGTGGTGTAGCCATCACTCACAATATACAAGCGGTCCGAAACGTGGAACATACATTCCAGCCCCTCCCACTTGTGCCTGGTGCACCTGTTCCCGACATTTTCAGGCAGTGATATCACCTCCTGTTTGGAGACCGTCTTTTCCGCTTGTGATTCTTTTCTTTCCATGCTGCAGTAGTGAGTACAACCTAACCCCACACGTGCCGAGAGGTGAGGCCGGATGTACGTCTGCGCGTCAGATCCTGCTTCCCTGCAGCTCAGTTCTGTTTAGGGTGGTGGTTGTTTCTGTCTGCGATCTGCCTGCAGCCACAGTCGGATCAGGAGGGTTGCTAACCCCCTCCAGCGCCACTGTCAGCCCCGCCCTCTAAAGCAGGGCCGCAGCAGCCGCCATGCAGGGAATCAAGTGTGTCGGGGTCAGGGACAGGTGAGTGATGGCTGACTGCGACCTGCATGTATGGACACACCTCTCCTAAACAATATGGAGTCCCCTTAAGTTCCAGAGCCCCCCAAAGCTACACCTTTCTTGTGCATGTAGCACCCTTGTCCCTTCTCGGCCTGTGCCTGAGACAGGACCGTTACTTCACCCCTTCAACATTAGGCCAACATATTCACTCCTTTTTGTTATTATTTAGCTTATCCCCCTACCCCTCCCTGTTTCTTTTCATCCCGTCCCTCATTTTTCTCCTCGCCTATCTCTTCAATCTCAACCTAAAAACCGATACGAAGCTGCTTCATAGCGCTTTTTAAATTCATCTTGTTTCCGGCCCCCATGTTTTATTTTACCTGTGAAAAGGGATACCCCATAACTTATGCATGTACTGTGTCACGCAGAAGTGTCATTAACAAGTTAATTAAAATTTTACAGCTCCTTCCATGAAGCTCACAAAGCGCTTTAACGCCAGATAGGATAAACACTGTACAGCAGACCCTACTGGACAAAAAATTATTTACAGAATATTCAATACAGCGCTCCCACTATTCGCAGACCTTTAAGCTATTCACATGAAGACCAGTCATTGTATAGAAGCTTCTGGTTAGCCTCACAGTGCTTGACAGACATGAAAGATAGCTCACATTTACTATCTTTAGTGATAGTTTTTGTTTTATATACAGGTAATATGTGCCAAAAAGCTGATTTGAAGAGCTAGTATATTTACAGATATAACTCCTCTTTGTAAATGCTTTCTTATTGTGTACGAGCTCAATAACTAATGCAAGGAAGTCCATGTCTCATAATATCAGTGCTTCAGAGAAGTATGGAATACATTTTTGGTGCGGTTCTCTCCCTCTACCTCTTAATTGCCTGCTCACACATGCTACCTTCCTGTACATACTCGTAGTCAAGTCAAGTCAAATGGATTTATATAGCGCGCTACATACCCAGAGGGTCTCAAGGCGCTTGAGGAAGGGTGGGGGGATTACTTGTCAAATATCCAAGTTTTAAGTTGCTTTCTGAATGCTAAGTGGTTCTGAGTGAGACAAAGGTGAGTGGGGAGTGAGTTCCAGGTTTTAGCAGCCAGGTAGGAGAAGGATCTACCTCCCATGGTGGTTTTATTGATGCGAGGTACGGTAGCAAGGGCTTGGTTGGAGGATCGTAGCTGGCGGGGGGGGGGGTGTAGAAGGAAAGTCGAGTGTTGAGGCAATCGGGTCCGAGTTCGTAAAGTGATTTGTGTGCGTGGGTTAGGAGGCGGAAAGTAATCCTCTTATTGACGGGGAGCCAGTGGAGTTTTTTCAGGTGACTGGAGATGTGGTCTTTACGTGGGATGTCAAGTATGAGTCTGGCTGATGCGTTCTGGATGCGTTGGAGTTTTTTCTGGAGTTTTGCGGTGGTGCCGGCGTATAGGGTGTTTCCATAGTCCAGGCGGCTTGTAACCAGTGCATGGGTGACCGTTTTTCTGGTTTCGGTGGGGATCCAGCGAAATGTTTTTTTGAGCATGCGAAGAATGTTGAAGCAAGATGATGAGACGGCGCTGACCTGTCTGGACATCGAGAGTGAGGAGTCTAAAATGACGCCCAGGTTCCGTGCGTGATCCGTCGGGATGGGTGCTTTTCCAAGAGCCTCTGGCCACCAGGAGTCATCCCAGGCGGAGGGGGAGGTTCCTAAGATAAGGACTTCTGTTTACTCTGAGTTAAGTTTTAGACGGCTATGCTTCATCCATTCGGCTACTTCTTTCTTTCATTCCTTCATGTAGGTTGGTTTTGGCGGTATTAGTGTCTTTGGTGAGTGAGAGGATCAGTTGGGTGTCATCTGCGTAGGAGATGATGTTGAGGTTGTGTTGGCGTGCGATGGCCGCGAGGGGGCTCATGTATACGTTGAAGAGGGTGGGGCTGAGTGAGGATCCTTGTGGTACGCCGCAGATGACTTCAGTGGCCTCTGACTTGAATGGTGGGAGGCGGACTCTCTGGGTTCTTCCGGTGAGGAACGAAGTGATCCATTCCAGTGCTTTTCCTTGGATTCCGATGTTTCTGAGGCGCTGTAGAAGGGTGTTATGGCAGACTGTGTCGAAGGCTGCGGAGAGGTCGAGGAGGATGAGGGCGACTGTGTCTCCATTGTCCAGTAGGGTTCGAATGTCGTCTGTTGCGGCGATGAGGGCGGTCTCCGTGCTGTGTATGGCTCGGAAGCCGGACTGTGAAGGGTCGAGGGATTTGTTGGTTTCGAGGAAGGCGGCGAGCTGGTTGTTGACGGCTTTCTCGATGACTTTGGCCGGGAATGGTAGGAGCGAGATGGGTCGGTAGTTTTTGAGTTCGGAGGGGTCAGCTGTGGGTTTTTTCAGAAGGGCGCTGAGTTCGGCGTGTTTCCAGCTTTCTGGGAAGGTGGCGGAGTTGAGGGAGCAGTTGATGACTTCTCGGAGGTGTGGTGCTATGATGGAATCTGCTTTGTTGAAGATGTGGTGAGGGCATGGGTCTGTGGGGGATCCTGAGTGGATGGAGTTCATCAGGCGGATGGTGTCCTCCGTGGAGATTGGGTTCCAGTCATTTAGGATGTTCAAGGGGGGTGAAGGTACGGCGGAGGGTTGGAAGGGATTGTTTCCGGGTTGGTTGTCGAAGCTGTTGTGGATGTCTGCGATTTTGTTGTGGAAGAAGGAAGCTAGGGAGTCGCAGAGGGCTTGAGAGGGGGTGATGTCGTTGGAGTTGGCGGAGGGGTTGGTAAATTCTTTGACGATGTTGAATAATTCCTTGCTGTTGTGGGCGTTGTTATCTAGTCGGTCTTTGAATGCGGCTTTCTTGGCAGTCCGGATCAGTTGGTGGTGTATGCCGGTGGCGTTTTTGAAGGCGTCCCTGGTGCTGGTGTTTGGGTCTTTTTTCCAGGCATTCTCGAGGGAGCGACAGAGTTTCTTAGATTTCTTAAGATCATCGTTGAACCAGGAGGCGTTTTTGCTGCCTAGTTTGGTTTGACGTTTTTTCAACGGTACTAGGATGTCGGCGCTGTTGGATAGCCATTGGGTGAAGTTAATGGCTGCTTGGTCGGGGTTTGAGGAGTGGACAAGGGGGTTTTGAAGCAGCGATGAGGAGATCTGGTCGATGGTGATTTTGTTCCAGTTTCTTCGTAGAGTAGGTTGAGGGAGGTTGTGAGTTGTGTTCTTATTGTAGGTAAAGTGAACGCAGCTGTGGTCCGTCCAGTGTAGAGTTGTGGTGTGACTGAAGGAGATATGTTTGCTGGAGGAGAAGATCGGGTCAAGTGTGTGACCTGCGATGTGGGTGGGGGTATTAACAAGTTGTTTGAGTCCGAGGTTGGCGAGATTGTCCAGAAGGGTGGTGGTGTTACAGTCGAAGCTCTTTTCCAGGTGAAAGTTGAGGTCTCCAAGTAGTGGATACAGGTCCACTTCTCACCTCCCCCACAACTCCTTCTCTCTCTCTCACTCTTTCTTGTACTCTGTCACACCACTCTCTCGCTTTCTCATGCACTGATCCAGCATTTCTCATATTTGTTCACTTCAAAGCTTTCAGCACAGTTTCTTTACCACACCTTAAAAAAAATCAAGACGTCTAACGCATACTCTCCTCCTCTTCTTTCAGTGTCTTCTGCCTACACAAACGCAGCCTCTTTATGAGTCTACAACCTTCTTGCACACTGTTTCTGCTACTCTCCCCAGAGTTCATTCACCACTTCATGCACAACTACCTATCCCTCTCAATCTTCCTTTCTATCTAATCTATACAACTCTCACCTGTACTTATTCACAATGCCACGTAATTCTACTATACAAATACACTACAGACTACACAATTCCACCCCACACAATTCCACAACTAACCATTCCAATTCAAATCACGTAATTCCACTACAAACAACATGCATTATTATTTAAACTGTCAATTGCTTTAACCAACACAAATGCAAAGCCAATTGCATTGCAAATGCCTGTTTATTAATGTGTTGGTTTTTACAAACCGATAAATAAAAGGCATTGTCATTTACAATGCCATTAGCTCAAACTCTTGCAAATGCCCATTGCAAATGCCTGTTTTCCTTTACGTTTGGTCTATGTTTCTTTAATTCTCAATTGGGTTATTCTTATGGTGGGATTCAGCATGGGGTTTATTGTTTACATGGGATTAAAGTATATATATATTTCAGCACGGACACGCTGGGCTCTGTTCCTTTCCATTGCTTTGGTGCCTTCTTTACCCCGCCCTACCTCCCTCCCTCGCTCCCGTTGTCCGTGTCCTTCACTCCCCCACCCCACTGTCCCTGCGCGTTATCCGGGCCCTTCACTCCCCCCAGTCCCTACGCGTTGTCCGTGCCTTTCACGTTCCCCTCCCTCCCGTTTCCGTAATGCCCCCCGCCCTCCAATTCAAACACATACAGAATCTATTCACAAAGGATTAACACCCCTCCAGACTTCTTGGCGCACCATTCTGTCTTTCAGACAAAAACAATGAGCAAACGCACTTCAAACAGCTTCACACATATAAACCGCAAATATACGAAACAGTGGAGAAAATCTATATCAGCATAAATTGCCAAATATATACTACAACCATAAGATTAGTATACACCTAACGCTGCATACAGGAACCCGCAGGTTGCCACTGCCTACAAAGTATGGGTGTTGTGGAACAAAGGCATATAAAGGGTGATTGACTGTTCACATTATATTAATTCTTTTTCACCTCCACTACAAAACCCCCCCAAAATTGTCTACCATCACTTTTTCTTTTTTACTACAATAAAAGCTGTATTTGGGGGTTTAATATTTAATGCAATTTACACTTTTAAATTACAATTACATTTTTTAAAAACACATATACATTAATATTTACAATGCCAATAACTCTAAATCAAACCATTGCGAGACCTATTGCATTTTCAATGCTTGTTGTTAGAGAATGCCCTCACACACCCAAGCGGGTGTCATGCTTCATCATTGGGCGTCGCTCCTCGTGGGGGTGGCGCTGCTGTCACCCCCAGGCTCCTCGAGAGGGCTCTTTATCGTAGAACTTTTTAGAGGAACGCCGCAGTTGTGAGTGCAGGTGTGTGGGGAGTAGTGTGAGTGAGTTCAAAATATCGTTCTGGTACCATGAACTTTTTTTATTCTGGGGTCCGTGCGATATGGTTAAAAACTAGAGCCAAGAGGAATATTCTTGATCTGGTTGTCAGAGTTGGGAGTACTTTCCTTCTGTGTATCTCAGTGCTTGTGGTAATAATAACAAGCATTTACAATGCAATAGGTCTCGCAGCATTAAAGTCTGAGTTATTGGTATTGTGTATGACAATGCCAATAGTTTTAACTTTCGCAAATGTGACACCTATAGCATTTCTATTGCAATTTGTGTTGTATTTACGTGACTTAGATGTGTTGATATTACAAATAACAATGGCTTTTAATTTTTTTAAATAATTAATACCAGCAGAACAAGCAGCAATCTTAGGACACCCATCCCATGCATCACTACAAAAGGCGGGGAAATTGGATAGATGGAAGATAGCACCCCACCCCTGCCCCAATAGAATAACCCCCCACATCCTTTAACAAGTGACACCTTTGACAGCAACCCTCTTTATGTGCACCAGTCACTCTCGCCCTCAAACTAAGGTGCAAAACTGCCACCCCAAAGGTGAAATGGACACAACACCCATGGGCACTCACCTGCCAACGGCCGTAGGATAGCAGCAGCACAGAGAGTGGGATAGCGGTGCCGGACATGGCGTGCGTGGAGGGCATGCTGTACTCGGAGTTGTAAAAAACCTCAAGCTTCAACACGGGCGGCGAGGAGAGTCGGGGATGCCGCACTAAGTCTTTGGTGCACTGGCCCAGGTACATCACCCACACCCATACGATGATCAGCCGCCGGCCAACGTAGGGGTCCACGTTCCAGATCCAGAAGGGGAAAAATGAGATACAGAAGAGCTCGTTGCCCAGCTCTGTGCCTAGGGTGAACAAGTAGTACAGCGCCCGGTTACTGATCACGAAAGGCTGGCCTTCCTCCCCAGTTAGAGAGTTCCTACGCTGTCCTTTACCCCAAACCCGGCCCTTGGGTGGGCTGTGCCGCAGCTCCTGGTGCTCCCGTCAATTTGCTACGATTTCTTCCGCCCCGGAGTGCTTCTCCACGGCTTCTCCTACCCCACACAGCCGCTGGAAGCACGCCACCTTGTCCGGGTACTGCAAGTCCTCGCAGAGCTGCCGCAGCCTCTTCAGCGTCCCCATGTTTCAAATCACGGGGCCCGGGCTCGGCGCCGCAGCTGATAATGGCTATCTCCCCTCCGGCCTGAGCCTGTATCCGGCTGCGGGGGAAGGCTGAGCCGGGGCCGCCCAGCACCTGGCGGCAGTCAGCGCTGCTCGGCCTCCGCCCCTGAGGGGAGGAGCCGCGATACGACGGAATACAGGGCACTCAAGAGCAGCAGCGCAGGCCTTGCGTTACAACTGCTGACTGACTGGGAAACTCGTGAGCCGAAGCGGCCGTCTGAGCCTAAGTCAACCACGTACACACCACTCCCAGCAGGCTCCGAGGGGCAGCGCTCAGGGAACCAAGCCACACCTGCAAATGTGAGAACCCACCTTACTGACAGGCACGAGACAGAGGCCAGTCAGCCACACAGCGGCCGGTCTTCGCCGCCAGAGGGAAGCCGCTGTGACAGCAGTCACGAGACCGACTGAGTGCTTCCTCCTGGTCAGCACGAAGGCGGCTTCCTGTCGCCCATTAGAGAACCCCCTCCGTTTCAAAGGCTTCTTGTGCAACCGTAATTAAATGAAGAGCAGATAGAAGATGTGTTGTAATGGCTACAGCGGCAGACTTAGAAGCTGGGGGTTTAGTCTTGGCGGGAGGCTCAGGCTACCTGTGATTCTGGGCAAATCACTTAAATCTCTCCGCGCCTAAAATGAAACATGTTCTGTCCATCTGTAATGCAATTGGTTGCTGCTAATGTTAAAGTGCTTCGATACCCTGGGTCGAGTTTGCGCTATAAGAACAAACGTGTGAAGCGGCGGCGGCAGGGGGGGTGGCGGGGGGGTCTCTGTATGTGTGTGTGTGTGTGCGTGCGTGTAGGTGTTAGTGTGTGTGCGCATGCATAAGGGGGAGGTGTGGCTGTGTGGTACAGCTTTCCAGGAGAGGAGCTGGGGGGATGTATGACGTTACAACGCATGCTGTTACCACGCATGCTGTTACAACGCCAGTTTTACAACGCAAACCTTTGCATAGTGCTTTGGGGTGTTGGATAGTGAATAGTTTAATTTACTATTCCAACTCAAGTCCCCGTGGACACTAGGGAAGGTGTTGGATAGTAAATTAAATCTATTCCCTATCCTAGAGCGCCCCCCAGCGCAGTGCGTTGTAATGGTTTTCGTTGTAAAACCTGCGTTGTAATAGCACTGCGTTGTAAAAGTTTCGTTGTAAAGGATGTTTCCCGAGCTGGGCACAGCGAGCGCGTTCGCGTGTGCGTGGCCCGCTCAATTCTGAGCGTGCGGCCAGCTGCTGTCCCCTCTCCTGGGAAGCAGAGTCGCTCACAATAGGTCTCTGGTGAGACCGCGCTTTCACGCGGTTCAACGCCAGGAGACCTAATAAGTGGTGGTTTCAGGTTGACATGTTTCACACCGATAGTGGTCCCTAATGGATCCAATGGTGTTTCTTCAGGAGCATGCAAGAATTAGAAAGTGGAAGTGAGGTGCATGGGTCTGAGACGGCGACACGCAATACATCCTGTAGTAATACCAAGATTCAGTGTGGTCAGGGCGACTATGCACCCGAACAGGTTCCAACACCTAAGTATCAGTATCCAACTCCAAAGAGTCGTGTAGGGAAGCCTCATCGGCATGGAGTGCGACTTGAGTGCTAAATAATGACCTCTTTTTTTCATTTTTATTTATTTAGATTTATAGAGCGCCTTATCACCCAGGGGTCTCTGCTCGAGACAAGCCAGTTACCAGCCCCACGCTGCTCGCCTGCCGTTGTTTTGTAGGAACAGTTACCCTCCAGTCTTCGATAATCACCCACACATCACACTCAACCTAGCTTTCCACTCTTGAGGGCGCAGTGCTTGACTTGAGCTGAGCTGGTGGTTGCAGGTGGTGGCCACCGGCACCTGTTTTTGGCGACCAACACTTATATTATATATCCTCATCAGACTTTGACCCGGAGCAAGAGAGGAAACTCACAAAATGCCGAAAGGAGGAGAAAGCGCGACAGAAAAGCTGTCACAAAGAAGGAAAGCAGAGATGAGAAAGAACCTCCAAGAGTGAGATAACCTGCAAGTGTGTGGTGGTGGATTACCGAGGCATGGGGTGGAATCAAGTGTGCAAAGGCTTAATATTTGGGCACACTCAATATTCGATTGCGTCGGGGTGACAGATTTTATATAAATACAGATATATATATAGAGAGATGTATATAGAGAGAGAGCTATAGATATATATATATATATATATATATATATATACACAAAGAGAGAGGGATAGATCGAGAGAGATTGAGAGGGGGATGGGGATAGAGAGGGGGTTGAGAGAGAGAGAAGGATTGATTGAGTGGGTTAGGGCGAGAGAGAGGGGGCTAGGGCGAGAGAGAGGGGGAGAGAGAGATTGGTTGCTGCCTGTGCATTTTAGTGATGTCCCCTAGCAGATGCCCTTGCTTTAGGTTTGGACTCGTTATCCCTATTTACCATTTTATTTGTGTAATGTAAATAAAAGATGAGCCTCTGCTGTGTACCAGGATTGCGTTTTCACCACATGTTGCTTGTTTTTCCTCCAGCGCAGTCCACGCGACAAATCACACTCCCTTGAGAACAGAATCCAACGCAAGAGAACTGCTGGTTAATACATGAATACAGTGGCCCTTTAGGCATTACTCATACCAAGTACTTAGAAAACAAACAGTAGAAAATGTCCTCCATGATAGAAAACCTCTTTTAAACCTAAAACCATCATCTCCTGTGCGTTGGAGGTTTTGCCATTAGTGCCTGGATGTGACCAGTGGAGTCTTCTGTCCCCAGGCACCCTTGTGCATTTACAGACTCTGCTGCAACTGCAAAACATGCATTGACAAAGTCAAGAGGTTTGACTTCTGTAGCACATGTACAGGCTTACACCGTCCACATACTCACTGAAATGGATGGGCTATGAATGCACATATGCAAATCGGGCAACATATCTACAAATATCATGAACACAGACCAGCATGCCTATAGCCACCCACACACACACTGGCAAACAGGCATCCATGTAGCAGACCTTCGACAGGCCGTGTGATACAAGGTCACCCATTCGCGCAGACCTTAAGGCACATCTTCTGTTACCTGTCTGTGTGTGGCATCATGCTGCTTTAACCCGTTGCATGCCCAGAATCAACTTGTGATCCTCTATGACACGAGCGTACTGGCAAATAAAGAGGTAGCAGGTATGCGTGAAAGTCGCTAACCCCAGGTGTGTGTTATAAGAAAGTGGTAATTGCAGTGGGTAACCCCCATTTGCCCTGAAGAAGTTGCGTAAAATAAGAGCAACGAAACATGTTGGCACCCATGACCCACCTGAGACTGCGTATGGTGTGAGTCCTTTTTAACTTGGGAGGGTTCACATCCCAGAATAAATCCAGAGTGGCCAGTGAACTTGCCCATTTTAACTGTGTGAGATTCACGTTTTCTTCTCACTGGGGGATATTGTGTGTTTTTTTTTGTGTTAGATGTGCACATAAGCATAGCAAGGGTAAAACGTTAACTTGTTATGATAAGAACAGTCAGCAGATTGTGGGGCTGATGTTGAGAAAAAGCACTGTTATATGTTGTCGGTCTTTTTCTGGTGTTTGTTTCCTTTTCCCACTGTTATGAAAGTGAGTCACCTATGATGATAATTGGGATTACTGACAGTTACTAGTCAGATAAACCAGATTGGCAGTTCTTCCATGAGGGGCTCACTTTCTTCTCCACACTTTTTTCCCACAAATATTGTTTGGTGGGTGATGGTATAGCGATAGATTGGTTGTTCGCTGTGTGAGTACCGTATTAATCTTTGACACTTGGATGGATGTGAAAAGCCAAAGGATACTTGGCTAGTGGTAATTAAAATTTTGTATCACACTACCCGTGTTACATTCAAACTAAAGTAAGAGTGTCTTGGGAGACAGGCCTGTGTTTGTGTAGTACGATTTGAGTGGGGGGCGGCCTGTACCCTTGTATCTTTTCCCCCTGAGACTCCAATTAATTGGACACGTCTATGGCTTTGTACTATGTGCAGCACCTGGTCACAGGGAAAAGGAAGAACTCTTGCATTAGGAAAGATTGGACAAGAAGTGCGCCCTGCACAGACACACAAGGATCATTTGAGAGGCACGTGCTCCTCGCACTTTGCTCCTTCTGCCTCCTCCGCCTGCCCCGCCGTCTCCCGTGTATGCGAAGGATCCTTACCTGTAAGCCAGGCTCATGCACTCCAATAAGTGTGTCCCGGTGGGGCTTATGATGTCATCTACTGCCAGGATAGGCTCGTCCCACCTCCTGTAGGAGATGTGGGGGCAAAGCAATTGAGCTCACTGCAGCACTGATGTCCGCAGGAGGCCGTAAGGGAAGAGAGCAAGATGACAACTACTACCCTGGTTGATGCAGTTTATTTATGCCAGGCACCCATGTTTCCAATAGCAGCCTGAGTGTAGTAGTGTAGCCAGTGTCACAGGACCTATTGAAAAGTAGGATATGGCCCCCTCACTGTTGTTTCAGCTAGATAATACAGCATAATCGGGGTTAATTGGGCCATCAGGCTTCTGGGCCTCGGTGCCACTACACCTGATGCACTAATGGAAGATGCGCTTCTGCCTGTGCCTTGCTTCCATGCTGCACTGGAGGAGCCTCAAGTGACCATCTTTTCAGATGGGCAAGATGGGAACTGTTTTGCTGCCACCCACTTTGACTGTTCCTATCAGCCTGCCCCTCCCCCGGCCATTCAGATGAATGGACTTCAGTCAACTTCTCCAAGTGCCATTGAACAAGCACCTAAAAGCACCCTTAAGTATGCCTTTGTAATTCATACACAACGCCACTATGAAGTGACTGCTGTAGCTTCATCATTCAGGGTGAAGAAAACCTTGCCCAGCCCAACACTCCACATCCAATTATGACCCCTCACATCCGATGAAAGAAACAATTTTCAGCCCATTTTACTGCAGAGCAGCAGTTGGCCATTTATTTTAGCTGCTCTGTGTTTCTATTCCTCTTGTTGCCTCTCCCCTCAGGCTGGTAGAGCGATCCTCATTTCGCCCATCAACACCAGCTGCCTCTGCTTTGCCAATGTCTTTTAGTCATATTGTACAGCACCGTGGCTGCTGTTCCGAATGCCTAAAAGTTAGTGGTGCGGCATAGAGGAGAGTGGAGTAGCGTAGAGCAGTGTGGAGTGGCGTTGAAGAGATTGGAGTGACCTAGAGGGGAATGGTGGAGAGTGGCATTGTGTGTAGTGGGGTAGCGTAGGGTAGTACAGTTGTGGGTGTAAGTAGCTAAAGCATCAATAGAGACTGCTGTTGGGTGAAAGCAACATAAATAAGCTGTATGCCTTTGTCAAAAGTAGGAAATCACATTGTATGTCGAGGATTAATTCTGAAATGCCTATAAATAAAAAAGTGTGTTGCAAAAAGACAAGGAAGAACAAAGAAAAAAGAACACATGTACTTTGTCCACGCTCCAAGGGAAGAACTTACACAAGAAAGGACGGGACGCCTACAGGAGCGAAGCAATCTAAACACTACAAGTGAGACAACGAAAATAACTAATAGTGTGCTGTGGGCGGAAAAAGGCCCACTAAATTATAAACAATACGTCTTGCAGCACAGCGAATGCTTGCTCTGTGTAGGCGATACCTAAAAACAGACTGAGACCAGTCAGTCCCTCAAGAATTTCCAGTTACTTTTGTCAAACAGTAGCCAACAAATTAGAATTAGCTCATTCTTGTCAGCAGTGGAAAAGATTGTGTACGGATGATCACCCGGATACTGTCATCCTGCCTTATAACTATGTAGATGAGAACACTGGCTCCAACTGGGAGGGTGGGATTGCACCCAAGACTAACCATATATTATGTCAGAACCACCTTTAATTCCAGATGTACAGTGACGCGATCTAGTTCCATAGTCTCATGGTCAGCGTTAAAAAAGAAAAAATATATCACTATGTGCCCGAAACACTCCGCGTAGCAAGGGTGCCATGGGCCCAATGCAAGAAAGGAAATGAGGCCCTTTGGCCACTTGTTATGTAATCAAATACAGCAATATCCATGGTTCTGTGGCCCTCTCAGAACAGAACCCAGGCACCTGGTGTCACTGTACCTGATGCACCATTGGTAGCTATGCCCTTGGAAAGACTACCATCTTTGTCTGAATGTCTGCAAGAGTAAAGCTTGGAGTGAGAAACCCTTAAGTTCAAAGCATGGCATTCGTCTGGCCAAATGAACAAAAAACCTATACAGCTCCTCTAGTAGCAAAGAACAAAGCAGTAGTGTTTGAAAATAATATTTTTGGATTAGCAACTCAGCAAAATAACTTCCATGTTGCAAAAAAGAATCCCACAGCTGATTAAAATGTCCTGCAAGTAAAGCACACAAACATGATATATGTGCCTTGGCAGAGGATATATATGGCCAAACAGCATGTTTTTTTTTTTTTAGAGCAAACGTATGAAAAACGGATATTAAACATGAATGACCTTTGCACTGTAGTAATTAATTATTACCACACCACTGCAACATTGGCATGAGAAAAGTACTTTCCACTGCCTCACAGAATGCGTGTTACGAAGGCTTTACAAAGGGAAACAACTTTGTCACAAAGACGCTTCAGTGTGATTTCATCTTACTGCACAATTTAATCATTTGTATCCTGGTTTTGGTGAAATATATTACGTTGATACAAGTAAACATGAAGAAATGTCATGGCAGAGAAACATATACACAGATGTGCAGAGAATAACATTACATTTATTGCCAATGAGGGGCATTGAAACTCACTCAAAGCTTTGCTTCTTGTGAGTCATGGCCCCTTCCCAATACTTAGCAATGGTAATAATTAGCATATTACACTATACATATCTGCATAAATACTATAAATATAAACAGTGTCTGAATCCACTGTGTAGCTATGGTGCGGCTGCACTTTCTATTTTAAAAGGCATTTTTAGGTCGAGACTGGGCAGCGCATGCGCTGTCTCGCAGAGACATGCAGTAATTAGTATATGTAGTGAAACGCCACCTATTGGCACTATTGGTTTGTTTGCTTGTCTGCTAAAATCTTTGTCTTGGTAGGTTTATATGTGTGTTAGTTCCTCCTTTTTTGGTGGGGGAAAGGGAACGCCTATACAGCACAGCCTAACTACGGTATACATGCTCATATTGGGATGAAGTATTCGTGTTGGAACTTTTCTATTTTGTTGCTTGCTTGATTGTGTCGTGCGTGGTTGAATTTTTTTGTAGCTTGTTGTTGCTTGCTTAATTTTGTTATGCATGTTTGAATTTTTGTTCTGTTTACTTTGTGTGCTTAATTTCGTTGTGCCCTGTTGAAGTTTCCTTTTATTTTTTATTTTATTATTTAACCAGCTGCATTACGCCTCAGCACTAATGATGGTGGCTGCGCTTTCCTTTTGTTCATTGTGATTGCATGCCTTTTGTTTTTCCTATTTATTAACTTTGGTTATAATGCTGGCACCCGCGCTTTAGCTTTAAACATTTTAAGCTAAAGCGCTGGTGCCGCAATTGTAACAAAAGCAAACAAATAGGAAAAAAAGCACCTGGCAGCCATTTGTTTTCTGTTTATTTACGTTTGTTACAATTGTGGCAAACACGCTTTAGCGTAAAATTTTTAAAGCGCGAGGGCCGCAATTTATTTACAATTCAGATCTGTATGCACCCCTTCTGTCCACATCACGCGAACCAGTCGTTCATCTAAAAAACTTTCCCAGAAGATTTCAGTTCAAAGATTTAATTCTGTTCAAGAACGTAGTCCACAGGAAAGTGTGTTGTGCTCGCCAAACTCCTTAAAAGAAGCTGTTTGCAACAGAGAATGCAGCTGAGCACTATAGTGACACAAAACATGAGTCTGCCACCACTGTCTTCAATCTGTTGAAATCAGAAAGAAGCCCAGCCCACCTACACACACGACGGTGCCCCTCGCCCAACAACTCAGTGACCAGATCAGCAAGACTCCAGAGCTATGAGAGGGGGGAGGATGTGGTCCGTCTGCTAGACTGCCGACTTTGGTGCTGAAAACCAGGGTTCGAGACTATGGTCGCGTCCTCATCCTGCGATTCTGGGCAAAGCACTGAATCTCCCCGCACCTGAATGTGTAATGTAAATACGGTGCTCATGTAAAGCGCTCCAATACCTTTGGGTCAGGTTCTCTCTATATAAATATGCAAACAAAAACTACAATTACTGTTTGCAATAAAACAAAAGATGGACGTAGCCACCTTGTAGAGCGCTGGAAAAACACCTAAAATTACATAATCCCTATTCGTGAATCATCCATCGGATTCATCACAATGAACTACTGTAGTCCAAGCAAAGCTGAAAAAAGTGTAAATAAACGACTAAGAAGCTCTACTACTCAATGGGAGTAATTTGGAGTAGACTTACATGTGCACCAGCGCCGGGATACCTCATTGAGGACGCCGTGTGACTTAACAAAGATTATTTATTCATGAATGAAACCTGTGTGTATATAAATATAAACAGGATCACTTATTCCACCCTCTGACGTAACTTTCAGGAAACAGTGTATAAAAACTCTACATAAACAAGATTGTTCATTTCAAAGGCACGTTTGGCAATATTTACATTAAACACACAATCACCCAATTTGTGTTACCTAATGTAAACTGCACTTGTAACTAATACAGATTTAAACCATTTTATGGCGTTTTACAAATTAAGGTGACTTTTCAGTACAGCTCGTGTCGTGCTTTGGCTAATCTCCCCGTGGGGTGCCCTCCGCAAACCACCACCCATCGCTGCTTGCCATGTTAACCCCTCCTCCCATTCTGCTTTAACCCCTTCCATGCGTTCGTCGGCAAACGGCCGTCGCGAGCACTATCTCCGTAGTACTGCGCACGTCTGTTGGCCGACGTGGCCTGCCCACTCTGCTAAACCGTAATTCCACCGCGGTTATCCATTTTGTAATTAAGCTCTCGTGTTTCATCCGTTCATCTAATAGCAGGCAATTTGTAGAGTAGACGATGGGTTTCTCGCTGCCGTCCAGTAACTTTTTTTATTCCTAGCAACATTTCAAACAGATTTTTATTCAGTCCACCCAAAACATCTTTGCAAAGACCTTTGATCCCCTCACTGAAACAAAAGGAGATAACTTTAACACAGAACAGTCAGTAGCTTATCACAAACATATGACGTGTTCGAGTTGCTTAGACTCCCTTTCAAATCAATTAAGGGTAGGGTGAAGCCCCCAGGCTAACTTGGGAAAATTAATGCTATCTGAACTTTTTTTTTTTTTTTTTTACAGTAACAAAGAAGTTGCAGATGATAAACATGTTCTTTTTCCGAAGTCACTACTCTGCTGGAAAGGAATGACTAGATATCCCTAAAAGAAAGGCGGCCCCCAGATTAAATATGCATAATTGCACACTCGGCCACATGGGGTCTTCACCCCCATGAAAACTAACTTTCTGACCACCAGGTAACTGAATTGCTTCTTTTCTCAGGCAGTTTCCAAACAGAAATCTGGTAAGAGCATAGTTTAGCATGTTTCTGTGTTTGTATTTGAGGAGGCCTGAAGGGCTATACATGAAGTAGAAAAGAGCTTGAAAGAAAAGCTATGCGCTCTAACAGGTGTTGCTTGCAGACCACCGCACGTTGCAGCAGTGAGCGTTAAAATGAAATGAAACCCCTTGCCTCCTTGCATCCCAACCCTCAAACGGACTTGTCTGTTTGCAAGCGAAGTTTTAACGAATGAGTACAGTTATTTAATTAGATTAGATTATTTTTCTCCTCTCCATACGTAAAATGCTGTGCTGACTCTTATGGTTAAAGCAGTAATTCAAATAATGTCACAGTATATTTCAAAACCGTCCACATACATCAAGCACTTCTACATTCTACATTGCCTATTCTCAGTGCGTGTTAGAAATGCACCACTCCATTAAAAAAAAAAACTATTTTTTTACTTCTCAGTGTTGGATGGTCTTTTTAGCTTGTTGATTGAAAGTTCTGCAGTAAAATTTTCACGCAATCAGCTGGCTCATCCTCTGGCCAAACCCCAAATCGAGTTACTTAGGTGCTTCTATGTACCTACAGATTTAAAATAGCAAGAATTTGCCATGCAATACGTCTCACATTTACGAGAGTTTAAGCTGTTGCCATTGTAAATGTCAATCCCCCAGATGCATCAAGAACCCATTTTGCTATTCCTTAATAGCGAAAAATATGGATTGAGAATGCGATTTCAAGGGCACAGGGGTGTCCAAAGGACACCCTGTTGCACCCCTGAAATTGATCTGTGCACATATGTTGCGCACAGACATGCCCCTAGGGCATGTGTGTGCGCAACATGAAACTTTGAAAAATGCACTTTAGTGCATTTTTCAAAGTTTTTGCAAATTACCATAAAGTTCAACTTCATGGTAATTTGTGAGCCCTATTAGCAAAATCACTTTTGCTAATAGGGCATTTAAGGAATCTCAATTTGAGATTCCTTAAATGCAAGTAATAGCAATTTTGCGATTTCTTAATTTGCGATTTTTGCATTTGGGATGATGCATCCCAAATGAAAAAATACCGGTCGCAAGGGGGCAGAATATGAGAATCTGCCCCTTTGCGAGCGGATTTTACCTTGATGCATCTATGCCAATGGCTTGTATCTGTTTTACAACCAACACATAAATAAAAGGCATTGTCACTTACAATACCAATAGCTGAAACCCTAATAAATGCGAGACCTATTGCATTGCATCTTTTTGTATTTGCTGTAACTTTAGACCCCATGGACAGATCTGCATGAAACTTGGCAGTCACTTAGCGCACTTAGCTACGGTCTGGCACTCTAAATTTCAGTTCATTGCAGGGACAAAAGCTGCGCGGGGTCAAAAAGATGCATTTTCTTTTTTTTAGCTCCCATGGGATATTTAGCTTACACCCACACCAACAATCTCTTAATGGATTTACACCAAACTGGGCCTGAAATTAAAAGTTATTGAGAAAGTGTGCTTCTGTTGGGTTGGTGGAAATCCATCCAGTATTTTTTGACTTATTAGATATTAGCGTTCTTTGATAGGCACGGGTGGCTTTAATGGGCTAACTCTTGCCCGTTGTAGTCTGCAGGCCGGCCAAAATAAAGCCCTCCCTGATGAAGCTTTGTAGTATGGTTTGGGGGCTGTTATCATGATGCCGAAAACCATATTTCACAGGGAACTGTGAACAGGGAACTTCTTTCAGGGTTCACTTTGAAATACGTCTTTTTTTACCACTGTATTTTGTGCAATGAAACTACAAAAACATGTAATATATATTTATGCTATGGAATTTAATATAATTTTCACCCATTAAAAGGCCATCTAGAGCAACTGTACTAATAAACACACATTCACAAATCTATTACTATGGTGCAAACTTCAAATTGAAGTTTAATTATTTATTGCCTCACATACTGCAAATGTACCAATTAATTTGCATAGCAAATATCATGGTGCTAACATACCTCACAATATGCTATGGAAGGATCCATAATTCATTCCCCACACTCATTAGTCATATAAGAATCCATGCACACATCGCCCACTCACTCTCCACTCTCAGGATTCCTTCTCAGGCCATTCTCAGTATGTCTCTCTCCCTCTCTCCCAGCTCAGTCTATCTCATTAAGGACAGTATTTCTCCCTTTCAGCAAACACAAGAAGATGATGGACGAAGTGCTGAAACTTTTCAGACACTCACCCCAGCCACAGACGTGGGTCCCTTGCTCACTTTGCCACTGGATTCAAGCTAGCCTGGCTGATGACGGCTGATTAGCCAAAAACCCGTCCTAGGATGCTTGTTTCCGGTCCAGGGAAGACATGGCTTGGCAGTTCGGGCTGGACTGTTCCCATGAGGCAAAGGGTCAGACTGATTTACATATGGCCATGTTTGAACTGGGGTGGCCGAGTGAGCTAAAGAATGATGGATTAAACCCAGATCAGTTGACTGGGGGTGAGTGCTTGCAATGTTAAACACTCCATCCATCATCCCCTTTGGTTTTGCTTTCTCCCTTTCAGGCCAGTCTGTCTCAAACCAGTATATCTGTCCCCCTCTGGCCAGGTGATCTCTTGTTCCCCCGCCCTCTCCCTTCCCCCACCTTGGGCAAGTTTGTCAGGTGCTCTCTTGCTCGGTCACAGGCTGTTCCGTCAGTCTCTCTCCACCACCACTGCCAAAATACTTTACTGCGGCTCCTCAGGAGTTGAAGTTGAGGTGGAAACCATTTTAATCCTGCTTACTGACAATCCTATTCATCATCTCTACAACACTATCTTCACTAACCCACATATTTTGGAAGCAGTTTGCCCTCAGAGTAAATCTACTTCTTAGCAACATGTCTCATTGTGATGGACTTTCAAAATGCAGTGAAACTCCCCAATTTATAATCTGTATATAAATCTGCATCCAAAACTACCAGTACAATCCTAACTCCATGCCACTGGCTTGTGGAGGCCTTTGTTAACCTATTGCTAGTCTTCACCATCACGTGAATCAATGTTTCGGGTCCATGATCCCAAAAAAGTATCCTTGGGCAGCACATTTTCAAACCACACTGTGACATGGTCAGCATGCAGGAGTGACCTGCAGTAGAGATTCCAGTATTTGGTTGAGGGAGTGTAAACCCTGCTCATGCAAAAACCACAATCCCTGTCAGGATGAACCACAAAGCCACTACATTAACCTGTTCTTAACCCTCTGGTAGCGTGGCACAAAAGCAGTCACGCTTAACTTAGATGCAATGTGCAAGATAATTATGCATTGCTCAACTAATAATAAAATGAAAACACAAGAAAAATCACACGGCCATTTAGCAAAAAAAATTGTAAAATTAATAAATTTGATACCAGCAAAAATCCAATCCGTTAAACCGGAGTCATAATTTTTAAATGTTCTTAGTGGATCAAAGCTCCAACCATGGGCATCTGGTCGCTCTAGATGGGGCAAAGTCAAAAGTTACAGCCAACTGCGATGCAACACGGTTCAGATATATGAAGTGGATTGTGCCCTATTTTGGCTGACCTTCGTACGCTGAAGAATTTTCAGAGCAAAATGTCTGAGAAAGTAAAGTTCAGCAGGGCAAGGCAGCCGGCCGTGTGTGAGGAAGAGGCATCATTGGGGAGCTGTAGGACAAAGTTGTTGTGAAGATTTCTGCATTTGGACTTTGTCACATTTTTGGAAGTTGAAAATCTTTAGCTGGGCAAGGATTCAAGCTTTAGCCGACCAGAACCCCCTTCTAAAAAGGTTCAGCTGAGCAGGATTTGCTACTGAGGATAAGAGCGTAGCAGACGCTAACGCAAAGGCAGGCTGTCCGGCAATGCACTTTGGGCAGCTCAGCGAGCAGGTTGGTCCTGTTCTTCTATCGGTCCTCAGGCCACTTTTTAGTGGGAAATTTTCAAAGTCCCAAGTTTTGGTTTTTGCCTGTTTGGCTCCTTTATCACGACTTCCAAAGGACCATTACTGCTTGGGCACCACATGGTGGGTAGGACTCACTATAGGCAGGATCCAAGTTGTTGGAGCGTGTTGTGTCCCCGTAACTCAGAACAGGAGGCCAGCCAACTAGCCCTTGGACTCACTCTGGTAGTCCTGGGTTCAAGCGGCAAGGCAGGCCTCAGGCAGCAGGGCAGTTTTTTGAAGGTACAAGGCTGTCCTCTGGTAGCAGCAGGGTAGTCCTCTGATGTATAAAACAGGCCTCAAGGTGGAGGGCAGTTCTCTGGTAGCAGCATGGCTGTCCTCTGAGGTGCAAAGCTGTCCTTAAGCAGCAGGGCAGTCTTCTGAAGTAGAAGATATTCCTTCCTAGTGTCCAGGAGTGTACCGAAAAGTTGGTCTTAGGGTTCACTATTTATACCTGCTACCAGCCATTGAAGTTCGAGAACCTCCTAGACTTCCCCCTACATTTAGTTTTAGAATTTCCCTCCTCTCCTGCCCAGGCTGCAAGGGGTCTAGGGTGATAAAAGAGTGGTGTCCAGTTATTTTTAAGCGTGCTGGAGGCAGCTCATTTGAAATGTAAGTGGGGCAGGGACCAGCTCCACCCCACCCCTCCCATCTTGGCAAGATGGCCCATCCTGCCAATATCTAGCCTCCTTTTGTCACAGTTTGGGAGGAAAACACAAGGCCTACTGCCACTCTATTTACAGTTAAGTGACCCAGGACAAAGGCACCGAATGGTTAGGACAAGAAAATGCAAACTTTCGAAAAGTGACATTTTCCGAATTGTGACTTAAAATCCAACTTTACATATACAAAGTATTTTAAATTACCAATCGTTAGAGACAAAAATATCATTTCTACCTATTCTCAAAGAAAAGTTATCACTTATTAAATGCAATAAGGTAACCCATTAATATCCTATTGGAGAGGTAGGCTTCACAGTGAAAAACTGTCAAATAAATTTTTCATTACTACCAGGACAGGTAAAACTTTTAAGTACATGTCCAACTTTTTACTTACACTGCACCCTGTCCTGTGTGCTGTTTAGGGCCTACCTTAGGTGTGACTTATGCGTATTAAAAAGGGAGGTTCAGGCCTGGCAAAAGACTTCTTTTGCCAGGTTGAAGTGGCAGGTTAAAACTGCACACAGGCTACAATGTCTGGCCGAAGACCTGTTTTAAAGGGCTACTTAAGTGGGTGAACAATAAGTGATAGGCCCACTAGTAGCTTTTCATTTACTGGCCCTGGGTATACGTAGTACCACCTTACTAGTGACTTTTAAATAAATTAATTGTGCCAATCAGATGTAGGCCGATTTTACAATGTTTTCAGGAGAGGGGACAGAGTCCTGAAGCCAGCAAAAATTAATGCAGAAAACAGGAGGGGCGAAGGGAAAAATGTTTGGGGCTTATCCTGCGGAGAGTCCCACACCTGTAATTGGTTTAAAATGGGAAATCAAAAACATTTTTAACAAAGTTGAACAAAGTTCAACTCTCAATTTATCGTCCTACCAGAAATCTCAGATCCAAAGATCAATCTTGCGCCTCCCACGCCGCATTCGTACGGTCCGATATGGCGGCCAATCCTTTTCATAATTGGGTCCTTTTCATTGGAACAGACTCCTACCTCACATTCGCGTTTGTGCTGATTTTGTGTGTTTCTAAAAGCTACTTAAAACCTGGCTCTTATGATCGCGTTACTTGTCCTCCTCTTTGTTGGCGCTTCAGATACCCCTTCGGGGGTGATTCGTTGCGCTACATCAAGTTTAGGTAACATAAGTGAAAACTGTAGTGGGTGCAGCTCCGGTCAGTCATAGTGCTTTGAGGACACAGTGTAAGGACAAACCATATGCCGCCTAGTTTCAGGCATTGTTGTTGAATGCCTAGCCCTAGGGTGCTTACACTTAGGGCCCAGTAGCCTCTAAGTCTTCTCTATTAATCCCTTGTTCTGTAAACTGATGGATTAGTTTGATCAGCAGAAGAAAATAACACTCCCACATACCTACACAATGCACATGCAGTGACTTACAGCTGACACGTTCAAATCCTGTGAAGGCTGAGTCTGCCTTTCATGCTTCCAAGGAGGGTAGGTTGAGTGCTGTCAAATCTGTAATTTACAGTGGTGAGACACAGGGCTAAGTAATATGCGCTGTATGAAAATTATTTTTTACTGGAAAAAGTGAATTTTATTTATGGACCGTTTTACCTTTGAGATTGATGCAGTCACACGTGCTGAGACTTAAGAAAGTGGTCTAACCTCATAGCTCCTGCTTCTCACCTTCTGCTGCTGCCTTCGGTAGAGCCACAAAAGGTAAAGGATGAAATTATAGCTAGTCTTACTTGCCCTTGGCTAATAGCTAAACTCTACAGCAGGTTGTGGGTGGGCGATGGAACTTGGATAGTTGTTGGAAGGTGCCCCCTAGCTTTTCCATCCAACACACAAGAAGCACATTTCTTAAAAATTGCCATCACTAATGGAAGACTCTATGAGAAGAAGCTCTTTGCAGATGCAAGCTGAGAGCTGTATTCGTGCAATCTCTGCAGAGAGATGGCCAATCCCATGGTGACTCAGTCAGAAGCCCAGTGCTGGTTTGGGGCCACTTCAATACATGGTTTGACATCTCTCCTGATTAGCATAAAGATGCAAAACATTACTTTTTCTAAAGCTGTGTTCGGCCTCACAACTTCTTTGCTGCTCCTCCCTCACACACAACTCCCTAAGCAGTTACACAAAGCTTTACAATCTGTGGCTCAAGTAATTCACAGAGGAGAAACAATGTTATTCAAAAAAATAAATAGACAAAGTTTTAAGTGCCCATTCTGTTTTTCCTTCCTGTCTTCCTCCTGCTCTGGCTCTCCCTTTGCTTCTATCCAGCATGCATTGGACACCAGAGAGAGTGCTAGAATGTGAGGGGTGCTGGCTGACACTTTAGTCCAGTTGCTGGTCAGTTTGTCAAGTGAAAGTATTGCTGCCAATATCCAGGTACACACAAGCATAGGTTTTGGCAGGAAAATGAAACGTTGCTACGCAGCATTCGTGGATCTCTGCTGCCATCTATTGGCAAAATGCAGGTGAAAACCCTATTTTTATTCTGGTGGCTTTTATTTAGCTTGGGGAATCAGTTGAAACCAAAAGCTCTAGCTAAGGCCCCTTATCACACTCCACACTGGTAGTCAATTGCATCCTACACTTTGCACAGCTGCATATAAACGATCAGTATAAATAATGAAAAAAAACAAAGGTAAAAGTGATGTGCTCATGAATTAAAACCAGAAATCTAGTGAAATCTGCCAGTTATGGTTAAGAACATAGTCCTTAACTCGAACACTGCCAGAAAACCATAACTCACACACCAAATACATTGCTCATGACCTCACCCTTAATGAAACAGATGGAATTACAATTACAAATGTTGCAAATAACATTACAGATTAGATTACTTATTGCATTGCAGTTCCCGTTTTGAAAGAGACCACTTTTTAATTGGTTTGTGTTTCATAACATTTTGCTTTTAGGTGTTTTTAGTGTAATGTTTTGGTCCACATATTGTGAGGCTCTAGGCGTTTGTGTATCGTGCATTAAAAATAATGTTTTCAAATATTAATTGTAATGCCAAAGGGGGTCACTTGAGGACCACTCCAATCTCCACTTGGGCCAGCGGCCAGCTTAGGCTCACCTTGCCCTTGGATTTTCCCCTCCTTACAGTATCGCAGCACTCTGTGCATGCAGTTGCAATCTGTAACACAAATATGTTTGTGTCACCCAGCCAGTCGGAACATAACAGATTTGTGAATCATCAATGGACAATGGGAGAAAAAACTTCCTTGTCGAGTCATGTCCAGTTATAATTTTAATTTGATTTGCAAATCTATAGATTAATGGTCCAAATTTCTCTATCATGTAACCCCTTCACGCCCACGCTGAAACACTCTTTTTATTTTAAAGTCTGTTTATTGAAAGTAAAGCAAAAACAAAAGCCAAACAAATTGAGGACACAAGTCCCTGTAAGAGAGGTAGCAAAAAACGTTCACATTCCATGTTACACAGTGAAATATCATAAGAAAACAAACCCACAAGGAGCGTAGTCTAGACTGTGCAAAATATCACCAATTCCTCCCTTATGTAGTATGTCAAATTAGAGGAAATCAATGCATTCTGTACTCCCAGACCTTAATCAGCTTGACAGTATCCCCACATCCAGGGAGTACATAGAGAGAACTGGGGAACAAGAGATACTCCACAGTCCAGTTGTCATGTGTGGTTTCATCATTGCCACAGCCATAAAATCGTTGGGGACATGTTATGCAGAGCCTCATAATAGGAGAGACCTTCTCCTTATCTAAGGAAGCTCTTTAGGAGGGGCGGCATTAGGCATGTGCAAGCTATGCACCTGCACAGGGCCACCAAACCCCAGGGGCCACCACGCCAATATATATCCTTAATATAATAATCCTCTGATGATGGATACATATTTGCGTGGCGGCCCCTGCCAGGGATTTGGCGGCCTCCGGCTCTGTTCCACTTCCAAACACCCTGACCCCCCCTCTTCACTGGCCTCCGCGCTCCGCCCCGCCTGGACCCCCTCTTCCGGGGCCCCCTACATACGCTCCCTGCCTAGGGCCGCCTAGAGCCACCCCTGTCTTTAGACTGTAAGAACACTAGAGAAATATCGACAATTTTATATAAATAATGAAACAAAAGAAAGAAATGAAACCACCAGAGGGATCTTCCGCCAAGGGGGGAGGGAGCAAAAGACGGATGGCTGTAAGGATCCATATCCCAAGTTGGGGACAAAAGGGATTTTGGGGAGGGGACAGGACCGTTGATTCAGGTGAACCGCTCCGGGGATTCCGGCTTCCGATCCCTAGAGAAAGGCTCCAGGGAGTCCTCAAGCAACTGTAAGGCCCGTAGTCCCGGGGGACCAACCGGGAGTGTCTAGTCCTGGTGAAATAGTGTATGAAGGTTCAGGTGCCATTCTGCGTGTGTCATGGCTTTTAGCGTTGAGGGTTTAATACCTAAAATCGTGACTAGCGGGGAGGAAGGAATAGGAAAAGCCACCACCTCTTTGATGCGACTGAGGACCTCCTTCCAAAACATTGTGAGACTGGGGCAGGCGACCAAATGTGAATAAGGTCCCCTCTATCACTCTAACACAAGTTGGGGGAGTTTGGAAATATGTGATGCAGGCAGATTGGGGTGTAATACCACGGTGTCATCAATTTGTATTCTGGCTTTCATTGCGGGGTGCTCTGCTATACCCTTGGGATGTCCCTCCACAGTCTAACTCACCCCTCTGGAGGAAAATCCTCGTCCAGGTCTATGGCTCATCGTGTCTGATATCCATGAGATGTGGGTCGTTGCGAATGTTGCAAACCGGAGTAGGTTTTCGAATTCACTCTTCGAACGTTTATACTTACGAACCACAGATTCAAATTGTGTAAGCTGTCTTGTGGCTTCCTGAGTATAGGTCTGGGAGCTAAGCCAATGCCGTAGCTGGGAGTATTACATACGTGCCCCCCATCGAGAGATGAAAGGTTTGTTTACATTGCTTGAACGTATGGAAGTCTTTGCCCTGAAAAAGGTCTTGAATAGCCCGACACTCTCCCTCCATCCATGCACCAAATGCCTTAGTTTGCAGGGCAGGGCAAACATGGGGTTGAGTGCGATAGGTGTGTTAGGGGAGGGAACCATTGTGATGCCCCGGATTATCACCACCCTATCCCAGATCTCTAATACCGTTCTTGTAGGGGTAGCTATGTTAGCACTGCGGGGCGGGCCACTCGCATGAAACACTTTTTAAATACTAATTTCTTGAAAACAACTGAACTGATGTATATGAAACACAGACAAGGCACTTCCTTTAGAGAATGTGTTCTTTCACTCAAAGTGTGGTGTAATTCCATTCAGCCTTTTTTTCACACTGGCATCCAATATTTAAGAGAATAACTCTTTAAGCTAAAAATCACGTGGGACCTCTTTCTTCAGCTGAAATGTCAGTTCTATCTTCTATATGATGTGATTTTATGAGGTTGAGGTAGTGTCTTTAGCTTAATTTTGTAGTGTCTCATTCTACAGTCTTTCTTCAGAGCTCCAGCATTACAATATTTCAAAAAATTCTACCATTGCTTCCCAGGCATCACCATCCCCTTGTAGTGCTTTCTGCTAGTCTCAGCAGACTAAATCACAGGAACTCGTTTTGGGGGTGCTTGCCTACCTAATAAAGAGCATTTCCCGTACTCAATTGGCAGTTGCCAAATTGCCCTGATCTCTCCCACGCTATTCTTCCGCAGCTGTGATTGGTCTTCAATGTACCATCTCGACCAATGCGTGGGACCATTCATGTGTCTTACCATCACAACATTCAACCTGATCTTCTCTCAAACTCTAAAAGACTTGATTCCTACGTCTCTTAGGATCATATTGCCTCTCATCTTTCTGTTATACTTGTATTTAATTTATAGCCATGTGGCAGCTGGTCGTTTGAGGTGGGCAGTATATCATTTGTGACTTAGGAGTGATTTAGCAGTGACTATACTGGGTGGTGCAGTAAGTTGTGCCTTGCTGCCTTGCTTTGTCCTCAGTGTGGTGACAACAGGACTTTGCCCACAGCACCAAAACAAGAGATACTTTGTCCCTGTCGCAACAGACCTTGATCTGCGTGATTGTGCCTTTTCCTCGGCTAAAACTCAACAATCTCTGGCTAAGAGATCCCTGTGGATGCCTGAAGCACCTGCAGACTCCCCCGTACAAGTGGCAGTAGTCCCCTGCAAACTGCATGTAAAACAGCGCTCCGGATCTGAAGATTTGCTGGCCATCTGGACCCCCAGGGGATCACCCAAATCCAGGTAGTCAAGTGCATTGTAGGAACTGTAGTCCTAACTTCCACAAACTTACAGGCTGCTATCGTGTTCCCCGGGACCACTGGACGTCAGTTACTTTTTGCTCCACTTACCACTGCCAAGGCTTATTGGTCACCAGTCCAGGCAACTAACCCCTTCACTCATACACAAAGCCGAGATTAGCCTGGCAGCATGACTTAGCCACCGAACTGAACGAGGAACTTTGGCAATATTGCTGTGCTAGCACTAGAAAGATCTCCCTAAATGGGCGCCACAGACTCATACACTTTAAATATTTGAACAGAACTTATTACACTCCAGAGAGACTTCACAGGTACCGCCTGCGCGATTCACCTGAGTGCGAAAGATGCAGGTACTGCCTGCGTGATTCACCTGAGTGCGAAAGATGCAGTGCCCCAATGGCGGATTTTCTTCATGTAGCTTGGACCTGCCCCGTCGTCTCCCCTTTCTGGCAGGCGGTATACGGTGAAATTAACAGAGTGCTGTCTCTAGCCCTGGACCCGGACCCTCTGCTAGCCCTCCTGGGATATTCCAAACCCTTACACCCTGTCCAGAGGAGATTAGTCGACATGGCGTTTCTAATAGCTAAATGGTGCATTGCTAGAACCTGGATGAGAGGTCCTCCCCCTTCCCTTAATTTATGGAAGAGAGAATTGATATATTGTTGTACTCAAACTGAATTATATAGTGATCTGATGCCCCCGATGAATAGACCTGAAAACATTTGGTCCCTAATACTGGATGGTACGTTAATGTCAAGCGCACAAGACAGGGATGAAGCAGAGGATGGAGACATGCAGACTAGTGTGGAGGGGAGGGCGAGGGATGACTGTTACGATGACACTGACTCGACTAACATGATAGCTGCGATGGATCCTACAACACCTCCTTAGTTCGCGCTGCTTTCTCAGCGAGATTGGAGCGCTGATCACCAGGCACAGAGGTTGACGTGCTTTTGTTAATAAGTTGGCCTACACTGCATGGTTCTTTGTCTTCTCTTTCTGCTGATGCCTTCATGTTACTGCCTTTTTGATATTCTAAAGATGTAACTATTCGTACGAAACTGCTGACTTTGATAGATGTTGCTACTCTCATGATTGTCTGATTGATGCTTGTGATTCGCCACCTATTTCTGTTCTGATGTACCTTGTTTCTTTTTGCCTTTGAAATTGCAATAAACAAATTAATTAAAAAAAATTAAAAAACTAACCTCTTCACTCGACACTGCATTAAGAGGGAACTATATCTGATCTGCGACTGATGTCAGAAACCACACCTTTGCTGTCTTTTTGTTTCTTTTTTTCCTTGCAGCATGGTTTCAGCGGTAAAAGCAGCTCTCCTGTGGTTCCTGTTCTGAACCACAGGCGGCCGGGACAAACTCTGCACCCGGGCTCCACAGGTCAGGCAAAATTGAACTGGCTGTTGTGGCTTGGTGCTGGGACCCGCATCTCCTTTACCCTGCAAGGGTACAATGTAACTTGATTTGCAAGTGACTGTTTGTCACTAGTGTTTTTCTCATTGGCCGCAATGATACATTTTCACTTAATTTTGGATTGATTTTCAATTACTTCTAAAATATATAACTCTGGTTATATGTATGCTATTCCGTTCATTTTGGTGTTTAAATTAAGATAAAATTACACTATTTTTTTCATAAATTGGTGTTGTATTTCTTTCTATCTTAAGGCGTGTCAATCACTTATCTTCCATGTTGGTACTCTGAAATGCTTAGCATATGTTCCTCTAGTAATTCCTGGCTGCTCTTTGCCACTCTACCAGGACTGAGCTAAGGATTTATTAGTGTGAATCCAAGGAAAATCCTAGAGTATTGTAATAGTATTACATGGTTAGGACTAATCCCTACACCACATAATACTCCACTTTCCTACAGGTGCATTCTGTCCTCCACCAGGTCTATGTTGCTACCCCACCTGTACACAATGCCCTTGACCATGATTTGAGCCCTGGGGATTGGGTTCATGTTTAGAAAAACCTCAGCAAGTCGTGTTTGGAAGAGCAGTGATGAGGACCATATTAGGTCTTAATGATCACCAAAAATGGTGTAAAATGTGGCAGATAGTAGAGACTGTAGGGTAGGTCCAAAGAGAATGAGTGTATTGACCTAGGTTTCCTCATTTTACTTGATCTGATGGGAGCTAATATGGCACAGCGAGGCTGCAAATTCATCTTGGAAACACTAGTAGTTGCCGTAACTGTGTCTGTAGTGGGGTGGATGTTGCATATCTATCTTTTAGAGGCGGGTGTACCCAGGGGCGGCTCTAGGCTCATGGCGGCCCTGGACAAGGAGCGTAGGTAGGGGGCCCCGAAAGAGGGGGTCCAGGCAGGCGCAGCGCGGAGGCCAGTGAAGAGAGGGGGGGGGTCAGGGTGTTTGGAAGTGGAATAGAGCCGGAGGCTGCCAAATCCCTGCCAGGGGCCGCTACACAAATATGTATCCATCCTCAGAGGATTATTATATTAAGGATATATATTGGCATGGTGGCCCGTGGGTTTGGTGCACAGCTTGCACATGCCTAATGCCGCCCCTGGTGTACAACTTAAGAGAATTAGCCAAACCATCAAACCTTTGATTAACAAGAATTTATCCGTATGACGACTTACACGTGCCTTTCATCCTGAGAGTGTTTACAATTACAATGTCCATTTTCAGATGCTTGCTAAATACGTAAAAATCATGTCTGTTGAAATAGTTTTCTGTTCCTATCTTCCAGCCTCTGTCATGGAAGTTTCCGCATACTTCCACTTGGCCCTGTCGTAGACGTTGACTTGTAGTGCGTTTCTTAACTTGTTTCATCATCCGCCTGCCATAAACTGTTTTATACAAATTATGATTGTCCATTAGCAAATGTATCTATAGCTAGTCAGTTTTACCTATTTTCCTGGAGAAATAATAATGCTTAGGTTTCCTTTGAGACTTTTAGATGGGTTAACCAGTGTGGGTGTATGACGGCATTCTTTACCCCACTAACAAATACTACCCATATGAATTTTACTCCTCCTGATGTGCATGAACGAATTTGTAAAATAAACAGTGGAGAGAGAACCTTGAATTGAATGAAAAAATAAGACCGGATGAAGGTATGGCAAGTGAAGGGAAGGAGCCAAACCAAAGGGAAAATGAGGCGCCATCTCCAAGGATGAGCGTAGATTATGCAAAGCAAGTAACCTTATGTATGGTGCAAAAACAAGAATGGAATGAAGCGGTAGAAAATGGAGCATGAAGCGAATGGGAGCAGAGTTATGCAACTAGAAACAGAACTTTTGCAGAACTTGAGGTAAGTTTTAAGGGATGTACTATGTGCGCGGTAAGTCCTCTTATTTGCAACTGCTGCACAATTGGGCAGGTAGTTGCGATACAGCTTTAGTTTTTCCAACGATCGGTCACACTGAAAAAATAGACTGGACACCTAAATTAGCAAACCTAATTTTTTGCATACAAGAGACATTTTTTGAGCCTTTATCCCTGTAGTGGGAGTGGTGTTAAATAATGTAAAGATAAGGAAACTGTCGACCATAGGCTGGCAACAAATGCAGCATGAGGAATAACTATTATTAACAAGGAGTTGCTTGTAATAAGGACCCTGATCATTCGGAACAGTCTTTTGCTGGACATGCTGCTTGCAGAGAAAGGGCGGAGTCTGTATGGCAAACCAGGCAAGAGTGCTGCGCATACATCCCAAACATAGCTACATTGTCAACATTATGTATGAGATGACCGAGCTGGTGGAATCTGGTGCCTGCAAAGGATTAAGTGCCATGTTTGGATGGATTGGACAGGGATTTGCTAAGATTGGTCAGTGGCTGTGGAGCATGGATGGAGGCAACTTAAAACTTCTCTATTGGCTGTACTGATTTGTGTGCTTTTCTTCTCAAAACTCTGGAAACTCATTTCACATCAAGTGGTAGGTTATTCTGTGGCAAAAATAAGCTTGCAGCAAGAAGTGGAAGAAAAAGGAAAATAGTGGACATTAAACTTGAGGAGATGCAGAGCAAACTTTGACGCAGTTGGGAATATCTAAGAAGAAAAATCCCTGCTTGATGAATAATGTGTTGTAATAAAATGGCACGATAAATGTGATGATTTAAAAATCATCAGGGAGGGTTTTTTTTTAAATTGCTTTCCAGAATGTGTACAAAATAAATGAGAAAATTGCGCTTGGCCTAACCTGCGGTAACTTTGCCTTTCTGTCCATTTCGACTGTGATACCGCGGTACACCATGCCATCATTTCACGGCTTGCATTCGGTATGCTAAAGGATCTGTTAGACTAGTTCGGAAAAGACTTGGGATTTTTCCAAGTGCTCGGGATGAGGATGTACCTTTCCAAGGGCAACTTAACGGGCCCAGACTTGATAACATACATGTAACAAAATCATGCTTCATGTGAACACCTGAGCTCAATATACTAGAATGGTGAGAGAATCACCAAATGTATTTAATAGTAAATGTTTCTTTCTGCTTCTTTCTCATTGGTTGAAAGCCTGTGAATCATGTAGTAAATGTATGAATCCCTTTGTCTAAAGTCATACTAGAGGATTCCCTCGACCCAGCTTGCCAAAGGTGAATCTGTTCTGGTTTTACTAGACCCCCTTGAGCTCTTTGATTGCTAATTATTGATCGGTCTCTTAGCTATTCTATACATTTATGGATCAGCTTGGCATCTTCGTAACTGACTTACCTTAAGTAAACCTTTAAACTTGTCTGTCATTTTTATTCGGAGATGCTTTCCGCAATCTGAAACTTAGGAATGTATCGATAAGAAAAGCGTGTCCAGCGGGGAGTACCAGAGCCCGATAGGGACTACACCACATCTGGCCGAATGCTGGTGCGTGTTGGCAGAGTACACCTGATCCAGGTTTCCACGCCGACAGATCAGCAAGCAGAGATCGAAGACCAACAGTATCACCGCGCTTATTAATTAACTGATAATCACTCATTGATCCAACATGATATTCCAGTGTCTGCATGTGGCTGTCACTTATTACAGAAGAACAGGGATCAACATAACCGGTGTTAGAGTAAAAATGAGTCCATCCAGAGAGAGTGCGCTTGTTAACATGGATTTCAGAGACTCTGGAAGCTGAATGTGACAATCTGCTGACACCCACATAACATTCATTGGCACGGAGAGAAAGCAGATTGTTGCCCTTTGGTTTCGTATTAAAGCATCTTCGTCATCCTGTGCGGATGGTTTGAGGTTGTCATCAGCCAGGACACAAGCATCCTGTAAAAGCAAATCTGTGCGAATTCAGACCGTGATTAAAAGACAAACATTTGTAAAGAAAAAACTAAAAAAAAAGTGTATGCTTCCACTGTGAAATTGAAATTTTATATTCTCTTTGCTTTTCCTATTCTTTTTGTTTTATCTTGACCTGAAGCTGATTTTGTGTTGTTTTAAAGATGTAAATATTGACCAAATGGTGGTAAGCTCCACCCTTTTATGATTTTTATTATAAATCAAATAAAAGTATTACTCTCGCCACTGTGAAATCGAAAGCAGAAGCCTAGAATATTTTAGCCAGTTTCTGAGATGAAGAATGAAAAAATGCGTAACCTAAGCACAAATAAACCTGTTACTCAATAGCTGCGAACAAACAAAACATGAAGAGCCCACCTCCCCTTTCCAAAGCGGTCGGCTTCTTTGAACCAAGAGAAGCAAAATAAAATAAAGTCTCCCCCAATAATGAGCAAGAGGGAGCATTCTTCCTGATAAAGGTGTTCTTACCCAGGCACAGGTGACCTGTACATAAACCATGAAGGTGAGCTAGACACAGTTCATAACTCCCACCAAAACGAGCTTCCGCTCACCCACATACAATGTACAACAGTGGATAACTTTAGGTAGCCAAGGCATAGATTGCCTGTATCCAGTCAAGCACATTAATATTGGATTTTTATATAGCGCATAGCTACCCAAGGGCGGCCCAGCGCTTGCTCCGCTTCAGAAGAGACGGGGACAAGTTAATACAAAAGCAAAATACAACAAGATTGAGGACTTAAATAGTCAAGTACTAGGCATAAGCAACTTAAAAAATGTAAAGAAAAGTGAAAAAAGTTTTCAAAATATGAAAATGTCATCAAGATAAAGGAATTTTAAAATGTTTGACTAGATGCAAGAGTCGATGTGACAGTAAAACACATTCGGTCCATCACCTGTTGTTTTTGCAAATTCCGCCCTAAGTGCGCTGGGGATGCCCAGACGTGGGTCCCAGGCACTCCACACCACTGGAGTCAAGCTAGCCGGGCTGATGAGAGGTGTTACCTCGAAACCGGTCCGGTCCTCGGATGCTTGATTCCGTTCTGGGAAGGACATGGCTTTTGTAGTTCGGACTGGACTGTTCCCATGGGGCACAGGGTCAGAGCTGATTTGCATATCGCCATTGTCTAACCCGGGGTGGTGTGGAGTGCAAAAAAACGATGGATTTGGGCCCAGATCTTTGGACTGGGTTGAGTGTGTGACATTGATCCACATTCGGTCCATCACCTGTTGTTTTTGCAAATTCCGCCCTAAGTGCGCTGGGGATGCCCAGACGTGGGTCCCAGGCACTCCACACCACTGGAGTCAAGCTAGCCGGACTGATGAGAGGTGTTACCTCGAAACCGGTCCGGTCCTCGGATGCTTGATTCCGTTCTGGGAAGGACATGGCTTTTGTAGTTCGGACTGGACTGTTCCCATGGGGCACAGGGTCAGAGCTGATTTGCATATCGCCATTGTCTAACCCGGGGTGGTGTGGAGTGCAAAAAAACGATGGATTTGGGCCCAGATCTTTGGACTGGGTTGAGTGTGTGACATTGATCCACATTCGGTCCATCACCTGTTGTTTTTGCATTATCTTGACCTGAAGCTGATTTTGTGTTGTTTTAAAGATGTAAATATTGACCAAATGGTGGTAAGCTCCACCCTTTTATGATTTTTATTATAAATCAAATAAAAGTATTACTCTCGCCACTGTGAAATCGAAAGCAGAAGCCTAGAATATTTTAGCCAGTTTCTGAGATGAAGAATGAAAAAATGCGTAACCTAAGCACAAATAAACCTGTTACTCAATAGCTGCGAACAAACAAAACATGAAGAGCCCACCTCCCCTTTCCAAAGCGGTCGGCTTCTTTGAACCAAGAGAAGCAAAATAAAATAAAGTCTCCCCCAATAATGAGCAAGAGGGAGCATTCTTCCTGATAAAGGTGTTCTTACCCAGGCAGAGGTGACCTGTACATAAACCATGAAGGTGAGCTAGACACAGTTCATAACTCCCACCAAAACGAGCTTCCGCTCACCCACATACAATGTACAACAGTGGATAACTTTAGGTAGCCAAGGCATAGATTGCCTGTATCCAGTCAAGCACATTAATATTGGATTTTTATATAGCGCATAGCTACCCAAGGGCGGCCCAGCGCTTGCTCCGCTTCAGAAGAGACGGGGACAAGTTAATACAAAAGCAAAATACAACAAGATTGAGGACTTAAATAGTCAAGTACTAGGCATAAGCAACTTAAAAAATGTAAAGAAAAGTGAAAAAAGTTTTCAAAATATGAAAATGTCATCAAGATAAAGGAATTTTAAAATGTTTGACTAGATGCAAGAGTCGATGTGACAGTAAAACAAGCTTTGCAAAGCCAATAAATCTTAATGCCTCCTCTTTTTGCCGGCTTATACTAGTGCTGCTCCAGGACAAAATTTGTTCATTCTAGACTGTTTGCAGTACTTGTGCTGCAACCATGAATCAAGATGAGGATAACAACTTAATTGTTGGCCTCCAATTTCAAATTCCTCCTCACGTTTAGAGTTTTTTTAAAACTTGGATTTGTTCTTTCTTTACATGTGCTTTATTAATTTGCTAATATTTAATTTTATTAACAGTTGCGGGCGGTGGCTCTTCGGACCACAGATTGAGAACCACAGGTCAGGGGTACAGACGTTTTTTCCTGCACCCAAGGAAGAGGGACATACTTGCCCTCTTGATGATTTCTGTTGAGTCTCCTGTAACAGACTCCCTCACTTCTCTATTTGAAAATCCATATGTTTATCAGACATTGTGACTTTGATAAAATGATGGCTCTCTCGTGAGGGTCAATCCCAGAAGACCTGATTCTCTGAAGGAAATAGCCCACATTAACTTTCCTGAGAGCTTAATAATGTTTTTCAGATATTTGGCTTGGGTAAGTCCAATACACAACTAGCCAGCTTTGGTTACTTCCACCTTGCCTGCCCTCCATTCTAGATGGCGACATGTCATTCTTGAGTCTATATAAACAGTATTTCCATTCAGAGGGGACTTGTATGGACCGTTCGGCCAGCTGCAGGGAAATTGATATATTGATGTAAATATAACCCCAAGCATCTGGACTGCTGAGTCTTCAGGATATAGCCATTAAACAGGGATCACAACTTTCAAAGGAGTCCTGACTCCCAGATTTCCAACGATTTCTCTGTATTTACACTTGAACATCTATTTTTTTTTAACAATCCTGCCAAAAGTATTGCATGCTTCTAGTGTCGGGACAAAAGCCGATTCTGTGGGTTTCCCATGCAGCGTCTGTAAAGTTTGTGCTGCCGCACTTCAGAATATCTCTTCTTGAATCTACATGTTCACTCCTACGTTTTTATTTTTATCTTGGGGAATTTACCACTGAGGGTCAGTAAAGTGTCGTGCAAATGGGGTGAGTAGGATCAACTCACAGTAGTGACTCTTGAACTCCTCCCAGTCAGTGGCGCCCTCTGCATTCGAAGAATATGTAACATTTGGATAGAAGGAAAGTGAAAAAGAAGTGTCTCATTGTCACAATGGAGTAGGGACAGCATTACTTATACACAGACTACTCTCTGTTTGATTTTAATGCAACAAATATTCATATCATTTCTCCAAATAAGAGTTAATAAATAGCTTGTAGATCTTTGTTTGGGAAATAGTGAGATGGCTAGAAGGGTGGGGTGATATTTTCTTTGGATCTGAGATGGCTATCATTGTAGGGCCAGGGATGTTCCAAACTCTCAGAGCAAAACTATTTAGCATTCCTATGGAAGGAAGAGAATCTGTTGGCCTAGGGTCTGTCCTTCCCTTGCACCTATAAATGTGTTCTTACTGAATGTCTGGAGGAGACAGAATGTAGCTTATTAATGAGGATCAAGGGTTCAAGCTTCGCTTCATCCCTTAAGCTCTGGGATCTTGGGCAGTTGTTACTGATGCATGTACTTTTATTGACAGGATGTCCATTCTGTATTTCCAGTTGGGGATTAAATCAGGAACACGGTTATAACATTTTTTTTGCTGAAACAGAAGAACTTCTCTGTCGTGACACTGTACCAAAATCTTTGTAACAGGCTTTCATTTACTTTTTTTTTTGTAGACGTGCCATGAAACGGAGCATTCACCTGAGCTGTCCCTTTCAGAGATCCTGTGTCATCACCAAAAACAACCGCCGGCAGTGCCAGGCGTGCCGTCTGACGAAGTGCCTGGATATAGGAATGCGGAAGGAGTGTAAGTGTCTTCTCTGAAAGGCAGTGGGCGTCAGGAGTGAGTTTTGCATAAGATGTTCAGCAGGGTCCCTGGTCAATTCTTCACCATCTGTAAAGCGTGTGGAAGCGGGTCATGAGGAATGGCCCGCACTGCTATGACATATTAGGGATTTGAGTGGACATTCCTTCCTAGGGATGTTGATGTTTGGATGAGGTCTACATGGAAATTACTTTCTACGGACCTGCGAGGGAGAGTGAGGGGGAGGGAGGGAGAGAGAGATCGAGAGGGGGATCGAGAGGGAGATCGAGAGATAGAGATCGAGAGAGAGATGGAGAGAGAGGGATCGAGAGGGATCGGGAGGGATCGAGAGGGATCGAGAGGGATCGAGAGGTATCGAGAGGGATCGAGAGGGATCGAGAGGGATCGAGAGGGATTGAGAGAGAGAGATTGAGAGAGAGAGATTGAGAGAGAGAGATTGAGAGAAAGATCGAGAGAGAGATCAAGAGAGAGAGATCTCTTTATTTTGGTAACGTTGTGCAACCATTGTATCTGAATCCAAACCTAGAAATGTTGGTTAACTTTTCACTAGGTTCATTTACTTGGCTAATCATTAGCTGTCCAACAGTATGTGGTGCAGCCCGCTCCTGGTTTTTGGTAGTAAGCCAACAAACCAACGTTTCCTTGGACAATTGTACCTTATGAAGTATTTTACACAGACTTGATCTAAAAATGAATCCTAATCCAATTGAAGTTGATGATATACCTTACAATGGGAAGCTGTGCACCATGTAAGAAAACAAATTGTACAAGGTTGACGACTCGAGCCCTGGAAGCGCAGGTCAATCAGCACTGCTGATTGCAAGGAGCTTCTTGGTCAATCCTCTGACTGTAGACGACATCCATGCAGGAAAACAATGAGCGAGTTCTAAACAACAACGTTTTGCATGGCATCTTTTATGAGTAGGTTAACTCAAAATGGACCTCTTTGCAAGTGGAAGCCATATCAAATGCCCAGTTGTAGTAGTGTGGGCCCAGGATGGAGTGCGAAGCCCTTTTGGTCACCATGTTAGCAGACATTCTCTACATTTCTTCTTTCCCTCTTAGCAGTCTGGTACATAAATACCTCTAGCTATGGATGATACTGCAATGCATTGTGCGGCTCCATTTCTTTCCTTCTTCCCTTTAAAATGGAGTTGGAAAAGTTTTCAGCTCCCTAATTGGTGGGATTTAGGTCTTTAAATTGGTTATTTCTAAAAAAGATAGACACAAATATGCAGTTAATGCAGCCTGTAGATATATGTGCATGTGTGTATTTAGATCTGATTAACAGACAAACATAGTGTATTATTTCACCGGCGGTATTCATTTTCTGGATGGAGCCTCTGGGAGACCTGGTGGTCGAACATGGAGTGTCCATCCATGAGTAAGCTTTTGATACTGAGCTATACCTTATTACCTTGTTTCAAGCTGTTGTAATCGGATTACAGAATTGTTTATCAACCAGCGAGCCTTGCATGACTCACACCGGTCTGAAATGCTGCCCGGATGACGCTGCATTTATCCTTTGTTTTTCAGGTCGAGATAAACTTCATTTTCAGCCTTGGCTTTCATTTTTACTAGTAACTGTAGCACCCATCTCTTGTTGACCCCGCTAAGTACCACGGTTTCGTGCTTGACTCCAAATTAACCACACAGATGCTTATTGCAAACCCCCCTGAATGCTCAATTCCATACTTCCTTATTTGAGTAAAACCTAACATTCCTACATCAGCTCTTCCGACAGGCGCCCAATTATTAGTCTGGTTTCATTCTGGTGGGTGTAGGGCACTGCCGACTGGCTTCTCTAAGAAGACCCCTTTGTTAGAACACGATCTGTAATAATTCGATGTTGAATCTGTTGCAATGCCTGCTTTTCAATTGAATCTTTTTTGTATTTCAAATTTATGTACAGCTCTCAGTCATCCATTCACAAGGGTTGCGTTATACAGAAATAAAAAAATGAAAATTAACAAACCATAAAATAAATTAATCCCTTGAAGCCTGCACAACACCCTATGCTACGGTTATGCAAACCTCTCAAACCACTGTATGGATGTACCCCAAAACACAAAAGGGCTCTATTGTACATGAATTTCGACGTTATTGTAAAGATAGCTGTGAGTCCGTTCAGCCGGTCTTTCTGTGGCGCAGAAAAAAAAATCTGAAATGAAGAATGAGATGTCTTTTCCAATCATACACAAGTTCATGAAGGTTTGTCAAACAGCACCAACGTTTTAAACACATCTAAAAAACAATTTCCTATGGAAATCTCAGCGCTCTTGGGACTATGGCTTATTCACCTGCCCCATGTTTATTAAATAAAGACATTTCTCACGTACTAATTCATCACCTCTAGGTTACTGGAGTGATGCAAATTATTGAAGATATAAAAAATAGCATCTCGACAGATGTAAATTAGAAAGTTCCTAGAATCCTAAAAGTAAATTAGGTGGTTACTGATAATTAACAAAGCACCTCTGTTGCATAATTCGCAGCCAACAGGATCTGTGGATGTCCGGTGAGAGGGCGGTAGCTCGGGGAAAGGTGAGCGATACAATATCAATGTGTTGCATTGCAAAGCAAATGCAACAGGGTTAGATCTCTGTGCCATATTGTGGTCAGATTCCACCACCATTGCAAGCAGAAGAAAAGACGAAGAAAACCCCAACATTGATCAGAAATATTTAAGTACATTAAGTCCTGCATTGTAGTTTGGGTAAGTAAACGTACAGGAGCACCATTTATCTCCTGTTCCATAATTGGACTCATAAGTTGTCTTAAATGGTAGTACTACCTTAAATCGCTAAATGTTTGGGAATAAACGTACATCCTGGGTATTCAGCAGGTAGTGTCTATATGGATCCATGCAACTAGAAAGAGACTGGACGTTGCAAAATATTGTAGTGAGACACTGTAAGTGAGAAAATGTAAAATTGGAGCAAATGCAAAAAGTGTGGAAAACAATAAGCTAAGATAAGTGAGCAACACAAGTGAACATAAACATTAACTTGAACTACATTTCTTATTCTAACTAACTCCTAAGTGAGCCCAGTAAACCTAATCATACCCCAGAGGGTTGTATGACGTTTCAACACATGCTTTTACAACGCATGCCATTATGACGCAACTTCGCAAGTCGTTACAACGACTTGAGTGTGGGGGCGCTGGATAGTGAATAGTTTAATTTACTATTCCAACTCCAGTCCCCGTGGATAGTAGGGAAGGTGTCGGATAGTAATTAAACTATTCCCTATCCTAGAGCGCTCTCCAGTTCAATTCGTTGTAATGACTTGCGTTGTAAAAGTTGCGTCGTAATGGTAGTGCATCGTAAAAAGTTGCGTTGTAAAGAATGTTTCCCACCCCAGAGCCACATACTCTCTTACTCTGTTCCTAGTTTACGGACTTCCTCGTACCCTGTCCAAGCTTTGTCGATCTATATTCAACACCATCCTTAACAGAAACTCTTTCCCCTATCCTTTTCTTCAAATTATTTTTGATTAACCCTTATCCTGCCTTTAGTGTAAAGACTTTCCCTTGCATTATTCCTATTCCTAACTCTGTCCTAACCCCCTCCTATCACACCCTGTTTTTAGACTTTTTTGATACCCCTCACTAAAGGTTCTCTGTGTTTTGTTCCCTTTGGTTTTATCACCTTTTCGCCTTTCTTACCTTTGACATACTACAACAAAGTTTATTTCTTAGCCCAGAATATCTTATGGTCACTCAAAGCCAAAAGTGGGCCTTATATACAAACTGCCCTCTTGCTCATGTGAACGATGCCCTCTCAAGGGGGGGGGGTTTAGGCATATTGACATTACTGTCAAGGACACGCTTGCCTTCATGTCAGTTTGGCACCAATTATGAGTCCCAGATTCTAATCTAGCAGTGCCACAGTGTCCAAAAAATGGCTTGTTTTGGCATCTCTTTGTGTGTCTTGGTTTTGCTAACTTCCTCCCTTAACTCCCACACAAAGGCTCTTTACCTCCTCTTTTGTCCTTCCTTAGTGATCATGACGGACGAAGCCGTGGAGAACAGGCGGGCCTTGATCAGGAGGAAGAAGCAGATGCGTCGCGTGACTGTGTCGGCTGAGGTCCAGACTGGCTTGACAGGCGAGCACCAGCTGCTCATTCAAGAGCTGACCGAAGCACAGAACCAAACCTTCGACAGGTCCTTCAGCCACTTCCACCATTTTAGGGTAAGAACCGCTGCGGTCGCCTTGTCATTCATACGTTTATGGGTTCTGTTAGAGCTAGGGGCAGCGACATGAACTCAGTGTGAGCTCTGGTGATGTCTTCTCTGTGAGCACCAGTGGTGGCTCGCATAGTGCCTGCTGCGGCGGTGGATGTAGGAAAGACTGGAGGACACAGGAACCTTGAAGTGAAGAGTTTAATAGGAACACGTCTGGAGCAAGTCCAGTCAAAACAGTTAATTCTCTATCATTCTAAAACCATCACACACATACATATTCAAAAGATGCAGTAGCTTGTGTGCATAACAGAAAGCGATTGACACGAGATGTCACGAGTGAAACCACGTGCCATCTCGTGTCAGGAACAATATACAGTGTACAGTATACAACACACCTCCCTTCCTGTAAATGAAATGAAAAAAAAAAAAAACATAACAATAAAACTCTAAAGAATAATCCCATACAATTCAAACTTAATTCATGACAAAATCCTTGTATCTTGCAGGAAGACGGTGAGACCTAAGGCAATTTTTTGAGGGTTCCATAGGTGGAGTGGTCCTTACAACCCTAGTACTGGTATTCTCACCCAAAAGATTCCCAGAAGTGATTTCTGCATTTCCAGGGACCCCACAGTCAGATTCAAAGTCAAGAAAAACGTTGCTATCATCGCTTGACACAACAACATCCTTGCCTTTAAGTAAAGCACTACTGCCATCCTCAGACGCAACCATATCTTTGCCTTTAAAAATGGAAACTCTGTTCAAGTTCCAAACACTCCCATCCTCAATTCTGACAGCATGCTTGAAAACCTCAATAACTTCCTTGGGACGTGACCAAATTTGACCACCTTTCAAAACACCTTCCTTTCTTTTTATACGAACAAAATCACCAACATTAATGACATGTTTACTGACTGATCCCTGCTTGGCCTCCATCCTCTCCTTCATCTTATCCTTATAAGCGCTAACCCTGTCTCGAACCAAATCATAATCTACCTTTGAAAAACCACATTAGTCACTCAAACTTTTTTTTAACCACCATGGAGTTAACCGAGTACTGGGTTTTCGACCCCTTAAAAGTTCAAATGGACTAACCATAGTGACAGAGTTAGGAGATGTTCTATAGGACAATAACATAGACTGAAGAGCATTACGCCAATTCAAATGACCTTTAACAGAAAGTTGGATAGCCTCCTTCACAACTCTGTTAAATCTTTCAACCTGGCCATTGGCTTCCGGATGGAATACAGCAATCTTGTTGTGCGTAATCCCACATTTGGTGATAAAACAATGAAAATCCTTGCTGGTAAATTGTGGTCCATTGTCGGTCACTAATTCTTCTGGAATTCCTTCCCTACAAAAAACTTCATCCAAAAACTCCACTACATTTTTGGTTGTTATCTCCCTAACCATTTTTACCTCTGGCCATTTTGAGAAATAATCTATCAAAACCATGCCAAATTTCTCATGTTCAGGTAAAACGGAAAATGGACCAATGAAGTCAAGGCCTAATTTTCGCCAAGGACCGAAAGGGCACTCCACAGGACAAGGTTCAGGACGTAAAGGAACAGCAGACTTATCACTGTTGGCGCACTCTGAACATTTTTGGGGTACACAGACAAAATATCGATTTTTAAATATCGATATGCAAAAATATCGAAGTTTAAATATCGATATACAAAAATATCGAAGGTAAGTAATATCGACAGTCTAAATATCGATATTGGTATGATATCAGTAATATCGAAGTTGTAAATATCGATGTTAATAATATCGAAATTAATAACTTTGATGTTACTAATATCAATTTTTAAATAAATTTAGTGTATATTATATTGTATTTATTATGTTTTATTATTTATTTTTAATGTTATTTAATTAAATATTGTCTTTTACTACTGTAGCGGGTTGTGGGTTTATAGGGGAATAGGGTGGGAAGTAATTTAATTATGTTAAATTAATTATTAATTAGTAGGAATTATTAATTAATTAATTGAGAATTAATTTTTAATTATTTGTAATTAATTTATTAATTGATAAATATGTTCTGTAGCGGGTTATGGGTTTATAGGGGAATAGGGTGGGAAGTAATTTAATAATAATTAATTAATTGATATATGTTTGTACATATTTTAATAATAATTAATTGGTAATTAATTTCTATTAATTAGTTTATTAATTATTATAATTTTTTACATATTTATAATTATTAATTAGTTGGTAAATAATTATTATTAATTATTTAATTACATTAATTATAGTAATTTTTTATATATAATTTATTGTTATTCTTAATTAATTAATTGTGCAAAATAATATTAATTATAAATTAAATTAATTACAGCAAATGTGCTAATATATTTACTTTATTGTTATTGTTAATTAATAATTAATTGGTAATTAAATAATATTAATTAATTTTGGGTACAGGGGTATTTTTAGGGTTCAGGGTCAGTTTTCAGTTCATGGGTACAGGGGTATTTTTAGGGTTCAGGGTCAGTTTTCAGTTCATGGGTAAAGTGGTATTTTTAGGGTTCAGGGTCAGTTTTCAGTTTTTGGGTAAAGGGGTATTTTTAGGGTTCTGGGTCAGTTTTCAGTTTTTGGGTAAAGGGGTATTTTTAGGGTTCTGGTTCAGTTTTCAGTTCATGGGTAAAGGGGTATTTTTAGGGTTCAGGGTCAGTTTTCAGTTTTTGGGTAAAGGGGTATTTTTAGGGTTCAGGGTCAGTTTTGGGTTTTTGGGGTACAGTCGTACAGGGTAAAAATAAAAAAAATTTAAATTAAATGAAATTAAAAAATATAAAATTACATTAAATTATTAAGTTTTTAATTTATTTTAAATGTATATGTATTAGTTTTAATTTTTTAATTATGTTTTAATATTTTTATTTAATATTTGTAACATTATATGTATTTTATAATTATTTTTACATTATTATTAATACATTTAAAAAAACGATATTTTTAATTTCGATATTTTTGTACTACGATATTATTTTTTCGATATTTTTGTACTTACCTTGTTAGGGATAGGATTCCTATATTTTTGACTTCGATATTTTTGTTCCGATATTTTTGTATTTCGATATTTTTGATTTCGATATTTTGTCAGACATTCCATTTTTGGACATAGTGTTCCACACAACTGTCCACTCCTGGCCACCAAAAGAAGTCTTTTATGCGTCTCCTGGTAAACGAGATTCCTAAATGCCCCTCGTGGGCAATACCAATGATAGTATCTCTCAAGGAAAAAGGAGGAATGAATTTATCACCTCTCATGAGAACCCCATTTTCGACTGCTAACTCATCTTGAACTTTGGCATAGCTCATCATCTCGCCTGAAAACTTCCTTTGTTCTGGCCATCCTTGTAAAATGTAATTTTTAACCTTAGTCAATTCAATACTCTTCTCCATTTCTCTTACCCAGGACTCCTTACTCAAATCAAACTTCTCCCCAAACACTAACATAATGTCTTGCGAAGTAAAAGCTACTTCACATTCATCATCATCACAAGGAACATCACAAGAAGTGTGCAACCTAGACATGCAATCAGCATGAATGTTAGTTTTCCCTTTTACATACACCATCTCAAAATGAAAAGATTGTAGCCTGGATGCCAACCTGGCCAGGCGAGCCGATAAAGTTCGACCTCCACCTGGTGCCATCATGTAAATAAGAGGCTTATGGTCAGTCTTAATAGTGAATTTTGTTCCCCACAAGAATGTTTTAAAGTGTTCAGCTGCCCAAACTGACGCCAATAACTCTCTTTCAATGACTGAGTAGTGTTTTTCAGCATCCCTCAAGGCCCTTGAAGCATAGGCAATTATCCATTCTGTCCCGCAGTCATTCTGCATGAGCACAGCTCCTAACCCTGTGCTACTTGCATCAACCATAAGGGTACATTTTTTCCCAATAACAAAAGGTCTTAAACAGGGTGCATTCACAACAAAAGCTTTAAGGTTCTGAAATGCCTCCGTCATTACGTCAGACCATAAGAACCTTGCATTCTTTTTTAGAAGTGGTCTAAAGGAATCAACTTTGGAAGAAAAATTTGGAATAAATTTGGCATAGAATTCCATTAATCCTAAGAAGGCTACCAATTGTTCTTTTGAAACTGGGACCGGGGCTTTAATGATGCTCTCAATGTGTTTTTGCTTAGGTCTGATCCCAGCACCACTTATGGAATGTCCCAAGTATTCAACTTATTTTTCTCTAATTTTACACTTATCAAGGCGAAGAGTAAGACCTTTAGAGGATAGTGCAGAAATAACATTCCTTAAATTATTATCATGCTACTCTACATTTTTCCCAAATACAAGAATATCATCTTGAAAGGCGATAGCTCCTGTCAACCCTTCAAGTGTCTCTTTCATTAGCCTTTGAAAGACGGAAGCGGCACTAGCCAATCCAAAAGGCATGCGTTTATATCTGAAGAGACCTTCTGGCGTAATAAAGGCTGTCAGATGTTTGGAATCATCATCCAAAACGACTTGATGATAGGCACTTGCCAAATCTATACACGAGAAAATCTCAGCACCTCCTAATGTCGAAACCATCTCATGCAGATTTGGCAAGGGATGAGCATCTACCCAAATTGAATTATTTAAACTCCGAAGATCTACACAGAGCCTCAATTCGCCATTGGATTTAACCGAAATAACGATCGGGGAAACCCACGGGGAGGATTCAATAGGCTCAATGATGTCCTTGTCACACAAGTCTTTGAGCAAAACTTTAAGTTTATCCCTGTAGGTAAGAGGGACGTTCCTGACTCTGTGCCGAACAGGAACAACGCCATCATTGAGTTTAATAGTGTGTTTGAAACCCAAAAACTGACCAAGTTTTCCACTAAAAACATCAGAAAACTCAGATTTCAATTTATCAATCATGAGATTACGATCAGGATCACTGGTGTTAGCAACAGAGTACACAGGAGGATTGGCTCTTGGATCTATCTTGATGCCCAATTGATCTTGGTGTGGCCATCCGAACAGGGGTTGCCCAGACTTAGCGACATAGATTTTACCATATGTGGATTCAGCGGCAAAGGTGATTTTCCCCCAAAAGTAACCTACTAATTCAATCCTATGTCCAGTGTAACCCCCTGGGGAAATGTCAGACTCAAGTAAAATTTTGTTTTGCCAATTTTTTTTTACAACATCTAAACCCAATAATGTGTACCATGCACAGGTGTCTACAAAAATGTTAATTGTCTTTCCATCTATAATCACATCGCAAGATGGAAATTTACTTACACCTTCACTACCACAAATATTAATGACAGTATTGATATCATTTTCATTAGGATCATAGTCATCAAAATCTTGAACAATATTAACTTTTTTGGTAGTAGATTTGCAAAACTTTGTTATATGCCCTTTCTTATTGCATTTCATACACATTTTATCAAGGGCAGGGCAAACTTTAGAATTTGCTAAATGATTTGAACTTTCGCATCTGAAACAAATCCACTGAGTATTGCTCTTCTTATCACTTTTAGTGTACTTAAATTTTGAGTCACTCTTATTGTTAGCAAAGTCATTTTTAAAAGTAAACGGTTTCCTAAATTTCTCTCCTTCCTTGGAAACGCTAAAAACATCTCCTTTTTTGCTCCCTCTTATCTCCTTTACAAACTTCTCGGAATGTTCAATTGACCTTGCAATGTCAATGGCTGCATTTAGAGACATATCCGAAGTTGTCCAAAGTCTTTCCTGGACCTTTTTATTATTTGTTCTCATCAGTATTTGATCTCTTAATACCTGTTCATAGTTTATATGTTCAAAATCACAAGTTACGGCAAGAGATCTGAGAGATGATACAAAATCATCAATTGGTTCATCTGCAGATTGTTTGCGAGAATCTATACTACTATTATAAAGAGAGAACTTGCACCTTTTGGCCAGGTAAACTCGGGAACCACAGCACCAATCACAACACCCAATACAGCGTTGGAAAGGGCAGTTGCAGCAGAAGGACATAGGCTATACATTTGTACAACATATACATTACGAAGGGCAAACAACATTCCGGAGAAAGTAGTTCCTTGTGGGTGTTGTTCTCAATGTGGGCGGTAACATTGGCAGAGGGGCATGTCCCATTCGCTCGGTTTCAAGCACTCAAGCACACACCAAGCAACAGATTCTGCAACCACACAGAAGCAGACACACAACACAGCAACTTCACCACTGCAACCACACACAAGCACACACACAACACAGCTACTTCTGCATGCACGTCCACTTCAGGAGCGAAAAACACCGTTTTATGCACATAGCCTTGAGAGCATAAACATCGTTTTCCTTCAGGAGCATAAACTTAGTTTTCCACAAATGTGCACTAAAAGAGGTCGGCAAATTCGGTAATCACTGCTTCCGTAAGGGTTCCGAGCCAAGATAAACAAAGGGGCGCGGCTTCGGCCAGAAAAGAAACAGTAACATCCAATCGCGTAACACTCTTGCCCGCCCCTTCCACCAAACAGCCATCCAATCGCAGCACAAAACCTTCCCACACCGTTTTATACATGTAGCCTTCTGGAGCATAAACATCGTTTTTTTCAATATGTGCACAATCATGGCTGTTGGCACCAGGCCGGCCGGGCCGGCCGCAGGGGTCCCGGGGTCCGTCCCAACTGAGAGGTAGAGGCTGGCTGCAGAGCTCAGTGGTTTGCGGGCGGCAGGTGCACCAGAATCATGGTGCTCGGCTGGCTGGCAGCACTACAGATCGCACCTTCAGTCTGTTGCAGTGGGGCTAAAATATCTCCCCTGCCAGTAAATAATTATTTCCGACCCGGGGCCGGTCGAGGGATCGTGCTGGAGCCTGTGTCTGACGGGAGGTACAGGCAGAGTGAGGCTGCTGCTCATTGCAGCTGTACAGGTCTCTGCAATACTAATGGGCCCCTTTTCTGTCTTGGTATACAGAGACTCGAGCCTTTAAAAAAATGGAGTATAAGTGTCGAGACAACACCCTCAGAGAATCAAAGAGCAGGACCACTAATGTCAGTCATGCGCAACAATTAAAAGTGCGCAGTAAGTCGTGACCAGTGAAAAACAGACCGGAGCAGGTGCCTTGCTCTGTGGAAGGAAGGTAGGCCCAAGAGAAGCGGGTAGTACAGAGTGTTGTTGGGATTTTTGGAACAGTTGAACTTACCCTGCGCAAGCTAAGGCTGAGTGAGTGCAGGTGCGTAGCTGTTTGCCAAAAATGTTTTCATTTTTCATGACCGATATTTAAAGGCAAGGTGACATTTTTCACAACTGTGTGAAAATGGTGCTTCATCTGTATTTGCAAGGCGGCCTCTATCGAGTAAAATGACTCAAAACTAACGTTTTCCGATAAAGGCAAACAGTGCAACCTGGTGAGAGAGGGGGAGAGGGATAATGACAGAGAGGAGCGGACTAGAGAGTGAGTGCATGAGAGAGGAGAGGGATAAAAAGAGACATACAGGGGAGAGAGATGAAAGGATAGGAGAGGGATGAAAGGATAGGAGAGGGATAGAGAGAGAGAACATGCAAGGGGGGAGGGGAATAAACACAGGAGAGGTCTAGAGAGTGAGCGCGTGAGAGAGGAGAGGGATAAAAAGAGACAGACAGGAGAGGGATAAAAGGATAGGAGAGGGATGAAAGGATAGAGAGGAGAGGGATAGAGAGAGAGAACATGCAAGGGGGAGGGGAATAAACACAGGAGAGGTCTAGAGAGTGAGCGCGTGAGAGAGGAGAGGGATAAAAAGAGACAGACAGGAGAGGGATAAAAGGATAGGAGAGGGATGAAAGGATAGAGAGGAGAGGGATAGAGAGAGAGAACATGCAAGGGGGGGAGGGGAATAAACACAGGAGAGGTCTAGAGAGTGAGCGCGTGAGAGAGGAGAGGGATAAAAAGAGACAGACAGGAGAGGGATAAAAGGATAGGAGAGGGGTGAAAGGATAGAGAGGAGAGGGATAGAGAGAGAGAACATGCAAGGGGGAGGGGAATAAACACAGGAGAGGTCTAGAGAGTGAGCGCGTGAGAGAGGAAAGGGATAAAAAGAGACAGACAGTGTGTGAGAGAGGGGAGAGGGATAAAAAGAGAGGAGCAGGATAAAGAGAGGAGAGGAATAAAGAAAGCAATAAAGAGAGGGAGAGAGCGAGGGGGAGGGATAAAGGTAGGAGAGGGATAGAGAGCGTGTGAGAGAGGAGAGGGATAAAAAGAGACAGAGGAGAGGGATAGATAGAGCGAGAGCGTCGTGGTCACACACAGAGGAAAGCTTGCATTGTGAGATATAGTTGCCGTAGTAGTTTATTCAAAAGACTGACGTGTTTCGATTGGAACACTCTTTGTGGTGTTATTTCTGATATTTACATGTGTTGATCGTCTTCATTGCTTAATTTTGTCCGCAAGAAAGTGTCACTCATAGTCGTTGAAATGTCACTCATAATTACACTGAAATTATGAAAATGTCACACATGGCAATCTGAAACCTTGGCAGCTGTGCTTTCACATTCTACAACGAGGCATCATCTACGCTCATTAAAAGCCATTACCGGACTCGCGCACTGTTGTTGGAAGGTGCTTCACAGGGGGCGGCCAGGGAAATATTCAGGAAAAGAACAAGTCTCATTGCACCTTAATTCACGGCGCTTTACTACCGTCTAACGTTCTTGCAAGGGGGAAGCTAAAAAAACGTGCTCAGAACACTCCCTGTAAACATTGCTGGCAGGGCCACGAACGCGATAATAAATAAATCAGCACTACTTTCACACAAAAAAAACTCAGAGGCTAGGGGAACATCCAAACGCTCAATTCCACAAGCCTCTTTTACATTCCACAACGAGGCCGTATAAAGCTGTTGCAAGGGCCTGCTCAGGGGGCAGCCAGGAAAAAAAAAGCACATTGAACAGGGGGCAACCAACCAACAGTTACATTTGCAAGGGCCTGCACAGGGGGCAGACAGGGAAAATAAATAGGCACATTCAACAGGGGGCATCCAGGGAAAATACAAAGGCACATACAACAAGGCACATTTACATTTGCAAGGGCCTGCACAGGGGGCAGGCAGGGAAAATAAATAGGCACATTCAACAGGGGGCAGTACCGAGAAATATTAAAAGCTTCATAATATTTTTTCACACATTACTTTTCTCCCCCGGACAACGTCGGGACGGGCTGCTAGTAGAAGATAAATCTCTCCATGACAATGTTCTTTTTCTTTCCGAATCTAATTTTTAATTTTTCTGCTGCACATTCATACACATCTTTTTTACCAGGATTGGTTAAAGGTGGAAGAGTAACAAATTCTTTTAGTCCAATCCCCCCAAGGCAATGTTTTAAAAGAGACAATTTCCTCTCAGGTTCACACTCAGTACCTTCCATCACCTCAACATAGGCTAGGAAAACAGGTTCCCATATTTCCCATTCCATAGGAGGGTCACCTTTATTTGCCAGAAACGAAGGAGGAGGAACAATTCCACTCATGTTGAAATTTTAATGTTAAAAAATTATTAGATGTGTAAGAAAATGAATATTGAAGAAAATACCTTTAACAGGAAACAGTTGATGAATGAAACAGGTGTAGAATCCAAAATAATACCTCTGATGAAATCAAGTTGAAAATTGATTGTGTCACGAAGAAAAACGGACTTCAAAAAGAAAAAAAAACGAAGAAATACAACACAACTCGATAAAATCTACCAATCTAAGATGGCCGCCATGGAAATTGCTTTGTTTTTACAGGCGATGGCCTTGTTTTGAAGGCGTATGATGATCCCACGTAACTTTTTTACAGGCGATGGCCTTGTTTTGAAGGCGTACGATGATTCCACGAAGCTCGCGCGTGCAAGCTGAGACTCGAGCAGGCAGAAGCTCGCGCTGACGCCAAACTCTCCGAAATAGAGGTAATTGGAAATTAGAAAATACCTTGAGAGCGGGAGCGAGTGCTGCTTAAGTCGTTGTAGGGATCCGCTTGACAGGCGCTGAGTCGCTGTAAAACTCAAGACGTTCAGAAGATCAAAATAAGTTAAATGTTGAAAAATTAATTTTCTCCTTTTAAAATTCGATGAAGAAATCTTCCTAGAGTAGAAAGATAGTCTTTTTTCCCTCGTCGCCAGTGTAGGAAAGACTGGAGGACACAGGAACCTTGAAGTGAAGAGTTTAATAGGAACACGTCTGGAGCAAGTCCAGTCAAAACAGTTAATTCTCTATCATTCTAAAACCATCACACACATACATATTCAAAAGATGCAGTAGCTTGTGTGCATAACAGAAAGCGATTGACACGAGATGTCACGAGTGAAACCACGTGCCATCTCGTGTCAGGAACAATATACAGTGTACAGTATACAACAGTGGAGTGGGGTGGGGGAGGGGCAGGATAGGGGGGTAGTAAAGTCAGAGATACGATGGAACGGAGAAACGTAATAATTACTTTCCTCTGTTCCGTCGTATGTCTGAGTTTACTGACACCCCTACCCTGCCCCTCCCCGCCCCACCTCACGCCCTGCAGCATGCCCTATGCGAGCCGCCACTGGTGAGCACTCTTCGTTGATTCAGTTCAGTAATACTTTATTCGGTAATTCAAAACCATATATAGTTGACAAAACCATCAAAACCATGCATGTTGAGAATATATTTTTTATTAAAGTAAAATACGTACATAAAAAATGTAAAAACACAGTACAATCAGTAAAAACAACGTTTAACAGCTCATTAAGTGGGAACCCCCAGTAACTAAATAACTTTTTCTTAAGTCTAAGATCACCAGAAAGAAAAACTCTGACCCCAAAAGAGACCACAGGAGGCGGGAGCATTTGTAAATACAACAAAGCTGGTTTTTCTCTTATCAAGGGAATAATGAACATGTGCCTTAATATCCGATAGAAATCACACACAAAAATATAATCTACGTAACATCATGCTCGGAGAAATTATCACCGGGACAGGGTTTCAGCTCCCTAATTTTATGAAACCTTTTGGGACTTTGGTGAGTCACTTTGCCGCCATCAACCGGTTAAGGGACTATTAGCCCTTTCATTCCCCCCCTTTCACCCAATCCTTCCAATAACACAATGTGCTGTGGATTCAGTTCCCTAATGGAACCCCATCTGTCTTGTTATTAATGGATCTCTGTGGGCACTACACCAGCACAAACCATCTAGCCTGAGCTTCCTGCATGCCCCCATATGTCAGACTGACGGGTTATCGGTGGGCATTTGAACTCTACATGCAATTGGGGGAAGGATATGTCATCTTTGTCGCACATTCACCAGTTTCTACAGACCTGCTCTCCCATTATCCTTTCTTCGGATCCCAGCAGTTTATCTCTAGAGGGGCTATTTACCAGAGATTCCAGAGTTTGAGGAACTCCTCAATAAATTAACACACACTCCAAGGTCTATTAAAATAGTCTGTTATGAAATGAAGAAATGGTTATTTCCAGCCAAAAAACCACTTTGCAAAGAGTTCCTAAAATAATACAAAGATGAAGGCTATCAAAGCAATCATAAAAATCAATGCAGAACATTTCCATTCTTATATGAGGGAGGGCGTACTGTCACAGGCATGCTCCATACAGCATAAGGCGTGTCTGCCCACTGCTGTGAACCACACTCCAATCCTCATCACCTCCACCATGCTTGTTATCCAGGCGAATGAGGGATTTGTGCCCTCTCACTCACTAAAAATTTCTCCCAAGGCAGGCCATTAAGCACCTGACCAGACCAAGGGTAGGTTTACCACCTCAAGTGCTGTCTGGATACAATATATGCACATAGTTCCATCTGTGCCTACTGGCTAGACTGGCATCAGTAAATGAATGCATCCTTAATGGCCACCTGGAACCTGGGTATGAACCAAGAATTGGATAGATGAACGCACTCACTGGTGTATTTCTGAGTCGATGCAGAAAAAGGTAGGTGGTGCAAATCGGTTAATCCTCCAGAGTATGAGGATGAAAGAATACACTGAAAGCGCTGTCCTCCAAAAATGAGGGGCGTCTCCAACTTGCACTCGATGATAACTTGTGAATAAATTATTCGAATATTCATAAAATTCTTCTCAAGTTTCTTTATTATATTATCACTTTTTCTTCATTTATTTCGTTCATTATTTATTCATGACGATGATTTTCAGTTAATTACATATGTCTTAGACATGCTCACGTGCCCGATGCATTTCGGCCTATTGCCCTTCATCAGGGGCTTTATTCTGAAAAATAGAAGAAATTCGAGTTTAATACTAAAGATAGCGTACATGCTAAAGTTCATGTGGAAGTTGAGAAGTAGGTCTACTTGAAATGCAATGCATTATGTGAAAAAAGGGTGAAAAAATCATGAAAGGTAAGTGCTCTCGTCCACATGCGAGTGACAAGACGGATTACAACGAATTACACAACGGAAAATACATAAAGAAGAATCCTAATCCCTGTAGAGATCTGAAACTAAGTGAGTATAAGCCATTGTCCCTGGTTATGCATATAGAACAAACAGGTCTGTGAAACAAATGCCTGGGTAACAGAAGCTCATAGAAACAATGTTGGGAAATATGTGCAGAATTGGTATTTCCAGTGCTTAAAATGTCCTGTTTGATTAGATGTGGGTGTTTTTGAAAAGCAAATTCAGATGCATCAGCCAGTTTGCTGATAATCCGCTATTGTACTTATCATTGATTTGGGTGAGGACCACCTCAACTCCCATTGCGTATGTATCTGTCTGCACAGTGCAAAGGTTGAATATAGCCAGGGGTGTTCAAGACTGGCTTACACATGTTCAGGACTCATTTTGCCGACTGTCTCCTTCAGATAAACAAAGACTTTCTAACACTCAACAGTCCAGGTCATCTTCCTGTGCTGCTTTACAGAGGTCAGGTCTGCTAAAGGGGAAGCTATTTTTCCATAGTTAACACAAAGGTATGGTAGTACCCAGTGAGGCCTAGAAAAGTTCTCACCTGGGTCTGAGTATTGAAAACCTTCATATCAAGCTCCAACTGTACTTCTCCTTTATGGCACAAATCTTTTGGTTCCCCACCTGGTGTCCAACATAGGCCAAAGAGTACTAACCCACCTGGCACACTGTAGCCTTGATAGTTAGTTTGGCCCTCCATCTTCATCAACTCCTGCTCTAGGTGTTTCAGGTAGTTGTCCCATAGACTGCTAAAGATGGAAGTGTCATCTTCCACACCACACAGTACATAGTTGACCAGGTGCTCAGAAGTGGTAAGAGTGTTATTTTGCCCAGAGGTAATAATCTTTAACTCCTCGAGGCCCTCTGGGATGAAGATTACGGTCTTCTGCTTGGCACCTGGTGCCAGAACAAGCTGACATTAGCCATAGGTCAGATCCAAAATACTACACTACTTGGTTGTCCCCAATCTGTCCACCAGCTCGTTGACATGTGGGACGAGATTGGCATCCATCTTTTTGACATTACTTGATAACAGTATTACATGGGTACCAGTACCCATGCACTGACCAGTGGACTATAATACTACTTTACCTCTCCCAGGTCCAGCATCCACTTTTTTGCTGCCATGCTGTCCCCAGTGTCTCTGTCCTGAATTCAGACTAGCGGCAGTCCTAGGGCAGGGAGAAGAGGTTGGAAACTGGCTAATACCTCTGTACACTTTCTGCTAGATAGGAGTCGGGTCAAGTGTGTGTTTTTCCTTATCTACTGAGCCATCTTTTTCATCACTGGGCAATACGTCTGGAATCGTCTCGCTCTTAACCTCTACTGCCATTTCCAGAATGCTGACTGCGTAATCTCTGTGGAGTTACAACTTGAGTTTGTTCAAGTGTAACACCTGCCGGGGTTCTTGAGTTGCACCGGTGCCAACCAAGTAGTTGACATCCAAGATGTCCTTAACTTTCTTGTAGGGCACTCTACATTTATTCTCCAAAGCTTGAGGGTAAATTGGCTTCAGCACCAGTGCCTCATGACCCTCTTGCTACCAAGTTAATGTTGCCTTCTGGCCTTAAGACTCCTGTTGAGCCTGAGGACTGATTTTGCTTTGCTCTGGGGCTGAGCAATCATCTTATGGGGTCCAGAACACCATAACATGACAAAGGGGCCCAGGAGTAACGTTGCAGCCCTCTCTGACCAAAGTTAGTGGGCTATGGGCCTGGTGCCCAAAGGGAAGTTCATAGGGGCTAAATTGTACCTTTCTGTGTGTTTCCTTGTAAGCAAACCAGATGTGGCAGGAAGAGATCACATTTCCTCCTCCTTCTTGGGAATTGTTCCCATCATGATTGTTAAGGTCGTGTTGTAGTTTTCCGCAAACCTGTTCTTTTGGAGTGATGAGCAGTTAGAGCAGTGGAAGACCACTCCTGCTTGCTCCTGCATCACCCTCCTGTATGAGATGCAATTCATTCCTATGTTGAATACCTCTGTGTTGGACAATTGGGATCTTGGAGAACATTGCAAGTAGAGCCTTCTGCACTCCTTACAGAACTTGGTAGAATTATCAACCATAATAGAATTATCTGCCATAACTAGGTTGAAGGGGGAATCAGATGGACCAATCATGTCTAGGCACATCCTCTGGAAATTGCTCACCAACTATGGGTACAGGCACCAATGGTGCCTTGGCTTGACCTCTTGGCTTGCAACTCACTTGACTATGTGGGCAGGTTCTGCAGAAATTCTGAGACTCTTGGCCCATCCCTGGCACGTAGAACAAAGCTTCTAACTTGCCTTAGCTTTTTTGATATTCACGTGCCCCCTGGGGACCCTCGTGGACTTATGACAACAGAAAGTGTCTGTTTGCTATTGAAACTGCCATCCTCTTACTGGGACTGGGCTTTGGGTCCACTGGGTCACAAAATAATATTCCATCCTTCCAGGCCTTGCTGCATCTGAACTCTCCAGAGGCAGTCTGTCTTTAGATCACCTTATATGGACTCACTAGAGTAGGACACGCCTCATGTGCCTGACAAAACTCTCCCTAGGGTAGTCCTGTAGCAACTTTTGCAGCTCAGACAATGACCTAGACTCCAACTGTGGGACCTCGATCTCTTTTCCATCGGGAACTGGGGCAGTGGGCCTCACCTTGCAACCGTGGCCTATTCCTCTTTTCCTACTGGAGCTGGGTCGATTGGCATCCTGGTCGGGGTAGTCTTGGAGTATACCCTGCACTACACCACTCCTTTCAGATTCCTGCACTCAGAGGGATCACCTCCTACTTCTGAGGCTGAGGTACCACTTATGCTCTGGTTAGAACAACTGATGTAGTCCAGGCCGTATGGGTCTCTGCCCCGGTCACTAGCCTATACACAGTGAAGTGATTGCCAAGACAGTCCCAACACCCTCTTTTCCTCAGACTCCTATGTTTATCATGAAGCTGTTCCAGTTGACTTCAGTTACACCCCTGGCACCTCTGCTGGCTACCAGGCCATTGGCACCAGGGAGAATCTCATTGAGATTTAGCTACTCCCTCCTAACCCTAGTTCCAGTGGCATCAGTATTCCTCCGTGCAGTACCCTTCCTCCCAAAAGACACCCTCCTCAGTTAAAATCCCAATGGTGTTTGGGTGGATGTGCTTATGAGCCTCTGGACCTTCTTCACAGATGCCCTTAGCTAGTTGCCACTGGACATACTCAAGGGTGGGGCTGCCATTATTCCTTGAATGGACACTCCTTCCTTGAATGGACACTCCTTCCTTGAATGACCTTCCTTGTGGTATCTAACACAGGTTACCACCCTGGACAAAGAGGGAAACTTCTTCCCTTTGTTGATCTGACTTTAACCCCGTTTCCCTTAAGTTTTTGTTCCGGTTGGGACCCTTGGCAAACATTTTGCCTCTTCCCTTCTGGTTTGGAACCTTTCTGCTGGGAGCTTTTTTCCAACTTAGACTTGGGACTGTACTACTTCAGCCCCTTGTTCACCTGGTTAGCTAACCACTTGTCATTTAAATCAGCAAGTTTGTACAGGTCCTTCTCTGTCAGAACAGACACGTAGGGCCATATGTATCAAAATACTCTTTTGCGATTCTCAAATAGCGATTTTTTGCGAATCCCTATTTGAGAATCGCAAAAAATACTATGCATGTAGGATTTGCAATACATTTTGTGAATCCTACATATTCCTTAATTGTGAATCTCAAATTGCAATTCGCAATTAAGGAATACCTCCCCATTCAGAGGCCCATAGGTATGAATCGGAAGACATTCTCAATTTGCGATTAGCAATTAGAGAATTGCAAATTGAGAATGCAATTTCAAGGGTGTCAAAAGGACACCCTGTTGCACTCCTGAAATGAGCATGGGTGCACATGTAGTGCACATACATGCCATAAAGGCATGTATGTGCTTCACATTGCACTTTGAAAAATACAAAAAAGTGCATTTTTCAAAGAAATCGGAAATTACCACCAACTTGAAGTCGTGGTAATGTGCGATTCCTTAAGGCCAAATTGCACTTTTTTGGTGCTTCTTACATTAGATTTAAGGAATCGCAAAACTTGCCATTCATTAAATGCAATCGCAAAATAAGGAATCGCAAATTTTGCGATTCCTTATTTTGCACGCAGATTTGCCTTCATACATACCTTTTAGCAAATTTTGCGATTGCAAACGCCAAATTTCTGTGAATTTCGGCGTTTGCAAACACATTTTTGCTTGATACATATCAATCAATCATCGCATTTATATAGCGCACTACTTACCCAGAGGGTCTCAAGGCGCTGGGGGGATCTGCTACTGCTCGAACAACCAGGTCTTGAGTTGCTTCCTGAAGGCGAGGTGGTCCTGGGTCAGGCGGAGGTGGGTGGGGAGGGAGTTCCAAGTCTTGGCGGCGAGGTAGGAGAAGGACCGTCCCCCTGTGGTGGCTCTCCGGATGCGGGGGACGGCGGCGAGGGCGTGGCTGGTCAATCGAAGCTGGCATTTGGGAGCGTAGAAGTTGAGGCGGCTGTTGAGGTATCCTGGGCCTTGGCTGTGTAGGGCTTTGTGTGCGTGGGTGAGGTGACGGAAGGTGATTCTCTTGTTGACCGGGAGCCAATGCAGATCTCTCAGGTGTCCGGAGATGTGGCTGCGACGGGAGATGTCCAGGATGAGTCGTGCTGAGGCGTTCTGGGTCCGCTGGAGTCTCTTCTGAAGTTTGGCGGTGGTTCCGGCGTAGAGGGTGTTGCCGTAGTCCAGATGGCTGGTGACGAGGGCCTGGGTGACCGTCTTCCTGGTCTCGGTGGGGATCCACCGGAAGATCTTACGTAGCATGCGCAGGATGTTGAAGCACGATGAGGAGACGGCGTTGACTTGTCTGGTCATGGAGAGGGAGGAGTCCAGGATAAAGCCCAGGTTGCATGCGTGGTCTGTTGGTTTGGGTGCGCTGCCTAGGGCGGGGGGCAACCAGGAGTCGTCCCAAGCGGCGGGTGAGGATCCCAGGATGAGGACTTCCGTCTTATCTGAGTTCAGTTTCAGGCGGCTGTTCTTCATTCATTCGGCTACCTCTTTCATCCCTTCGTGAAGGTTGGCTCTGGCGGTGGCGGGGTCGGTGGTAAGGGAGAGGATCAGCTTGGTGTCGTCGGCGTAGGAGATGATGTTGAGGTTGTGCTGGCGTGCGATGTCTGCGAGGGGGCTCATGTAGATGTTGAAGAGGGTTGGACTGAGCGAGGAGCCTTGAGGGACACCGCAGATGACTTCGGTGGCTTCAGATCTGAACGGAGGGAGACGGACTCTGTGTCCTTCCGGCGAGGAAGGAGATGATCCATTCCAGTGCCTTCTCCTGGATTCTGACGTTGCTGAGGCGTTGTACTAGGGTACGATGGCAGACATTGTCGAAGGCCGCGGAGAGGTCGAGGAGGATGAGGGCCGCTGTTTCTCCGTTGTCGAGCAGCGCTCGGATGTCATCGGTGACTGCGATCAGGGCGGTCTCGGTGCTGTGGTTGGCCCGGAAGCCAGACTGCGAGGGGTCGAGGGATCCGTTCGTCTCAAGGAAGGCGGACAGCTGCTTGTTGACGGTCTTCTCGATGAATTTTGCAGGAAACGGGAGCAGCGAGATGGGGCGGTAGTTTTTGAGGTCGGTGGGGTCAGCCGATGGCTTCTTGAGAAGAGCGCTGAGTTTGGTGTGGTTCCAGCTCTCCGAGAAGGTAGCGGTGTCGAAGGAGGTGTTGATGATGTCCCGCAGGTGGGGTGCGATGATAGCGTCGGCCTTGTTGAAGACGTGGTGAGGGCAGGGGTCGGTCGGAGATCCGTAGTGGATGGAGTTCATCGTGCGGACGGTGTCTTCGGTGCTGATCGGAGTCCAGGCGCGGAGGGTGGTGGTGGGGGGCGGTGGTTCGGTCGTGGTGTTCGTCGGTTGAGTGCTGAAGCTGTTGTGTATGTCCGCGATCTTGTTGTGGAAGTAGGAGGCGAGGGAGTTGCAGAGGTCTTGCGAAGGGGTGATGTCGTTGTTTCCGGCGTTGGGGTTGGAGAGCTCTTTGACGATGTTGAAGAGTTCTTTGCTGTTGTGTGCGTTGTTGTCCAGTCGTTCCTTGAATGCAGTTTTCTTGGTGGCGCGGATGAGTTGGTGGTGTTTTCGGGTGGCGAGCTTGAGGGCAGTCATGTTGTCCGGTGTTGGGTCTCTGCGCCAGGTTCTCTCGAGGGCTCGGCAGTTCTTCTTGGAGCTCTTGAGTTCGTCGGTGAACCATGGGGCTTTCTTGCTACCGGGTCTGCTGGGCAGGGTCCTCATGGGGGCGAGCTCATATGGCCCTAAATGTATGAGTGGGGTTGAGTACTCTTCCTTGAGACACTCTCACACAATTAACCGGTTAAGGCATGGGCGGCTCCTTTGTTATGAAAGTCAGCAGAGGCAAAGGAGTCAGGACAAAAATAAAATAATGTAACATTTTTATTATCATTTTATTTTTAGCCCTTCAGGTTGCGAGGGAGGGGCGTAACATCCCATCCTGATGTTGCAGCTGCAGCGCCAGAGAGGAGGGGGGAGTGGTGGGCACTACCAAGTGCTCTGGGGCTGGTCAAACAGTCATGCACACTTTGCCTGTCTCCACCCAGCTGGGTTGTACAGCTGTGGAGTGACCAACTCAGGCTTCCACTCTGTCTGAGCACTGAACCGGGGTCCTCAGATCAATCCCAGTGCTGCTCAAATGCTGGGAATAGTATTCCCTGCATGTGAGCAGCTCTGGGATTGGGAGGAGATTTTAATTTCCATCTGGACTGTAGTGAAGATAAAGACACTATCATTGGATTTGGAGGAGATTTTAATTTCCATCTGGACTGTAGTGAAGATAAAGACACTATCGCCTTGCAGTCTCAAATGGAGGTTTTCGGTCTATCTCAATTGGTGAAGGGACCTACTCATAACGCAGGACACACACTAGATGGAATATTTACCAATCTCGAGAATCTGCTGGTGACTGATGTCCTTCCAATGACTTGGACCGATCATCATCTGGAATTGGCCACGATACAAATTAACAAAACATCTATCGTAACACCAGCACCTAAACAAGAATCGTTTAAAGTGTGGAGAGACATTAACATTCCCAGCTTTAAAGACGCGTTAGATAACTCAAAGCCCACTCTGTCTAATAACCCAGAAATCGCCACCAAACAATATCAAGCATGGCTGGACCAGGCCGCCAATGAATTAGTCCCAATAAAAAGGATGTCTAGAAATAGAAGGTCCCCTTCAGCCCCATGGTATACAGAGGAGCTCAAAAAACTCAAACAACAATGTAGAAATCAAGAGAGACAGTGGAGGAAAAATTATGACAACGAAAATAAAAAGATATATAAAGAGCTCTTAACCCAATATAAGCTCCTGATTATCGAAACCAAGAAAAATATTATACTGAGCAAATTGAAAGTGCAAAAAATTCAAATCAGAAGCTTTTTGAAATAACTAAACAGGTGGCGGGATGTGTCCCAGACCTGAACCCCCCCATGTTCACAAAATTTCTGTGATTCATTGGCCTCATTCTTTTTTAATAAAGTGAATGATATTTTCTCAGTATTCAACCTTGGCGATAATCAAAACATCGAAAAGATGAATACCCCTTCCCCAAGCAATAATTTATCCTGCTTTGCTGAAGTCACTGAAGACCAAATCCAGGACATTGTTAAAACCATTAAATCAGGATCGGCGTTAGATCCCTGTCCCCTGAACACTCTTCGCCCACTTTTGGACATGGTGACACCAGTTATAACCCAAATATGCAACATAATGTTCCGTACTGGCATTTTTCCCACCCAACTAAAAAAGACCTTATTAAAACCTCTCCTGAAAAAACCCGGCCTCGATAAAACCGATCTGAAAAATTACAGGCCTTTAGCTAACCTACCGCTTCTTGCAAAAATAGTTGAGAAGGCCATGAACATCCAACTCACGGAATTCATCGAGCAATACCACCTGCTTGATGAAACACAATTTGGATTCCGTAAGTTTCATGGGACTGAAACCGCACTTATAAAAGCAGCAGATGATATTCGACTAATCCGAGACCAAGGTGGCACAGCACTATTGGTGCTTTTAGACTTATCGCCCGCCTTCGACACGGTTGACCATAAGATTCTTGTCGACCGTGTCGAAAAAATGGGCGTGCAAGGCCAAGCAAAAAATCTACTGGCATCCTTTCTGACGGAGAGATCCCAGGCAGTTACCCTGGGTCAATGTGAATCGGCTGAACTATCACTGCCATGTGGGGTACCTCAAGGTTCATCCCTTAGTCCGACACTTTTTAATATCTATGTGTCGGACCTCGCAAAGACCATCAAAGCGCACGGGATGAACCTTACCTCCTATGCAGATGATACTCAGGTAATTCTGGGTGTCAGAAACGACGGAGAAACAGTAGCGGAGAGTTTCAAAGCAGGTATGCTGGCCATTGGACAATGGATGGCCGCAAACTGTTTGAAACTAAACTCCGATAAAACTGAGGTGGTCACTTTTGGCCATCTCAGTCCCAGCTGGTCCCCAGTATGGTGGCCATCATCCTTTGGAGCCGTGCCTGAACCCGCCACAAAAGTAAGGAATCTGGGCGTCATCTTTGATGACAATTTAAATTTTATGGCACATGCCAATCAGACTGCCGCCACAGCCTTCTATAAACTACGCCTAGTCAGGAAGATTCTCCCTTTTCTTCCTAAAAATGTAGGCAAGACACTAGTCAGCGCTCTTGTCCTGTCAGCACTGGATTATTGCAATGGCTTGTTTGCCAGTGCCCAAGCTAGGGTTATTAAGAAAATGCAGGGAATCCAAAATGCGGCAGCCAGACTACTTTCAAACACCCCTAAATTTAAGCCCATAGCTGAGACCCTGAGAAGTTTTCACTGGCTCCCTGTGAGGAACAGAATTAAATTTAAGACACTGTGTATTGTCTATAAGTCACTTCATCATCAAGCGCCGCAATTTTTGAAAGACCATCTTGTCCCATATATTCCCTCGCGGACACTGCGTTCAGCAAAACAAAATGACCTGGTTGTGCCACGGACCAGGTTGGTCAATTGGGGAGACAGACGTTTCCTAGTGGTTGGCCCAAAACTATGGAACACAGTCCCGCAGTCCATACGATCCAGCCCAAATCTGATATCTTTCAGGAAGAAACTGAAAACCTGGTTATTCAATCTTTAAACATTTCCACGTTACCTTATAGGAGAGCAAACAAAAGTACAGCGCCGAGACGCCTGCGGGCAATTGTTCGCGCTTAACAAATGCTAAAAATAAAAAAAATAAAAAAATAAAGCTGGGAGCCTGCGCAAGGATGTGAGGTTCGGTAGCAAGGTGGTGGCCGTCGGAGCAGTTACGTTTTCTTTTTTTTAATTATGCTTGTGGCCGCTACTGGGTTAAGTGACTGGTAGGCCTTCAGTTCCATGCCTCTCACCCACTCCTTCCAAAAACTTGCTGTTTCTTGGATTCATTTCCCCAGTGGAATCCTGTCTTCTTGTTTTTCAATGAACCTCTACAGTTACTGCACGAGCCAACACATCTAGTCAGAGCTTCCTTAATGCCCCTGTATTTCGGAGTACTTATCAGACACCTTCCAATCACCTCAGTCCCTTCTAAAGGGAGATGATGCGGTAGAAATGCTGATGTGGACTTACCATTCATACTTTGAGCCTGACTTGCAATTTCAAAATGGTTAAATCACCCAAAATGTCAGTGTTTAGCCCATAGCAAACACAAGGAAATGATGGTCGGAGTGCTGAAACTTTCCAGACACTCACCCCCAGTCACAGATCGGGTTTGAATCCATCATCATTCTTTAGCTCACTTTGCCACCCCAGTTCAGACACAGCCATATGCAAATCAGTCTTGACCCTGTGCCTCATGGGAACAGTCCAGACCGAACTGCCAATCCATGTCTTCCCTGGACCAGAAACAAGCATCCTGGGACCGGTTTTGGGGTAACACCCCTCATTAGCCAGCATAGCTTGAATCCAGTGGCAAAGTGAGCAAGGGACCCATATCTGGGCCTACCTTTTTTTTAAAAAAAAAAACTCTTTGAACCTTAGAACACGCTACCCTCTGTCCCAGCATCTGAATGGATGAAGGGATTTGTTGAGTGCACGGCTACTCAAGAGTGTCCTGGCGCTATCTATGGAGTGCACAGAGATTAAAGTGTAAAAAGCCAGGTCTTCAGTTACTTTCTAAAAGGACACTTGCCTTCAATGTGACGCGGTTCTACTGAAAGCCTATTGCAGGCTTGTGGACCAAGAAGGGAAAAAGACCTGCCTCTTGCTTTAGCGAGCCAGACCCTAGGAACTGTGCCCGATGCCCACACGAAGAGCGCAGGTTTCTCTTGGGCTTATAACGGCGTAGCCTGGATGACCGGTAACCCGGACCAGAGCGGTTCATTTCCTGCATTAGAAGAAATATTTGGAATAAGATTCGATTATTCACAGGGAGCCAGTGCATGTTCGCCAAATGCTGCGAGTCATGAACCCAACTTGAGCACTAGACGAGCAGCTGCATTTTGGACTGTTTGCAGTTTCCGCACAAAATCTTGTGGGACACCTGCATAACGGGCATCGGCTCAATCCACCATGAACCTAATCAAGGACAGCATCACTGTTATCCTCGCAGGTGTAGAGATGAAATGCATGACTTTTGTACCATATACAAAAGACCAAAAAACTTGCAAACTACTGTGTTAATTTGGTTGTATAGGGTCATCTGTTGAGCAATCTTAACTCCCAAGTTTACTACATCAACTTGCAGGTTGGGCAGAGAAGCCCCGTCTAGCCAATGAGCCTGCAGGTTTAAGCTGAAATTCAGTCCAAAACTGAGCACTATTGTTTTATCAGAGTTACATTAGAGTTGGTTGGTATTCATCCACTGAAAAACTGCAGAAAGACGGGGTTTAATTACATCGAGGCAATCAAGTTGCCTTTCTTGAAGGAAAAGACACGCTGTGTGTCGTCCGCATATGAGATTATCATGGCCCCTGAAGGCTCGGCCAGTGCCGCAAGCGGGGTCATGTAGATGTTAAACATTGTGGGGCTGAGGGCCGAGCCCTGTGGCACTCCCACAAAAACACAACAGTTGCTAGACGTAAAAAAGGCCGCCCAGACTTCCTGGCCTCAGCCACTCTCCTTCAAGTCACTCAGAAACAGTCTTTTCAGATCTGCCTTTTCTCATCTGTCACTTCCTACTTTTATGTGCAGGCTTTGTCTGAAAAAAGATGGTCTTTTTGACTGTTAGCAGTCACTGCAACTGGATTCTTGTGATCCCTCTGCTCTTGCTGCCAATTGAGCTTTGTTTCAGAAGTCTAGGCTAGTCAGATGCTTCCGGGCTTAAAATGGAACAATCGCAGGCAGTTATCACTAGTGTCCAGTGGCTTTACCTTACTTCTGAGCTCAAAAATGAGCACCTCTTTAGCACTTGACCCTCAGTGTAACAAAGTCGAGGAGCCCAATATTTACTAAGGGAGCTGGTGTAGGGAAGACACCAAGAACTCTGTAAAGCAAATTAACTCAATCAATAAATCATTGGCCAGCAGTGCTTTTTTTCAGTTTGTTAAAAAAAGGCAAAGTACAGTATGTCTACACTGACCCCTCAGTACTGTACATTAAAATTCAGAAGTTCAGCTAATAGGACATTTGTAATTGGGTAAAAACTGTATTACTGAACGTGCACGGTTGGAGCTTTTGCGTAGTGCAAGCATGTTAACAGCAGCCACCAGGGTCCACCCGACACTTTGAATTTCGCTCATTAAGAAACCATATCAAACCCAAACATAGACAGTGAGAGCAACTCCATTCTGAGAAATGTAGTCTGGGTTGCAGCAGGGGGTCATGGACATGGGAAATACATTTTGTCCAAGATAATTGGTCTGGTTTTAATGTGTTGATGCATAATCCACCTAAACTACCTTGCTTGACCCACCTATTATCCCATCCGACAAACTCACTGATGATCACTGTGAACTCTATCCCAACCCATTCTATGGATACCCCTACCACTGCCATGAACTGTACTATTATTGCCCCCACCTGTGCCCTTATCCTGTTAATGAACCCTGTTTACTTGCTTTCTGCCCTATATTGTATGACTTTTCATCTCCCACTTCTGCTATGCCCACTGTAAATGATGCATATGCAACTCTTGTAAAGTCATATCCTATGGTTCTAGCTCCTGTAAGCAATCGATCTGTAATTCTTGTAAAGCGCTTCGATGCCCTTGGGTCTAGTTCACTCTGTATAAAACTCAAAATATAGATTTTGTGTGTGCCTTAAAGCCTGACCAGCTGGCTGTAACTATGCTTGCTAAGAAGAACTTTCAAAGACTTGGTGAAGGTATCTTTGGAGGCCATAAAATGAGTACATTGGGAAACTATGGTTTATCATAGGGGTATTATGGACCAATGGTAAGAGAGGAGAAAGCAAGTCATGCGTAGTAGAGATGTTAGGAGGAAAGTGGAGAAGTGATAAGAGGAGAGGTAGGGTGAGAATACGAGGGATAAAGAGATGCATGCAGATTATAAAACATAGACAAGCATGCCATGTAATAGTAGAGAATGTGGGGAGAAGCAGTGAGAGGGGTAGAGGGAGAAAACAGAGACTTGCGGTGTGTAATGGGAAGATAAAGAAAAACAAAGTTATAAGCAATGTTAGACGGATATGTTTTGGAACTCGGTAGAATAGACCGGTAATGACAGAGGTAGGACAAAAGTGCTCACTTTGCCACTAGAACCAAGCTGTACCCAACTGAAGAGCCCCAACTAGGACAAAACTGGTCAGGCAGTTTGTGCTGGACTGTTCTGTCTGAGCAGGATCTAGCCTGATGTGCGTATAGCTGGTTCTAATGTAAGCTGGCTTTGTGGGCATAACAATAAGGAACTGGGCTGTGGCTCGAGTAATTACCGGTGGCTGAGATTAGTTCCATCATCCGATCCATCACGTTTTTTGTTTACTGTTCCTAATCTCACATCTGACACAGGAGGTAGTTATTCCACACTCTTATGGGGATTTCAATAGGCCCGGGGGGGCACCTAATCTGGTCCTAAAAATATTATCCATTTTAAGACCTGGATCATCCGCCAAAAATATGTTCTCATCGGTCCTACTTTTATTGCATAGGCATCAATACACTCTAAAAAGGTTAAATTGACCTATTTCCTTTTTTGGCAGATGCTATCCTCATTCATACACTAAATCTAGTACTTAGTCTAAAAGATTCTATAGAATCCATGCTTCCACTTCTTCTGCTGTTCCAATAATTCCTCAGATATCTCAAATTGAGATTACTTCTCCTTGAGCACTAAGGGGTTTTTAATTCTTGTTGCAAAAAAATGCAAGTTAAGAGATTTTCAGTAAAAATAACACAAACATCAAGTACCTATGCTTGAACTTATGAAACTCATGGTCCTGATTTGAATCAGATGCTAGAGTCCCTTATTGAAGATTCACATGAGGAAACCGTCATAGAGGAATCCTGACAAGGTAGAGTCTGCATCTTTCTTTCTGATGGATACCTCCAACAGTAATTGCTCACCGTTTGAATTCCTCCATCTGCCAGACTGCATCAGGAAGCTTTTCCTGCAACATCTCGTGCGTGCCAACAGGCTGCACCATCCAACTTAGTATTAGCCTCATGACGCCTCCAAAAGTTTGACCTGTATATAAGCACCACCCCTGCTGTCTCCTTTCAGTTGCTTTGTATCACACTCTTGCACATGGATCCTAAGGTCTGCTCCCAAACTTTGCATTGGTGCACGCTCCAAAAAATATGTGGACCTCCACCCATCCCCCCCGCTGCCCTTACTCCAGGGAGAGGTTGCACATGCGAAGGATCACAGTTCTAAGGATCCGACTCTACCGCCATCGTCCGACTCAATCCCGTTCCACAGTTTGAGCTCATGCGTCCCAAATTCGGCCTACCTCCATCTCTTGGTCCAGGTTTTCAGATCATGCCACCATTCTCTCAAAAGAAGTACAGATACTGTTTGCCGTGGGAACTCTCTCTTTCCTCACCGTTTAAATATCACAGTCACCAGAATTGGTCTGGAACCACTCACTGGCAGATGGAGCCACTGGACTCTGCATCAGCCCCGTCCGGCGCTGGAACCATATATCAGCACCACCCTTTGTGGAGATCTCTGCAAAGGTAACTTCTGCATTCTCAGACTGACAAATTGGTAGTTAGACAGTGTACTGATATCTTAACTCAGACCTTATTTCAATTAGAAGGATAGGGGGCAACGAGGAAGCACCATTATTATAGAGTAGACACCCGAAAGATAATCCTAACTCACCTTTTGAATGAAAACCCAAGCAGTACTTCCCCTCCCTACAAAGGTGGTGGGTCAAAGGAGTGGACTTTACACCACCAGGGAGACTTGCAGGACTGAGCTGGAAAAAACCCTCACTGCAGACCTGAGAGATGATTCAACAGTGCCTGGTGATAGTGTGGGCGGACGCCCCAATAGGAACCCTGGCAGATACCCAGCACAAGAGCTTTCCTAGCTAAAGCCACAGCAGCAGTTTTGGCTCTGTTGGAATGAGTCTGGAGGCCTCCAGGAGGTTCCTCCGTGGCCATGGCATAGCACATCTTGGTACAGATGAATCCAACAGAGTATGTCATTCACAGGTGCTCCTAAGTCAGATCAATACAGAAGCTGAGGGGTTCCAATCGGTGAACACCCTCTGGAAGTATGATGGGCTGCCCCGCATGGAAGAGCGACATCACTTTCAGATGCAAGAGTCCTAGGTACAACCTTGGCAGGTGAATAGGGTATGAGGAGGCCATACTAACAGCACATGTAGCTCAAGGACACGAAGCGCAGAGGTGATTACAATGAGGAACACAGTCTTCAGTGTCAGGAAGTGCAAAGAACAACTGCGCATGTGTTCAAATGGCATGCGCACCAAGAACACAAGGACCACGGTAAATTTCCAAATGCTGCGTAATAAATGGCACAGTAGGCGACATATAATTAAGCCCTTTTATTTTAAAATGAATGCATTACAACAGGTGAATTGGGCTGATAGGAAACCTTAGAAAGGGCCAACGAGTAACCTTTGAACCTATAGAAAAGCCTTGAGAGCAAAAGACTACAAGTAGAATTACATCACACATTTAGCCTGAAACAGTTCGACCTGATGATCTTCGCATTTTACTTGAACTGTTACAACTTTCTGGAATCAGCAGTAATACGCATGCTCTTCCAAATGCGTAAAGACACAATCTATACACATCCTAAAACCAAATAAGCAATTAAGTGGGATATCGAGATTTTGCAGCCCCCTACATACCTTAATCTAGAGCAGACAGGACCTAAGCCAGAATCAGCATTTTGAATGAGACCTTCTGGAAGATCGATACGGATGCGCAAGAAGAGCGGTGGGCGGTGAAGTACCTGGATTCAGTTCCCTGGCGTCTGACTGCCAAAGAGATAATTGTACTAATAGAGTATCCACCAGAAAGCGTGTTACCAAAGGAAAGTAACTTATTTGTCAAGTCTTTCCTGTTTAACAAACTGTGAAAGAGCGCAATTCAGTCTCTTTCCCACCTGCTTCTCGATTCCTAGTGTCCCTGTTGACATGAGTCAATAATCCTCCATTTTCAACCAAAGCCAATGATATTCATTGGGTGGTGGTGAAACCGGGGCGCTCTAGATTTGAAGGAGCTGAACATTATCCACAGGAAATGAATAGTTCCAAACGCCTTACCTGACACAGTGAAATGTCCCAAAGACTGACCACTCCCCTGAAACTGTGCATCATGATGCTAATAAAGATTATTTATAAAAAGTTCAGCGTATCTCTCAAAATGACTATGCAAATTGTCAACAAGGCCAGAGCTCCAGTTGTCTTCCCCTCTTCCTTGTCAGTTGCACAATTTAATGTAGTGAGGACTAGCATCACCTGTGCGGTTCTTCTCCCTGCAATCATACAGTCTGGTACAAAATACTTTCAACTAGAGCTTCACACTCCACAGACTAGGTAGGTAACTTATTCATGTATCCACAGATGGGATCCTTGGGCAGTCTAAGATGCTGCAATGAAAAATGCCACAATTCCCGCTCTATCCACAAGCTATTCAGCATCCTGTGTCTTTGGTTAAAAGTGGAACAGACCTCACAAGTATTCAAGCAGTTGAAGTTGTTCCAAAATCTGTCAAACTAAGAAGTCATTTGCACTCCTAGAGTTCAGTATCTCCCATTAGCAACAGTTATGGCGTCCCATGCCACCCAGGCGAGGAAACAACATTGCCCCCTTTTACAGTTTGTTAAACGCGTTAACTTGCATCCATGGCACTGCATGTTTGTCCTTGTGTACAGTTGGTGATTGGTGCCTCTTTTTATTGTCTGTCTCTGCGCGTCGTTCCCATTTAGATACTGTTCTGTAGGTCCTTTACACGCTGCAACCTTCAGTAAACCTTTCCTGAGCCACTATAATATCTGTTTGGTGATGGTAGTGCCTCACCCAATGCAAGACTGAGTGTTGGATTTACTCTTTGTTTTCTCATTCTCCTGTGCGGAAAAATGTCTATCTCCTTTTTGTCATGACAAGTTTACAAACCTCAACATGCATCGACTTGGGAGTTGAAATGCTTGAATTTTGTTTTGCGTTGAACCTCTTGTTGAACTTTGCTTCTGTTGCTTTTTCCATCATAAGTTATTTTGGCTGGACTCTTCCATGTGGTCCTTTGATTTCACACCCTGGGCTCTTTTGTATTCCAGCCAGTTGAACGCAGTCCTCTCCGGTCCTCTCATTCCGCAGAGAGCTTGGATGAATACGTCGCCACCAGCTATGGTCAGATCTGGAGGGGAGGCAGCGGCGGGAGCAGCCCAGAGGACCCTTACCTGACTCACTGCCACCAAGATCCGATGGATACTATGGCTCCTGACTCCTTTCACAAGTCGAAGAACAGTGCGGAGCGCAAGGTCTTCTGCATGCTGCCTCACATATCTGACCTCTCAACCTACATGATCAAAGGTGTTATCAGTTTTGCCAAAGTTCTGGCTCCTTTCCGGTACGCTCAATATTACATGTCTTTGTTACTGTTTTATTACTTAGAATGTGTGCTGTATGTTTCTATCGGCTAGTGCGGTCTTGTGGTGCTGATAGCTTGTCCGAAGCCTGAGCGTGCAAGTATGGCTACAGATTGGCCTCAATGGAAAATGTTCGGTCTTGTACCTGAGGCTCTGAGACATCATCTGATGAATGTAGATCAATGCTGTACACTTAGTCTTGCAATGCCAAGATAAGCATGCAGAAGGCCAAATAGTGTAGTTAAACGCCGCAACGTCTTATGCTTATTTGCTTATTCCTGAATTATTATGAGGGGAGAGCCGGGTTTGAACCTTCACTAAACCTATAACTCAAACCCTTGACTAATGCATCCGGTTTCAGTTAGGATCCTGGGTTTCATCCTGGTAGCTTTGGAACAAAGGAAGAGACCTTTATGTGGGATAAGTATTTAAAGCTGCACTAGACAACAATCCATGCCACACGTTATCTTTCCCAAGCCAATTTACTTAAAAGGAGAAAAATGCATTAGCTAAAGTAACACCATATTGGTGAAAGTCAAATGAGGGAATCCGTTATGGGTCTTGGAAGATAAAAAGTCAAAGAAACCACAGAATGCTAGTCTGTGGGCACGGGTGACCGGGTACTAGGTGCATTTTCATTCGCAACAGTGATGTAACATGGCTAAGTAAGCTTAGTGGAGCATCCATCTCATCATTATTATCTTCTCATGAAGTCTCCAGATTAGAAGTCAAAATCCTCTAGCAGGATTATATAGGACACTGTTAGTGGGGGGCTCCACGGTGCTAGATATGGTGACCTTTTGTTTCAGAATACACCGTCCCTTTTGGCACTAAGAGTTTGGAGTATGGCAAGCTTGGAAACTCTGGCCAACAAAGTCCTCTTATGGGTAACTTTGCCATCTTACGCCCTCCATGTTACGACTTGGTTGCTTTCTAAAATGCAAACTTCCCTAGTAGGTTGAGGCTGGTAGTATACCTGGACCTGGATGAGTTTGATACCTGCAAATCCTACCCACTGAGGTCACATTTTGGTCAGATAGCCTCAGCACCTCATCTTGGTCCTCCTGTGTTCAAATACTTCTAACTGCTTACTTTTAATTTGATTTTTTTTACTGGAGTCTTTCCTTCTGGTCACTCCAAAAGCTCTCGGACGACAAGAGAGCTTCTATGGTACTAGGCTGCAGACAGCTGTGGCAGGAATGCTCAACCGCGTCTCATCAGCCAGGAAACAACCACACTTGTGTCCAGTGGTCAACGGATTCTTCTGTGAGGGTGTATTTCTTGTGCTTTATGTCCCTGGGACCATTGGAATCCAGCTCATCTGACCTTTGATAAGCACTATCACAGCTTGAATGCAGGCAGGGTCCAAGGTCTCCTCAAGGCACAGTTGTTTTTCAGTGTTTTGAAGTTGGGAGCCTTCTTCGAGCAGCCTCCGGCTGGTGTTTGGTGATGGCACATAAGCTTAGCCTAAGGAATATCCCCCGTTAGTTCAGTCTCTGTTGTGCAATAGCAGACTTATTTTAATGCTGATGTTCGCCCCCATACAGCTCATCGCAGTCTTATCTCCACAATATCGATTAACGAGCTGTTGCATCTGATTTAAGGTACAAACACATCGGAATATGCAACTCCCCTCCCTTCCCCCCAACTGAAGCGCAAACTGGACCAGTGAGGTTGTGGTAAAGTGAATGGTGGTATCACTGAAGAAAAGTAATTAATCAGTGTAGGAAAGTGGCACTTGTGTGTTTATATATATATGTCCAATGTTGATACTCTGCAGCACTATCAGAACACATATCACAAATTTACAGACTGTAGTGAAATATGTGGCAAGGGCGGCAAATCTATAATTACACTGATAACACAGAGGCTACTGAATCGTGTTTTGTGTTAGATTCTTTGTACACAAGAAAGGAGCTAGAAACGTTCCATGATGCCAGAAGAACAAGATGCTACATCTGTTTTTTTTTTTTTTACAGAAATGTCCAAAGCTTTCTTTTCAGCTTATATACCTTTGTTTACCACTTTACAGCAAATGTTGGCTCTGAGCCATGGATTTGTAAGATGCATATTTCGTGTACCAAGAATCTCCAAACATATAATGTCCTTTCTCTTCAAATTCAACAATTAGGACCTATTTCTGTCCTATGGCTTGAAATAGACTTTTCCCAAGCCCATGAGTAGGTAGCTGCCTTTTTGATGTGTAAGTAGGCTTTAGCCTACCTTGCCAGGATGATGGGCCTTAGGCCGTTAATGCTGAAATTGTCTGCTTGCTATTAAGTGTTAGTAGGGAGGGAACCCAATAGGCCCACCAGATCCCCAGTTCACACTGGGGTTTTGGTTTAGGATCCAAACCAAATTTAAAATGGGATTATAAATGAAACAAGCGCTGGATGAATAGCTGAAATGGTTCTGGGGACCTTGGTGACTGATCAAAGTCAATGGGATGCTACCCCGAGACTCAGGTTAAAGAGACAATAAAAAAAAGCTGAGTCCTTATCAGTCTGGGAATTACATTCCTCCCCCCCCCCCCTCCCCCTCCAAATCAGGGGGAATACATAATGGTGTGTGGATGATGCAGGCTACGGAAATGATTCTGTAGACAACAGAGAAAACAAATCTGTGCATGCATTCACGGTGTCCTCCACAAGGCACCATTCACTCTGCCAATCTGCTTCCACCCACTCAGTATATATACAACAAGTTATACCCACTCAACCACAGTGCCATCATTGCCAATACACTTGATTTAAACAGGCATATCAACCAAAAACCCAAAAGGTTGATATTTTGCCTTGTTTCTCTTAAATCTTCCTCCATTCCAATGCAAGGTAAATATGTTAGTAAAATTCTTGACTGCCCTGTTGTGTATTCCGAAACAGTGACCTGTATGCAGTGGAAACACGCCATGGCGATAATTATTGCCGAGATTTTTGTAGAGGATAGCGGGTGGACCTTCCCCTTTCAGTGTACCCTGCAGTGGAATCTGCTACTAAAGAGTGCCAATCTTGCAATATAATAATAGTAATAATGATAATAGTAGTAGTAATAATAGGCAACCATGACTACCATCAACAATGGAGTCTTGTGCTTCCCCCAGTCAGTCTCCAAAACATGGATCAAGTGGAGTAGACGTAGACTGGGGAATTCACGGGAGGAAAAATCATTGGTAGGTGAGAAGGTACCGCAGGTGTAGGGTGGCACAGCTTTTCTTACTGTTTCTAGATTTTTCAACCCTACAGCAAGTCTCGAAGTGTGCAGACTGCAAATGTTAGCAGTATTCTCATATATATATACCCGGCAAATGCATAGTAAAAAAACACGATTCAAATCCGCATCATATAATGTTCGTGTACAATCTAGCAGGTGACAGAGTTATGAGGGTCAGCGAGCACGTTTAGCGAACTACACATCACGTATACAACCAATAGTCTACTACTTTCCTGATTGATTCGCAGCATTATTGTAGAGTTAATTTGAGAGTCCAGACTGATAAGTCTATCTCTTTGGGGAGTACTTCAGATTACAAATTTACATCCAACATTCAATACGGCAAATCATCACGCAAATATAAAAGTGAACAGAAGAGGAGGTGGATGGACGTCAGTCAGATCAGCCTGGCTGCTCAGTCTCTAATTCCTAAAGAGAAAAGCCTTAGTCTAACTAGATGGGTTTCACCAACACAGAAATTCCATGTTTCCAAGCACTTTGCTACTTTTCCAAAAGCCATATAATTTCATTGCAAAGCCAAACCAATTGGCTTACAATCTTTTTGCTTTGGAGGTTCCATTGAGCCATCTAAATTTCGGCTGTCTTAGTAGGAGAGTTTATTTCGTATAAAGATTTTGTCATATCTCTTTTATGTAGGTCAAGAAATTGCTGATTGGAAAGAGCAACGATTGAATTTGCTTAAACATATTGTCAAGTTTTATCGTTCACTTTCATCTGAGTGGAAACAAATTCTGAGGGATGTTTATGAAGATTTTGCTTGCTAGCCTTTAAATGTTCAGATGTTTTTCACTCCTGGCACTGTGAAGCTTTAGGTCGAGGAATCGCATTTGCAGCCGCCTCCGAAAGTCACACAGTAGTGCTATTAATTCCCTCTGTGAAGTCTGTACCAAATTGACAGTCTAGGTGGCACAGACACACCAACCTCCCACCTTGCAAATTCAGCTCAGAAGACCTTGATAAATGATCCAACTGGATCACATAGAGTAACCCAGAAATCCTATTTTGCTTTGTATTGCTGCATGAGCCTTTGCGTTTTAAAGAGATTCACCAATTCGTCGCAGGTAGGTTTACAAGAGAGCTGAGGACCGTGAGCACCTACAAGTACCGGAGAGATCGTAAACTCATTACGGTCAGTGAGGTGGGAGGTAAAGGATTCAGGCTGGGGTGGTAAGAAGTTTAAGAGGTGGGTTTTGAGATTTTGCCTGGCATGTTGTCCCAAGTTGTTTTCTGTCATCAGGGGCGGCTCTCGGCTCATGGCGGCCCTGGGCAGAGAGCGTAGGTAGGGGGCCCCGGAAGAGGGGGTCCGGGCTTGGTGGAGCGCGGAGGCTAGTGAAGAGGGGGGGGGGGTCAGGTGTTTGGAAGTGGAACAGAGCAGGAGGCCACCAAATCCCTGCCAGGGGCCGCCTAGCAAATATGTATCCATCCTCAGAGGATTATTATATTAAGGATATATATTGGCGTGGTGGCCCCTGGGGTTTGGTGGCCCTGTGCAGGTGCACAGCTTGCACATGCCTAAGGCCGCCACTGCTGTCATGGTTCTCAAGGGTGGCACAGCAACCAAGTCCATGTGCTGCATGGCTTGATGTGCGTCTACGGTTGTGTATCACAAACTAGTTCAAGGGCTTTCCTCGCAGTAACCACTCTAGCGCAGGGGCGGCTGGTTCCAATCCAGCCCAGCTGCAGGTGTTTAGCCAAACCCTTTACTAGGTTAGTAAATGTGATGTTCTGGCATTACAACATGTTGGAGTTAGAGCCTTGTCCAGCTGTTAGAGATAGCATAGTAAGAGGTATTAGAGGCTCTTTTTTTTTTTTTTAGATTTACAACTCTTATTTTAATTAGATAATGACTGGTTCTGTATCACTTTCTAATTTTATTTCTTAAATAGCATTATGGAAGAAGATATCATGTAATTTATTAATTCCATTACATGTTGTTAGACTTTCCAACCTGTTGTTGATGATGGACCTGCCTCTCCTCCTTCCGTTTCCTCCAGGGATCTCAGCATCGAGGACCAGATCGCGCTGCTGAAGGGAGCCGCGTTTGAGCTGACCCAAATCCGCTTCAACACTTTGTTCAACCCCACCACTGGGTTATGGGAGTGCGGCAAACTGGAGTATGACATCAATGACGCCTCTCTCGGTGAGTCGGTGGATCCGCCCACCTCGGGTGACACAGGAGGAGAAGCTGCAAGAAGGGGCGAGCATGGAGGAGTCTGTCCGCTTCCTTGCCATTGCATGCTAGGGAGGTCTGGGCTGGAAGTCTCACCCCCACCTCTTGCTTTCACGCCCCTTGTAATGACAGCAGGCAATGGGAAGACATCTACGATGCTTTGGTTGGCAGCAGTGCTTAATTTGTTAAAAGAATAAGTGCCGGGCCCTTGTCTGGAGGCCACTGCAGCTTGCAGCACCCATTGCCCCTAACAAAGATAGTATCAACACAACTACTAACCCTCCCTCTCCTCCAAGTGTGACAAGTCCTCCAAAGCTATAAGAATGTTGCAGGTATTAGTCATTATAAGGTATATTGAATTAACAAACTACTGTTGTGCTTGTCTGATGGGACCTCACGTACTAAGAGAAGTGTGGCTCAATGGTTACAGCGGCAGACCCTGATGCAGAGGTCTAGCCCGGGGCCAGGGTTCAATTCCCCGCCTCGGCGGGTCTTGGGCTCAAAATTCCTCGGACCTGATCATTCTCGCCTCGGTGCCTATTCCAATCATGGAGCCCCACTCTGCAACTCTGGGCAATAGCTTGCTTAATCTCCAAAACGGCCCCAACAGCGCTAGGATGCCTGGCTTCACCTTGGGGGTGCCCAGGAGTGGGCACTTCACAGGGAAAAGCCAGGAAGGGTTCCACAGCTGTATGCGTACAAGCGCCGAGATACCCTCAAGGGTCGATTCTTGCGCTAAACAAATACTACTACATTTACATTTTAAAATTTTACTAAAATATCAAAATTCTTATCCTACATAAATAAGTTTTCTAATTCAGTAAGATGCGTAATATGTGAAGAAGGAAAAAGAGATTAGTTGAGTGCGCAAAGGCTAGACTAGGAACTCGGGAGGGAGAGCTGGGACGTGCAGTCTGTATTTTTAATGTATTATAGTGCATTTATATAGCGCTTAATAACACCCATCCAGCTGTTGAAGTGCATTAGCAGACCGGTGACACACTGCACCTTGGATGAGAGCACAGATGGAAGAGAGTTGAATGGGAATGTGGTTTATGCCAGTGTGTGACCCATTTACTAGACCCTACATTTTGTAGTAGTGGTTCTTTTTTAGTGCTTAATGTGCAAAAACAGCACATTTGGGCGTACAAATTGGATTCCGAAATACTTTCTGTTAATAATTTTAAATTCTAAATTTTTATTTGAATCAGACCTCACAAGAGATCAGCAAATATAGATATTTAAAAAAATATTATTCTTGGGGCTTGGATAAAACTGTTAAATTTCTAGTTAAAAGTGATTGATTAATACTATTTATACAACATACAGTTAATAGAAATACTCAAATTAAACGTTTTTAAAACATTGAAATGAATTGCACATTAACAGTGTGACCAGTTAGTTCTCAGCTTGGCTCCTGGCGACTGCCCTTCCTGAAACCCTTAGCAGGGATCTGTACTCTGGACTTCTTGGGCCTTTCACACTCTCCCTCATGGGGTTTTAACCATGTGAGGATTTGCACCAAATAGAATATAATGTGCAATCCGTGGCTGCACTTTAATTCTATCTGGTGTAAGCCAAAACCTTTTAATTTTACTCCTATATTATGCATAATATGCTTATAGGTGCTCTCAGCCAGCCCTCTTCATCCATTGATCACTAAGTGTATCCGTCACGTGTCTTTCTTCTGCCCACTCCAGCATCAGGCAGTCTCCTCCAGCCATTGGTTCATTTCACTGTGTTTACTGTGAGTGAGGGCATTCTGTCCTTTCACAAGGGGCACACCCACACACGAAGTAGTTCCCTTAATGCCAGGGACTACTAGGGTAATTTCGGATTTTTGAGACCAGAAATATATTTACTTTTAGCCATTGTTGTTTAGAGGGACGGCCTGGCCGCTTCCCCAGGAATAAAGATTTGAAAAAAGCATGAGAAAACAAGCATCCAAAATTGTGGCAGCCAAAAAAAGTCCTATTCGCCTTGCCAATGCTTGTTTTTGTTGGGCAATTGTGTAAGGAAGGCAACCTAAATATTGACACCACATGCTGCTAAGCTCACGAGCCCTGCAGTTTCAACACCTTGGCTGCGGCGCGAATTCTGCCACGGTGCTAGACATTCCAATCGTGGGCCTGGCCATCGTGCGCCCACACCCACCGTGACTCATGACGGCTGGGGGCCGGCATGAGCATGGAAGCGGTTAAAGCATGGACCGCTTGCTGGTAGATTTCAAACGCAGAGCCATATTGGGCGTATGTATATTTTGGTCCATGTGCACTTGTGTAACTCTCTCTGGATTCAGTGAATGCAGTCTAACACGCATCCAGGCTTCTCACCGCCCAGGGAAAGCAGAATCTATTAATAACAAACATTATTATACTACTATTACTACTAATAATCTCAATATAGAGTCTCTAGGCTCTGATAACCGGTGCTAATATTAAAGACCGTGTTACTCCTATATCAGCCACTGAAGAATGAAAACTTATTGGATCCTCCGGGATTCACGCATTTGACTTCCCGGTTAGAGACCTCTGTAAATTGGATGCATTTGCCCACCGAGCCTTCTTACTGCCTGGTAACCTTTCCCCTCACTGGCTGCCCCTCCCTGCTCACCTTGAACTTCAGGTATGTCTGCATCATCCTCAAAGGTGAAGCAGATAATCATCTACTGCAGGGTGTCTGTGCAACACAACACAGAGCACCCCAGGGCCAGATTATGGATTGAAAAGTACAAAGAAACAGCATAGACCATCCTTCTCTAGCTCAATCAATCAATCAATCAGTGACACTTATAGAGCGCGCTACATACCCGTAGGGTCTCAAGGCGCTGGGGGGGGGGGGGGGAGGGGGGGCGCTACTGCTCGAACAGCCAGGTCTTCAGCTTCTTCCTGAAGGAGAGGTGGTCTTGGGTCAGGCGCAGGTCGGGAGGGAGGGAGTTCCAGGTCTTGGCGGCCAGGTAGGAGAAGGACCTTCCTCCTGTAGTCGCTCTTCGGATGCGGGGGACGGCGGCGAGGGCGTGGTTGGCTGATCGGAGGTGGCGTTTGGGAGCGTAGAAGTTGATCCGGCTGTTGAGGTAGCTCGGGCCTTGGTCGTGTAGGGCTTTGTGTGCGTGGGTGAGGAGGCGGAAGGTGATTCTTTTGTTGACGGGGAGCCAGTGAAGGTCTCTCAGATGTCCGGTGATGTGGCTGGTTCGTGGGATGTCGAGGATGAGTCTGGCTGAGGCGTTCTGGATCCGCTGGAGTCTCTTCTGGAGCTTGGTGGTGGTACCGGCGTAGAGGGCGTTGCCGTAGTCCAGTCGGCTGGTGACGAGGGCCTGGGTGACGGTCTTCCTGGTCTCGGTGGGGATCCACCGGAAGATCTTCCGTAGCATGCGTAGGATGTTGAAGCACGCCGAGGAGACGTTGTTGACTTGCCTGGTCATGGAGAGGGAGGAGTCCAGGATGAAGCCCAGGTTGCGTGCATGGTCTGTCGGTTTGGGTGCGGTGCCCAGGGCGGGAGGCCACCAGGAGTCGTCCCAGGCGGAGGGGGAAGAGCCCAGGATGAGGACCTCCGTCTTGTCAGAGTTCAGTTTCAGGCGGCTGGTCGTCATCCACTCGGCTACCTCTTTCATCCCTTCATGCAGGTTGGCTCTGGCGAAGGCGGGGTCGTTGGTCAGGGAGAGGATCAGCTGGGTGTCGTCGGCGTAGGAGATTATGCTGAGGTTGTGTTTGCGTACGATGGCCGCGAGGGGGCTCATGTAGACGTTGAAGAGGGTGGGGCTCAGATGATCCTTGAGGGACGCCGCAGATGACTTCGGAGGCCTCTGACTTGTACGGTGGTAGGCGGACTCTCTGTGTTCTTCCGTCGAGGAAGGAGATGATCCATTCCAGCGCTTTGTCCTGGATTCCGATGTTGCTGAGGCGCTGTACTAGGGTGCGGTGGCAGACCGTGTCGAATGCCGCGGAGAGGTCTAGGAGGATGAGGGCCGCTGTTTCTCCATTGTCCATCAGGGCTCGGATGTCATCGGTGGCGGCGATGAGGGCGGTCTCGGTGCTGTGGTTGGCTCGGAAGCCGGACTGTGAAGGGTCGAGGGATCCGTTCGTCTCGAGGAAGGCGGCCATCTGCTTGTTGACGGTCTTCTTGATGACTTTGGCTGGAAACGGGAGGAGCGAGATGGGCCGGTAGTTCTTGAGTTCGGTGGGGTCCGCTGTTGGTTTCTTGAGCAGGGCGCTGAGTTCGGCGTGTTTCCAGCTCTCAGGGAAGGTGGCGGTGTCGAATGATGTGTTGATGATGTCTCGCAGGTGGGGTGCGATGACAGCGTCGGCCTTGTTGAAGACGTGGTGAGGGCAGGGGTCGGTCGGTGATCCGGAGTGAATGGAGTTCATTGTGCGGATGGTGTCTTCGGTGCTGATCGGGGTCCAGGCGTGGAGGGTGGTGGTGGGGGGTGGTTGTTCGGTCATGGTGTGCGTTGGTTGGTTGTTGAAGCTGTTGTGTATGTCCGCGATCTTGTTGTGGAAGTATGAAGCGAGGGAGTTGCAGAGGTCTTGCGATGGGGTGATGTCGTTGTTTCCTGCGCTGGGGTTGGAAAGCTCTTTCACGATGTTGAAGAGTTCCTTGCAGTTGTGTGCGTTGTTGTCCAGCCGGTCCTTGAATGCAGTTTTCTTGGCGGCGCGGATCAGCTGGTGGTGCTTCCGGGTGGCAAGCTTGAAGGAGGTCCTGTTGTCTGGTGTGGGTTCCCTTCTCCAGACTTTCTCGAGGGCTCGGCAGTTCTTCTTGGAGCTCTTGAGTTCGTCGGTGAACCACGGGGCTTTCTTGCTTCCGGGTCTGCTGGGCGGGGTCCTCAGCGGGGCGAGCTCGTCCGCGCAGATGCTGATCCACTTCGTGAGGTTGTCGGCGGCCTGGCTGGGGTTCGCTGAGCTGGCAGGAGGGTGCTGGCTCAGGGAGGTGGCGAGCTGGTCTGCTGTGATCTTGTTCCAGCTTCTGCGGGCGGCCTGTTGCTGGTGGTGGTGGGACGTCGTTCTCTTGAAGGTGAAGTGGACGCAGCTGTGGTCCGTCCATTGAAGCTCTGTGGCGTGGCTGAAGTCGATGTCTGTGCTGGAAGAGAAGACTGCGTCGAGTGTGTGTCCGGCGAGGTGGGTGGGGGTGGACACCAGTTGCTTGAGTCCCAGGTTGGCGAGGTTGTCCAGCAGGGTGGTGGTGTTGCGGTCGTTGTTGTTCTCCAGGTGGAAGTTGAGGTCCCCCAGGAGGATGTAGTCAGCGGAGGGGAGGGCATGCGGGCTGACGAAGTCGGTGATGTCCTCGCTGAATTGTGTGCGTGGTCCAGGGGGTCGGTAGATCAGGGTGCCTCTGAGGGTGGTGTTCGGGGTGGTGTGGATCTGGAAATGCAGGTGTTCGGCGGTGGTCAGGGTGTTGTCGGTGCTGGTCGTGAGACGGATGGTGTTCTTGTGGATGATGGCGATGCCTCCTCCCATCTGGTTGGCGTTGCGGTCCCTCCGGACGATCTTGTAGCCCTCTGGGATAGCGATGGCGATGTCGGGAGCTGAAGAGGCGTTCATCCAGGTCTCCGTGAGGAAGGCAACGTCAGGGGCTGTGGCGTCTAGGAGGTTCCAGAGTTCGATGGCGTGTCTGTGGACGGAGCGGGTGTTGAGCAGGATGCACTTGAGGTGGGTGCTTCTGGTGTTCGACTTGGCGGGTGCTGGTGCGAGGCAGGTCCGGATGCAGGTGAATTTGCAGGCGTGGCAGCTGAAAGGTCCGTGGGTGCGTCGTGGTGTGGCTTGATGGCATTCTGGGAGTCGGCCGGAGTTGAGAGCGATGAGGGTGGCGGCGGAGTACGTCAGGCGGGTCGGTCGGGGTCTTCGGAGGCCAGGGGTCCTGGCGCTGATCGCGATCCGGTCGCGGACGGGCGCAGACGGGCTTACCTTTGGCACGCCTTCGGCGCACAATCGGCGCACCCACTGCGCGTGACCGCTGCGCGTTCGCACGGTCGCCATATAAAGGCGAAGTGCGCGGGTGGGCGGAGCAGCTGGGAGGCGGGAGCGGGGAGGGAACAGAAGGAAAAAAGGGGCGGGGTCTGCGGTGGTGGCGGGAAGCTGGGAGCGGGGAGGGAAGACGGAGGGCGGCGAGGTAGGCGGGCAAACAGGAAGGACGCAAGCTGAGAAATAAACAAACAGGCACTAATGGGAAACAAAACAAAGAAAAAACGCTAACACGGGCAATAATACAGTTGGACAAGCACAAATGTCGGACAAAACAAAAACAAAACAAACGGCAACGGAGTCAGCCGGCGGCGAGGCAGGCAGCGCGGCAGGGACAAGGCTGAGGGGCACACGCAGCAGCTGGTGGTCGTGCGGCGCGGGGGTGTCCCACAAGTGGGTCACACTTACCTGTGTCGCACGGTCGCCATATAAAGGCCAAGTGCGCGGGTGGGCGGAGCAGCTGGGAGGCGGGAGCGGGGAGGGAACAGAAGGAAAAAAGGGGCAGGGTCTGCGGTGGTGGCGGGAAGCGGGGAGCGGGGAGGGAAGACGGAGGGCGGCGAGGTAGGCGGGCAAACAGGAAGGACGCAAGCTGAGAAATAAACAAACAGGCACTAATGGGAAACAAAACAAAGAAAAAACGCTAACACGGGCAATAATACAGTTGGACAAGCACAAATGTCGGACAAAACAAAAACAAAACAAACGGCAACGGAGTCAGCCGGCGGCGAGGCAGGCAGCGCGGCAGGGACAAGGCTGAGGGGCACACGCAGCAGCTGGTGGCCGTGCGGCGCGGGACTCTTGAACAGCCTGTTCATCAATCTTACAGTGCCCACATATTCAGCACTTCAGGAAGGAGCTAAGGCTCTGTAAAGGGTTATAAAGATGCTGAACTACTGTGTATATGTAAGTAGCTCTTATATTGTATAGTGAAGTAGAGACAATAAGTGCGTCTAGATATCTCACCAGCACCTAGGAAGCTTTGTGCTCAGCCTCATCTTTCACTTTGTATCCCCACTCAGACATACACAGGATGACCTCTCCAGTATTCAGTACAGCAGTAGCATCCCAGCTTGGGCGGTGGTGGAGACCACGAAGGACGTAGAAGAAACCAGTTCCAACACCTCTACCTCCTTTACAGTTCAATTGAGACTTGCATCTGCACACTTAGGGTCTGATTCACAATGGAGGCCCCCAGTGGTCGGGGAGACTCTGCACTCAGGGCAGACTCTCTGCAAGGAGAATTCTCATGGTGGAGATTCCTTTTCGACAATGTCAAAGGGGAGGGGCATCGTCATTATCACATAAAGCACAGGCATGCAAAGGATTGAGAAACCTGATATAAACGCTTAATAGCAGGATCAAGCTTCCATTGACTGAGTAGCAATGTCTAATCTGTTTTTATGTCACCACTACTAAATGCACCTCATTATTCATACACACATGGGGCACTATAACTGAAATATTAAAAGAAAATTGAATCTGCATTTGATGTTAATGTGTGCAAACAAATGACAATTAAAATCCATGACAAATATATTTATTCTGAGAATAAATTAACTTAAATGTATGGAAATGCATAGCATTAAATATATGAACTTAAATATATGTATATAAATAACAAATGTTCTCATCTAAATTGGAAAATAAAACACAAATTTAAACTGGATTACTGTTGCGAATTAGGAACTGCAATCATCTACACTCTTGCTCAAATGTAACAATCACATTTTTCATTGATTAATTTTATACAGTTTTTGTACCTGGTTAGTGATCTTGAAAAAGGAACTATGAACGTCGGATTTTTTTTTTCCTCATTTGTCAAAACAGGTAAAGTTTGGGGATAAAATGGAATTCCGGCTTTTTTACGGGCATGCAATATGTAGGGTGTCCGATCACTCCTTTAGGAGGAGACGTGTTACATCTCGAGCCCCCACTTGGCCTAGCTAGCCTTTCCCTTTTCTCCAAAACAGGTGCTTACAGATTTGTTTTTCCCAGGGCTGCCAATCCATTTTGGCCACTTCTGGGCAATCTCAGACAACCTGTAATACTGATTCTTAATCATAGGACGAAATAATATGCCTTTAGGTAGATAACAAACAAGAGTAAAAGACACAAACAAGAGTAAAAGACAAAGACAAAAAAAGACAAAAATTAGAAACTAAGATAGGATACTAATAAAGTTTCCTCTTAACGAGATGTATGCTAACACCAATTATCCCACTAACTCCAAAATGTTGTTCTTTTCGTGCTATAGGTTGCCCTATCTATTTTTGCTATTCTATGTTTTGAATTGAGCCATTCGCATTTAAGAAAAGAAACAGGTAAAATCCATTTAATACACAACTCTCTACGCGCCAGAAGAATTTAACATAAAAATAAGGGTTTTCTGTTGTTTAGATAAAATAGTTGTGGAGTCTGTTACATCCTTGCATTACATTATATACTGTTCTAATGTTATTATATTTATTTACTGTTTCTTTAATCCTTGTGGAATGTTCATTCACTCATGGTCAGCATTAGAATGTAAATGGGCAGTTGAAGCTATGCTGTCCATGCAGTGACAACTTGGGGTCCTTCCTACTAATAAACTTCAAGTAGACTTCAAAGCTATAGAAGACTCTTCTTTACAAAAGTGGCGACGAGGATGGGATGACAACCCACCCTGACCCTAAGATGTTTTCACACATTTTATGGAATAAAAAAAAAAAAAGCAAAAACAGCACCAAGAATAACAAGAATAAGAAGGAAAAAAAAGAGACAAGAAACGCTTCCAAGAAGACCCATTGACTATTGTTTTTTTTTTTAAATTAAATTTGTACTTTATTACACCTTCAAGTTGCATACACAGCCGATATCGCCTACAACCCGGAGGCCGGCGGCATCAAAGGGTCACTCTCCAATCCCTGGGTAAAGGGGAAACACACAGCCTTAAAGACCAACAGCCCGGAGGCCTGGCGGCGGAACTGCAGGTGTAGAAGAAGTGTGCAGTAGTTTCAGTCCATGGGAGCAGCCAATGAGTAATCGCAACACATAAAAAGAAAGCACACCTAGCAGCGCCAGCAATATCAGCACTAAGCGCAGGTTGGCGTGTCAGGATGTTGCGATCAGTGTATACACCCAGTAAGAACTGCGTGAAAACCCAGGGACGGAGTTTCTCCATCGGGGAACCAAGAAAAGGTGTATAAAGGGAATCAAAACCCCCAGACAAACACAAGCCCACCCACCCCAAAAACAAAAAAAAAAAAAAAAACTAGCCAGGCTACCGAAACCTATGTCCACCCGCCCGCTCCCATCCGTCACCACTAGCACAAACCCCTCAATAGGGCCATGGGTGTCAAACACTTGACTACTAGGGCGATAGAAAGCTCGGGTGGGGGATAGCTCCTATCGACAACTAGGACAGCCGTCCCAAGCAACCCTTCAACACAACACACCTCGAAGACCAGGCACGATTCACCACTCACTCACACCGCTAAGGCCCTCAACTACCACACTCCTCATCCACAGCTGTCGCAACCCCATCCTCCTGCAGCACATCCAACTCCTCCCCCTCAGGATCCGACTCACCATCCTCTTGCGCACTCTGAAACGCCCTAAACAACCCCCAGAAGTTTTTGGGGCGACTCTTCGGAGGCAGGAGTTCACTATACACCTCTGACTGCGTGCAACAGTAAAGTAAGTCCGCCTCCCAACGCTTCTTAGTGGGAACTGGCCCCCGCATCCAACACAGTGCCACCAGACGCTTTGCCGTCAATAATGCCATGTCCGCAAGCCGCCTCACTGCCACCGGAAGCGGTTTGGAGAAACCCAGCAATGCGAGCGCCGGAATGGGCAAAATCTCTTCACCAAGAATAGTGCTGAGGTCCGCAAAGACCTCCACCCAGTACTTATGAATGGCGGGGCAAGTCCAGGCCATGTGGAGAAAGTCTGCCGTGTGAAAGTGGCAGCGCTCACATTCCGCCGAGTCCCTCAGCCCATACCGATGCAGCCTTTCGGGCGTGTAGTAGACACGGTGTAGGAATTTAAAGTGCACCAGACGGTGCCGACCGTTGAGCGAGATTTTCCTAGTGTTGGTAGCGCAATAACGCCACATGTCGTCTGTGATAGGAGATTGGAGGTCAGCTTGCCAGGCCAACCGGGCCCTGGAGGGGGGACACTGCCGATGTCTATCACCCAGAGTCCTGAGAGCTGTGACCAGTTTGCGAGAAGAGGGGGTCTTGATGACATACGTGAGCTCCGGCACTTCCTGCGGTTCAGCCAGCTCCGGGCCCAACATGGCGAGGGCCGCTCTACGAACCCTATGATATTGAAAGCTATGGAGCAGCGTTGCCCCGGGGCAGGATTGAAGGACCTGCTGCAACGTCTTCAGGGTGCCATTTGAGAAGAGATCTCCCATGGTAACAATACCCAAGTCACGTAGCGCCTTCAGGACGCCTTTCTCCGTCAGTGGGGCCAACCAGGCTGCCCATTCCACGCGGAGCAAAGGCGAATACAACAGCACACTCTCTCGGGAGCCAACCAGTGCATGCCAAGCGTGATTCGTGGCAGCTATAGAGTCCAGATTGCCGACCCTTCGATCAGGTGGATAGCATACTGTTGCCGGGAGCGGGATGGGGTCTGCAAAGAGCCGTTCCAGTTTTACATGAGGGATACCAGGATCCCCATGAATCCATGTATGAAGATGTGCTCCCTGAGCGATCCTATAGTACCGCTCCAGGTCTGGAGCCCCAAGGCCCCCCTGTTCATACGGGAGGGTGAGCGTTTGCCATTGCACCCGCGGCTGCTTCCCCCCCCACGCCAGGCGGATGAGCGTCTGGGTAAGTTGCCGGAAAAAGGCTTTGGAAAGGACCACCGGTATATTCGTAAATAGAAAGAGAAACCTGGGGAGCACTACCATCTTCATGAGTGCTATCCTGCCCATGAGTGAAAGCAGGAGTCTGGACCACACTTCAACATCGTCCACCAGTTTGGAGTAGGCAACCCCGTAATTCTCGCGAATCAGGATCTCCGGGTCAGTATGTATGCGTATCCCCAGGTAGCGGATGGAGTCCGTGGTCCATTGCAATGGGTACTCCGAGTCAAAAGGGAGTGTCACCGGTGTGAGGGGCAACGCCACTGATTTGTTCCAGTTGACGCGAAGGCCCGATAGAGCCCCGAACCTCACCACTTCCCGCAGCACCGCAGAGAGGTTAGTCTCCGGGTCCCGGACATATAGCAGAGTGTCATCCGTGTATGTTGAGATACCAATCTGGTACGTCGGAAAGTTTATCCCTTCGAACCGATGATACTCTCGTATAGCGCAGGCGAGGGGTTCCGCCACCATGGTGTACAGCAATGGAGAGAGGGGGCAACCCTGACGCGTGCCCCTTCCAATCTCAATAGGAGCAGTGACTCGGTTCCCTATCTTTAGCCTCGCTGTGGGCTTGTAATATAGGGCTCCCAACATTTGAAGAAACGGCTCACCGAGTCCAAACTTACGAAGGACCCTCAGCATGAACGACCACTCAACAGAATCAAAGGCCTTCTCCATGTCTAAGAAGATGGCTACAGCCTTGTTTTCGTGCTTGACATGTTGGATCGTGCCCAGTACCGTGCGGATGTTATAAGTGAGATTGCGTGAGGGGACAAACCCAGCCTGCTCTGGGGCAACAAGGTCCGGTACCAGCAACGCTAAACGGGTCGCAAGTACCTTGGCATACAGTTTCGCGTCCACATTAATCAGCGACAGCGGTCGGTAAGAGCCACATTGATTAGGGGGTTTACCTGGCTTCGGGATGGTAATAAGCAGCGCCTCTCTCATGGATTTCGACATGCTGCCCTGCTGACAAATGTCATCAAACAAGAGCATCAAGTACGGGACAAGTTTTTCCTGAAAGGCCTTGTAGAAAGCCACCGTGAGACCATCCGCTCCAGGAGCACTACCAGACTTCATGCCCTCCAGCGCCTCCGTTATCTCCTCCTTCTGGATTGGGGCCATAAGGAACTCCCTCTGCCAGTCGGCTAAGAAGGGCATTTGGATGTAGCTTAAATAGTCGTCGATTTCCTCCTCAAGGTGTGCATCCCTCGAAGAGTAGAGTGCCGTGTAGTAGGAGTGAAATTCCGCCAGGATATCATGCTCCTCCGCCACCACCTCCCCAGCAGCTGTCACTAACTCCTCCATGACCAATGGGGGCCTGCTGTTGCGCATCAGTTTAGCCAGGAGCGCACCAGGCCGCTCCCGTTCCCCATAAACCCGTGCTGTCGCATATTTGCCCATATGTTTAATTTCCCTATCCGCCTCCTCCTGAAATTCCTCTAGCAGGGACTTAAGTGTGATTGCGTCAGTGGCATCACCCGAGTCCACCGCCTGCCGCTCCAGGTCAGTGAGCTGTGTCTCAAGCAGTTGCAGGCGGCGCCTGATAGCCTTGAGCACCCCAGAGTGCTTTGCCATAGTCATCCCTCTGATATACACTTTGAACGCATCCCAAAGCACTTGGACGCTGTCTACCGAACCCACATTGGTTGCGAAATAGGCCTCTATGTCTTCGGCCAGTTCCCCTCTGAAAACCTCATCTAGGAGGGAATACGGGGGGAACCTCCAGGTGAACGGGGGAATCCTCCTAGGAGGAGCCACCAGCAATAAGAGTAAGGGCGAATGGTCAGACAGCGTGCGCGGCAGCACCGTACACCCCTTCACCGCATCGAGCAGGGAGCGGGAAACAAACCAGTAATCTATGCGCGTATGGAGGTTGTGGTAGGCCGAGTAATGAGTGAACCCACCTCGCCCCGAGTGTCTATGACGCCACACATCAAGCAAGTCAAGTTTCACACATTCCGACAATAGAAGCAACGCCGAAGCAGCAGGGGATCTAGGGGGGCCCGCAGATCTGTCCAGTTCTGGGTTCAACACCAAGTTAAAGTCCCCCCCCCCCACAACATTCTAGAGCCCGCAAACTGCCTGCAGCTGTCGGCCAGCGAAGAATAGAAATCTGGGGAATCGTAGTTGGGGCCATACACAATCACCAGCAAGAGATCATGATCCTTCCCAACACAACGTGCAACCACATACCTCCCTTCCGGGTCCACCGCCACCCGTGTCAGCGACAATTGGGATTTGGGATTAGCCCAGGTGAGCACCCCCCTAGCATGCATGGTGAACCCCGCAGCAACACAAGCGGGACCAAGACCCCTCATCTGCAACCTAGGACTGGAAAGCGGCAGATGTGTTTCCTGCAGCAAAGCAAGGTCAATTCGGTGGCGCTGCAAGTACGCTAAGACCTTCCTGAGTTTGCGGAAATCGTTAAGCCCTCTAACGTTCCATAATAGCAATCGCAGAGAGCCCAGGGCGCTCTCTGTGCCTAGAGACTCCGTGGTCGACATAGCAGGTTAGAGAAAATAGTATGGCAGAGCAGACGAAGCATCAGACACAGTGCAGTAGTCGGCAAAAACAGACCCCTCACCCAACAGACCCCGAACCCCATACAACATATCAGCAGTAGCACAAGAACATGGCCAACAACTACCCACCCACAGCCGACCAACCCCAACCCGGTCAGACAGAGCATGGCACTACCCACCCCTAACCCACCCGAAACAACCCACTACAAACCCAAGACCCCCTAGAGAGTCAAAAAGCCGAAAGCGCAGGGGCAGAGGTTCTAGCTAGACAATAATATTCTCTAACAGGGACCAAATACAGTCGTCGCTCCCCGCCCCACCCCCATTGCTATCGACACCCCACCTAAGCTCCAGCAGGAAAACAAGTAGAGTGGTGGATAAACAGTCCCAACGATCTACAGGGAGCACCCCCCCAAAAACAGAAGTACAGCAGTAGAAGTCAGAGCCCCGTTCAGTGGCACCACTCCGGGCTCATCAATCGTGGCTCAAAAAAAAAAGGAAAGGCAAAGAAAAAGCACATCGGGTTCTGTAATGCAACACAAACATTCACGATGACGTAGCCAAACCTGGCTCTGTGGCGAGGGACAGATCAGCCCTGACCATCCAAGGACACGGCCTCCTCCTCATCTGTACGTTGACCCCTCGGACTGTTGCGCTGTTCCTTGGCCCATTCCTTAAGCGACTTTTTTAGGTCCGCTGGGTCGGTGAAAAAATGCGAGTGTCCCTGTTTGTTGATCCGGAGTCTCGCCGGGTACAACATGGCATAGTCCAGCCCCATATCTCTCATCTGCTTCTTATAGGGGGCGAAGCGTTTCCGTTCCTCTTGTACCCTCGCCGTGAAGTCAGGATAGAGGGAAATGTTCATGCCTTCAAACTGTAATTCCCCTTTCTCCCTCGCCAGCCGTAGAGCCAGATCGCGGTCCCTGTAATTCAAAAGTTTGGCAATGATTGGCCTCGGTGGGAGGCCGGGCTGGGGCTTGGGACCCAGGGTGCGATGGACCCTCTCGACGATAAACATGGGGGAGAAGACGTCCTCCCCCAGCAACGTGTGAAGCAACTTCTCAACGAACAGTTCCATCTTTCCAGTGTTGGTGGATTCCGCCACCCCTGTGATGCGGACGTTGGAGCGCCGTGAACGCGCCTCCAGGTCCTCCGTTTTGTCCTGTATGACCTGGAGGAGACGGCCGAATTGCTTACGGTCCTTATCCCACTCCGTCTGGGCTTCCTCCGCCTCCGTCAGCCTACGCTCCGCCATATCTAACCTCTCCGCGTGTTTGTCCACCCTCTCAGACATCCGGTCCATTCTGAATGATAAGGCGTCAATGTTTGTGCCAATCGCGGACATACTCTCCTGCAGACCTTTCTCCATGGTACAGAGCATTTCTCGAATGTCCGCGCAGAGCAAGCTACCAGCCGTCTGCGACGAGGTTTCCGGGGGAGTCCCCTCCGCGCCCCTTGGCCTCCGTTGTTCGAACGTGAGCTTCGGCTGGTTTCTGTCGCCCTTTCCCATGGCGGTGCTCACAGTGTGTTGACTAAGCAAAGAGCAAGAGGCGGCTCAATGCAGGGGGGGTGCCGGGAAGGCGAACTCCGTGAAGCAGTCCGGTGCGTAGCCAAGAATGAGGGCCAAAAATGGCGGCCGCGGGCCGCGTGGTACAGGCTAGATTAGGGGGACGATCCCAACCTCCAGACTCTCGCCACGTTGCAGGTCACACCGCCAGGTGCCGAGAAGCGCCAGTACACTCCAAAGAACACGTCCCGGTACCAGCGTCCCTCCAGTCCCCAAGCAGATTAGAGTAGCGGCGTCGCCCGCCAACCGGCGTACGTAGGGTGCAGTTTCCCGCCGTCTGGTTCTCGGGCCACTCCGGAGTGCCCCAGGCCTCCGCCGATGAGTCGCAGTAGACACACACGTAGGGGCAGTACGACAGTGATCAATGGTGAAAGCACCGGTGCGAACCAGGCCAGAAGAAGCACAGGATAGAAGGCAGTCCGGCAGTCCGGGACCACACAGGGACCTCACGCCGCACGTAGCGTTACGTAGGGCGGGCAGCCTCCAAGGATAGTCCGCGGATTGCGGCCTGGTCCGCCACGCCAAACTCCGCCAGCCTGTTGATCGATGCCACCACCGATTTCGACCCGGGAAGGTGCCCCCAGCAGCTCCAGGGATCGTAGAAGCAGAATCTGCCCCTGCTAGGGCCCGCGAGGCGCCAAAAAGGATATCTTTGACGAATATTAAAGGGGCTCAGACGAGGAGCTCAGCTCTCACACGTCTTTCATGGACGCCAGCAAGCTCCGCCCCCCACCCATTGACTATTGTTATCTTCAACTCCATGTGAGTAAGACTTTAAGCTCATCGGGAAGATTTTCGATTTTGAGTTGTCGTTATTTATTTGTTTACTGAACAGAAAGGGAAGCGCAACGTTTTTTTTTCCTAATTTAAATATTTCCGCGCAATATATTTCATCATTCGACTCGTTTTGCAAGCAGCATATATCACATTCCGTTACCCGTTTACTTGGCATTTTTCGACAATATATTTCATCATTCGACTCGTTTTGCAAGCAGCGTATGTCACATTCCATTACCCGTTTACTTGGCATTTTTCGAGTCTACGCTCGTGAAGCAGTGCGAAGGCAGCAGTACGCTCGTGGAAGCAGCGTGAAGGCGAAGGCAACAGTACGCTCGCGGAGCAGTGCGAAGACAGCAGCATTGACGGCCATTTGTTCCTTGTACTAGGATCTTGAACTACGTCACTCGCGCAATGCATGGTGGACAACATGCAATGCATTCTGGGGGACGTTTCACCGGAGATTTCTTTTAAAGATAACTTTATTAAAGATCTTACAACGAACAACTTTTAACAATATATCATACAGTAAAAACTTCACCTATTTTCCTAACTCAACGGACAACGGTGACTACTTTTCTTTTATTAATTTATTTTTTTATTATTCATCTCACATACTGTGTTAGATATTTTACGTTATTGTTTTTTCTTATATATTACTTATTTTGTTATTAACATGGAAACTAATAATATTTTAGCTCCACCAAAATTTTTACAGGATCCTGGTATACCTCCTATGAATTGGGAGGATTGGCGTGAGTCTTTTGAAACATACCTAGAAGCTATTGGTGGTGAAGTATTTCTAGCTTCTCGAAAATTAGCATTACTTAAACATAGTCTTGGTGTTGAAGGTAGGAAAGTGTTAAAAACATTACCGATACAATCTAACATTGTTTCTAAAGTGTGTGAAGGTGGTGATGAAGTTATTAGTGATGGAGATGTGGTATTTGATTGTTCAAAAGCTGAATTATATTCATCTGATGAATATCTTGATGCACTTAAAGCTTTAGAGGAAAATATTGGTAAAAAAACCAGTATTGTTGTAGAAAGACATAAATTCTTTTCAAGAGCACAATTAGCTGGTGAGACTGTTGAACAATATGTTACAGTTTTAAGAAGGTTGGCAGTTACTTGTAAATTTAAGGATTTACATGAAGAGATTATAAGAGATCAGTTCATTAACAGAACCAATAATACTAAAATTCAAGAGAAGTTATTAGATTTAAAAGATCCATCTCTCCATAAAACTATTTCCATTGCTAGAAGAATGGAGAATAATTCTCGTTATGTAAAAGAGTTAAGCAGTGTGCAAAGTAAAGACCTTAAATTTTCCGACAGCAAAGATTCCAGTGATATTTGTGCTGTGATTAATAGGTCCAAATCTTTTGACAGCAGATATAATGCTAAACGAGATGTCAAAGTTAAACCTCGAACTTTTGCTAGCAGTAATAGAAATACTGTGTCATACAACAAACCTTCTTCCAGTAAAATACCTAATTTTAACAAACAATTTTGTTTTAGATGTGGGAATACTAGACATACCACTGAAAATTCTTGGTGTCCTGCATCGAATGTCACATGTTTCAAGTGTAATAAGTCTGGTCATTTTGCAAAAATGTGTAGATCTGACAATCCTAATGCATGGAAGAATTCTGTCAACTTTATTAACGAATCTATTCATTCCAGTAGTGACAGTGATATTGAAGTTATGGCAATTTGGAATAATGAAGTTAATCAAATTGATCAAATTGAAGAAATCCAACCTCCTAAATGTGAAGTTACTATCAACAATCACAAGTTGTTTCTCTGGGCTGATTCTTGTTCATTATATACCATTATTGACAAGAACATGTGGGAAACCTGTGGTAAACCAGATCTCATATGTTCACAAAGAACTCCTGTGGGTTATTTAGGCATTAAATTACCTGTGATTGGATGTTTTACATCTGAAATTATTTTTAAGGACAGGAATACTTCTGGAACTGTATATGTTGTAGAAAAAGGCAGAGCATTGTTAGGATGGAAAGAACTATGGAACTTAGGGATGACTCTCGATCCTAATCATCCGGATCAAGTGTTATTATCTCCCAATTGGCATAAAAGACATGTTGATGAGGTTCTAATAACCTAAGATAATGATGATGGTTTAGAATGGCATAAGAAATTCCCTGATCTGTTTAGTCCAAAGTTGGGATGTCTTAAAAAATTTGAGCATCGTATAATTCTGAAACCTGATTGTGTAGCCATTGTTCATAAAGTGCGCAATGTTCCTTTAGTGTTAAGATCTCAACTCAAGGTAGAACTTGATCGATTATGTGACCAAAACATTATTGAACCAATCGAAGCATCCGATTGGCTTAGTCCAGTAGTTTTGGCACGAAAACCCAACGGCAAATTGCGCATGTGTGTGGATTTAAGAGATCTTAACAAAAATATTTGGATGGATCGCTACCCTTTACCCAGAATTAATGAAATGGTTGCATCTGTTAAAAATGGTAAATTCTTTTCATCGATTGATTTATCTAATGCTTATCATCAGATAAAATTACATCCTGAGTCTCGTCATTTAACATCTTTTATTACTCCTGAGGGTGCGTTTCAGTTTTTAAGAATGCCTTTTGGCTTATCCTCTGCATCTGCTGTGTTTCAGAGAGTCATGTGCAAGGTTCTGGAGGGAATACCCAACATGTTGGTGTTTCAAGATGATGTACTTGTATGGGGGGAAGACAGAGTTGACCATGACTTAATTTTGAATAGCGTATTGTGCAAACTCCAAAAAGCTGGTTTAACTGTTGCTGCTGAAAAGTGTAAGTTTGCCACGACTGAAATAGAGTATCTTGGGCATACCTTATCAGCAGAAGGTGTTAAACCCAAGAAAAACCTATTAGATGCCATCAAGAGTGCTCCGTCACCATCTGATAAAGATCAACTTCGTTCTTTTTTAGGACTTCCGGAGTACTATTCCAAATTTGTACCAAATTTTGCTTCTAAAGTTTTTTGTTTAAGATCATTAATGAAAAAGGGTGCAAAATTTTTGTGGATTTGTGGAGTTCTGAGTGTCAATCTGTTTTTGATGACGTGAAAAAAGAAATCATAAATGCGGTTGCACTGAAACCTTTTGATCCCAACAAGAAGTCAATCATTGTGGTGGATGCTAGTGCATATGGCTTAGGAGCAGTTTTAATGCAAGGCAAAGGTAAATTGGAATGGGTGGTAGCCTTTGCTTCACGTACATTGAAAGGTGCAGAACCTTCGTACTCTGTCATAGAGAAGGAAGCTCTTGCTTGTTTTTGGGGTGTGAATTATTTTAGAAATTATATCTGGGGGACTAATTTTGAATTAAGGACTGATCATAAGCCCCTTGTAGATATATTTTCAACTAAAGGTGCAGGGAAAGCTACTCCTAGAATTGCTAAATGGATTTATAAGTTACAGGAATATGATTTTTCATTGGAGTATGTTCCGGGCATCAAAAATGTTAATGCTGATTGTCATCACCACAAACCGGAAGTCGGGATAAACAATGTGATGGATCAGGATGAGGACTGGTCAATAGCTACAGTAGATGAAGCTTGCAAGGGTGCAATCAGTTTAGAAGAGTGGAAGCAAGCTGTTCAGGAAGATGTTGTATTAAAGGATGTGATTGCACGTTTAACCTCACCGTGCAACAACTTTTCATGGAGTAATCCTGATCTATCTGAATATAAAACTGTGTGGCCTGAACTTTCTTATGATCTTACACTTGGTATTGTCAGAAGAGCTGATAGACTTGTAGTACCATCTATTCTACGTAATAGGCTATTAAATCTTATGCATGAGGGCCATTCAGGCATGTCCGGTATGAAGAGGAGGTGTAGGTGTGATTTCTGGTGGCCGGGTATGGACAAGGATGTTGAAAGGTGTGTGAGGAATTGTGCTGCGTGCACTTGTAGTGATAAATCTCATATTCCTCAAGAATCTTCTATTAGTTCTGTTCCGTTTCCAGACAAACCATGGCAAAAATTGGCGATGGATATCTGTGGCCCATTTAGCATTGGCAACATTGCTGGAAAGTTTGCCATTGTTTTAATGGATTATTACAGTAAGTGGCCTGAGGTCGCGTTTGTTAGAGAGGTCAAGGCTTCCAACATTGTAAGTTTTTGTGAAGAACTTTTTCATAGAGAAGGTTTTCCTGAGAGTATCACTACTGATAATGGTCCACAATTTGTCGCTTCGGAATTTCATGATTATTTGCGTCTATGTGGAATAATACATATTACCACTGCTGTTTATTGTCCAAGGGAGAATGGCATGGTAGAAAGATTCAATCGCGTCTTGAAAGAATGCATACAGTTAGCTGTGGCAGGTGGTGATAATTGCAAGATTGCTGTAAAGAATATGGTTTGGAGCTATAGGAATACCCCTCATTCTGCAACCTTGGTGTCTCCTTTCCATCTTCTTAAGGGGCGTTCTGCAGGCAATAAAGTAACTCCTGCATGGATGCTTAAAACTTCTTCTTGTCACAGTCTCAAGGAAAATCTTAGTAACAGGATGGATACCTATCAGCAAAAGTATGTAAATAGACACAATAGTGAAATCAAGAAATGCAGAAGCAATTTTCATGTTGGCGATTTGGTAAGATCATCACGTTTTGGGTTGTCAAAAGATGGTTCTTCCAAATGGTCTCTTCCCAAGGAAGTAGTAGAGGTGAGGGGCAACTGTGTATTATTAGATGATGGACGCATGTGGAATTTTCGCAATGTTGTTCTTTGCAATGAATTGGAACGTGATTTATGGTTGAATGGAAAGCGTGACATTTCTGTGCCGAAGTTGCATGCTGCGATTTCTAAACCTAATGATACTATTCTTCCCAGCAAAGTTCAACCGATGTCATCTGTCCGTCTTAAAGAAGTTGTTCCTAGGATAAGAAGGTTGTCAGGACGTATCATTTTGAAGCCTGTTAAACTTAATGATTACATGTTGTAGTCATGAATGTATATAATTTTTTTTTCTTTTTCTTTCTTTTTCTTTCTTTTTTTTCTTTCTTTTAAAGAAAGGAAGATGTGTTACATCCTTACATTACATTATATACTGTTCTAATGTTATTATATTTATTTACTGTTTCTTTAATCCTTGTGGAATGTTCATTCACTCGTGGTCAGCATTAGAATGTAAATGGGCAGTTGAAGCTATGCTGTCATGCAGTGACATCTTGGGGTCCTTCCTACTAATAAACTTCAAGTAGACTTCAAAGCTATAGAAGACTCTTCTTTACAAAAGAGTCTTCATCTGGAATTACCCCTAAAATTACCAGTGCTAAACTCACCTTCATGCCCCACAATACCTCACAACGTTGTGCCCTTTTTCTCCCAGAAGACTTGGAAGGAAGCATACCGCCAGAACATGTGTGCCTCGTCTGCATTCATTTCTCCGCACTTTGGGCACTTCTTCGCAGCTTGTAAACCCATTTTTGAGAGCCTTGGGGGGGGGGGGTCCAGTATGCCTTATGGATGGTAAATATGTGTTTTTTTCTTAGAGGTGCAGACTTCACACTATGCTATAAGAAATATAGATATACTTGCCATAATATATCAAGATCGTATTCTGGCAGGTCATTCCTCCAAGTCGCTTTAAACCAGGGTTGTGATTCTTCATGAGGCTGTATCAACATCCAGTATCATTCTTAAACTTCCTTTTGACCCAGTGGGCACAAGACTATTTTTGATTCAAAAAACGTATTTCCCTTTCCAGTTTTTCTAAAAGTTTTGACCCAATTTACCAGTTGATAGTACTTACCTTTGGAGACGGAACCTTCTGTAATCTCCTGCATTTTCTGCCAAGAAATTAGGTCCGAACCCTCTAACAGTTGGCCCCATCTATACATTTATTTTTCTTTTATTGGAACTTCAAGAGTAGTAGAGACGCTGGTGTTTCAGGTGATCTCCAGATTGGGGCATAGTAGCTGTAATATGGGATTTGTAGTATACCCCTGATTTGCAACCATACTTTACATGCTGCTCGGAGAATTTTTCATCTCACCTTTTAAAAAAAAATTTGGGTCTCTGAATTTAAAAGAAAAGGGCTGGATTGGTCTAGAGATTCGAAAGTGAGAGCTTGGAAAAGTGGTGAAGTTTGGAGGTATCTTTCAACAGTTGCCTGAAGATTTTTAGACAAAAGGCTCTCTGATATTGGAGGAGATCTGGATTTGCTATGCCCCCATTTTCCTTTTTCTTTCCTGAACTTCTGCCAGGCTATTCTAGGTCTTCCCCCAAATAAAACTGGAAAAGAGACCTTGCAATTTTGTTATCCATGCCTTCTTAAACTCTAATGGGATTGAGTTAAATAGGAAGGTAAAATTGCCATTTTTAGAAGAAAGTTTGTAATTGTGTGCAAATTTATCAATGACTTCTTCAATCAGTTGTTGTTTTTAACCAATTTTTGCTCGATGCATGCTCATCATGCACAAATTCGATAAGCGATCATCTGATATTGTCGACCTCAACTAGGTTTTCACCCTTCTCATTGTGCTGAAAGACCTTTCCACTGTACAACTGGTCACTAGTAGTGCGAGTACAATAAGAATTGCTTTCTGGATTGTTATAAATCTGTGTGGTTTAGCAAATCCAGAAATCCATTGTCAAACTGCTCATCCATCGTTGACCAGATCTCAAGCCATGTGCCTGCTTTGGCTACAAGGTATTCAGTGTTTTAAATTTCTCTGGTGTTTGCAATCTGGCATTTGTATTGCTCAAGTGTAGTTTTTGGCCATTTTTTTCTTGAACTCTCATTGAAAAACTTGATGATAGCTTTCACTGGGCCAATAGAATTTTGTATATCAGGAATAACATTCAGTTAATTAATGATCAAATTACCAGGTGCTATTCGTACTGGAGGGAATGGAGACTGATATCGTAGGAAACAGATCGGGCTGAAAAAATTATTTTCTCCGCAAGTGGCCACGGACAGGAGAGGAATACGATCACACGCAGAATGCCGATATGAGCCACGAGTGTTTAGATTAGGACCAAGAGACATACTATAGACAACTGCGCTTTCCTCAATACACAAAGGAACTGTAAGCTGTGGGACTGACTGGGACTGCCTGTACCCAAGTTGGTGCCTAGTCTCCTCCGCATCCTGATCTGGGACTCCATCTTCGTCCAAAGAGAATACTTGAATGAGGGATCACGCTCATTCTTAGCATATACATCCCCGCCTCGCAAGGACGTTAAGGTGCATATCAGCATCCACTACTACGCCGCCTGCTCCCGCACGAGCTGCTGAACCACCCAAGAAGTTTTACATCACCTTGCCCTGAAGAAGTTCCATCTGGGACGAAACGCGTCGGCTGTTCTTTCTTACATATTGGAACAATAAAAAAGAAGTTTTGTAAAAGATTGGACACTATTTCCTGTTATTTTTGTAATAAGTCTGTGATTCAGCTTTACATTCTGTGCATGTGGTGCACCTGTGCTTTTGTCTTAAATTACGTTGAGTTCTGTATGCAACAGGCACTGTGATGGTGGGTGCTCATCGGTGTGCACACAAGTCCCTATTTTTAACTTACAGGGAAAATTACTGTTTGGTTATTTTGGTTAGGTGCATTTGTAATGAAGGTTCCACTATCAGTCTTGTTCTAGAATGATCAAATTAAGTTTATGTGCAGCACAAGTACAAAAGCAGCTTTAGGATATTTTCTCTTTATTATGGCTTCGACGCCACCCTCCTTTCCCGCCATTGTATAGCATCCATCATATCCTTGGCCATGGAGTTTTTCTGAACTTAATCTAAATTTGGAACATGTAGCCATATTCATATTTGCAACTCAGATAGCATCCATTTCTTTTAAGGTTGAAAATCCAAGGAATTCTTTTCAGATGACCGCTACAGTGCTACTTGTGTCTATAAAACATACTCGAAGTGACTTCTGTTCTTTTCCAGATATGTCGGTACTTTCATCAGCAATGACTGAAAATCCATTTCCCCCACGTTAAGCAGTGTTGTGTGCCACAAAATTGGAAATTACTTTTTACAATTTTCTCTAATTAGCATTTTCACAGTGCTGTCTAATTGGCAAACAATACTTGTTTCTGGTTTCTGTCTGATCACCAAAAAGTGAGTTGTGTCCACTTGTGGTTTTTTATGATGAAACATGGTTGCATGCACTTTCATGGAAGTCTTTATATTTAGTGAAAGGCGTAGTTATGAACACTGCTCATATTCCACGATAACCGGTCTGTGGAAAAACTGTGCAGTACTTGCAAATCACACTTTTCAGTTGTGGAGAGTAGCTAAGCCATAGTGAATATTGATTAATCCACACTTGACCGGAACAGTGTGGTCCACCTGAATCCTACTTGAAGCCCTTCTTTTCTGGTAGGGTATATATATATATATATATATATATATATATATATATATATATATATATATATATATATATATATATATTTATTAGTAGATTGTATTTAAAATTATATTACTTGTTTTGATGAATTCAAATACAATCCAATCTTATTTAGAAGAGCATCAACATGGCTGCATTCTGTTGGAGATGAAACTGGACCTGCAGAACAGCTTGTGCTTGGTTCTGCCTCCTGTTCACCATGTCTAGATTCTTTTCTTGCTTCCTTATCAGATTATAAAGCTTCCAATTTTCTTTTTGAAAAACAATGTGGATGTCTATTTCTAAAACGAAATAGGGTTCATTAAATACTCTGTTCATCACAGGCTGTTGATGAGCTGCAGGGAGTAGAAAAATCACTTTAAATTTCTCCTCCACAGAGAAGCACGCTTTCCTTGCATAATGTATTGTTATATTGGTAAAATGGGATTTGTGAACTTCAAATAACTCCCCTCCAATGCACTATTTATTGAATAAAGCCCAGTGTGTCTGCAGCAATAGAAACTTGAAAAAGGAAAAGTGTGTGTGTGTGTGTGTGTGTGTGTGTGTGTGTGTGTGTGTGTGTGTGTGTGTGTGTGTGTGTGTGCATATATATATATATATATATATAGGATGAATCTTTTGATGAATTTTGTATCTATGTCACATTATTCTCACTCCATGTCCTTGAGCTTTTGTTTATTTGAATATTTGTGTGTATGTATGGCATTGCACAATTCAACATAGGACACTAGCCGATCCACGCCTTAATTCAAACGTGAAAGCCTACGTATGTATTATATTATATCCCTGCTTGGACATATCACCTTTCCAAGATGGCGCCCATTGTGGCACACAGGGGTGAAGTCCTATGTTTATGTTAATGCCTATTCACTTTTTTATTTAATGGGATGTTTGTTAATCAACAAGTGACACACTGACGAAGGCTAACACCGAAACGCGTCTGTGCTTTTTCTGTTCCCATAAGAATAAATCACCTAGATAAACTCTTGGTCTACGAGTGCTGCCTCTTTCTTGCCAAACTGAGGAGGGTCTCGAGCGACATATATATATATATATATATATATATATATATATATATATATATATATATATTTATTCATTCACTAGTTGGCACCCACACAGCACTAAATAGTACCCACAACACCAATATATCCATATTCTTTAATGACCTTGCTTGTAGAGACCTGTATAGGGAAAGAAGGAACATTAACAAAACTTATATACATATGTAGCACTGTAAACCCCATGATACTTTATTCACCCAACCCAGTATTTAAGTCCCTTAGATACAAGCCCCATCTTCATAATGCAGAGGCAACAACCAGTATCCACATGTATCTTGAATTTGTATCCGGTCCATAATGAGCTCAGTGATTAGACACACACAGCACCAGTTTGCATCACTTAACTCAAGCACCAGACTGCATGCACAGCATTTGCCAAAGCAGTTGGCCAGAAAACCAGCTTGCACTCACAGCACCAGCTACAGCACCATATTGTGCCCACAGCACCAACTACAGCACCAGATTGTGCCCACAGCACCAGACTGTATGCACAGTAGTTGCCACAACACTCAGTTGCACCCACAGTTCCAGCTGCAACCCCAGATTGCACCCTCAGCACCACATTGCTCCACAGCACCAGACTGCATGCACAGCACATGCCATGGCACCAGATCGCGCTCACACCATTTTGCCGCAGCACTAGGTGGCACGGCCATCACTAGTTACAGCATCTGATTATACCCTCAGCACCACATTGTACCAACAGCACGAGATTGCACACACATTTCTTACATCCAGGCCATTCATTTTCTACCTTTGTCTTTTCTTCCTCCACCCATGCCATCTTTTTTTATTCCATTGTATGTATTTTTCCCCACCCGTGTCCTCTTTCCCATTGTATGTATTTTCTTCCCCATGTCAGTCTGTCATCTCTCTTCCCCATTATGTATTTTCCTCCTTCATTTATTTTTTTTACATGATCCGGATCAACCATGTTCCTACCTTTTGGGTGGTAAGGAAGGGCAGCGGCTGTCGCACACTCTCGAGCATATATGGAGGCTGCGGAGACATGTGAAGCGTGATGCTGCAGGGAAGCTTACGTGCCACTGTCCTTGAGCGTCACTGACGTCACAGCACGCTGTGATGTCATCTCAATATACCAGCAGCGCAATCTTGAATTTTTTTTTAAAGGGCAATTGGAAAACATATGGGGGACATGGTCACCCCCTTGCATGCCCCCTTCCCCCTGCAGGTGTCTGTGACTGTGTCGCTACCTATGGCTTTTCCGACATTCCAGCAAATTGCCTCACCAGCTTTTCACGTGAAAGAACACAACAGATTACCATTCTTAAGAAATCCCAGCACAGCTCCTGCACCTACTCCTATGGAATCGTAGCATAGTTCATGCACCTATTCCTATTACCTATTCCCCTACTCTAAACCCCCCCCAACCCCCCCAAACGTCTCTGCACAACTCTTAAAAAAACTAAAACCAATGCCCCCTGGTTCACCCCAGATCTAGCTACCTCTCATCTACTGTGTAAGAAGGCAGAGCGAAAATGGCGCAGAACATATGACAATGACAACAGTCTCTCCTACATCCAACTAAGGAAAACTTATCTTTCTAAAATTAAATCAGCCCAAAAAAATTTCTACGTTAACGCCATCAAAGAGTCCAGTCAAAAACAAAAAACATTGTTCGCAATAGTAAAATCGTTCACCTAGCCCAAAGCACTTCAACCCGAAATCCCCCCATCCCAAGATTTGTGCGACAAAATCTCAGATTACTTCGAAGACAAAATTGTCTCCATTCAAAGTAACTTCCCCACTTTATATACATCTTCAGTTCCCCCTCCCCTGGACTCTCGAGTCGGAAACCTCGAAAATTTCTCTCCGGTCACTTTGGCGCAAACCAGAGAAGTCATCTTGGCTTACAAATCGGGCTCTCCGTCTGACCCCTGTCCCCCCAAAATTCTTCACCAACTAATCGATGTGGTGAACCCAATAATCAACGACATAGTTAACTCGTCGCTCCTCACAGGATCTGTCCCCCGCCTGTGGAAGAAGGGAATAGTCAAACCTCTAATGAAGAAGGCCAATAAATCCCCGTCGGACCTGACCAATCTTCGCCCGATCTCACTACTCCCGGCCCTGGGAAAAATAACTGAACAGTTAGTCTACAGAGAACTTAAACATTATCTGGAAGCCAATAACCTACTCCATCCGCAACAATCTGGTTTCCGACCAAAACACTCGACCGAAACAGCTCTGATCGAACTGTCAGACACAATTAAGATGCTACAAGACCAGCGGAAGAACTCAATTCTCATTCTTCTCGACCTTACCACGGCGTTCGACACCATCTCCCACTCCATCCTAATCAGCAGATTGATGGACATAGGGATCTCGGAATCTGCTCTATCCTGGTAAAGTCATTTCTCACCGACAGATCACAAACTGTCGCTCTTGGCCCTTTCCATTCTAAAGAGAAGAAGGTCTCCTCAGGTGTACCGCAGGGGTCCATCTTGAGTCCCCTTCTCTTCAATATCTACCTCATCCCACTCTTATCCCTGATTGAATCATTCGGCATACCGGTAACATCGTATGCCGATGATACGCAACTCATCGTGCCCCTAGAGGACAATTCAACCGGAGCTGAGCTCAACCTCAAGAATTGCCTGACTGAGGTCTTCCGTTGGATGGACACCAACCATCTCAAATGCAACTCTAGCAAAACAGAGATCCTCCCGATTGGAAAAAACACCTCCTTCTGCCCAGCCCTTTGGTGGCCGGATGACTCAGTTGCACCCCCCCAGACAGTAACAACAGCTAGGAATCTCGGCGTCCTATTCGACTCAGACCTATCTTTCGACCAGCCTGCCAGGAGTGTAGCTGGTAGATGTTTCGGAATAATAAAATCGCTAAGAAAGTTCTTTGACTTCCTTCCACTTGACGCCAGGAAAACGGTAACAGTAGCCCTTATAATTTCACGCTTAGACTACTGCAACGGTCTTCTTGCAGGGGCAAAAAGAATACTGTATCTAAACTCCAAAGTGTTCTTCACACGGCCGCACGACTGGTCCTTAAGCTGCCCCGAAAAGCATCTATCTCCGCAGCCCTACGATCCCTACATTGGCTCCCCCTCCATAAAAGAATTCTTTTTAAAATATTGATCATTGCCTTTCGAGCTTTTAACAAATCCGGTCCAAAATACCTCTCCAGACGCTTCCCCCACTACACCCCCAGTCAATCCCTCCGCTCATCCCAGGACAACCTCATCCTCCCCGCTAAGTACAACCTGAAGACGAAGGGCGGAAAAACCTTAAGTTTCCTGGCTACTAAAGCTTGGAACAACTTGCTCAAAAATCTGAGACAACAAACCCTCGAAAAACCCTTCAGAAAACTCCTAAAGACTTGGATCTTTAACCTCTCCGATGACTACTCCAAAGCAGCCATCTAATCCCCTACCGTTACCAGGACCGGTCCACCAGGATTTTCAGCGCCAAGATGCTCCCTCCGGAGCGAACTTTGCGCTTTAGAAATACCCTCACAAATATCACAAATATCACAAATATGGAATCCTAGCCTGGCTCATGCATCTATTCCTATGGAATCCTAGCACGAGTCATGCACCAATTCCTATGGAGTCACAGCAGTGGTCTTGCACCTATTCCTATGGAATCCTAGCATGGGTCATGCACCTATTCCTATGGAATCCTAGCATGGGTCATGCACCAATTCATATGAAATCTTAGCATGGGTCATGCACCGATTCCTAGCATGAGTCATGAATCTATTCCTAATGGAATCCTTGCATGAGTTATGCACCTATTCCTGTGGGGTCCTAGCATGGGCATGTATTCCTGCTGCCAGTACAGCTCAGTCACAACCAGTGTCCTATTGTAAGTCTTTCTTCCATGAGCCCTCCTCATTGCTCCCTAATTATGCTTCCTTTTTCTCTTTCCAGCTGGATTCAAGGCGCTTCTCCTGGACCCTCTCCTGAAGTTTCACTACATTTTGAAGAAGTTGAATCTACAGAACGAGGAATACTCGCTGATGCAGGCCATCTCCCTCTTCTCTCCAGGTATTAACAGGAGTGCTTCTTAGTTTTCTCTCGGGTGCTTCCTTCATCATCACTCTTACCTTGCGTTTATTTGAGGTTATTCCTGCTCGGCATGCATTTCTAGTGAGGGATTGTTGGAGGTAGGTGGTAGAATCTGCACGGTAGACCACAGTCTTCTCCTCTGCGGACAGTGAAAGTCTTGAATGGTTTCATCCACCCTGAGATTTCATGCTTAGAAACTTATTTCCCTTTTGTGATTGTCTATCCAAATTTCTTAGTATCATTTGTATAGGTATGGAAGGCTGTGAAGAGACTGCCCAGCCAACATATTGGGAAAACAAAATGGAAGCGAATGAACAGTCCATGGAAATCATAAGCTGTTTTGAGTGGGACCTCCTGAATGATTATCAGGAAAACCAGATATAAACAAGGAAGTTGAAAAGTGATGACTAGATCTGCTTGAATTAATCTTAGTTGCTTGGTGTACCACTGGGTAGCATTCCATTCCATTGTTTAGCATGCCTTTTCCTTTTATCCTTCGCCTGCTATTAGAGTAAGTAGTTCTGCCTTGAACTGCAGTGCTGCGTCTCCTCTGGGTGGGAAAACGAACCGGTGAGACACAGGAAAATCTGTTGCCTATTTCTTCCAGAGCCTGAATCTCTATCACCCATTTAATTCAATTTATTTATCATGCATAGTTAATTAAAACCATTACAGGTCCATTAAGACACATTATTTATTTATTTATTTATTTTTTCAACTTTATTTTTGGTATTTTTGGAACATCACACAATCACACATTTCAGAATATGCATCAGTGTGTTACAGCAAGTAGATCTATGCGTAGCGGTGTATACATACAGTAAACTCGGTAATGCATTTGATAAATATAAACAAATATCAAATTGTGCATTGCAGATTAGAAGACAGTCTGACCCCCTCCATATCATGGACCACACTCAAATCCCCCCACAATGAATAGCATGGAATAAGTTCTTGATTCGGACAGCAGTTCATAGCCTTATAACAGTAAAGCGTATCCTCCCTCATTGGATCTCTAACAGACCTCACTGCTCTCAACAACTTCATTCAATCCCTGTACCACTGGAGTATGAGACTCCTCAGACGCTGTCTCCTGTTGCAGCAAGTAGGCCTGCAGTGGTTCCCATATGTCCTTGGGTCTAGAGGGCAAAGGTTGAGTCTCCGCATGTACCTTGTTCTGGTCCTGACAATATACCATATCTTGAACCCACTCCTTGAATTTAGGAGCACGCCCTCTCCCCCATCTACAGGCAAGCCGCCGTTTGGCTAATAATAATGCCACATCCATGAGTTTTCTGCTGGTTTTTGGTATCTGTGCAGTGTACCCCAGTAAAAATACCAAGGGGTCTGTGGGAACACGAATTTTCAACATCTGTTCTAGTGCGCCATGTACCTGCTCCCAGTACTGTACCACCTGCGGACATTCCCAAGCTAAGTGTAAGAAGCCGGCACCGGGCTGCCCACAACGTTCGCAGCAATCTGTGTCAGCTAATTGAAATCTATATTTTCGCATTGGGTTATAATAGATTCTGTGTAGAAATGTATAATGGATGATTTGGAAGCGGCAACTGGCTGTCATGCACCCCGTAATACCGCAGCAATACTCCCACTGCTTGTCAGTTATCGCCACACCTAAATCCTCATTCCAGTGCCCCCTTGCCGTGCTCGTGATTTCTGGTGTGTGGTTGCGAAGACTTTCATATGCACGCAATACCATGTGTACACCATCACTGCTACATAATACAACATTGAGGGGGCAACGCAGTCCGGCTCCCTAGGGTAGTCCGGGAAAAGAACCCTCATACTTTCCCTTAGTCTTATGTAATTAAAAACCTCCAGGGGGTTAGGAGTGTATTCATCAAAAAAAACAGTCTAGAGTACGAACTTCATTTTTAACGAACAGGTCTCCCCAGGACGTAATGTGGAGTGCACAACACATCCTCTGAAATCCAGCCTCCTGTAGCAACACCACCTCAGGATGATAGGTGAGAGGCATACGTGGGGCATACATCAGTGGCGCCCGAACTTTACGCAACAATCTCTGCCAGGCATCTATCGTGCAGGATACCGTGGTTGGAGGAGTGACCAACACAGCTGGGGACCCATAGTCACTCTGTGACTCTGGGCAATAGCTTGCTTAATCTCCACAACGGTCCCAGCAGCGCTTGGATGCCTGGCTTCACCTTGGGGGTGCCCAGGAGTGGACATCTCACAGGAAACCAGGAAGGGTTCCACAGCGGTATGAATACAGCGCTACGAGACCTCTGGGTAGAAGGCGCTATATAAAAACAAACACATTTACATTTACAACCCCGTTCACCGGTATAGGGTGTGCGATCCAGTCCTCAACTGCAATCTGAGGCATATATCGAGTGGGTTTCACCCAGTGGTATAAATAGTGGGCCTGTGCGCTAATGTAATATGCCTCAAAATCCGGGACGTCAAAGCCTCCCTTATTATAAGATTGTGTTAAAACCGCCCATTTGAGCCTTGATTGTCGTCCCCCCCCCCCCCCACACTAGCCTAATCAATTCAGATTGCAGAGTTTTAAAAAAGAAAGCACCGGGGTAATAAGGGATGTTAAGAAAGTAATATAAAAAACTGGGCAAGATGACCATTTTGATAAGGGAGACTCTGCCAGCCATGGACAACGGCAGAGCGATCCATCTCGTAATAGTGTCTGTCAATTTTGTTATGGCTGTCCCATAATTGAGTCACAAGGTCTCTTCCCTATCTTTAGAAATCTGAATCCCCAAATAGTGCAAATCACCGTGGCACCATTCCAGAGGGAAGTCCAATGTAAACTCCCTCACCGCAGAGGTCAATGGAAAAAACTGTTTTCCCCCAGTTAATTGCAACTCCGGATAGCCTACCGAAGGCAATGAATTCTCGTAATAATGCATTCAACTTATTTTCAGGGTCTGCGACGTATAGAGTGACATCGTCAGCATATAGGGAAATAGACATCTGGCGCTGGAAGCATCGGAAAACGCTGTCCTGATGGAGCTGTCTTATACGACATGCCAATGGTTCAATCGCAATGGCGAACAATAGGGGAGATAGGGGACAACCCTGACGGGTGCCCCTAGTGATCTTGAGTGTTGGAGAGATGCCCATTCGCAAGGACCTTCGCCGTAGGCTCCGTGTACAGCAGCTGCACCCATGCTATAAATACAGAGGGAAACCCCATTTTATGTAAAATAGTGTAAAGACAGCGCCACTCCATGGAATCAAAAGCCTTAGAGATGTCCAAAGAAACAGCGGCTAGGGGAAACTCCAGGGCAACAGTCTATATGAGGGAGAACAAAGTTCGTAAGTTATGAGACGTCGCTCTCGTTAGGACAAAGCCCGATTGATTGGGAAGTATTATTTTAGTCATTAAAGGGGACAACCTTGTGGCCAGAACTTTAGCCAAGATTTTTGCTTCACAATTAATTAGAGACAATGGCCTGTAAGAATCATATCGTATAGGATCCTTGCCCGGCTTCAATAGGGATGTGATCACTACTTCGCGCATGGATCGAGGCAAAATCCCTACCTGCAGGGATCCATCAAAAACCTCTTTCAGTATTAGCGCCATGATGTAAATATAACATTTGTAGAATTCAGCAAGCATTCCGTCCAAGCCTGGCGCTTTTCCATTTCCCAGAGACATTATGGCCTCCCTAATTTCATCAATCTCAATCTGAGCACTCTGGAAGGTTCTGTGCACGTCACTGAACCAACACAGTGCCAGCTCCCCCAGAAAACCATCCAAATCAATTTCCCCGATGGATTGTGTAGTGTATAAGTGCGCATAGTGCGTATGGCGAGCCTTCAGTATCCGGTCACTGTCTCTGCAGGTCTCACCCTCTTGATTGATAAGTTCTAAGATGGTATTGGTGCCTCTGTCAATCCGCACCACCTCAGCCAGTGCCCTTCCCGGTCTTTCTCCTTCACTATATTTATGGGCGACCCAGTATTTACTTCGAAATTTGGTTTCGTGCTGAGCCTCCTCTTCATACTCTGACAGTTTAGTGTGAAACTGTTGATGCGCAGTCCCTCCATCCTGTCCTGCCATCAGTCTCTGAAGTGCTTGCAACTCCCCCTCCAATCTACACAGGATACGTCGAATATCCCGAAGCACCCCAAAGCTTTTGGCCATACACCACCCTTGGACAGTGACCTTAAAGGCCTCCCAAATCATCTCAACGCTGTCTACCGTGTCTTTATTACGAGGGAAAAAATCCTTTATATCCCCCCCCCCCCTCCCCCCAATTCCTCACGGAAAACTGCGCCCAGCAAGGCAGTGGGTTGAAATTGCCAGGCAAGCTTAGGGCGATCACAGGCGGTTATATTCAATGTGACTAAGACAGGACAAAGATCCGAGATGTCTGGCCTCAGTAATTCCAAGAGCTAAGTCACTAGTCAAAAAACAATAATCAAGTCTCAACCATGTACCCGTGTAAGAGGTAAAACGTGTACCCTCCTGGAGTGTGGGGTGCATATGTCTCCAACTGTCCACAAGGCCTCCCTCCTCTATAATGCCCCTCAATGCCTCTCACATCCTAGGATGATAATGTGCCTGTCCATCAGCTCTATCCAGCGAGGGCGTCACTGCCACATTAAAGTCACCTCCCCAGACGATGTGTCGAGACCCAACATCTAGTATCTCACCCCATAGTAGTGTAAAGAGCCCCGGATCGTCTGTGTTCAGAGCAGAACAATTGACAAAGGTAATGGCATTCCCTCCCAGCCTCCCCCATAGTATTACATAGCGACCAGCCTTGTCCACCTGCTGCCCAAGTAGTGTGAAGAGGACCGAACGATGTATCAGTATGGCAGTGCCTCTAGCATAAGAAGAATAATTAGAAAAAAACTCTGACTCCTGCCCATTTGCTAACAAAGGAAGGGTTAGGTTGAGGGGCCATATGTGTCTCCTGTAAAAGCACCATGTTTACCTTATGCCTATCCAGATAGGCCAAAACCTGTCTGCACATTCGAGGGTCCTTAAGTCCTCTAATATTCCAGGACAATACCTTACAATTATTTGTGGCAGTATCACCCATCAGAAAAACACATTATGTATGCATCATACAACCGCAGAATATGGAATGGTATCACCATCCCCCAACATCCAATGCTGTTCCATAGTGTGAATCGTGCGTCTAACACCAACAACTTAACTTGTAACAACCCCCTCCACCCCCCTCCCACCCTGAGGCACCTCCAACTAGCCATCAATATCATCACCTGCCCAGGTCGCCCTGCTGATGCATCCAATCAAGAACTGCCCAATACCCCCCATACCAACCACCCCACCCCTCCCCACACACTGTCAAAAAATAGGCACCATTCTACCAGTTCCCTTTCCCCGTTCCTCCCCCCCTCCCATTGGAGCAAGCCCAACATGCCAGATGATTCTACCAACCCCCGACCCATCCCACCCAACAAAAACACCATCGCTATCCTGATTATATAATTCAACATTGAAGAGTTTTCCCCATGGGTGATCCTTTGACAGTCACACAGCCACCGTCCCTCCTCAAGCCCTGGAACCTGTGCGACCACTGGGCTCTAGCCAAGGAGGGGCGGTGGGCCTGGAATACGTTACCACTGGAACACCACAATCATCCCCGTCCTGTGCATTATGTAGTGTCTCCAGCCACTCTGCGTCCGTATTGTGTACCAGTGTCCCACAGGCAGTCCATGGGAGAAAATCACAAGTGCGCCCATGAAAGTTAAATCATTATCGCCCTCTTACTGAGGATTGTCATGCTGCGACACGTCTCGACGATCTGCTCCACGTTGCGCACGCTTCCATTGCCAGAGATAGTCCTCCACGTGTTGCGGGTTGGTGAAAAACGGTTGTTTGCCCTGGTGCGTCACACTCAGCCTCGCTGGGTACAGTAGCGCATAGTTGATCTGCGCTGCGTGCAATTTCTTTTTCACCTCCAGAAACTTGCGACGCTCTTCTTGTACTAACGGAGTGAAGTCCGGGAAAATCAAAAATGTCACACCTTCGTACACCAAATTCTGCTTCACACGAAGCACGCAAGGCCCCTCGCGGTCACGATAATTTAGCAAGCCGCAATGATTGGCCTCGGCGGCTGGCCGGGCTTCGGTTGAGGGCCTAAAGACCTGTGTGCACGCTCGACAATGAATTGCGTAGAGAAAGCCTCGGCTCCAATCGCGGACCGCAGAAGTTTTTCAATATAGTCCTCCATACGCCCGTGTTAGTGGATTCCGGAATGTTGACCACACGTATGTTGTTGCGCCTACTACGGGCTTCTCAATCTTCATTTTTGCCTGCAATTGTCCGGAGTAGGCTGTCCATCCGCGCCAGCCGCATTGCATGACTGGCCGTGGCATCATCCGAGTCCGAGATACGCCTTTCAGCCTCCTTCAACCGTTACTCGTGCAGATCAACCTTGTGCACCAGTGCGTCCATTCTGGAGGACATCTGATCCACTTAATCCACCACAGTGGCAACCCCCTGCCTCATTTCCTGCAGTATTTGGCGCATATCCAGATCTGCCGGCGCCGCTCCATCACTCGCCGTGTCCGCGCAATGCGGTTCAGCCGTTGATGAGGCAGGCTTGGGTCCCTTTTTGGACGCCTCAAAAGTGAGTTTCGGTTGCCGGTAGTCCAGTCTCCCCATGTTGTCTGGGGATAGGCTATGTCACAGTCTCAATTCCGCCTCACCAGGGCCAAGCACCAAGGGTATCCACGTGTCGCGGTGCGTGGAATGTGCACCGGGTCTGCCAGCCTTGTAAATAGTGGTCTCCAACTGCCTATATCTCCTTGCACCTACAAGATAACCACCCACTACTCCGGTATATTCACGATATGTCAATAAAAGCATGCAGGATTAGCAATCAGGGGAAATCACACACTCCGGTGCTCCACCAAAACACAGGGAGGCCAGTAAAAGCGATGATCACAGCGGCATCCAGCCTCTGCACCCCGCAAATCGCCGGTCTGATTCGGAGCCCAATATTGAGCTTGTCGCAAGGCTTCTCCTCTCACGCCTTGTGGCTCTCCAGTGGTCCCCACAGACAATGTAGATACTATGTGCGAGCAGTACTGCAGCCCGACCAGCCGTGCTCACAGTGACTCACCGCAATCAGCCCGCACTTCCAGCTGGCAGAACCGCAGCGGCAAACCTCAGTACCGCTGCGATCAAGGCGACCCTATTCCCAAGGGCCGCAGCTTAGGAGCGTACTTGGTCTCGTGCATGGGCTCCACAGTATGTTCTCCGACTCGCCCCAACGTTAGCCAGATGCAGCGTCCGAGTGTTAGGGCTCCGGGCGCATTGATTGCCATACGCCGCCTCAGGGGCCACAATGTAATGCCTCACCCAGTAGTGGAGTCTCTCCCATGGGGCCCGCTATCCTCGCGTCCCTGTAGGGCACACCGAACGGCGTAGGGACGCCTGGCGCTGTCTCCTCGTTGTCCGCCGCCAGCCATCCAGGCCTACCTGCCTCGTGCCAAGCCACGGACTCCCCTGCCTCAGGACGCCACTCAGCGTGCACCCTGGCGCTCCAGCGCCACTCCCGGGGGAAACTATCTGGTCGCAGCGCTCAGGCTGGGAGTGAGCGATTGGTCTCAAATTTGCGCCGTAGCTGGGGAATAGGATCAACAACACATGTACTCCGTAGCTTCCAGGTGGCAGACTATTTAGCAAGAATTAATGAAGGATTCTTGGTCCAAGGAGCGGGAGCCTCACCACATGGCGGCCATTCCGCTTGTGCGCCCTCTAGCGCCCCATGTCCATTAAGACACATTAAAAGACAATACCATATAACATAAAATCAGATTAAGCTGGACGTGTTTATCAGATGCAGTCCAGATAAGCTGAACCCCAAATAAAATCAGTCAGCGTAGAAATTAGGAATCCACAGGATCCATTTTGAATGGAATCCCCTATGCTTTATCTCCTGAAGGACTTCAAACTTTTTACCCATTCAGGCAGTAAAGTTCTCATCTTACTGTGCAGATCTAATGCATTAAAGTGTGTGCCATGCAACTATTGTAATACCATTACATTTTATTTCCTGATAAACTCTACCAACTGGGTATAAAGTGCTTATCATAATGCTCCCTCCAAAATGCATTGTGCACACTCAAACCTTGGTTAATTATTCCCAAGAGAAGTACAATCTTAGCCAGACCTTTACCCAATGTATACTTCAAGGTATGGCGTGTTTAAAATGCTATGCTGAGTACAGGTTATGGTGCACAGGGTGCAAACACAAAAATTGATCTTATAAACCTTATAAAACGGAATGAGCTATACTGGATAAAGGTAGAAAAATACTTGACATGCAATTTAGTTAATCTCGCAGGCACGAAAAAAAGTAACATATCTCATTAATCAAGCATCCAGATGTTACCAGGCTCTCAAAAACAATAGATTTTAGGGTCTTGATCTTTTTTTTTGTAAATAAAACCTGTAATTTTACAAAGCCTATATTCAATGTTAGATTTATGAGTTTCAAGCACTCAATAAATGTATGCCTACAGGTTTGGACCCCCCAACCTAATGTGGGATTCCTGAGAGACTGTCTTCGTGCAGCTAGGAGGTTAAGACAAATGCATTATATGTGTATTAGCGTTTCCTCAGCCTTCCCCAAAGCGGGCATTTCAGATTTCCTGGCTTCTTGGTCCATGATGGTTGCTTGTCTAAAGTTGGCAGGGCCCTGAAATGATATTATAAAAACTTACTTTTTGAAACCGGTCAATAGCACTCAGACAAACAACCATGAGGACTAGGGAAGGAATAAATGTTAATAATCTGTCGTGAACCTGCGCTTGGCCATGTCGCTTTTATCCTCCAACCTCGAAAACAAGCATATTTATAATCCTTTTAAATACAGCTCCTGACCCTGTTGCTTCTACATGATCCAGTGCCCCATTGGATTGACTGTTAGACATGTTCTAAACCAGATGTTTTTGGTATCAAATGTGCTCATTGTGGGCTATCATGTTCTGCTTTAACCTTTGCTCTCAAATGACACATCTGGATTGTATTGTTTTCGTAATGTATTGAGGTTTGTTCACACGGGCTTGTTATACGAATGACCCTGTAAATTCAATCACATGACAGAACTGATCCTGAGGAAATACAAGTCTTGTACCAGGGACAACCAACAAATCTGAAGCTTGTGATTGCTGGAGGGAGGATACCGTATAATCAATCTCTATATACCAAGGAACCTGTAGCAGCGCTTAACTCTTGCCAGATCTAATTGTCCAAGGATCCTGGGTGACCCTTTTTAAATCAGCGATGTTTATCACCATTCTCTTAAAAGTAATATCCAATTTAAATTCCCATCACTATTGACATGGAAATTACATCCAGGTCTTCTACACCATCACACCACTTGCAAGTTATACCATATCTTATATCCAACATTATTCTGTTACAACTTATTGCTTAGTTCTATTTTTATTGTCACATATGTGTATGGGCTTAGATAGTTTTCAAAGAAGCATATTTCTGTTTAATAACATTTGAAAAATAGGACATTTTCTACACTCGAAGTAAAATTACTTCAATTGAAAATGTTAGATGCCTCCTTTTACCAGATGTAATGAATAGACCAGATTTGCCTCAGCAAAACAGCCAACCTTTTGCAAACTTCTTGCAGTGCTGCACATGCAGAATGAAGTGACATGATGGTCCAGTGAAATCCTTACTACTGCAGTTGTCATAAATTTCACAACACATGGTATTTCTAATGTTGATCATTGTGCATTGGTCTCCAAATAGATAAATCTCTTTTTCACATCTCTAGGAACCGTGAAAAGCAATTAAAAACTTTTTTAACTTACAGGGGATTTTCCAAAACAGATGGTTTGTGAACAGTGATGGCCACAGGGTGATGAATTGTTTGTCCTTAATTTTTATTTATTATTTATTTTGAAAGTTTTATATAGCGTAAACCAGATCCTTACAGATATCAAAGCGCTTTACAAAAAGACAAATAGGACATGGCAGACCGTGTAGTAGAGTGGAAAGATAGGTAGTCAAACAATATTTACAAAGTTTATATTCAAGTGAATTTAGCCATAAGGATCGATTTAACTTCCTTTTTGAAGGATGCAGTGGAAGAGATAAGTCTTGTTTCTGGAGGGAGGGCATTCCGGGTCCTGGTACCCATCCCTGAGAAGGAGCGTTTGTACGTTTTTTTCTTGTGGAATCTGTCGTTTTAGGAGGAGAGTTTGTGCGCTTCTTGTTGATCTTGAGCCTCCTGAGATTGTCAATGTCTGAGCAATGTAACTGAGGGAGTTGTGGTGTAAGGCCTTGTGCGTGATGCACACGATTTCCAGGTGTATTCGGGCTTCGTATGGTAGCCAGTTCACAGATTTTAAGTCAGGGGAGATGTGTGAGCGTTTTTTAGATCCAGTGATGAGCCTTGCTGCCGCATTAATAGAGGCTCTTAATGGTGAAGTTGTAGATAGGCGGAGGCCGCAGAGGTCGGTACTTCCATAGTCAGTCCGAGGGATAACTAGCGCTGCAGTTCGCATGTCGTTGGTTGGGAGGAAGGGTTTCAGTTTCCTCAAGGTGTTGATTTGGAAATTAGCTCCCTTTGTTGCATTGCTGATATGTCGTTGCATATTGAGATTGGAGTTGAGGGTTATACCCAAGGATTTTGCAGAGTCTACAATGGTAGGTTGGACGTTGAATGCATTGAGGTGTTTAAGCAAGTCTTGAGCGATGGGGATTTTGTAGGGGGGCTATTAGTAGGAATTCAGTCTTTAGAGCATTAAGTTTGAGATGGTTCTCTGCCAGCCATGCTTGTGTGTTCTTCAGCATTGCGTTGAGAAGTTTGATGTCTTCCGGGGATTGAAGTTTGAGGTAGAGTTGGGTATCGTCTGCGTACATGTGGAACTGTACATTGGAGGCATGAAGCATTGTGGTGAGTGGCTACATGACTAGATTGAACAGGGTTGGGGATAAGGATGACCCTTGCGGGACTCCTAATGTTACTGGGACGGGGCTGGACATAGTGTTGTTAATTTTGAATTTATGAGTATGGTTATGAAGGAAGGAGGTGAACCATTTGAGTACAGTCCCTGAAATACCCATTCTGGTGTTTAACAGATCAAGTAAGTTCTCGTGTTTGACCGTGTCGAATGCTGATGAAAGGTCGAGTAGGATGAGGAGGCAGGTACCATTTTGGTCAAGAATTTGAAGCGCGTCATCTATGTGTGTCATGGCTAATACAGTGCTGTGGCCTGCACGGAAGCCGGATTGATGTCGGTTGAGGAGGTCAAAGTGATCGATGTGTTTAGTCAGTTGGAGGTGAACACATTTTTCTAGCAATTTGGCTAAAGTAGGGATGTTGGAGATAGGGCGATAGTTATTAAGGTCAGTAGGGTCAGCTGTAGGTTTCTTTAGTACGGGCGATACTGTCCCACTTTGAGGGAGTCCGGGATGCATCCTTGTTGAAGGGAGCTATTAATGATTTTGGTCCAGAGCGGGAGAAGCCAAGGGCTGAGATCCTTTACAGCATTTGCAGGTTGAGAGTCAGATAGGTGGTTGGAGGGCTTCAGGGTACTAAGGATCTTGCCTATGGAGTATTCTGTGTAGGTATCGAAGGATGACCAAGTAGCATTGATTTTTAGTTTGCTGGGTGTTTTGCTGTGGGGGCTGGAGTATAGGTTTAGATCCATGAGGAGATCGTTCTTGATGTTAACTGTTTTTAGATTGAAGAAGGTAGAGAATTCTTCACATGATAGTAGAGTGCTGGACATGTTAGGTAGTCGTTGTGGTTCATCCTTGGATTGAGATTTGATTAGTTCAGAGTTTCTTTGGTCGTTTTTTTGCTTGGTCTAGTTGATGGCTAAAGAAGTCAGCTTTCGATCTTTTGATTTTCCTGAAGTAAGCATTTCTTTTTTTCTTAAGTGTATTGAGGTGCATAGTTGACGGGGTAGATCTCCACATACGTTCCGTTTGTCTCAAAGCTCGTCTATCGTCGTTAACCCCTTCGGCGCTGGTGACGGAACCGCTCCGTCACCAGCCTCGGTCGCCCTGTTCTGGTAACAGAGCGGTTCCGTCACGGCTGATTTTGCGCCTGCGTTCTATTGAGCAGGCAGGGCCGTGACCGAACCGCTCCATCACAAGCACAGCGCGCCCGAGGCTCGTGACGGAGCGGTTCCGTCACGAGTACAGGGGCGCAGCGCGGCCCCCCTTCCCACTAGTTCTGTGGTGGAATAGCCCCTGCAGCAAAGGAGTAAAGCCGGCAGTCGTACCATGGTTTAGAGATTTTGGAGGAGACTCTCTTTAACTGAAGGGGGGGCAACTTCGTTGACTATCATGGTCATTGTCTTGAGATAGTGATCGGTGAGAGCCTGAACATCGTTGTTGCCTGTGGTGGGTAGGAGAAGGTTGTAACTGGGAGAGGGTGAAGAGATGGGCTTAAGTTTCTTAAGGTCTCTTTTCCAGGTCTTGGGTTTGATGGATTCAGCTGGGCAAAGTTTCACATGTTCGTTGATGAAGAATGTGATAATGTGGTGGTCAGACCAATCACTGGGTTGGATTGAGTCTAGTTGGGTGGTGTCACCTTTGAAAATGATGAGGTCAAGGATAGAGCCTTTGTCGTGAGTGGGGCTGTTGCAGATTTGGGTGAGGTCTAAGGTTTTGAAGTTTTTGAGACTGTTGACCACTGCGTCATTGTGATCATTCCAATGGAGTTTGAAATCGCCAAGGAATATTTGTGTATTTTGTCGACCCGAGTTTGTCGTGATCATGTCCATGAGGTGTTAGTAAAGGTGAGGTTGTCTCCTGGAGGGTGGAAAATAGTGTGTAGGGAACATACTGGATTGACCTCACTGGAGAAGCGTGGCTCAATGGTTAGAGCGGCAGACCCTGATGCAGAGGTCTGGCCCGGGACCAGGGTTCAATTCCCACCTCGGCGACTCTTGGACTCAATCTCCCCAGACCTGATAATTCTCGCCTCGGTGCCTTGTCTAATCATGGGTCCCACTCTGTGACTCTGGGCAATAGCTTGCTTAATCTCCACAACGGCCCCAGCAGCCCTTGAATGCCTGGCTTCACCTTGGGGGTACCCAGGAGTGGACATCTCACAGGAAAGCCAGGAAGGGTTCCACAGAGGTATGAATACAGCTCTACGAGACCTCTGAGTAGAAGGCGCTATATAAATACAAAACACACACACACACACACTTTTGACGTCGAGGCAGATGGGTTCACAAGAGGAGAATGTAGGGGAGATAGCTCTGGTTACTGAAAGGTTACTTCAGTGGATACATGCTATTCCACCTCCTGTCCTGCCGGCCCTGTCTAATCTGATGATTTGATAGTTAGGTCGAACTAGAATGTCCATGAGTGGGGAGGAGGATTCTGTTAGCCAGGTTTCGGTGAGTATGATAAGGTCAAGGTCCCGTGCGATAATGAGGTCGGCTATGTCAGATGCGTGTCTGGGGGCAGATCTGCAGTTAAGTAATGTGCATTTGACCCTTGGGGCGAGGCAGAGTGGTCCAAAGTGTGAGTGATTTTAGTAAGATTGTTAGAGATGGTGCCTCTATTTTGTGTGGGGGGCCTGTGAGGGTTGGAATGGATAGTAGTGATCGGGAGTTTATGGTGGCTGTGTGGGCCATGGGGTGGTATCGTAGGAGTGTAGCAGGGCACGTATGTCATAGCGTGTCAGTGGATTGATGCATCGGATGGGTCGGGTGGATGAGTTGTGGGCAGGGATAGAGGTCCAGTGAGGGGGGCTGTGTGAGTGTGTGGGTGGGGTGGAGGGTTTGCGGTATAAAAAGGTATCAGGTGGAGAGGAATGTCTAGGTTGATTAGTAAATAGTTCTTTGAAGGTTTGTAGCTCCTCTTTAATTTGGAAAAGGGTGGTTATAATTATGTCCAGAGTGGAGTTAGGGACGGTAGTGCTGGGGATGGTAGAGCTAGGTATATGTTGAGGAGATTGACTCGGTTCGGTGTGAGGACTGATAAAGGCGTGGAAAGAGTATGGGGCATAGGTGGATAGTGTGTTGGTTATGTGTTAGGGGTGGGTGTAGAGGGGGTAAGGGTGGGCAGTGGAGGGAGACGAGGTGAGGTAGAGGGTTCAGTGGAGGGCATTTGTGTGATAGCAATGAGAAGGCGTGACCGGGTGGGGGCAGGGGTGATATGGGGGAGATTAGGCTAGAAGTGGTAAGGGAGGAGGGGGGACAGGAAGTGGTGTGGGAGGAGGGGGAGTCGAAGTGATGGGAGGGAGGGTTGAAACGAGGAGGTGGTCAGGTGTGAGAGGAAGGGGGGTGGTGATTAGAGAGGGGAAAGGGGGACTAGGTGTGAGGGGGGAGTAAAGATGTGAGAGGAGGGGGGGATTAGGTGTGAGAGGAAGGGGGTACAGATGTGAGAGGAGGGGGGTGGTGGAGGGGGAGGGGGAGGGGGTGGATTAGGTGTGAGAGGCGGGGGTGGTGGAGGGGGGACTTGGTGTCAGGGGGGAAGGGTGGTGATGCGAGAGGAGGGGGGGACTTTGTGTGGGAGGTGGGGGTGGTGAGGGAGGAGGGGGATTAGATGTGCAAAGAAGAGGGGTGAAGAAGGAGGAGGGGGTGCTAGATCGGGGAGGGGGCGGGGTGGTGGTGGGAGAGGAGGAGGGATGGCTCGGCGGGGCGGAGTGGAAAAGTAGCCGGAGGAGGGTGGATTAAATGTAAGGGGAGGGGGGAGGGGGGAGGTGATAGAAGTTGGGGGCTAGATGTGAGGGGTGGCGGGGAGGTGGTAGGGGAGGAGGATCTCGATGCAAGAGATGGCGGGGTGGTGAAAGAAGAGGGGGAGTGGGAGAGAGGGGATGTGTATTGTAGGGTGGGGTAGGGGTGTTGGGGGAGGTGAGCAGCTCTGGGCAAGTAGTAGTCAAGAGGGTAGGGGGTGGGGGTGAGGGACTGACTAGTAGAAGTGTTGGTTTGGGTGTTGGGAGTGGGGGAGTGGGTTGGGGAGGGGTCCGGGGATTGGCTACCTGCTCTTTAATAATGGGGAATATGCGATCAAATAGGTTGAGGCTACGATCTGTGGATTGAATGAGGTTAGTGCCGTTATTGTAGATGGTGATGGTTGCTGTAGCTTGGAAGAGTTGTGATGGTGTAATAGATATCCGAAGACCATGTGCGGACTTCTTTGAGGAGGAAATTGTGAGTAGGGATAGGAAGGCTTTCCTCCATTGTGCTCTACGTACAGTGTGGAAGATGATGGTGGTCGTGAGTCCATTTCGCGGTGAAAAATAAGGGTCTGCAAAGGGGGTTTCTGGGTGGGCTTTAAGAAAGTGGTGTTTGAAGTTTTTAGCAGATTTTTTTGTGAGCTTGGGAGATAAATGATTTTATATGTGTGGGTGCCTGTGAGTTCCATGATGAGAGATGTGGTATAGGTGAGGTGGGGTGGGTGTGTGGTACTATAGAGTGGAGGTAGCAGCTTAAGGGAAAAGTGATTAGGATGCCTGAGGTGGGACTGGACTAAGACCAGCCAGGACTAGTCTAAAATGGTCGACACCTTAGGAGAGGAGAGTGTGGCTTAATAGGGAAATAGCGGTTGAGGAGGATGTCATTGGGATGCCTGTGGTGTGACTAATGTGAGACTAGTCACTGACTAGTCTAAGATAGCCGACACCTTAGGGTGGAGGAGAGTGGCTGTATGTTTGTTAGTCTGATTCATTGATAAGAGTGAGGAGGTGTTGTCATGTCTCGATTTCTAGATCTATATAGGAAGGAGAGAGAGTGGCTATGTAGGGAAGTAGCAGCAGAGAGTGGGACGCCTGCAGTGTGACTAGTCTAAGATTAGTCCAAGATGGCCGACATCTTCGGGTGGAGGAGAGTCGTGGTGTAGTCCTTTGTCTATATCCATGCTAGGAGTGAGGAGGCGAAGTCCTATCTTGATTCCTATATCTGTAGGAGAGTGGTGGTATAGTCCCTTGTCTATATCCATAATAGGAGTGCGGATGCGATGTTCTATCCTGATTTCTATATCTTTGGTGGGATGAGGAGATAAATCCTCTTTCTATTGTGATAAATAGGGTAGAAGTTGTAGAAGAGGGCGAGTAGACTTGTGTCGGTGTCCTAGCCCTATTTCAATTTTGATTGATTTGGAGGGTCAAGTTCTTTAACAGTTTTAGTGTTCCCAGCAGGACAATGATTTTCGCGGGGCTGAGTGATGGTCAATGGAAGGGGGAGGTGAGATGGTAGTTGAGGTTTATGGCCACAGCCATTTTGAGAGGCAAAGATACTAATGGGGGTGTTTTCTAAACACCACCATTTTGGGGTGCAGCAAAAGGAATGTTTCTTCTGGGAATCCTCAAAAATAGGACCGGAAGCATGAGATCAGACAAAAATAAAAATGACAAGTAGCAATGTAAAATAGGAGAACATGGCAGACAGTACCTTCATGGGAGCTCACTAGGGCTCTGTAGATCATGGTGTCGATTCACTTATGTTGCAGGCAAATGTGTAGCTCGGCCTGCAGATAGGCACCGTGGGCGATCATCAAACAAGGAGCACTGCTGTGGATGCAGGATTTTATTTGGGGGCGGAGCAGTGAAGCGAGAGCGCGCTATTCTCCCGAATGTTCCATGTTTCTGGCAGGGCAGCCGATTCTGTGGCTGCATCTGAGTTCAGGACCAACAATGGTGGGCGAGCATCATGCCAGGCGTGATGGAGGATCCGGATGTTGGCGCAGAGCTCTGATCTGGCCGCAGGTTGGATAATCGGTTTCAAGGATCGGCAGGCTTGGAGCGGTCGATGGTGCGCGGGAGTATGAGCAGGCTAGTCCCGGCCCTCTGTTCCACCGTAAACCCGAGCCGCTAGCAGTGGGCAGATCAAGGGCACGAGGCTTCGGGCCACTGCAGGCAAGGAGTTCAGCGTCAGGAGGATCGGAGGGAGGCTTAATTGAGACGGATTGAGCCAAATTGGGGACGGGGCCTGCTGCCGAATGTCGATTGCAGGGGGCAGATGCAGTGGCTCGATGGCTGGCACCCGCTCCGCGGTACGGACCAGGTAAAGGCTCAGACCCAATGGAGATGAGATTCTTTAGTGTTGTAGAGATGGATGACGGTAGCCGAATTGAGGGGGTCAGAGCCAGCAGCCGATTGTCGAATGCAGGGCAAGAATCTGGCGGCTCAAAGTCCCGGGCTGGTACAAGCTCTGCGGTACGGACCCGGTGGGGCCCAATTGCAAAGGAGTAGAAATTCTTCTAAATGTTGTAGGAATCCTGTTACAAATCTGGTGTTAGAAATCCGGTCAAGATGCTGGCGCTAAACGGGATATTCCCGGTATCCGGATCCCAGCGCATCTAGTTATATTTTCAGGCTTCACTGATACCTTTAATTCTAACTGGAGACTTTGCACGCAGTCTGTTGGCAGACTGTCTGTGTATAGTCATTCCATAAATTGGGAGCCCAGAAGATAATGTTATTGTTTCTGGTCTGTAATGGAGGGCTCTACTTTTCCTTTAAAACTGGTCTTCCCTATATATCCGTTAGATGTGGAGAGCACAAGATTGTAAAAAAGATCTAAAACATTGCCTGGCTTGGGTCAGGTTGGATGATCTCCTCTATGGATGCCAAGAAATAGTGAATAGCTGTAGGAATTTTTAGAAGGGAATGCCCTATATAGGATACTAGGCATGTCATATTGTGCGGATTGTGGTTGCTTCACGAGTGGCATGAGGAGTTGAAAACCGACTTTGGGAAAGCAGTATTTCAGACTCTAGCTTTGCGTGATAAATTTGCTTCAGGTTGGTCTAAGGTTGTAATGGTTAGTTCCCAAAACAGGTCACTTTTTCAAACAGCATAGGAATGACCATAGGCCACTGTTGAGTTTTGTAATCAGAATTAGAACATGGAATGTTGAGCGCTCCACTGAAGATTATGCAGGACTTATTAAGGCTGGTAGAAGTCTGGAGTATCAAAATTCCAATGTGTGCCTTTGCTCACATTTACTGCTGTGAACAAAGGCCTCATGGAGCCCGAGGGGATTTCAACTCCCTCAGGCTCCATGAGACCTTTGTTTTACTATTTAGAGCATTCTACCCTCTACGGGCGGAATGTTCTAATAGCCTTCTAGCGGGCTATACTGGCTATTAAAGGCCCGCTCCCTTGTTAAAGGCCTTGTCTTTAACGCTGGAGCAGGCCTTTAATCGCCAGTATGGCATCTACTGTGTGCTATAAGGCTGTATTTAGAAAATTTGAATGTGGAGCATTTCAATGCAGACAATGGAGTGCTCAATGCTTCTACAGGCCGGTAAAGGCCCGCAGAGCAACATTCCAATGTTGTTTAGACAAAGGCCTCTCAGAGCCCGAGGGGATTTCATTCCGCTTCACCAGTATTGGGGTGTCTTCCATAGATTCCCATGCTTGAATAGTCCCACGGTACATAACATAGCTATATAGCAATAACATAACCATAGTATAGGTAAGAAAAAAACAGAGTAGCATTGAAACATAGACCTTAATAGATAGGACTTGTCACTTTATTAACATATCCAGTTCATTGTAAATAGTCAAAACGCCAGCCAATCAGGCGTCAGCACCCTCTAGAATGTTCTCCTCAGAGGCTCAGCCCCTCCGATTTCCTACCGCACATCGTGTGAAGGGAGTCTCCCTGAGCTCTGCTCAGTTTATTCTCATTTTGCTTCAAAAAGGAGTATTTTTGGCAACATATCTACTAAGAAGTCCCTCTTCAGACCCTGTGGAACATGTGGAAAACAGCGTCTTCATTCTGAGGATCATCATAAAAAGTGCATTTATTGCCTCTATCCTGAACATCCGGTAAAGGATTGTAAAATTTGCAGGGCTTTCTCTCAAAAGACCTTGAAGGACAGAGAGGGCGTCTCCATCTGTGGCTACAGAAGTTGGAGACTATGGATAACCCCCTGTCCTATGTGGAAAGTGTGTCCTCTGTCCGGACTGCTTCATCTTTGAAGAGAGCCAGTGAGTCTGAGAAGGTCTCCCCTAAAGTTAAGGTGGTGAAGAAACATCATGAAAAAGTCCACAGATCCACCTTCATCTTAAAAAGGGGTGTTTCCAGCCCCTCAGAGTCTATCTTCACCCTCTACGCCCCTGAGATCTGACTCTCAGACGTCCAAGACTCTATCTGACAAGTTGTTACCTAAAAAACTGGCTATCTCGTAGACGAGCACGTTGTTGCTCTCTCCATAGACGAGGACTTCTGTTGTCGCTTTTACAACGGCAACTTCAACTTCTTCCTCTATGATGCGGGCCATGATACTATTGTCAGCGACATCGCCGTCGACGTTGGTGGCAGTGAAAGTGAGGCCTCTGTCTACGGTGCCTTTGACTTCGGCAATGGCATCTGCTAAGCAGAGAAAGCATTCGTTGATGCACACTTCGTCATCGAAAGGTTCATCTTCATCGACTGTGGCTTTGTCGACGGTGGCTCAGTGGCAACATCTCTCGTCAACAGTGACAGCGTTGACGGCTGCAATGGATTTGGTTCCATTAAAGTCTACAGGTTCTCTTCTTCAACGCCATAGTCTTCTTTGGACACTTTGTTACCAATCTAATCAACTCCTCATCTCCCAGGTGGGCTGTTTTGTTCTGACGCTGGTGAGGGTGATTCGGAGAAGGATGACAGATTTCAGGCTGCTCGCAGTCCCTCCGAACTTTTAATTAAATGTCAGGATTTGATGACGATCAGGACTATGAAGATTATTCAGATCATTCTGGCCAACCAGCACCGGAGCTTGTCATGGCGCAAATGCCCATGTCCCTTACTTCTAATCTTCAATTTATGCTGGATGTCTATTACCGTTGTTGTACAACCTCAGTCCAGACCTCTCCTGAACCGCAAGCACCTCTTCCACCTCCGCTCGTTGCAGAGCAGCTTCCCCCACCTTCTGCATCGGCATCAAGGTTCCACCGCCAGGACACTCCACAGGTCATTGATGATGACCATGATGAGGATGATGACAGGGAAGCGGGTGAGCTTGATGATCGATCCCTCCTCACAGAATGGGACAATTATCAAATTACAACACCGTCTCCCACCACTCCAACTCCTCTTGATTCTCCACCGGTGGATATCGGCGGATTCCATGTCCTTATGAAAAGAGCGGTAAAATAGATTTCACCTCCCTATGGTAACTAGCGACGAGGATTATTTCTTGTATGACTTTAAAGATCAGCCGCAGAAACAAGTTCGTGCTATTCCAATAATAGACTTTATTTGGCAAGAGCGTCTCAAGCTAATGCAGAACCCTAATTCCATTCCGGCTGTCCTGCCACGACTGGATAAGAAATACTAGGCGCCTGCAAATTTGCCTGCTTGTCTTATTGCACAACCGAAGCCTGATTCCATTATTACTGAGGCCGCACAACGTTGTGCCCGAAATCCTTTGTCTCCGCTCTCGGCTCCTCCTGACCGTGGGGGACGACGCCTTGATACTATTGGCAAAATGTTCTCCACAATGGCGACAACTACAGTCCGAGCGGTCAATTCTTTGGCTATCCTTGGCTGTTACGATAGACAAATGTGGTTGGGCATTTCCCCCCTCGTTGACTTAATCCCAGAACCTTCTAAGGCAGAAGCGCTGAGAATTCTTCAAGAAGGGGAAAGGATTTTGTCGGAAATGGAGTGTGCTGTGGATGTTTCTTCCACTGCTTTTGTCAACTGGCAGAGCGGCAGTCCCCCGGTGGCAGGGATGGTTAAAAGCCACTTCTTTCCATCAGGAGGTGCAGTCAAAAATATTGGACATGCCTTATGACGGGGAATCACTGTTTGGTCAACACATTGATTATGCCCTTCAGACGATCAAAAAGGACTCCGACACTGCTCATCCTCTCTGCAATCTTCAGTTAAAAAAACAGCCCTTTTGGGGTGCGAGGGGTCATGGCTCCTCCCCTTTCTTTTGGGGAGGTTCCAAGCAATATCAGCAGTACAAATCTTTTTCAAATAAACAACGTTACTCCTCTCAGAATCAACAGTCGTACAGACAACCGCCGGTGGCCTCTTACAAGCAGTATAGAGGAAAATCCTCCTACAGAGGCAGAGATTCATCCCAAAAACAATGACTTGTTCCATTTACCACCCTCGATACCTCCCACACACAAAGGTTGGAGGTCGAATCAGATCGATGGGTTCTGGATATTGTGCACAGGGGGCACACTTTAGAGTTTGTAAAAATTCCTCCTAATTCTCCTCCCAGAGGTCCTCCGCCTGCCCATCTGAAGGAACTTTTGGGTCAACTCACAATCTTGTTGAGAAAGGGCGCGATCGAAGAGGTTACGAAACTACAAAGGGGCAGAGGTTTTATTCAAGGTTCTTTCTTATACAGAAAAAGTCGGGAGAATGGCGCCCTATTCTGGACCTACGCTTCCTAAACAAATACCTCAAAAAGCAAACATTTCAAATGTTGTCCCTTCAGGAGGTGCTTCCATTACTATTCCAGAACGAATAAATGACCACACTGGACCTTCAAGATACCTATTTTCATGTCCCAATTCTTCCCAGGCACAGAAAAATCCTCTGATTCAGAGTGGCTGGGAGAGATTTCCAATTCAAAGTCCTTCCTTTTGGCCTCCGTTTTGCTCCCGAGTGTTTTACCAAGGTCCTGGCACCTGTGGCAGTGTATCTTCGTCTACAAGGCGTACAAAATGTTCCCTATCTCAACGACTGCCTTCAAAAGGCACAATAGTTCGAACTGGCGCCCGACACACTCTGATTTGCAGGTCCCTCTTCCAGTCTCTAGGCCTTACTTTCAACCTGGAAAAGTCCCAATTTGTTCCCACTCAACTCTGGACATTCTTGGGGGCCATAATAGACACCAAACTGGCAAAAGCCTTTGTGTCCCTCGAAAGGCGTCAACAACTTTGCAACCTAGCGACCTCCCTCCGATCAAGAAGGTCCGTTTTTGTTCAGCAGTTGAAGTCTTTGCTGGGGATGTTGTCCTCTTGCATTTCCCTAGTTCCTCACTGCCGCCTGAAAATGAGACCCATTCAGGAGGACCTCGACAAACAATGGACTCAAGTTTCAGGATCATTCAACAATATGGTCAAGGTCACATCCCAGATGAAAACAGCTCTATTATGGTGGACCCTCGAATCAAACGTATCAGCAGGTCGTCCACTTCTGGTTGACATCCCAAATTACACACTCACAACAGATGCATCCCTCGAAGGGTGGGGTACAGACCTTCAGGGCCTCAAAGTCTAAGGAAGGTGGGATTCCCGCCAAAGGAACTGGCACATCAACCTTCTGGAGTTATTGGCCATATTTCTGACGCTAAAGGCTTTTCGCACCATCATTTAGGGAGTTTCGGTGTTGATCCGGACGGACAACACAACATGCATGCACTATTTAAACAAACAAGGGAGCACACGGTCCATTTTGCTATCCCTTTAGGCGAACAAATCTGTGATTGGACGATCCAGCATCAAATCACTCTGACTGCAGTGCATGTTCCGGGAACATCCAACATCCTAGTGGACTCTCTGAGCAGGACAACCTCATCCAACCACAAGTGGGAATTACATCAACCCACACTGGATCACATTTTTCGGCTCTGGGTTCCCCCGAATCTGGATCTGTTCGCAACCAATCTGAACCGCAAATGCCCATTTTACGCAAGTTGGTTTCCCCAACCGGAGTCGTGCGTGAATGCTTTTTGGATGAACTGCTCAGAAATATATGCCTACACTTTTCCGCCGATTTCTCTAGTCCCAGGGTGCTTTGGAACATGAGGAGGGAGCCTTGCCACATTCTTCTAATTGCGCCCATGTGGCCTCGACAGATATGGTTTATGGAACTCCTCCTCCTATCGCAGTGCAACCCGATTCTGCTCTGCCCACTTCTGTATCTTCTTACAATGAATCAGGGACAGGTGTGCCATCCCAATCCGGCATCCCTTTGTTTAGCGGCCTGACACCTGAGCACTATGAGTTTGCCACCTTGAACATTCCTTCAGACTGCAGGGAAGTTCTTGCTAAGGGTAGGGCAGCCTCCACTGTAAAAGCCTACAAACTGAAATGAAAGCGGTTCTGTCTTTGGTGTGAGACTGCTAACGTATACCCTGTGCATTCTACACCACACCAACTTTTGCCTTTCTTTTTACAATGAGCAAAATCAGGCCTTTCCCATTCTACCCTTAAAGTTTTTCTGGCGGCAATTTCAAGGTTTTGGCAGGATGGCTCCACCTCTCTTTACTCCTCTGGAGTAGTTCAGCAGTTCTTCAAGGGCCTATTTCGGCTGTTTCCTCCAATTCGTCGCCCGCCTCCTCCTTGGCATTTAAACATTGTCTTTGCACAACTCAGGAAAGACCCATTTGGGCCCATCCATAAGGTCGATATCAAATTCATTTCTTGGAAGACTTCTCTGCTGTTGGCTCTCACTTCGTCTCGTAGAGTCAGTGACATTCAGGCGTTTACCACAAAACCGCCTTTTCTTCAATTCACCAAGGATTCTGTTGTGCTCCGCACCAATCCAGCCTTTATCCCAAAAGTGCCATCTGATTTCCATCTTAATGAGCCAGTCATTTTAAAGAGTTTTCCTCAAACAGCAGCGGAAAAGACACTTCATTCATTAGATGTCAAGAGATGTCTAAAATGTTATGTCCAAAAAACAGCTACTATCCGTAAGACTGATCAACTTTTTGTAGACTACGGATGGATGAGAAAGGGGCATCCTGTCACCAAACAATTTGTTTTTGCCATCAGCAAGCTGGGAGACCTCTTGCTGCAATGTTCGAGCGCATTCTACCAGATCTGGTTCATCTTCTACTGTGCTGTTTGCTGGTGTCCCTCTTCAGCACATCTGCAGAGCAGCAACATAGTCCAGCAGACACACCTTTACCAAACACTGTCTGGATGCTGCTGACAACACTGATATAGCCGTGGGGCAAGCGGTCCTACGTACTCTCTTTAAATAAGGTGGGCCTCTGTTGCTTCCCTCCTCCTGTATGCAAGGTACCATTTTTTTATGCTATATTTGTGTTTATCGTACTACGTTTTACAGTTTTATATGGTTTACCGTGCATAGTTTTGGTATCACTGCTAACTACTCTTATTCAAGAATGTGAATCTATGAAAGACACCCCAATACTGGAGAAGAACACGTTGCTTCCCTGTACACTGTGGTTCTCAAGTATTGGTGTCTTTCATAGATTCACATGGGACCCACCCTCCTCCCTTCAGAGGCTCACATCTTCTATTGACTCTTATGTCACCCTTGTGCTACGAAAATCTGAGGGCCTGAGCCTCTGAGGAGAACATTCTAGAGGGTGTGGACGCCTGATTGGAAGGAGTTTGGACTATTTACAATGACCTGGATATGTTAATAAAGTGACAAGTCCTATCTATTAAGCTTAAGGTTTCAATGATATTCTATGGTTTCACCTATACTATGGTTATGGTATTGCTATATTGCTATGTTAGGTACTGTGGGACTCCCACTTCGACGACAGGGAATATTCAAGCATGTGAATCTGAAAGACATTAATACTGGACAACCACAGTTTACAGGTAAGTAACTTTTGTTCATCACTGTCTCCATTGGCACCCAGTTTAAAAGCTCTACACTGGCTACCAGTTAGGAAACTAGTCCGTTTCAAGACCATCTGCCTGGCACATAGGACCATATATGGAAACGGGCCAAGCTACCTGGCCAAGAAACTTAACTGGTATTCACTTAACAGGAATCTTAGGTCAGGAACTAAATAACTACTCCGCGCTTAGGGTCCGCACTGTCAGAAACTGCGGCAGATCCTTTCCTCGTTTAGCGCCCCTCTACTGGAATCCGCTTCCAATGCAGCTTCGTATGATCACTTACCACAAACCGCTCCGAAAGAAGCTTAAAACTTGGCTTTTTTTGATTGCCTTCCCTCCTCTTGTCTGCCATCAAACCTTACCTTCAGGTGCCTCCGCTACAGCGCTTTGAGACTCTACCGGGTGATATGTGCGCTTAACAAACTTTATAATAACAAACTACCCCTAAAACACATCACAAAGCTTGGTTAGTGCCACACATACAGACATATCAGGTTCAAAAAGCAGACGATCCCAATGTTTGTGAAAATCCAAATCAGTATGATGTACAAGGACAACTCATATGCCAAGGGAACCTGGGGAATCAAGTGTTCAAGACAATGGTTTGCCAGGGACTCATTTAAGGAGAATGGATACATGTATAGCAAAGCAATTACTATCAACCGCAAATATTGATCATAGTCCTGAATCTAAAACCGCAAAACCAATTATTGTATTCGATAAACTTTTAGGTAGCAGATTTCAGCCTGTGAAGCCAGAAAGGCAGAAAGAGAGATTGGGGCATTGAGCACCCTTAGAAGATAAACCATGAGAAAACAGTGGACTCCGGCCCAGTGGGAAAATGCACAGAAGTTAAGACAATCACCAACCCAGGGTCGGTAGCAGAGACGAGAGGACACCCTGTGTTATGAAGTTGAGAGGATAGTGGTGCCGACGTAGCTACCATGATACTGGGATACAGAGACAGCACACCCCTGGAACAGTGAGTCCTAAAGGTTATTGGCAGGCAGTAACTTCAACCTTCTCAACGAGATATGGGTGTCCCTTCACCCACCTCACCTAAAGCGGACCATGTAACCCAGACCTTTGGCCATAAAGACAGGGGTAACACCCGTTAAACCCCAGGGCTATTCAGCCATCCCTCATCACATACCTGAGTGAATCTTATGCAGAAGGGACAGCTTCTGACACCCCAGAGAGAAAGTCCTCATTGTTGTATGCATGTAGAGGTTTGGTTCCCCATGAGCACCAATGGAGGAGATGCATAAGTGAAAAGTTGAGAAATCTTGCAGTATTAAGGGTCATAAACCTCTGAAAATGATGTATAATCCCCTTTTATTTTGCTTGTTTGGCCAAAATTGACATGGTATGCCCAGACATGGCTCCCTTGTTCAGTTTGCCACTGGATTCAAGCTAGTCTGGCTGATGACGGCTAATTAGCCAGTAACCGGTCCCAGGATGCTTGTTTCTGGTCCAGGGAAGACATGGCTTGGCAGTTCAGGCTGGATTGTTCCCATGAGGCACAGGGTCAGACTGATTTGCATATGGCCATGTCTGAACTGGGGTGGCTGAGTGAGCTAAAGAATGGTGATGGATTAAACCCAGATCAGTTGACGTTGACTGGGGGTGAGTGTTTGATTTGCTCAAACGCTCCGTCCATCATCCCTTTTTGTATCGCTTTGTTCGCCCTAAGTTGGCAGGGTATGCTCGGACGTGAGTCCCTTGCTCACTTGACTGGGGGTGAGTGCTTGCAATGTTCGACACTCCGTCCATCATCCCCATTGGTTTGGCATGAATACAGTATAATAAGGAAAATGCGAAGTACCTAAAACATAAAGAGTACATGGGGGTGCAAGAGAAAGACTAAATAAAAAGTGACCAACAGGTATCGGCCCGACTAGTAGGCGCTGTTCAGTTCTAGCAGAGCAGTATTTCAAAAAGACAACAAAACACATTTGAAACACAATGTAAAAAGATTTTCAAACAGGAGATGGAAGTAAATTGCAAATAGCAACATGGCTCTTGATGGTGAAGTTCATTCAGGGGCAGCAATTTGAAATGTTTTTTTAATGACGCAGTCGATGGGTTGGATCTGATCTCATGCGGAAGAGCATTCCAAATTCTTGGAGCAAGCCTGGAGAAGGCACGGTTGTAAGTTCTTTTCTTGTTAAATGTAGGTTTCAGTAGTGCAGGTTTTGCTTAATTACCTGTAGGCCACTGGTCACTGGTAGACCACCCCAGGACTGCCCCCCCTCCTCCTCCCCCTCGCCCCCTCGATCTCCACATCCGGCTGTATAGTGGCATTTGTCATCCTACCACACAGTTATGCGTGCCGAACGAGGAAACTCTAGGTAGCACTGTTTCTGACCACAATCCCTTGCTCCTACAAGTGGGTGGGGGTTTCGCCTCTCACTGGTTCCAACCTGGAGACTCCAGTCAGCTGCCCTGGAGGACCAGGTCTTTAGCTAGACCCTCAGACACGATACCCATTACGTAGCTGAAAACAGTAGCACAACCCCCGCCTGTTTTCTAAAATGAGATGCCCTTAAAACTGCGTATACAATGCCCCTGAACCACTCTTATTGGAAAGGGAAGACCACTCGGTCCCCCCGAACGTATGGACGGGTGCCCCGATCCCCCCGGGAAACCATTTTGGGCGGGGGGCGTGGTTCGGCTGGTATGCGCAAAGTGGCGTAGCCGGAGCACGCCCTTCCCGCCCAGAAGGGGTTGTCCTAGACACCCGCCCGGAAGACCGCGCCCAGGGGCGTACCTGAGGAGGGTCCCAGCCCTCACCACAGACGGATATATAGAGCGGGAATCCAATGAAGCGTCCTCTTGTTCCAGTGCTCTGAAGGCTGCACCACTCGTTGCTCGTGAGCCCTCGACGGAACAAGCGGCAATTTTGAGAATTTGTAATCTTTGTTGTTTCTCTTTTAGTATCCTCGTCGATCAACTCGAACGGAGTGAGCGAAGCCATGTCCGGCAAAAAAGCTCGAAAGAGCTCCGAGTTGGAGAAGATACTGCGCACTTTGTCGAACCGAATGGCGGTGATGGACCGAAAACTGGGTAAAGTGGATTCGATCGGTCGGGGCTTAGCAGAGGTTAAAAAGCAGATAGCAGCCCAGATCAACCTCTCGGGCGGCCTAAGAAGGTGATAGGACCGGCCTTGCCGGGAGTCGCCCCAGAGGGTAGGGGGAAACGTAGTAAGAAGAGGGTGGGTTCCGGGGAGGGCCCAGTCCCGGAGGTACCACCAGCAGGCCCAGTCACACCGGTGGACAGCCCGGTACCAAGTCCGGATGTGGGTTTGCCAATCCCCGTTGTAATAACTCCGGTTGAGGATGATCAGATGCCCCCAGAACTGGCCCTACAGTTAGCGGCAGTGTTACCCTGGCTTAAGAAGAAAACAGGGGGGGCAGTGGCTGCAGGGGACCCGGCCGAGGAAGCCAGATTAATAATCGAGCAGTTACGGCAGTCAAGAGAAGCCGGGACGGCGAATGTTCCTTCTATTTCCCCACAGGTGGCACCGGGAGTGACGACGGTGGGCCGAGAAAAGACAGCAGACACGGCGGTTGAACCCGGTAAGACCCCATTACCAATGGTAAGGGAAAGTTCAGTGCCTTCGAGGCACGAAAGGGTAGCCCAGCACATCCTGGCGGCCACGAAGGAAATGATATGGGGGGACAAATATGTTAATATGTTTTCACTATTGACCGACCATCGTGAAAGAGAGTACGCAAAGACCCAGAAAGATTTATGGCACCCCAGCGTATGGCGGGCCAAGATGGCGGAATTTAGGGTCGACGAGACCGTAGCAAACTGGGTGAAGGCCTTCTCTATATTTACGGCAGTAATGGGGGAACGTAAACCTGAAGTGTTGCCCGATCTATCCTGTTACCAGAACAGGATCATGGATTTTTATAATATGTACGGGGGGAACGAGTGGAAAGGTTATGATGTAACTTTAACGTGGGACTGCCTCGACACGGTATCGTGGCACAAACAGCTCTTGCCTGGATCGGCGGGTACGTCCTCGCCGGGCGGGAGCGGGTCTGGGACAGCTCGACAAAGGCCGGCGCAGCCCTTTCGAGCAAGCGCCGGTGGGGAATCACAACCCAAGACCGGCGGGAATGGGGGCAAGCGCTGGGTTTGTTGGGGTTTCAACAGAGGTAACTGTAACAGGCCCCAGGGAACATGTAGGTTCCGGCATGCTTGTGCGGGCTGTGGGAACTCCTCACACCCGGAAAGTAGCTGTAGGTCCAAGAGCGGTCGTTCGGGAGGAAAGGGGGGGATCCAAGCAGGATTGAAGTGGTGCTTGGGAAGCAATCATCTTCACCCATCGACATCATTGCTTTGACTCCATGGCTGAACAAATACCCTGATCATGTATCCGCCGGGATTTTGAGGAATGGTTTCCTATATGGCTTCAACATCCCGGCGGGGGATTTTCTGGGGAACCCCTTTTGTAAAAATCAGCTATCCGTTCAACACAACCCGGCAGTGGCAGCCAAGAAAATTACCAAAGAGGTCAGCTTGGGACGGGTAGCAGGACCTTTTCCATGCCCGCCAGTGGCGGATTTCGTGTGTTCACCTCTAGGAGTGGTTCCGAAGAAAGATCCAGGGGAGTATAGACTCATTCACAATCTGTCGGCCCCGAGGGGGGCCTCGGTGAATGAAGCCATTGACCCGGATGTCTGTTCAGTTCGGTACGCATCGTTCGACGATGCCGTTGCCCTACTGAATCACCTGGGCCCCGGTGCTCTGTTGGCGAAATCAGACATCGAATCAGCATTTAGGTTGCTCCCGGTACACCCGCGGGACCAGCGCTTGCTAGGATTTACGTTCCAGGGGAAGTATTACATGGATAAATGCATGCCCATGGGCTGCTCAATTTCTTGTGCTTATTTTGAGATGTTCAGCTGTTTTTTAGAATGGGCGTTCACCGAGGCCACAGGGCATAGACAAGTGATGCACTATTTGGACGACTTCCTGTTCTTAGGGCCGGCCGGCACTGCGAAATGTGCACAGGCACTGCAGGACTTCTGCATTCTCATGCAGGAGTTTGGAGTCCCATTGGCACCAGGTAAGACAGTGGGGCCATCTACTTCACTGGAGTTTCTGGGAATTGAGCTCGATTCAGTGGAGGGATGCTTCCGTCTGCCAATGGAGAAGGTGGCCAAGTTCAGGACTTCCTTGATACAATGCCTGGGCAAAGAAAAAGTGACCCTGCACCAGTTACAACAAACAGTGGGTCAGCTTAACTTTGCCTTGAGAGTAATACCGATGGCTCGCCCCTTCTCACGTTCCATTGCACAGGCTATGGCCGGCCTCAAGGAGGGACACCACCGCACGAGACTGTCGGCAGAGGTTCGCCAGGATATGCGCATTTGGTTGGCATTCCTGGCGGACTTCAACGGTCGAGTGGTGTGGACCAAACCCCCAGCATCGTCGGACGAACTGGGTTTGTGGACCGACTCAGCCGGGAGCGTGGGATTTGGCGCCATCTTTGGTAACCGATGGTCGGCGCAAGTATGGCCGACGTGGTGGCACTCCAGTGGCCTAACAGGTAACATTGGGTTCTTGGAGCTATTTCCCATTTGGGTGGCTCTGTTGGCATGGCCAGACGATTTTAGGGACCGCTCAGTTGTGTTTTGGTCAGACAATATGACAGTGGTCGAGTGCATAAATCAGCAGGCAGCACGCTGCAAGTGGATCTTGAGACTGTTGAAAGAAATTGTATTACGTTGCATGAGATTGAATGTACAGTTCAGGGCAAAGCATGTGCTGGGTGTACTGAATAATGCAGCTGATGCACTCTCTCGTTCACACATGCAGGCTTTCAGGGGCTATCTACCTACAGCGGATCTAGTGGCGGCACCTTTCCCCGAAGCACTATGGCTGATCGGTGCCCCGGATTACAGGACCTCGTGGCAGCCAGTTTAGCGCCCAGGAAGAGGAAAGCCTATGAGGGAGCGTTTCATTCTTACTGCGCCTTTTTAGGGCCGGCAGGGAGACATAGCTGGGGGCAGGAGGAATCCTTCCTGGGGTTCTTAGTGGCGCTTCATAGAGAAGGCCGATCAGCCGCGACGGCCAACAGACATAGGGCGGCCATATCATTCATGGCACAGCTCCACGGCATACGGGACCCGACGGGTTCCTTTTTAGCCAGGAAGGCGCTCCGCGGTTGGCAACGCCTTGAGGGTCGCAGACAAGATACAAGGCACCCGATTGGTTTAGAAAGATTGTCTCTGCTACTAGCAAAACTGGATGAGACATGCTCCTCCCCTTCCCAGGTAGTTCTGTTCCGAGCGGCTTTCGCCTTGGCATTCCATGGGGCTATGCGGGTGAGTGAACTCGTAGCAAGGAACAAGAAAGATATGGAGGGAGGCCTATGCAGGGATCACGTTCAAATACGGGGTGATTCTATGCTAGTCTCGATAGCCAGGTCCAAGACAGACCAGGATGCTATAGGGAGTAGTGTTGTTGTGCAGCGCGCTCGAGGGAGCCCCAGTTGTCCGATAAGGTATGTAGAGGACTACCTGCCACAAAGGCCGGCGATATGGGGAGGGAGTCTGCTTAGACACAAGGACGGCACCCCGTTGACAAAATTTCAATTTCAGAGGGTGCTGGCGCTTAGGATTGCTGCGGCGGGCTTGAACCCGTGCGATTTTGGGACCCACTCATTCAGAATAGGGGCCGCTACTGAGGCTACGGATCGGGGTCGGGTGCGGAAGAAGTGAAACAGCTAGGCCGTTGGTCCTTGAACTGTTTCAAGAGGTATGTGCGACTGCACATGTTGTAAAAGACTGATGAAATGCACTCACGCTTGTTGTCTTTTGTTTGAATTACAGTTTCGCAAGCCTGTGACGCGGGGCGGAATTTGGGATCAACCCATCACCAGGGGACCAGCGGTCGAGGATCACCGACTGGAGAGCAAGTGGTATGGGTCGTGGGCCACTCATACGTGAGGCGCGCCGGGGACGTATTCATGGCAGGTGATGCGACTCACGCATCTGGGGAATACGGGTTCAGAGTAACCTTCCATGGGAAGGGAGGACTCTGTTTTGACCAATTTCAGTCGTTTATGGAGGGTCTTTTAGGGCGGCAAAGGTCACCGCCATCTATAATCATAGTACACTTGGGGGGCAACGACTTGGTAAGACTGGGAAGACGAGTGGTAGTGGAACACATTTTGTCGGCAGTCAGCTGGTTGGCTAGGAGGCTCCCGGGGTGCACAATTGCCTGGTCCCACATGATTCCCAGGAGAGTTTGGCGGGGGGGTTTCTCTGTGACGGCGTTAAACCACTCGGTAAAGAGGGTCAACAATAAAATCGGGAAATAGTTTTGCTCCGTGCATTTGCAAAGCATTCCCCATGGGTGTATTCGGGGTGATCACTTTTACTTGAATGAAGGGGTTCACCTGTCCAGGGCGGGGAATGATTTACTCATAGGAGACTTCATAGCATGGCTAGTGGGATTGAGGAGGCATGACCTTTAGGAGGTGTGGGGGGGGGGGGCGGATAGTCGGTCAACTATCCGGCCTGTGGCGGTAAGGTCATGATCGGTGAGCAGTAATTTCAAGGTCCCTAGGGGGGGCGCCACCCAGAATCGATGGGAGCGCCCGGGGGGAGGCGGCCATTGGCCCCTCCCACGGGGAGGCAGCACCCACTACGGATGGGTCGCCTAGGGGGAGACGGCCATAGGCCCCTTCCAGGGGGAGACGGCTAGATGCCCCTCCTACGAATTTCCCGGGGGCCGGATATCCGCTCCGGCGGAAGAGAGTGTGGGGAAAGGGGGGGGGGGGGGGGAGTCCACGCTGTCCTTCTTACAGATACCTCACACGGGAACTCGGACGACCTTTAAGATGGCGTCGAGTGAAAGGGGGCCCCCACGACAAGGGAAGTTACAGTTGGCAACGAGTGTAAAGTCCTCTGCGCATGCGCCACTCACACCGTGAGGACGGGAGTTTGGTAGTAGGGATCTGACACCGGTTAAGACCTTGCCGTTGGCCCTTAATGCTAGGATGTACAATTTTATTTTAGAATGTATGCATTTTCAGGATGCTAGACTCGGCTAGGAAGCCTTTGTATTAGAGATCTGTTAAGGTTAGCCAAAGAACATGTCTTCATCAAAATGTAATGAAAGTAAAATTGTACATAATTTATGAAACGTTTTAATTTAATGTTTTGAATTTTGTTTCATATTTTTAATAAATACGGCCGGGGGGGTAACTTCCCCCCGCCTTCCAAAAGCTCATACTTGTGTCTGTCTCCTCCCCTTGGGAAATTGGTGTTGGGAGGGGGTGGCGGGCATCCCGGCCATATGGAAAGGGAAGACCACTCGGTCCCCCCGAACGTTTGGACGGGTGCCCCGATCCCCCCGGGAAACCATTTTGGGCGGGGGGCGTGGTTCGGCTGGTATGCCCAAAGCGGCGTAGCCGGAGCACGCCCTTCCCGCACATTTTGGGCGGGGGCGTGGTTTGGCTGGTATGCGCAAAGTGGCGTAGCCGGAGCACGCCCTTCCCGCCCAGAAGGGGTTGTCCTAGACACCCGCCCGGAAGACCGCGCCCAGGGGCGTACCTGAGGAGGGTCCCCGCCCTCCCGCAGACGGATAAATAGAGCGGGAATCCAATGAAGCGTCCTCTTGTTCCAGTGCTCTGAAGGCTGCACCACTCGTTGCTCGTGAGCCCTCGACGGAACAAGCGGCAATTTTGACCCACCCACCAGCCCCTTCTTGCAATGTTTGTTTGAGTAAAGTAATTGTTGGTGATAATCGAATGTATTAAAGAGATGCAGTCACATTTTACAGCATTGATATATGCCTTGATTTGAATAAATGTGTGTAGGCCTTTTTTCCCTTGTAGAAGAAGCGAAAGAGTGTATCACATAATAAAGTTTGTCTTGTCCTTTAGGACTTTTTCCCTTTGTAGAAATGATAAAGTGGATGAATCATCAAGCTGTGCAGATTAGGCGTATTTTCTTTCCTTAGTAGGTAAAATAACTGTCGTATTTATTTTGGTCGGGCGGTAAGGTCATGATCGGTGAGCAGTAATTTCAAGGTCCCTAGGGGGGGCGCCACCCAGAATCGATGGGAGCGCCCGGGGGGAGGCGGCCATTGGCCCCTCCCACGGGGAGGCGGCACCCACTACGGATGGGTCGCCTAGGGGGAGACGGCCATAGGCCCCTCCCAGGGGGGAGACGGCTAGAAGATGCCCCTCCTACAAATTTCCCCGGGGCCGGATATCCGCTCCGGCGGAAGAGAGTGTGGGGAAGGGGGGGGGGGGGGGGGGGGGGGGGAGTCCACGCTGTCCTTCTTACAGATACCTCACACGGGAACTCAGACGACCTTTAAGATGGCGTCGAGTGAAAGGGAGCCCCCACGACAAGGGAAGTTACAGTTGGCAACGAGGGTAATGTCCTCTGCGCATGCGCCACTCACACCGTGAGGGCGGGAGTTTGGTAGTAGGGATCTGACACCGGTTAAGACCTTGCCGTTGGCCCTTAATGCTAGGATGTACAATTTTATTTTAGAATGTATGCATTTTCAGGATGCTAGACTCGGCTAGGAAACCTTTGTATTAGAGATCTGTTAAGGTTAGCCAAAGAACATGTCTTCATCAAAATGTAATGAAAGTAAAATTGTACATAATTTATGAAACGTTTTAATTTAATGTTTTGAATTTTGTTTCATATTTTTAATAAATACGGCTGGGGGGGTAACTCCCCCCGCCTTCCAAAAGCTCATACTTGTGTCTGTCTCTTCCCCTTGGGGAATTGGTGTTGGGAGGGGGTGGCGGGCATCCCAGCCATATGGGGTGATTCACTGAGCAATGATCTAACTAGAAGTCTTTCAGTGCTGCACTCACCTCCATCATGAACACTTCCCTCAAGATATCCACCTTCCCTGAAAACACATCAAATTCACCACCCTCCTCAAAAACCCCTCAGTGGGTCCGAAAAAATACTCCGCAACTACAACCAATCTTGCTGCTCCAAAAGACATTGAGAAGACAATTGACAGCCAATTCTCTTACCATCTAGAATGCCACAAACTTCTGGATGACTTACAATTAGGATTCCAAAACAACCACAGCACTGAAACCGCTCCATCACTGCCACAGACGACATACACACCAACTGACTGTAGACAGACCAGCACCCTCATCCTCCTGGACTTCTTCACCGCTTTTCCACACCATCTCCCACTCATCTCCATACTACACACACCAGGAATACAAGGACCAGCACTCAAATGGATAGCATTCTTCATCTCCTGAAGAACACAATGAGCCAGGCTCACTCCGTTTACATCCGAACCCATGGACCTCATCTGCGGAGTCCCACTGGGATCATCACTGATCCCCACACTTTTCAAGATGTACATGACTCCTCTGGCTAACGTCATATGATCCCACGGAATCAACATCATCTCCTACCCGGACCCAGCTCAGTTTGTCTCTCTCTGACAACACTGCCACGACCAAGAAAAACTTCAAACAGTGCTTGACCAGCATGGCCAATTGTATAAAAGAAAACTGCCTCAAGCTCAACACTGATAAAACTGAAGTGCTAATCTTCGGGAATAGGAGCTCATCTTGGGACCCCACCTGGGGGCCCGCTGAACTCTGACCCACACGCACACAAACCTAGTGCGCTAGGAATGTAGGCTTCATGCTGGGCACCAACTTTACCATGAAGTCCCAGCTAAATGATGTCACCTCCGCATTCATCCACATCCTCCCCATGCTACATAAAATCTGTCTATGGCTCGCACTAGACACTAATCATACCAGATTGGACTATGAGAATGCATTCTGCGCCAGCATCCCAACCCATCTTCACATACTTCAAATCATACAAAACACCACTGCCATACCCATCCTTGACCTCCTGTGCCAATCGCACACCCTACCACTCCTCGGTGCTCCACTGGTACCTCATCCAAAAGCGCTGCCAGTTCAAACTTCTCACAAACACATTTAAGTCACTACACAGGACAGGAGATGCATACCTCAGTGACCATCTTCACTTCCATCAACCCACCAGACCACTTCACACATCACTTTCTCTCGCAAAAACACCCTGCATCCACCAAAGCTGTACGGGAGGTCGATCAATCTCCAACCAAGCCGCCAAATCCTGGAACGACCTCCCACAACACATCAGGACCTAATCCTCACTCTTAGAACTCCGCAAGAAGCTGAAGACCTGGCTTTTCAATTAGTCTTCTTGTGGGCCCATCAAGACTGCCTGTACTCATGTGTATTCTCACCGATTCAGTGCCTGGATACCCTCACTCTTAACAAGCAGTACTCTACAAAACCACCTTATATTATAGAATGCTCAGACTGATCAGGCTCCTTAACATTGAGCTGACCGCATGGGTGGAGATTTGTCGACTGATTTCCGACCCATTCCTGTGGGTAGTATTACGTGTCAGAGAGGCCCTCTTTCACTTCTACTTTTTGCGTTGACGATTAAACCCTTCATTGCCTTTGTCAGTCAGGGAGAGCCTGGGGCATTCTGATTGGAGATGAAACACACATGCATGTCATTCTACGTGGCTGATGTCTTGCTATGCATCAGATACCTTCAAGTGAGGGGCAGACGTCAAACTTATACTGGAGCCGTTCAGTGCTGCCTCTGAATTAAAGGTCAACTGGACCAAAACAGGCATGTTCCCGAAGCATACTTATCTCCTACGCATGACCTAGTGGTAAATGACCACAATATAAAGCAAGAACCGTCCACATTCCGATACCTAGGTATCAATACATATCACTCCAGTCAGGACTTGTTGGACAGCAACCTAAGGAAGGAAATGCCTTCCCTAAGGGCCTCAAATGGTGTTTTGGCACTCTCTCCCCTGACGGTGCAAAGCCGGGATACCCTCTCCAAGATGCTCATGTTGCCAGGACTACTTTATTACTTTACCCGCTTGCAGATCCCCATAGAATATTTTGCATAATGACCGCCATGCTGGGCGAATTGATGTGGGACCACGGGTGGTGTAGAATTGCTCTGACCAAGTTGCAACTGCTCACGAATAAGAGGGTCTGGGGGCCCTGATCTCTGAACGTTACTATCTGGCGGCAAAGCTGTAGTGGTCGCCCTGCCGGCTGTCAGGCCGCAACTTGTTCCAGATGAGCTCTCGATCTGTCATTGTTACCCACCCATTTCAGACTCATCCTCTGACTAACCATCCCCAGCTTACTCCACTACTATCTGCTTTTTGCATGTGAGATATAAATTACCCACTATGGTTGCAAAATGACTTCTCTCCAAGCCATGACATTTTGCATCTCAGACGCTTCGTGATGATGATTCTACTATTCGTAAAGGATCGAAACGTCTTCAGCATTACAGACAGACCTGTTGTTTATACCATTGTAATTTATCATGCTGGACTGTTGCTGTTTTGATTGTGATACAAGTGTTGCACTTTGTTTGCCTGAGCCCATTTTCACCGCACCTCTGACTCATCACCCACTGCATTTGATGTTTGCCAAAATGCATTTCTTCCAACTTTGGATATTAAAACATTGTTTGCAATTCATAAATGTTTGTTTTTATAGTCTAATGCCTGTCCCACGTAGGGACCCCTGTACTCTTTTGAAGAAAAACTTTCAGATTAAGACAAGTCTATCATAGCCTATAGATCATTTCAGTTTATCTCCACAGATATTCCAGAGTTATTATCTAATCGATTAACCAGGATTTAACATTCTGTTATTGCTATTTATTATCAATATCAGTCAATGAGATGCACATTGAGCTGAATGTTTATTGACATTTGTAGAATGTTTCTGATGTCACCCTGAAAACCTTTTGATGTCCCACAGTCATTCTTGTTGAAATAATTGTTACACGTGTTATGGGTATTCTACGTCAGAGTTTAGGCTACCCGGCCCAGTATGCTCATAATGTTTTGATGTAATGCTTCTGTACCAGCAAGACAGGTGTCACTTGGGTGTCCCTTAACGTTAGCAAGGGAATTAGTTCCCAGTCTTCTGCATGAGACCTCTGGGATTTAACTAATATTACTGACCTTCAGAAATAAAGGATGCCTTTGGCTTTCAATAGCTTAGTACTCGAGTGCCCGTATATGCTATCGATCACTGTTCATTAACAGCATTAGATGTGTTGAAAACAAATTAATCAATATACTATATCAGTCACCATTTTAAAAAAGTATGAATAACATCACCATTAGAAGAAACTAATAGTATGTCATCAATTCTTACCATAGGTGTTTCTTTACCTTATAGATCGCACTGGTGTCAATCATAGTGAGAGGATTGACCAATTGCAGGAAATGTGTGCTCTGGCGCTAAAATCCTATATCGACACCAGACGACCCCAGCATGAGAAGAAGTGAGTATGAATGGACTTTTACATGGTAATATGATTGGTCCTTATCTTCAGTGTTTTGAAAAGAGAATAGTCTCCTTCCCTGCAACAGAACTGTTGCCCCATCTATAGATTTATAGCTGTATATTTTACGGCTCTGCTGTTGTTCACTAATGATGAACCTTTAAAAAAAACTTTGGGCCTGGTTAGGACTGGGAGTCAGAGGCCCCGCTGGCCGCACTAGGATGCAACGGCATTCGCGGCAGTCGCAATGTGTATATTTTGTATTGCGGCATGTGCTGCAGGTTGCATCACACGCATCAGTACAAAATAAACACATCATACATATCCCTGCACCATGGTGCAGGGATATAAGGGTGGGGGCACCATAGGTGCCCCAAAGCCCATGGCGGAGGGCGGGGGAAAAAGGGGGCCCGCTAGGGGCGCAAAAGTCACTTTCTACCAGCCTTTTTATGGCGGGTTAACTGCCACGAAACGGCTGGCTGAAAGGGACATTGTAATCCCATGGCGGTGCCTGAGCAGGCACTGCCACCATTGTAGAGATTGCAGATGGTCGGATGCGTGGCTGTCAGTCTTTCCGCCCGCCCTCCATCCGATTGCCATAATAATGCAAAAAAAAAACAATTGATGGACAGAATGCAGAACAATGTCATACATTCACCCCAGTACAGAGATCTGGGCCTAAATCCAACGTTTTTTTGCTCACCATGCCATTCATGTTTGGACCCAGCCATATGCAAATCAGTCTTGACCCTGCCCCCAACTGGAACAGTCCAGCCCGAACTGCCAAGTCAGGTCCTCCCTGGACTGGAAACAAGCATCCTAGCACCGGTTTTGGGCTTTCACCCCTCATCAGCCAGGAGAGCTTGACTCCATTGGCATGGAGAGCAAAGGACCCACGTCTGGGCATGCCCCCGTCCCACCCGGGCTGACAAATGCAATAAAAAACAATTGATGGATAGAATTAAGAACAATGTCATACATTCACCTCAGTACAGAGATCTGGGCCTAAATCCATCATTTCTTTGCTCACCATGCCATTCCAGTTTGGACTCAGCCATATGCAAATCAGTCTTGACCATGCTCCCAATGTAAATAGTCCAGCCCGTTTGCGTAGCACTTTTCACCCTAAGTGGGATGGGTATGCCAAGATGCGGGTCTCTTACTCACTGTGCCACTGGATTCAAGCTAGCCTGGCCGATGAAGGGTAATTCCCAGAAACCGGTCCCAAGATGCTTGTTTCCAGTCCAGGGAGGACCTGGCTTGGCAGTTTGGTCTGGACTGTTCCCATGAGGCACAGGGTCAAGACTGATTTGCATACGGCTGAGTCTAAACTCTGGTGGCATGGTGAGCAAAAGAACAATGGATTTAACCCAGATCTCTTGACGGGGGGTGAATGTATGATTTATTCAGCATTCTGTCCATAATTTGTTTGCGTAGCACTTGCCATCATAATGCAGCAGGAGGTCCAGCAGGGTCCGACGGCGGTGGGACCGCCACCGATGGCCTGACGATGGGGGTCCCACCGTCATCGTAATTGGGCCCTTTGTCTTTAAATCTAGAAACATTTCAGGGCTGTGAGAAGTTGTTCATACCACCAAAGCACAATAGAGAGGTCCCTAGAGTGAAAGCTGGTGGCCAGAAAGCCTAGTTAGCGCCCCCCCTCTGAAGCAGGCCGTCAAAAATTTGGGGGTAGGGCTGGACTCATCCCTGAGCTACCAAGTTCAAACTAAAAAGGTAGCAGGGACCTGTTTTGGGCTTTTGCGGGGGCTCAGTTCCTTGTTTTTTTTTTTTTTTTGATCGACCTGTGTGCCAGACCATCATTCAGGCATCTCTAATGTCCAGACTGGATTATGCCTGCTCTCTGTATTTAGGGGCAAACAAGGCCGAGATAGCGCACTTACAATGGGCCCAGAACGCAGCAGCCAGATCTTTGATTGGCCTACGCAGGTCTTACCCGGTGTCAACCACCGGCTACACTGGCTGCCGGTGGCTAGGAGAGTTGAATTTAAATCCCTCTGTATCCCTTTTAAAGCCCTCAAACCTAAAACCCCCAATATCTTGGCCAACTTAATCACTCCCTACATCCCTACACGTCAACTCCGTTCACTAGGCCACCACCTGGTGCAGGTTCCAAGGTTTGGAGAGTACGGGCAGGAAGTTGCTCCTTCCCTAATAGAGCAGCCCACATCTGGAATTCGCTGCCCACCCATATTCAGAGCCACACTAACTACTTGGCTTTCAGGAAGGACATAACAACCTACCTATTCCCCACCATGTAGCTTCTGCCTTCTCTCTGTGTTAGCTGTTCTGCTCTCAGCGCCGGGACGCCCCTTTGCTGGGGCAGCTGATGCACTATACAAATTGCAGTAACATAACATAACATTAATTTGAGCTTTTTAGTCCTCCTAAAAATAAGACTCTCAAACATGGCGGAAACGGCGAGCAAACGATGTCCCTTTACATACCATAAATCCCATTAGTTGAACTATTATTGAACACTTGCATCCTCTGATGGCAATAATTTTTGTGATGTTTTTCTCCTCGGTACAGCACAAGTCATCTATGTATTAAACCTATCTGTTTATATATCGCTTGATTTTTCTGTAGTGAAGTTGCTGAGGTGTAGCATTAGTTTAGAAGGTGTCTTATTGGAGGCTGAAGTGTGGAGAGGTAATTTATCATCTAAGTAGAGCCAATCTATGCATGAGCTCTTCCTTTAGCTTCAAGCACTGTCATCTCTGGTGCAGATTCCCACCCAGCAACAAGTCATAGGGGCGATCCTGGCCTGCACCTTGGTCCATGTTTGGATCTGCCCTCTCATCTTCAGAGGTCTGTCAGAACAGAGGCACCATTCAGCTCTTTGTCAAAGAGCTTCAGTGTCGAGAGCATCACCAGCAACTTGAGCAACCTCATGGTTTCCTTTGCCTTGGAGCGCTTTGATATTGAGGCATGTTTCGCTGTTGGCATCGACGTTGAGCGCTCCTTTCTCATAGTCCAGGATTGGATGCGGCAGCCCACAGAGAAGCCTGAAAACACCTTATAACCTCCAATCATGTTCCAAGTCTTTCAGAAGGTCCTGCACCAAAGGGAACAATAGAGTTTAGAGCCCTCAAACTAGGACTTCTCATTGCAGAAATGAAAGAGCGCCTGAGGTTTTCCGGTCATGGCGGATATCTTGCTTCAGGAGACAAAGCGGAGCCTGTGGCCCTCCTTGGCCTAGGAGTAAAGGGAAGGCCTCAAGCAGAGACCTAAGTACCAATCGGTGGTCAGGTTGGAGCAGATGCTGCATGAAGTTTCCTGATTTCATTCAGTCCAGGATTGGTTCAGTGGATGACAATACCATGTTTAATGAGCATGGATGTAGCATAATCAGTAAAATTGGGGGTGAGCTTCAGGCTTTCCAACTATCATGCTGGCATATCATATTAAAATGTATTATATGAGAAGCAAGAAATGAGGGGGGCGAAGAGCCGGGGGAGTGGAGTGCCAATTGTTAGGGGTATTTAAAACACAATATTTTGCTAAATAAGCAATGCTTTTAGGATCTTCAAAACCGAGTGCATGCGTTTGTGTATGTAAAAATCCCAGTTGAAATAAATCTGACCGATACCTCACCATAGCTGACTAAATGTGCCTGTACCCAACTACTTACTAGATAATACAGTTATTAGGGTGATGTAACACTCCAAACACCCTCCCACCCCAAAAGCTACCCCCTCTTAATGAGGCAGCACAAATTGGTGGTTTTTGATACACTGGTGCAGACCTCCATGCTTGCACCTGTCATACCACTTGAAGAACTCCTTGAAGAACTCCTGTCCTTCTGATTCTGAGACCACTTCAGCTGACCATGGACGGTTTTGCAACTTCTGCCCCCAGTAAACCTTATAAATGTAGATTAAAGAAAAATGTATGGTTTCTGATCAAGAAATCTCGTTTTTGCCAAGTAGTTCTCCGTGAGATTCAATCATCTCAGCGATCATGCAAAATTCTCCATTTTTCTATGCTCTTTGCGAAGAAGCTTGCAAAAAATGGACGAGGCGTGTTAGAAGGCATTTCAAATACTGGCTCTTTCCTTAAGAGTGTCCAGGTCAAGCATACGGATACCTTCTGATACCTTCTGCCCGTGACAAATGAGATGATTTTAAAGAGTGGTAAAGAAAGATATTTTCTTGCTGATTAACTTATTACTGCAGACAAGAATGCGTCTGGCCTGTCCACCACACATTTCCATGAAACTTGATTCCTGTCTTCAACTTTCTGGACTCCAGACTGATGCATCAGAAAAGGTGCCAGAGCCTAATCTTTCAGTACTTTCTGATGAGACACAGAAGGTGAAAGCCAAATTTGTACCCTGAAGGGAGTTAGTCAAAATATCAATTCTGTTGAATTGCTTTTAAACTTCTGGATGTTGAAAACATCTACTGGCGTAGACTTAAGCACCAGCCTGGATCAGGTTTAATTGTTAACTAGGACTACAGGTTAGTAGTATTTCTTTCTTGTCTACGTCTTAACTTTGAGAAATCAGAGGCCTAAAAATTGTGTAGTGTTTTTCCCGTAGAATCAACAGACTGCTTGTTTTTCTGAATTTATCTGCTTGAGAGCAAGTTCAGTGTTCAACCTCTGGAGTTTGGTCATCTCGCTTCAAAACTTTAACATGTCACCAGTACAAAGCCCCTGTTAATTTGAAAGTCATCATAACACAAGGTAAAAAGAGTGAACAAGTTGGCTCTGACACTCCTGCGTAGGTCTATAATGATTCTAAAACTCTGGTTGGTGGGTAAATGGTATCCAAGGACTTGAGCACTTGCTCCATCCTCTGTCTCACTATTTTATGCCGTGGTTGACTGTACCAATGTTTGCTCGCCCTGATCCATGATGGCTGATCCTTGAAAGACCAGCATCTTGACAGTGACAAAACTTCTCGTTAACCATATGTCTTATGTCGCAGAGGCCACTGTCCGCTACTAGTCCAGCGGCGATGTCCTCAATGATGTGTAACCATCTATGATTAGGACTGCCTCAGAACTCAGTCACTGCTGCTGTAGACAGTATCTATTGTATCAAGAAAGCGACCCTAACCTAATCAACACCTGCATCCCGAAGAAAGCATCATTTGGTTTTATGTTTTTCAAACCAAGTCCTTGTGTGCATCTTAAATCATGAGTAACAAGGGGGAACCAAGCGCACTGAAGCGAGACCTGTGGACGGGCAGATGGCCATTGTGGTGAAGGCCTGAGACCCTGAAATGTGTCTTCCTATTCTCTGCCTAATAATGAAGGTGGGACCCTGAAAGCTTTTGAACGCAAATTAAAGGTCAGCTATATTTATGTGAAAGGTTCTAGTTATTTAGCTATGGTTCAGATGTTAAGTGGAAGCAAGGCATATGGGAAAGGTTTCTATGGTGCTTCTACCCAAGAATAAACCATAAGAGGCCACAGCAAATCACAAGGACCGACATTGGGTAGGCTTCATTGGATACTGCCAAAGCTTGAGTTTGAGTTTAAAATTTCTTATAGAGCGCACGTCTACCAGCGGTTTCTTGGCGCTATAGCTAACAAGGTCCAGGGCTAGAAGGCTGGGGAAGCTGCTGGCGTATTATTCAAAGGACTTCGTGAACAAGAAGGTCTTGAGGTGTTTACGGAATTGTGGGTACAGAGGGATGGAACGAAGTTCAAGGGGGTGGGAGTTCCAGAGGGTCGGGGCAAGAGTGGCAAATTTTGAGCCTCCCCACTTCTTTCTCCGGTAGCGTGGGATGGTGAGGAGGGACTGGGAGGACGAGCGTAGTTCTCTGGTGGGAACGTATGGAATGATCTCGGAAGAGATGAACGCCGGTGCCAGGCCAAGTCGGGCCAAGAAGGTGATGGAGGCGAGCTTGAATTGGACCCTGGCTCGCACAGGGAGCCAGTGTAAAGATTTCAGAAGAGGGGTAGAGTGGTGAAATTTTGGAAGTTTGAAGGCCAGGCGGGCCGCCTGGTTTTGTATCTGCTGTAGGCGCCGCAGGCTATATGCGGGGATGCCGGCATATAGGGCGTTGCCGTAATCCAGGCAGGACACCACCATGGCCAGGATGATGAGTTTGAGAGCGGAGAAAGTGAAGAAACGGGTCACCCTGCGTATAGTGCGCAGTGAAAGGAAAGAAGAAGATACCACAGAGCTAACCTGGGAGTGAAGGGTGAGTTGAGAGTTGAGTTTTATGCCTAGGGGTTTGACAGAGGAAGAGGGTACAGGAGAGGGGCCAAGGGAGGGGGGCCAGAAAAGAGGAGACGAGGGGCTGGATGAACCACCCGTCAATACCAGCTCGGTCTTGTCGGGATTAAGTTTGAGGTGATTGTGGTTCATCCAGTCCCTGATATGGAGCATGACAGATTGAAAGTTTAGAACAGAAGAGGGGGAAGAGGATAGATTGAAAACAAGCTGGAGGTCATCCGCATAATTGAATACGGTGACCTCCATCTGTTGGAGAGAAAAGATAAGAGGGGCGACATACAGATTGAACAAGAGGGGGGAAAGGGAAGAGCCTTGGGGAACCCCGCACTGAACTTTCCGGACGTCCGCTGTGAAGTCACCCAGGCGGACGGCCTGGGTGCGGTCCCTCAGGAAGGAGGAGAGCCAGACCAGAGCGGTCCCCCGATCCCCGCCGCCTTGACACAGGATAGCAAGATGGTGTGATCCACCGTATCAAAGGCGGCAGAGAGATCGAGGAGCACTAGGGCCTGGCGCTGATTGGTATCCATACCCTCCCTGAGGTTGTCCAGGACCGAGATGACAACGGACTCCGTAGAGTGTGCGGGGCGGAAGACGGCCTGGCGGGGGGCAAGAGCTCCATGCATCTCCACAAAGGAGCTCAGAGCGCCGGTGACATGGCGCTCGAGCACCTTAGCCAAAAATGGCAAGAGGGAGATGGGGCGGAAATTGGCAGGGACAGAAGGGTTTTTCAGAATAGGCACAATAACCGCGGACTTCAAGGGGTTTGGAACTACGCCTTGAGCAAGAGAGCTGTTGAGGAGAAGAAGGGGGGGTCTGGGCAGGTAACAAAGATATGGCGGAGAATGTGGGCAGGACAGGGGTCAAGCGGAGAACCAGATTTGACCAGGGGAACTAAGGAGGTTAGAGATTCCCTAGTGATGGGGGGAAGCCAAAGCTTGTTGCTACTGGGCCATTCTTTTGACAGATAAATTAACTGAGTGAAATACTAGATCAACACACAAAATGAAATGAGAGGAAGACATCTAACCATTGCCAATCACTCAGGGTAGCATACCAACCCATCGTTCTTTTCCAACATGCCACCTCAATTTTGACCCCGCTATAAATAAAATAGTCTTGATTTCGTCTGAGCAATTACTAGTCATTTGAGATGAATTCAAGCAATTGTCTGCACTTTACTAGTGATCCCCTAAAAATAATGATTTGAACCCTTGTATAGATTGTGGAAGCTGCCGTCCACAGTGAGCCTCTTCCTTAGTTTTGAGCCAATACAAAGTAGACCACTAGAGTCTTCCTCGTGCAAAGTTACTTGACTTATTCATTAACAGAGCTGACTGTAATCTGTGTATTGCTATGTGGTCTTGGATGAGACAAAGAAGGGTGAAATGCTGAGTAGCTGTTACTAGACAGACAGAAGAAGTTGTGCATATGAAGGGTGCCTGTGCCCTGGATTTTTAATCCGTAGCTCCCTCTGTTGTCGTAGTTCCCTCCGTCTTTACTCCCCGCCCCGTTGTCTTTACTCCCCGCCCCGTTGTCTTTACTCCCTGCCCCGTTGTCTTTACTCCCTGCCCCGTTGTCTTTACTCCCAGTCCCGTTGTCTTTACTCCCCGTCCCGTTGTCTTTACTCCCCGTCCCATTGTCTGTACTCCCCGCCCCGTTGTCTGTACTCCCCGCCCCGTTGTCTGTACTCCCCGCCCCGTTGTCTTTACTCCCCGCCCCGTTGTCTTTACTCCCCGCCCGTTGTCTTTACTCCCTGCCCCGTTGTCTTTACTCCCCGCCCCGTTGTCTTTACTCCCGCCCCGTTGTCTTTACTCCCCGCCACGTTGTCTTTACTCCCCGCCCCGTTGTCTTAACTCCCCGCCCCGTTGTCTTAACTCCCTCCATGTCTATGCTTCATTTCAGGTTCCTGTTTCCCAAGATCATCCGGTGCCTGACCGAGCTGCGGAGCATGAACGTGGAATACTGTAAGCAGGTTGTGGAAATTCATGACATACAGCCGGACAACAGCCCTCTTATAATGGAGGTTTTCAGCAGAGGGAACGACTGAAACGCTGACCTCTCCTGTTCTCTGTGTTGCTAAGAGCGGTCCACCGGGATAGGAGTCTGAGGAGTCTGGCGTTTGCTTATGCTTTCCTAGGAGCTGCTGTTCTGGATACTAGCCTGGTGGCCATTGGGAAGTTTGGCAAGTGGAATGCAGGTCCCATGAAAGTGCTTGTTGCCACCAGACATGGCTGCTGCACTTTAAAAACAAAGGTGCAAACTGCATTTGTGTAAGGAAAGCTGGAGCTGCATTGGTGGCAACAGACTGTGGTACATGAACAGCTGGGAACATTCCCCAGAAAAAACAGTGATGGTGTTGCACACTACCTTAGCTGTGCTTGGTCCTTGGTCTAATCAGGTGACCATCACAAGGACTATTTGCACGCACAATCAGGTAAAAACTGGAGGCATTAACTCAGGACAGTGCTCTGTGTATTTTTGATGTTTATTTTTCTATAGAAATTTGTTGTGGAAATAATTTATCGCTGAGCACTAGAAAATAGTCTAAGGCATCGACTTATGAACCATTTAGATCAGAAGTAAAACTGGACAGTTCCAACAAGGAGAAACTTCAGATTAAATGGACATCCAAGCACTAGTGAAAGGGTGAACAACAAGCAATTGAATGTACACATTCTCTATACAGTAACCAATGATGCTTTGTTTCAAGTGGGACCTTTTTGTAAATTCACTTTGTAGAGCATTGATATGAATTTTGTGCCGTATGCCTGATGTATATTCTCCGTTGATGTCTATTTCTTTTTTTACCCCAGTGAAATCTTATTCAGTGATACAAAAGTGTCTGTCTGTACAAAGTGTTCAAGCACTGAAGAAGGCAGTTCTTTATTTCCTGCATATAAGCTTGCATCTATACCCCATGAAGATGGAGGGGGTGTAGAAAGCAGGTTTCTAGCTACTTACTGCCTCATTAACTAGGATTAACTAGGATTAACCAGGATTTCTGGCAATCCAGAGGCTGTACTCACTCAGGTTGTGATGTGGTCTATTGCTTGTCTCTCTAAAATGGTTCTCTGGGATGGAGAGTCTATGCAAGTTAGACAAGAGGTGTTTGCCTGGCTGTCTTTTACTCTGCTAGACCTCTGAGGATATAGAGAGCAGGCTTGACAGATAATATGGCAATTCTCTGCTTGTGACTCTGGGACCTCTCTAGGGGAAGAGAATGTATATGACATCCCTTGGGGTGTGTGTGTGTCTGATGTGCATCACAGGTGGATGAAGATGTCTTAAAGTCTCATGCTGAGATATTTGTATATGTGTGTGTCTCTAATATGGAACTCAGCAGTAGGGAGGCTGTGCAGGAAGATACGTGTGTGCTTAATATCAGTGTCTTTCATCTGTACTGCTCTAGATGGAGTAATAGATGTGGTTGTAATAAGGTGTTTGATGCCTGTGTGTCTGTTCTGTAGTTGCCAAGAGTAGACCTAGAAGATGAAGAAGTGCTTGTGTGTCTATGTCTCTGGGAGTGGGAAATTAGTAGATTTAAACTATTGCTATTGTACAAGTTATGCTACCTGTTCAGAAAGAGGGGGTTTCCAAGGTTGAATTCTGTGTAACTTAGCAAGGACAACTGTCTGCTCACTAATGCTTCAAAGGCTAGTCACTACATGTAGCCACATGCAATGGGTCTCTCTCTTCACTCTTGCTGTATGGGTGTGTTGAGGAGTACCTTTGCGTAAACTGCTCTGAGACCGCCTTCGAAGTTGGCTGTGAAGGGATTATTGGAGATCACCTCTACGTGTGCTGTTGAGCCTATCCTCTTCTAAAAGATGTACTTTACTATGAGCTGGTATTTGTTTTCTTCTATGTATGATTAAGGAAGGAGGACACGTTCATGCTTTCCTGAAGAGCAGACTCCATGTCAGTCTTTACTGCAATTTCTACTGAGCCAAAATGTGAAACAGGTACATAGTGTGCCATGCGGTATCTGTGGCTTATCGCTTGGGAATACTAATTGCCACGTCCTGTGCCTACATAGCCAAGTCACAAGTATAGTAGTGTGGAAGACCGACTGGCTTCTTCAACATGAATTTCTACCTCATAGCACAGGTTTGATGGTGCTTGCACATATTTCCCACCTTCTGTGCCTGTGATCCTAACAAGTTCGGCATGATCAATTCTCAGTGATGATTTTGAATTCTGCACTCTCTTGCTTGCTACAGACACCTCCAAATATCTGTGTCCACCAGGTTTGATGTTATTGCATTATGAGGAGAGAATTTCTGCAAGTACAAGATAAAGGGGGACTATCCTGTACCAATAAATTAAATAACATTTATCCTGATGGGGAAACGTACGGAATTCAGTTTGCACAAGCACACTATTTGCTCACCGGAATGCTTGGGTAAATGACATACATGTGTTCTTTTTAGATATGTTTGAAAGTAATCATTCCTATCAATTTATTTTGAAAGACGTTATGAAATGTGCAACAAAACCAATTGCCATGAACCTGTTCTTTGCAAGAACCAACTTTGGTAGTTCTGAATACTCTCTTACCCCCATATCACCTATGACGGATGAGCAAGGGTACACAAGTGTTGGCCAGTGGTGTAGCTAGAACACCAGGGGAAGCCCCTAAGTTTGCCACCCGGTGCAGGTAAGAGCGGGGGCAGTGGCGTCCAAACGACTAACTGTTTGGGGGGTGGGGAGGAGTGGCAACCGACAGATGACTTGTTCACCTCTGCCGCTTCAATAACAGTGCTCCCTGTAGGTACGCCACTAGTGTTGGTTCTTAAAAGATATGTAATAAACAGTGTGTTTGTTTCATGTGTTGCTGTAGATACTAGTGTTCTGCATGCTCCTGCTGTCTAGTGTTGGGATTGCACGTTTGCAAGTTGTATAAGTCTTTTGTGTTATGAAATGCACTGTGACACCACCGACAATTGTTAACGCACCTGGACATTAGCTCCAAGTTAGACTCTTTTATCCACCATCTGATTTGGATGTGTACCTACAGCGATTTTAGATTTGAAGTGTCCACCATGTGTCTTTGTGCCCACACGGCAAATTTTAACACTGATGCTTGGAAAAGCTTTCATCGTCCTTGCTTTCGGCCACATCCTTTAAAGACGGTTCTAATCACATACCGATTGCAGAGAATTGAGCCCTCTCTGGAGCCCCAGGTCCCTCTCCTATCATACTGTGATTATGTCTTCCGAAGAGACCTGATGTAGAGATCAAGCACCTTTTCTTTGGAGTTTAGGGGTTTGAGTTCCACATCCAAACCTTCCCAGCCTTAAAGTCTTCTGCTGCCTTCAGGCTGTGGTCGGCACTCACTAAAGGCCTCTGAGACCAGGCCTCTGTCCATGGACCCCTCCCCTCCCCTTCACGGCTGCCATGCCGCATGGTCCAATAAAGCTGCAGACCCTTTGCAGCTGAGGGCCTTTTTGATGTTGGCAGCGAAGCAGTCATCCGCTCCTAAGCCGGTATCGACACCAACTACCATTGGTGCTGAAGATTGTTGAGGGCCGGCTCTGATAACTCAGAGCAACCAATCCTAAAAGATTGCAAGGCGAACTGGATGCAAGGCAGAAAAGACTTTTTATCCATCCCCACATGGGGCAAATTTTGATAACGCTACCTCAATTGAACCTCCTCAGAGACGGTCTCGGAAGTGCAAACTAACTTGCTTGGGAGCCCTTTCAAGCTCTTATGCTCAAAACCACAAAGATCGGGCCACCAGCCCCTACATTCCATCTCCTTCCGCCTCTTCATCTTTATCCACCACATCGTCTGCCACCGCCCTCTGCTGCTACTCTCTCCAGAGGGATCTCCAGGTTACTTCTACAGGTCTGAGGGCACCTTCTGCCCTGCGGACCTTTGAGGCTCCTTTTCACCCAGAGCCCACAATGACGACATCTGTGTGGACAATGATTTCCTCTCAACACCCTCCACCACCGCTCCTGCCAAGACCTATATTTCGGCCATTACCTCATGTGAATATCACCTCTATATGACACCACAGCTTATCATGAGGTGATTCATCAGAAGATCAGCTTTCATAATTTTGATATGCATGTTTTCACAGGGAAGATGAATTCCCAGTGGAGACATATCCTAACCAGGAGTCCTAACTTTACTACTCCTAAACTGAGAAAAATCCTAACTTTAAGACTTTCGGTATTCACAGAAAGCATTTAGGAGTCTTAACTTGTGTGAATACCGAAATGAGTAAGTGCCTTCTGTGAATAGCAAGATGGTAGTGAGTTTAGGATTTTGTCTTAAGTTAGTTCTGTGAATCAGGCCCAATATCACTGCAACGTATTATTATTATTATTCAGGCGTTTAAAAAGGGCAACAGCCAGTCCAGAGAGTGTCCCGGCGCTGATAGTGAAGTCTAGACCCATAGATAGAGGCATTAAAAAACACACCTTAAAAGTCTTGAGAATTAAAAAAAAAAAAAAGCAAAATGTCCTCAGTGGCCTGTCGTTGTATTGGAAGAGCATTCCATTCCTTGGTAGCCAAATCGCAATAAGAGCTGCCACCCTCATTTTTCATTCTAAATTGAGGGATGAACACCAACGGAGAGTTGGATGACTGTTGTGGGTTGATATGGAATAAATCTGTTGGACACATACTGAGGGCCTTAACGATCGAAAGCTCTGTGAGTAAGAACTAACAGGCACATGCATCAATATTGCTTTTTGCGATTCCTTAATTGCGAAAAATAAGAAATCGCAATTAAGGAATTGCAAAATGCACTGCATCAAGAAATCGCTAAATAAATTGCGATTTCTTAATATTCCTTAATTGCGACTCGCAAATTGAGTCGCAATTAAGAAATACCTTCCCATTCATGCATATGGGCCTAGAGGACCAAAGGAATAAATGGGAAGACATTCTCAATTTGCGATTAGCAATTAGCGAATCGCAAATTGAGAATGCGATTTCAAGGGTGCAGGGGTGTCCAAAGGACACCCTGTTGCACCCCTGAAATCAATCTGTGCACATATGTTGTGCACACACATGCCCTAAGGGCATGTGTGTGCACTACATGAAACTTTGAAAAATGCACAAAACTGCATTTTTCAAAGTTTTCGCAAATTACCATGAGGTTCAACCTCATGGTAATTTGCTCCCCCTAATTGCGAAATCGCAATTTTTTTAAGTTTCATGCATTGCATTTAAGGAATCGCAAAATGTGATTCCTTAAATGCAATCGCAATTAGAGAATTTGAAAATATTTGCGAATTCTCAAATTGCGAGGGCCTTAACCCTTCATGCATTCCAAAAGTAGATTTTGCGATCGCAAACGGCTGATTTTTGCGATTCGCACCGTTTGCCATCGCAAAATCCTTTGATGCATGTGCCTGTAAGCCTTTAAACCTGGTGCTCTTTCACATTCAACCGGTATAAATGTTTAAAGGCTGGGTGAATGTGGACTCTCCCGCGGAGATGCAGCAAAAGTCGGGTGGCAGCATTCTGCACTAATTACAATCTTAGTTCTCACGCGATAGGCTGGCAACCCATAGTAGAGTGAGTTGACGTAGTCCAATCTAGAAGTGATGAGATGCTTTTTTTGTTGCTGTATAAGGGGGAAGAAATAAATAATTTTATTTTAGCAGGCCAAAGCAAGTACGTAATACCTGAGGCACAAAAGACAGAGTTATTAAACTTCCCCCACAAATTGTGTGCTACCTTTGCCGGAGGGGAATTGAGGGGAGCATCCTGTGGTCAAACACCATTGTTTCAGGTCAGGGAGAAGGCGGCGGGGCATGGGGCAGAAAAGCAACATTTTGATCTTGCAAGTTTTATTTTGGAGGTTCCAATGACTCATTCATTGAAACGCGGCAGTCGGACATGGCTTGAAATTACTCGTGTCGGAGGGAGATTTATGATCTAATGTAACGAGGAGTTGCGTATCGTCCGTGTACGAGACCATGTGTACGCTAAACGATTCAGCCAGTCGCTAAGGTAGTCATATACACATTAAACATTGTTGGACTCGCTGCCGAACCCAGTAGAACTTCAAAACCCAATGCCTAATTTTCTGAGGCAAAAGCGGGCATCCCCACTGATTGAGACCTCTGTGCCTGAAAAGATCCAGCCATGCCAAGATGGAACTAACCACACCTACAGCACTGAGACACTGCAAAAGAATTAAACGCAATACCGTATCAAAGGCTGAAGATAGATCTAGAAGAACCAGTGCAAACTATTTCCCCTGATGCACCGTTAGCCTGATTGTATCTGCTACATCCAACAGAGTGGTCTCAGTGCTGACAACAGGGTGGAAACCCTCTAGGAAGGGTGAAGAAACGTGTTATGCTCTAAAAAGGCAGAAAGCTGTTCACTTATAAGCTTCTCCAATATCTTGGTGAAGGCTGGGAGCAGAGAGATCGGGAGATAGTTGGCCAAGATGGTTTTATCAGCCGATAGTTTCTTTCGTAATGGGATTAGCTTCACTTGTTTCCCACCACAAGGCACTGCGGCTAAATGGATTGACTGATTCAAAAAATGGTTTAATAGCGGGTTGATAGCATCACAATTGGCGACCAACATGTAAATGTAAATGTATGTGTCTTGTAAAGCGCACTGCTACCCGGAGGCGTCCTGGCGCTATAGACCGCTGGGGAACCCGTCCTGGCTTTCCCTGTGAGATGTTCCCTCCTGGGTATCTCCAAGGTGAAACCAGGCATCCCCGGCGTTTGTGGGGGGCCATTGTGGAGATAAGGCAAGCTAATGCCCAGAGTTGCCGAGTGTGATCCCTGGTTAGAGTAGGCACCGAGGCGAGAATTATCGAGTCCGCTGACCCTGGTCCACGACCCTGCCACGTCGGGAATTGAACCCTGGTTCCGGGCCGTCCTCTGCTTCCGGGTCTGCCGCCTCTAACCAGTGAGCCCCACCACTCCGCAAACATGTGAAGAGTACAGGGGTCATCCAGTGCACCGGATTTGCAAGATCTGAAAAGAATCCTTCAACAAGTTGGGGGCAAAGCCCTGTAGTAGTTGGGCAGTGAATGGCATTAGAACCTCCTGCTGGACTAATGGGCCATCAGTACTCGGTGGAACCTTATCCATCGGAGGAAGGGACAAACAAACAGAAAGAGCCCTCCACACTGTAGGTGTGAAATGGGCTCTTGTGTACCACATTGACAAAGCTAAGCCCTTTGGTAATATCCCCCTAATGGATATATGCAAGGCAGCCAACTTGGTCAACCCCACACACATTTGCCATGGGATTGTGAAAGCAAACGTCGTACTTTTGGGCTTGCTGCATACCTTTTGTTAATATAGCGCTGCAGATTGCGTGCCTTTGTGAACGTTTCCATGTTAATTGCGGCCCGTGTATTAGCATGTCGGGCGCTGCAATTAACAGAAAACTTTCATAAAGGTACGCAGTCTGCTGCACTCTATTACCAAAAGGTATGCAGCAAGCCTAAAAGGACGACGTGTTCTTTCAAGATCACTAATATATGTTAGTGTGAAAGCACACATGGAGCTTCTGGACTTGCTGCATGCCTCAGACAGTCACAAATATCTGCATTTCTCTTCCGATATGTGTCACATTTTTGTTTTTTGATTATTGCAGTTTTAGATTTCTCCAACTTAAGTGATTTGCACAGGATCACAGGTTGAATAGCCACGCTGAGACTCGAACCAGGTTCCCCAGGTCATAAGTAGGCAGCTATTAGCCCGAACGCTGCATCTTCTTCACTAAAGGGCCCTTGTTTACTTGTATGGCCAAAGGAACGTCGTCCTAAGAGAACAGAACAGAAGGACGAAATCAGAAGGACGAAATGACTGGTGAAAATTAAGATCAGATTGAAGGAATTTATCGACTCAAACTGTGACTAGTTCATCTGTATTAAATCAACAGCTGTTGTATATTTAAATAAGAGGCCGTACCCTCTTTTGTCTGGCTAAGAGAAGTCCCCACTTATGTCAGACTGCCCCATACTCTACGAGTGGGAGTAAACATCGGCTGTTACACCCTGCAGGGCAGTCCCACACGTGAGCATTTTTTCTATACTATATAGAGGGATTCAGGACCTCGTGCGAGCATCTTCATCACTTCCGCTTCCTTTGGTGCATGTTTAAACTCTATTATCCATGGTCCGTTCTCGGGGCACAAGGAGAGCACACCAGGCCGTGCCACTTGGCTGAAAGGTGTGCACACAATTGTTATCCTGCTTCCCCTGGTGAAGCATCTCGTAGGGTCACGGTGCCCACTTTGCATACTCATCACGGTTCTTGGCATGTATCCGTGTCGGCACCATGCACCACAGCTTGTCCATAGTCCGTTCTCGGGGCACAAGGAGGCACCACAGCTTGTCACGCATCTCACCAACTAATTGAATAGCATGGAAGACGTACCATTGTCACCGAGAGGGCACATGCCCATATCATAATCTATGCGGCTGCACAACCTCTGAACTGAGCAGCTGCCCCCCAACCGACAGAGAGTAATGACATCACACCAAGCGCAGGGCAGCTCCGCTGACTGTCTTGATCAGTTCCTATCCAATTCAAGCCCCATGCAGTCATTCTCAAGGTCTTCGGTTTGAAAAACCAAGGCTCCCCTGTAGAAGAGATCCCCCCTCCCTCTGCAGCACATGCCAAAAAACATCAGATGCGTTTTATATAGCTCTTCATACCGCATCTCTGAAGCTTCTAAGCACTGCAGGCATGCAGATTTCTAAAGGAGAAGCATTCATTTTATCTAACAGAAATGGTGAGATAACACTCTGTGATTCCATAATCTAAACAAACTGTTGTGTTTAACGTGTGCTGTTGTACAACGCTCAAAACTACTCGACAATCACAGACATTTCTCGCTGGTGTTTATGACCAGTCGGTGTAGTTCGGTGGCCATGCTTTAAGGATCGACGTAGTGTTGCTGGCTCCAGGTTTATAGTAAAGAAATATGAGACCGGAGCCTGCAGCTGGTTCCTGCAAACATCTCCAGAGTGGCTGGAAGCGACACTGCGCCCATGGAGTTTTGGCGCAAAGTTGTTAATGTCTTGTCATCTCTTCTGCTTGTGAGTCATAAGTTTTCATCTGTAGAATGCCAGATGCTGCCCAGTGCTTTAAAAAACCACTTCTCCTCCTGGCTGGCATCGATTCCCTCGGCGCTCCTCACTCCAGGCCGCCTTACAGATACAGCGTTTCCACCCTTCCATGTTGCCTGCCCAGAGTAAACAAGCCTCTATTACAACCACAAATGGACCCAATAAAGATAAGGAATTGCTTCACGACAGCCGTGAAGCAGATAATCCAGTCCGATGGGCCGGACGAAAATGCGAAAGGGCTGCAACCAAAATGCCTCACTTTCAATCGGCGGCCACCGTTTTACATAAACGGTGACAGCGGCCAATGCAATTGAGGGGCGGGGCTACAAGTCTGTAGTAATGGAGTCCCACACTGTAGATGTAGTTAAGATGTTTATTAAGAAGATATGCAGTTAAGTTGGTATAACGGCCCCACCAGGAGCATCCAGCATGATGCTCAGCCCAATGTCAACTGTCATCCACAGCCCACAGCATCCCAACATTCTCTAGTGCATCATAGCTGCAACATTCTACTAGCTGGACCGGTGATGGAGAAAGCACATATAACATAAACCAGATGCAAGAATACTACAAAGTCCCCTCTCTTCCACAATGGAAACAAAAAGGAAAGAACGCTGGTCAGAAAGAACCAAGAACAAGAAGGGAAGAACGCTGGTCAGAAAGAACCAAAGAAAAGAATACAACATTATCCTCTCTCTTCCACAAAGAAAATAAAAGGAGAAAACACTGGTAAGGAAGAACCAAAGAAAGAAAAACACACAGAAGAACATACCCATCCTCTTTTCCATACATGACAAGAGAAAAAAACAAGAACCGAACAAAAAGAAACAACAAAGAGGAAAACTAAGCTTGAAAATACTGATGGCTAACCAACAGACACACCTACTGGCCAGACAGGCATGCAAGAAGGAAAGACATAGTACAAGAACAAATGTACGAAGTAATTCAACTCTCAGAAATATACAATAAAAATACCACATGACGAGAGTGAACAATTTTAAAACATGGGAAAATGGCTAAAATTAAAACAAAAGATGTCAACATTACCCATCTTCCCACCAGAAAGATAATGACAAAATAGATAGAAAAATTTCCATGTAAGAACAAGGAAAGAGGGACTACAACCCAAATTCCTACCCCAAAAACGAGGGACTCTAACAAAAAAAAACTTGCCTCTAAAACAAAGGACAATTTCAGGATAGTGGGACTGTAACCCAAATCCTGCCTCTAAACAAAAGTGACTGTAAAACTAAGGATAATGGGACTTTAACCCAAAACCTGCCTCTAAAACAGAAGACGCTGAATGTAAAACTGAGGATAATGGGACTCTAACCCAAATCCTGCCCCAACGAGGGACTGTGAAGATGCTTCCCATGTAGATAAACTCCATGTATAAACTGAGTATATGGGACTAAAACCCATTACTAAAAAAAACGTAGGTGGGACTATCACCCCCTAAACACTAAGTATATGGGACTAACACCCAATACTAATTACATAGGTGGGACTGGAACCCCCTAGACACATACACCAGAAAAAGAAACAAGTCGTACAGTAACATGAGCAAATGTAAAAGGAAAAATGAGAGTGAGACATAAGTAATGTTAAAGCTGCTAGACCTACAAACTTGAGGGGAAAGAAATCAGTGAAAAGGTGTGCACTACCTCAACTGAAAGAATACAATAAATGCAAGAAAACCAGCTCCTAAACAAACAAATCCCCTTTGTAGAAGTACTAGCGCCAAACTAGCCATAAAAACAACCTTTTCATCACTTACACTCTCACTAAGCACAGCACAAGTAAAATTGACACAGTGCGCTAAGGCACTTATAACAGCATGAAAACATGAGTAAAATTGACACAGTGCGCTAACAAAGCAGTAAGAAAGCTGAAAGGAAATCAGACATAATAGCATTTAAATGGTGCAGTGAATGAGAAAATGATAAAATGATACTTCAACATTAAAATAACTGATGTCGAAATTATCTGCTCCACATGTTAAAAAAAATAAATAAATAAATAAATAAATTGTCTGGTGAAAGGTGTCTCACACGATCCAAAACAGAGGCAAAGTATGCTGGAAAAACGAAAAACGTTTACTTGTGAAAACCACTAGAGTTCCTCATTCGCCTACCGGACTGATGCCAGCCTCCCAGTGACGAGATCAGGAATAAGCACAACAGTGAGTGAGGGAACCACAAGGCTCTCACCCTAACACAGCATGGTAAAGCCCCTTTCCAAACTCTTCGAGAAACTCTTTGAAAGCTGTTGTAAATAATCTCCAAGCACCGGCTAGGAACCAAATAGCAGAGTTGCCGCGATGTGCTCCCATAGCTGAGAAAATGAAATGACAAAACCTCTGACCTACGCTGCGTGCCATGGCGCAGAGACGCGCGCAGTGACGCTTAAGGTCAGAGGTTGTAAGCCTCTGATGCTGACTGCCGCTGTCACAGCGCTGTGAGCGCACCGAACTTTCCCAAAGGCAGTTGGAGATTCCAAAACGTCATCAGTGAAGAGATGACTGTGAAGGCTGAAGGATCTCCCAGCTTAAAATGGCAGGTGCGTGCTCGAGACAGTACTTCAAAAATGAAAGTGGCAGTTGGCAGCAAGAAGACACGAAGGCAAGGTTAATTTTTAATAAAACAAAAATAAATAAACAGAACTGGAAGTGGCTTGAAATGCAAGGGACAAAAACGTTGTTAAGTCACAAGCTCCGTTGTGACACTGCTTCCAAAATAAGTTTCCATAAGGCCAAAATTTGCATGCTTGACAGTTTGAGTTCACAATTCGGTTTGCCTCTGATTTCTTTCACGCTTGTTAAGTATTCAATGACAGTTTCTTTTCCACTGAGCTTGCACATACCTTTAACACTTGGATGCTTGAGCGTTATTATTGTATTTAACTGTGATAATTTAACAGTATCAGCCATGAAAAATCACTCAGCTTCAGTAATGCTCAGATTTTCAGTTAGATATTTTCCTTACTTTATACGCTTCCATTTAATCTTGACAGTGTATTTAAATGTACAGTCAACAACTTCTAAAGTGGATGCCTTCCGCCCAAAAACGACTTTTTAACCCTTAACAGGTGGCAATATCACACACACAGCCCCTGTTTACCTTCTTAACTTTAAATCAGGAAAATTTTCTTTTTATAGCATTAGGTTTCTTGTGACTTTGAAGGCTTCGACTTGTTGATTAAATGCCAGAAGATGTAGCATTGGGTTTCTAGTGACTTTGAAGGCTTCCACTTGTTGATTAAATGACAAAAGATGTAGCACGCCTGTTCTTGAGCTGTCCGGTGAAGTGGACTCTGGTGGGGCAACAGGCGTGTCGTCTCTCTTGATTGTCAGGTTACCCTTCATTAAATTACGCTTCTTATATTCGTAGGTTTCTTGCTTGGTAGGCATCTTTAGCTTACTTGCTTTAGAGTAGTTGCATTTCATCTGTTAAAGTGGTAGGTACGTTGATCCATCGTCGCCATAAATAATGTAGTAATGGAGTCCCACACTGTAGATGTAGTTAAGATGTTTATTAAGAAGATATGCAGTTAAGTTGGTATAACGGCCCCACCAGGAGCATCCAGCATGATGCTCAGCCCAATGTCAACTGTCATCCACAGCCCACAGCATCCCAACATTCTCTAGTGCATCATAGCTGCAACATTCTACTAGATGGACTGGTGATGGAGAAAGCACATATAACATAAACCAGATGCAAGAATACTACAAAGTTCCCTACTGAAATCTTCTGGCTCACAAGAGGTCTCGCAGAGCATTGCGCTGCAACGCTACGCAGGACCTAAAAATATACTACTATAGTAGGAGAGACGTTTCCTACTTTAGCACGTAATTCAGTTTATGCACTATAAAAGCCTGTTCTTTATTGATATATAGTGCTCTTTTTGATTATGTCAAAAATACTGTGTGCAGACAAACATCTTAACCAAACATCTTTTATCCAGTAAAGAGCTAACTTAGCATTCTGGGACTAGTAGTATTGCAAAACCAAGACCACAAATCCCAGAATGCAGGAGATATATCTATCAGCATTACTCGTGGCACAGGTTGCTGGGAATTGTGGAAGGTTTGCTCATGCCTCCAGCTTTCCAGGTGTGAACTGGGCCCTTCCTCCTCCAGGTCTCTACCAACGTTATGTCTCCACAACAAGGGGGTTTCTCAGCCCCTTTCCTGGCTTGCATTTTACCCTTCTATCCGGAGATTGGCCCAGATTGTTCTCAGGGGCAGAACTGGCAGCTTCTTTTCCAGGATCAGTCTCTACCCTAATGTTGACTGAGTGTTTTTAGGTGTCGGACTCTTTGCACTTTGTCCACCACTCAAATTTATTTAATATTTCTCTATACTAATTCCTCCCTAATCCTGTTTGTGTTCTGGAGTAGCGTGCTACTCACAATCAAGCAGGAATCCCAATGTCAGAACACGGTCGCTGCACCCCCACTTGCGGTCCGGTTCTTGACGCACATAACCTTGGCTGCAGCGCACAGAGACCTTACACTGCCGCACACAAATGAAAAAAATAAGCGGGAACATTGATGCTAGCCACCACTCATTGGGGGTTATTCCTTTACAGTCTATGCAGAGCATGTGTATCTACAACACATTCTACAAATGGAAAATTAAGTGTTTGCAGCATAGCCGTTACCACGCAATACCTTTACCACACATCCATTACAACGCCTATGCCTTTACCATGAAAATGTAAGTATTTCGCAGGTAAGCATAATATAGAACAATAGTTTTTGATTTTGGTAAAAAAAAGAAAGCAGAGAGTTGGCAGCATAGATTAGGCAAAGGTGTCTGGATGGGTGAATTTCTTTACAATTTTAAAAACCTTGCCAATTTTATTATCTGATGCTTCAATTGGAGTTGTAAGAAATTCAGACTGAGCCTTTTTGAGCATGTCTTCTAAAACAGAACAGCACCACTTCTCTCCGTCTGTCGTAACTAGCGCAGCATCATAGCATTGGGCATTCCATCACAGCATACACCTCCCGGTGGAGGTTCTGCAAGGAGTAGACAACAACTTGGCTCAGCAGGACGCATCAACAAGTCCATGAGTTGGAACTCCATCTCCAAGACCTACTCCACTACTTTCAACATTGAGGTACTCCACAAGAGACCTGTTTGCCATTATAGAAACTCAAAATATCTGAATTTCACTTCAGGGACTCACACCATCAGTCTATGGGCAATGCACTATGGATAAACTGATCAGGATCTTTGAACCCTGCTTTTCCGCCTCTCCCCATGCCTTCCACACGTGGTACGGAAGATGCTGCAAACATCTCTTTCCCTCATCCTGGTAGTCCCCATGAGGGCCAGACAACTATGGTACACAACACTTCATGGAATACCCTTCATATTAGGGCAAGGGTTGTTTTAGGCTTTAGGGCTGGTGAGGGTATTGGGTGGCTAGGGTATTTTTTTTTTTAGAGTTTAGGGTGGGTAAGGTAATTTGGGTGGCAAGGGTATTTTTAGCATGTAGACTGTGAGGATATTTGGGTGGCAAAAATATGTTTAGGGTGGGTAGAAGTATTTAGATGGCAAGAGTACTTTGGGGTTTAAGGTGGGTACAGGTATTTGGGTGGCAAGGGCATCTTTAGGTTGGGTAGGGTTTAGGAGTTGGGGTGATAAGGTAATATACACACACACAAATATGCATGTGTGTGTGTGTGTATATATATATATATATTTATATATTACAGCAAAAACGGCGTACCAACGAGCACTTAGAGGAACAAACACAGGAGTCAGGACAAGGTTCCAGAGAAAAAGGGTTTATTCATCCATAAACCTCGTGATGCGTTTCGCGCTTAGAAAGCGCTTGTTCACACAAAGTCTGCACCATTACAATCATGCTTTATGGGCATTCTCACTTCCGTGTCATGGACACCAACAAAGGACTTATTTTTGGTCGCCATCTTTGAGTGGTGTAAAGTTCACATATGTAAAGTTGTCAAAGCATATCAACCAATATCAATTCAATTATGTCACAAAAAGGTGTATTCGTGTAAATCATATAAAGTATTGGACACATTAAACAACATAATACGCTTGCTAGTGCGTTATGCCTGACATTCATTACCGATGTATGTGAAACCATTATAATTCGCTTGCTAGTGCGTTCTATCTATATTCAAATGCAGTATATGTGGAACCACTGGCGGCGAAATTGCCGATCTAAGTAGAATATAGCTTTGTCACCAGTTACCTTACAATCATGGACATCAACAGAAAATTAATGTTCGTCATCAATACTGAGTCAGTTAAGATTCATATATGCACAGTCCTACATAACGGAGACATAATATAAATCTGTAAAATAAAGTAAGATCATCTCATACATATTAAACACAACGTTCGACTCGCCACTGCGTTATGCTGCCACTTCATTGCAACATGCGTGAGACATGTACCCGATAAATTAATGCGCTGGTTAGTGCGCTACAGCCAAAGTATCATAAACTAAAAATAAACGCTGTATCTGGGTAACTGAACCCTGTCCTCTGAGAAGGGGTGCTGGCGCAAGTTGAGATATAACAATAATATACAAAATACCATAAATAAATCTTAAAGTCTTTAGCTACAAGATATCTATATCTTCTTAGGGCTATATTGAGTCCATATAGCGATGTCCCATGTCCATATGTATAAGAGCACAATGCAAACCCTTAGGTGGAATGAGTGAAGGTCACCTATTCATAAGGTTCAAATATCACACGTGTTATTTCAAAAGTCCAAAAATACTGTGAAAAACAAAGTATATAATGAAAAAAAATTACATACATGGATGGAAAAGAAGAGGAGGAAGAGTCATGACGTTAGGCAGGGACACCGCCAGACACAAGCCTGTGGTGGGGGCCCTCACCTCCATCCTGCGTAGTATGGAAAAGAAAGAGAAAGAAAGACATCAGTACATTAACAGTAAGCTGCAAAAAATGCACAGTATATTATTCATATAGATGTCTGCTCATTTCTTCATCCATATTATGGCCTTTAGGAGACTTGGTGCATAGATCAATAATGTACTTAGACTCCCTCTGTCTCAGATGTAACTCCCTATTGCCACCTCTGGGACCCAGATTCACCTGTTCCACAATGAAATAGGATAATTTAGTGGCATCAGAGAAATGACAGGCTTCAAAATGCCGGGCCACCGGATATTGTTTGTCATTTTTTGTGATGGCCCGTAGATGTTCCAGTCTGCCCAATCTGAACATGGAAATGATTAAACAAATTTAATAAGAAAGTACAAAACGATCATGGTGTTGGTACTGTGGTGACAGAGAAAAAGAAATGTATGTGAAGGTAAGTCTCTTGATTTGTGGCTAGTCCAACTGTGAAGTGTCACTATCGAATTTAATGCCATCAATAGTAATACGTTGCCATGTAATACGTTGGCTCTTACTATAAGCACTTTGCAATTAAACAACTTCATCTCTGCCTGGGTTTGAGCCGGTACACTTTATTCACATAGAGATACTTCTTCTCCACCTTATTTTAAAATAATCCTTACCTGTAGGCAACATTTCCTAAATTGTTTTGAATGATCCAATTGAAAAATAGAAGAAATTGAGTTCAAACAGTTAGAAAAGAAATAATGCCCAAGAAGCGGTCAGGCTGAAATGCTTAAATCTCTCTCTCAAAAAACTGAGAGGGCCCCACCTTGATTACATATCTCAGTACAAGGCAGCATGATAGAACCAGATGAACCTTTGACATGGTTTAAGCCATTTCTCTGTTTTCCATTCATGGTCAGCAGCCTACTCTTCCTAAACCAGAAGCATCCAAGGGATACAGAGGAGGCAGCGATCTCCCAGATCATATTGGACTCAGAGGCACGCCCTGCTCCAGACAAGGCCAGAATGCTCAGAAGTATTGTCCCAGAAAACCCTGGCCAACATCGTCAGGAGCCCGGGACTCCTCATCATCTCCTACATTGAAGACACCCAACTCATCTTCTCCTTGACAAACGACCCAACAACAATCAAAGACCAGTTCAAAACATGCATGAAGGACGCAGCCAACTGGATGTACATCAACCTTCTCAATCCAACACAGACAAGACAGAAGTACTGATCTTCGGGAAAGGCAAGGACACCCTGAGGAACAACAAATGGTGTCCACCTGAGCTGAGTCCTACCCCCAAACCCAGGGAACACTCCTGCATTGTCCTCGACAGCCAGCTATCCATTATTCAGCAGGTCAGCACCATCTCCTCTGCTTGCTTTCTCACTCTCTGAATGCTCAGCAAAGTCTTCAGATGGCTCCCGCTAAACACCAGGTGAACTGTCACACAAGCTCTCTTCACCAGCAGACTCCACAATGGCAACACCCTCTACATAGGAATCACTGCCATACTCATGAGGAAACTCCAGACCATCAAGAACACAGCAACCAGACTCATCCTCAACACCCCCAGACAGACTCACATCAACCCTTACCTCAGGAAACTACACTGGCCACCAGTTCAAGATGTTCAGCCACAACTACACAACGAAGGACATGCGTACCTCAACAAATGAGTGAATATCCACCAACCTACCTGGAAACTTTGTTCCAGATCTTGACTCAGTCCCAGGTTTACTTATCTTAGTAAATCTGGGATTGCCTCAAACTCCACAGGTAGATGCATGGGAACGCCGATGCTCCACCTATGGGACGCCTTCCCAACGCAGAGTAACGCAAGGCAGCGATTTTTGCCACCTTGCATTACTCTGGATTTACCAAGCCACATAGAGATATGCAAAGTGACTTTACGTGCCTTAGTAAATTTCATTGAAGCCCTTGCATTGTTTTGCGATACCTCGCGTGACACAAGGGCCTATTAAATCTGACTCCGGATGCCTAGGAGGCTATGTACTGTTTACACATTTCACACAACACAGCGCAGCAAGGCAAGTTGCTGTGCTGCTTTACATAAATGGAGAGAGCTGAAAACTGGCATACCTTCAAAGAAATCGCGCTCTCCAGCTCGCTCTCTGCGCTGGCAGACTTGTAGCTACCTGGAACCAACGCAGGCATTCTAGCACTTTGGTGCAAAAGTGTCTGCGCTGAAATGTAGGCTTGTTTTTTTGCACCAAGGAGCACCTTCCTGCTCAAAACCAATCCTTCTAGGCGTTTTCCTCTTTTTATGTGCCTGGATAACCTCACGGTGATTAGTAGCGCTCTACAAATGTACTGAGTCTTTGTAAATCTGGGAAAGCGCTAAAACATGTGTGGTTACTTTGGGCACCCATGCTACACCCAAGTAATGCCTTCCTGACTCAAAGTAGTGTAAGGTAGCACATTGCGCTACCTTGCTTTACTTAATTTGTATTTACCAAACCATGCAAAGCCATGCAAGGCGGCTTAGTAAATTCCAAGAAGGATTTGGCGTGTAGTCTGTGCCATAAAAGTGGCACAACCCAGACTCAAAACCTTAGTGAATGGACCTGCTGGTGTCTGGATCTTTGTGACCTTTATTTTTGAAGAAGTCCACAAAACAGAAACAAATCAGGCACTCTTAAATAGTGGGCTTGAATAGAGGACGGGAAAAGCAAGACTTCAATAAAAGACCTTGTGAAGAAGTTTGCTTCAATTGTAAACTAAAACTTTTAAACAGTAACATCAGCAAACACCATTTCACTAAACTCGTCACTCTCAAATGTTATAAACGAAATAGTAAACAATTATTAGATTATAAAGAACTGGGAGGTAAAATGCAGCATATATGTTTCGTTTGCTTCTAACTTCTTCAGGGATGATAGGTTATTCCTTTGTGGTATCCTATAACAATCCCCAAGTCAGAATTCATACTGCAATCAAAATGTGTTGCTTTAAGCCTAGGTATCCGCACAATATTCTTCCAGTAGCTTATGGTTCGGTTTTAATGAAGAATACTCTTCCATATGCCAGTTGACCTATTAGAACTGGCATCTTTTGATGTGTTTCCCATGTCTTTTTGCCTTCTGACCTCCGGTTTTTGATGGTATGCTATACTTCGTTGTTGCTGGTCTAGTGTATCAGCTCACTTTTTCACTGCTATTTAGTGCTAACGTGCAAATGCTCCTACAGTAAATTGTGTTATGATTGTTTTTCCAGGATTGAGATATTTGCTTTACTAGTAAGCCCCTAGTACATTGCAATGTGCACCCAGGGCCTGTAAATCAAATGCCACTAGTGGACTTGCAGCACTGGTTGTGCTACCCACACAAGTAGCTTTTCAAAGGTGTCTCAGACCTGCCACTGCAGTGTCTGCACATAAGTTTTACTGCCATGTCGACCTGGCAAGTGCACCCACTTGCCAGGCCCTTACCTTCCCCTTCTTTTTTTGTTGTTTTTTAAGAGTAAGGCACTCCTCAGGTAGGCCCAAGGTACCCCCTTGGGCAGGGTGTAGTATATGTGGAAGGCAGGACATGTACTGGTGTGTTTTACATGTCCTGATAGTGAAATACTGTGTATTTCGTTTTTCACTATTGAAAGGCTGTCTGTCCCATAGGATAAAATGGGAGCTGCACAGTAACATTTTATGAGTGTAACTTTCCATTGGGACAAGATTGAGAAATGGAGTTTAGGCTTCCTGGACTGTCAGACGAAGTCTTCCTCGGAATCTGATGCGATGATATAAGGGCCCACCTCTCGATACCTCCAATTCTGATTGTAATTATTACACAGAATATTGAAGTGATCAAGCGGGGGGAGAAGGGGAGTTGGGAAGGGAACAGCTGGGAGGGAGATCTGAAAAGGAAAAAGTTAGACACACACTAATACCTATTTACTTATATTTCAGTAAATTTTCCTTAATGCAAGCAGCAATCTAAGCATGGAGTTTTCATGTAAAACTAGATTGACTTCACAAAATTCTGTGGAATAATATCGCAATTAAACCTCTTGCAATTTGACCTTTTATACTAATTATTCTCCAAATGCTTGATATTTCTTTGCACATAAAACATCTGTACTTTTCTAATAAAAACTCTCTCAGAAAAAATAGCACGATTTACATTATCTTCTGTAAATTGTTCACTGTTAGATAGTATCAAAACCTTTAAACTTGTTCACATAGCACAAATCTGTGTATTGCAAAACACTCTAATATTGTCTTGTTATAGCTTCATAATCAAGTTACATGTAGAAAACATAAGCAAGAGATTTATCTTGTTTCTGTGCTTTTTCAATTTACTTTCTATTCAAAATATTATGTTGGGTTTACTTCACACCAAAAACATTGAAGATTTCTAATTCCTTAAATAACATGATATCAAAAACTGAAACAGCGTTTAAATCTTTCTTGCTCTTTAGATTCTGTAAATACAAAAAATAAAAACCTTTTTGTGCATTAAATCGCCTTCATACCTAAAGAGTACGACCTACTCTTAATTATAGGTTCATCTGCAAACTCTGGACCCCAAAGGAAGAAATTCCTCGAAGAAATCCGGTCCAAAACCACCTTCTCAAAGACTGCCGGAGAAGTTACCAACTCAAGAAGCTCCTCCGGAAAGGTCTGCTCCAGCGCGGCACACACGAATCTGCATCAAAGGGTTAAACAGCATACCAAAACACAGAGCCTACCTGGAATCAACCTCCTTCTCAGAAATCTCCAGAATAGTGAGCACAGATCCTTGGGTGTGGTCAACGTAACCACACCCGCGTAATTTCCCCTGCTTGCAGCGTTGAAATGCGACAGCATGCCAAATTGCACGCATCTCGCGGTACGCGGTTGCCAAAGTGCACGCATCTCGCGTACCCTGTCAAACCTCACTCATCTCGCGTACCCTGCCAAACCTCACTCATCTCGCGGACCATAGGGAATCAATGGAATTTTTAGGGCAAAATACATTTCCAAAGTTTAGCCTGCCCTAGCCCTATAACAAAGCAACCACCAATGTCCAGCAGGGGAAGACCCATGAGTCTTTCCACATAAACGTTTGGGACATGGCCGAAGGCCAAATGGGGCGGGCCCTAGACCGCAAGCGCCCCTGGGCCTGACAGTATTCCCCCCTCCCTGGAGCGGTCTAGGGCCCTGCTTCGAGGGATGAAGGAGGTGGAAACGTCGCACCAAGCGAGAGGCATGAATGTTCTCTGCCGGTTCCCAAGAATCGTTCTCAGCTCCGTAACCTTTCCAGGAGACAAGATACCACAATCTGCTTCTCCTTAGTTTAGAATCCAGTATGTCCTTTACCTCGTATTCCCAGTTACCCTGAACCAAAACTGGCGCTGGCCTAGTTGCAACATTTTGTCTAGCTGGTTTCAAAAGGGATGTATGGAACACTGGATGGATTCTCAAAGTTTTTGGAAGTAACAATTTGTACGTTACTGGATTGACTTGACGAAGTACTGAATATGGTCCAATAAACTTAGGATGAAACATACTTTTTCTTTTGAAGGTTAAGTTCTTGGTAGACAACCAAACTTTATCCCCAGCAACATATCTTGGACCAGGTCTATGATGTTTATCATACTGCTGTTTGTACTTTTCCTTACTTTGTAGTAAACATTGGTGAGTTTGTTGGTGAACAGTTTGCATATGTTGTATAGCATCCTGTACTGCAGGTGTATCACTTACATGTTTGGGCAATACTAAAGGAATTGTGTTTGGTAAATAGCCATAGAGAGCCTCAAATGGAGATGACCCAGTTGAAGAATGTGGTGATGTGTTATAAGCCATTTCTGCAATCCAAAGCAAATCATACCAAGATCTCTTGGAGTCTTCTACGTAACATCTTAAGTATTGCTTTAATGTCTGATTTAATCATTCAGTTTGACCATCAGTTTGGGGATGGTAACTAGTAGACATATTAGATGTGATTTGTAGACTTTGACACCATTGCTGCCAGAATTTAGATGAAAACTGAGACCCTCAATCAGACAGTAACACTGAAGGCAAACCATGTAATCGCACAATGTTTGTTAGTAGTATTTGCGCTAATTGTCCTGCTGTTGGCAATTTTTTACAAGCAATGAAATGGGCATATTTTGTTAAACTGTCCACTACTACCAAAATTACTGAATGAAGATTCACTAGTGGTAAATTCGTGATGAAATCTAAAGAAACATGTTCCCATGGTTTGATTGGTGTTGGTAAGACTTGTAACATACCTTTTGGTTTGCTATGATCAGTTTTAAATCTAGCGCATGTTTCACAGTTTTGAGCCATCAAAGAAACATCCTTTTTGAGAGTTGGCCACCAAAACAAGTTTTTAATCTTTTCTACAGTCTTTTTTGGACCTGGATGTCCTGCCATAGGATGGGAATGTAGCCAATTAAAGACCGTCTCATGTAATTCCTTGGTTGGAAGGTAGGCTTGTTTTCCATGAAATGGTATTCCTTCTTTGATTGTTTGGTTTTTCTTCTTGTTATTCCATTTCTCCCATTGTGATGGAGGAAAATTCTCATGTATACTGTCTAAGAACTGATCAGCATTCAACAAACAGATCACTTTGTCAGGTTCTATTATTGCTTGTGGAGTTCCTTCACACTTATGTAATGTTGAGTCTTTCCTGGATAAAGCATCCTTGTCTTGTCCAGGTCGATAGGTTACTATGAAATCATATTCTGCAAAGAACATCATCCATCTCATTTGTCGTGGAGTTAACATTCTGGCTGAACTCATGAATTGTAAGATTCTGTGATCTGTATACATTGTTACTGTGAATTTTGCTCCCATAATATAATTTCTCCATTCCTTGAATGCTTCAAGTATTGCAAGCAACTCTTTCTCTGCAATTATGTAATTCTGTTCAGCTGCATTCAATTTACGAGACATATAAGCGACAGGATGCATTTGACCAGTTTTGTGATGTCTCTGAGATAAAATGGCTGCAATTGCAACATCTGAGGCATCCGCTTCGATTATAAAAGGTTAATTCACATCAGGATGCATCAAAATTGGGGCTTCAGTAAAAGCTTTTTTCAAACTTTGGAATGCTTCATTTGCTTCTGTAGTCCATTCGAACTTCACCTTTTTTCGTAACAGACGAGTTATGGGAGCTACGACTGCTGAAAAGTGATCGATAAATCGTCGATAGAAGTTTGCGAAGCCCAAAAAACATTGCACATCTCGAACAGATTTTGGGATTGGCCATTCTGCTACTGCCTTTATTTTTCTATCAGTCATTTTCATGCCCGTTGGTGTGAGCAGTACTCCAAGAAATTCGACCTCAAAGACATGAAAATCGCATTTGGATAACTGGCAATACAGATTGTGTGATTGTAATGCCTTTAAAACTTGTTTGACATGACCTTCGTGCTTTTCTTCTGAATCAGAATAAATTAAGATATCATCTATATAGACAATAACAAATAAATCTAGAAATTCCCGTAGAACATCATTGAGGAAAAACTGGAAGGCTGCTGGCGCATTACAAAGACTAAAAGGCATTACCAAATATTCGAACAGTCCATATCTAGTTTTAAATGCAGTTTTCCATTTGTCTCCTTGTCTGATTCTCACCAGATGGTATGCTCCTCTTAGATCAAGCTTGGTGTAAATTACTGCTGTTTTTACTTGATCTAAAAGAACTGGGATTAATGGTAAGGGATATTTGTTTTTGATGGTGATTTTGTTCAAAGCCCTATAGTCAATGCACGTTCTTAATTCACCATTTGCTTTTGGAATAAAAAACAAAGGGGAGGCGGCTGGTGACTTTGAAGGACGAATGAACCCATTTTCAAGATATTGATCCAAGTATTCTCTCAAGTGTTGATTTTCTGTTTCAGAGAGTGCATAAATCCTACAGTTCGGTACACATGAACCCGGCATGAGATCGATTTGGCAATCATAGCTGCGATGAGGAGGAAGGACTGCTGCTTTCTCTTCACTGAATACCTCCTGAAACATTTTGTAACATTTGGGTAGAATTGTCTCTTTTTCTTCTGCAGTAGCAATTTGACTGATTGTTTTTGTGAGAGTTCCCATACAAGATGATTGACAAAAATCAGATTGGAATACAAGTTCTCTCTTTTGCCAGTCAATAATTGGATTATGTAGACAGAGCCATGGCATTCCTAAAATAAAGCCGTATTGAGGTGCTTGGATTACATCGAATTGAACCTCTTCTCTATGATATCTCTTTTTTGAGTCTTCACAACACATTATTACCTTTGAGGTTTGCATGGTGACTGGACCTCCGGACAAAACTTTTCCATCTACGGCTCGGACTATTTCAGGAGTGTCTTTTTTCTCACAGATGATACTCAATCGCTGGGCGGTTTTTAAATCGACAAAGTTTCCTGTGGCCCCAGAGTCAATTAAAAGTTCCATTTGCCAGATTTTGTGAATCAGTTGTATTTGAACTGCTAATCGAAAATGTGCTTTGTAATTACTTACACAAGAGTTTATTGAAGGGTAAGCAATGGTTCCCAAGATATCCCCTTCTACCAATCCTGGGCATGTTAGTTTCCCGACTCAAAGTCTTTTGTTTCCAAAACTGACACTTTACCTGTGGTTGGAGTTTTATTCTTAGGTTTCAACATACAATCTTTCACAAAGTGTCCTTTGCGTCCACAATAGAGACACTGTCCATTTTTGCGTCTATTCTCTTTCTCGTCTTTTGACAATGGTTGTCTAAGGGTTCCAATTTCCATTGGTTCAGAGCTAGATTCAGAATGTGTGAACTGAGTTCTGGGTTTAGTTTCACTTTTCCAATTAGGTTTCTCTCCTCTTTTTTTATCACCCCTTCGTTCTGATAGTCTGTGATCCAATCTCAAAGTTAGATTAATTAAATCTGAACAAGTTGTTGGTTGTGGGTCAATTTGAGCTAACACATCTTTCAGATCGTCCTTCAACCCTTGATAGAAAAGTGCTGCTCTTTTTTCTTCAGGCCAAGAGGTTTCTGCGACCAATCTATTAAAATGTGACAAGTAGGCAATGAGATCTCGATTTCCTTGTCTTAATTGTAACAGTTCTCGATCTGCAGACAAAGTTACTGTTCGTCTGTCGAATACTTTCTCAAATTCTTCTACAAAGCGCCGTCAGTTATACAATAGAGCGCTATCTTGACGTACTAGCGGAACTGCCCAATTTGCAGCATCTCCAGACAGATAAGAAATTAGAAAAGCTATTCTGGATTGAGGGGTGGGAAATGCTGCAGGTCTACAAGAGAAATGCAATTCTATTTGTGTTAAAAATATTTGAACCTTAGAAAGGTCTCCTGAAAAACGTTCTGGCGCAGCCAGAGGAATTTGTGGTGGAACAGTTACTGATATATTTGTGGAAGCTCTAGTGTCTTGCGCCTCCTCAGGAAGGGGAGTGTTCAAAATCTGAATATTATTTACTTTATCAGACAACAATGCTGTAGCAGCCATAGTTTCATTTAAATCTGCCTGCATTTTAACTATTGCCGCAAGTAAATCATCCATGGTGGCTATTATGTCAACACAGTCAGATCGGGAGGAAAATAATTTGTGGGCTCACTATTCTGTCAGACGAAGTCTTCCTCGGAATCTGATGCAATGATATAAGGGCCCACCTCTCGATACCTCCAATTCTGATTGTAATTATTACACAGAATATTGAAGTGATCAAGCGGGGGGAAAAGGGGAGTTGGGAAGGGAACAGCTGGGAGGGAGATCTGAAAAGGAAAAAGTTAGACACACACTAATACCTATTTACTTATATTTCAGTAAATTTTCCTTAATGCAAGCAGCAATCTAAGCATGTAGTTTTCATGTAAAACTAGATTCACTTCACAAAATTCTGTGGAATAATATCGCAATTAAACCTCTTGCAATTTGACCTTTTATACTAATTATTCTCCAAATGCTTGATATTTCTTTGCACATAAAACATCTGTACTTTTCTAATAAAAACTCTCTCAGAAAAAATAGCACGATTTACATTATCTTCTGTAAATTGTTCACTGTTAGATAGTATCAAAACCTTTAAACTTGTTCACATAGCACTTAACTGTGTATTGCAAAACACTCTAATATTGTCTTGTTATAGCTTCATAATCAAGTTACATGTAGAAAACATAAGCAAGAGATTTATCTTGTTTCTGTGCTAAAACAATAACTTTCTATTCGAAATATTATGTTGGGTTTACTTCATACCAAAAACATTGAAGATTTCTAATTCCTTAAATAACATGATATCAAAAACTGAAACAGCGTTTAAATCTTTCTTGCTCTTTAGATTCTGTAAATACAAAAAATAAAAACCTTTTTGTGCATTAAATCGCCTTCATACCTAAAGAGTACGACCTACTCTTAATTATAGGTTCATCTGCAAACTCTGGACCCCAAAGGAAGAAATTCCTCGAAGAAATCCGGTCCAAAACCACCTTCTCAAAGACTGCCGGAGAAGTTACCAACTCAAGAAGCTCCTCCGGAAAGGTCTGCTCCAGCGCGGCACACACGAATCTGCATCAAAGGGTTAAACAGCATACCAAAACACAGAGCCTGCCTGGAATCAACCTCTTTCTCAGAAATCTCCAGAATAGTGAGCACAGATCCTTGGGTGTGGTCACGTACATCAACGTAACCACACCCGCCTAATTTCCCCTGCTTGCGGCGTTGAAATGCGACAGCATGCCAAATTGCACGCATCTCGCGGTACGCGGTTGCCAAAGTGCACGCATCTCGCGTACCCTGCCAAACCTCACTCATCTCGCGTACCCTGCCAAACCTCACTCATCTCGCGGACCATAGGGAATCAATGGAATTTTTAGGGCAAAATACATTTCCAAAGTTTAGCCTGCCCTAGCCCTATAACAAAGCAACCACCAATGTCCAGCAGGGGAAGACCCATGAGTCTTTCCACATAAACGTTTGGGACATGGCGGAAGGCCAAATGGGGTGGGCCCTAGACCGCAAGCGCCCCTGGGCCTGACATGAACTCTGAATTTAAAAATAATTTTTCTTTTTAAAGATGATTGTATTTTTTTAAATTTTTTTAAGATGATTGTTGTAATGGGGAAAAACATGGTGGCAGCTTGCTGAGCTGCTGTGGTGCTCCGTGACGAGCTCCCGCTAAGGCCCTTCCCGTTGCCTTCCCTGAAGCACTTTTCATGGGGCACCAAGTGGATTTGAGCGTGTGAGGAGATGTGCACGCTATTTTTCCTGCTCTAAATCCAAATTCTTGCCACTTCTGCATTTTTCGCCGTTTTGCCTGTGTCTCCGTATACCTGTTCAGGCGGCATGTTCGCCGACATCTTCTTGGAGGTGCCGCACCGGGGTGTCCGCTTTCTCTGTCCATGCTCAGAAGCGGCTGGAAGTGGACGCTGTGATCGCGCGGTTCCCGCAGCTCCTGCTTGGAGTTCTCCCGATGGCCCGGACGCTGGCTCCTTGATCTTGAAGAAATCTTCGGGAAGCTCTCCACAGAGACTGGGGCTGAGGCTGTGGTCTGCCGCACTTGAGCTAAGAAGGGGGAGGAGGGTACGGAGCCTTGTACACTCTGGACACTCTGCTGCTGGTTTGGCGGTCACTGTGGTACTTCCAAAAGAGCGGAGCAAGGTACCCAGGGGCAAGCCACAGGTGCAGGTACAGGCACAGGCGGACCATATTGCGACGGTGGAGGGGGCAGAGATAATCAGAGCTACTGTTTGCGGTAAGGACATTGTCTAATTGTTCACTGCTAACATCCACCACTCCAACACTTGGGACAGTATCTGCTGTATTACACGCTGTAATATCAGTTGTATCACTGGGTGTATTACCTTCCCCCTCTACCCATTATAATAAAGGCAAAAATAAATGAGGCCGGAAAAAGAAAGAGGTAGTAGTCGAGTCTGTGCCTTCCGCGCAGAGTCCCGGGTTGTCGGTAAGAAGCAAGCCTTCTTCATTTTTGTCTGCAGAGGTAAAATCAAAACAGACCAGATCCTCCAGGGTCGCTAAGAATCTTAAGGCAGTATTAACTTCGGGGTCTAAAATCACTCCGTCATTGCGTTCATACTTCAAAGTTGTTCCCCAGGTGTTGGACCTCTCGGAGGATCGTACAATGTCTTCTGTTGTGGTCACAGCTACTCCATTAGACTCCATCGCCGCGACGGCATCCAAGATGTCATCTCTTTCACCTATCTCTGAAGTTGAGACTGAATCTGTATCACCGTTGTTGACTACCCCTGATTTGGGAGCTGTTGTGGTATCACAGAAGCCCACGGATTGTGTTGCCCAGGAACCCCTGGAGATGGGAGCAATACAGATTCATTCGCTAGTAGTTGATCCAGTGTTGCGGTCAGATAATGCTTGGGAGGCCTTGGAAGCATTTAATGGCTCTTCTGCTGATTCCTCTAATAAGATGGAGGGGGTCACATCTGATACATCTGATACAGGAGTGGGGGCCGGTGCGGTTTTTGATGAAGGGGTTGATGCGGAGAAATTGGGCGAGCAGCACGTCGGCTCTGGCATCCGTTCCAATACCATTGTAGAGAATGAAGTTTGTAGTACAAACGAGGGTATGTACAAGGGCATGAACTTGGGCGCAGATTCCGCCATTTCGGCTGCTTCCTTACTGGCTATGTTTACTTCGCTGTCCCTTGATATAAGGAAAGGGTTCAATGAATCTTCTGCTAATCAAGCTGAGATAAGAAATTACTGTGAGTCTCTGGATAATAAGATTGACAGGCTTACTTCAAGAACGGGAGTCCTGGAAGAGACGGTGGCAGTTTTATCGACTCATTTGGATCAGTCTAAAGTAGACATTGATAAACTCACTCGGGACGACTTGGAGCTTAGTGAAAGGATGGAAACATTGAAAAATAACGCCAGGCGCGGGAACATACGCATCCTCAATGTCCCGGACGGATCAGAGGGCTCTGATATTAAACAGTTTATCACTGCACTACTAAAGGAATCCCTAGGCTTAGATCATTCAATTGAGGTGTTGGCTATTGATATCCAGTAGGTCCATAGGGATCCCTTTAAGGGAAACCCTCAAAGGTCTAAACCACGTAAGATCTTGATAAACTTCCACACTTATACTCTCAAGGAGCAGATTCTTACCTTGGCCCTAAAACAGAAATCACTGGCCAGGAAGGGGTTTACTTTTTTAATCAGGTCTGACCTGTCCAGAGTCACCTTAGAGAAGCAATGGGAGTTTGGGAAGCGCTTGGATGCATTTAGGAAACTGGGTGCAAATGCCCAGCTCATGTTCCCGGATGCCCTAAAAATCATGCACAATAACAAGATGTTTAATATAAGATCTGTGCAGGCAGCCGATGAGTTATTATTGGAGTTGGGTAATAAGAGCAATGAGGGTTCCTCAGCATAGGTTAGGTCGGTAACACTTTCTTTTGTTGGTTGAAACATTGAGAACACTATAGTAAGAGTATCTGGAAAAGTAAACTTAATGTGAAGAATTTTTTTTTTAAAGAAATGGGGCACATATAGGAGGGTGAAGCGAAGGAAAACATCCGAAGGAAAACATCTTTTGTCGCCCTCAAAAATAAATTCCCTTAACTCATCTTTCCTCTTGTTGGCTGCTGTTAGCTGCTGGGGCCTTTGCACCATCCTCTATCATCTCACTATTTCAACCATGTGGGGGTGGTCTGATTGATTTTTTTTGTGTGTGTCTACCCCTGTAATATGTGGCTCTACACGTTAAAAAAACATGGCTTCATGGTTGTGCGATGGGGGGATTTGGCGGGAGCCCGAAGAGGGGTGCTATCTACTGGACTTGTTCCGGTTAGATAATGCAAGGGTTTTTCATGGGGAGGGGGGCACAGGGGTAAGTTAGCTGTTGGGCGGTGGCAAAAACTTTAAAATGTCCTCATTGTCCAGTTATGTTTTGTGTGGGAAGGTTTATGGCAGGTAATGGTTATCGACCTAAAGATACAATTAGGTACTCTCCCTTTTCGTTTTTTCAAGGGGTTTAGGCGGTTTGGTCAAGTCTGGGTTGGTAGCTATGGGTAGCTTAAAGTAGATCTCCTGGAACGTTAATGGCCTGCGCACCAAGCTAAGAGCTAACAGAATTATGCAGTATCTACGAGATTCTGATGCGCAGGTCATTATACTCCAGGAGACCCACTTAACACAGAATGAAATGCTTGCCCTTGTTAAGAAAAATAGGTGGATTGATTTTGCGGTATCTTCATCACAATAAATGAATAACAGAGGTGTGGCAGTTATATTTAAGAAACAGATAAAAGCCAGGCTACTATCTCAGGCAATTGACCCCGGTGGTAGATGGGCCATAGCATCGGTCGTTATAGCCGGTTCACAAACTACAATCTTGGGTTATTATGGACCCAATCAAGATGACCCCACAACCTTAGAGTCTATCTTTTTGCATTTGTTGTCCTGAATCTATCATCTTGGCAGGGGACTTCAATGTTGTATTAGACCCGGTGCTCGATAAATCTGCTAACTGTCGCCCCCTTGTACTATCTAAAACTAGGTCCCTTCTGCATAGTTCCATGAAACAATATGGTTATGTCGATATCTGGAGAGTAAGGTCAGGACAGCAACAGAGTATCTCCTTTCGAAACTACAAATACCATCATCAGTCTAGGATAGACTATATTTTAATCAGCCAGAGATTGGTGGATACTGTCAAGAGTATTCGTTATCTCCCTTTACACCTTTCTGACAACTCTGCGGTAGTTATGGAACTTGTGGAGCCCATTAAAAATTCCCCTCAGGCTTGGTCTTTTGATCGTTCTCTTCTCTCTTATCCAGATGACATTTTGTTTCTTAAAGCTGAGGCTCATAATTTTATGAGAGTTAATATTGGCTGGGCGTCAAGTCGAGGTTTTTGGGAATCCTTTAAGGCCTTCTTGAGAGGTCTTATCACGGGTAAAGTGTCTTATCGTACGAAACAGTATATAGAGGAAATCCTCTCTATTGAAGCTAAGATAGCTAAAAAACAACTAGATATAGATGCTAATCTTATCTCTCCTGAGCCCGTGTTAAACCAGCATCAAGATCAACTTTTGGTGCTGAAAAGTCAACTGGCTTCCGTTTTAAATCATAGAATCCAGAAATGGGAGGCTAGTAAAATAGCCCATTTTGAATATGGTAAGGAGACAGGAAAATTATTGGCTTGGAAAACCAAAACAGACCAGGTCCGCAAAAATATAGCCTCTATTACAGTGGATAACACCACTTTCTCTTCGGATGAAGATATTAGGCGAGCCTTCAGGGAATGTTTCCAAATAATCTACCATGAGGACAATAAAATTGAACCAGATTCTATTAATGGCTGGCTGAGTGAGATCATTCTTCCTTCTCTTTCCACTGAGCAGTGTTTACTTTTGGATAGCACCATTTCTGAGGAAGAGGTTAGGTCAGCTACTAAAAAGGGCAGGAAAGGGAAGGCTGCAGGACCAGATGAACTCCCTGCTGAAATATATAGAGCCCTGGAACATCTTACCATCATGTTTAATCAAATCTCACTAGAGGGCCAGCGGCCGCCAGCATCTTGGGATAGTGCTTCAATCACCCTTATTTTGAAACCTGGGAAACCAGCGGATGCGTGTGGCTCGTATAGGCCAATATCAATTTTGAACGTGGACTATAAGATTTTTGCCACAGTACTTGCAAATAGGCTGGCCTCGGTTGCCCCTTTTGTCCTACATCGAGATCAGAAGGGATTTGTGAAGGGGTGCCAATTGTACGAGTTAACTTTCGATCTGATAGGGGCCATTGATATGACATCGGTCAAATCCCTCCCCTTAGCTGCTCTTACGCTGGACGCAACCAAGGCTTTCAACAGGGTCAACTGGGCGTACCTGTCGGGGGCTTTGGCCAAGTTCAACGTGGGTGAGGGTTTTCGCTGTGCTATTGGTCTTCTATATCGGACTCCATCTGTGTGTCTTCTGGTCAATGGAGAGCTATCGGACCCTTTTACCATCTCAAGGGGGACAGGGCAGGGCTCCCCTCTCTCCCCTCTTCTATTCGATTTTTATATCGAACCCTTTGCTCAACAACTCAGGGAGGATGTTAACATCAAACATTTTGTGTATAGAGGATGGGAGAGAAAGGTAGCCCTATATGCGGACGATGTTCTTACTCTTACATCCGATGTCTGCAGTGCACTTCCTGCTGTTTTAAAAATTGCCCAAGAATTCGGACTAGTGTCGGGTTATGAGATTAATGCTCCAAAAACTGAGATGCTTGTATGGAATGATGACGCGAGGGCCACTAGTATACAGCCCAGTTCCTCTATGCGATATCTGGGCCTGAATATTGTGAAAGATATTCATTTAATCGCATCAGTAAATTTCTCTGCAATAGCTAAAGACTGTTGTAAGCTGTTGCAAGCATGGCCCCATCTTCTGCTTTCACTAATTGGGAGAGTAAACTTGATCAAAATATCGATTTTTACCTAAAGTTTCCTTTTTATTTAATACCATCCCACTCTATTTTGACAAATCTTTTTTATCTAAATTACAGTCGGAAATTTCATGTTTTATCTGGAATAGGCAGCTTCCAAGAATTGCTTGGAAGAAACTCAGACGGCGCAGAGAGAAAGGAGGGTTGGGTGCCCCAGACCTAAAATTATATGCATGGGCGTTTCAGCTATCACACACCTGTATGTTATTAAAAATGCCTACAGACTACGGGGTGGGGACCATGTTTTCAGCTCTATTTAAAGGGGAAGGAGTCAGTCAGTCTGGCTTCCTATTTAAATTCGGAAGCCCGAAATTAAAAAATTAAAAATTAAGCTGAAGGTCTTGCATGGATGGCCAAATCATGGTCAGAACTAACAAAATCTATAAAGCTGTGGTACTTTTGCAATAGGACTCCTCTATGGGGCCTCCCTGAAAGTCCCGCTTGGTTAGGAGATAGCTTGGCGGTCCCTTTAAAAGAAGCTGGTCTGGAAGTGTGGGGTGACCTCTTTTTTGATGGGGACCTGCTAACATGGGAACACCTTAGGAATAAAATCGGCACTAATTTTACAAGGTTTAAATATATGCAAATTGTTAGCTGGAGCCATTCCTATAACTCCTCTTGGAGGTTACAGTCAGCTAATTTCAAGTTTAGTGGACATGGTTCCAGTTAGGAAGGAGATCTCTCTGTGGTATAAACTTATACTGGAAGAAATAGACGGAGATTTTAAGCTACCGGACCAGTTGTAGGGTTCTTCTTTTATTGGACATAACCTGCAAGAGCTGTGGTCCGCCTCATTTTGCCTTTTATGGAACATCGTGAAGCCTGCATGGTTACGAAGAAACCATCTCTATACCCTACACAGGGCACATTATTCTCCCCTTAGACTTTCTAAATTTACTGAGGGAAAGTCGGTAGCTTGGGCCAAGTGTGGTTTGGTAGCTGCTTCGGATGCCCACATGTTTTTTGAATGCCCCCTTCTGGCTACCTTTTGGGATGCGATTAGTAACATTCTCACGATATTGCTGGCCTTTCAAGTAGCTCTGGAGCTTCCCCTAGTGATTTTCGGGATACTGGATGGGGTCCAGCCCGCAGCAAAAAATCTTGTGTTCTATTCTATTTTATTGGCCAGAAGGGAGATCTGCAAAAAATTGAGAGATCCTCTTCCTCCCTCCCTCAATGACTGGCAGGCATCCGTCTTGCAGGTCTCACGATTGGATCTGGCTAGGGCCGGTAACCGAAGTAAAAACACATTTTGGCATTTGCTGTCATGGGAGGATTAAGTTACCGGGGTTTTTTTTCCCCCGCGTCCAATGATTACGCTACTGTGGTGTGCACACCATTTGTAGAGCCTCTATCCGGTCCGAAGCCCGGCACGATCTGGCTGTAAATTCCACCAAATATTACCTATATTTTGGTAATTTAGTTTTCTGGATGCATGTTTTGGAGGGAAACGATGGGGCTGAGGGATGTTCGTTCTTACCTCGTCTTATCCCTGCCAGTTTGATAAACTGTGACAGCATGTCGTGACCCCACCTTAGTGTGCATCGGTAACCAAGGTGGTTAATGAGGACAAAAAAAAAAGATGCTTGTTGTATTGTGTGTTTGAAAATGGCACTTTTAAAAAGTGTACTTATCAAAAATGGCAGAATGCACATCAAATTACACACTTGCAAAACTTTAAAGATGCTCATGGGCTTTACGTTGTTGTGTGCAACCCTGGTTTAGCGTGCTCCGTCCATGCGCGTAAAGTTCATTCAAAATAAGTGGAGACTCGTCAGGTTCCAACCCAGGATGCACAGCATGAACTGAGTTCATGAACAAATAGAGTTCCAACAGTTTTTCCTTATTATTTCCTTTCATTTCATCTTAACATTGGTAATCCATTTTGATCCAGCATCTCCATTCCAAATATTTAATCAATAAGTTCAACGAATGCCTGCCCAGGCTTTTCTCTAGACATGGGGATTCACCATTCCTCTTAGTGCGACATCATTTATAAAAACCCAATGAATTTCGGGAAATGACTGCCCTTCTTCATGGGTAACTGAATTAAATAAATAAATAGCATATCAGTAACAATTCCCCATCCCAGACTCAATTCCATTAGTATAACTCAGTACACCTCTCCACAAATGTGATTTGACCTTAGCTATAATGCAGCCAATTATTCAACAACCAAATATATGCAGGACATCTAACCTGGGCTTCTATTGGAATTCTATAACGCATATTAGCAAGCCCATTATCTCAGTTTTAGCGGCAGTTTCCTGCTGCTAAAACGGCGATAATTTTAACCAGGTTCTTGCTAATATGCCCCCAAGATTCTTACATGCCCCCAAACACCTCCACACAAGATCAAACAAACTAATAATACAAAACGTGTGTATGCACAAAATTAAACAAAGTGTAGTTTTCAAAGTCTTAATAATTTGCATGAAACATAGGTTCTTTTGTGATAAAAATGCTATAGATGAATCGATGATTATACGGATAGGAAGCCTGCTGATGTTCTCCATGCGACGAACTGTCCCAGAGGGGTTAACCTCCACTGTACTTCCCCCCATTAGCTGTTCACTTAACCAATGTTCCTTTACATGCTTATTCTTCGGGTGCAGACAGGCTGGCCGACGGAAAAAATATATACTCATCAAAAATGGCAGAATGCACACCAAATGACACACTTACACAACTTTAAAGATGCTCAAAGGCTTTATGCTGTTGCGAGCAACCCTGGTTTAGCGCGCTCCGTCCATTTGCGTAAAGTTCATTCAAAATAAGTGGTTCCAACATAGGAGGCACAGCCTGAAGTGAGTTCACAAAAAATCGAGTTCTAACCTTTTTTCCTATTAATAGTTCCTTTAATTTCATCTCATTATTTGTAATCCATTTTGATCCAGCATCTTGATTCTAAATATTTACTTAAAAAGTGGGCATTTTCCTGCTTATTCATCCTGTGCGCCTCTGCCTGTTTGTGTATTTACTGCCCGGGTTGAGAGCGACGGGAGTTGGGGATATGCATTCCCACTAGATAGACACAAGAGTTAGGTTGAGATGTGTCCTGCCTTTTCTGGGTTGCTCATAGCCAGGCTGACTAGACCTGGCTGTCTTTAGAGGCGTGGGAGGAGTTTTCGCTTGCATCTGAATGGACTGTGACTGCCTCTCACAAAGCTGTCCTCCCTCCTGGAGTGAACCTGGCCTGAGCCAGGCAGAATTGGTTTATGTATGCCAGAGGAACTTTTGTTGTGCCAACTTCAAAGGGAAATATGGTAAAAATATTGGGGCGGACCCCAGGACTTTAAACTCTTCGGGATTAAGGAACCTGGCAAAAAGAAGAGCTGGAGAAGCTGTAAGGAGAGAATACCACTTTTCTGTGTGCTTTGCTGTGTTGACCTGCAGTGGCTGCTTCTGTCTTGGGCAGTGAAAGGACTGGACTGAAGATTCTACATCTTGTTTTTTTGAGTATCTCCAAGGGCTTGAGGTAGAGCTCACCCCCTGTTCAAGATGTCTTAGGAACAGCAAATACCTTCCCTTCCTCTGGGTACCTATGCCTGGAACTGTGTGTTTCAGCTGCCACAGAGGAATAAAGCAACCTGATGCCTTCAATGACGCCACTGCTGGCTCCATGACCTGAGTGCACTGCAGAGGGTACAGTTGCAATGCAGCCCTGGTCTCACTGACAAGACTGCTGCCATTGAGCCGCTGCTTGCACTGTGACCTGTGGGCTCCGAATCGCCTAGCTTCCCACTGCTGCCCTTGTCTCACCGATGGCGCTGCAAGATGACATCAACATTGCTGCCTGCACCATGGTTTAGGGGCACCGCTCATAAGTTGCACGACGCACTGCCCTATTCCACACCGCAGTTATGGCCCATCAACACCAGCACCATCAACTCCAGATTGTCAACTGATGCCGCTGCTTGCACCTTATCCTGTGGGCCTGGCACACTGCATTTTCCTGTCTCTCACCGTAGCCTTGGGTCTACTGACAACAGTGCTTCAGCAATGACGATGCTGCTGCTTGCAACTTAACCAGCCAGCACTGCCCAACTTCGCACCGCAGCCCTGGTCTCACCAACACCGCTGAACGACTCTCCCGGAGCCACTGCCTGCACCACGACCTTCAGGCACAGCAGACTACACCTCTCCAGTTCACACCGAAGCCTCGATGCATGCTAATGTCGGCGCTCCGGACTGCAACCTCACGGAGTTCGACATGCATGCATGCATGCGACTTCAAGGACCCGATGACACCTGCGCTGACCTCTATAACTGATGCAGGCTCTTCGGAACTCATTGCCCGGTCCCTGATGTCCTGCATTTCTAAAAGTACTGTTTTGCGGGTCTTCCCAACACCGTAGCTGGTCTGAGACGCTGTGGCCAGCCTGAACCATTGGATTTGTTTGTTCCCGATGTCATAATAGCCCCGGATGGAGCTATCGACTTCAAGGCACTATATTTAAAGTCTGTTTTTGCATTATTTGTATCTTGATAACTGTATGTTGAATTTTTATCAGTTTGGTCTTGTTTTACACAAGGTTGGCTATGTTTCTAAAACTTTTCCAGTGTTTTCACTGTATTATTGTGTGTTATGTACAAATGCTTTACACACTGCCTCTGAGATAAGCCTGACTGCTCGTGCCAAGCTACCAAGGGGATGAGCAGGGGTTGTTCTAGAAGTGTGACTCCCCTATCCTGACTAGGTAGAAGGGTCCCTGCTTGGACAGGGTAACAATCTGCCAACTAGTTATGCCAATTTCTAACATGACTCCAGGTTGTGTATGGGCATGCTCTCTGCAAAAGCTGCATTTACAACAAAAGCACCGTACAAGAGCAGTTTTGGGAGTGTTGGGATGTTTGGGGTGTGACACCCCCGAATAAAAGCATTCTTGGCTTGGTCAGTGGATCTAAATGTAAATGTAAATGTACAGGAATTTATATAGCGCAAATCACCAACCAGTCTCTAAGCGCTTGCTTAGGGAACCCTTCCTGGTATTCCCCTGTGAGATAGCCCCGGCAGGGTTTCCGCAAGGTGAAAGCCAGGCATCCCGCCGCGAGGGGCTGTTGTGGAGATTAAGCAAGCTATTGCCCAGAGTCGCAGAGTGTGAACCCGTTAATCGAGTAGGCACCGGAGCGAGAATTGTCGAGTCCATGGACATTTTAGGACTCAAGACCCCGCTGAGCCGGGAATTGAACCCTGGTCCCGGGCTGACCTCTGCTTCCAGGTCTGCCTCCTCTAACCAGTGAGCCACACTTCTCCACGCTTCTAGGGGCCTTGGTCGGATCTGATTGTCTCTGTTGGTTTTTCTCATTCTTATTTCATGAGCATAGGATGAATGATTGCAAATAGTCTAACTGCTGCTCTGGGAACCATTCCAACTCATTGTTTCTCCCAAACTGTGCCACTCAAGACAGAGGCCACCTAATGAAAAGCACTACTGACCCTATTCCTCTTGGGGAACAACCCATCCCAAATCTTCATCATCTCAACCTCCCAACGTGGGGCCCTCCTCTATTTTAGTTGGGAAATTTAAGATTCATGCTCCTGATTCTCACTAACTAACCCATGCCGCAGAAAGGGGCTCTCCCAGGGCCGGTCTAAATTATTTTTTACAACAACAATAACACTTATGTTTCTGCAATTTTTCAGGTGATCTTCAAGTATTTATAAATGGACACCTCCTGCTGTATACTGCATCAGTTTCATCTTCATTTATTTATTTATTTTAGAGTTTTGTAGAGCGCGTAGTCACCACGAGGGTATCCCAGCGCTAGAACCTTGTTACTCAGGAGGGGGAGCGGCTAGGTAAGAGACCGGATTTAGGGGAAGAGGAGAGTTTTGAGGGTTTTTCTGAACCGAAGTAGCTCATGCATGTAACACGTATACAGGTGCCTAAGCTTTCGAGGTTCGGTATTTTTACTTTTGTACCTGAATGTTTCTAGAGTTAGTTGAGAAGATTGCTTGACTTTGATTTTCACATATGTTCTTCTTTTAGCAGTTCTACACACCCTACTATGGTCCTGAGGAGGCCACAACTAATTAGGCTGAAATGCGTCAACCATAAATATTTTGAGAAGCCTGCTGCGAAGAGCTTAGAAGGACAAATCACTTGTGGACCTTTGTTTCAAACTCCCAGATGCTTGCCACCCAAGTTAATCTGAGGGTTTCAGCTTGAGTGTACTGCCTCTAGACAGTTCACTTCCCTTGATGCAGTTATGATTGATATTCAAGGATGGTGTACTTCAAGACTTATTTGTTATATTTAAAAATAAACTTATTTAGATGTATCTGTTCTACCTTTACTAGATATTGCAATTCTAAGAGCCATACAGCAGGGGATATCCAATTACAAATAGTAGATCAAAAATTGTAGGCACATTGGCAATAGCAATTGAAGTGTTATTGTTGAGGGAATAAATCAAAACATCAAGGAACATGATTTCAGGGCTTCCCTTACCTAAAAAGTCTAACTAAATAGCTAAAGAGAAGCTCAGTATGATTAATGTGCCCAATAGGCTAACAAGATGCCTATTTTTTTTTCCGCTTTACCATCATGGAGGAACACATGAAATATTTTAAGTTTGAAGTCAGTAGTCAACCCTACCAGTAAATGGGACTTCACTTTGCCTTGAATGTACACCACAGGCCTTCTCCAGATGCATGACACTGGTATCCGCTCACCTAAGAAGGATCTTGAGAAAGACAAGGGTTACAGATTGGTCTGTGCAAATATGCATCTACTCCAGTAATATAAGTCAATACTTGAGTTATGTATTGAACAGATAAAACACAAAAAGTGTATCATTTAGAGAGCTGGCTGCCTCTTTCCTTTGAAAAAATCCTTGACCAAATACCAGACTGATCTCACCTCTTTTGGATTTGATGGCCTCCGGCATCGACATAGTTTATTATCTGCAACTGCACAAAATATCTTCAGAGATGCCTGAAAGAGCAATAGTGCTCGAGTAAGGGTAAGTACAAGATAGTCCTTGTCTAATGCGCATTTCTCTTTGAACTCTTCCCTTGTGTAAAGAGTTCTTTTTCACAACCAGCGTCCCACTTACATGATTGTTGTGAGTAACGCACCTTAACCCAGATGCATCTATAACTAACACCTTAAACGTAAGGATTTCCTTTTTTTTTTTGAGCAAGAATAGCAGACATGATAATCAAGGTATAGGGTGTGGCTTTGGAGCAAATGAGGATGGACGTGTAAGCCGGGAGCTCCGCACTGACCCCACCAATTATCCTGGGTTAAGAGCCGGCGTAACATATTTGAGAACCGGGGATTGGGCCCGTAGGTGCCGAGAACTGCTAGGAGCGAGTTTGGGCACCCTCTAACCCCCGGAGCTGCACGGGGACTCCGGAGAGCAAGGAACCCGGGCCGAGCACCCACAAAATGGCGGCCGTGGCGGCCGATCACCCTTCCTGATGAGCCTGGAGTGACGAGTCAGAGCGCGGCCCTGACGTCCAGGAGGCCCCCCCATGGAATGTGACGGACATTGCTCGCCCTCGACATGGACTAGAGCTTCTGCCGAGTAAGGAGAGGGGACCGCGGTGGAGAGGGCGCTACAGGCTCCACTCGCCTCTGGGTGTGCCCGACCGTGAGGTGGCAAGAGGGCAAGGGGAGAGCGGAGGCATTCGCGGGACCGGCTTGCAGAGACGCAGGGCGAGCTGGTGAGTGCTCCTGCCGCCGGGGTCCCACGTAGCGGACTTTGCGTATGACCTGTCCTCGGACCTGTGCCCAGTGCATCGCCAAATCGAGGGGATCTAAAATGGCGCTGATGCCCGGAGTAAGGAGCTGAACTGGGCCGACTGCGAGTGGTGGACTGCCGGGACCGCGGGCCGCGTTCGACCCTGCATGGGGACTGAGAGCTGGGAGTGCCGTCGCGGCCCTTGGAGCGCAAAGAAGGACGTGGGGAGCGATTGATTGAGGAGAGAGCAAACTTGCTGCCAGTGACAGCCTGATTGGTGGTGGCCTGAATAGATCGGAGTGGAGCCTCTGTCGCCTGGTGTTGTGTGGCGTTTTAGGCTCTGAGTGAATTTTTCCGATTCATGCCCTTATATAGGTACAAATCACGTTGCCCAAATATAGGCATAGAAATAAACCCTTATTTAAGCATAGCCCATGCAGACCAAATACATGCATGGCTACTTCCACCATTTCTTGGCAAATTGGCTTAAGCAGTTAGGAAACTTCCCCTTACTTGAATATTGATTTGTCCAAGAACTCATGTACTTTGCAAAGAACAAATATTCACTAGAGGTTCTTTCCTGAAGTGTGGCTCACTGGTTAGAGCGGCAGACTCTGAAGCAGAGATCAGGCCCGGGACCAGGGTTCAAGTCCCGACGCAGCAGGGTCTTGGGCTCAATGTCCGCGGACTCCATAATTCTCGCCTCGGCGCCTACTCTAATCATGGGTCCCACGCTGCAACTCTGGGCAATAGCTTGCTTAATCTCCACAACGGCCCCTACAACACTGGGATGCCTGGCTTCATCTTGGGGGTGCCCAGGAGGGGCATCTCACAGGGAGAGCCAGGAAGGGTTCCACAGCGTTATACAGCGCCGGGACGCCCCGTTGGGGCAGCTGTGTGCTTTACAAAATACACTACATTTACATTTACATTATGCCCGACTTTACATCAAACTATGGCATTCCTAGACACCTTCAAGGTATAAATATACCTTCACTTGCTCTAGCAAGACACGGTGGTGCGGAGCAGTTCGACTATCTACTTGCCCGACGCAGCTCGCTGCAGCAAGTGCCGAAGGAAGCCAACCCTCCAGCTGACGCACTGATTAGAGGCTGCCCTTCTCCTGCCGAGAATCGAGCTCCAGTGTTTCCAAGCTCCCCTTGCGGGGTGTTGGGAAATCGAGTCCTGAGACAGAGATACCAGACCTTCTTCATTCTAACTTAGGTATGGAGCTGATTAGAACCTAGAGAAATCTTGGATAGATTCTTGGTAAAGAAAACTAAACCTATGCTACACAATACTTACTTCTTCCCGCGTACTAGACTTAGGTTAGGTACATTGGGGTAGGCATATTTTAGAAGCACCAGTTAAGTATTGTAGACATTGTCTTAAGACAAACTTAAGACAAAATCCTAACTTCTGTGAATACCAAAAGTAGTAAGTTTAGGATTTTGAAGTTAGTTATGTGAATCGGGCCCATAGGAACTACACTACATGGCGCCCAACGTTTGGTAAGGCACTAATTTAATGGTAGATACTAAAGTAACTCAGTGGTGCTTTTCTCAGAGACCACTTTTTCCCATAAAATATCCGCCATAACTGAGTAGGACGAAAACCCTCTGTATTAGTTTTTGGTTTTGTTCAACGTTGAAGGATACAGTGTTCCAAAATATTGTGCATCTTATCTTTGTTTCCTTGAAACTTGCTCTTCAAACTTTCAGTCAACACATTTATGGATAACGACCCCGAGAATGGTGCAGCTATAGGCAATAATGCCGTAGCAGGCTTTGACGTTACAGGTTTTCAAGAGAACGATGCGGATGCTATAATCATCCCAGATAATTTAAGGAAATCCATCACTATAAAACTTATTAAAAAATGGCCTATCATCAAGAGGTGGTAGGGTAATTTTTGTGATAGAGGCACATGAATATCGTCAGGCAGAGGTATTCTATTCATGGATTATCTTCCCTGAAGCAAATCCAGTAACACATATGTTTCAATACTACAAAGAAGAGGCACCTCCAACGGAATAAATTCCTTTTGAGAATGTTGAAATTCCGCTAACATACCAAGAGCACGCGCTCTGGTTTAAAGGCGCCCTACAACATTTAAATCAAATTACAAGGCTCGGTCCACTAGGTAGGCAAGGAGCAACATGGCTAGCTTTAGCCAACTACAGACCTGACCCTGACATAGAAGCAATGTCGGATGAACAATTACTTACTAATATACAAGAATTAGTAGAATTACACAGTTAAAGGTCTTTATTAAAAACACTCTTACTCTTCCTAAAAATAAGTGGGAGAACACTAAACAAACCTCTAAAGAAAAGTGTTCTCAATCCAGAGGTCGGTCTCCTCAAAGGGAGCCCTCTGAAAGGAGGTATAACCTCAGGAATAGGGATAATTTGAAAACACCTGATAGATATCAAGATACTGATACACGTTCCTCTCGTACCTTTCAGACTTCATTACAGAAATCCGAAAGAAGAGGAGAATCAGAACACAAGGAAGAACGTGTGAAGTCCAAAGATGATCAACACGTTCCAAAAAATAGGAAAACACAATTCACCAAAAAGAAGGTAGCCGGTCTAAAAATCAGACCTGCCGAGGATCTTGAGGACATAACTCAAGAACAGGGTGTGGGCTCAGACAATGTTGGACAGCGCAGCAGAAGTCACCATAGCTCACAAGATCTTGAAGGATCATCTGGAGACAGTGGACTTGAATGAGTAAGTTGAAACTGCAAATACCAGGGTTAGTGTCCCACATAAGTTATATGAAGTAACACTCTGGATGGAGGGGGACATAACTAGAAAAATAAGAGCACTCTTTTGGGGGAAGCTCTCACAGGGTTATGACATTCTTCTAGCTGAAAACGACTGGCCACCTGAATTTGTCAGGGAGTGCCCACATGACGAGGACCTCATTATGCCAGCCTTCTCAAATCATATTCCAATTCATAAAAAATATACTTATGCCAGGGAATTGGCTGCAGCGCAGGCTCCTGCATTATACAAAAATCACGTAGGACGGGATGAGGATTCTCCTCACCATAAAATCCAATTGAAAAAACAACCAACTGCATGAAGGCAGTACCCAGTTAAGCAAAAAGCTAAAAAACAGGCCAGGGAGATCTTAGATCAACTTTAGTGTCCCACATAAGTTATATGAAATAACACTCTGGATGGAGGGGGGCATAACTAGAAAAATAAGAGCACTCTTTTGGGGGAAGCTCTCACAGGGTTATGACATTCTTCTAGCTGAAAAAGACTGGCCACCTGAATTTGTCAGGGAGTGCCCACATGGCGAAGACCTCATTATACCAGCCTTCTCAAATCATATTCCAATTCATAAAAAATATACTTATGCCAGGAAATGGGCTGCAGCCCAGGCTCCTGCATTATACAAAAATCACGTAGGATGGGATGAGGATTCTCCTCACCATAAAATCCAATTGAAAAAACAATCAACTGCACGAAGGCAGTACCCAGTTAAGCAAGAAGCTAAAAAACAGGTCAGGGAGATCTTAGATCAACTTGAATACCAAGGGGTGATTGAAACATGCACCTCGTCAATGAACAATCCTTTGTTTCCTGTTTCCAAACTAGACAATACATATCGTCTAGTTTTGGATTACAGACATTTAAACTCTTGTTGCAAAACCTTTGCAGTACAAAATGCACACAGTGCAGCCCTAATGAATAACATTGTGCATAAATAATATAAAACAACATTAGATATTTCTAACGGTTTATTCTGTCAAAACATTGCACCAGAAAGTAGGTATTTGACCGCTTTCTCAATTATGGGGACACAACGTCACTTCTGTCGTCTCCCTCAGGGATTCAAGAATAGTCCAGGGTTATTTTCAGCCAGAGTAGCAGAGTTACTACAAACCTATGATGATGAAGCATTATCATATGTGGATGACATCTATCTAACAGATGATGACTTGGATAGGCACTTGAACAGGGTGAACACCATAATATTGGGCTTCGCCTCTGAAGGGTATAAATTCAATTTCAAGAAATAAAAATATTGCCCACCTCGATGTCCTTTTTCCAGGATACGAGTTATCAAGTGAAGGCAAAAGCCTGGCAGCCAACTTTTTAGAGAAATGTATGCTGCTCCAACCTCCAAAAACACTGAAAAACGTAGTCAATTCTAAGTTTCCTAATTTTCAGAAGAACATACATTCTAAATTACGCAGAAAGTGTTAAACCTCTCTACGAATGCATCAAACCTGATTTCAAAACAGTTAATTGGACTCAAACACACACAGAAATTTTGCGTTCAGTGCAAACAGACTTGTTAGCAACAACACATTTACAAACACGCGTAAATGTACGCAACCTAGTGATCCGAATCATTCCAGGAAGATGCGGATTCACGTACGTAACCTTTAATGAAAGAGAAAAAGTACCTATAGCTTATTAATCACACTTGTACACACAAGCAGAAATGAAATTCATTTCAACAGAAAAATTTTTGACAGCGGTTCAAACTGCAGTAGCAAAAGAGAGAGCCCTCGCACAGGGAAAACGCATTATGGCCGTTACCCCTGTACCTTCCTTAGAGCCAGTGACAAAAGCGAGCATTCCGAATGCAAAAGCTTTACATCCGAGATGGATACAATGGGTTAATTCTTTTGCTGCAACAGATGTTGAATACGCTTTTGACCCTTATTTGAAAACACAAGAATTTTTACAATACGAACAAGAATGTCCTCTGCCTACTGAGATTCTGCCTCTAGAGCAGTATGAATGTATAATTCATACTGACGGATCAACACAACCAGCAATTGTAATCAAGCTTATAGTGCTGCGTGCGCGATCGTTTAAGGTCGCTGGCAAGATGGCAAATTCCGACCAATGGTCACTAAAACTCAATCTCTAGGAGATTGTACAGCTCAGCAAGCTGAACTACAAGCATTCAAGATGGCGCTTGAAAATACTGATTGCGAATTTCCCACACTTATAGTGTGCAATTCCTATTATTGCGTCCAATCTCACAATGAATACTTGCAGAACTGAAGTCAAAAAGGTTACAAAGATGTAAAAGGTGGCACAATCAAGCATAAGTTGCTTTGGTAAGAAGTAGTTCTGTTACAGAAAGAACTACAGAAGGCTCACGTGATCCATACACTGAGTCATCAACTAGATGGCGTTCACATTGCAGTGAATTCATTGGCTGATGAAGCCGCAAAGGCAGCTGTGCAAACAGCTTCAGTAGCTGCAATCACTCGTTCAAAAACAAAAATAGACAGAGAAATAATGCAATCTGTCAATGCTTCAAGCAAAGAGAGTAGTAAAACATTACCAAAAGGCTTTCCACTCAAATAGTCATATATAACTGATGCGAAAAATGTTCAGTTTGCTCGAATCCCTGGAGTGGGGGATAGAGTAATTCCAAACATGGAACATAGATTAGGACTAATTTTAGCAGCACATGAAGGGCTTGCTTCTGCACATGCAGGTGTTTCCGCCACAGTGTAATTATTAAAACAGCGCATGAGAAAACAGACCAGAAACTATGTTTTGGAATGTGAAATCTGCCAGAAAATGAAAGTATCTACAGTGAAATGTCCTGCGCAGACACCACTGTTAATTTCAGATAAACCATTAGCTTGCGTTTACCTGGACCACTGCGGTCCCTTACAAAGGGATGGTAACTATAAATATCTCATGGTCGCAGTGGATTCGTGTTGAAGATTCATTTGGATGTGGCCTCAGTGCTCGGCTGACGCTCGAAGTCAAGTCAAGTCAAGTCAAAAAGATTTATATAGCGCGCTACATACCCGGAGGGTCTCAAGGCGCTTGAAGAAGGGTGGGGAGTTACTTGTCGAATATCCAAGTTTTAAGTTGCTTTCTGAATGCTAGATGGTTCTGAGTGAGACGAAGGTGAGTGGGGAGTGAGTTCCAGGTTTTAGCTGCGAGGTAGGAGAAGGATCTACCTCCCATGGTGGTTTTATTGATGCGAGGTACGGTAGCAAGGGCTTGGTTGGAGGATCGTAGCTGGCGGGAGGGGGTGTAGAAGGAAAGTCGTGTGTTGAGGCATTCGGGTCCAAGTTCGTAAAGTGCTTTGTGTGCGTGGGTTAGGAGTCGGAAAGTAATCCTCTTATTGACGGGGAGCCAGTGAAGGTTTTTCAGGTGACTAGAGATGTGGTCTTTACACGGGATGTCTAGTATGAGTCCGGCTGATGCGTTCTAGATGCGTTGAAGTTTTTTCTGGAGTTTTGCGGTGATACCGGCGTATAGGGTGTTTCCGTAGTCCAGGTGGCTAGTAACCAATGCATGGGTGACCGTTTTTCTGGTTTCGGTGGGGATCCAGCGAAATGTTTTTTTGAGCATGCGAAGAATGTTGAAGCAAGATGATGAAACGGCGTTGACTTGTCTGTTCATAGAGAGTGAGGAGTCCAGGATGACGCCCAGGTTCCGTGCGTGGTCCGTCGGGATGGGTGCTTTTCCAAGGGCCTCTGGCCACCAAGAGTCGTCCCAGGCGGAGGGGGAGGTGCCTAAGATAAGGACTTCTGTTTTGTCTGAGTTCAGTTTCAGACGGCTGTGCTTCATCCACTCGGCTACTTCTTTCATTCCTTCATGTAGGTTGGTTTTGGCGGTGTTGGGGTCTTTGGTGAGTGATAGGATCAGTTGAGTGTCATCCGCGTAGGAGATGATGTTGATGTTGTGTTGGCGCGCGATGGTCGCGAGGGGGCTCATGTATACGTTGAAGAGGGTGGGACTGAGTGAGGACCCTTGGGGTACGCCGCAGATGACTTCAGTGGCCTCTGAGTTGAATGGTGGGAGGAACGAGGTGATCCATTCCAGAGCTTTTCCTTGGATTCCGATGTTTCTGAGGCATTGTAAAAGGGTGCTATGGCAGACTGTGTCGAAGGCAGCGGAGAGGTCGAGGAGGATGAGGGCGACTGTGTCTCCATTGTCCAGAAGAGTTCGAATGTCGTCTGTTGCTGCGATGAGGGCGGTCTCCTTGCGGTGTTTGGCTCGGAAGCCGGACTGTGAGGAGTCGAGGGATTTGTTGGTTTCGAGGAAGGCGGCGAGCTGGTTGTTGACGGCTTTCTCAATGACTTTGGCCGGGAATGGAAGGAGCGAGATGGGGCGGTAGTTTTTGAGTTTAGTGGGGTCCGCTGTGGGTTTTTTCAGAAGGGCGCTAAGTTCTGCGTGTTTCCAGCTTTCCGGGAAGGTGGCGGAGTTGAGGGAGCAGTTGATGACGTCTCGGAGGTGTGGTGCTATGATGGAGTCTGCTTTGTTGAAGATGTGGTGAGGGCAGGGGTCTGTGGGGGATCCTGAATGGATGGAGTTCATCAGGCGGATGGTGTCATCAGTGGAGATTGGGTTCCAGTCATTAAGGATGTTCAGGGGGGGTGAAAGTCCTGCAGAAGGTTGGGTGGGTTGGTCTCCGGGTCGGTTGTCGAAGCTGTTGTGGATGTCTGCGATTTTGTTGTGGAAGAACGAAGCTAGGGAGTCGCAGAGGGCTTGAGAGGGGGTGATGTCGTTGGAGTTGGCTGAGGGGTTGGTAAATTCTTTGACGATGTTGAATAATTCCTTGCTTTTGTGGGCGTTGTTGTCTAGTCGGTCTTTGAATGCGGCTTTCTTGGCAGATCGGATTAGTTGGTGGTGTATGCGGGTGGCGTTTTTGAAGGCGTCCTTGGTGTTGGTGTTTGGGTCTTTTTTCCAGGCCTTCTCGAGGGAGCGACAGAGTTTCTTCGATTTCTTAAGATCCTCGTTGAACCAGGAGGCGTTTTTGCTGCCTAGTTTGATTTGACGTTTTTTCAGCGGTGCTAGGATGTCGGCGCTGTTGGATAGCCATTGGGTGAGGTTAATGGCTGCTTGGTCGGGGTTTGAGGAGTGGGCAGGTGGGTTTTGAAGAAGCGATGAGGAGATCTGGTCGATGGTGATTTTGTTCCAGTTTCTTCGCAGAGTAGGTTGAGGATGGTTGTGAGTTGTGGTCTTATTGTAGATAAAGTGTACGCAGCTGTGGTCCGTCCAATGGAGAGTGGTGGTGTGACTGAAGGAGACATGTTTGCTGGAGGTGAAGATAGGGTCGAGTGTGTGACCTGCGATGTGGGTGGGCGTAGTGACAAGTTGTTTGAGTCCGAGGTTGGCGAGATTGTCCAGAATGAAGGTGGCGTTGCTGTCATTGTTCTTTTCCAGATGAAAGTTGAGGTCTCCCAGCAGAATGTATTCCTCGGAGGGGAGGGCGTGTGGGGTGATAAAGTCAGTGATAACGTCGCTGAATTGTGCACGGGGTCCTGGAGGTCGGTAGAGGAGTGTGCCTCTGAGTGTGATTTTGGGGTCGGTGTGGATCTGGAAGTGAAGGTGTTCGGCGCTGGTAAGGTTGACGTCTGAGCTGGTTGAGATGCGGATGGAGTTCTTATGGACGATAGCGATGCCTCCTCCTGTTTGGTCAGTGCGGTCCTTACGGATGATCTTGTATCCTTCCGGGATGGCAATGGTGATGTCTGGGGCTGATGAGGCGTTCATCCATGTTTCTGTTAGGAAGGGGACGTCGGGAGAAATGGTGTCTAGTAGGTTCCAGAGGTCGATGGCGTGTCTGTGGACTGAGCGGGTGTTGAGCAGGATGCATTTTAGGTGGTTGGAGTCAGATATCTGTTGTGTGATCGTGGATGAGGAGTTTTTCTTGGTGCAGTCGAACTTGCAGGAGTAGCATGTGAAGGGTCCATGGGTGTGTCCAGGAGCGGCTTGGGCGCAGTTGGAGAGTCGGCCGGGGTTAAGGGCTAGGAGGGTGGAGGCGTCGTATGTTTGCGGGTGGGCTGGGCAATGCGAGGACCAGGGGATCTGGCGCTGGGCGCGGTCCAGGCGCAGACGGGCGTAGACGGGCTTACCTTTGGTGCACCTTCGGCGAGGCCGCAGCGCGTGGATGCTGCGCCTAGGACCATCTGACTTAAATGGATAGTGGAGGGGGCGGAGCGTGGGAGGGGCAGCAGGGAGGGTGGGAGGAGACACGGGCCACGAGCACAACAAATGGAGGGAGGGAAAGTGAAACTGGGGCACGGACACACAGAAGGGGACAGCTAGAACCTATTAAATGCAGCCCAATATAAATAAAATATGCTTAAAGTGAAACGAATTTACACAGGGCAGGCAATGCAGCGCTATTACATTAAAGTGAATTACAATGATATATTCCTAAAAACGATACCAAGCAGGCAAAGAGCGCTAGTCCGGCGTCGAGGCGCTAGAACTGCAGGCGATGTCTGGCAGTGAATAGCAGGAGTGTTTCCAGGTGGTCGGGGAGGTGAGGCAGGGAGCGAGAGGGAGCGACCGTCGAGGAGTAAGTCCAGCTGGTCACAGAGAGCCAGGAGAGGAGCGCTCTGACTCGGCCAGTGCGTGGGAGGGGCAGCAGGGAGGGTGTGGGGAAACACGGGCCACGAGCACAACAAATGGAGGGAGGGAAAGTGAAACTGGGGCACGGACACACAGAAGGGGACAGCTAGAACCTATTAAATGCAGCCCAATATAAATAAAATATGCTTAAAGTGAAACGAATTTACACAGGGCAGGCAATGCAGCGCTATTACATTAAAGTGAATTACAATGATATATTCCTAAAAACGATACCAAGCAGGCAAAGAGCGCTAGTCCGGCGTCGAGGCGCTAGAACTGCAGGCGATGTCTGGCAGTGAATAGCAGGAGTGTTTCCAGGTGGTCGGGGAGGTGAGGCAGGGAGCGAGAGGGAGCGACCGTCGAGGAGTAAGTCCAGCTGGTCACAGAGAGCCAGGAGAGGAGCGCTCTGACTCGGCCAGTGCGTGGGAGGGGCAGCAGGGAGGGTGGGAGGAGACACGGGCCACGAGCACAACAAATGGAGGGAGGGAAAGTGAAACTGGGGCACGGACACACCGAAGGGGACAGCTAGAACCTATTAAATGCAGCCCAATATAAATAAAATATGCTTAAAGTGAAACGAATTTACACAGGGCAGGCAATGCAGCGCTATTACATTAAAGTGAATTACAATGATATATTCCTAAAAACGATACCAAGCAGGCAAAGAGCGCTAGTCCGGCGTCGAGGCGCTAGAACTGCAGGCGATGTCTGGCAGTGAATAGCAGGAGTGTTTCCAGGTGGTCGGGGAGGTGAGGCAGGGAGCGAGAGGGAGCGACCGTCGAGGAGTAAGTCCAGCTTATTTGCTTGTCTTTATCGGCACATACGCAGTCGGCACACTACATTCTGACCAGGGTCCTGCGTTTAGCTCTCGAGTTTATTAGGAGGCCATGGCCAATCTGGGCATTGCATTGCGGTATTCTAGTCCATTCCAACCTGAGGGAAATGCTGTAGTGGAGAGAAAAAAACGGGACATAAAGCAATCTATAACAGCTAGGGTATTAGGCTCGGTTGACGGGTGGGTCAAACATCTAATAAGTGTCCAACGTAGTTTTAACAATCTGCCAAGAAGTTCTCTAGGGGGAATCAGTCCATATGAAATCCTTTTTGGAACTAGAATGATTGTTCAGAACCTCGATCAGCACACTTCAGTGGTATTACAAAAACCCTTTGATATCAAAGATCATTTGGCTGTTTCGTAGGAGGTAAATGAAATAAGAAAAAGCCAAAGCAACGTGTTACTGAAGCCAACGACCATTGAAGAGAAACAACCCGTCCCAGCAAGGCCTGTCTCGATTACAAAGATTGGGGATCTAGTCAGAGAAAAGATTGAACAGACGACCAGTTCCTGTCCTAGCAATCCACGGATCAAGAACAGTAATACTGACGCCCGTGCTGGTAAAAAGGAGAACAGGTTTGTGTCCATCGACCTGGTCAAACCACATCATGTGGCCAATCATAAGTAGTAGGCCAAGTGGACTCCAAAGATGTAGCAGACGCCCGAATCTGGCTACTATCCAAGAGGTTCAAACTGAGAGACTCATCACCTTTGAAGAATCTGCAGTGCGAAAAGAAGGACTATGCAACAAAGCCATGGAACTTGTACCTCTTGAAACCCAAATAACAGTTTGTCAAGAAGCACCTGTCTACAATGAAATAGCAACCGACTATACAAATGTAACAAGTAATCAAGTGGTTCCAGCAATTTCAATGAATCCTGATGCAATCCCTACAATTGACAGAACTGCCTCTGGCTATTTCATTAACTTTGATACATTTCCCAAGTATCCCAGCGAACCTGATCAACGCCAGCAAAAATAACTTTCAAAGAACAAGCCACAGAACTTTTTCATCAACTGGAAACGACTTATCTGGTTTTACCATGGATTGAATTTTGGATTGTGTTGGGTGTAGTTTTTATTCTACTTCGGTTGACTCTTGTATTGACTTTGGGAATGCTGATCAATGGAAGATATGTTAAAAAGGACACAGCAAGTAAGGACATCTACTTACTCCTCAAACCACACAAATCATCTCATCGTGAACAAAGAGACTTGTCATCAGTGAACATCACAGCCGTTCCTATACCTGGTGATATAGCTTGGGACAGAACTGATTATAACATCTTTGGTCCTGCAGAGCTGTTGAAGATTCTACACCAATTCAAGATTTCCTTGAGTGACTTTGTTTCATCTAGTACCTTTTCTGATGATTGGGACTTTGAGACTGTTAACAATATGATGTCAGACTTATAGATGTCTGCAACATTTACAAATAATGAATACTTAGAAGGTTCATCAGATTATGAACAAATGTACTGTTATAATCATTATGGTCGTCATTTCTTGCATAAATCTGCAAACCCTAGAAATGTCCTAACTTATAACCAATGGGAACATTGTCCTACGCCACCAAAAGGTTGCTCAAAAACATTTTATGGCAAATTTCTGTACTTTTCAGGTTTTAATGTTTCAAATGCAGAATCATTCTACTTTAAAAATGTTAATACGACAGAAATGAAAAGTATATTGACTAATACTAAGCAAATTTATTCTGCTGCCTTTTTTGCTCGGCTATCTTCACTAAGCTTTGACTTTTGGAAAGACAGCATTGAGACGAAAACTGTCTGAGGCAAAAAAGACTGGCAGGTGCAGGGATTAGAAGCCTTATTTAGAGCCTGCATCATCCCTGAACAAATAATGTTTTGTGAATGACACTGTTCAACAGACCTCTTGTCTTGGGTTAGCCAAGATAAAAGATTTAAACAAACCGTCCATACTTACACCTACTACAGATAGTAAAAACACTGCAGAGGGGGTGGTCGACTTACATTCTATTTTTCTTGAAAACAGAACAGATTCTAATTGGAAAAAAATGGTTAATCTGGCCCACAGACACAAACAACTATCAAGATAGATTACTGAATAAGACACAAGGGTTCACATTCACTAGGCCAGACCAAGATATGTCCAGAGACAACATCCAGGGATAGTAATATCATACAGTGTAGGGAAACTGTGCCTTGAGTGGCTATAAAAATCTACACTAAAAGAAGTAAAACAACACTTATCTTTACTTAAAGATGGCGTTCATCTGAGGGACTTCTTACAAGGACCTACTAAACTGCGTCAAAAAACGTTTTATATATGCCGGTATCTATGCTGCCTATAATGAAGCATGGAAGATTAAGCAAGCAGAGACTGCAGAACGAATACGAGAAATTGATCGTATTAACTTAGAGAAATCTCTCTCTGTAGTTGACAATGGGTTAACGACTCAGTCATCCAGAATATATTCTTTGGACAGCATAGTATCCTCTGCCATAGACATAATGGAACAGGACTTGGTCATGTTGCAACATGGTCAGTCGCAATTGCGTTCTATAATGCTATTGGGCTGGTTGTTACAAAACCTTCGTTCAGGCTATGTGCCTTGGCGTCTAATCAACACCACATCATTGCTTTCTGAATTCAATCTTACAGATAAACAAAATCACATTGGCACAAAGGGGAGCAGACTATACGGTGCTGAGCATTGAAAAACTGGAAAGATTGCCATTAACTGTTTCTGAAAAACCAGCAACAGAATGGATAATACACGGTACAATTACTCTGCCTGTTACAATTTTCCATTTTCAGTATTGCTTAAAACACATACCAGCCGGCGTGTATGAAAGTTTGGATAAAGAATACATCAAGACATCCTGGGATTTACCTTATACACACAGATGTTGGAGTGGAGGGAAAGAGGTGTTTCTTAGCGGTACACATTGCGAAAACGCACTAAGCGGTTCTCTCCTATGTCAGGGTATTAATTTACACAGGGCCTGCGATGGTTCCTCCAACAACTTATCCTGCCCCCTGCAAGGTTCACCAGCTGCGGTGATTGATCCAATTTTTAGGAAAATTTCTAATGGAAGTTATAGAATGTTGAATGATCACAGCTGCTGTGGCATGTTGCCAGGAACCCCCTATCTCGTAACTGCGTCAGCCAGGGTCACTTGCTGTATGCAAGTATTGTTTCCAAATACCAAGACAGACCGGGAATCGCCATTATGGCCTTCACTGAACATCTCTTCTATACAAATTGATACTTTAAGCAGACTGAAAGCCATTCTTTTGCAAAAAAACTGTGCCACTGACCTCGGCCAAAGAAACATATGATCTGCAAGTTGCAAGTTGCAAGGACTTCGGCAGAGATACATGCCCTTTTATCAACAAATTGCCCTATACATTTCTCAGAAATGTTAGGTTGTATCTTAAACATGTCTGATAATAGTGGTATTGTACATTTATTTAAGACAGTTCTTTAGCACCATTTGAAGCAGTCCTAGGCATATTTCCAAACTTCGTGCACTCTGTGTTTGCCGGACTGCCTCTCGTTTTGGGACTCGCAGCAGGGATACTATTTTTGCTCCTATTGCTCCAATATGGCAAACTAAATCACCAGCGATACCCAGTTCACTGTGGAGTCAACTCTATTGGCGATGAAGTGTTGTGAGAGCATTAAACAAATACTTGGATTAACTTGTTTTAGAGATTTGAATACCACATGGTTTCTATCATTCAGACCAATCTGGCAAGATTGCATCTTATCTGTTCTGCAATGCCTGCTATGTGCCTTCACAGCATCGCTGTGGACAGCGGTGCAGTGAAGCCCCCCCTGGGGAGCAGTGGGCAGCGCCTTCAGCGTCTTCGGCCCTCCGCTCCAGTATCAGCAGTCTATTTTTGACGTCCCCCATCTGATCAGAGATCGGCAGCTTTGCAGGCTGTGACGGAGATATCCCAAGTAAGAGGAGCAGTGTCGACGGGGGAGACGGAATCAGAGAAAGGGTCAGCTGGCACTGATTCTGCTGACACTGACACGGGAAGTGTCCCATTGTCGCATATCACACCAGGGACCACAGATGAGATTGTTGATGCCTGAACTTGCGAGCTAGGCTTATTGACCTGTACGGGGTTGAGTGGTGCTTGGGGGACGGTCGAGATAAGACGGTCGAGATATGACGCAGTTGAGATGGTCGGGGCAGGGGGGGCACTGGATGCGAGCAGCTCCCTCCGCCTGGGGCCCTTCAGGGGTGTTGAGGCTTCTTTGATAGGGGGGTACGGGGCCAGGACCCAGTAGAGTTGTGGACCAGTTCCATTTAGCTATAGGGCACCCCCCTTAGTTTAGGTCCATGAGCAGAATCCTGGTAGGTACCAGAGGTACAGTTGGTTTGATAGTTTGGATGGGTGCTAGATTCTTAGATCCTGTTCTGGGGAGGGGTTGTTGGGAGATTTTGAGGGTTTTCTTTGGGGTAGTTAGAACCACCGGAGTGCAGTTAAGGATGAGGATTGGACGTTACAATGGGGACATCACCTGAGTTAAAATGCATTATGTGGAATGTACGGGGATACATACGATGCTGAGACACCACAGAGTCCATGCTTATTTGGTGCGTAGGGGAGTACAGATTGTTTTCCTCCAGGAAACTCATGTTGACCTCGCTGAATGTTTGGCATTGCAACGCAGATGGAGGGGCCAGCTTTTTTACACGATTTATTCCGCATTTGCTAGGGGTACACTGATATGGGTTAGGGCTGGGGTTCCCTTCCAATCGACACAGCAGTTAGTGGACCCAGAGGGGAGATTTGTGGCTGTAATGGGGCGGTTGGACGGTAAGGATGTGACGTTATGCAGTGTGTATGCCCCTAACGTGGAACAGGCAACCTTTTTTGCCCAACTATCGGGGAAGTTGGCACCCTACTTGACTGGCCCGATGATACTGGGTGGTGATTCTATCAAAGACACTACTATGGACGGGTCTCATCCTCCGTTGCCGGAGGCACCTACACATAGGCTCTCTAAACTCTGACAGGACTGGCAGGATAAGTGGGGGCGAGCTCAGCATTGTGGGGAGCGGGACTACTCTTACTTTTTTGCACTGCATGACTTACATGTACGGTTAGATGCCATACTATGCACCCCGGACATTCACGCGATGGTACGACACAGTGAATATTTAGCCAGGATGATCTCAGACCATAACCCATTGTTGCTGGTGATACACTGGGCTCGAGAGAGGCCTGTGATCCCTACCTGGTGCCTACGCCCAGAGGCCTTGGAGGACTCCGTCTTCCACGTGGAGGTACAGGCCGGCATAGAGCACTATTTCCTTGAGATTGAGGATACAGCATTGAACTTGGCATTGGAGTGGGAGGCTTTTAAAGTGGTGGTGCAGGGCTTATGCATAACTAAACTGCTAGGAGTGGGGAAGGCTCTCCTGCTAGATATAGAAAAAGAGGAACAACGGCTGCGACAGGCGGAGAAAGCCTGCCCTGAGAACCCGGGGGCGCAGGGCGAAGTCCTGGTTGCGAGGGAGGGAATGGCGACTCAAGTAGAGAGGTTGCGCTGCTTCGACCACAGGGCGTACCTGGTGCGGGTGCATGCGGAACAGGATAAGGCGAGCCCACTGCTGGCCTGGTTAGCCAACCTGGCCCCAAGGGGTAGGCCCATATTGGCCTTGGCCTCATCCACGGAAACACCAGTCTACACTCAGCAAGGGATCAATGGGCTGTTTTTAGAATACTATGCAGACCTGTATAGGAGTAAGCTTCAGGCCACGGGTGATGCACTGGAGGAATTCTTGGCGGAAGTACGTCTGCCGCGACTCACAGAGGAACAGGGGGATTCACTAGTGCGGGAGCTTACCGTGGGGGAAATACGAGACGCGATTAAACATATGGCGCGCAATAAAACGCCGGGTATGGATGCCCGACCGATAGAATTTTACTCGAGTAATGTTACAAGCAGACGGAGGGTTGCGCTGACCACAATGATGCGCCCAAGAGCCGATGGGTGTATGGCATTGCCGGACTTTGAGTTATACTATTTAGCAGCCCAGTTACAGTGGCGCACTCAAGCTGTAGCTCTGGAGTTCCGGGGCCCTGATGGTTAAGGGACGGTGGGTTCCATGCCATATAATGTCCTTCATAGTTCTTCAGCAGCGATTGCGCCTTGAGCAGCTTACTAGCGAAGACACTGAGATTGTGCTGGTACCAGAGCCAACGTAGAGCAGGGTTCGCCCGCATGCTCCATAAATTCCGCTTGGTATGTGTACTGCCTTCCCGCATGGCGGGGACTGGACGGCGTTGGCCGAATGGGAGGCGCTAGGAGTGCAGGTGCTGGGAGATCTGTATGAAGCATTGGAGCATACGGAGCATTGTTGCCGTTTCAGGCCCTGCAGGACAGATACGGCCTCCCTGGGGAGATTATTTACTGAACTCAGCCCTGATCTCGGCAATGCTATTGGAAGGAGGGGCTGTGGGAACCACAGACATCAATGGCATGCCAGTATGTGGTGATGGCTGCAGGAAACTTCAAGGCCATTACGTGCCTTTACAGGCGCATGCTGACTGAGGGGCTGGAGCCATTACGGGAGCTGCAGGGGAAATGTAAATGTAAATGTATTGCGATTTATATAGCGCACGTATCACCCGAAGGCATCAAGGCGCTTGCCTTGGGAACCCATCCTGGTATTCCCCTGTGAGATAACCCCAGCAGGGTATCCACAAGGTGAAAGCCAGGCATCCCGCTGCGAGGGGCTGTAGTGGAGATTAAGCAAGCTATTGCCCAGAGTCGCAGAGTGTGAACCCATGAGTCGAGTAGGCACCGGAACGAGAATTATCGAATTTTTGAGCCCAAGACCCGCCGAGGCGGGGAATTGAACCCTGGTCCAGGAACGATCTCAGCTTCCGGGTCTGCCGCCTCTAACCTCTGAGCCACACTTCTCCACCAAATGGCAGGTGGACCTAGGTAAAGAGATCCCTGAAAAGACATGGGCCCAAATAGTTAGGAGACCCTGGACAAGCACTAGGAACGCCAGATTCCAATTGGTTCACTTCTTCATTCTGCACAGGGCATATTTAACCTCTTCTAAGATTAATCAATATTTTTAAAACGGACGCTGCCCAGTGCCCGCGTTGCAGTCTGGAGGGGGCAAACTTTCAGCATATGATGCGGGGGTGTCCGCAACTGGGAACATATTGGGAATAAGTGGTCGATCTGCTCTGTGGATTCATAGACCGTAATATGGAACCTGATCAGGGCACTTGCTTATTAAACTGGTTTCAGCATACCTCTAAAACGAAAGTGACAAGCAAGTTTATAGATTTAGGCCTGTTGCTGGCTAAGAGAGAGATCACTGTGCACTGGAAATCAGCACGAGGTCCAAATTTCGGGAGGTGCAGGGTGGAATTACTCAAAGGGACGCTGAGCGAAAGAACAATCAGGCTTTAACAGGCCATGCGGACGGATAATGAAAAAGCACTGGAGGTAGCGAGGGTGTGGGAAGCGCTGGTGGTGGCATTACAGGTACCTGATGTCGACTCAGAGGTTGGCTCGGTTTTTGAAGCCCCGACGGGTTAGCCATGCTCCACGGGAGTAGTAGAGAAACACTGGACATACCCTGTGGTACAACAGTTGGACTCTAATAGTAGTAGGTTAGTCTGTACTGTATTACTGTTACTGAGTTAACCATAACGGAGGGACTAGATGTTCCTACATTTTTGAGCTGCAAGTAGTTAGGGCACACCGGTGGCATGGGGAGGGACTAGGGTGGAGATGGGCGTGAGTTTTTCTATTATATTATTCAGTTGATGTACCATTATTGGCTCTTGGCTGCTGGTGGGAACTGGACTCATTAGAGCGGAAGGACAATCACTGCTGGGTTAGGGATGCCTATAATCTAAAAACTATAATTACTACAGGCTGACCTCATCGTGATAATTGCAAGAAAAAAAGAAACAAAAACCTGCAGTTTCTGAATTGAAACCCCTCTCCTTACATTATGCCAGAAACAGTCACTTTTACATGTTATCATTTGTATAAATAGTCAAAGCATAGCCCTCCCAGGTCTGCCTAAACCTACGAAGCGCCCCATAGGCTTCTTCAAATTGGTAGGCCCGATCCAGCATACAAAGCCACTGTCCGACTGTAGGCACCTTCTGGGTTCGCCAATATTGCAAGACCAACGATCTAACTACCGCTATGGCCGTGAATACAAAATATTGTCTATGTTTTGGTGGCTGCAAAGCCAAACAAGGCCAGCAATGTTGATGGAAGGATTAGCATTGACATACAGAGACTGATAAACCTGAACACCTCCTCCCAAAAAAGTTGTAATCTAGGGCATGTGAAGAATATGTGTGACCAGTCACCTGCCTCCGCCAGATTACATCTAAAACATGCGTTCGGGTTTGAAGGAAACCATTTATGTAGTTTGAGGGGAGTATAATACACCATCCATCTTGAAAAAAAAGGACATCCTTTTAAAGATGGCCGCTCTCAGAGCCCTATGCCCCAGCTTGCACTCCCGCTGCCATTCCTGAATAGTAAACCAACAATCAGATTGCTGAACAATTTTAGGGAGCATTGTTTCAACAAGACTCCTATGTATGTGCTGAACAGTAGCCGGTACCAATTGCCAATTCCAGTTAAATTCATCTCGAAGGCTGCTTTTAAGGTTGTTCTTACTCTCTCGTTGTTTTATAATTATTCGAGAGAAAGATTGTTATCTGCCTGAAGCTTAACCAGAGATCACAGCCCTGAAGACCGCATTGCGCTACATAAGCTTCCCATGTTTTCAAATTAGTGCCTTCGTAGAAGTCACCTTGCATACAAAAGCCTAACATATTACATGATTGCAGGCCCTTATGCGAAAGTTGAAGACCTCATAGTTCACAATCTTGGAGAGAGGTATGTAGTCATGGCATGTTGGCACATTGTAAAATGTATCAAACTGCTGCATGCGATTTAGAAATATAATCACAACCTTATAATTTGTTTTTTATGTAATTTTGAGGTGCGCAGGAATGCTGGTAACTTAATTGCACTTTCTGTTAACATATAACTAAATAAAAAATTATCAAAATTCGAGTAAGGGGCCACTAGCTGCATTATTGAACTAAGTAGCACAGCTTGATAATAAGTAGATAAATGAGGTATTGCAAGCCTCCCCTGCTCTATGTCTAGTTGTAAAATAGATAACTTAAACCAAACAAAATCACGGATCACTTTATCTACTTCATTGAAATATGAGATTAGTATTTTTAAAGGGAGATTTAAAAAAAAATCAGCAAGGGAAGTATCAACAGCTTTACTAAGGAGACTTGACCTATTATGGTCAGTGGTAAAAGCGACAATCTATCTGAAAGATTTTTTATTTTATTAAGTGTTTTTACATCATTTAAGTGAAAAAGTTGAGAGAAGTCGACTGACATATAGGCCTAAATATCTAATAGGTCTTAAAGGCAGAAATGTCATCCCGTCAGGGTGATCGGCTCCCAATGAATTGAATAGGAGAAGCTCCGTTTTTGACTGGTTGACCTTGTAACTCCCCAGCTCCGTAAACGCCTGGATTTCTCCAAGGGCCAACTGAATGTTCGTCTTATCTGGGTTCAAATACAAGATCAAATCGACGGCAAACAGCTTAATTTTTGCCATTCCTATTATGGGAGCCTGAATGAATATATTATGGCTAATCTTTATCGCCAGTGGCTCTATAAAAAGAGAAAATAGAAGGGGGGAAGGGGGCAGCCCTGCCTGATACCCCGTCTTATAACTACTCCCGCTAGATCTGAGTTCATGATTATGTTTGCGCTTGCCCCCTTATAGATTCCTTCTAACATCGTAATCAGGTAGAGTGGAAAGCCAAACCTGCCTAAGGTGGGAAAAAAAGAGCATACCAATGCACCAGATTGAACCCCTTTTCTGCATCCATCATTAAAATGGCAGTACTAACCTTCCTAGCTGAAAAATAGTCGATAGCTTGAATAAAAAATTTTTTATTCGCAGCCATCGATCTACCAGGGAGGAACCCTTTTTGGTCCGCATGTATTACCTGTTGCGCACTGCCCGAGATCCTATTCACCCACATTTTTATAAACAGCTTATAATCTACATTCAATAGACCTATTGAGTGGTAGGAGCTCGTGCCATTAGGTTCCTTACCCTTCTTCAGAATAAAGATCACAACAGATTCCTTAAATCTGTCCGAGACCGGCAGTCCACCCATAATCTGAATAAACAGTGATACCATAAAGGGAGAAAGTTTCTCTAAAAACAATTTATAGACTTCAATCGGTATTCCATTGTTACCATTTGCCTTAGCATTAGCCATTTCTCTTATAATTTTCTTTAGTTCTGCCAATGTAATCGGTTAATTCATCTATCTATAGTCTTCTTCTGGATCATAGGCAACTGAACTGTCGTAAAATAATCTACATGAGCCTGGATGTTAACCAACTGGGCTTCTGCCTAAATCTTCCAAAAATTAGACACAAAACTTTCTGCTCTTCTATCTTTATGTTTAACCGATTTCTTATTTGTGGGATTATTTGTCTACACTGATGTATTTTTTGTTGACCAAGCTAGAAATGTACGTATGTGTTGGCTCTCTTCGTAACCTTTTGTTGAAATGCTTTGCTTTCAGAGATCTCCTCCAGAAACAACAGTTTTTTAGTTGCTCTTTCGTCCTTAGTAGTTTTAGCTGGAGAGCCTCTTCCTGAGAGTTTTCTGGGGCCCTAGACATAAGAACTTCCCTAGCCTGATTTACAGCCTTCTGAAGGCCTGCAATCTTATGTTGCCTTAGTCTGAAGAGATTCGCCCTGTATTCAATAACCCGAAAGCGTCCCCTAAAAGTAGCCTTAAAAGCCTCCCAGACCATAAAACCTGACGCTATGTTAACATTTTCCTTAAAAACCATTGTGTAAAATCACGGGTTTCAGCAATCCATATTGGGTCTGAGAGCAATGCCTTACCAAAATACCACCAGCTATTATTTTTCTACCTGGGCGGGTAAATATGTTACTAAGGAGTGGTCTGAGAATGAATTAGAAGAGATAACAGACTCCCCTCTTGTAAGATGATTACTTATCAAAACGAAATCCAGTCTGGATGCTGTTTTACATCTAGCTGAGTAGCAAGTGAACTCAGTAAAGCCTGGGTGGTCAATCTGCCATAGATCTAATAGGGCGAAATCTTCTTTCATAATTTTGAATTATCTTGCTGTCTTTGGCTTTAATTGCTGCTTACCCTAATTGGATGTATCCAGACCAAGATCTTGAATAAAATTAAAGTCCCCACCCATAAGTATAAAACCATGAGCGTGACAGCAGATCATAAATCTGTTTCAAGGCCTGCGTGACATCAAAAATTGATCCGTAAAATTATGCAGCACAAGGGCTACTCCACTGAGACTTCGACCCAGATCCATCTCGCTCCCTCATGCCGAATCACCTTTCCCAGCTCCCAGTCTAGCGTCGAAGAAAGTAGAATTCCCACCCCATGTACCGCTGCATGTGCCAAAGCAAAAAACGCAGGAGCATCCTACTTGGGGAGAGAAAGGTTAGGGGATTAGACTTAAAATATGGCTCTTGTAAAAAAAAATCACCTGAGGGGAAAAGGATTGTAGCCATTTCAACATTGCTCCTCTTTTCTGTATGTTTAACAATCCATTCAAATTAAAAGAAATTATCTTCATATTTCAAAATAAACCATGTCACCATAACAAGTACATGATGTACTCTCTCCTATGCCATACTTCAAACTGTACTGTCTCTAATGAAGAGGTTACATATAGCTCCTTAGTGACATGGGAACTGCTGCATATCCCTTGACCCATAAGCTTGATTATGTTACCTTGTTGCTTGTTAACCCATGTTTACCTGCTAGTCTACCGCCCATTTTTTAGGTCCCGCCTAGCAGCGCGGAAGCGCTGCTTTAGAGACCTTTTGGAATCGCTCCAGGCTTTATTGGGAACTTGTGCATGTTTTGCACTGTTCCCAATTAGCCCTCGTGCACGTTTGGCGATTGCCTTGCGGGAGCGAGCAGCAGTGCCAAATATTAGCTATTATCACGCTGGCTCTCTCAAGGTAAACGACGTGCACCACAGGAAAGCCATTGTCCACAAGGATGCCAACTTTTAGTGCCCCACGCGTTTGTGTTTCAGTGCTTGTTCTCTGAGTATGCGTATTTTCGTTTCGGCTCTTGACTGCTACATTTTAGGAGCCTGCATTGCCCTTGTTTAGAAGAAGTCCTACTACGGTGCAGTAGGCGCGCTGCTTTTGGCTTTCCCAGCAATGCGCTAGCGTTTTCTCTAGGAGTATATGTATTTTCATTCCGGCTCATCGTGTTCTGGAGTGACGATCTAGTCGTTTTGTTCCCCATTGCTTTGATATGTACAAGACCTACGTTCAGTGGTTTTCCGATTTCTCGAATATGCACGAGATTCATGTGGTGTATGAGATCTGCGTGGCTCGCGCGTTTCATTAGTGTTTCAAGCTCTGCGCAGTCCAAGAACCTTTTGTGACATGCTTGCAGGTAAAGGATGTTACTTGTTTAATTGATGTTACTTGTTTAACTAATATAACTTGTTTAATTTATACCTATATCTTTCTAGGTCTGACGATTTTGTTGACACACTAGGAAATTAATTCTAGCATTATGGTGTCTGTGACCCCCGCATATTAAGTATTACAGATCCGGTCTCTTGTTGTCTTAAAAATCCACACCTAACCATGAAGAATTCAAGGTACATATTTTGGTGACGTAAATATGGGGCTAACAAGAAGGGCTGGGCTTGACATATGTATGCCAGGATAGCACCAAGCAGTCTACTAGTTGGTTTATTACACAGAGGGGTGATACCATTTACTCAGCACGATTTTGATGGCTTTTCAGCATGTACTTCGGGCATGAAACTGAAGGAGCATTACTTGGCTGGTCCAAGGAATTCTTAGAGTCCTTCTTTAATTTACCATTTCGAAACGTTTGGCACTTCACATACTATGCATGCTGAGCGTGTGGTGGGAGTTTCTTCCTTTTTCATGAAAAAACTTTTTCAAGTGATTGGTGTTTTAAATATATTCCTCTTCAGATTCTCAGACCCTTACTTTGTGGATGGTGTCAGATACAGACCAGAAGTAGATTGGCCAGGTGAGGGTAGTTCATTCTTTGTTTGGTCTCCCTCATGACTTGTATTTAGAGGTCTGACAAGATTTATGTTCTGTTTCTTAGGTTGCTATCAAGGTAATATCTGTCCTGTATGAATGTCTGTAAGCAGTCGAAACCTCGACATTTTTGGGTTTCTACCACATCATTCATTGACAGACTGTCAAAATTTAAATTATGCAGTACGGGATTGTGGTGGTAGTGTTTCTCAAGAGGGAGAAAATGTCCGCACATATGAGCAATACAATTCTCTAAACACGTATACGTGTAATGTAAATTATATACAATTCTTAGTGTGAGGTGCTCTGTTGTCCTGTCAAACACCCACCACCAGGAGTGTTAAATTAGCAAAAAAGGTTTCTGCTAATGTTAAGTACCAAAGAAAGTACAGGCATTAATCAAGCACTCTCCAATGATCCAAGTAAATATCACAAGTTTACATAATACAGTTCATTGATAGGAAATGGACTTTCAAAGTAGGAATCCAGAGCCAAGCGTTAGACTTCAAATCTTTATTTCATAAACATTAAAAATATTTCCAGCTTGTCCTGCCTGTAAACTTGTGATATTTACTTGGATCATTACATATCTTGTGAGTGCTTGATTAAAATCTAAATTATAACCGTATCGGATTCGTAGAAACCTGGATTAGAGAGACATTGAAACCAACTGGGTTATCCTCTTTATTTGCTATTTAGCGTGCACACAGGGCGCGGGTCCCGATGCCACAGCTGGGGGCCCGCCTAGGCATTCATCACAAGAGTGCTTAACTATAAAGACAGAGATGTTATTTTAACAGCTGTCAGGGAGAACCCGAATCCCCCAGTTCGAGGGCTGAAATGTTGCCATATACCCTGACTATACTCATAAAGTGCAAGAACACCGCAAGCCATTTATTGAAGTGAAAAAGGCCTTAGAATGTTGGGTGTCCAATATATGCTTCTATACCTGGCAAAACTGAAAGTCATACATGAAGGAAAGTCCCACTTCTTCGAGAGTCCGGAAGAGGCATGGTCATGGTTGGATATGGCAAATACCACTGGAAAAGGTCTCTGGTTGACCAGGAACCTTGGCTCACCCACAGTAGTAAAGGCAACAGCCGTAGGCAGCGGCCTACAAGAACAAGCATTTTCAATGCAATAGAGTTTAAGCTATTGGCATTGTAAATGACAATGCCTTTTATTTAGGTTTTAAAAATGAAAACAAAAATAAAAGGCAAAAAAATATAATGTCCTGAGCACCACTTTGTTTATAAGGAAAAGTCCAGTCTTTCTTCTATTATCGCAGATTTTATTCTTCAATCTTCTTTTTCAACATGTGTAACTTTTTAACACTTCATAGCAGTTTTTGCCTGTTTGCCAACACATGTTTCATCAGATTAACAATGCTTCAGCATCTCTGACTTCCTCAGGGCTCAATATCAAAAATCCTTCGACATTGTAGTCTCACGACTTCCTCAATTCTTCTAATATTTGTGTATTTTTAGTCCTTATGATTCTTCAAGTTCCACGTCTGGAACTAAGTATTCAACAGAAGAAGTAGTCTGTTACCCGCAAGTGCTCGTGTTCTCTGCTCGTCAACCAAGTCGGATGCACAACGCCGACTTGGTTGACGAGCAGAGAACACGAGCTCTTGCGGGTGAAGTGTAACTTTTATGAAGTGTTAAAAAGTTACACATGTTGAAAAAGAAGATTGAAGAATAAAATCTGCGATAATAGAAGAAAGACTGGACTTCTTCTTATGAACAAAGTGGTGCTCAGGACATTATATTTTTTCACTTGTATATAAGGATCAGAGCTCTGGTCCATATTGTGGGGACAAAAGTGGCAGTCCCTGTTCCTTGGAGCACACCATACTGACTTATGAGAAAGAGTGGGGATTATTGTAACTTTATTGTGCGCAGAAGAGCCTTGCCGCTATTCTTGTGTTTTTTGTCAAAAATAAAAGGCATTGTCATTTATAATGTCAATAGCTCAAACTCGCGTAAATGCGAGACCTATTGCATTGCAAATGCTTGTCTTTTGTGATGCTGCACCCCCCCATCCCCACCCCAGGCTATCTGCAGAGGGAGGTAGCCCTTACCTTGCCTCCCCAGCCCCTCAACGAAGAAAGGTGCCTTAACGTGGCACCTTATTGCACGTCCAACCCTCCCTCCCCGTGGTATTACTGACATAAAGTACTTTCGTTGTAAAAAAAGTGCTTGTGCTTTAAATAGTACATTACTGAAAGTGAGAACAGTGCATAAAGTGCCATGTGCAAGCTATTACTTGAATCCTGCTTGCAGAGAGAAATAGTATATATACCAGAAACAGTACTAGCGGATGTAACCACTACCTCAACCCCGGGAGAAGAAAGTGCAAATGGCAAAAGTACATAAGCTTGGATTACCATTACTTTATGTAACCACAGTAATTTGAGGAAATTTCATTATTTTCCATTTGCTTGACCAACCCATTGTAGCAGTACTAAAACTTTCACACCCTTTATCATCTGTGCATTGAGGGGAACAATATAGTCCAAGACCCTTGTATAAAAACTTGCAATTTAATATGGCAGAAACCACAGTGAGTAAAGTCCTATCTTCTGAACGTGTTGGCTTTGTCTTATTTAGAGAATTTCTCTGTGCCTTTAACTGAGAAACTGCTTGTCATTCAATGGCATCCTTGAATCTTGATAAAACCTTCTAAGACGCTTTGTGATTATTTGGGATAAAATATTATATTTGCTCACAAACAGCCCTTTTATAATTAGGGTCCAATATCCGCGATCTCCCGGCACGCGAACCGAATGTCAAAACTCTCAGATACGAGTCCATCTCCCGGATTCCTATATAAGAGTGCTGACATTCGGACATACAAGGGTCTCGGACTATAGTGTTCCCCTCAGTGCACAGATGATAAAGGGTGTTAGCAGTGAGGTCTCACTGATATAAGCAGGTGATTGCATGAAAACATTTTGGCCCACATGCATCAAGCATTTTTGGAGTCGCAAACGGTGTGATTCCTTAAAATCCGCCGTTTGCGATTCCAAAAATGCTTTTTGAGATGCATCATGCTTTTTTAGAAATCGCAACTTTTTTGCGATTTCTAAAATAGCGACAGCATTTCAGAAATCGCAATTTTGCGATTTCTAAAATGCTATGCATCATTTAATTTCAAATTGCGAAATTTGAAATTGCAAGTGCAAATTACCACGAAATTGAACCTCGTGGTAATTTGCGAAATTGTTTAAAAAAGCACAAACATGCATTTTTTAAACTGTAAAGTTACAGACACACATGTCCTTAGGGCATGTGTGTATGTAACTTATACTCCAAAGTACATTTCATGGGTGAAGGGGTGGGTCATTTGGACCCCCCTCTCCACCCTTGAAATGCATTGCTGAATTGCGATTTCAAATTGCGAATTCGCAATTCCCATAGGAATGAATGGGAATTGCGAATTCGCACTTTGCTAATCACATAATATTTGAGAATCGGTAAAAATTGTGATTTTTACCGATTCTCAAATATTTTGCGAAAATGTACATGCATCCCATTTTGCATTTCCTAATTTGCGATTCCCTAAAAATCGCAAATTAGGAAGTGCAAAATGAAACAATGATGCATGTGGGCCTTTATTTAAAGACAGAGGGGCACATGCATCAACCTATTTAGGAAGTGCAAACGGTGCGAATCGGTAAATTCGGCCGTTTTCGCTTCCTAAATACGTTTTTGGGATGCATGAAACAATTTTTCAAAATTCCCTTTTATTTGCATTTCCTAAAAATGCGAATGCATTTAAGGAACCGCATTTGTGCGATTCCTTAAATGCAATGCATCCATTTTTTTTTAAATGCGAATTTTGAAATAGGAAGTGCAAATTAACACGAGGTTGACCCTTGTGTTAATTTGTGAAATTGTTTAAAAAAGCACAAAAATGCATTTTGGAAAGTTTCATGTTACAGACACATATGTCCTTAGGACATGTGTGTGTGAAACATGCACTTTAAAATACATTTCAGGGGTGCATGGGGGGGTCCCTTGGACCCCCCTCTGGACCCTTGCAATGCATCAACAAATTGCGAATTCCATAAAATAGAAATGCAAAACGGCATTGATTCCTATGGGCCTTCGCAATTAAGGGATCGCAAATTCCGAAAATTAAGAAATCCTAAAAAAATTTAGGATTTCTTGATGGATAGGATTTTGCAATTCCTAAATTGCGATTCCTTAATTTTCGCAATTTAGGAAATGCAAATTCCTACAATGATGCATGTGCCCACCTGTGTATATGATTCAGGTCTTGATAAAGATGGACTCATAAGGCAAAATCCCATCGAAACACGTCAAGGCTACATTTTGGTACACAATCCGGTCATTGACAATTGAAAGAAGGCTAATTATATATTGCACATTTCCGTGCTTGTAATATGCTATGACGGAGGTGTAAAGTGTTAAGACCAATTTTTTCTGTCTAGCTTTTGTGTTTTCACTCTTTTGATGTTTTCATGCTCATGGTGATTAACTTTTTTAATGTATTGTGTTTGTATGAAAATATTTGTTATAAATTGTATGGATTTATGCACTTTTTTAAATTATATTTTGTATACAAACAAATAATAAATATATGTGATATATATTTTTTTTTATTTAAGTGTTTATGGTGCTTTCCTTATTACATATGGTCCAATTATAGTATGTGGGGAAAAGGAGAAAAATTATACAGGTATGTGTGATGTGTAAACTTTGAATCTACTTTATAATATTTTCTACCCAAAAGGGATTTTCCTTTTTCACCACTCTAGCACACCAGTTCGCTGTCACATTCGCTTCCCGTGGCTTTAGAACTGGTGCAGCGTGCATGCAGTCTTTTTTTGTTTTGTACCATCCTTATTTTATGGTCACATCTGCTGCTTTTTGCTTGTGTGGCTAATGCAGTACTGGGGTGCTCTGCTCACTGCAAATGTGCCGTTGACCCCTTGCATGCGCGGCTGCTTTGACCTGCTGCTGCTGGGTGTTTCCCTGGCTGGGCGTCATCTGTGTGCCTCATGCAGCCATTGCTGCGCATTCAGTTCTGCTGTACTGTACTTTATTTCCACGGCTGTGGTACTGCTGATCGGCCACTAGGTGGTCATGGTGCTTTTTTTATGGCCTCGGCAGCTTCTCAAATGCTGTAGGCCTCATGCACTCTCTCCCCCGAGCTCTCAGGAACACACGTGAGCGGCCGAAAGACCCGGGACGACTCCGTCTTCGCCACAGTAGGTTGCAGTGCAGCTTTCCTTTTCCTCTGCAGCAGCGCTGGGCGCACCCTGTCTCTTTTGTGTGCTCTGTCCCTCGCAGCAGGCGCCTCACGCTGCGCGGGGACAAACTTTGCTAATGGCGGTCTGTTGACTTGGCTGGGGGTAGACCGACACTGATGCCGCCACCCGACTAGCCTTGCTCGGTCAGCACGGACGGCCTCCAACAAGACGCCATCTCCACTCTCCTTCGCCCCACTGCTGCAGCCTCCCAGCATACACGCTGCGTGGGGTGGGGGCAGTGGCTGCACTGGGGGTTATCGGCACCCTTCACAGGGCATACGCTGGCGCCGGAGACTGCTGGCTGTATAACGGGAACAGTCTGCCTTCGTCCCTGGGCGAGGGAGTGGTTAGCTACTCCACTTCCGACCTTTTCACCGTAGACCTACCTTCCACTCAGATGCGCAACTAGAGCCAAATTTCGGGGTGAGGCTAAGAAAAAATTTCGGGGGGGGGGGGATGAACCTTTAATCAGTAGGCAGAGTGGAGCTGCAGGGCCTCCAACAAGGGGTGAAACAACAGCAAGGCCTAATTAACATTCGAATGGTCTTTGAAAGACCTGTGAAACGTTTGGGTGTGGCTGTGTGTGTCCGGGATCTGTCTCATCCCGGGCTGCCACACACGACGGGAGGGGGGGGAATGGGGGGGGGCCTAAAGCCCGGTGAGTCCAATGGGTGTTGCGCGCCTACTTCCACTTCAGATGCGGGGTAGGCTCCCGTGGATCTCGGGCGGTCGGGATCACTCCTCCCTTCTCACCACGACACCTGCTGAATGGGACAGCCGCAGACTCTTCAGCGCGGGTTGGGCTCCCGCTCAGCACTTTCACCCCCCGGGGCTCTTCACAGGCCCTTGGGCTATCGGGCGCCTCTTCCCAGGGGTTGCAGGCACACCAGGTGCGGGGTGGGCTCCCGATCACCTTCTTCATTTTGTTCAGGCCGGGGCTCTTCGCATGCCCCGTGGGTCATTAGGCGGACGGTGTGCGTACTCGCAGGGGGTGTCCTCAACACGGGCAGCATTCTCCCCCTTTTCCGATCTACTGGGCTGCTGCACACATGGGCACAGCCTCCTCATTGCTAAATGTTGTGTTGTGGGCCCTAGGCCCACATGCTGTTAAGTAAATGACGAAGTCTCAGTTACTGTGATTATTCAACTGGCCACGAGCACGTGCACCCGGGCCCTTTTATTAGCAGGCTCGCGTCATTCGTGACGCCTGTGATGGATGGGTGTGGGGTGCAAGTGTGCCCACTCCCATAGGAGGAATGCTTACCAACTCTGTGCCTGTCGTGACACTAGAACTTGTCTCAAAGGACACAGCAGGATTCACACTGCCATTAGCAATTGCTCTAGAGCTCTCCATGGTGGCACTTCAAGTGATCTAGTTCGCATCTTATAAAAACTCAGGGCCCGATTCACAGAATGAACTTAAGACTCAATCCTAAACTTACTACAATTTTGGCATTCACAGAATGCACTTACTACTTTTGGCATTCACAGAATTAACTTACTACTTTTGGTATTCACAGAAGTTAGGATTTTGTCTTAAGTCTGTCTTAAGTTTGTCTTAAAACAAACTTAAGACAAAATCTGAGAAATACTGAGAGGCCCCCAAATACAAGGAGTTACAGTAGTCCAGTCTGCTCAACACTGTGCTTCTTACTACAAGGGAACGTATATCCTTGGGTAAGATTGGAAGTATCCGCCGCAACATACGTATCAGACCAAAACAGACACTGGCAGTCTTGTTTGCCTGCGATTCCATTTGAAGGTTCTTGTCTATCAGAACCCCCAGATTACGTATCGTATCAGCAGGGGCCAGCGGGTCGTACTCTGGGGTGAGCCTGAACTCCACCGGTATATGCGTGAGCATCTTCACTGAGGAGCAATACAGCACCTCGGTTTTTCCCCCATTGAACTGCAGGGAGTTCTTCCGCAGCCATCCTGCAGTATGTCGCATGCACTCTTGGAACGTATCCATGGAAACTGCATGTTTCCCTTCAAGGGAGAACGCCAGTTGGATATCATCCGGGTAGTTGACCAGGTCAACCGCAAACGATTTGATAATAGGGAACAAGGGCTGCAGATAAATATTAAAGAGAATGGGGCTGATAGCCGAGCCCTGCGCAACCCCATAGACTATTGGAGATTTACTGGATGAAAACGGTGCTAGGGTTCCCACCTGCTGTCTCCTTGTCAGATAAGACCACAGCCACTGCAAGGCCTGTCCCTTCAACCCAATTTTCTCCAATCTCTCTAGCAGAATAGGATGGCTCACGGTGTCGAATGCGGCCAACATATCGAGAAGCACCAACACAGTGGCACTCCCGTTGTCAGCCCGCATACGCAAATTATCTAGCATGGTGGTCTAGGCTGACTCGGTCCATGACCGGGCCGGAAGCCAAACCGGTCCTTGTCCAGCAGATGATTCTCTTCCAAGAAGCCAGATAAAGTCCTGCTTACAGCCTTTTCCAGGATTTTGATAGGGAAAGGAAGTAGAGAGATGGGTCTAAAACTTGCCGGATTGGTCGGATCCAATGAGGGCTTTTTAATCAGGGGAGTCACCACCGCCTGCTTCCATCCCTCTGGAACAGTACCTTCTTCTAGGGACTGATTGCAGATCCGTCGCAACCAGGGGAAGGTCGATTGACCATAGGTCTTCCACATTTTTTTGGGCAGGGGATCAGAAGGCGAGACTGAGGATACGCTTTGCGACAAGATGTTAAAAGTGAGATCTGTAAAAATCTGAAAGCTATCCAAGGTGCCTGGCTATCCTGACTCCCCTTCCGCTGCCTGTAAGGCCGAGCCCTGGTCGGCAGTTTCATTGTCCTGAAGAGAGCCGACAATCTTATTCACTTTGTCTGTAAAGTGGAGGGCTATCTCATCACAGAATTTCTGAGAAGCCACTACCCTATTACCTAAACAGGTTGGGGCAGAGAAGTCCCTGACTGTCTTAAAAAGTGCTCTAGTACCATAAGAGGCTTGTAAGATGGAATTAGCATAAACGTTAGCTTTGCACTCTAGGATAAGCACCGTGTATTTAATCTGTACTGCCCTCAGTTCTTGCTTATCCACCTCTAGGTATTTCCTTCTCCATTTCCTCTCTGCCTTCTTACAAGATAAGCGCAGCTGTTTCAATTCGTCCGTATACCACAGAGCAGATATTCTTTGTCTATTTTTTAAATTTTTTTTAATTGGAATTAGTTGATCTAAGGCATCTGTGATATAATTATGACACGTATTGTAGTTCTCCTCTACTGTAGCAGAGACGCAGAAAAGGTTAGCATTAGGGGGGGGGGGCCAGAAGAGCAGTAGTCCTTCTTAATTTCGCCCAGTCACTGCCTTTCCGGTAAACTGCTGCAGATTTGAAAAGGTCCAGCAGACCAGGTAGTATAATTTTTAAATGGATTAGGTAGTGATCTGTCCAATATTGAGGTAAGATGTTTAATACTTCAGTTTCTTGAGGATAGGCAAACAGAAAATCGAGGCTGTGTCCTCCCTGATGGGTCGGGGAATTTACCAGTTGTTGTAGGCTAAAATGAGCACAGGTAGAGTTCAAATCTCTCAAGTGGTTTCCCAGGGTGCCATTCTCCCATAGGTTGAAATCTCCCAGAATCACCATTCTAGAGTGTGCTAATGAGAGATTAATGATAACATCTAAGAAAGATTGATATTGCATAGCGCTCCCGGGGGGTCTATAGCAAGCTACCTCTAGATTCTTGTAGCGTGAAGCCCATAATTTCTATCCCTGCGACAGCATCGACCTTCAAGGGAGCAAAGGTCAGTATGTCTCTATCGAGTATATTAAACTTAATTGTGTGTGTGCCAGCTAACTCAGAGGTCACTTGAAACTTTCTCGAATAAACAAGAAGGGATTAGTCTCAGAAAACCGCATAAACATGACAACTTTGTTTCCCCTAGAACATGAACAATATCCGCAGTCGTGGAAACAACAGATAACTATTTCACTCAGTCAATCGTGCATGCTTCATTTCTACAGAGTTGCACAGAAATAGAGAGACGGGCGTTTCAATAACAAGGTTTATTGAACAGTCTTCTTTCTCATGCAAGATATATGAACTGCTACAATCGTTAGACAGAATGAGAAGTATAATGCATACAGCGTGAACAGTAATATAAAATAAGACTGTAATAGTATTGTCTGTTCCTATGACATACATAAAAATACATACATAAATAACACAGGCTAAAATACTCAACTGGTGCTTCTAAAATACGCCTACCCCAATGTACCTAATCTAGGTCTAGTACCAGGGAAGAAGTAGGTGCTGTTTAGTTATAGTTTTAGTTTTGCCAAAGGTTTCTCTAGGTTCTAACCAGCTCCATACCTTAGATTGAGAGAGGTTGGTATCTCTTTCCCTGAACTCGATCTCCCAACACCCCGCAAGGGGAGTCAGAAACACTGGAGCTGGATTCTCGGCAGGAGAATGACAAATTCTAGTCACTGCGTCAGCTGGAGAGTTGGCTTCCTTCGGCACTTGCTGTAGAGATCTGCGTTGTGCAAGTAGGTAGTCTAACTGCACCGAACCACACGATGTTTTGCTATAGCAAGTGAAGGTATATTTATACCTTGAAGGTGTTTAGGAATGCCAGTATTGACATAAAAGTCGGGCATATGAACGTCATGAATGAACCCCTAAGGAATAGATGTTCATACACAATAAATGAGTTCTTGGAGAAATCAATATCCAGGCTAGAGGAAGTCCCTTCTACTTAAGAGTCTGGTTTTCCAAGAAATCGTTGTGTCGTAGATGAACGGATGGAAGTAGCCATGTCTGTATTTAGGTAGCATGGACTATGCCTAAATAAGGACTGGATTTCTATGCCTATATAAGGGCAATGTGAATTGTGCCTATATAAGGGCATTAAACAGGAAAATTCATACGGAATCAAAATCGATACACATCACCCACTCCACTTTCTTATGTACAATGTTAGTAAACATTTCTAAAACATATCTACACATGAAGTGCTAAAACCCACCCAAAATACATAAAAAATGCATTAGAACTGGTTGTAAGCATAACAAATGCATTGGTGCCATACACATTAAAGCGATGTTTCATTCTAAGTATATATTTGCATTTGAATGCTAAATGAATGAAGCACGAAAATATACATTTATGAAATGGCTCATAAATATAGAAGAAAAAAGGCTGAAACCATTTCATGTCAGATTACATAAACTGTTTGTATGTGGACAAGGTCATATATTGTCTCTTGGAGTATTCAAAGAATTCTTGTTCTCTATGAATAGTTCTACTATAAGTAGATTACTTGTGCCAAAAATTGAAAAATACAAATTTGGGAAAAAATATGTATCATAGGAAAAAGTTCTTTGTTTTCAAAAATGAAGGTCAAATTCAGAGTATCTCAGAACACTGTGTGCCAATTTCAAAAGTCAGTTTTAACGCTTGGAGAAAACATGAAATCTTCTATGTCTGTAAAAGAATTGTCTATCATTGTAGGTGACAGTTGGATTACCTAGTTTTGAAGATTAACTGCACATAGATGTGAAGCATCGCTTTCAGCATTGGTCCCATTAGCAATGTTCGTATCGGATATTACCTGCGTGCCAGTAGTTTCCTCTCGTACCTCAGCATCAGCATTTTGCGTCTGTGAGATCTCAAATGCCGTCATCAGAATTGGTAGCCGTTGTGGACAACACAGAGCATGGGCCGTTACCGGGTCCAGCAAAGTATCAACATCCGTTGGCATGACTGATGGGAGTGTAAGACAGATGTCTAGCACACATTCCTTGCCGCATAGCAGGCAGCATGGAACAGGTAAGATGCAATCTTGCTATATTGGTCTGAATGACAGAAACCATGTGGTATTTAATTCTCGTAAACGAGTTAATCCCAAAATGTGGACGATGCACTCACGACACTTAATCTCCAATAGAGCTCTCTCTATGTCGCTTGGAGTGGCGCTGGTGATTTGGCTTGCCATATCGTAGCAGAAGGAGCAAAAATAGTATCCCTGCAACGAGGCCCGAAACGAGGGGCAGTCCCAAACACAGAGTGCACGAAGTTTGGAAATATTCCTAGGACTGCTTGAAAAGGTGCTAACAGTCCGGAACATACGTTCTTAAATAGATGTACAATACTGCTCGTATCAGACATGTTTAAGATAAGAGTTAACATTTCCGAGAAATGTATAGGGCAGTTTGTAGTTAAAAGGGCATGTATCTCGGCAGAAGTCCTTGCGACTTGCAGATCATAGGTCTCTTTGGCCGAGGTCAACGCACACTTTTTTGCAAAAGAATGGCTTTCATTCTGCTTAGAGTATCAATTCATATAGAAGAGATGTTCAGTGAAGGCCATAACAGCGACTCCCTGACTGTCTTGGTTTTAGGAAACAATACTTGCATACAGCAAGTGACCATGGTTGACACAGATACTAGATACGGTATGCCTGGCAACGTGCCACAGCAGCCGTGATCGTTCAACATGAGGTAACTGCCATTGGAAAGTTGTCCAAATATTGGATCAATCACTGCAGCTGGTGAACCTTGCAGGTGACAGGATAAATTGTTAGAGGAACCATTGCAGGCCCAGTGTAAATGAATACCCTGACAAAGAAGAGAACCGCTTAGTGCGTTTTCACCGCTAAGAAACACCTCACGTCCCCCACTCCAACATCTGTGTGCGTGGTAAATACCAGGATATCTTGATGTATTCTTTACCCAACCTTTCATATGTGCCTGCTGGTATGTGCTTTAGGCAATACTGAAAATGGAAAATTGTAACAGGCAAAGTGATTGTTTCATGTATAATCCATTGTGTAGATGGCTTCTCTGCTACCTTAAATGGCAATCTTTCCAGTTTATAGTCTGCTCCCCTCTGTGTCAGTTTGATCGGTTTATCAGTGAGATTGAATTCTGAAAACAGGGACGTGGTATTGATTAAACGACAAGGCACATAACCTGAACGAAGGTTTTGCAACGTCCAGCCTAATAGCATGATAGAACGTAATAGCGACTGACCATGTTGCAGCATGACCAAGTCCTGTTCCATGATGTCTATGGCAGATGACACTATGCTGTCCAATGAATATATCCTGGACGACAGTCGTTAACCCATTCTCAACTACAGAGAGAGTTTTCTCTGAATTATTCCGATCAATTTCTTGTATTCGTTCTGCAGTCTCCGCTTGCGTAATCTTCCATGCTTCATTATAAGCAGCATATATACCGGCATATATAAAACTTTATGACACGGTTTTCTTGGTCCTAGCAAGAATTCCCTAAGGTCTGCACCATCTTTAAGTAAAGATAAGTGTTGTTTTACATCCTTAAGGGTAGATCTTTGTAGCCAATCAAGGCATAACTTCCCTACACTGTATGTTGTTACTATTCCAGGATGCTGGCTTTGAACATATCTTGGGTCTGGCCTATTGTATTTAACCCCTTGTGTTTTGTTCAGAAATCTATCTTGACAGTTGTTTGTGTCTGTGGGCCAGATGAACCATTTGTTCCAATCTGGATCTGTTCTGTTGTGAAGAAAAATAGTATGTACATCGACCTCCCCCACTGAAGTGTCTTCACTATCAGGTGTAGGTATAGGTATGGACGGATTGTTCATGTCTTTGATCTTGGCTAACCCAAGGCAAGACTTCTGTTGGACAGTGTCATTCAAAAACATAATTTGTTCAGGATGATACAGGCCGTAAATATAGCTTCTATTCCCTGTACGTGCCAATCTTTTGTAGCCCAGATAGTTCTTGTCTCAATGTTGTCTTTCCAAAAGTCGAAACCTAGTCCAGACAGTTGGGCATAAAAGGCTGCAGAATAAATCTGTTTTGTGTTTGTTAACATAGTTTTCAGTCCCGTTTTGTTTACATTGAACCCTGAAAAGTACGGAAACGTATTAGTAAAAGTTTTCCACCTACCCTTTGGTGGTGTAGGGCAACGTTCCCATTGGTTATACATATATACATTTCTAGGCATTGTTGATTTGTGCAAGAAATGATAACCATAGTGATTATAACAATACATTTGTTCATAGTCTGAAGAACCTTATAAATATTCATGATTAGTGAACACTGCAGACACTTCTAAGTCTGACATCATATTATTAACAGTCTCGAAGTCCCAATCATCGGAAAAGGTACTAGATGAAACAAAGTCACTTAATGAAATCTTGAACTGGTGTGGAATCTTCAACAGCTCCGACGGGCCAACAATTTCTTATTCTGTTCTGTCCCAGCTATAACATCAGGTACACGAACGGTTGTGATGTTCAAAGTTGATAAGTCTCTTTGTTCACAAAGAGATGATTTGTGTGGTTTGAGGAGTAAGTTGAGGTTCTTACTTGCTGTGTCCATTTTGACATATCTTCCATTTATCAGCATACCCAGAGTTATTACCAGCGCTAACCAAAGTAGAAGAAAAAATATTCCCAACACAATCCAAAGTTCAATCCATGGTGACACCAGATAAGTCTTTTCCAGGTGATGAAAAAAGTCATTTGCTTGTTCTTTGAAAGTTCTTTTTGCTGGCGTCGTTTCAGGTTCGCTGTGATCCTCAGAAAATGTATCAAAGTTATTGAAATAGCCAGAGGCAGTTCTGTCAATTGGAGAGATTGCATCATGATTCGTTGGAATCACTTGTTACTACGTCGTAGACAGGTGTTCTTGCCAAACTGTTATTTGGGTCTCAAGAGGTACAAGTTCCATAGCTTTGTTGCATAGTCCTTTTTGCACTGCAGATTCCTCAAAGGTAATGAGTCTCTCAGTTTGAACCTCTTGGATTGTAGCTATAGAAGTGCGTCTGCTACTTGGTCGGAGTTGACTTGGCTTACTGCTTAGAATTGTCCACATAGTGTGGTTTGATCAGGTCGATAGGCCCAGACCTGTTCTCCTTTTTACCAGCAAGGGGCGGCAGTAAAACTGTTCTTGATAATTGGACTGCTAGGACAGGTATTAGTTGTCTGGAAGAAGGCCCACATTCCTCCTTGTCCTTGATCTTTTCTCTGACTAGATCACCAAGCTTTGGGATCCAGACAGGCCTTGCTGGGAGAGTTGATTTTTCTCCAGTGGTGGTTGGCTTCAGGAACCCGTTGCTTTGTTTAGTTCTTAATTCATTTAAGTCCTGTAAAACAGCCAAGCGATCTTTGATATCAAATGTATTTTGTTCCACCACTGATATCTGACAATCCAGGTCAGGACCAACATTCTTGTCCCAAAAAGGACCTCATATGGAGTGATACCCCCTAAAGAACTTCTTGGCAAGCTAATTAAAGTAAGTTGGACACTTATTAGATGTTTGACCCACCCATCACCCGAACCTAATACCCTAGCTGTTAAAGATTGCTTTATGTCCCGTTTTTTTCTCTCCACAACCGAATTTCCCTCAGGATGAAATGGACTAGGATACCTCAATGCAACGCCCAAACTGGCCATGGTGTCTTTGTAAGCTTGAGAGCTAAACGCAGAACCCTGGTCAGAATGTAGTGTGCCGATTGCGTATGTGCCGATAAAGACTTGCATATCTTTTATAACAGTTTGAGCATCAGCCAAGCACGGAGGCCACATCCAAATAAACCTTGATTTAGTGTTTGTGGGACTGCATTCATCTGCATGTAGATAGTCTAAGGCTGTCTAACAATGGTGTCTATACTGGGATGACTATGCTATAGTCCAGTATCTGACGGCGTTCTGTGCTGCAATCTCTATTGCAGTCTATGCAGTTAATTACAAAAATGTGAATGTGTGCATTCATTACTGCCCACCAGTATGCCTCTTTTAACTCTAATATTGTTTTAGAGATCCCCTGATGTATCAGACCCTCTCCCAGCAGTGCTTCGTAAATCAAAGCTGTCCTTCGTTCCTTGTTTGGAATTACTCTATCCCCCACTCCAGGAATTAGAGCAAAAGGAACGTTGTTTGCATCAATCATTTGTGAGTATTTTAGTGGATAGTTTTGAGGTAACGCTGCACCGCTGCCTTTGCATGTTGCATTGACAACTAGCATTATTTCACGGTCTATTTTAGTTTTCGAATGAGTGATTGCAGCTACGGAAGACGTTTGCACAGACCCCTTCGCAGCTTCATCAGCCAATAAATTCCCTTCAACGTGAACGCCAACACGTTGAATCAGCGTATGTATCACGTGAGCGTTTTGTAGTAACTGAACTACTTGTTCCCAAAGCGTTTTATGCTTAATTGTGCCACCTTTTGCATCTTTGAAATCTTTTTGAAGCCAATTCTATAAATATTCATTATAAGACTGCGCACAATAGAAAGAATCGCACACTATGAGTGTCAGGAATTTGTGATCCGTATTTTCAAGTGCCATTTTGAATGCTTGTAGCTGTATAATTTCCTAGAGATCGTGTTTTAGTGACCATTGGTCTAAATTTGCCATCGAGCATATGTCCTTTAACGATCATGCACGCCGCACTACAGGCTTGTTTACCCCCCGTAGCGGGTTGAGCTGATCAGTCAGTATAAATGATACATTCATACTGGTCAAGAGGCAGAATTTCAGTAGGCAGAGGACATTCTTGTTCGTATTGTAGAAATGCGTGTGTTTTCAAATATGGATCAAAAACTTATTCAACATCTTTTGCAGTAAGAGAATTAACCCATTGCAGCCATCTTAGATGTAAAACTTTAGCATTTGTGATGCTCGCTTTTGTCACTGTCTCTACGGCAGGTACAGGAGTTACGATCATAATAAGTTTCCCTTGTGCTCTTTTTTTTGCTACAGTGGTTTGAACAGGTGTCAGAATTTTTTCTGTTGAAGTGAATATTATTTCTGTTTGTGTGTACAAATTTGATTTGTAAGCTATTGGAACTTTTTCACCTTCGTTAAAAGTTAAGTAGGTGAATCCCCATTGACCCAGAATGATTCGGATCACTAGGTTGCGTACGTTTACGCTTGTTTGCAAATGTGTAGTTGCTAACATGTCTGTTTGCAGTGAACAGAAAATTTCTGTGTGTTTTTGTGTCCAATTTACCGTTTTAAAATCAGGTTTGATTAATTCATAGAGAGGTTTAACCCTTTCTGCGTAGTTCAGAATGTAAGTTCTTCCGAAAATTAGGAAACCAGAAATGACTACGTTTTTCAGCGTTCTTGGATGTTGGAGCAGCGCACACTTTTCTAGAAAGTTCACTGCTAGGCTTCTGCCTTCACTTGATAGTTCATATCCTAGAAAGAAGACGTTTAAATGGGCAATTTTAAATTTTTTTAAATTGAATTTATAATCCTCAGAGGCGAATCCAAGCATAATGGTGTTCATCCTATTCAAGTGCCTATCCAAGTCTTCATCGTTCTGATAGATGTCATCCACATATAACAATGCTTCATCATAAGTTTGTAGTAACTCTGTTACTCTTGCTGAGAATAACCCCTGACTATTCTTGAATACTTGAGGGAGATGACAGAAATGATGCTGTGTCCCCATAATTGAGAAAGAGGTCAAATACCTGCTTTCAGGTGCAATATTTTGACAAAAGAAACCATTAGAAATATCTATTGTGGTTTTATATTTTTTACGCACGTTATTCTTTAATGCTGTACTGTGTGCATTTTGCACTGCAAATGTTTTGCAACAAGAGTTTAGATGTCTGTAATCCAGTACTAGACAATATGTATTGTCTGGTTTGGAGACAGGAAACAAAGGATTGTTCATTGAAGAGGTGCATGTTTCAATCACCCCTTGGTATTCAAGTTGATCTAAGATCTCCCCGGCCCGTTTTTTAGCTTCTTGCTTAACTGGTTACTGCCTTTGTGCAGTTGGTTGATTCTTTAGTTGGATTTTATGATGAGGCGAGTCCTCATCCCATCTTACATGATTTTTGTATAATGCTGGGGCTTGGGCAACTGCCCATTTCCTGGCATAAGTATATTTGAAATGAATTGGAATATGGTTAGAGAATTCTAGCATAATATTTTCTTCGCCATGTGGGCACTCCCTGACAAATGTCGGTGGCCAGTCTTTTTCAGCTAGAAGTAAGTCATAACCCTTAGAAACTCGCTCCCAAAAGAGTGCTTTCACTTTTGTTGGTATGTCTCCCTCCATCCGGAGAGTTATTTCATATAACCTATGTGGAGAACTAACCCTGGTATCTGCAGTTTCAACTTGAATGAATTCATTCAAGTCCACTGTCTCCAGAAGACCCTTAAGGTTCTGGCAAGCTTTTGTGACTTCTGTTGCGCTGTCCAAAATTGTCTGAGCCCATTCTCCGTTCATGAGTTGTGTCCTCAAGATCCTCAGTATGTCTGATTCGTAGACCTGCTACCTTTTTTTGGGTGAATTTAGGTTTTTTGTTTTTCTGAACGTGTTGATCGTCTTTTGACTTCACGTGTTCTTCCTTGTTTTCTGACCGTCCTCTTCTTTCGGATTTCTGAGACGAAGTCTGAAAGTACGAGAGGAACGTGTATCAGTATCTTGATATCTATCAGGTTCTCTCAAATTATACCTATTCCTGAGGTTATACCTCCTTTCGGAGGGCTCCTTTTGAGGAGACCTACCTCGGGAATGAGAACGCTTCTCTATGGAAGTTTGTTTGCTATTTTCCCACTTCTTTTTAGAAGGAGGTAGGAGTGTTTTTAGTAAAGACCTTTTTAGGACTTTCAGACAGTTGTGGTTTCATTGGTTTCCACTCAAATTGTCTCTGCTAACTCTTCATAGGATTTTTCAATAATTCTGGATGATTCTTGTGGTTGTTCTGTTACATTAAATTCCCTCAACTTCTGGCGGATCGCCACTGATGCTGCTTCTCCTTTAATATTAGCTAATATTATTGCTGAGATCCATTTGAAATCTTTCAGTAGTTTCATACCCAAATTTAAAGCAGGCTCTGCCCCGTATTAGTTTTGAATCTGTTTCAGGACATCCGGTATTACCGCCATAGACGGAACACCATATGTTTTAGTGTAGATTGTAGCGAAGTCTGTACCCCAAGTGGTGCAATCCTCCAGATGTGGTGTGATCCCCATTGGTAAACAGATTGTTAGAATTCTGTGTTTCTCATGAGGGCTAGTATTAGGAAATACTAATTTGAGTAACTTTTTGAGCTATCCAAAATGGAATTTGTTCACATTTTGTAGGTAATTTACCTATGACTGAGTGTAAAGTCTATGGTGTAATTTTTAGTGTATTCCCCTGGTGAGATGTTTGTTGTGGAATATTTACTGTAGGTTGGACTGGAAGAGTCCGCATGACATATTGAACCAATTGTCTGTAAATGTTGATTAACTCTTTGAGTTGAGCTAATAGCTCTAAATCTGTCATTTCTTCAATGTCAGGATGTGGTGTATAGCCGGCTTAAATCGGCCATGTTGCTCCTGGTCTACCTATTGGACAGAGCTGGGTAATGTGATTTAAATGTTTTAGGGCGCCTTTAAACCAGAGCTCATGCTCCTGGTATGTGAGTAGAATTTCAATATCCTTGAAAGGAATATACTCATCTGGTGGTTCATCTTCTTTGTAGAAGTGAAACAAATGCGTTACTGCATTTGGTTCTGGGAAGACTATCCATGAATTGAATACCTCTGTCTGGTGAAATTCAAGAAGGTTCTATCACAAAAACTGCCCTACCACCTCTCGATGTTAGGCCATGTTTTATAAGCTTTAAAGTAATGGATTCCTTAAATTTGGAGGAATAATTATGGCATTCTTATTGGTTTCTTGGAGACCTGTATAGTTTAAAACTGCATTGGCTGGATCAGCCGCAGCTCCACCGGTTTTTGTGTTATCCCCGTTTAGGGAAATTGTTCTGTTTAATTAAAACTGCAGAGCAAGTTTCAAGGAAACAAAGATAGGGTGCACAATATTTTGGAACAATGTATCCTTCAACGTTTAACAAACCAAAAACTAATACATAGGATTTTTTGTCCTACTCAGCTATGGCGGATATTATCCCTTCCCCACTCCAGACATCTATTGGAGTTTTATGAGTAGGGATCTGTGAGAAAAAGCACGACTGAGTTACTTCAGTATCGACCGTTAAATGAGTGCCTTACCAAACCGTTGTGCGCCATGTAGTGTAGTTCCTATATTCCCAATAGGCTCAGCGCATTGGAATAATATACACTATAGATTTGACATAGGCCTGAGGTCAGTATGTCTCTATCGAGTATAAGAAACTTAATTGTGTGTGCCAGCAAACTCAGAGGTCACTAGAAATTTTCTCGAATAAACAAGAAGGGATTAGTCTCCGACAACTGCATAAACATGACAACTATGTTTCTTCTAGAACCGGAACAATATCTTCAGAGTTGTGGAAACAACAGATAACTATTTCTCTCAGTCAATCGTGCATGCTTCATTTCTACAGAGTTGCACGGAAATAGAGAGATGGGCGTTTCAATAAAAAAGTTTGTTGAACTGTCTTCTTTCTCATGCAAGAGATATTAACTGCTAGAATGCGAAGTATAATGCATACAGCTACAGCGTGAACAGTCATAAAATAATACTATAATAGCATTGTCTGTTGCTATGACATATATAAAAATACATACATAAATAACACATGCTAAAATATTCAACTGGTGCTTCTAATTTACGCCTACCCCAATGTACCTAACCTAGGTTTAGTACCAGGGAAGAAATAGGTGCTGTTTATAGTTTTAGTTCTGCCAATAATTTGCCAAAGGTTTCTCTAAATTCTAATCAGCTCCATACCTCATAATAAGAGAGGTTGGTATCTCATTCCCTGGATTCAATCTCCAAACACCCCGCAAGGGGAGTCAGAAACACTGGAGCTGGATTCTCGGCAGGAGGATGACAGATTCTAGTCACTGCTTCAGCTGGAGAGTTGGCTTGCACTTGCTGTAGCGAGCTGCGTCGTGCAAGTAGGTGGTCGAACTGCACCGAACCACACCGTGCTTTGCTATAGTAAGTGAAGGTATATTTATACCTTGAGGGTGTTTAGGAATGCCAGTATTGACGTAAAAGTCGGGCATATGAACGTCATGAATGAACCCCTAAGGAATAGATTGTTCATATATAATAAATTAGTTCTTGGAGAAATCAATATCCAGGCCAGGGGAAGTCCCTTCTGCTTAAGAGTCTGGTTTTCCAAGAAATCGTTGTGACGTAGATGAACGGATTGAAGTAGCCATGCCTGTATTTGGGTAGCATGGGCTCTGCCTAAATAAGGACTGGATTTCTATGCCTATATAAGGGCAGTGTGAATTGTGCCTATATAAGGGCATAAATCAGGAAAATTCATACAGAATCTAAATCAATACCCAGTAGGTTATGAACCCGAAACCGGTCCCAGGATGCTTGTTTCCGTTCCAGGGAAGACCTGGTTTGGCAGTTCGGGCTGGACTGTTCCCATGAGGCACAGGGTCAGACTGATTTGCATATGGCCGTGTCTGAACTCAGGTGTCGGAGTGAGCTAAAGAATAATGATGGATTAAACCCAGATCAGTTGACTGGGGGTCAGTGTTTGCAATATTCAACACTCCGTCCATCATCCCCCTTGGTTTTGCTTTGTTACCCTAAGTTGGCAGGGTATGCCCAAAGGTGGGTCCCTTGCTCACTTTGCCACTGGATTCAAGATGGCCTGGCTGATGAGGGTTATGAACCCGAAACCAGTCCAAGGATGCTTGTTTCCAGTCCAGGGAAGACATGGCTTGGCAGTTCGGGCTGGACTGTTCCCATGAGGCACAGGATCAGTCTGATTTGCATATGGTCATGTCTGAACTGGGGTGACGGAGTGAGCTAAAGAATGATGGATTAAACCCAGATAAGTTGACTGGGGGTGATTGTTTGCAATGTTCAACACTCCGTCCATCATCCCCATTGGTTTGGCATGAGGTAACATCAGGAATACAGTACAATAAGGAAAATACGAAGTACCTGAAACGAAGAGTACATGGGCGTGCAAGAGAAAGACTAAATAAAAAGTGATCAACAGGTATCGGCCCGACTAGTAGGCGCTGTTCAGTTCCAGCAGAGCAGTATTTCAAAAAGACAACAAAACACATTTGAAACACAACGTAAAAAGATTTTCAAACAGGAGATGGAAGTAAATTACAAATAGCATCATGGCTCTTGATGGTGAAGTTCATTCAGGAGCAGCCATTTGAAATGTTTTTTTAATGACGCAGTCGATGGGTTGGATCTGATCTCAGGAGGAAGGCCATTCCAAATTCTTGGAGCAAGCCTGGAGAAGGCACGGTTGTAAGTTCTTTTCTTGTTAAATTTAGGTTTCAGTAGTCCAGTATTAGAGCTTCTTAAGTTCCGACTAGAGCCGGAGAGCTTATGTTTTTTGCCAGGTAAAAGAGGGTGTTGTTGTTAACAGCTTTGTACCTCAGGCAGGCTATCTTGAAACAGATCCTTGCTTCAATGGAAAGCCATGTAAGTTGAATTAGGTCAGATGAGATATGGTCATGTTTTCTGGAGCCTGTGATGAGTCTGGTAGAGGCGTTCAGAGTGACTCTTAGCAGAGCTAACCTAGCTTTAGGAAGCCGAGCTGGGGTCACTAAACCATATTCCAATCGTGAGATAACTAGGGTTTGGACTGCTGACAGGATGTCCTAAGGAGGTAAGAAAGGCTTGATTTTCCTAAGAGTGTTAAGCTGATGATTGGCACCCCTAATGATGGCACTGATATGTGCTTACATATTAAGGTATTAATCCAGGGTAACGCCTAAAGATCTAGCAGAGTCAATAATATGCGGGGTGCAGTTGAGTGCGGAAAGTTGTTTGATCCAGTCTTGCGTAGGTGCCGAGTAGTTACGAAGGGCAATCAGGAGAAATTCTGTTTTGAGGGTATTTAATAACAGATGATTATGTGTTAGCCATTGCTGAGTTTTTAGAAGTGCACCATTAAGAGTTTTTATGTCATCCGGAGAGGAGCTCTTCAAATACAGTGGAGTGTCATCTGCATACATATGGTATTGAATGCTAGTGAAGTTCAGAATATCAGATAGAGGTTTCATGAAGAGGTTAAAAGAGTTTCGAACCTTGAGATACTTCAATAGCCACCGGGGTACTAGCAGCAAGTGATTGGTTGACTTTCTTTGGGTACAGTTCTGCAGGAAAGAGGCGAACCAATTTAAGACAGGGCCAGATAACCCCATCCTATGTTGAAGAAGAGCAATCAAGTTATCATGTTTGATAGTGTCAAATGCAGAGGACAAGTTAAGAGGGATCAGAAGACAAGGGAATGGCTGACCGCACTTACAAAGCCTGAAGAATAGACTCATGGGTTTGTAGAGGGTGTCCTGCTCATGCAGGGCACACTCATAACCTTGCAGCCTGCCTTCAGGATTTAAAGGCCTACCTTCGGGGTGACTTATAGGTTTTAAGTGCAGTGACTGCAGATATAAGGAAACTTATCTGTGGTGAGTAGTGATAACACCAGCTCACACAGGCTGCAATGGCAGGCCTGCAGTCCCAGTTTGAGTGGTCTCTCATGGGTGACAAAATACATGCTGCAGTCCATGGGAGACCCTGGTGTATGTATGCCTTTGGTACCTCAGAACCATATACTAGGGCCTTAGACTGGTACACCAGTAGCCATTTGGGAAGGTACCAAAGTACTTACCATGTCCAATTTTAGGAAGGGAGTACAGTGACTGGGGTCCTGAGTAACAGGATTCAAGTTAGACTAGTCAACCAATAGAATGACACCAGCAAAAAGTGGTTGTAACCATGAAAGCAGATCCTACTTTCCTAAACAACCCCCCACCCCCAAACTAAAGGAAATGGGACAAACCTGGTTGTAACCATGAAAGCAGATCCTACTTTCCTAAACAACCCTCCACCCCCAAACTAAAGGAAATGAGACTAGCCTTGCCCAGTTGAGTCTTCATTGTCTAAGGGGAAATATCTGCAGAGTCCATCTGCGTTGGCATGGTTACTCCCAGGTCTATGTTCCACTGAAGAGTCCATCCCCTATAGGAAAATGGACAACCTAAAAAAGTTTGGGATTTTCACCCTCCATCTGTTTAAGCCATAAGAGGGGCTAATAGTCTGTCTGAACAATGAAGTAAGTACCAAAGAGGTATGGCCTCAACTTCAAGGCCCAGACCACAGCAAAGGCCTCGCTCTCTATAGCTGACCAAGGTGTCTCCCTGGGGGTCAACCTTCTGCTTCGAAAAGCTACTGGTTGGTTGTGGCCCTCTGTATTAAGTTGTGACAAAACAACTCCTAACCCTATCTTCGAAGCATCTGTCTGGCCAATGAAGGTTTTGGAGTAATCAGGACTTTGCAGAATGGGAGCAGTGCACATGACCTGCTTTAGGTCATCACATGCCTTTTGACAGCAAACGGTCTACTGAACATTCTTAGGCATCCTTTTTGAGGTGAGATCATTAGGGGAGTCCCAATGGACCCATACCCCTTAACAAGCCTCCTGTAGTACCCAGTCAGGCCCAAGAATGTTCTGACCTGAGTCTGGGTAGTTGGAGCAAACCAGTCCATTATGGTCTGGATTTTGCTCTCCAATGGTTCAACATGGCCTCCACCTACCAGGTGACCCCAGTATACAACCTTACTCTGCCCTATATGGCACTTTGTGACCTTGATAGTGAGGCCTGCCTTTTGCAGGGCCTTCAGAACATTTCTGAGGTGGACTAGGTGGAGCTAAAGACAGCCTTATCGTCTAGATATGCTGCACTATAGGCTTCCAGACCTGTGAGAACTGTGTTCACCAGCCTCTGAAATGTGGCAGGTACATTTTTCAGAAAAAAAGGCATTACAATAAATTGAATGCCCACTAGGGGTTGAAAATGCTTTTTTTGGCTAGGCATGTTCTGAGTCTGATTTGCCAGTAGGCAGGTCAAATGTACTTTGATACTAGGCTGAGGCCAAAGTATCAATAAACTCATCTGCCCTTGGAATGGGATAGGCATAGGTCTGGTGACTGCACCAAGGCCCCTGTAATCCACACAAATCATCTCCTCTCTTTTACCATCTTTGGTGTGAGGTTTTGGCACAAACTACTGAACTAGCCCACGGGCGATCCTAAACCTCAATGACCACCAATTCTGGCATCTTTTGGACCTCAGTACTGAAGCAGTTTGACATGGTCAGGCTGTCTGTAAATTTTATTCTTTACAGGCAGACTGTCATCGGTGTCCACTTCATGGGTACACCAGGTGGTTTGACTTAGTGTCAGAGAACACATGTGGGAAAACTGATTGAGGACATTCTTGTAGTCAGCTTTCTGCTGGTCAGGGCTGCCAAGGCTAGTGCATCAGCTGACCCACCAACAGGGTCACTCTCTTCCACCTGCCCCTCATCAGTGGCCATGAGAAAGCTCTAACAAAAGGCTTCAGGCGGTTCACATGAAGTATGCTGTGGGGCCTTCTAGGAGTACCTAGGTAAACCAAAGAGATGCCCTCACCTTTTTTCTCGAGAATGGTGTGGGGGTCCCTCCACTTGTCCTGTAGAGCTGCTGGGGTCACAGGCTCCAGCACCCATACTTTCTGCCCTTGCTGATAAACAGTCAGTACATCCTTTTGGTCATGTCAAGCTTTCTGAAGCTCCTAGCTGGTTCAAAATTGTTGCTGGCCTTCATTTACCCAGCCTTGTGTGAACGCAAGCCAAGGACATAGTCCAAAATATCCTGTTTAGGAGTTTGGAGAGGTTGCTCCCGGCCGTCCTTAACCAGACACAATGGATCCCTAACTGGATGTCCAAACAGAAGTTCAAATGGGCTGTAGCCAAACTCCTTCTGTGAAACCTCTCTGTAGGCAAAGAGAAGGCAGGGTAGCAAGACATCCCATTTTTGCCTGGGCTTTTCTGGGAGCACCTTGGTCATACCTTTGAGGGTCTTGTTGAACCTTTCAACAAGCCCATTGCCCCCCTGTGGATAGTAGAGGGTGGTAAACTTGCAGTTTACTCCACATTCTTTCCAGATGGCAGTTCCTCTGTCTGTTAAGACCTCCTTAGGGAACCCCACTCCTAAAAATACACCTAGAAGGGCCTTGGCCACTACAGGAGCTGTAGTGGTCCTAAGGAGAATAGCCTCTGGATACCTAGTGGCATGGTCTACCCCACTAGAATGTAACTGTGTCCAGATGATGTTGTAGTGTTTAACGAACCAACAATGTCTATCCCTAACCTCTCAAAGGGAACCCCAACCACTGGAAGTGGAATTAAGGGGGCCTTTGTAGTGACACCTGACTTACTACTGTCTAGTCGAGTGACATAACTCCTTGGTGTCTTCAGACATATAGGGCCAGTGAAAATGAGGGACATGCCTGTCCCAAATCCTGCTTTTCCCAAGATGTCCTGCAAGTGGAATATCAAGTGCCAGGGACAGAAGAAAACCCCTGAACTTCTGAGGTATTACCAACCTCCTGGTGGCACCAGGCATGGGGCTCTACACTCTTGAGAACAAGAGCCCATCTTCACTATTAGATCCTATGGGACCCACTGACATTCCCTGCTTCCAAAGCAGCAGCTTGCTGTCTGAGCTGTTCAAATGAGGAGCAGGAGGTCTGCTCCAAACTAAAGTCTGCCCTGGAAGGGCTTTCTGCCCACAAGAACTCTGCCTAGTCAGGCCCAAGTTCATCTGGGGCAGTTCCTTCATTGGGACGGAGATCATCACCCTCAGGAGACTGACTCTCAGTGGGACTTTGGGGGGAGGATACATCTTTACCCATCCTGCTCCTTCTCTGAGGAGCCATCTGGTCCATTCTTTCAGGATCCAGTGCTCCCTCAGTGCTTAGCTGTTTGGCCTGAGCATTGGTGACAGCAAACGCACTGGCAGAGATTCCCATCATCTCTTCATGTGTCCTGAACTCCACTTCAGACCAGGCTGAAGTATGTAGATCATTGCCCAACAGATAATTCACATGTATGTCTGGAGAATCAACAAATCTTTTTGGGCCAGTTACCCCACCCCAACTGAGATTCACAACTGTCAAGTAGTGATCAGTCCTGACATTGCTAGCATTGATCACTTGGTACAATTGACCATGTATGATCTGTTTAGAGGATACAAATTTCTCTGTCACCATTATGACACTGGCCCCTGTAAGCCATAGCTTATTTATCATTAATCAAAGCCTGTACTTGCCCAAGTTAGTGGGAGGTACTAGTAAAGTGGCACAATCCATGCCACTGTCACAGACGAGGACAGCCTGAATAGTTGTTCTGACTAGTCCAGAACCCAAGGTTAATCGTACTAGTCCCTTGGGAGCTGTACTACCACTTGTACTGGTGCTAGGGGGAGCTGTTGCCTTAGGGGCAGTGGTTGTAGCTTCCTTTGTACTGGCTTTAGGGCAATTAATATCCCTTGCCCTATGGCCTTTTTTCTTATACAGGTAGCACCAAGATTTCGCACACCCCCAGAGGCAAGTTTTTGGGGACCTTGAGAAGACTCCTTTTTATCTTTACGCTTCTCCTGACCCTTCTCTGGGGCCTTAGAAGAATCTTTCTTCTTTTGGTCACCTCTACCACCATGGGTTTTCAGCGTAACCCTGGTACAGACCCATTTGTCTGCCTTCTTTCCCAGCACTTGGGGAGAAGTCAGATCAGAGTCCACCAGGTACTGGTGCAGTTGTTGGTTTTGACAAGTAAGGAAGTGCTCCCTCATCAACAATTTGTACAATCTCTCATAGTCATGTGCCTTGCTTCAATGAAACCAGCCTCAAGACCCCTAATAGCATTGTCTATTAAATCAACCCAGTCTTGAGTGTGTGCCCTCTGTGGGTCCCTAAACCTAACTCTGTCCTATTCAGTAGTTAAACCAAACCCATCTAGGAGGGCACTCTTCCAGACTGAGTAATTATCAGCATCCTCTTTTCTAACAGTGAGGAGCTTGTCTCTACCTTTGTTAGCAAAGGAGAGCCACATGATAGCTGCCCACTGCCCTTGCTGGATCTTCTGTACTTTACAGGCCCTCTCTAAACCAGTGATCCTGCTCAGGTTCCCAGTATCAAAGGATGGCTCACTGACTCTAGGTACCCTAGTGCTGCCACCATGGGACTCTAGTCCCAAATTCCTCCTAGCCATCTGGACTTCCAGGGTCTCTTTATCAAGGACCAACTGTTCTTGCTAGAGCTTGAGTATAACTCATGTTTGATCAGGTGGTATTCCCTCTCTAAAGAGTCCTGCCGCTTGCTAGAGATGGCGGTCCCTATGGAATTTACAGAAGCATTGGAATTGGTAGAGGACCTAGACCTCTCCTGCGTTCTCTGGACCCTCCCAGAAGAAACCGGGGTTGACGTACTTCTAGAGACACCCTCTGTACTAGGAGTACTATTCCCTGGGGGCGGATCAGAGTTTAACAGAGTACAGCCATCAGACTCCTCCTGGTCATGCTCAGATTTGAGGAAGCTAGGGGCAACCCCTCCTGACATCTTCTAGAGCATCCCTGCCCACATTGTCCTGCTCTTCTGACCTATCAGGATTCTGGAGGTCATCTAGCATAAGCAGCTCTAAAAGGTTCTTAGTGGTAGGGTTACTGTCGGTCTTTAACTTTCTAGAGATACACACAGTCCTTAGTTCCTGGAACTTAAGACCACTGTATCGAGAGGGTTGGGACCCACTGGGTTCCATAAGTAAAGACTTGGTGACTAGTTGTAATGTGGGGTTGCACCTACCTATCCTAGTGAAAACTAAACTTCCAAAGATTGAAGAAAGGGTTGGGCTAGGCCGATCACGACCAAAGTTGTGTTGAGACCTTATTTATAAAAATATTTGTATATGTTCCTAATGCTAGTAAGGGTTTTTCATTTAATCAACACCTAGATTAGCTGGTGAGCAGCAGTTCAGGCTTACATCTGAACTGCTGCACACCAATCTATGAGGCTTGCTTAGTATAAGGTGCACACTTATTTAAGGGAAGAACCCTACACTAATCCAGACAACCCTTATGGTGATTTTAGTGGTTTTAGACAACCATAGAAAGCTCTGCAAGTGGTAGCTGTGGCGAGTGGCCTTCAGGCTTCGTCCAGAAGGAGTGTTAGAAGCTTCTTTTACCAGAATTAATCATAGTGTAGGCTAAACGAAAAAGAACCACACAGTGTAGTTATAAAAAAAGTTATATTTATTATACACACTCACTAACACATTGGTAAATCTCCTACCCGGAGATATGAACACAGTAGACACTATTTCAAAAGGAAACCGGTAAATAGCACAAATACACAGTGGTCTACAGTGGAAGACCAAACCATATGCTAAAAAAGTGGAATGCAAATTACGACCAAAGTTGAGACTTGACTTAGGAGACTGAGAAGTGCAGGGAACCCAAAGAACCACCCAAGGTAAATAACCAGTAACCCCACAGAGGCTGTGTGCGGAGTGGAAACATACTCAATGCAAGTCAATTAGGAAGTCTCAGCTGCAGTGTTGAAGAAGGACCCTTCCCAGTGGACCCTGAGGAATCCCATAGAAAATGGGAGACTGGAGAGTCTTCCCACCCGTGGATACCCCAGGAACCAGGACATCTACACCAGGTAAGCCAGGTGCATAGGTCCGAACTGATGCCAGAAACCGCTGCAGATGACACTGGAGGACTTCAGTGAAGATGGAGCTCATATTTTTTCATGACGATGCCCTTAGAAATCGATAAAGTATGGCTATCTAGCTGAAAGTGAATTTGTTTTAGGTTTTTATGGGGGTAGCGTAATCCAAGAAGGGCAGCCAAGCAGATGATTTTACGCAGGGCTCGGGTGGGTTATGGGCAACCCCCAGTTTTACTTATTATCGGGCGTGTTTGTTGCAACATATGAGTATCTTACTCACCGATAACCTGAGAAGGATGAACCTCACAGAGACCCCTTCGATTAATGCGTTGACTTGAGGACATGAAGCAAAAGGTTTTTTAGCAAAGAATATTGAATCAAGCTATTATAGAAAAAACTAGATTTAAGGTTTTAAAGGCGCCATTCAAGGTTTGGCTACAGGTTAAACAAATGGTTGGTATCCCCAGAGTAGACGTATGCACCCGTATGACAGCTTCAGCAATTTTACCAGCAGTATTTGAAGATCGAGTAACTTCTAGATGGATACAGATGGGTGTGACATCCTTGGGGAACTTGTATATAAATGGACAGCTCTGCTCCTTTTCTGAACTACAAGAACACAATGGCCTGGCCCAGGGTGATTTCCTGAAGTACCTACAGCTAATGGACTTGCTCCTTAAAACTATGAGGGATTCAAATATGGCAACTAAGATTCCTCTGGTAGAAACCATAAATCGAAAAGCGAAGAGTGGATCAATGTACCAAATGTTATTACAGGAAATACCAGATGATCTGGAGGTACAAAATCACAAACTGGAGACCAGATTTGGGATGGAAGGGCCCTACATCTACCTATCACAAGAGCCTGGTAACAAGGTTCTTCTACCTTCTAGTTTGAAAAGCCACATTTATTTAGCCTATACTATACATATGCACAAATTGTGAGATGGGGTGCTATTCAGTGATGCCAATGTAAAAGGTGTGGGCGCAATTGACCGACAGTCTTCATATGTTTTTTCTTTGCCCCAAACTGGCCATATTTTTACAAGAGATGGAGGTTTTTGGAAATAGTGCTAGGCACACAGAATAATGAATCAGATGAGAGGGAAGTAGGAAGCTGGCTCTGTATATACTATATCAAAGTAAAGTGTACAGAGATCCCAGAGGTATAGCAGAGGCTAAATTAGGTAAGTATTACGAGCTCTTTGTGGTGGTGTGTGAGAGCAGTAAGGCTTATCCAGAGGGCGTGTTAAGCGTTTATTGTATTCACTCAATCAAAACTGATGGCACACACTTAAGACTAAATCCAAACCAATAAGTTAAGTATAAAAAAGGTATACTTATGTTTTTTATTTTTAGAATCAAGCAGGACTTAGCAAAGGTACGTAATATGTACTTTCAAACAACATTTCAAGAAGTGCAATTGGGATTTGATTTACAATCGTTACAAGTTGGTATTGGTTAAAAAAAACAGCTTAAATTACACACTAATTACTTTTGGATTACAATGACTACTCTGGGTGGTAAGCCTAGATACCACACCGGGGATCTCACAATACATTTTCTTGATTTTAAGCACAGTTACTTCCTTTCCATATAAAAGTTCAACTTGACAGAACATTTTAGGAACAAAACATTGGTTCCAATGGGAGAAAAATGGTTATTGCTTTCACAGGTAAGTAAGCGACTTATGAGTGGGAGTTTTGGGGGTTATGATCAGGGGCTTTCCAAGGTCTAGGAAGGCACTCAAATTGCACAACCAGTGGCACTGGAGTGGCCAGGTGCAGAGTGTAGAGGCCCAATGTTAGTCAATAGGGATAAAGGGGCGTTCGGTCAGGTGCTGCTTACGAGCAGGCCACTCTAGTATGGGAGCAAAGTTCCTGGGGTTAAGATGAGCGCTGCAGGTGCCAACAATCCGCACAGGAGGTGCACCACCAGTGGCACAGGGACGGCCAGGCACAGAGTTCCAAGGAGACGTCGGAGACCCTGTGGATTCCAATAGAGACCTTTGGTTTGGCAAAGAGGCTGCAGGCTCGGGCAGGGAGACTTCCTGAAGAGGACTACTTGATGGAAAGGTGAGGTTCCGTGACAATTGTAAGTGGTGTTTTCGACTCGCACGAATATGGTCGAGTCCGGTATCTATGAACCGCAAATGACGAGTTTAGTAAGTGTGCGCAGTTTCGCTGTGCTAACCTAAACCGTTCGTTTGTTACGTGGGCATTTCTATCTGTACCCACGGGTTCCATCTTAGATACGTCATCCATTTTGTCTCTTGCCCTCAAGTAGCCAGCGAACGGACGTTGTCTGCTTCGCAACCCTGGGACTCCCAAGATATTTGCGGAAGACACATGTCTTTTGTAAGTGTCTTTATGATGAGGGGGATGATACTGTAAGGCAGATGGCCCCGCTCGAGGCTCATCTCGCCGTGCCGGTTTATTGTCTTAGCCGTGCATCTCATTAGGCACGTCCCTTTGATGCCTGTATCTCATGTCTCTCGATACCTCCCTTTTACACCCTTTCCGATTTCCCCACTGTCTCCGTCTTCCTCTACACCTGTTCTTGTTCCTATTTTGATTTGTTTTATTGCCGATTGGAATGCACTAATGTTGGGAAGATGGGTTTTTACAGTTGGGAACCGCCAAATGTTTCCGCACTTATGTTCCGGGCCTTGTGTGTATCAAAGTGACCAAAGCGACCCCTCTGGGGGATAATTATGGGAACCGGGTCATAAACTTTTGTGTTCAATGTAACTCTATGGGATAACCATGTATAAAAGGAGCGATCCGCAGGACCAATTTGAAGCAGACGCTCTGAACTACACTTGTTGTACTTCCGTGATTTCTGTGTTTCCCTGCAGCAAATAAACCTTGAATCTTTGACGCCGAAGGAAGTGTCCCGTGTCTCTGTGATTCGTACGCCGGAGCAGGTTACCCACGAAGGTTTCAGGTGTTGTGCCCTGGCACCGCTGGGTTCTAAATAACCCAGTCCTTCAGTTGGCGCCCAACGTGGGGCTGCATCAGTGGTACCGGTCCAAGCCCGACGATCGTGAGGAACTTCGTGTGAAATCTCCGAGGGGAGGTGCACCCCGCTTCATCGATCCTGTTGTCGAAATAAGTGGCCCGAAGACTTTTCCCGCGAAGATTCCCGCCTCCTGACGGCTGCGACGGACTGCTGCCCTGACTGTAGACCTGTTTTGGCGCCTGGCGTAGACCTTGGTAGAGCGAGACGATTGACGGGCCTTCCTGGTGACGCCATCGATCTTTGAGTTAAGTATTTGTGGGTCGCTCCCAGAGTCCTTAGTTGTTGACACTTTAGCGAGTGTTTTTGTTGTTGACGCTGTGAGAGTGTTTTTGTCGATGACACTTTGCTAGCGTATTTTTGTTGTGTTGTTTGACGACTGCAGCCGCCAAAAACCGAGGGTTTTTGCTTTTTGCTGGGACTTGGTAAATCCCGTAACCCTTGAAGTTTGTGAAACTCGGCTAGTGTGCAAGATGCCTGGTCGTAGTACTTTGTTTAGTTGTTTCAGACCTTGTGGTATGGATTCCCGACTGGAGGACTCGTGTCCGATACCTCCGGTTGGAACTCCGACTTATGAACTGTACAGTAAACATGGGCTAGGCCCGATTACTTTTAATGAATACTGGATCAAATATACGAAGAAGGACGGTGTCCTTAGTTGGCCACCTCATGGTAGTTTTGAGACCCCGATTTTAGACAACCTGGAGGTTAAATTGTTCGAAAGAAAGTCAAGGCCGGCCATGTTTGATGCCTTTCGGTTGTGGCGTAAAGAAGCCAAACAGAAAGAAATCAGACAGACTAAACGAAATCAGCGAGATAATGTTGCTACCATTGTAAAGAAAGCAGAGCAGTTTCAGCGTGATAAGGAGGTTAAGGAAAAGGAAGTGTTTGATAGGCTACAGCGTATGTCTGTAGATAAATGCTATCCTGCTTTGCCCACGGAGTCGGATAAGAAGGAAGAACCAGTTGAGGATCCTTTAATGTCCTATCTTATGAAGTCGCCACCTCCGTATGTACAGGGTACCACAGCTCCTGTGCTTCCCCCTGTACCTGTTCCTGCACCTATTCTTCCTTTGCCTGTTCCTCAACCTGCACCCGTTCTTCCGACTGTTCCTGCTCCTTTGCCTGTCGCAATCCCTACTGCTCCTCCGCTTCCACATACTCCTGCTCCCGCTACTGCACCTGCTCTGTTAACTCCTGTTGTTGCTTCTGTTTCTACTCCTTCACTTGTTAGTCCTGTGTCCTATACTTCTCCCTCTACTCGTATTCGTAATTCTCCTCTTGCGGCTAGCTGCTTTCATTCGCTCGGACCTGTTCTTGGGTCTGCTGGTTCGGATGGTCCACAGAGACGTAGTCAGCTTCCTGGTAACAGAGAACGCGCTTCGCTATATAATATGGCGATGGGTTGGATGATGCATCCTCTTCGAAATCCACCACGTGTCGTACTCGACACATTTTGTCAATTCAATATACCAACTCAAAGATTTGTGTTCGAGGAAATGTGTAAGGTCCTACGCGATCAGATATCGGCCGACGCACCTGACGAGGTGCTGACCGCTTTGTCTGATCTACAGCTTCAGTTCTCAACTGGACTGATAGTGGATACCAACGTTCGACGTGCTGTTGAGCGGTTGCTATCTTTCCGTCCCACTCCCATACCTCAAGCCTTGTTTGTTGAGGATGTTGAAAGACAGCCAGATGAGTGTGGTCAATTTCCTATGCGCGAAGTTCCACCAGTATGGATGCCAGGTAATCCTGCAGCTGCTCCCCCGATTCCGCCATTCTTTCAGAGAGTATGGATACATCTCCCATGGAAACGCTCAGAAGTGTTGCAGGTGAAGCAATCTTTGCCTGACCCTCGCAAAAATCCTGCAGGGTACTACAAGGAATTATCGCAGCTCGTAGACGCTACGATAATGAATCTTGCCGATATTGATATGTTGTTTGGCAATGTTGTACCGCAACCGGTATGGGCCAAGATTCGTCATGAAAACCATCCGAATGAATTAGGTGGTGCTTGGGCTGCCATAGTAGCGGCGGATGCCCGACAAACTGGTGGTGCTAAACCCGAGCAGCTGATTGCTGATCTTCCTCAAAGAATAATAACGTTAATGAAAACTCTTATGCCAGCTATGAGGGTAAATTGGGACAAATTATCAGCTTGTAAACAGAAGAAGGACGAGAATGTCTCCGACTTCTTTACGAGGTTTGAGGAGGCATTCATTGATCATAGTGGTCAGGATATGAGCACTGAGGGTGGTCAAAGGTTGTTCGTGGACAAATTTGTTTCCAACTTATTGCCCGATTTGAGCAATAAATTAAAGAATTCAGAGAGTGCGTGGGCCGTTTCTACTTCAGCTCAGATATTGGCCACGGCACAATATTATGAGAACAGAGAGAAAGAAGAGAATGACCGCGCTGATAAAAAGACGAAAGAGCTTAAAACTAAAGTGTTGCTTCAGCAAGCATATCCTCCACGTTCGAATCAGAATACTTCGCAACAAAATAGATCACAGCCGCAATCGAACCGATCACAATCTCGTAATGACTCCTCTTTTCAAAGATCGTCATTAGGGTACAATCAATGTGCTTATTGTAGACAGGAGGGACACATTAAATTCAATTGCCCTGTTTTGAACGATCGTAATAGTGGTAATTCGTCTAAAGGAGGTCGCGGTGGTTCGCATCAGGTATCACGCGGTAGGGGTCGTGGTGCTCAGAATGATCGTTCTGATAACTCATCTAATTCTAACAACTGTTTTGATCAACGCGGATCTTCGCAAGGACGATCCGCGCAGTACAATGTAGACGATTATTACGTCGATCAGGGAACTGACGACAGTAATTACTAGGACAGCCAAAGACAAGGAGAGGGAGTGGTATCAGTTCCGGTTGATCAGAGAGGGCCTTACGTCGCAGTTGCTACATCGGGCGTCGTTGAGCCTTTTCTGTTGGACACTGGTGCAGCGAAAAGTTCCATTAAGCATTCGAAACTCCCTGGCGCACCTTTGTCTGGCTTAACAAATGTTTCCGTTGGATTCTCTGGCGCCCCCGTTAGCAATCCAGTTTCGCGCCCTTTGCCCCTTAAAATTGGGCCTTGTGAGCTAGAAGCACCGTTGATTTTGACTACTGGTTGTGGTGAAAATCTTTTGGGCCTGGATTTGCTTAAGCGTTTGTATGCAACTTTGTATTGTTCTCCTGCGGGTGTAAAGCTTACGTTAGGAGAGAGGGTCGTCTCTCCTATGTACTTGTCTCTCGATAAGCTTCCACCGGAATTGAGTTCTCTTCCTGCGTCTTTGTGGGCAACAGGTCCCAATGATGTGGGCCTGCTTGGCATTTCCCCTTATGTTGTTCAGTTGAAATCTAACGTGCGATTGCCACGTATTCCCCAGTACCGTATTTCTCTTGATGGTGAACGAGCATTGTTAGCGATCATTTATGATCTGATCGAGAAAGACGTTATCGAAGAGACTCGGGGAAACGTGTGCAACAGCCCTGTACTGCCCATCCTCAAACGTACTGACCCTTCAAAACCGCCTGTTTATCGTTTTGTTATCGATTTACGGGAAGTAAATAAAATTGTGGTTCCTCAGTTCCCCGTTGTGCCTGACATCACGGCACTACTGACTCTGATTCCAGCTTCTGCATCGTGGTTTTCGGTGATTGACTTGAAGAACGCGTTCTTCAGCATCCCGATTGCCGAGGAGAGTAGAGACCTTTTCGGTTTCTCCCTCGGTGGATGCAGCTTCCGGTTTAAACGCGCTCCTCAGGGCTACTGTGAAAGTCCATCGATTTACAGTCAACTTGAAGGGTCAGCTGGATGCGTTTACGTTGCCGGCTGGTGCGGCCTTAATCCAATACGTCGATGACCTATTGGTGGCTGCAAATACTCAGGACATTTGCAAAATTGCTACGGTGTCGTTGCTGCAACATCTCTGTGAGTTAAATCACAAGGTGTCACCTTCTAAACTCCAATATTGTTGTCAAGAAGTAACCTATTTAGGTCACTTATTGTCAAAGGAGGGAAGGCGGTTGACCCCAGAGAGAATTGCAGCAATTGCACGAATGGCTGTGCCAAACACCCAAAGAGATGTGCGTGCCTTTCTAGGTATCACGTCGTACTGCAGGCAATGGATTCCTAACTTTTCATTGCTAGCGAAACCATTAGTGGCTCTTACGTGCAAGGATGTTTCGACTCCTTTACCATGGACGGAGGAATGTCAGAAAAGTTTTTCTGAATTACGTGCTTCATTGTGTTCGGCTCCTGTGTTAGGTACTCCTGACTATAGCAAGCCGTTTACATTATATGTTCACGAGAGAGAAGGCTGTGCGTTGAGTGTCTTAACGCAACCTTTTGGTGGTAAGAAACGTCCATGTGCATATTTTTCCTCGACCTTGGACCCAGTAGCTAGAGCATTGCCGAGCTGCTTGAGAGCAACAGCGGCAGCTGCGGTCTCCATCCGACAATCAGCAGGATTGGTCATGGATAATATGCTTACGGTGATGGTTCCGCATGCAGTCGACACTCTTTTGAATCGTACAAAAACTCAGCACTTGACGAGTGCGAGGTTGTCTGGGTACGAGTTGACGCTGTTGGCAAGCCACATTCAAATAAAATGTTGTAATGTCCTGAACCCGGCAACTTTGTTACCAATTAGCTCAGAGTCAGATGAAATAACAGAACACGATTGTTATTTGAGGACAGAGGAGGAAACAAAAGGTCGAGTGGACCTTAAAAACACCCCATTGGAAGACCCAGATGGAACACTGTATGTGGATGGGTCATGTTTTAAGTTGCCGAATGGCGATGTGACTACTGCCTATGCTGTTGTAACGTTGAATACTGTTGTTGAGACTGCAAGATTGAATCAGAATTCTGCCCAAGCTGCAGAGCTGATCGCTCTCACTAGAGCGTGTGTGCTAGCAAAAGGGAAACGTGTGAACGTGTTTACCGATAGCCAATACGCGTTTGGTGTTGCCCATAGTTTTGGACGATTGTGGAGAGAGAGAGGTTTTCTGACATCGCATGGTACGAAGATTCAGCATGGCCAACTTGTGAATGATCTTTTGGATGCGCTGACGTTGCCTAAGCAGGTAGCGATTGTTAAATGTAGTGCGCATCGTAAGGTAACGGATGATGTTGGTCGTGGTAATGCGTTTGCAGATGAGATTGCTAAGGAGACTGCCCGGAACCTTAGCACTCGAATGTATGTGACGAGTTCGGTTAGGTGGCCTATAGAGTCGAGCATGTGCGAAGACACTATTGAAAGTGTGAAAGAAATTCAGAAAGAGGCCACCGAGACTGAAAAGACGAAGTGGAAAGAAAGCACGGGAAAGTTGGATGTGAATGGTTGTTGGATTGATTTGTCGGATCAGAAAAGATGGTTGTTGCCTGATGCGTATGAAATGAAATGAAATGAAATGAATGAAACTTATATAGCGCACGACTTACCCTGGGGCATCTCAGCGCTTGCTTAGGGAACCCGTCCTGGTATTCCCCTGTGAGATAACCCTGGCAGGGTATCCACAAGGTGAAAGCCAGGCATCCCACCGCGAGGGGCCGTTGTGGAGATTAAGCAAGCTATTGCCCAGAGTCGCAGAGTGTGAACCCATGAGTCGAGGAGGCACCGGAGCGAGAATTAACGAGTCCGTGGAATTTTGAGCCCAAGACCCGCCGAGGCAGGGAATTGAACCCTGGTCCCAGGCCGAACACAGGCTCCAGGTCTGCCGCCTCTAACCCCTGAGCCACACTTCTCCACAGTATGTGCTGGCCGTTGTGACAATGGCGCATGGGTTAGCACATATTAGCGCGAAAGGTATTTGTAAGTTGCTGTCCCCTGTGTGGAAGAATGACGGTATCACGAAATGTGCTGAACGTCTGGTCAAAAATTGTATGGTGTGTATGATGTACAATCCTGGCAAAGGAACCCCAACTCCTCCTGGCAGTTTTGCTCCCCCTTCATGTCCCTTTGAGGTGATTCAATTGGACTTCATCCATATGGAGCGATGCAATAACCTGAAATACGTTTTAGTAGTGGTTTGCGCATTCTCCCGATGGATCGAGGCCTATCCTCTCAAAGACAATACTGCTTTGTCTACTGCGAAAATCCTACTGAAGGAATACTTTCCTCGGTACGGAATGCCTAGAGTCGTGTGGTCAGATAACGGAAGTGAGTTTGTGGGAAGTGTGATGAAGAGTGTGTGTAAGGGCCTTGGAATTAATCAGAAATTCCATAGTGCCAATCATCCCCAGTCAGCTGGTTTGGTTGAAGGGTATAACGGCACCCTTAAATTGAAACTAGCAAAGATTCAGGCTACGACTGGTCTTTCGTGGCCTGACGCTTTACCCTTAGCATTACTGTCAACTAGGGCGACTGTACACTCCCGAGTAGGGCTTAGCCCCTATGAAATAGTGTTCGGTCGTCCTGCGAATGTTTGGGGGGTTCCTAGGCCAGGTATGTTCTGTGATCTTGAGTATCCAATGCTGATCGATTATCTTCATGACTTGACTGCTAAACTGAGGTTAATTCACCAACAGGTTTACGACGCACTGCCGACGCAGACGGAGGGTCCAGGCCACCAGCTCCAGCCCGGAGATTGGGTGGTGACGCGCAACTTTTCGCGCAAGAACAATTTGGATCCGAGGTTCACTGGACCCTACCAGGTTCTCCTTGCCACGAGGACTGCTGTTCGTCTTGAGGGACGGAAAAACTGGGTGCACGCCACCCACACCAAAAAGGTCCCTATCCCTTTGCCGGCAGACCCGTGGGTGAGGAGAGGCATTGCATCAACTGAAACCGAAGGATTGCCGGCGTTTGTACCTTTTAGCGACGCACAGCCTGTCGGAGAATCCTCAGTGCAGCAGAAAGACACTGTTGAACATTTGTCATCAAAAGACTCAAGACCAGAACACTCAACTGATCAGCAGGACGTTGTCTCTTCAACGGATCCTTTGTTTGACGAGCAGACACGTCCTGGGAAAACCCGATACTTTTTGCGATCTAGCACTAAAGACTAATAAAAGATCCTGCTTTGCTTTATTGACAACTGCTCTAATCCCGTTTTCCGTGATCAGTTTGAACATTTGTATTATTGTGATTATTTTTGTATATATTCATTGAGCTTCGTTCCTTACACCTTTTGCTTCCACAGCCGAGAGACATTGTTTTTGCATACATATATATATTTGTGCAATAAAGGCCGTAGGGCCGCGCGCGTACTTCCTTCTGGTTAGTAGGTCTTGACGCTAGGTTAAAGACCGTCGGTTCCTGGGAACTCCTAGGGATTGACTACTGCTACACAGAACGAAGTGCGTCAAGAAACGTTGCGGACGGTCGTAGGGAATGGCATTTTCGAAGCTGATGGACTTGGAAGAAGCTCAAGCTCGAAGATTCAAGCTGCAGCAACTTAGCCGTACGAAATGTTTTATATTCCAAGTATTTGTATTATTTTTGACTGTTTCTGCATTATTGGCGGGTGGGGTGTATTACATGATATCTTACTTCTTACCTTCTGCCATACCTACTCCTACCCCTGACCCTAAACTCACCTCCACTGCTTCTCATTCTTTTCATGTCTTACCTGAACACGAGCAGGCTAGACGTGCAGAATTCCGCAATAATTCCTTTATTCAGCTCCTTCACCAGCATCAGTTAGTGGTTAACACTACTAATTGTTGGGTGTGTGGGTTGATGCCACATACTACGGATAAGGGAATTCCATATCTGGTGTTACCGTACAGTTCCCAAGGGTCTGCTCGAGCATTTCAAACAATGTTTCGAAGCGCACTAGGTTTCCACCCCATTCGAGAACCACGCTCTCCCTACTCTGGTCCTACTTCGTATCAAAAACCTTTGTCTATAGCAATAGAGGATTTAGATAGTGATATCTATGATCCCTCGCTTATTCCTGAAGAAGAGGTACAAGCTTACAGGGTCCTGAGTAGAGGCGAGTATAGTGTGTTCACTAGTGAAAAGCAGCTTAAAAGCTCACCTCCGATATGGGTCGTACCCCACATTGGTAATTTTTGTCTAATGGGTCGTGGTCGAAGATCGAAAGCCCGACTTGGAGAGAGTGCTTGCACTGAAAATTACATTCTGCCGATGGTCTCGTCCCCTGTGTTTCTGGCTGCCAAGGGTACATACTTTATCTGCCATGATCGTGCATACGCATGGTTGCCCGCTGACTTCATGGGCTCATGCTTCATCGCAAATTTGTTGCCCCCGACGTTTACCGTAGATGCAGATTATCACAAGACTAGAGTTGTGAGAGGCGTAATTAGCGAAGAGGACACTGCCGGTCAAGAGGCAGGACACTTTTTCAAGGGTTTCCTCCCGTTTTGGGGACCTATGGTTAATAGTAGGAACCTGAGACAGTTGACTCGAGTGGTGGAATCGACAGCTAATATTACTGCCAGTGCCCTTGGTAATATCAGCACAGAACTTCAGGCGGATAGACTTATGACGTTACAAAACCGTATGGTTTTAGACGTGATCTTAGCAGATCGTGGTGGGGTATGTAAGGTGATCCATTCGAGCTGCTGCATTTTCATTCCTGATAACGCCCCGACTGTCTATCAAGCCATCTCTAAGTTGCATAAGATCTCTGAATCCATACACGTGGATGTAGGGGATTGGACGCTACTTGGGTGGTTTTGGGGCTTGATGTCGACTTGGGGTTGGAAGATTCTGATGATCATCGGAGTTGTTGTGGCGTTCCTGTTCACGTGTTGCCTTTGTGTGCAGTGCGGCCCTGCCTTATGTGGCCTTTGTGCTACAACGTGTATGAGACAGCCGCATGTTACCAAGGGAACTCGGTTGGACAGAGCTATGCTACAGCAACATCTAGATGGTCTGATGAATATCGAGTATGATTCCGACTAGTGCTTGCCTACATGAGGGCAAAAGGAGCGTCTGAGGTTCCGTGACAATTGTAAGTGGTGTTTTCGACTCGCACGAATATGGTCGAGTCCGGTATCTATGAACCGCAAATGACGAGTTTAGTAAGTGTGCGCAGTTTCGCTGTGCTAACCTAAACCGTTCGTTTGTTACGTGGGCATTTCTATCTGTACCCACGGGTTCCATCTTAGATACGTCATCCATTTTGTCTCTTGCCCTCAAGTAGCCAGCGAACGGACGTTGTCCGCTTCGCAACCCTGGGACTCCCAAGATATTTGCGGAAGACACATGTCTTTTGTAAGTGTCTTTATGATGAGGGGGATGATACTGTAAGGCAGATGGCCCCGCTCGAGGCTCATCTCGCCGTGCCGGTTTATTGTCTTAGCCGTGCATCTCATTAGGCACGTCCCTTTGATGCCTGTATCTCATGTCTCTCGATACCTCCCTTTTACACCCTTTCCGATTTCCCCACTGTCTCCGTCTTCCTCTACACCTGTTCTTGATCCTATTTTGATTTGTTTTATTGCCGATTGGAATGCACTAATGTTGGGAAGATGGGTTTTTACAGTTGGGAACCGCCAAATGTTTCCGCACTTATGTTCCGGGCCTTGTGTGTATCAAAGTGACCAAAGCGACCCCTCTGGGGGATAATTATGGGAACCGGGTCATAAACTTTTATGTTCAATGTAACTCTATGGGATAACCATGTATAAAAGGAGCGATCCGCAGAACCAATTTGAAGCAGACGCTCTGAACTACACTTGTTGTACTTCCGTGATTTCTGTGTTTCCCTGCAGCAAATAAACCTTGAATCTTTGACGCCGAAGGAAGTGTCCCGTGTCTCTGTGATTCGTACGCCGGAGCAGGTTACCCACGAAGGTTTCAGGTGTTGTGCCCTGGCACCGCTGGGTTCTAAATAACCCAGTCCTTCAAAGGTAAGTTGGGCTCTTGGGGGCTGCCTGGACACCATCGGGTGGGCCACCCAATGCCGTGGGAAGTCGGGTGAAGAGGTGTCTTTTGGCATGGGTTCTTCTTACCAGCTCTAGTCGTGGTGACCCTTCAGGTTGAGGCTAAAGGCGTGGTCTTGAGGGAGGTCAGGGATCACCAGATCCAAGGTCAGGATCACTGGTGAGACCTCCTTGTGTTGTTGGGCCACTCTAACTCGGGCGTGGGCAATGGGGTGCAGAGTGGTGCAGAACCGCAGAGCCGTCCGGGTTCTGGTCTTGGAGTCTTTGTTGAGCAAATCCGGTGCTCACTGGGGAGTCTGTAAGGTGAGTGCAGGGCAGGACCTCCTAGCTCTGGTGGGCTGCTGGACAGGACTACTTCTTCACTGTAGGCAGGTCAGAGTCGGGACGGCCGGTAGGGCTGGGACCAAAGCAGTAGGTGTCCTCTTCATCCTGGGTCAGCACAGCTCTTAAGGTCCTTATTCTTTCTTCCTCGAATCTGAGGAAGCAAGGTTAAGGGTGGCCCCTAAATTCTAGATTTAGGTGCATTTACTTGGGTGTGCAGGTCAGGACCAATGGGTCCCTTCTTTGGGGTGAGTATAACACAGTTATTCCACTGTCCAGTGGGAGGGGGGCATGAGCCTCTTCCCGATTGGTTGGGTTGCCTCGTCTCAAAGATGTAGGGAACGGAGATGTGTACTTCACCTCGCCTCCCCCACTTATGGGGAGGGGCTGGCAAAGGTGGGCACACCTCTCCCCCTCCCCCCAAAGTGGGGGTCAGACAGGTGGGAGTCACTTGCTGGGGGCTGCAAAAGGTAGGGACAGCGTACAAAGATGGCAGGACTTTGAAGCTTCCCCTTTTGAGGACCCAACCCATCCTGGGAGAAGAGACATGACACCTCGGCGCAGGATGGGCTTTGCTTCTAGACCCAGAGAGCGGAGGCTCTCCTCAGGGATCCAGAAACAAGCCTTGTGGTGGAAAATGGTGGGCAGCCATTCCGGAACCACACCAGGACTGGTCGCTTTTCAGTGGGCATCTCTAAGTTGCCCTCTGTGTGCATTTTACATTAAATCTTACACTGGCATTTATGTGGGTTTAATGTGCTGAGATGTTTGCAACTAAACTTCCCAGGTTTTAGTAAAGCCATTATGAAGCTGTGGAGTTCGTAATGACCAACTTCCAGACCATATACTGTTTGTGGATGTACTACACTTACAATGTCTAAGAATGGACGTAGACACTGAAGGGGTACAGGGCTCATGTCACTGTACCCTCACGTGGGGGCTAGTGCACCCTGATACAGGGGTGACTTACTTCTCCGCAGTCAGTGGGTTCCAGACATGGTAAACAGGGTTAAATAATAGAACCTTTGAATTTCTTATTCCACAGTGGTCACCACGGAAGTGTTTAAGATGGCTCCCGTGGGCCGTGAGCTGACTAGCTCTGTGAGCACCTGCGTGCTGAGAGTGGCACTAACCCTGAGGAAAATGAGGCAGAACGTCCAGCGACCTACAAACATTTTTCCCCACTGATGAAAGAGGAATCTAGAAACACGTGTCTGGGGATACACTTGAAAAGAATACTGGTACTGGCACTGGCCAACAAACTGTGAGAACTGTGTGTGAAGCGAGCCACATTGAACCACATTGACCATGATGCATGAGGTAATTCAGCTGTGATGTGTCAGCAGGGTGCTCCAAATTCCTTTGACTGTCACCACGGAAGTGGTAGAATCTCATTGTAGAGACAGTACAGATGGTCCTTCATTGAAGGTATGAGTACAATGTGTAATATGGTGGTCTTGAGAGACGTTACTTTTCTTCCTTACCTCATTCTGATGGCCAGTTTATTTTTTACAGAATGAGCACAATAGGAATATTGTTTACTATACCTTGAACAAAGGTGCAGACAAGGGATTTTAGTTGGGAGTATCAGCTGTCATTTAGGAGATTCACCTTGGTTTATTTATGCCGCTCGCAGTCTCATCCTTGCTGCCATTGAAGGGATTTTCGTGACTTTTGGATCTCTGCTGCCCTTGCTAGAACTGAAGTGCTGCTGACTCGGGGGTCCGGGACTGCGAGGCCCACAGGTCAGCGCGCCGGAGTCATCACGCGCACCTGCTGCCTCTTCCTGTAACCCCTCCCTGCAGAGCCTGTTGCTTGTTGTCTGCCACTCCTATAAGACGACTCGCGGCCCCCGCTTCGCAGGGGCCGCTCACAGTCTCATCCTTGCTGCCATTGAAGGGATTTTCGTGAATTTTGGATCTCTGCTGCCCTCGCTAGAACTGAAGTGCTGCTGACTTGGGGGTCCGGGACTGCGAGGCCCACAGGTCAGCACGCCGGTGTCATCACGCGCACCTGCTGCCTCTTCCTGTAACCCCTCCCTGCAGAGCCTGTTGCTTGTTGTCTGCCACTCCTATAAGACGACTCGCGGCCCCCGCTTCGCAGGGGCCGCTCACAGTCTCATCCTTGCTGCCATTGAAGGGATTTTCGTGAATTTTGGATCCCTGCTGCCCTCGCTAGAACTGAAGTGCTGCTGACTCGGGGGTCCGGGACTGCGAGGCCCACAGGTCAGCACGCCGGAGTCATCACACGCACCTGCTGCCTCTTCCCGTGACCCCTCCTCCTTTGACTATTAAAGATCAGCAAATCCCACGGCGCGCGGGTCGGAGCGCGGGGCTAAGCCCGAGCAAAGGGCGGGCCCTCTGAGGCCCTCAGATGCCGAGTGAGGGCCTACGCTCTTCCACCACATTTACTGTCATTATTAGTAGGTGTACTTGTCCGTTATGGCCTAAAGTCCCGATAAAGCACTCCCAGAGAAGACGGGGGGTTTGAATAATGGCACACTTGATAATTATTTCACAAGGGCTCTCACTGACCTAGACAGGGAAAAGTCACTGGCAGAGCGCCGGGCAGAGCGTCGTCGCTCTGTCGAATGTATGAAGAACAGGGCTTCCACAGATCCCCTGCTCCACGCCCTTTCCCCTAATGTAGGATGTACTGGTACCAACGAAGACCTCTTATCCTTGGAGAGTGTCCCACTTTTGTTACGAGATTGCACTCCCACACCCCTGGTCCTTATCGACCAGCCTATAAGTGATACTCCTCCTTCCAGTCCCATTTGTATAGATGTCGACCAGACTACCCGGACTCTGGACCGGGTCAAACCCGAACAAATCAAGCTGAAAAAAAACGCTGCCTGCCAAGGTCCATGGTCCACCACCTAGCAAAAGAAGACGGAAGGGGGGGGGGGGGACCCACAAAAGGCCAAGATCAGTCATCCCGACTTTGGCAAACCCTCAAAGTATGGCACCAGAATTGCCTCTGCCCCATAGGCCGCACCAGCTATTTCGTCAAACTCGGCACCTCCCTCACCTTTGGCACCAGTTGTACAGGCTGAGATCATCACTGTTCAAACTGACAGCCCTCTTGACCCCTTCACAAAGGATGCACCTACTGCCGTCTCACTGGATAACATGGAACACCTAATTAGGTCTTTCATCCTACCCATAATAGAGAGACTGAAAAGGGTTGAGAAAAGGCTTGAGGACATTGAGTTTGCAATGAGTAACAACGAGGGACCAACTAAGGTACTGGTGAGTGGGGTTGTCCCACCTCTAGCCTTGGTGACGTGTACTCCTAATGCCCCCAAAGCCACAGTTGAATCTACTAATCAAACAAACCCCAAGCAGCAGAGGGCACCACCCCCCCAAGCAGGGCAACAATCTAGCTCCAAGAACAGCTAGTGAAGTCCCGAGGGGACCTCAAAAAGTATCTGCAGGAAACACACGGGAGGACTGGGGTACCACTAGACATACCAGGGCACCTACTCGCAAAGGCCCCCAAGTAGAACTACCCCCTGAAGCTGTCCCTTACGTGGTTGTTCTGACAGGGGTCCCTACATTGCCAGATAATAAGAGGGAAGGGTTCCACCAGCTACAAAATAAAATTATGCACTGGCTCAGCCAATTTAGACCACTCACACACAACATCAACGGTCAGATTGTGCATGTCCGGCGACTCTCTTGGCTGGGTAGCAGGGTCAAGGACAGCAAAGGAGACCTAGTTGTTGTAAACTTCAGAGACCCACGAGCGGTCAACTATATACTAAACTGGCCTACTTCTACCCCAGATCTTTAGTGTTCCCCTCCATCTATACCGGTGGCCAGGCTCCCAATCAGACTTTCCCTCCACTACCCTACACCTGCTGTTGACCCCTACGGGTGGAACATGGTACCTCCTAGGTTTAATAGAAACACCAATAGGAGAATGGATCACCTGAGACCCTTTACACCCCTGGAGACAGTAAATAGGTTTGATGTGTTTACAGGTATGGGCGACTGTGATTGAAGATTACAGTCTGAACAGGGCACGGGTGGCCATTCAAACACCTTTGGCCCTGAAGGTACAGATTACGAGAGTTCCAAAGTAGTTTCAACACAAATTATGTCATCGGGGGTCAAATATGGCAACTGGATCTACACGGGGAACCTCATATAGTCCCCCTTCCCCCCGATGAGGGTGGTAGAGATGCGGAACCCCAACCTACCGAACCCCCCACTGATCTGGTGGACATTACTGTGGGTACTATGCTTGATTCCCCTGCAACTTCTCCTGGCGAGCATATATCCTGCTTGTCCATTCTCTCCTGGAATTTAGCCGGACTCCAGGGCAAACTAGACTCCTCCGAGTGGGGGTCTTTTATTGACACTCAGGATGTTTGCCTGTTTCAGGAGACATGGGCAAGGGAGGACAATTGGCGATCTGGCTATGCAACCTTTTCAATTCCAGCTAAGTGGGAGGGGAAAGGGCGGCTCTCGGGGGGGGGGTCTCTGCATATGGGTGGCATCCCATTTGAAATGCAAGGTTCGGGTTCTGAAAACTAATTCCTTAGATGTTCAGTGTGTCTTGTTGGAATGGCCTAACCATATTCAAGTGGCGCTGATAGACGTATACTCCAGATCGATGGGAATAAAGCCCTCACCCACCTTTGATGACCTTTCTATATTTCTGCCCACAATACCCCAGGGTGCTAGGATCCTTCTGGGGGGAGATTTTAACTGTCAGTATGAGCCCCTAACCCTGATTTTGGAGGGAGCACTTCTGGAGGAGGATGACCAGTGGGGAATTCCGCAATTAGATGGCCCCCCAGCTAAGCCATGGTCACCCTTAGCAACCCAAATTTTGGCACTCACCCTCAGCAATTCTCTGAGGACTTGCAATGGCCGAACTTAGGGCGAAATCCCTTCAAAACCTACCTTTAACAGGCCAGGGCAGGAGTCTCATTTGGACTATATCCTTGTTCAGACATCTGACTGGAACAAGGTTTCTGACTTTGCGGTAGTGCAAAGAACTGACAGTGATCACAATGCGCTGATTCTCTCGCTGGTTTCGCCCGGTGGTCCCACGGGTGACCAACCGGCAGAGGCATATCTAGATCCAAAACTAATCTTAACTAATGACAGGCGCAGAGTGAGGTGGGCCAAGCTCTTGGACAATCTTGCCCACATTTCCGAGCTCTATTCACAGATCCTCCCCATATTCGAACATGTCGGGCCCTTATTTTTCAACCCTCTCCAGTAGAATTGTTTCCCAAGTTGGGCACCCTCCATACGGAATTGGTGGACATTCTTGCGGAACTTCTAAATCCAATTGTGTGGAAAGGGCCCCGCAGGGGGCAAAGAGCCTCCTGGTTCAATTCAGCTTGCAGGAAGGCAAAGGCTGACCTCCTCGCTGCATTGAAGCACCCTAGGGACACAGGGTTAATCAAGATTAGGAGGGCGGAACTGAAGCAAGTAATCCACCATGCAAAGGTGGAATGGGACTATTCCAACTGGGAAAACATGTTGGCCTCTCTCCAGACCAGAGATGCACGTATATTTTGGCAGATAGTGGGAACAGGGTCTGCCGAGCCGACTCCAGCTGTGGAGGCCAATATAGCGGCTGCGGTGTGGGAGGACCACTTTCGCAGCCGCTATGAAGAGGCCATCCCTGGTTTGTCGAAGCCCCAACATGGGCTATCGTTTGACCACCTCCCACTCTCTGGCGGGCCAATCCCGCAATCCAAAACTATGGAGGGTGTTGAGGCAATGCAATTTTCAATGGGGGAGGTTCTCAATGTAATATCTAAATTTCCATCGGGTAAAGCCCCCGGGCTAGATAAAATCCCGGGAGATCTTTTCAAGCACCAACCCAGGGTTTGGGCCCCCTACCTTTTGGAAGTTTATAATGCAATCCTTGGGGGAATGGCGGTCCCTAGTACTTGGCTGGGTGCAGAGATTGTACCTATCTTCAAGAAGGGCTCCCCTCTGCTCCCAGCCAATTACAGGCCAATCAGCCTCATCGATGTTCCACAAAAAATCTTTGCGAGGCTGATACTTGACTGCCTGCAGGAATGGATGATGGATCATTCGATCCGAAGTACATTCCAGGCTGGGTTTAGGAGCAAGGTGTCAACTACGGACCAAATTTTTCGTCTGGCCCTCCTCTTTTGGAAGACGGTGCGGGTGGAGGGTGGTACGCTGTATACCGTCTTTGTTGACCTCCGCGCAACCTTCGATTTGGTTCAGCGGAGCAAACTATGGACGGTACTCGCCAAACTGGGTATCCCCCCGCTCTTTTAGACATTATCGTTCGTCTACACACACACAACTATGCACAGGTTAGGTGCGGGAGGTTGGGCAGCCTCTCAAAAAGATTTTCTGTTGACCGATGGGTAAGGCAGGGATGTGTCTTAGCACCAACCCTGTTTTGCCTCTTTGTCAACGGGGTAATCGATTACCTAAATAAGGTCCCCAACACAGACGCACCAAGGCTCGGCGGCAGCAGGGTGCCCGCAATTATGTTTGCGGACGATACGCTGCTGCTGTCGAAATCCCCAATTTAGATCCAGCGTATTCTGGAGGGTTTTGAGGCATTTTGTGGAGAGCATGGTCTCGAAATAAATGCCCTCAAGACCAAGTACATGATTTTTAATCCCCCCCAAAAAACACGCCCCAACCCCTCTATGGGCCTGAACAGGTTAGAAAGAGTCTTTACGTTTGAGTAACTGGGTGTGACCATGAATGATAAATTGGAATGGGGCGACCATTAAGTTAAGTCACAGCTTAGACTAGCTCAAATAGCAGGCGGAATAATCAGGCTAGTTAACTCTAATAAAACATCTGCTAGACAGATAGGCCACCCCGTTGGAGATCTACAGACTCCAGGCCAGAGGAGCTATTCTTTATGGCAGTGAACTCTGGGGTCATGTGTGCAAAAAAGAGCTAGTCATTGCTGAAAACAAGTTAATTAGACAACTCTTAAAGTTACCGGCTAGCACCCCCCTCTTGCCCCTTAGGTTGGATCTGGGTCTGAAACCTTTGGACGAAGTACTGGGTGTAAAGCCCTTGACTTTTTGGAGAAGATTATGGTCCACTCCTGAGTTAGCCAACTATAGGCAGGAACTGCAGGAAATTCTTGCTCTTCCTACTATAGAGAACATCCGTGGTTTAAATATCTAAAAACTGAGTTTGCCCGGCTGGGTCTTCCGACACTTTGGAGTGATCCTGAAGTGGCTTGTCAGGGACTGTCCCGCAAACATCTGGTGGCAACCTTCCATGCATGCAATCTTGCATCCCACACACACGGTACACGACCAGATTCCCTAGCTAACACTTTTCTTGGGGTCAAAGAATCCTACAAGTTTGAGACAGTTCTTGATGACATTTTCCGGAATCTGGCCAGGAAATTATATCTGCAATGGTGGTATGGCACTCTTCCGCTAAGAGCATTTACCAGTAATTGGAAGCAGCACTCCCTGGAAAACTGCCCCGGCTACAACTGTAGGCTTGAAGAGAATTGCATTTAGTTTTCTTTTGCCCTGCCTACATTGCGGCTAGAAGGTTTTGGATAATTCCACTTTGTAAAAATCTATGGTTTGCTAAATGTTCTGAAGCCTTTAGAATTCTTAAGACTGACCTCTCAAGCGTAACTGTTTTTGCAATGGCCAAATTTCTCGAAGCAGCATGGCACAAGAGATTGCGTTTTAATTCCCAGGGCACTTTTTCGACGATTCAGACTACACATTAGTTAGTGTACAAATTTTAATACATCAGGACATTTTATGTAATATTTCAGCTGTATTGTTAAATTGCTTATATTTTTAATTGTAATATGATAGACTGTTTTTACAGTATAGATTGTTGTGTATTGGGGCATCTTCTTTTCTGTACCAGTGTGCTATCCCGCTATTGATGCAACACCGATGTCCGATTCTTGTTGTGTATAAATTTTATGTTCTATCTTTTATGGCAAAATTGTCGAAATAAAGATTAACGTAGCGTAGTAGCAGCAATAGGTAGGCACAGATTAGCTGATAGAAACTGAGCACATCTTTGAATCTTGCATCTTTCTATTCGGCACATATAGTGACATGTGGTCACACACTATTTCTTGCTGTTATAGTGTTATTAATCTCAGGTCTTTTAGGCAGAAGGGTTTATTGTTGAATTACCTCTCTGATTCTTGTGAGTGGGTCTAGGGTCTGCTACTTCAAATATATGCTGTTTCAAAACGCATGAACAGTATTCTTTAACATGCATGTGACTTTGCTTGATCAACTGCGTGCTCACAGCATCAAATATATGGATAGGTGATATTTCCTCCGCTTCATTATTGTGCATATACATTTTTTACAGGGGCCCCCGAAGAAGGGACAGAGATCCCGAAATGCATTGGGCAATATTATATATGTGAAACAACTAATTCCTACAACAAAATAGTTTTTTTTTGTTAAATAGGCCATTTATTCTTTGAATTCCATTCTTTTTTCATTGTTGAATATATCAGTATGAAATTCTATGATGAATGAACATTAGTGTTGACATTGTGTATGAATTGTTACATTAAAAATGAGTACAGATGATTATGGTGGTGAAATATATCTTTTGATAGAGTCTTGAGCTGTGCGGCCAGGCTACAAGAGTCACATGAAGCATTGAACACCGGGATGTGTGCCATTTGGACTCTTCACTTTTCTCTGCAGCAACATATGCAGCCTGCAATGGCAGTGTATGGGTAATATTGTACATGGCCTCGAAGTGTGGAACAATAGGTGCTGAAGCCCTTAGAGGCCTTCCCTGGTCACAGTGCCCATGGTACCTTTTACAAGGGGCTTGCCTGTGGCCAGAGAGGTGCCAATCTTGGGTACAAAGGTACAGCTTTGGGAAAGAACCCAGGCCCTGGGAACATGACTAGCAGGGACCCAGGCCACACCAAGTCAAAGTGCATCATGTGTGTAGGAGGCTGGCTTAGTATATGGTGCACAAATATTTAATTGAAGCATCCTGCACTAATCCAGCCAACCCTCATGGTGATTTTAGTGGTCTTAGACAACTATAGAAAGCTCACGAAGTGGTAGCTGTAGAGAGCAGCCTTCAGGTCAGTCCAGATGAAGTGGTAAGCAGCTTGTTTTTTTTTTAAATATCTTTTTATTGTTTGCCTTTCATGTAGTGTAGGTTAAACGAAAAAGAACCACGCAGTGTAGTTATAAAAATAGTTATATTTATTATACACACATTGGTAAATCTACTACCCGGAGATTTCAACACAATACACACAATATTTCAAAAGGAGACCACGTAATTAACAAAAATACACAGTGGTCTCCAGGGGGCGACCAACCCATATAAACTTTAATGCAAACTGCGACTTGTCCGGCCTCTTGGATTGGATTCCTTACCTGGATGGGTAGTAGGAAATGTGCCAGGACTTACTCAGAAAGTGGAGGTTTGGACCACCAAGCTCTCTGGGGTAGGATGTTGCTTGAGTAAACTGGGGTCCTGTGGGAGTGGGGTGGTGGGGACAGCAATCATCCTGGTCACTGGAGCCCCTGGGCAGGGTTTTGACCAGGTCCCAAATGGGGGAAGCGGTTCTTGGGGGGGGGGGGGGGCGGGGGGAAAGAGAGTTCATTCCTTGGCTGAAGCACCTCTGTCACGACATTAGTCTTGAATATCAAAATGAGAGAAGGGAACAGAGGCTAGTTCCCTTTCCCGGGGAATATATATGCAATCAAGATGAACTAGCTAATGTTGACAACTGTGTGGTTTGTCAGGGAAAAAAAACTTTTTCTTATGAAGGCTCTCACCCACAAACCTAGTTGGAGGCATGCTTCATCATCGGGCCCCAACCGGTGGCACCAAGAGTGCCCCGGGTGTGCTACGACGCCTGTTTACAGCGGACCGGTTTTTTGAGGCGCGAGTGTGCTGCAATTGTGCTAAAGTGTGAGTTAAAAAAACTGTCCTCGGGTACCTTTACCCACTGGCATTATTTAATAAGTGGGCCTTTGGCAGTAATAAAAACAAGGTGGATGTGTCTGGAGTTAGCAATCGTCTCCCACATCCATTGTGGTCGACATGTTTCAGCCAGGCCTTGAAACTGATCTGGCTTTCTTCAGGACCTAATGTGCATAAAGTGAGTGGTCAAAAAATAAAATTAGGATGACCAATGATGTGCTGCACTCGCTAAGGTGCACTATAGGTAGAGGGTTAATGCCCTCCCTAGATCAACTCTTGTGATTGACAAGGTGAACCTCATGAGTATCCGGCAACGGGGTCTGGCTGATGCGTTTTCACCACAGGTCCAGACCCTCGTTATGACCTACTTGGTTGCTTCGGGCATTAACCCTCTATAGTGCACCTATAGTGCACCTTAGCGAGTGTAGCACTCCAGACACAATCTGTGGGGCCCGATGATGAAGCATGCCACCAACTTGGTTGGTGGGTGAGGGCCATCATAAGAAAAAGTTTTTCTTTCCCTGACAAACCACACGGTTCTTAACATTAGCTAGTTCTTCTTGATTGCATATAAGACATTAGTCTTGACTGCCAATGAGGGTGTGCTAAGGTCCAGGACCTCGGCCGCCCGTATAACCACCATAGCAAAAGAGATCTCTCCTCCGCAGCCATGGTAAGAGGAGAGACCATGCCAATATCTGTAGAAGTGGCCAGTCCACTGGTGTCAGTCAATTCCTCACACAAGTTCATGTTTGGGTCTAGCGGCTGGAATTCTTCAGGGTCTAAGAGCCCCTCCCAATCTTCCTCAAGTCCCTGTGTCTAAGAATAGGGCTCTAGCTCCAGCCTGGAAGGCATGTCTCCAGTCGACATCCGCAGACTATCCTCCCGCTCCATGTTGGAGTTGGGGATGAGAACGTGATGGCGCTGCCTTTGGAATCAGGATGGTGGAGGTGGTATGACCAGCACCAGTCCGGGGTCATCTGTACATCCAAGGGGTCTGAATAAAGTCCGGGATGGAACTGCTGGCGGAGGGGCGCCTCCCGAACCCGCAAAATCTGAAGTGGCATCAGCGGGAACCCAAATATGAGGTGCATCACTGAACGCTCAAAGTTGGGTGGGGGCACTCTAACAGGGAGACGTCGAGCCAGCCCAGGTCGTACCGCAGAGCTGGGCCTTGAATGAGGATACTCACTCATCTGGTCGGATGGTTTCGCCGGACGTGGTGAAGTCGAAGACCTCTTTGACTTCTTGCTTTTCTTGTGGGACTTCTGACAAACCTGCCACACCCAGCGAAAGATTCTCAAAAAAGTCTTGGGCAAAAGTAGAATAGAGTCAGTCAAAAAGTGACTGGCGAAAGCTCAACATTTGTGCTTACTGGCATGGAAAGAAAAGAACAGACATCAGCGTGCTGGGGTGGCGCCTATTTAAGCACCACGCACATCACTTCCGGAGCAGATGACGCCACTCAGAGCCAAACCCACCTAACCGTGCACAAGGGTACTGTTACGCCTGTGGATAATTCTAAGATAAGGAATCTACGACTAGAAGTCTCTATAAGGTCTCTCATATACATTGGGGATGCATGACCATCTTAGACTTCTGGATAGAACCTTCATTGTGTCTCACAGCCTCTTTGCTGGGCAATCATGATACTCTGTTGTATGCGGATCTAGGATATTCTTTGTTCAGAACAGTCACTTCCAGTTATTTAAGGGACAGGAGGAATACGGACAAGTATATTGGAAGTAGATTTGCGTTGTGCATACTAACTGAACGATCTGAACATTTAACTTGAACCCTTCTAAGACTGTAGGATTATCACTGAAGGTTATAATGAAATGGAACAGAAAGCATTTGTAATATATATATACCTATGTTACAAATGTTATGCATTCTGAATATGTATATTATTGAGAGCTACGAAAATGCTAACGGGAATAGTCAAGCTTGTATTCACAGAATATTAATGTATAGTGACTTATTTTACAGTGCCACAGATTTCAAGCCACAACTAGAACTCATTTTCCACCAAGTGTGTGTAGTGAGAAAACCTGTGGTAGTTATCCAATCCGAGGTATTCAACTGATAGAGAGAACATTGAACATATATTTAATATACTTACCATTTGTATCTTTAGTGTTAAGAACAGCAAATTCTACATCACAGTACAGAATGTTGGTTGCACAATTATGTCATGTATGTATGTCCATTAACTGTCACAATGTAGTGGAGGACTAGTGTGGCCTGTTAATGGACATCTCTTATTGTCTTTAAACAGTTCGCTACGCTTTGCAGACCAGTGTGTCTGCAGAAGGGACAGGTTAGAGTGGTGGAGTTAAATGTCTTGGATTCTTCTCTTACCCCCACTTTCCATGTTTACCAATGGCTCTTATATTCAAACAAGTTGTAATCGTTCAAGCCCAATACTAGATGGCAGGAGTATGCAGAGCCTGTGTATCTACAGCCACACATGCTACGAACAGGACATTTCTCATCCCATATAAAGTAATTTTGGGATAAGGTTTTGTAATGAATTGGGAATAATTATTCCTGGGAAAGAACCATACTGAAGCCTCATCACCATAATGCTTCCCCAAGTCATAAATACTGCCATTCACTACTCAGTTGGAGTAGTTATTTTGCAGTCCTTCAAGGCCAGCATAGCTTTCAACTGTATGAGTGTTTCTCTTCGTATTGGGTGAGCTTTATAATCTGGATGTATTGCAAACTGTGCACAACTACTCATCATTTTCCAAAAGCAGGCACAGAATACATTGTATACTCGTTGCTGATGGCGAACTTATGATGGAGCGTGGACAAAATATAAACAGTGCCCAGGTCATTGCTTTGACAATAAAAGCATTCATATAAAACATTTATACTTACAGGTCCTGCTAGGACAATGTTATGAATTAGTGTCCGTGTTCCACATCAAGGATGCATTGAAAAAAACAGAACTCCAAATATTTTTTACATTTTCTTTCAGAGTTGCGGATTCCAGTAACAAAAAGTTAGGGAAGAGAGAAATTTGTAGATGGTATCAGCATACACCAGTATGGGGTAATTCTGAGGTTCTGGTCGACGTGACAAAGGGTCCGATTACAAAAGACGCCCAGAAGTCACTTTTAGAGTAAACATTTCAAGTCAAACTGCTAGACAGCTGCAAGCAAAGAATAGATTTCTAATGCAAAAGTCTACAAATAATTTACTAGTATGCAAGGGGTTCCCAACTCCTGCAGGTAAAAAGTTCATTCTCCAACACCAGGGAGGTGGATTTTCTCCAGTAATCGCTTTGAAACGCCCTCCTACTGGACAAATCTAAGGAAGAAAATACTCCATATTTGCATGAGCTGTAAAATGTGTCTCGGGCCATTTTACATTCCCATAAATATTACATGAATAGTATTAGCACCATTCATTCCCATATTGTAAATACCTTTGCAAACTTATGTCAATGAGTGGCATTTTAAATAGGCCTGGGCGGAGTTCTGCTACACGGAACTCCGCAAAGTGCTGGAAAAAACTTTGCTGCACTCCGCGGAGTTCCGTGAGCTGCGGAGTGCGATAAGTTGTGCTGCTTTTACTTATTTACAGAGTTTGTCCTGCCCTGTAAATCAGCACGGACAGCACCACGTGCAGCTGAAGAGGGTGCTGCTTCCTTATGCCGCTCGAGCAGATGTTGTACTCATGCGGCAGCTTCCACAATTAGCGCGGAAGGTATCTCAACTTGAGCAGTAGTGACGTGCTGCGACCGCCTACGTTGAGAAATCTCGCCTGGAGGTGGTTTAACAAATGATTTTTCTGTGTTGCACTCATCAACTTAACATTAGCGAGCTGCGCAAGGGAGAAAACTTCGCTCTGCAGCCTTTCGTTGAGTTTTTTGGAACTCCATGCTCTGTGCTTAGTGGGCAAAACTCCATGAACTTCGCCGGCAGAGCAGAATCAGTCGGCCATCCCTAATTTTAAGGCTTTGATACTCAAGAGCTCCAAGTTTCACCAGTGCCCTCTGAAGTAGAAGCAAGATGTCGCCACAAGGATGAAGGAAATACTTCAATTTTCGTCTACCAAAAACAGTAAGCGTTGGTGTGGGAATGCACAGTCAGCACACAGTTCTTTTTTCTTACCATTTTTTTTATTTTGTTTTCAGGCTAGCCTACTTATTAATTAATGCAAATTACAGTACCAGTTAACTATTTTGGAACAGAGTCACACAGAGAACAAATGTATTTACAAAGGAGTGAGGAGGAATATAAAGGAGGGGCGATATGAAACATTAAGCAATACTTTTCACAAAAAAAAGTTTATATTCAAAATAAACAAAACATTCAGTCACAGGCATTCAAGTAGTAATGCTATACAGGATTTCTTTTCCTTTAATCAAGACAGATTCTTCCCCAAGTGTGTGCAATGGTTTGTATATAACCCACAATCATTTTTTTTATTTCGTTATTTTAATCTTTTCTGTTGGCATGGGGAGGGCAGGTGGCTACACAATCAAGTGAACCTTTTGCGATACAATAATGAACGGGCAATTTTTACAGGCAAGCAATAGAAAGAAGTTGATGAGAAGGCTATAGCAGACCTAAAATTCCTTGACCTGATGACAGACTTCCTGTTTTTGGTTTATTTTTTCCACCACGTAATTTTGCTTTTTTTTATTGCGTTTTTGTTTTGCAAAACTAAGATGCAAAGTTCACACAACATTTTTCAAACTTTTCTCTTCCTTTCTACCCATCCAGCCCACTCCCCCAAAGTCTCTGTACAATGAACAAATCCACAGCAAACATTTATATCATAAAGGCAGACCCCTCAAGTTGTATGTGTTGCTGTAATTTTACATTCAGCAACATAAGGAGTGGAAGAGGCCTACCAATAGGTGTTAAGAGACCTCCCTGAAGGGGAAATTCTGTTACTCTTTTCCTTAAAAATGTTTCTTTATAATGTAACATACCACAATGAGATTACTGGAAATGTTCCGTAAATTTACACAATGAATCTAATTCATATTTCTCTAGAAAGTCCTAAAAGGGACAGAGCTTGGATTTTAACCCAAACAGAAGGCATATAAATCATGCTGGAGAAGGCTATGTCTAGACGAGACTATTGGCTGGTGAATGGCTCAAGTCTGTGATAGCAACCTCCAGCTTACTGCCTTATGACCACTGTAAACTTTTTATTGACTACACTATACTTACTCTGAACCATGGAGTAGACAAAGCTTTAGAAAAAGAAACCTCCTGCTTTCAAACTCTTGCTTTATCTATTGTAATGGTGGCCAACCGAGTACTTTGCAATAATGGCAGATAAACTGTGGAAAGAGGGGGGCTGGATGTCGAACCTAGTCCTGGGGACTGGAAGGGACTATGCCACCCTGTTCAAAGGCTAACCAAATATTAGAAGTGGACACAGTACATGGTTTAAAATACTATTGCTCAAAAGATAATGCCCACCCTGCCATCACTGGCCACGACAAGAGGAGTGCTGCCTATATCATGGACGTGAGGTCTTGTAAACGGCTACCTTTGGCTTTTGTATGAACACAAATATTTATAATAGTTTTGATCTGAAGCACAGTCATTTAAGAACCATCCAGTACAAAATGAAAAAACAATCAAAAATGTCAAATATTTTAAAAAAAGAATTGAAAAATCTTGCTTACATTTAACTCTGAGCAATTACAAAATAATGGTTTAGATCAGGTTTGGGAAACAGAAAATGAGAGGGGATCTGGAGTGTTTACTATTCTGGTCATCCCTGGAGGCTTGTTTCATCAGACAAAATATTTGGCGATGTAACTGGAGTGTTGTGTAGTAAACGGAGCTGGAGGGAATGGCCTGGAAAGGGTCAGCTTGGGGCAGAGAAGACTTTAGTGAATGCAGGGAAGACAGCTTAAAGAACAATTGGACAAAAGCTACACTCACCACGTTTATATGGGTCTTTTGTGGCCCTACAAAGAAAGGCAAAGAGGAGCACAAGGGAAGTCACAGCTTCTTGAGCCATAGACATTTAACTGTTTGGGTAAAGTGATCCCTCAATGAACAATGCTTTCTTTTGAAGGAAGGCAAACTGCAAGTTGTTTCAGAAATCCGCCAAGGAGAGCCTCAAGAAAAACTCATTTTAAAACTTACTTACAGATATGCAAAAAGTGGGTAACAATCTGAAACCTGGACAAAAGTGACATGGTAAGTGAAATGGTTGACTGAAATATCTGAAGGTGGGTTACTTCTTCCTCAGACTGTTGGGTATGGCAGCAGCAAAAATCTGTCAGCGCAAATGTGATCTTGGACTCAGTGAACATATAGCCTTTCTGTAGGTGTTCGTCCAGAAGACAGCCATTACAAATTACACATGAGGGAGAGGGGAAATTAAAAATACAAAAACATCTTTTAAAACTAAAGAAAGCGAAGGCACTCCAAACTATATATAGATACACTGTACATTGCTTTCGCTATTGTTACAATAATACAGGGTGCAACCTACTGTACAAAGTTAAATTATATGTCTTTAAAAAAGCTCTTTTTATGTATCAGATAATAAAACTGTCCTGAATGGTAACTCCTTAATAACAGTTCCAGGGTCTGCATAATTATATACAAAGAAGAATAACAACAAAAGTGTAAATCCCCACAAATATTACATTAAGTAGTAAGACAAAATGTACACGCTTGAATTTGGTGGGGAGCTTTATATATTTACAAAGCACTGTTTCGTCTTTCTCTTATCAAGGACCCACACAGAGGCGGTATAAAATAATTTGCTGGTCCCTGGTAGAGAGAGAGAGACAGGATAACCTTTACACCAACACCTCAAGCAAAATTAAAGCCTTACAACTCTGCTTCTGAGAAAAAAAGCTTCCTAAAATCGTACACAAGTGACATTTATAACAAAGTTGGCTATACAGTGAAACCTGTACTTGAGATCATGTCTTCACAACATGTACAATGACACAGACCACTTCAATAAATAATCCAGAGATAGCATGTCACAAAAGGCTTACCGGATTCTAAAAACACCTGCAGAACACACCATACATGACAGGACCCATGCAAGCAGAGCTCACACTTGACTTTAAATCGCTGGCGAATTATGAATCCAGTAAAAGCGCAACCCCTGTGAAAACAATCCTTATTACGGAGACTCCTTGTAAGTAGAAGGCCATAGATACAAAAACATCTGCCAACAAAGACGTATCTACAGAGTTTATTAGAATGAGACTGCCAACAAAAGACATACTCTGAGAAAAATATACCTGCCTATGCAGACCGACCCACGCTAGACACCTGAACGCCAACACCACTCCTGGCCATATAAGGACACTTGGCTAAGGCGGATGGTTGGTGGAAAGAATAATAGACAATAGAGTGAACATTGTATTTGCGCTTCACAGATTTTCAGCTGTATTTGGTAGAGCAAAATAACACCAATGAACGGAATACTAGTATGTGATCTGAAAGAGCGAATGTACGTGCAGAAAAACCCATTACTCATGAAAGAAATCGGTCTCCTGCCTATCTGTACTGTGCTACTGTCTTAGGCACACAGACACCAAATCTAATATACTTCAATGACCGCTTTGCGTAGCTAAATATTCACATCGCACAGGAACCTCTTCTTTGTGCTCCAGAAATCCAGGACACAAGGCTGATGACACAATTACCACTAAATGAACAAACAATACACCTTCAGCAAGCAACACTGCCTGTGTGCAAGATAAACTCTATCACCCTTTGTCAGCATTAACATTAGAAGGGACTGAGAGCACGGGCTCGGTCCACAGAAAGCAGCAGTTAAATGAAGATGTAGTACCTTAAGTAAAACATAAAACAAACGCAAACACAAACTGCACGTCTACAACTTTATCACTGCACTTTAGCAAGGCTCAGCAGGCAATAAGGTAATACTCTACAGAGATGCGCATACTTCATTGGCAAGGGACAGGGGCATGTCACCATGGGCTTCCGATAGTGTACCAGCCAAATTCTGCCTTTTTGATTGCCACCAGAACAATCGCTACTGGAAATAGAACCTACTGCAATTCTCTAGGGGTTAGAAACGAGACAAAACGAATGAAAAGTGTAACTAGGAAACCTGGCCTCGTCGAATATTGGAATTGTCAGGTGCGGCACTGCCCACTGTCTCTGTATTAGATAAGGACACACGAAGCCTTTAGGATCAAACGTCAATTAGAGCTTGGACAAGGTATCTCCCTAGGCACCTCCTGATGTGTGCAGGAATGCATGAAGCTAACCAATCAAGTGAAGAGGAGGGCCTCCCTGAATGGTAGCTCTCCGCTAACCTAAGGTGGGATGAACTACTTTGGCTGTGGACTACTGGCCAAGAGATTTTAGTTACTGTGATACAGTCATCTTCTGCTTACCACTATGAACAAGCAATACAACTCAAAATCACGGAAACAAAGTCAAAATAAAAGTACTGGTTCGGTAAGCTACAAGACACCATCCACCAGACGGAATTCATTCCAGCACACTCTAAAAACAACTGGCAAATTAGAAATGGTTTTAATGTTGAAACAACAATCAAAATGTGCTTAGGTCAAAGAGTATAAACCTGTAAAAAGTTGATCTTTAGGACTACACTGTAGTTGTGACAGTGAAGTCATAAATATCAGCATTTTAGCATTTCACACTGGGATTTCTAGGAGAGTACTCTGGGACAAACAAATCATAGCCTGGCAGAACACCAGACGTTTTCTCAAATAAATTAGATTAGCTATATAAGGCCCTCCGCTACTGGAGTCACAAAAGGGGGCATAGTTACTACATACATAAATATGTATATATATGTATGCCTTTTTTGCAAACAAATCCATAAAAGCCATCAAGATACATAAGTGTTTATATTGTAAAGATGCATATATTTTTATTCTACCAATGACAGATTTGCGCAAGACAATATTTCACATGCAGCAATAAATAAAAGTCATAAAAACAAGGGTGATGATAAAGTGAAATTAAATACAAATTCTGAATTTAATTTAAAATTCAACAATGTATATGTAATTTGCAAGCCTACCTTCCAAATGTTATCAATAAAAAACATTTAACATAAAAGAAGCCTGTAGAGTTACAGTTCACATTGTAAAAACCGAGGAATTGACCAAGCAGCGGAGGCACATTTCACAAAGTGCTTTGTGGTTGGTTAGCACACTGCCCTCTGTTGGACACAAAGTATCAAAATTGAATTTGATGGCCAATTATCTTTCAGCACAGCAGCTTGAACTTGGGATTGATGTTTGCTACTTAACGCCTGGCTGTTTGAGCAGTAGATGGCATTGGTACGTTAGGATAATCGGTGATAGAGAACCGTCCCTGATGCCTTCATACAAGGACTACAAGACAACCTTGGGACTGAGAGAACCAGTGCCACCACAAAAATATCAGCCCCCATGCCTGCATCAGTGGACAGCCAAGCTTGTATCCGAAGATGATCCTTAGTTTAACAACTTAATCCAGAAGCTGTTAGCTAAGTGACACCTAAAATGAAATGGCCTATACTGCAAAACTCCTGACACCTACCCTGGCTGGTCAGTGTATAACCAGGAACTGCAAGCCTAGTGCTGCCAGGTGACGATTCTCTTCTTAGGCTGTACATTACAGGTCCTGACACCAATACCAAGAGAGCGCACAACCTGGACTGTACAGCAAGGCTGCTGAATTGTAGACAGAGCGAACAAGCTGTAGACATAGACTGCACAGCTATAAGTCCATCCAAGATGAATATAGAGACCAAACATGTTTGTCAAGAATCACACAGTTTAGGACTTGTATATCTAAACACTGCTTCGAAATGTTCAGACAAGCTAGTACTGTTCTCAAAGAGCCAGTGGGTTAAAAGTTTGGAGTAGGCTATTTCCTAAAGTTCGCTACAACAGAATGGCAAATGAGAGAATGAGGTTTGCTCTGTAAAGAGCTCCATAAATGTCTTGACATGCTTACATATCTATGGAATAAACGTATATTGGAGTATATAAAACAAGCAATGGGGACAATGTGGTACATGATGGTATTTCAAAGAAAAAGCATTTACAGTGGAGAACCTTGATAGTATGAGGTGGCATAATCCAGGTGTTTGTGGTCCAGTATTGACGATAACTTTAAAAATGAATAAAAGGTGTTATACAGACAACCGCAGGTTGCAGTACGCCTTCATTGCAACCACAGCAGGCCACTGGATAACAACATGCTAACAAAGACCTCATTGATGAGCAAGGCTATCCTGACAAATTACATTTAGAAGTTGGTTTCTCCACCCATCTCCGTCATAACGGCAAATCCCTGCTGGAAGGTGTTTAGGTCAATCACCAACATCTCCAAGCTTAGTGCCTCAAGCTGGAGGCATCATGTGTTCCATTTCATGACTCTTCTCATCTTCATTTCTCACCCAGCCCCATTCGCATTGAGAAAGAGAACTACCCACATTGGAAAATGACTGCTTTTTCACCCCATCTGTGCTTTTTATTATTTGTCGAACGCCCAAATGTCGTACTGTGCATGGACAAAAGGGACTGAGACTTCATTTTGGGAAAAGGCAAAAAGAGAGGTTAAAAACAGCTTCAGGTAAAATCGGCAAGTGTGTCTGTGTTTCTCTTTGCTGGGAATGGTGGACTAAGGGGGAGGTGAGCATGAGACAGAACCGCCAGAGTCCACTGCCACTTACCCTCCGTGTAAGGATTGTCTCAGGAGAAAAGCATATGGCCTGGCACTTGTTCCTCTTTGGCTCCAACCCCGACTTTGTCCTCCCCCCTCCACTCACATCAACATCCCCACAGATTCAGCATACAACAAAGCTGGCTTGTATTTATACATATTTTACAAGGTTAAATAATAATAACAACAATAATAATAATCTGTTTTCTTAAAAAAAAAAATTGAACCACTAAAATGAACAGGAAGGGGGATTTTTTTTCTCCATTTTTTCAGTTTTGCTTTTTAAATATTTGCTCTCAAAACGTGACCAGTGTTGCTGAGAGAGACTCCAAACTGGCCTTGCCCCACCCTCCAGTCCTTCCAATCCCCGTCCCTCCCTCTGATGTGCAGCTGCGGTTCTGGATGGAATCAAGTTGAGTTTGAGGCGGATGCTGAAGCGGTGTTGTTAGTCTGACCACGGTCAACTGTATTTGAATCTGTAAAATGAAAAAAATGATTAACAATATTTATAAGAACAAATGTAAAAAAACACATTTTCAGGCACTGCTAATGCGTGTTAATGTACATTTATTTGATTTGCCTACATCAAACCGTAAGCAACCAAAATTACCAATTCAAATGGTTGGATGCGTCAGTCACCAGATGGGAGGCAGTCACACTCATCCTGCTCATGATATGTGCCTTATAGACTATATTTTCCAATACAAGCAGAGGCGGACAGCAATGTGGTTTGTACATTGTGGTCTTATTCGCATTTAACAGTAATTTTCTATTATTTGCTGAATTGACTATTGTGATAGGTCATGGTCTAGTACTTTACAAGGCTCCTTTCTTTAAACATTAAAAACAGAACTGTGACACCATTCTTTAGTGGTGGAAAAAGCCTTTTAACTTGTTTGGCAGAATTTCCAGAGGCGTTTGTTGACTGACGTCAAGAATTCTCCTTTGAAAGTGGAGACACCTCATGGCATGGGTGATTTGTTTTTGCATAGTGTAGGAAGGTGGATACCTGACTATGGTTGCCCCCAACTTTTTTGCCTGGTGTTTTGCTGGTTTTCCGACTTAGTTGACCTGGGGCCCTGCCAATCAGGACCCCAGGCCTACTGCTCTCTCTCTAAAATGGATTCCATGTACCTTAGGTACATTTCCAATTGGTACTGGGCCACCTTATCAGACCCTGTAACTCAGGGCATAGGTGTACCCAGGGCCTACCAGGGGCTGAAGCATGTATTATGCCACCCCTGGATGGCCATCTAAATCTGACACAACTGGCTGCACGACAGCTGGGGCAAGGTGGTGTAATCACCCTTTGCTTTAGATATAGTATACCTATATCCAACCCTAAAAATGGACACACAGATTCCTATCAGTCACTCCTATGGCAGGCCTTGACAATCCTGAAGGCAGAGTGCTTGGAATCGTGTGAGATGGTGCTCTGGCATGAGCTGAGCCCGTTTGCAGCTTGCGGAACCAAGTCCTAATAGCTGTTCCATGATAACGCATACCATGTACTCTTAAGTGCATTATAATCCTCGCGGTTATATGCCAACTCTGGTATCGCTTTATCAAAACATGTCGAGTAAGGTGTCATACGAATTGGAATACTAACCCCTCGCCAATTCTGGCGACGGGGTTAGCATTCCACCCTTCTAGAGGGACACGACATGTATGTAACTGTGAACCCCGGTTAAAGTTAACTCAAGCCTCAGCATCACAAAATGGATGCTGCCACCACAGACACGAGTCTGACCCCCTGCAGCTGGGAGTCCTTCCAGCGAGGGGAGCTTGGACAAAGGGTTTCCTGTCAGGGGCGCTGCTAGCACCATCCCAGACAGGGTTTTGTGTACCCTGGGTAGGCAGGGCTTTACAGGAAGGTGACTGCAAGTGGCACCCCGGTGCTCACTACGCATCTGCCGGCTAGAACCAGTTCCAGGGGCACACCAGCCCCTGGCCTGGGGAAAGTCCGGCATGGGAGAGGGGTGTAACCACCCCCCTTCCTGGTCCCACCCCAGGGGCAGGACCTAGTCGTGTACCCACCCCTTTCTTTAGGATAAAGGCAGGAGCGGGGACCCTTCCAAATTAGATCATCTTCGATTCAAGAAACTACTTTCTACGAAAGGAACTCTCGACTCTTCTCAAGATTTCTCCCTTGTGGCTAAGGAGTAGTCACCCTGCATCCGCAGGCACCATCTAAGAACTCTGCGGTTTGCTGCACGTCCTTCCTCCGGAATCCGACTGACCAGCTCGACGAGACCCGGCTTCCCTGGCACCTCTGACCTCTACCTACCTCTACAGCTAAGCTGAGAACCGTAGGTGCGACGAGACCTCGAGGGACCGGCCATCATCAGAACTGCACGACTTCTATCCAGCACGACCGCCGAGGGATCCTCTGGTGAGTGCTTTGGGGTCCGAGAAGCCCCGACCCTGAGCAGCTCCAGCACCGAAGTCCAGCCCCCCAGCATCTCCACGATCTGCGTGGCGCCCTTCTGCTTTTTGGCTGCTCACCGCGTTGTCTGGCTACTAGCCCGCTGGCTTGTGGCCTTCCCGACGACGATCAACGACAACTCTGCTGGTCTGGTTGCTCCAGACTGGCCCTTGCTCCCTTCCAAAAGAGGAGCACCCCGGACCCTCCTGGTCCACTCCAGACGCCATTTTAGGTCCACCGCGTGGGCTTGAATTTGCCAAGACTTGTTGCCCCAATCCTGGGTCCAGCGACGTCGACAGCATCAACCATCGTGGGACAGCTCGCACCTCCATCATGGTCGCCGACAACGCCTCCTGGTCCGTGAGACTGCAGAGCCCAGCGTCGCCCACTCACCTGGTCGAGGTGACTTCGCCCGGTGCCATCCTGGTGCCCACACAATCACTGGCTAGTGATTAAGAACTTGGTCCCCTCTGCTTTCAGGTGTCATCCATCTTCGATCCAGGCTTGGATCACTCGAACAATCTTCACTGGTCGCCTGCCAGCAACTTCTTTCTTCAGGCTCCTGGTTCGTCAACGAGGATTCCCGACGTCTTTTCAGACCTATGCAGCTGCAGCCCCTGGGCTAGGTAACTTCGGCATTTCGGTGCCCCAGCATAGCCTCACTATCCAAGGGTCCAGATCCACTTTCGTTTTCAACCTACCTAGTCGGGTTCGCCCGAGAACACTAACTTTTGCTTTTACTAGCCTCCATAGACTTTGTCCTGCATCCCGTGTGAGAGTGCACACTCTGCACCGAGTCCCCTAGGCCTCCTACTAGTAATCTGAAGGTTCAGTAACGTAGTCCTAGCGATTCCAAAGCCTATTAGTCAAGTACTTACCTGCTAGTAATTTCGCATTCCACTTTCATAGTATATGGTTTTTCGTGCCCCTCGGGCATTTGTGTAAATTGTGCAACTTAAAGTATTTTCGTAAGAGTTTTGTTGTGTGCTTAGTACCCTGTCCTCATAAAGAGTACAGGGCTGTTGTGATCTAAATAAATACACTGTTTATTTTCATAACACTTGTGTGGTGTCCTTTCACTTGGTGTTCAAGGGGTATATGTGATGGTATAACAGCTGGCTTAACACGCCCTCTAGAGTTTAGCCCGAAGACTGCTCGTATCCATGCTACTAGGATAGCTGGTCTAGAAGGTTCACTTACAACCAATCATCAATAAAGGTTGTTTGGACTGATTCAAAGTGCTCACTAGTATAGTGAACATTATATATCAGGCCAACTTCTCACACATAAGAGCTGCTGTGAGTACCTGCGGATGTGGGCCATCAGGCAAACATCAGTGCTTTCTGCAGAAGCTTTGTGCTGACCAGACGGTTTGCTTGCCATACTGGAAAAATAAGGGTTTTAGTTTCTGAATAGTATTTCAGCATTTAAAACCAGGGGAAGACGGCAGAGCTAACATGCGGTTGTATCAGCAATAGACAGAGCGATAGGACCCCCAGAATATCGCCTTTGTTGAAGTCTCAATACACATCTAGCAATTAGGCTACGGATTCTAGTACTCGAAATTAATTATTGCCTGCTCTTAGCGTCCTTTAAGGAACTCTGTTTTAGGGTTCGGAGGTATGTTTAGCATATTCAACTGCTAGAAAGTGGAGTCTTCTGTTTTGCTCTTGAATGCAGAGACTGCTCCCTGAAGGTACTGGATGTTATCAAACCAGCCGTGAGCATATGTTGGACCTTAAGTAAGAGCTAATCCAAGTTTGATCGTACTTGGGTAGGTCGCACAATTACAGTAGTATTCACTAGCTGTTACCAAGAGTAATATGCACCAATTCAGGCAGCGATTATAAACGAGTTATATCAGGAGTGTAGCCTGGCTAACAGGATATATAGTAAATAGTATTAGACCAGCGGTTTTTCCAAAGGAAACACGTTCTGTTAACAGGAGGTCAGTGGCTTTTATTACAGATCTACCGGATGGCCGTATGCACAAATGATGGGCTAGGGGTTTGATTATATTTCCATTATTTCTAGCCTCTACAACAACCTACAGGTACAGATATTACAAGTTAGGAGAATCTTCTTAAACGCACTGAACATTACAAATATGTTTTGCAAATACGAGTCACCTGCTGAGAGCTTTCTTGTCAATTCTTCCTTTTGAATGAAGTTTTCTTTCAGTGACCGTTTTGTAGAAAGGGGAAGTAAAGAGATTGCTGTTCTAGTGCATGGGTATTACATGTAGCAGCCTCCTTCTGCATGGTTAGATACATTGTGTGTTTCATTGTGGTACTCTGATGGAACCCTAACGTAGGTAGTGGAGGGAAAGTAAATGTTGGGCTATTCTTAATGCAATCTCAGCTAAAGACACAGAAGACAAACGTGTGTCAGCTCTTGTCGCACTTAATAGAAAGGGAAATCACAAATCTTACCAGATGTTGCTGTAGCATTCGTAGGGGTTGAAGCAGCAGCTTGATTCCGGGTATGGGCAGGGATCAGGATGGAGTGCAGAGAGGGGTTGCTTGATAGCTCTGGGAAAGAGACAACACAGTACAGACCTATTAGCTTGCTATTAATGCACAGAGAGTAGATTAAAAAGAAATATAAAGAGACATGAGCACTAATGTGGGGCGCCATGGTGGAGAGTTTAGGACCAAATCTAAAACTGGTCTGGTTCACCTTCTTGAGTCGTGTGTCCATTATTAATCACTGTTGTGCAATAAATATCTTACATTCCTCTGTGTTAGGCGTAAGGCAGCTCGCCCACACTACCACTCATAGTGCACTTTGGGTTTTACATTGAGCTCTGTACACTTTAGGGAGACCCCTGGACTCTGTGCACGGTATTACCACCTAGTGGCAATATCATATACAGAGCCAGCTTCCTACATAGGTGGTGCATGCAGCGTGGGGTACGAGACTTTGACATTTGTTGTACCACTTGATTGATAATGGATTTCACTGAAAAAATTTGAACATTGTTTTTCGAGAGAATTTTCTTTTATCAATTGTCGATTTCCCCCCAAATTTATTAAAAATAGTGTTTGGGCCTTGGTTAAGTCAAACCACTGTTTTAGAAACTTAAAAGACTGTAAAGTAGTTAGGCCTTAGAAATACTTCGTTTTTTCAAACCCGCTTACTTTAAACACCATGACTGATACTGCCGGAAGGGCCATCCAGTAGCTCAACCTGGGTCCCTATGCACATTTTAAAGTTTCTCAACTTAAAGATTTGAGCAAAGCATGGAAACTTTCCATGAGTCCGAAACCAAATAAAGCTCATCTCCTTAGTTGCTGGCAAATAGTGACAAGGTCCTGGCAAACAGAAGTTCCCCCAATGGAAAAGAAGAAAAAGAAGAAGAGGAGGGGGAGGGAAGGGGGTGGGGGGAGTCACTGCTTTCACCACTTCCCCCTCAGATAGCAACACCGGTGGTGGTAGTGACCTCTGTAGTGTACCAGATGAAGCAGGCCTTAAAGATGCAGATCTTGAGAAACTGGCTAAGGGGATAGCTCTAGAAGCCAAATTCCTAGCCATAGAAAAAGAAAGAACGGAGATAGGCCTAGGTCCCATCTCTGGTGGCAGCAAAATAATAAATAGCGAGGTAGACTTTGACTCCAAAATCCCCAAAGGGATTGTCCCTAAATATTTAGACGGTGATGATACACAAAGTGGTTCACTGCATTTAAGAGCCTGTCTGAGTAGACAAGTTCACAGGAAGCTGTGGAGTGCTATCCTGGGAAATGATCTCAGGGAAGTGCAGGGATAGGCTCCTGACACTTAATGAGAAAGAGGCTACATCCTATGACCTCTTGAAGGGTACTCTCATTGAGGTCTTTGGATTCAACACTGAGGAGTATAGCATCAGATTCAAGGAGGCCAAGAAAACCCAAGGCCGCCCAATCCCAGCCTTTTGTACGCGGACGACGCTGTTCTTATGTCGCGTACTCAAGTGGGTCTACAGCGTGTGGTTGACCGCTTTTCCCGCTTTATGAACGAGCTGGGCCTAAAAGTCAATACATCAAAAACATTCACTATGTATTGTGGTAGGCAATGTAAACCTAAGAGGTCAATATTTATAGCAGGACAGAAGAAATGCGTTACTTACCTGTAACTGCAGTTATCCAGTATTGGTATCTTTCATAGATTCACATGCCTGAATCATTCCCCGTCGTCTGGGTGGGAGTCCCCGGTAAATAAAGAAAGTAATGTCATAAAGACATGTACATAACAATAGGCCAGAGGCCTCTCATAAGTAACATATCCATGTCCTTTTGTAAAAAGGACTGAACTTTGGCCAAGAGCCAATCAGATCTCACCACCCTCTAGAACCTTCCTGGAAGGAGCCCTAGTCCCTCAGATTTTCGTAAGCACAGTGCTAAATAGTACCTACTGAGAGAACTAAGGTGAGCCCTTCCAGGGGAGGTGGGTGGGTTGCATGTGAATCTATGAAAGATACCAATACTGGATAACTGCAGTTACAGGTAAGTAACACATTTCTTATCCAGTATTATGGGTATCTTTCATAGATTCACATGCCTGAATCAGAGTAACGAGCAATATCCAGCACATTTCGTAAGGTACAACATGTAAAATCACACGATATAAGAATACCATTTGTGAAACAGAACAAGTACCTCAAAACAATGAAATAAAGAAATGTGCAAGAATGCAGTAGGAAGGTGGGATGAAAGAGAAGGCTCACCTCTAGTGAAATAGATGACGAAGTACTGCTTGACCCACAGCTGCATCGGTGTTGTAGTGTAGTTCCTAGTTTCCCACTAGGCCCTGCGCATTGGAATAACATAAACAGTAGTATCGACGTGGAACTGACCCCCCACTCAAAGCCCTCGACCCCAAAGAAGCTGAAACTAAATGCAATAACCAAGCCACCTTCTTCGATGAGAAGATTCAAAAAATTCTTCTCACTATACCCCCCCCCCCTATACAGACCCAAATAGAGCAGGATCTTACCATCACCTCCGCTAATCCTTCCCTGCCGTCTGCGTACCCCCAACCCTACCTGGACGCCTTCGGCCCTGTAACTACGGAAGAGGTAGAAGCAACCCTGACCTCAATCAAAAGTGGATCCCCCCTCGATCCGGCCCCCCTCCGCTTCTTAAAAAAAGTATCGAACACCATCATCCCTCCCCTCACGGCCCTGATCAACTCCTCTCTTTCGGAGGGCATAGTCCCCCCTAGCTGGAAAGCAGCAGCAGTCAAAGGTCTGCTAAAAAAACCCTCTTTAGATCCGGAAGACCTCGCCAACTACAGGCCCATCTCCCTCCTACCTGGAAACAGCAAAATCGCGGAGAAGTTGGTTAACAAGCAACTATCACTCTATCTTGAGAGTAACAACCTCCTAGGGGTCTCCCAGACAGGATTCCGTCCCGGTCAGGGCACGGACATCGCTCTCCTGGCAGCAGTGGAGAAGGCCAGAAGCATTCTGGACACGGGAGGATCAGTGGCAGTGATCCTCCTAGACCTCAGTGCGGCCTTCGACACTGTGGACCACCCTACCCTTATTCACCGACTGGGAGAAGTCGGAATAAAAGGTTCGGCCCTGAAGTGGCTCGAATCATTCTTATCAGGACGTTCCTTCCAGGTGCGGGAAAATGACAGCCACTCACCTACCATCCCCCTCCGGTGTGGAGTACCGCAGGGCTCATCCTTGAGCCCTACGTTGTTCAACGTATACATGGCCCCACTGGAGAAGAGGGTCAGCTCGTTTGGCGTGTCAATTATCAATTACGCCGACGACACTCAGTTGATCGTAACCCTCTCACACCCCCACCACGCCCCTTCTGACCTCCACAGCTGCCTGTCCGAAGTCCACCGATGGATGAATCTATCCTCGCTGAAACTAAACGGTTCCAAGACCGAGATACTCCTGATGGGCCACAAGGAACCATCTCTGCCATCTCACCTCTGGCCTAGCTGCCTAGGTGACCCCCCCGCTCCCAAGGAAGAGGTCAAGAGCCTCGGGGTATGGATCGAGAAGGATATGAGCTTTAGGACCCAGGCTAATAAGACAGCAGGAACTTGTTTCGGGTTACTCAGAGCCTGCAGGAAGATCTTCCCCCTGCTCCCCGACACCGCAAGAAGGCTTCTCATTCAGGGTCTAATCCTGGCAAGATTAGATTACTGCAACGCCATCTACCTGGGAGCTCCTGAAGCCACCATGAACACACTGCAAAAAGTCCAAAATGCCGCCGCCCGCCTACTCACAGGAACACCAGGAAGATCCTCCGCCAAACCGGCTCTTAAATCCCTCCACTGGCTCCCAGTGAGAGAGAGGGTCATCTTTAAGGCCCTCTGCTTGGCCCACAAAACCCTCAACAACAACGGCCCCCCTCTTCTCAAGGAAATCTTAAATCCCTATAAATCGAAAAGAGATCTTCGATCCAGTACAGAAAATTTCATCTCGGCTCCCAGAGTCAAAAAAGCCAAGACTGGCGGCCGTCGGTTTTCGGTCCACACTGCTAAACATTGGAACCTTCTCCCACGAAGACTCAGGACAGAATCGAACTACCTCCAGTTCAGAAAATCCCTTAAGACCTCCCTTTTCCCCCAAACAAACACACCAGACGGCAGAAACCCTGGAAGAAGCAGGTCAGCGCTGGGATGCTCTTTGAGTTACTACGCGCTTAACAAAACCATTAAATAATAATAATAATAAAATAATAATAAAATAATAATATTCCAGGCCTCCACTGACTATGCTAAACTTAATTGGGTTGTGTTACCAACTAGCTCAGAGGTCACTGGAAACTTTCTTCTCTGCATAGGAAGTGATCAGCTTCCTTGGCACAGACAAGAAGGGATTCAGTTTTCCAACAACCGTGCAACATGACAACTTTGCTCCTCAGATCAAGAGTCGATCTCTAGGGTCGTGTGAAACAATAGACATAGATTTCACTCAGTCAGTCTAGTGCAGTTTACTTTCACGAGATGTAGAGAATAGAGAGACGGGCGTGTATCAATAAAGGTTAACATTTATTGAACAGTCTTTCTTCTCATACAAGAGAAATGAATTGCCACAATTGCAATAACTGTTATTATAAAAAGTACGTACAGTAAGATAAGAATTGCGAAATAGAACTGTAAAAGCATTGATATGGTTTCTTAGCCATACAATGGTTTAAAAGTAATAAAACATATATACAGTCATATATACATTAGGCTAACATACTCAACTGGTGCTTCTAACTAAGCCTACCCCAGTGTGCCTGACCTAAGCCTAACACGTGAGAAGGGGGAGTAAGTAAGTAGCTTAAGTTAAGTTGGTTTTGCCAAGGTTTGTTTCAAGAATTCTCGTCTAAGGGTTTAGTCAACACCATACCTCTGAATAGAATGATGGAGGATTGGTATCTCCTTCAGGGGTCTCTCTCGATATCCCAGTCACCCGCGAGGGTAAACCGGAAGCGCCGGGACTGGATTTCTCTGCACGAGAAAGGCAGCGGCTTCTCTCAGCGCGTCGAGGAAGGAGGGGTGACAGCGTCCGCGGGCAGCTGGGCTGGATGTCTTCGCAGAGGACGGCTGCACGGCTCCTCAAGCGTACTGCACCATAGATCGCGCTTTAGCGGCGATAATGGTAATCAGTAGCTTCACCACCACAGGATAGCAGGCTGCAGCGACAGAGTGCTAGTTTTTACCAACACGGGGTCTTGCAGGCAGCTGGCATCAGCAACAGGCAACAAACTCACAGCTCGTATTTCTCATTGCTTAAGGCAACGTTGGTAATATTTATACCTGACAGGTGCCGGGTTTGACGCAAGTTTGCTGGACATAAGACGTCAATTAAAGATGTCACTAGGAAGTGATAGTTATCAGTTGCTCATTAGAGTTCCATTACAAATCAAAACATAGCAAGCGGGGATTTCCAGGTTTGCTGAGTTTTTATCTTGTTGAAGAACTCGGAGTGTTATCTAGGAATATCAGATAGTGACTGCTGCTCTGTCATTGCACTAATTGGTCGCAAAGGAAGTAGCAGAGAGTCATGCTGGAATGTGGCTCTGTTCGTGTGAGGCCAGAGATGACTTTACAGAAAATCGCACTTGAACGGTTATGCCAATATAGGGAATAAATGGATTTATAGCCGAATAGGGGCATAAGGTCACAGTATCGATCAGGAACCTAGATTAACACGCAACACCCACTCCACGGGTAATGTCCATCAAAATTACTAAAACTAAGCAATTAGATGCATGTGTAACATTGCCCACCCCAAAATACATAAATGCATTCGAAATAGGCGTACTTGTAATACATGGAATTTAGGTACTGTACGTTTTTTAAAGCATAGTAATCATTCAAAATATTATTGCATATGAAATCAATGAACGATTATGAAAAAGGAATTACACATGAAGTATCTCGGACAGAAGAAATGCGAGATAAATCATCACATAAAAATGCATTGTAATAACATGTGTGCTAGAGGCTGGTGTTATGTTGTTATGTCTCTAGATGTGTTTAGAAATAGAAGTGTGAAGCCTCTGTTCTCTAAGAATAGTTTTTACGTTAAGCAAAGAATTGTTCGTGCCAAAAAAGGTCAATATTAGAAAAATTGTCCAATTCAAATAAAATAGATTTCCAAAGCTCTTGGCAGTTTTTGTTGATCAAAACTGAAGGCCGAATTCAGAGTTCATGGGAACACTGTGCGTCGGAAAGCTTCTCAAAAAGTTATTGTTTCTCTGTGGGTGAGAACATCGTATCAGACAGGCTCGCAAAGAATTGGTCTACAAATTCAGGTGATAGTTCAACCAAATTAGATAGCGCTGTAACTTGGCAGGTGTGAGAGTGATTGCTGTCATCATATTCGGGAGCAGCAATGCTCACAGCACGTTGTACCTGGGTGATGTTGCTTTTGTCACTCGCTCCACTGTTACCACTTGGCTGTAGTACAGGAGTCTCCACAAATGCCGTCATCAGGATTGGTAGCCGCTGGGGACAACACAATGCGTGAGCCGTTATTGGACTGAGCAAAGCATCGACGTCCATTGGTACTGCTGATGGAAGTGAAAGACAGATGTCCAACACGCATTCATCTCCGCAAAGCATACACCGTAGCACAGGTAAAATGCAATTTTGCCATATCGGTCTGAATGAAAGGAACCAGGTCATGTTTAGATCTCTCAGCCTGGCCAATCCGAGGACGTTAGTTATCCTGTCCCTGTAGCGCATTGCTAGGATTGTCTCTTCCATTCCCATGGGAGCTATGTCTGAGCCGAGGTTTGCCATAACGTAGCAGGATGGTCAAAAATAGAATCCCTGCGATGAGTCCCAAAAATTGTGGAATACCACCAAAAATGGAGTGCACAAAATTAGGAAAGATTCCCAAAATTGCCTGGAAGGGTGTTAGCAGTCCCGTAAAGACTGTCTTAAATATGCCTGGGATGCTTGTTGCACTAGACATGTTAAGGAGTTGGCTCAACATTTCTACGAAATGCACGGGGCAATTTGTTGATAAAAGGTCATGGACCTCAGTAGCCGTCCTTGCGACTAGAAGATCATACGTCTCTTTAGATGACGTTATAGGCACTGTTGTCTGTAAAAGCACAGATTTCATTTTGCTTAATGTATCAATTCGTATAGAATAGAGATTCAGACGAGGCCAGAGAGGAGTCACTATGTCTGGAGGCCCGCTCGGAAACAATGCTTGCATACAGCATTTGACCGTGGATGTTACTTGTACTAGATAACTTGTCCCTGGCGCGAGGCCACAGCACCTGTGATCCGTTCTTAGAATGTAACTCCCGTTTGAAAGTTGCAAAAAGAAGGGCTCTATCTGAGTTGCAGGTGTGACTAGCTGGTGGCATGAAAGGTTGTTTGAATTTCCATCACATGCTCCGTGTAAATTAATACCCTGACACAAAAGTATACCGCTTAGTGAATGTTTACAATTCTCACCACTAAGAAATACATTTTTGTCGCTGTCACTATAGCAAGAATGAGTGTATGGTAATTTCCATATGGATTTTACATATCCTTTACCCAATTGTTCATATTGGCCAGCAGGTATGTACTCAAGGCACTTTTTAAAGCGGAAAGTGGTTATCGGAATTGTGATAATTCCGTGTATTATCCATTCAATGACAGGACTCTCTGACATTGTCAATGGTAATCTCTCTAGTTTTTCGATGCTCAGGATTGTATAGTCTGCTCCTTTCTGTGCCAAACTGATCTGTTTATCAGTAAGGTTAAAACTGGAAAATAATGACGTTGTGTTGATTAAACGCCAAGGCACATAGCCTGAACGAAGGTTTTGCAGCGTCCAGCCTAATTCTATAATAGAGCGTAGTTGAGACTGGCCATGTTGTAACATTAGCAAATCTCTGTCTATCACATCAAAGGCAGAGGATACAATATTGTCCAACGAATATATTCTGGAAGACAGAGTCATTAACCCATTGTCTACCACAGAAAGTGATTTCTCCAAATTAATACGATCAATTTCTCGTATTTTCTCAGCAGTTTCAATTTGCTTTACTTTCCAAGCCTCGTTGTAAGCAGCATAGATGCTGGTCGCTATGAAACGCTTTTGACGCTGTTTGCGTGGTCCAAGAATGAAATCGCGCAAATCAGCACCATCTTTTAATAAAGACAAGTGTTGCTTAATTTCAGCCAGTGTGGATGTAGCTAGCCATTCTAGGCAGAGTTTCCCTACACTGTATGTTGTTATAATCCCTGGATGTTGTCTCTGGGAGTATCTAGAGTCTAATCTGGTCAGTTTTAAACCCTGTGTTTTATTCAGGAACCTATCTTGACAGCTATTTGTGTCTGTAGGCCAGATTAACCATTTTTTCCAATCAGGATGTGTTCTGTTGAAATGTAAAATTTGTGACACGCCTAACTCAATATCTGCGGTTACATTTTCAGGTATTGGCTTTGGTATAGACGGTGTTTTAAGGTCTTTGATCTTAGCTAGGCCAAGACAAGATGTTTGGTGTACTGTGTCATTTAAAAATAACATTTGTTCTGGTATCATGCAGGTTCTAAATAGTGCTTCTATGCCTTGCACCTGCCAATCTTTTGTACCCCAAATCGTTTTCGTTTCAATATTATTTTTCCAATAATCAAAACCAAATGTCATCATTTTGTCATAAAATGCTTCTGAATATATCAATTTAGAATTTGTCAGCATTGTTTTCATTCCTGTTTTATCTAACAGTTTGTAATAAAACGTTTCTGCATCACTGGTGTTAAACCCTGAGAAGTATTTGAATCTCTCAAAGAATGCTTTAGAACTGCTTTTAGGTGGTGTAGAACAATGTTCCCATTGATTATACATAAAAACATTTCTAGGCTGTGCAGATTTATGCAAGTAATGATCCCCATAGTGGGTATAACAGAATAATTGCTCATAACTAGATGAACCTTGTAAATAATCATGATCTGTGAATCTAGCTGACATTACTAAATCAGACATCATGTCATTAATACTGTTAAAGTCCCAATCATCAGAGAATGTACTTGGTGTAACAAAGTCACTTAAGGAAACCTTTAGTTGATGAGGATACTTCAGGATTTCGACCGGACCATATATCTCATAGTCAGTTTTCTCCCATACTACCCCACCAGGTATTGGAATTGCTGTGACATTTACTGTTGACAGTTCTCTTTTCTTCACGTGGGATGATCTGTGTGGTTTCAGGACTAGGTTGATGTTCTGACTTGCTGTGTCCATTGTAATATAGTTTCCTTCAATGAATTTTCCCAAACACAGTACCATGATGAGCCAAAGCAGGAGGAAAAATACACCTAGACCGAACCAGAACTCTAGCCAAGGGGAAACAAGGTAGATTTTCTTCAGTTGATGAAAGAGTTCCGTTGCTTTTTCTTTAAAAGACTTTTTTGTTTCTGGCATTACTTCGGGGTCGTTTAAATCTTCAGAGAAGTTGTCGAAGTTGATGAAATAACCAGAGGCAGTTCTGTCAATTGATGGGATTGGATTTTCAATCTGTCTCTCGGTAGCACTTTCTGATGCCACATCATTGTAGACTGGTGTTGTTTCTTGACGAACTGTTTCAATCTGTGTTTCAAGAGGCACGAGTTCCATGGCATTATTGCATAGTCCTTCATTGTGCACTGCAGGCTGATCAAATGTGATGAGTCTTTCAGTTTGAACCTCTTGGATTGTTGCAAGTTTGGGTATTCTGTTGTTTCTTGGGAGTCCACTGGGCCTACTGTTGATTATAGGCCACATGCTTGTGGTTTTACCAGATCGATGGATACGATTCTGTTCTCCTTTTTACCAGCAAGGGGCGGTAGCACGACTGATCTTGTTCCGGTGACTGCCAAGACAGGTACTGCTTTTCTGTAAGAAGGCCCAAATTCCTTCTTAACCGCGATCATTTCTCTGACTAGATCCCCAATCTTTGGAATCCAGACAGGCCTTGCTGGGGCTGTTGCGGGTGGTGCCTCGTCAGTGGTACTTGGCTGTTGCTTTAACTTTATGTTGCTTAATGATTTTCTTGTTTCATTCAGTTCCTGTAAAACAGCCAAACGATCCTTTACATCAAAGTGCTTTGTTTCTTCTTGTACCACTGACATTTGACTATCGAGGTCCTGAACGTTCATTCTAATTCCGAACAATAGTTCGTATGGGCTGAAACCTTTTAGAGAATTTCTTGGCATGTTGTTAAGACTAGTCTGGACACTTATTAAATGTTTGACCCACCCAGCGCCTGAACCTAATACCTTCGCTGTTATAGATTGCTTTATGTCACAGTTTTTTCTTTCTACCACACTATTCCCTTCGGGATGCGACGGACAAGAATACCGCAACCCAATTCCCATGCTGGCCATTGCCTCCTTATAGGCTCGAGAGCTGAAAGCAGGACCCTGGTCAGAATGGAACGTGGTAATTGCGTATGTGCCGATAAAGACTCGCAAATCTTTTATAACCGTTCTAGGCGTCAGCCGAGTGCTGGAGGACTCATTTTTTTAAAAAGTGCTTTTCGTCTTAACTAATTAATAGGACGCAGGTTGGGGTGCAGGCAGCGTTACGCTCTCTCTGACTGGTAGCCGGTAGCAAGGTTCGCTACTGCGATCCCTATTGCAGTTTTCACAGTTGTTTGCATATATTTGGTGTTCTACACTCATTCCCGGCCACCAGTATACTGATTGTAATTCAGTCAGAGAAACTTTATTTGTTTGGTGTCTCAGACCCAAACCCATATGTGCATCTGCTATTAAAAATATTCTCCTGTTCATGTTTGGAATTACTCTATCCCCCACTCCAGGGATTCGAGCAAAAGGAACGGAGTTTGCATCGATTATGTATGCATAATTGAGTGGATAGTTTACGGGTAGTGCTGCACAGTCGCCTTTTACGGTCGTTTTTACTGCCAGCATGGTTTCCCCGTCTATGTATTTATCTGTACGCTTTTTTGTGGCTACGGAAGCCGGTTTAGTTGCTTCCGCTTTGGCAGTATTAGCCAATGAATTCCCTGCAACGTGAACGCCATCACGTTGAAGACTCTGCGTGAATCACGTGAGTCTTTTGTAGTTCTTTGTGTAAAAGAGCTACCTCGTTCCAGAGCTTTTTATGCTTTATTGTGGCACCTGTGTCATCTTTGTAGTCGTTTTCGATCCAACTCTGCAGTTTGTTATTGAAAGAATTGACGCAAAAATGAGAATCGCACACTATAAGTGTGGGGAATTCGCGTTCTGCATTTTCGAGCGCCATCTTTAAACATCTGATTTCAGTTCTTTGAGCCGAACAGTACTTAACTGATTCAGTTTGTTATTTTCGGTTTGATTTTACCGCACAGCCAACGACATTTAATGATCGCACATGCTGCATCGTAGGATTTTTCCTCTACGTTGAAATGCTGTACAGAGCTATCTGTATAGATTATACAGGCATATAATGGGAGAGGCAGAATTTCGATTGGCAGAGGATATTCTTCTTCATACTCTAAATCATTCAGTTCTTCGTATTGCGGGGCGAAATAGTATTTCACGTCTTCCGCTCCTAGAGAATCTATGCACTGTATCCATTTTGGATCTAGTGACACTGTAGGCAGGTTTACTGGGCTGAATAGCGCTTCGAAGGCGGATTCCGCTGTGAGGATGTTAATCCTTTTGCCGTGTGCTAGTTCTCGTTCATTTGCTAGTGCGATTTGCACTGCGTTCACAGTTCTTTCTGTGTGACTGAATGTTTTTTCTGCTTGTGTGTACAAGTGAGATTTAATTGAAATTGGTACCTTTTCTCCCTCATTAGAGGTTAGGTATGTGAATCCGCATCATCCTCGGATGACTCGGATTACAAGATCACGTGTGTTGTCACGTGTGTCTAATTTTGTTTTTGCTAACATGTCTGTTTGCAGTGATCTCAAAATTTCTGTGTGTTTTTGAGTCCAATTGATTTGTTTAAAATCAGGTTTAATTAGTTCGTAGAGAGGTTTAACCCTCTCTGCGTAATTTAGAATGTAAGTTCTTCCGAAATTCAGAAAACCTAGTATTGATTGTAAATTCTTCAGCGTTTTTGGTGCTTGGAGTACAGCGCACTTCTCTAAGAAGTTGTCCGCTAGGCTTTTCCCTTCACTTGATAATTCGTACCCTAAAAACAGTACTGTCAGATGGGCAATTCGGGACTTTTTAAAGTTGAATTTGTAACCCTCTGCTGCGAACCCAAGTATAATGGTGTTCACTCTCTTCAAGTGAGTATCCAAGTCGTCGTCTGTGAGATAAATATCATCTACGTAAGATAATGCTTCATCATCATAGATTTGTAGTAACTCTGTTACCCTAGCTGAGAATAGTCCTGGGCTGTTCTTGAACCCCTGTGGGAGTCGACAGAATTTTTTCTGCGACCCAAATGCGGAGAAAGCGGTCAAATATCTGCTTTCTGGTGCAATGTTTTGACAAAAGAAACCGTTAGATATGTCTAATGTCGTTTTGTATTTTTTCCTAACTATATTATTCATTAGGGCTGCACTATGCGAGTTTTGTACTGCAAAAGTTTTGCAACATGTATTAAGATGTCTGTAGTCCAAAACTAGACGATATGAATTGTCTGGCTTGGAGACAGGAAACAAAGGATTGTTCATTTGAGAGGTGCATGTTTCAATCACCCCCTGGTATTCAAGTTGATCTAAGATCTCCCTGACCTGTTTTTTAGCTTCTTGCTTTATGGGATACTGCCGTTGGGCAGTTGGTTCACTTTTTAGTTGGATTTTGTGAGGCGGTGAATCCTCATCCCATCCTACATGATTTTTATACAATGCAGGTGCCTGGGCTACTGCCCATTTCCTTGCATATGTGTATTTTTTATGAATCGGAATGTGATTCGAGAAGGCAGGCATAATCACTTCTTCGCCACGAGGGCACTCCCTGACAAACTCCGGGGGCCAATCTTTTTCAGCTAACAGAATATCATAGCCTTTTGAGAGCTTATCCCAAAATAGACCCTTAATTTTCCTAGTCTTATCACCCTCCATACGCAATGTTATTTCGTATATTTTATGGGGCTCGCTAAGTCTGGTGTCGGCAGTTTCAACCTGAATGTATTCATTCGTGTCCACTGTCTCCAGATGAGTCATCAAGATCTTGCGCGCTATACTGATCTCTGCTGCACTGTCCAACATTGTCAATGCCCACTCCCCGTTTTTCAACTGTGTCCTCAGTATTCTCGGCATGGTTGATTACTCTAATACTGGCTACCTTCTTTTTAGGAAATTGAGATTTTTTACTCTGAGCAGGTTCCTTGTCTTTGGACTTGGTGTGCTCTCCTGGGTCTGACCGTCCTCTTCTTTCCGAATTCTGTGGAAGAGATCGAGAGGGACGTGTATCAATACTTTGATATCTATCAGGTTTTTTTATATTATCCCTATTTCTAAGGTTATATCTTTTCTCAGAGGGCTCCCTCTGGGGAGACTGGCGTTCTAGAGTCGGAGTTCTTTCCCTCCGTCGAGGAGACCTTCCTCTGGACTGGAAAACTTTTTCCTTGGGAGTGGATTGTTTGTTTCCATTCCAGCTCTTTTTAGGAGTGTTTGAATTATTTTTAATAAATAATTTTTCAGGATTTTCGAGTAGTTGGGGCTTTACTGGTTTTCCACCCAAGCTGTCTCTACCTAATTCTTCATAGCATTTCTCTATGATTTTTGCAAGCTCAACAGGATCTTTTTTATCTGTTTCCCTCAACTTCTGGCGAATCGCCACAGATGCTGCTTCTCCCTTTACGTTGGCTAATAATATAGCCGTGACCTGCTTGAAATCTTTCAGTAATTTCATACCCAGATTTAAAGCGGGCTCTGGACCGAATTCATTTTGAATCTGTTTTAGCACTTCTGGTATTACCGCCATAGACGGAACACCGTGTGTTTTTGTATAAATGGAAGCAAAGACTGTACCCCAAGTGTCACAGTCCTCCACGTGTGGTGCGATTCCCATAGGAAGGCAGATGGTCAAGATTCTGTGTTTCTCTATAGGGGTAGTATCAGGAAATACTGCCTCTATTTGAGTGATTTTCTGGGCTAACCAGAAAGGAATTTGTTCCCGTTTTACGGGTGTTTTACCAAGACATGACTGTATGTTCTGTGGTGTAATTTTATTTGTGTTTCCCTGATGAGGGGTTAGCTGTGGTGTATTAACAGCTGGCTGGACTGTTGCAGTCCGCATTACATATTGGACTAATTGCCTATGTATTTTTATTAATGTGTTTAGCTGTTCTAACAGCTCTTCTCTAGACATTCTTGCAATGTCAGGATGTGGTGTGTAGCTGGCTAGAACCGGCCACGTTGCTCCTGGTCTACCTAGTGGACCGAGCCTGGTTATGTGATTATTGTGTTTTAGGGCGCCATTAAACCAGAGCAGGTTCTCTTGAAATTTAAGTGGGATTTCAATCTCCTCGAAAGGAGCGTACTCTCCCGGAGGTTCCTCTATTTTGTAATAGTGAAACTCTTGTGTTATAGCGTTTACCGCTGGAAAGTTTATCCATGAATAGAATACCTCTGTCTGCCGATACTCGTGAGCCTCTATCACGAAAATTACTGTACCACCTTGAGGTGTCAGTCCGTTTTCTATAAGTTTTAAAGTTATAGATCTTCTTAAGTGAACCGGGATGATAATAGCATCCGGGTCTGCTTGTTCGGGACCTTGCTGAGTCGCATCTACTGCGGCCCCAGAGGTTCCGTTTTCTACTGACATTTTAAAAAATGCAGGTTTGCAGAGTAGGTCTCCAAGGAGACAAAGATTAGGTGCATAATATTTTGGAACACTGTATCCTTCAACGTTGAATAAACCAGAGCTTTACATAGGAATCTCTTCCTACTAAGGTCGGGCGGATTTTAACCTTTCACCCACTCCAGACGTCTATTGGAGTTTTTACGGGAGAAAGGGGTGTGAAATATGCACAACTGAGTTACTCTACAAGTCTTGCGTTAGTTTATCGCCTTACCAAACGTTGGGCGCCATGTAGTGTAGTTCCTAGTTTCCCACTAGGCCCTGCGCATTGGAATAACATAAACAGTAGTATCGACGTGGAACTGCGGATATTCCAGGCCTCCACTGACTATGCTAAACTTAATTGGGTTGTGTTACCAACTAGCTCAGAGGTCACTGGAAACTTTCTTCTCTGCATAGGAAGTGATCAGCTTCCTTGGCACAGACAAGAAGGGATTCAGTTTTCCAACAACCGTGCAACATGACAACTTTGCTCCTCAGATCAAGAGTCGATCTCTAGGGTCGTGTGAAACAATAGACATAGATTTCACTCAGTCAGTCTAGTGCAGTTTACTTTCACGAGATGTAGAGAATAGAGAGACGGGCGTGTATCAATAAAGGTTAACATTTATTGAACAGTCTTTCTTCTCATACAAGAGAAATGAATTGCCACAATTGCAATAACTGTTATTATAAAAAGTACGTACAGTAAGATAAGAATTGCGAAATAGAACTGTAAAAGCATTGATATGGTTTCTTAGCCATACAATGGTTTAAAAGTAATAAAACATATATACAGTCATATATACATTAGGCTAACATACTCAACTGGTGCTTCTAACTAAACCTACCCCAGTGTGCCTGACCTAAGCCTAACACGTGAGAAGGGGGAGTAAGTAAGTAGCTTAAGTTAAGTTGGTTTTGCCAAGGTTTGTTTCAAGAATTCTCGTCTAAGGGTTTAGTCAACACCATACCTCTGAATAGAATGATGGAGGATTGGTATCTCCTTCAGGGGTCTCTCTCGATATCCCAGTCACCCGCGAGGGTAAACCGGAAGCGCCGGGACTGGATTTCTCTGCACGAGAAAGGCAGCGGCTTCTCTCAGCGCGTCGAGGAAGGAGGGGTGACAGCGTCCGCGGGCAGCTGGGCTGGATGTCTTCGCAGAGGACGGCTGCACGGCTCCTCAAGCGTACTGCACCATAGATCGCGCTTTAGCGGCGATAATGGTAATCAGTAGCTTCACCACCACAGGATAGCAGGCTGCAGCGACAGAGTGCTAGTTTTTACCAACACGGGGTCTTGCAGGCAGCTGGCATCAGCAACAGGCAACGAACTCACAGCTCGTATTTCTCATTGCTTAAGGCAACGTTGGTAATATTTATACCTGACAGGTGCCGGGTTTGACGCAAGTTTGCTGGACATAAGACGTCAATTAAAGATGTCACTAGGAAGTGATAGTTATCAGTTGCTCAGAGTTCCATTACAAATCAAAACATAGCAAGCGGGGATTTCCAGGTTTGCTGAGTTTTTATCTTGTTGAAGAACTCGGAGTGTTATCTAGGAATATCAGATAGTGACTGCTGCTCTGTCATTGCACTAATTGGTCGCAAAGGAAGTAGCAGAGAGTCATGCTGGAATGTGGCTCTGTTCGTGTGAGGCCAGAGATGACTTTACAGAAAATCGCACTTGAACGGTTATGCCAATATAGGGAATAAATGGATTTATAGCCGAATAGGGGCATAAGGTCACAGTATCGATCAGGAACCTAGATTAACACGCAACACTTTCATGAGTTCAGAATCCAAGCAGTAGTGCTTGGTGAACGTATGTGGTGTCTTCCACGTCGCTGCTCTGCATATGTCGAGAATGGGCACTCCTGCAAAGAGTGCCATTGAAGTAGAGACAGCTCTAGTAGAATGAGCTCTCACTCTTGAATGCAGAGGATGATTTGCCTGTTGATGGCAGAAAGTTATTGCCGCTGAGATCCAACGGGAAATGCTCTGTTTTGTCAGAGGAAGGCCTTTTCTAGGCCTACTGAAAGCAACAAACAGTTGGTTGGATTTCCGAAACGGTTCTGTTCGATGAATGTAGAATTTTAGACAACGCTTGAGGTCTAAAGAGTGGAGAGACCTCTCCGCTGCAGAAACTGGATTTGGGAAAAAAGTCAGCAAAATTACAGGCTCATTCAAGTGAAAATTAGATGGAACCTTAGGGATGAATTTAGGATTGGTTCGTAGAATAACTCTGTCCTGTTTGAATTGCAAGAAAGGATCCTGAATGGAGAAAGCTTGTAGCTCACCAACCCGCCTTGCAGATGTGAGCGCCAGCAAGAGAGCGATGTTCCAGGACTTCAGTATTTGATGTCTGCTTTGTGTATCGGCTCAAATGGATGTTTCATGAGTTGAGCAAGGACGATGTTCAATTGCCAGGTGGGTGGTAAAGCTCTCACCGGAAGAAATGACCTGAAAAGGCCTTTTAGAAATTGTTTAACTAGTCTCTCGGACCAGAGAGTAGAGCCAGTCGATGAACGCCTGAAGCGCGAAATCGCAGCCAGGTGAACTTTAATAGAGGCATGCGCCAGTCCTGAATGCGCTAAATGGAGCAGGTAAGGAAGGATTTGTGCTGGAGTGGAAGAAAAAGGATGTATCTAATTTGCTTTACACCATACACAGAACCTTTTCCATTTAAGAGAATACGTTTTGTTTGTACTCTCTGCCCGAGCCCGGACTAAGATGGTCCTGCATTCTTGAGAAATGTCTAGGTTCTGAAACTCTCTGAACTCAGGAGCCAAGCCGGCAAACAGAGATGCTGGATCCGGATGCTGGACTTGACTTTGGTTCATTGTCAGGACAGTCGGGCCAGGTTTGAATTGGATTAGCGGTTCCTGTGATAGGAGGTGAAGCTCCGTGAACCAGTGTTGGCGCGGCCACGCTGGAGCAATTAGGATCAGGGTGCAATGCTCCGCCTTCAGTTTCCGAAGAACCCTGGGAATCAGGGGAAATGGCAGAAATGCGCAAGCAAATACGTTGCACTAACTGATCGAAAATGCATTCCCCAGGGATCCTGGTTGGGGATGCCAGCTTGCGTAATGTTGGCATTTTGCGTTGTGGTGAGTCGCAAACAGATCCACAGGTGGCTTGCCCCATCGGGCGAATACCGAGCTGAGAAGATGACGATCTAGCTCCCACTCGTGGCACATGGAATGTTGCCTGCTGAGAGAGTCCGCCAGGACATTGTCCGTCCCTGGGACGTATTCCGCCCGAAGGGAAATGTGTTGTACAAGCCAAGTCCAAATTTCTTGCGATTCTTGAGACGACAGAGAGCGTGTTCCCCCCTGTTTGTTTAGATAGTGCATTGTGGTGGTGTTGTCTGTTCTCACAAGCACTGGGGAATTCCTGATCCTGGGTAGAAACGCTTTTAGTGCCAGGTATACCGCTCTCAATTCGAGGAGATTTATGTGTAGTTGTTTCTCTGCTAGGGACCATTGCCCATTGATTTGGAGGTCCTGAAGAAACGCCCCCCATCCTTCCAAGGAAGCATCAGTCGTTATTAAGTGTGGCGAGGTTGGAAGTATGAAGGATAGGCCTTGTCGCAGATTTTGAGACTGACGCCACCAATCCAGAGCCTGGACTATGGCAGGAGTGATCCGGACGACTTCGAAGGACCCTCTGCATTGAGTCCACTGAGCAGATAGCGCCTCCTGAAGTGGGCGCATATGAAGGAGGCAGTGTGGGATCAAGAGGATGTTCGAGGACATCATCCCTAGCAAGGACTTGTAGAGGCGCACGGTGATAGATTTTTTGGACTGCATCCGGGTGGCCAAGGTCCTTAGTTTCACTTGTCGTTCTATTGAAGGTAAGGCCTTCCTTTGAGCCGTATCTAGGACAGCTCCGAGGAACGTGATACACTGGGACGGTTGAAGGACAGATTTTTCTTCGTTGAGTGTGAGTCCCAGAGCACTGAAGAGTTGCAGACAGGCGTCGGAGGACTTGGTCACACCTGCGTGAGTAGGTGCCTTGACTAGCCAGTCGTCTAAGTACGGGAATACCTGGTGATGTTGTTGGCGAAGGTATGCTGCTACTGGAGACAGACACTTGGTGAAAATGCTTGGGGCTGATTTTAGACCGAAGGGTAAAACTCGAAACTGGTAGTGCTTGCCCGTCACCTTGAACGTGAGAAATTTCTTGTGGTTCTTGTGGATCGGAATATGAAAATAAGCGTCTTGAAGGTCGAGAGACACCGTGAAATAGTTTGCATTGAGGAGTTGTAGCACCTCCTGGATGGAAACCATGCGAAATGACTGTTTTTTGAGGTATTGGTTGAGGTTTCCTAAGTCCAGTATAGGTCTCCATTTTTTCACCTTTTTCCGAATTAAAGAGAATCGGGAATAGAACCCTTTGTTTTTCTGAGATCGGGGAACTTTTTCTATCGCTCCTTTTCTGAGCATGAGGGAGATTTCCAATTGTAGTTGTGTTAGATTTTTGTGTTGCATTGGAATCGGAGGCGTATGTGGAGGATGTTCCACAAACTCCAGAGAATGCCCGAATTGGACAAGTTGGAGGACCCACTGATCTGTCGTAATTTGTTGCCTATTGTGAAGGAATGATGTAATTCTCCCGCCAACTTTGTAAGGTGGAGAGAAACTGGAGACCTGCGGCAGAGAAAGGTCATTGTCTTCTGCCTGTGTCCTTCTCCCCCCCCCGTCCGCGAAAGGAAGATTTGTTGTAGGGCGACTGGTTCTGCGGTTGCCTTTGCTGGTACTGGGTTTTATATTGTTGGCCTGAGCTGTAAGAGGATTTGTATCCTTGATTGTTGCCTCTGAAGGACTGACCTCTCCCTCTGGAGCCACGAAAGGAAGGGTTTTTATATTGAAGAGTACCTAGAGCCCTTGCGGTATCCGTATCTTTTTTGGTACCTTGAAGAATGTCATTGATGTGTTGTCCAAACAGAAGTTTACCGTCATAAGGCATGTCTAACACCTTGGCTTGAACTTCAGGCCGAAAAGACGTTGCCTTAAGCCAACCTTGGCGTCTCAGGACTGCAGCTCCTGCCAGCTGTCGGAAACCTGTGGACGCGATATCCAGTGCCACATCAATCATCTCCGAGGCGGAGCGCTCTCCTTCGAGGAGAATCTTCCTCACTTCTTTTTGCTCCTCTTGAAGTGAACCCAAGTACGGAGCTACGTCTGCCCACATTTGGCGGTTATAACGCCACAGTAGAGCCAAAGAGTTTGCTGCACGCACTTGTAAAGCTGACATGGACGAAAACTTTTTTCCTATATTGTCTAGCTTCCGGCCCTCCTTATCTGGCGGTGCAGTCAAACCAGCTGAAGGATTTTTTGACTTGCGTTGTGCCGCTTGGGTTATTACCGAATCAGGCTTCGGATGGCCGATAAGGCAAGCTGGGGCAGTGTCCGGCGCTTTGTATTTTTTATCCAATCTGGGCAGCACTGGCATCAGAGATGCCGGGGTCTGCATTATCTTCTCCCCTTGGTCCCAGACGTGATCAATGATGGGAATAGATCGTACTGCCTTTTGGTATGGGTCTTTAAAATCGTAAAGAAAACAATCTTGTGGTGTTGCAGTGACTTTGAGGCTGAAGCGTAACGCAGCTCTCTACGATGTTGTGGAAACCCCCAATGTCTTCCGGGGGAGAATCCGCTTGCGCCTGTACAGGGGATGCAGGACCTGAAATGATATATTCATCATATTCGTCCTCCTGAAGTTCGCCTTCCTCACGTTGCTGCTCTTCCTCTTCCTCCTCCTCATCAGAGGACGGCAGAGGGCGTGAGCGAGACGGCTCTGAATGGAGAATCAAAGGAGCCGGTCGAGATTTAGGAGGCGGTGTGACCACTGTAGGTGTTGCAGGTGTTTGTGTCACCACTGGCTGAGGCGGAGCAGTGGACGGGAATCTTTGCTTATAATCTGCAATGAGAAACTGCAGGTCTGTCACAATAGAAGCAGGAAGACACACCATAGGCTGTTGTGGAAGCGGTGGAGGATGGCTTCCTGGTACTCCACATCCTGTTCCTGCTCCTGTTCCTCATAGTCTGAACTTTCGTGAAGTTTGACTTGCAGTTCAGATGGGCTTGTCGCTTGCTGAAACAGAGCCCTCATCTGAGTCCTCAGTATCCAGGATATTAGCCGGGGGAAAAGGTTGTACCCTGCTCGGCGATGTTAATTCTGGCGCGAGTGTACGCGCAGTCATCCTGAAGTGTGAATATATACACTTCAATGGAGGTGATTCAGTCGTCGACGGATTGGTCGTCGACAGGGAACCGTCGATAGTCGACTAAGAGTGAGTCGTCGACGGTGTCTTCTTAATCGACGACGTTGTCGACAATAGGATTGTCGACGAGGTTTACTTCGTGGTCGACTTCGTCGACGGCTTCGTCGTCGACTGCTTCATCGACGCTGGTGTCGTCGACTGCTTCGTCGACGCTGGTGTCGACGTAGTCTTCGCTAGGCTCGCCGTCGACGGGCCCGTCGACGGCTTCGTCGCTGGCACCGTCGACGATTACTTTATCGACGCTGAGCTTGCCGTCTAAGACTGTTTCGTCGGCGTCAATGATTTTGTCGACGATGACAGTTTAGGCTTCGTCGACGACGAGGTACTCGTCGACGGTGGCGCTGACGAGGTCTTTTTTATATTAATAATAGATGGAACAGACCTACCCGTCGACGATGAGGATGTTGTAGTCGTCGACGTCGATGACAGAGGACGCCACCGTAGTGGAAATTGTGGCTGTCGACATTGTTACCGGCAGGGCTGAAGATGACACCAAAGGTTTCTTGAAGGTAGGATCCTGTAGAGAAACCTTTACAGCAGTGGCCTTAGAACGATCCTCTGAAGACTTGGGCGTCTTCTTTTGAGGGGGCTGTACAGAAGGTCCTGGAGATGAAGTTCTAGGCCTTTTAGGAGTAGAGTGTACACTCCCCATGGAACACTCACTCTCACCTGAAGAGACTGGTTGATCTTTTTCCTTAAGTCTCTGGAGCCATATCAGCAGTCGGCCCTCTCTATCCTTGAGAGTTTTGGCCGAAAAAGTACTGCAGATTTTACAGTCTTTAGCTGAATGGTCAGGATATAAACAGTACAGGCAGTCCTCATGCCTGTCATCCACATGAAGCCTCTTTTTGCTACAAGAGGCACAAGGTCTGAAAAGTCCTTTCTTTGGAGAATCAGTCATGACAAAAGCAGAAGATACCTCACAGGAATGAAGTTCTGAGTAAAATTGTGGAGATAAATCCAGGAATATAAAGAAAACTGAGCAGAGCTCAGAGGAGACTCCCTTAGCACGACGTGCGGTAGAAAATCTGAGGGACTAGGGCTCCTTCCAGGAAGGTTCTAGAGGGTTGTGAGATCTGATTGGCTCTTGGCCAAAGTTCAGTCCTTTTTACAAAAGGACATGGATATGTTACTAATGAGAGGCCTCTGGCCTATTGTTATGTATATGTCTTTATGACATTACTTTCTTTATATACCGGGGACTCCCACCCAGACGACGGGGAATGATTCAGGCATGTGAATCTATGAAAGATACCCATAATACTGGATAAGCTCAAATTCGCCAAGCAGTTCTTACCTTGGGATACTCTTCGCTCAGAATGAGATGTGGTCGCAAGCTGTGTCAGCAAAACAACTTGAGCTGATCCGATCGACTGCTGCTCTCAAAATCTTCTCAAATAAATTAGGGACTAGACCACCTGTAGAATTAATTAAAATCTACCAAGCTAAGTGTGTGGCTGGTGCTACATATGGTAGTGGGGTTTGGGGTTTTGCAAACCCCGCACCCATTCAGACGGCTGATAATTCATTTTTAAAGTATATCCTGGCCCTCACTAAAAGCTCTCCTAATTATAACTGCCATGCAGAACTGGGTCTTGCTTACATATCCGACTTAATTAAACTAGAGCCTGTGCTATTATGGCACAGGCTCTGGACGCAAGAAGCAACACACCTAAATAGAGATGTTCTGACAGACATTTTAAAATTAGAGGGAGCTGCAAGGATACCATGGGTGAACTATGTTCATAACCTTTTAAAAGATATTGGGAGAGAGGATTATTTTTTAGAATCCAACCAACCTTTCAGCTATCTCACGGAAAGATTTGAAGAAGCAGGGCCTAGCTTTTCTTGACTCTCAAAGAATCGCAACGGAGGCCCTAAAACCTTCTGTTCTGCAGCATCAAATGGTTTTAACGACTTTTAACATTCAGCCCTATCTTATCTATGTATCTAATAACTATGAGCGCTTTTTACTTTCACGTTTTAGATTTGGTATTTTTCACAGATTAGTTAGTTTTCCTACGATTAATAATTGGTTGCATGATTTACCTCCCTGCCCCCGTGATATTTCACCCCAGAGTACTATTCATGTTTTTCTTTTCTGTAAATTCTATGATGTAATAAAAAAAGAATGTTTTGCTACCATTTTCAAGAGATTTAGGACATCGTCAGAGTCGTGAGGCTATGCTCAATATTCAATGTCTTGATAATCATCAATGTGTAGCAACAACAACACTGTATTTGAAAAATGTAATGCACAGTAGGAAAAGCATGACTATTTAAACGCACTTTAAATCTTACATTTTCGTCGAGTTTGAATACCTTGAAATTGATGAATTCCTGTATTGTAAATTTGTATCTTTTAATATTGTAATGAAATGTGTTTCTTTTATCTGTACTTTTAGGATTGCTTCTAACAATCGAATAAAGATATTTTGATTGAACAGCCTATGCTGGGAAGAGACCAAAGCCCAAATGGACCAAGAAACACCCAATAAATGGGAGCCCACTTGAGAAAATCTTTGGTGGAATTAGATATTCAACCAGCATGGGACAGCATGGTAGAAAAGGCAATATTTAACAAGGTCAGCAATGATTCTGCAAAGAAGAAATCCCTCTTGAAAGACAAAATAACTTTGTCCAAACGATGTCACGCTTGGACAGTGAAACTCCTACACACACACAAAAAGCCTCAAGCTTATCTAGCAGCCCATTTCTACATCGAGATAAAAAGAGCTTCATCCATTACCATTTAGGAATGCATGACTCGAAGGATCTACTGCCATCATGGAAAAGTAAACAAAAAGCTGCGAACTGTTGATTATGTGATTACTTTAATGAAATAATAACTCGTTTGTCCATGTCCCGCAGTAAAGGATTTAAGAAAATCATTTTTAAAATCTATTTTTAATGAGATAAACATTCGCACAATAAGACAAGCCATGATTAGCTGGATGGAGGGCTCCTCAATTATTTGGTCTTGCCAGGATGTAGAATATTTTACACAATTAAGGAAACTTCTCCAGCAAGAAGACTCAGAAAATATAACTGTTCGCTGAAGGAATAGTTTTTGGAAAGGTCTTTTTTAGCATGTATTGCAACCAAATTAGTCTTGCATGCATAATACAGAGCACTGCCACATTAAGGCAAAAGATCAAGGTGTCTCATTTTTTAAAAGGGTTTTAGAATAACTGCTTCTGCACTTTATATCGCCATACAATCAAGTGTCTTCTTAGGCACCATTTACAATTAGACACATTTACACCAAGTTCTTGAAGAAAGATCAATGTTTTTACCATTCAACAAAAACCTAATGCATTGAACCTCTTGTTTTTAAATAAAGATTGATTGATATATTTAAAGGTCCCATTCTCTTAGGCACTTTAACTATACGGTTTGATTTTTCGCAACAGTCTTTAATCAACCCTGCCTTTTGAGTTTCATCAAACAGTGACCGCTTGTGGCTTCTGTTACTTGCCCTTAGAAAGACATGTGTCTTCAGGCACAGTATTTTTAACTTTAGCCTTAGTTTTACATATGCATCGCTCATTTTTACATACGGTCTGTATTTTATAAGCCGTACATCGTTTGTTACTGCCCTATGTACATTAATGTCATGGTCCAGTGGCATTTTGGGTGTTCTTATTGTGATAATTGCATTTTACGGAACTTGCAATGATTTTAAGTAATCACACAATAAACTTTGAACTTTGGTGGTACAGTGTTAGTACTTATCTACTCTTTGCCCACAGTGGACCTTTGGCCCCGAAAGACTGGAACTGTCTGTTTCAATAACGTGGACTTTTGTAACAGACATCGGGGTTGAGGTGACTCGCTGCTAATACAAGTTAATACAGGCGCCACAGCGATTCGATGTGAAAATTGGCACCATTCAAAGAAATCCTTCTTGATTACAAATAAAGACAAATATAAATTTGAAGGATTGGCTAGCATTATAAAAATAAGGTGACTATTGTTGTGCACTCTGGAATGGATGCTCGGAAAGATATACTTCCTGAACATACTTGTCATAATTTCATCACTTTTCGCCCTGAAGTCCTCTGGACGAGACGCGTTGGCTACGCTTTGTATGAAGATCATGAATAAAAGAAATTTTAAGCCCTACTGAACGGAATTCTTAAATCATTACTTGATTATTACTGTTATTGTGGGGAGTGCTGAACCATTGTGTTATATTGCAAAATTTTGGGCGATGCCCTTGGAAGTCTAGGGGTATGTGGCTTCTGGTTCTTGGCACCCAAAACTCTCTAAAAATAAAAAGACCATAAACTTTGGATAAAGTGCAGTCATTTTTTGCCCTATACACCTGCTGCTCTAGTGTTGTTAGACATAATGAGGAGGACACTACATTCTGGTCCTCCATTTGAAGCAAAGCAGAGTAATGGTGCTAATTCTGTGTGAAAGATGCATTTTGTGTTGATGCAGTAGGTTATCGGTTGATTAAAAAGAAAAGCTGCATTTAAAATGATTGTTGCCAATGCAAAGATCTATCTGCAGCAGTGAGGCAAATGAGATAAAGTTAACACAAGCAGAACCTCCAGGAGGACGTGTGTGCAAGCACTACCAGCAAGTGGTATTCACATGTTGGCTTGGTGGCAGGCTTAATGGAGCACTGGCGACTGACATATGTGGGCAAAAGTGTTAAGGAGCAGTGTGGATAAACTCAGAACAGTCTTGAAGAGCACTTTCCATGGCAGGCAGTTAGGTGCCAAAGGCTAGAGGCTAATGCCTACAGCACCTGTGGCGAAAAGCAAAGTGTGTGGAAGGAGACAAAGCTTTTGCTTAGTTCCCCCTCTTAAAACTCAATTGACACCAAGTGCAGTGGCGCCTCACAGCTTTAACAGCTGTCAGTAGTGACTGCTGAGGTAAATATTGATTTTCCACTTTTCGAAGACCTTTATACCCTATCCGGGAAGTTGCGAAAATTTGTTGTGTACGAGCTGAGCCCCCCATGCCACAGTTAGGCGGAGCCTATTTATAGCTGAACCTGCAGCAAGAAGATGCACTCTACCTTGGATGTTTTCTGAAAAGCTCTTAACCAGCAAACCCATAAACATGAACTTCGTGTTGATTTGTTGCCTATACCTTTCTAATTATGCGGCATCTACCGATTCTAAATTAAACTATCTTGGAGCAAATAATTTAACGATGGCAAGGAATAGTTCAACAATTTATTATAACTGTATCTTTTCTTTTTTAACTAAGCTTAATGCCCTCCTAGAATCTTTGAAGGCTCATGTTGATTGGCTGAACACCAACATTCAACAACCTCAAACTAGTAATACCACATAGAGACTCAGAGGCTAGTAATTCCTCATGACACTAGCACTCTCAACATAATGCCTAATCAAGTACTTTTGTGAATGCAACATCACATTCATCACAGAGTAAATCAGCTCTTTGTCTTGGAGGCACATCAAGGCATTACTAACAATAATGAATATGCTACTTACCAGTATGCATCTGTTCTTGGCATGTAGGGCTGCTAACATTCATATCTTAGCATTAGATCGCCGCCTAGTGTTGGGTCCGGATGATCGCACATTGTTGTCCTGGAAGAGTCTTCGAAGTGTCCTGAGATAGGTGGCTCCTCCCCTGGACTACAGTGCGCATGGGCATCGGCTCCATCCCCAGATTGTTTTTCGCCATTGTGGCAGAAGATGGAGTGAAAAGTGTAAGTGATGTCCATGCTAATGATTGAATACAATAGTATATCTGCAGCTGCGACAGGCACCGGGGAGGAGGGTGGGCGATATGAATGTTAGCAGCCCTACATGCCAAGAACAGATGCATACTGGTAAGTAGCATATTCAGTTCGAGGCATGTGGGCTGCTAAATTCATATCTTAGCATAGAATATATAGCAGTCCCTCCATCAGCGGCGGTTGCCCGTGCCAGCTGCAGAAACCTGAAAAAGTGTTTTGAGAACAGCCTGTCCTACAGCAGCTTGCTGCTTGGAATGCACGTCAACACAGTAGTGTTTTGTAAAGGTATGTGGTGTAACCCACGTGGCTGCTCTGCAAATGTCCTCTAAAGGAATGTTCCCTAGGAAAGCCATGGATGCCCCCAATTTGCGTGTGGAGTGCGCCCTTGGGGGTATTGTTAAAGTGCGCTTGGCCTTGTGATAACAAATTTGGATGCACTTAACAATCCATCTGGCTATTCCTGCTTTGGAAATCGGGTTGCCTTTGTGTTGTGGTGAGAAGGCAACAAAAAGCGGTTTTGTTTTCCTAAAGTGTTGTGTCCTGTCTATGTAGTACATCAACGCCCTCCGTACGTCTAACGTATGGAGCATTCTTTCCGCCACCGTTTGTGGGTTTTGGAAGAATGCCGGCAAGTCTATAGTTTGGTTGAGATGAAACTGTGACACCACCTTTGGAAGGAATTTGGGGTTAGTACGCAGCACTACCCTATTTGGATGAATTTGAATGAATGGCTCTTGTATTGTGAGCGCTTGTAGCTCACTAACACGCCTCAGTGACGTAATAGCAATCAGGAAAGCTACTTTCCACGTTAGGAATTGTAGTTCACACGAGTGCAGTGGCTCAAATGGTGGTCCCATCAGTCTGGTGAGGACCACATTGAGGTTCCACACCGGAGCTGGCGGTGTTCTTGGGGGAATGACTCGTTTCAGACCTTCAAGGAAAGCTTTAATGGCAGGCACTCTGAAGAGAGAGAGATGCTGCCTATTTTGAAGGTAAGCTGCGATGGCGGATAGATGTATCCGAATCGAAGTGAACGCTAGCTTGCACTTGTAAAGATGCAACAGATAGCAAATGATGTTAGGGATAGATGCATCTAGCGGGTTGATGTCATTGGTGGTGCAGTAAATGACAAAACGCTTCCATTTTGCCGCATAGCATGCTCTGGTTGTTGGCTTCCTTGCCTCCTTGATGATGTCCATGCATTCAGGAGGTAGGTTGAGGTATCCAAACTCTAAGACTTCAGGAGCCAGATCGCCAGGTTGAGCTGTTGCGGATCTGGATGCTGAATTTCTCCATGGTTCTGCGTCAAAAGCCTGGGCGTGAGGCGCAGTCTTTGATGCGGAACCACTGAGAGTTCGAGGAACGTGGTGTACCAGGCCTGGCGCGCCCACGTTGGAGCAACTAGGATGAGTGTCATCGAGTGCTGCCTTAGTTTTTTCGCCACCAGTGGTATCAGAGGTGTCGGCGGAAAAGCGTACGCAAATTTGCCTGACCAGTTCATCCATATCGCATTGCCCTGCGATTGCGGGTGTGGGAACCTGGCGGCGAAGCTTTGGCATTTTGCGTTCTCCCTTGTGGCGAACAGGTCTATCTCTGGATGACCCCACCTTTGGAAGTACGGCTGGAGTACTGATGGATGTATCTCCCACTCGTGCATTTGATGGCTGTATCTGCTGAGCAGATCCGCCATCTGATTGTCCTTCCCTGGGAGGTGCTCTGCCATGAGGAAGATGTTCCTCTGAATGGCCCACTTCCACATGCTCTGAGCCAGATGAGACAGCTGCGGTGAGTGGGTGCCCCCCTGCTTCTGGATGTAGTACATCGCGGTCATGTTGTCCGTCCGGACTAACACCACTTTGTTGCACAGATGTACAATGAAGGACTTGAGCGCCATGAAGATCGCCATCAGTTCTAGATAGTTGATGTGCATCTTCTGTTGCTGCTTCGTCCATAGTCCCTGCACTGTGAAATTGAGCAGATGAGCTCCCATCCCTGGAGAGATGCGTCCGTTGTTAGGATAATCTGTGGCACTGGCTCCTGGAACAGTCGGCCCTTGCAAAGGTTGTGTGGAGTCCACCAATGCAGAGAGTCGTATGCCCGACTGGTAACCAACACTAGGTCTGTTAATTGTCCCTGAGCCTGTGTCCACTGATTTGCTAAGCACTCCTGGAGCGGGCGCATATGCAACCGTGCGTGAGGGACTATGAAGATGCAGGAGGCCATCATGCCTATCAACTGCATGAACACTCTCGCTGGAAGTGAGTGTTGTGGTCTGAACCTTCGGATTAGAGATTGCATGCTCTCTATCCTGACTTGGTTTGGTTGAGCTTTGGCCGTCAGGGTATTGATTGTCGCACCTAGAAACTGCCGGACATGTGCCGGCTGAAGATGCGACTTTGGGTAATTCAACGAGAAACCCAAGTCGTGAAGGAGGTGAATGGTAGTCGACATGTCTGCGGCGCACTGTTGTTCCGACTTGGCTTGAACGAGCCAGTCGTCCAGGTAGGGGTAGACATGGATGTTCTGCCTCCTGAGGTGCGCTGCCACTGTCGCCAGGCACTTGGTAAACACCCTTGGGGCCGTGGTGACTCCGAAGGGTAGGACCTTGAACTGATAATGCCTGCCTTGGATTGTGAACCTGAGGTATTTTCTGTGGGACGGGTGTAGTGGAATGTGGAAATAAGCATCCTTGAGGTCTAAGGTTGCTAAGAAGTCCCCTTGGTTTAACAAGGGAAGAATCTGTTGCAGTGTAAGCATATGGAAATGTTCTGACAGTATATACAGGTTGAGGGGACGGAGATCCAGAATTGGTCTGAGAGATCCGTCCTTCTTTGGAATAAGGAAGTACAGGGAATATACCCCCGTGCCTTCCTCCCCCACTGGCACGAGCTCGATTGCTCCTTTTTGCAGCATCACCACCACTTCCTGCTGCAATAAGTGCAAGTGCTCTGCGGACATAGGCCTTTGCCTTGGTGGAATGTTGGGTGGAGTGGATTTTAACTCTAGACAATAACCGTACTGGACAAGTTGTCGCACCCACCTGTCTGTGGTGATGTTGAACCAGACGGGCAGGAACTGTTGTAGTCTCCCCCCGACAGGTGTTAAGTGGTCGGGGGGCAGTGACAGAGAGTCACTGTTTGCTTGGGGTAGGGGAGCGTGAGTTGTTGTTCCCTCTGCCGCGTCCTCTGGTGCTGTTTCCTCTGTAGCCCCCCTTGTTCTGTTTGGGGTACGAGGATTGTGCTCCACCTTTAGAGAATTGTGACTGCTGACCCATTTGTCCTCTGTTGACTCCACGTGCACCTGAGCGACGAAAAGTATTGCCACGAAACTGTTGTGATTGAAGGGCCCCCATAGATTTGGCAGTTTCGGTGTCTTTTTTAATTTTTTCTAGGGTGGTGTCAACATCTGGACCAAAACAGTCTATCAGGATTGACTGGTTGATTAAGTATGGTTGTCTGAATGTCAGGTTTAAACCCCGATATGCGGAGCCACGCCTGTCGTCTCAGCATGACGCTAGTGTTAATGGTCCTAGCGGCTGTGTCCGCGGCATCCAGTGCACACTTTATGGCTGCGTTGGAGATCAGTTGTCCTTCCTGTATAATCATTTTGGTGCCCTCTTGAAACTGTGGAGGCAGGTGTTGCACAATTTGCTCTAGGGTGTCGTAATGCGACCTATCATAACGTGCCAATAGTGCCTGTGTATTTGCAATACGCCAGAAATTGGCAGCCTGCGCAGCTACCCTCTTGCCTCCTGCCTCTAGCACCTTGGACTCTTTATCCGGGGGAGGAGCTTAACCCGTTGTTTGGGAGTTGGCCCTCTTTCGGGCATTTGCGACCACCAGGGAGTCAAGCGGCAACTGTCCCCGAATGTATGCAGGGTCTGCAGGTGCTGGTCTGTACTTTTTTTCAATACGTGGATTGACCACCCTCGCCCTGGTAGGCTCTTTAAAGATGTCCGCCGCATGCTTGAGGACCCCCTTGAGCATAGGCAGTGTCTTTACAGTTCTTTCAGAAACTGAAAAATTGTCAAATAGAAAATCCTCTTCAACAGGGTCAGCATGCATGTCCACATCATGATTAGCAGCTGCCCTTTCAATGAGTGCATGGAAACCTGCAGAATCCTCTGTTGGGGATGCACGTGTACTGAAAGGCTGTGGGTCTTGTCCCACATTATGGGTGTCTTGGTCACCAAAGTCATCATATGAATCCGGCTGTGCATCTGGTTCATTGACTGGGAAAGTGTATTGGTCATCTTCACCATATCCCTCACCGTCAGAGGTGTCTGGAGACGGAGTTGGGCTCCCTCTTAGAGGGGACTGGATAGGTTCCATGAGGCCTGAGGCGTCCTGTGGATACTTTTTCTTCTTCAGGGGGATGACATAGGAGTCCACCGGCTGTGAAGTTATCTTCCTTTTGTAAAGGGTCAATTTGCCTGTATTAGCGTCGATAAAACACTCTGAATCCTCTTCTGAGTCGATTACTCGACCTGAAAGTGCCCCTGCCGTTGAAGAATCCGACTTCTTTGGTGTCGATTTTGTTGAGAAGGCCTTTGGCGCCTCTTTTGGCGGCAGAAGGTAGAGGAGTTTACTGGCAGATTTGACCGGAACGTCTATCGCCTTCTGTGGCGATGGCGTCGGCGCCGACGAAGCAGCGGCTTTCTCCCTAATTCTTTGTAGTGAAGAAGCGACGAGGGACGTTTCATTCACAGTGGCCTTTGGCACCGACGAGGAATCCTTGATCTTGCCTTCGGATCCGACGTTCTGTTGGCCCTTTTGAGTCTTGGACGATGATGCTGCGTCCGCCGCCCCAGAGGCCCTGGATCGATGCGCAGATGTGCCAGCCTTCGATCCGTGTGACTTCGACGGCTCCGTCTCTACCACGCGTCCGACCAACGTCCCAGTTGGTGTCGGAGCCGTGCCGCTGTCTTTGGCGGGCTTTGCCGGCGTCGCAGCGGTTGACCTGTGCGTTCCGCCCTTTTTAGAGGATCCCTCCTCTGGCACCGATTTCGACACGGTGGAATCGACAGATTTCTTCGATCTCTGTGGACCGGAGGTCGAGGGAGTCGATGAAGCAGCGTTTTTATTTGTTTTTGGTGGTACGGCCGCCATCTTAGGGACGCTGGAGTCCTTAAGTTTCAGTTTCGTTTTCGGTTCGGCCATCTTAGGTGTAGTCGATACCGTAAGTTTCAGTTTCGGTTTCGATACCGTCTGTGCAGCAAGTATGTCCGTGGCCGGGCCTAAAGGCGGGGCCGTGGCTTGCGCGACGGGGTCTTGGGTAAGGCCGACAGGCGATCCCGTGACCCGTTCTGTATGTTCGTAAACTTCGGGGCATAGCTCATCCCCTGAGCTATCTTCCACGGCCCCATAAACCTCTTCGACGTCCCCTACCTCGTCGACGTTTTCAAGGCCTTGATCCACGACTCCGTCGTCGTCTTCCGGATCCGCCTCGACCTCCGTCTCGGGCGGGGAGATTTGAAGATGATGGCTCAGGCCCTCTTCTTCTTGCTCGTCGAAGATGTCGTCCGGTTCCGGGGCCGTTTGGTGGGCCTCAAGGCGCACCGCGCGCCGAATCTTGAGTGTCTTCTTGGACCTGAAACTTGCACAGGCTCTGCAGTTTCCTTCGTTATGGTCTGGTGAAAGGCATTTGTTACAGACCGGGTGCGCGTCTATATGTGGGTATTTGGCCCCACAGAGCGGACAGAGCTTAAACGGACTCCGCTCCATGCTGGAAAAGTTGCTGTCGAGTCGCGATGAGAAGGCCTCGATGTCCGAAGAGCAAAAACTCCGCTGATTCCGGCTCCGAGAGACGGAAGAACTCGAGACCGCACGCAAACAATACCGACGTAATAAATACAAGGCCTTTTGGCCGAATAAAGTTATGTTTTCTCGGTTCCGACAGAGAGACGTCGAGACCGCATCCGAACCCAATGGCGGAAAAAAACAATCTGGGGATGGAGCCGATGCCCATGCGCACTGTAGTCCAGGGGAGGAGCCACCTATCTCAGGACACTTCGAAGAGTCTTCCAGGACAACAATGTGCGATCATCCGGACCCAACACTAGGCGGCGATCTAATGCTAAGATATGAATTTAGCAGCCCACATGCCTCGAACTTGTAGCTACTGTCTTAAAAATGGGCGTTAAGACTGCCTTGTCAAAAAGATATAAACTGAACAAGTTAAACAAGGTTGCCAATTCCTAATTTTCGCTGGTTTGTGCAGAATCATGCCTCGGTCTATGCATCCAATATTTATTATTTAAATTTCGATGAGGTGAAAACTAGGACATGCTCAAATTCCTCTGCTGTATGGCTGAATGCAACCCCACCCCCAGGATTCACTAATAAATAAAGCAACACCTCCTTCAGAGTTCATTCTCCAGCTGAAGAAGTTACGAGTATGAAGAAGTTACGAGTATGATGAAGTTACGAGTAGCAGCTCGTCAATATGCGATGATGTAAGGGATCTAAATCTGTTCTATAAACATCTTTGATTATTTACCCCTTAGACTCGGAAATTATTTCTAAAAGCAACACCAATAAGGTAAAGTAATTTGGTGCTGTTTATTACTTTTGTAAGGGTTCTTTAGATATCACTGTTTGTGGTATAACAGACTCTTGACCTTTGTAAACTGTGAGAGAGGAAGGAGTGGGTACATTATAACCTGAAATACTTTGCGTTGAATCTCGTTGCCTTGATGAAGTAAATAAATGTAGACGTCCTTTATGTCTTCACCATCTACTTTGGTAGGTGAATGAAATTGCACCACATAAGCTTTGCCTACTCTAAAACTCAGTCTGGGGATGTCTGCCTCTCGCCCATATAAGCATCAACATGTCGCTGGGGATCAAGTCATTAATATTTTTACTATCCTAAATATTAATTTGAACTTCCTTAAGAATGCACAGAATCTTCAAATACTGAAATTAGAAGGAAACTACAACCAATTATATACAATTAACAGACATGACAATGTGTGTTAATTATAAATGATTACATTAATCAAGATACATTCTTAAGAAAACACAAGTTGAAGGATAAGCTTATAAACATTTTTGTTAATGTTACATGGTATAATTTTAACTGGAGATTTCAATTTAAATAGAACACAGACTTCCTTTGAGGGGGGTTAGAACATTTTGGGGGTCTCTCTTCTGGTTCAGTTTCAAAGGAAATATTAGGGTGACTTTCTGGGAAGAAATGTTTAAATCTTTCCCTCTGAATGGTAGGTTTCATTCAGATTTTGGCAATCTAGTAACTCATATACTTCCATGTAGAGCACCAGTGTTAGACCACTTTTGCTTAAATCTACTTTTCTTTTTAATAATTGTTTATATTTTGACATTCTTCCCTTCATGTTTAGACATCATTTACCATAAGCTATCACCTTAAAAGATCTTATAACCAGTAGTAAGTAGATTATCAATGTGGGCAATCGGGCTGGGTGAGAATGTTTAGTAAAAATCAAATGAGAGACTGAATATAGCTCAGATGTGCAAGTCAGGGTATATGTTCTTAACATTCAGCAGGCACTTTCTTCGGAAAGTTACTTTAAAGACGGCAGTGAATTCAAGCTTGGGCAAGCACAACTGTTTCACCCTTAGCATATTTGCTTTGGAAGCAAGAAGAATGTGCTCATTGTGGAATGGGCTCATTATGGAAAATTTGAGTTTTCGGGTGCTAGAAAATATTTTACTCCAGTCTTAAAGCATCTGAAGAAAGCAACAAATAAATAGATCAATATCGAGTGAAATGGACATTAACTACGAGCTGACTGAAGGAGAGCCAAAGACAAGAAATCATATAAGAAACTTTTCATGAGATGTTAAGAGATAAAACAAAAAAACCTAAGGGCTACAACCCATGAAAATGATCAGGAATTTGACCACTTAAAATTTCACACCTTAATAATGTGGAAAATGGCTCAAGGGCTTCCTATGGGAATGTTGGCCATTGACACCAGCTTTCAGTCCATGACAGTTAAGCCAGCTTACCGAAACCTGAAGTCTTTGTGTATGATCTCTGGAGCAATGGAAGGAAACCCCTGAAAAGTGTTTAGTCAATTCTATATACTTTCTTTTGCTGCTTGACGTATGGGTGTTGAGGCAATCTTGGTTCCTGGTGGGTGCTGTTGAAGTATTTGGGAACCAGTGAGCCTCATGGAGTCCAGTACTGGTCAGATAAAAGTTTGAATATAGAGACTCATCATGCGTTTTTTTTACTCCCAAGATCAACTGGTGCTTAAGCGGACACTCTGAGGACGTTTGTATGTGTTGTTATTTCGACTTTGTTAGTTGTTACATTGTACTTTCACTATGTTCTCCTAAACGCATCAAGAACCAAGAAGTGGTGGGACAAATTTAATAATTTGTACCTTTCCCTCAGTGAACACTCATTTGCTCTCTTCTTCTCAGGATGTAAGGTGCACTGCTGGCTCCCTGGGAGTCCCCCTACTCTTCTGCCCGGATGTGGAGCAAGTGTTAGAAGTCTAGTCTTTTCTGGCAGTTAGTTGTTCTGCACTTGCAAATTCTATGTCCTCAGGAGCCATGCTGCGAAGCTCAGGCTCTCCGGTTATGGGTAGAGCACTTTACCCTTTTGCATTGTTAGTAAGCCTTGCCTCTACTGCAATTTGTGATTTGATCCAAGAGATATCTCCATTATCTCCGAGAACCAGGTCTGTCTCACCCACTGTGGGGCAATGAGAATCATCGTCATGTGGCTGATCTTGCATTTATTGATGATCTTATGGAGTGGTGGTATCGGGGGACAATAGTAAGCAAATATACCTGACCAGTCTATCAAAGTCGCATTCCCCAGGGACTGATGGCAAGGTTGCCTGGATGCGAATTGTTGGTATTTTGAATTGTGGGGTGTTGCAAAGAAGTCGACTTCTGCAGTTCCCTATTTGTGAAAAATCTTGTAGAGTTCAGATTGATTCACTTCCAACTTGTGGGACGACAAAGCTTGTCGGCGCAGCCTGTCTGCTTCTACATTGTACTTTCCTGGCAGGTGTATTGCTATTGTGTTTATGTTCTGTGGAATTGCCCACGTCCAGAGTTGCTGAGCTAGAGTTGAAAGTGCTACTGACTGCGTTCCTGCTTCTTTGCCTACGTAAAACATGGTGGTTGTGTTGTTCGTTTGTTTCAGAATGGTCTTTCCTTTGAGTTTTTTCTGAAAGGCTTTTAAGGCTAGAAACGCTGTTTTCAACTCTAGGATGTTGATGTGTTGTAGAGCATCCTGCCGTGTCCCCACTTCCCTTACTTTGAGGTTGTTCAAGTGAGCTACCAATCCCATCTGTGAGGCATATGTCGTTATGGTCACTGTTGGAGTTGGTTGCGTGATAAGTCTCCTTTGAGATATGTTTGCTTTGTTCTACCATGCTGTTTCCTCCTGTATTTTTTGTGCGACAACCACTAGATCCTCCCAACTCATTGTTGCTAGAGACCATTGTGCTTGAAGCCATTCCTGGAATGGTCTCATGAGTAGGCGAATGCTGGGGATTAAGTGGATGCATGAAGCTATCATTCCTAGCAACTTCCTCACTGTCAGAGCTTGCCCTTTCCGGTATAGCTGGGTTTCTTTCAGTAGGGCCATTGTTCGTTTTTCGATTGGGAACACCTTCCCCAATACTGCATTTATTTTTGACCCAACACCACCTCTTCTTGTTCTGGCGAGGATTTTTCCCAGTGTATGGAAATGCTGAACTAGTGTATGTATTACCTGCTGTATATGTTATTTGCAGACTCTGTACTAGTATGCCCTTCCTAACCAGTCGTCTAAGTACGGGCATACATGGATACTTTGCCTTCTTAGGTGAGCAGCCACTGCTTCTAGACACTTTGTGAACACCCTTGGTGCTGACTTTAGACCGAATGCTAGCACCTTGAATTGGTAGTGTATCTCGTTGACCACAAATCTTAATAGTTATTGGTGTTTGTTGTTCATGGCGATGTGCAAATAAGCATCCTTCAAGTCTATGTAGCCATGTAGTCTCCTTTTTGCAATTGAGCTATCACCTCTTGCAGGGTTGTCATCTTGAACCTTTCGGAGTCTTTATAAATTTGTTGAGGAATCTGAGAACTACGATAGGATGCAGCGTTCCGTCTATCTTTGGAATTAGGAAGTACATGGAGTAATTTAAAAAGATAAGCTTAGACAGTGGGAACCTAAAAGAAAGTAGCACCTGACTGACTATCCCTTGTTATTATGCATCTACTGGGAAGTAACCAAGGTTGTGTGTGCACACTGTTAGCGCACTCACTGTCACAGTGCAATCCAATACTGGAATATAACAATTTCTAACACGAGCAAAGGTGCACCACTAAGAGATGAACACACATCAAAATATCAGATCCGTGTCCAAGATGTTTCTTTAAGTTCTTCGTTTTATTCAAAAAGCTAAAAGCGATCCGGTTGAACTGAACAGCCGACCCGTTTTGTCCATACACATGGACTTCTTCAGGGCATCAATAAGGCATTCTTAAGATATAACGTCAGTATGTCCATGGCAGATAAAATCAGCAAGGAATGTGGTGAATCCGGTCCACTTTATTAAGAGAGAGAGGTAAGCTGCACCCCTCTTTCCCCAGGTGGCACCCAGGTGTATAAACTTAAACAATATCATTTTGATTAGCTGGCTACAAATTTGCATGTCTAGGCCACAAATGATTCCCACGACCACCCAAGACCACATCTCAGAACAGTGCATGTGTCATGTATAATAACGGTATATTATTCATCTGTGCCTTCCGGAACCAGCATACCCGTCCCAGTCAATATGCCTATGTACATCTGTCTCCATGCTTCCAGATCATCCATAGCTTCTCGTCTCTTCTAAAGTGTTTCATTCTGACCTCTTTGGCAGTCGCCCACTACATCATATCCCGCAGTCATTCCCTGTGTCCCAGTGGGTTCACGTTCAGCCATTTAATTACGACACGCCGTTTGGCAAGTACCAATCCCAAACTTAGGAATGTAAGACTTCTTTTTCTTTTGACCAGGGTTGGGAGAAGGCCCAGCAGTACTTCCCAGGGAGTAGCCTCAAATTCCCGTCTCGTAGCTTATTTGACTGTCTGGAGGACCTCCCTCCAATATGGCTCAATGTGAGTACACTAACAAACCACATGTAGAAAGTCAGCCGCAGGGGGCCTGCATAGTAGGCACCTGTCTGACCTAGTTGGGTAGGAGTGAGATGCAATTGGCAATTGGCGAACATAATTATATTGTATGAGTTTAAAACGGGCATTCGAGCTAATCTTGCATACTTCTTCAATGATCTTTTGCCAGTCCCGAGGGTCGATATCTTCCCCCAAACCCTTTCCCGATCTGGCTTGAGCTTTAGGGGTGATGCGCTGGGAGGCCTCTCGTAATGCTCTATATAGGTGAGTAATAAGTCACCCGTCCCTCCCATCATATCTAACAGTCTATTAAGTGTCTGGGAAGGGACCGAATCCTATGGGAAACCATTCCAGGGTTCACGAGCAGTGGCTGACATCTTATTATATTGTAAATATTGTCCCACGCCAAGAGCAATGAATCTGTCGCATCTTCTTGGGTTATAAATTGGCCCCAAGATATAAATCTTCTAGCACCTCGCAGCCTTCAGTTTTCCATTTTTTTGTTGACTTGTTATTTTCTATAACTGCAAAGGGACTGATTGCCCATATCGGCATATGGCGAGCAAATGGGGCCCTACGTAGGACAGTCATGACTACTCTCCTATTTACGGCCCATCTGTCTAAGCAAGAAGGGTTAAGTGTCTAGGATGTGTGGCCCCAATCATAAGGAGCTCCGGCAGACCTCGATGACCAACTAGGTGGCCCAACAAACTCTTCTCTCAATTTTCCTCCTCATCGAGCTAATGGATTGCACGTTGAAGGTTTGCTGCTCAATAGTGCTCTAGACTGGGGAGTTCAATACCCCCTCTCTCCCAGGGCTGTTGCAGCATACAGAGTTGGATTTTTTTCCGTTTCGTGGACCATAATAGTTCCACGAGGAGGCCATCAAGCTCACAGAAGTATTGTCCGGGGATCTCAAACAACGAGCTCTGCATTACATAAGAAGTGAGGCAATATTACCATCTTGGCTAGGGTCCACCTACTCATCAATGTTAGCGGGAGGTCTTTCCAGAATTGGACCGATGTCTGGAGTCCTGTCATGACCCTTCCTAAGTTCCGCTCCAGGAACCGCTGCTTTTTTGTCGGTATTTTAATACCCAAGGAGTGAATCCCGTCCAGGCACCAAGTCAGTGGAGGTTGCGGGAGCATTGGCAGGTCCATATGTGCCAGCGTTCCAAGTGGCATAAGTTGTGACTTCTGGGTGTTCATCACTAGGCCAGAGACTGCTGCAAACTCAGACAGCTGTCTGCAATATTGGCAGTGCCTCAGTCAGCTTTCGCAGACACACCACAGCGGCAGAAGCATAGAGCAATATCACATGCACAGCCCCCCCTACCTTAATTCCCCAGTCCATGAGCCTGTGTCGCAATAACGCTGAAAGCGGCTCCATAGCCACTGGAAATAGCAGTGGCTATAAGGGACATCCGTGCCAGGGCACAGCTGAAAGGCCTCTGAGACACAATTGCCAGTCCGGACTATGGCGATTGGTGCAATGTACAACAGTTTAACCCATGCAATGAAGTTGAGTCCAAACCTCATTTTTTCCATAACCTGCCATATGTACGTCCACACTACTGAATGAAAGGCTATCACTAAAGGTCCTTAGATGATGCGGTACTGTGGGGTAGAACAGAAAATGCTTCCCAATATTACTGGATGGCATTATTAAGGAATGGATGCTATATAAATATCCGAAAATGTATGATGTTATGGGACAAAAAGATAGGCTAACCAAACTTGCAGCCACTTACAGTGAGAGAAACCTTATAAAAATAACCCCTTTATTGTTTATAAAGTTTCTCTCACTGTAAATGGCTGCAAGTTTGGCTTGCCATTTCATGTTCCAAACACTTGGCATTATCAAATTGCAGAACTAGAATACATTCTTTCAACTACTGTCAGTCATTTCAAGAATAGTTTGAATATGTGCTTTTTATCCCTAAGGAAATCTATGAAGTTGTGTGTGTCACACACGCAATATATAGGCACAGTTGAGGTGAGTGTGTAATTTTGCATCCCCTATATTTTAATGCATTTCAGGTCATAGCTGTAAGTGCTCCCCAGTTAACTCCCCGTGTGACACGGGGAGGAAAATCTGGGGTAAAGAGATCATAATTCTGGGGGGGGATTTAAAGTGCTCACATAACGGGATGGTTTCCAAATTTAATTAACCAGTCTTTCTTTCATGTAAAGACACAAAACCTTAGCCATAGTTATGTTACATTCATACAAGCTTTGAAAATGAATCTAAACTATTTTTTTGGGCCCTCTGCATTCATTAAGGAACACGCATGAAAAAATCGTTAAAGAAAATCACTGAAACGTTATGGCTGATAAACAGTTCAAGTGGTAGCACCAGGTTTCTCAACTATCTGGAGCATATGATATCTAGGAGAGAGACATCTTGACGCTGCTCTTAACCGGAACCAAAATGACTTCCCTCGGTGCAAATCTGCACCAGGCTCCCCAATTATCCAATTCTTGAAACACATTTGTGAACAAGAAAACAGTAACCTTGCCTGTGTTCCAATAAAAGGATTCACTGTGTCGATCATGCGGATGTCAAATTTACCTGTTTGGTTTAGAAATGTGAAGCAGTGGAGGTGAAAAGACCATTCGAAGCTATAATACAAACTGCTAACACATTGATCATTGTCGAGTTGTACGAAGTAAATTCAAAAAGAAATGGTTTCATAATACACAACCAAATCTACACCACATCAATCTGTTTTGTCTAAATGAGTTTACTTTTTTACTGAATTATATTGATTTGCTGTTTAATAAATTTAAGGGTCTTAAGTTGAACATTTTTTTATCTTTTTTTAATTAATTCCAATGTTTTGTGAGGCGCTTTGTGGCACCTTGTAACTACTTCAGAGCACTGTTAGGTTCAACTGAAAGCCCATCAATGTGACGGAGTAGAAGCTCAATCAACTGAGGTATATGTCCGGTCCGATATTCCTCTTCGCCTGTCAAGAATAATGATATCTTCTTAAAAGCAAATGTAAATAATATTTGTGATTTTAAAAGTGCATCTGTGTCACCATCATACATTTGAATGTGTACCCACCAATGTACAAGTACCTGTGTTTTGAGGAGCACATGCAGACTGAATAGTAAAGGTGAGTGTAGACCCTTTCGGTCCCATCTAGGGCCACTACGAAGCTTCTCACCCTGTTCTGGAGCCTCCTCAATAGCATGGTGAAATCAGCTGTGTAACAACTGGCTGAGTGACCAAGCAATATCAATACTGACTTTTCATTCTTGAACAGACTGATTTCAGTGCCTCGAGGGTTTAAATCTTGACTGACTCTCAGATGAAAATGGTGCCTTCCATAATTTGGTTCTGGAGTTAATTTGTTAGAATTTTGTTGAGAAAGGTTAGGCTGGATATTGGACATTATTTGGCCACCATATTTCAATTTATTTATTTTTTCCTTTTAAATCAGGGGTGTGAGAACCGAATGCTTCAGCGATTTTTAAACTAAACCTTTTAGAAGCAAAGTATTAATCACATTGGGTGGGGCGACCATTAAGATAAAATGTTTCAAATAGGCTGCTATGCATGGTTCAGATGATACATTTGAGGGCTTGTCTTTAACTGCAGTTTCAGTGCTTTATTAATTTTTATATTAAGTCGTCAATCCTCTTTTATGAGGTTTGTGAACTTTTGCTTTTAGCAATTTTATAAATTTAAACATTTGAAATATAACGACAATGGAGATTTTCTTTATAATATTTTCATTTCTCCCCTAAAAAAAAAAACAAAAAAAAAAAGAATTCGCATGTTCTATTCATTCTATGAAAAACAAATCGGTGTAGTCTCTTAACTCCAGGAGTAGGAGCACTGCACATATACAGTTGATCAGTAACTCTTGCCGTCCAGACAATGTGTGGTGTGAAGTCAGTGGATTGTAAATATAATTGCACACATCTGCTGGTGTGTGTTCCCAACACATCAGGTGATGGGTAAATCTACTTTGTAAAACTTTGTGAGCTCCAATACCTGAATCCCTTCTGTGGGGGCGAAGGATAAGGGCTGAGTGATGCACTGAAAGAGGAACTATAGAGCAACTATTGCACATTTCTGATATTTGGAGCCACTACTAATGACTGCTAAACAATGTCATATTAACTTTAAAAATGGCTATTTAGACCAACAAAATTTCAAATGTGTATGCAGAATGCAACACATTGATAACAAAGTACCTTGTATTTAAAGGACTGGCCGAAGCATATTTTATTTTAGACCAGATGTCAACATGCTGGGGAGCTGGGCACTAACTTTATGTACTTTAGGAGCGCAGAGAGCCCGGAGTCCTGGAAAGTAAAGAGGTCTATTCTCGAAAAAGTAAGCAGTATCAGTTTGTGGAGTCAAAGTCTATTTAGCGCCTGAAAAAGGTTAACATATACACTCAATCTGACATATGAAGCAAATGTTTAGTTTTGCTACTGTGAGATTGTGCCACTTTCTCATTTTGTTATAGTTCTGATACCTTTCTGAGAGAAGCAGGATACAAATCAATGGGACTGTAAATGCTAGGCATCTAGTCGGTGAGGATGCTATCTATGAGAGCCAGTCAGAATTCTGGCTAGTAGAATCATACTGGAATAGGAAGAGGTGTTTGAAAATAGGAAACAAAGGGACGACTAATGACATCATTAACAGAGCCGAACCAGAATAAATGTTATTGCTTTCGAAAATCCAAATCCATGTTTAGCAAAGGTGCATTTACACAGCAAACCTATACACTACTGAAATATGGAGAAATGACAAATTGATAAGCAATTCATGAAATGTTAGTGTCACAGGAGAGTACAAAAGGTGATCATCAACACAAGTACATGTGTATAAGTAGGTGAGAAGAATACCTTGAGTTGTGAAGTTGAACAGTGCAGGTTTCTCTCGCCCATTGGGTAATTTGACATTAGGGTCCCGTAGTTCATCAAAGAAGGAGTGTGCACAAGCTTCTAGCGGTGTCAGGCGGGCAGTAGGCGTATACTCCAGCAGGCGGCTACAAAGTGCAATGGCCTCTGGTGGAGTGCGGGGTCGGAAGACCTGCAAAAAGACATAACCCTTTAAAAAAAAAAAAAGATGTGACTGAAATGAGTCGGAGGAATTAACCCTATTGACGCCGACAGGCCCGGGATCTCCACCGTTGAGTGCTTGTGTTATCATTTGGGTAAGCACGACTCGTCGAGAAGTCCCGAGCCCCTCAGCGGGCAAGGGTTAACGTCACAGGGTTTCACTGTGCTAGGAACGATTCATTGCCAGTCAAGATTTCTTGGTTCTCCAGTCAGCTCTGGTGGATTTCTCCTGAGTTCAGGTATAGCCAATTAGGTCGAATCGCATGTCGTACTTTCATTTACTCTAGAAGCCTGGATGAAGGCCAATAAACCATGCCTGGCCTTGACATAAAGGTGAACCCAGAGGTGAAAGGCTGGTGCGTTACCCATTTAGAACTCATAGTGCAACAACAACAAACTCATCCTTGCAGTCAAACATGCAAAAAGATATGCTAGATCAGAAAATAAATCTGCTAACAAATTAAGAACTTTATATTCAAAGTGATTCAGCCATTCTAACAGAGTTAGACAAGAACATTTTGCATTACTATGGGTATTAATACCATATTTGGGTATCTGTACATTCAAGCTGTTCTAACAAACAGATACGGAAGTAAAACTGTAGAAAAATGTTCACAGCTCAAAATCTCACAATGAGAACATGAACAAAAAGTGACGAGAACCAAACGGGAAAATGCAACACAAACTCCAAAGGCAAAAGCCATGAAGTAATAGTCTAGATGCGGTCTCCGAGTAGCAGCCTTGGCATATACTTCAACTTGTCTGTATTATCTGCACCCAGCAGAGGCTTTATCCTGCCCTCTTTAACCCACCTCACATACAAAAGGCATCTCCATACTAATAAACTGCCAAGAGATTGGAGGAAAGTTGTGATAATCCGAATTACTGCAAGAATAGGCACTCCAGTTAAAAAAAAAATTGGTAACAATATGTGACAATATTCAAAGGGTGGTTTCTTTAAAGGCCGAAAATGACAGCTTCCCGAACCAAAAGCAATTCTACTTCATCGTTCAGTTCCAATCTATTATTATACTCTCTAGAAACACCCCCGATGCAGTACGCTGATTGGATGGGTGATTAAGAATAGATGTGTGGGACATTCCAAAAAGCATTGGCAATAATGGTAATGGCCTGTTACAACAGACACAGAGGTTTTTAGGCAAATGGTTATTTACGTAGTCTATGTGTCAGCCTTACAGTTTTCTATTCACTGATATTTAAAGAGCATGTTAGCAGGTGAAAACCTGTTAAAGCAAGCTGCTCAAAGCTCTGCACTGCTCAGGCTATTCAGTCTCGTCCTAGAATTCTAGACATGTCACTGTGTGGCAGGGTTGGCAGCAAGTGGATGCGGCTACGGGAGGGCAATTGTGCAAATTAATCAGAAGACTGGCTTTCTTTATAAGGTGAGAATTCCTTTTATAGATCAATTGGTTTGGACTCCTTTTTTTAACCAAAAAACTTCTTTTAATTATAACATTGATGAAGTTCGGAAAGAAGATGTAAAGAAAACAGGAAACCTCAATTCCCCTTTTAGTGTATTTCAACACACAACACGCAGTCAAAAGCAACACGAGTACAGCTAATGACTGCTGGACGAGTATTGTGAAATGAGGACACATCTTTTGTGGACTGCTGGGTGTACACCAGGCAACATTAAGGAGTCATTAGTAGCTAATGATATAGGAGGCAAGCCCTAGCTCTGGAGATTATGGAGCTTGTCAGCAACTGTAGTGTCTAAGGTGACAAAAGCTAAAAGGAGCTACTGCAAACACTTCAGTCGTTTTAGAGGTTTAAGTTGTTTATTGCCTGCTACAATAAGCATGAACTCTTCAGCAGACTATCAGCAGTTAGTGACAGCCGAATGAGAGTCAAAGGATCTGCTCTGGCAGTGAGTGTTAGCGAAATTTTAGTGACATTGCTATGGGTGCAGTAGTTTGGTAGGAGGCAGGACTGGTGAATCTTATGTATTTATTGGAGCGGAGGGACCTGCAATCCCTGCTGTGAGGGTAGTGGGAGCTCAGCAGACTTGGTTCTCCAAGCACTGATAACCTGCTTTGCATTGACGTATGAAGGTGCCTACTTGCCTGTTCCACAAGAATATTCTGAGGGTGAGCTTGATCAGCTCATGACAGCGCCATGCACCACCAGGCGACTCCAAGACGATCCGCCATCTTGGGCAAGCGAAGACAGTAATACTGAGGGTCTAGCTATGTTTCCAACAGAGATCACAGACGTCATAGGGAAGAGGAGCTAATGCAGTGGAAAGCGTGAAGGGCAGGATCGCAGTCAAGAAGTTTCAAACGGTCTTCAAACCTGTGAGTAATTCTGTCTTGAGGAGAACAACTCAGATATATGTTCTGGTATCTGTTGTCAGATACGTTTGTTAATGGAAATGTCTCGTAGCTCTGGATATTGCCGCTCAATCAATTGTCAGGAACATCACCAGCCTTTTCATTATTATATTGTATACATAAATTGTGCTACATTTGTGGACATTTAAGTCGACAGGTCAACATTTCTCCACTAGATTTGCCATATTAACTGCTAGCAGGCATACTATTATTGCGGCAGCACCAAGATAACGGTCTGTGCTAGAGCTGTGGTTTTCTTCTCCATCCTGGAGTCGAATGGTGGGTGTCTCGGACACAATGTGTCTGAAATGTTAAACATGGTGTTGCAGTTGATCGTTTTGGGTTATGATCGGTATTTGGTGTACAGTGGTAGCGTGTGCAGTATTCACGTAGGCAAGAAAATGGTCTCCTGTTAACAGTACTGACTTGACTTTGTGGTTGGATAGGGATTGCACCGTTTTCTGTTGCTGGTGTGAACAGAAGGGAGTGAGGTTCTCTGGCTTGGCTGGCTGCAAAAGTGGTTACGATACCTGGTATTATGTGCAGAAGAGGGTTACAAGCGAGGACCCTGGTTTTGTATAGAACAGAAGGTAGATGTGGGATTTCCCATGAGCATGTAACAGTAGAGGGTGATATGCAAGGTGTCCTTTAGACCCATGTACAGTAGCAGGTGTCAGAAAATCCATCTTTTGTGTGATCAACCCCATTTTGTGCTGATTGGTATTGCAGGTTTTTTCCAACTCAGCACACTAAACAAGGCTGCACCTACATCGACTAGCTCCTAAAATCTAAAACTGTGTCAAAACTGCTGCCCTCGCAAAAACAGTGGGTTAGGCCTTTTAGCAGATAGACTTGGGTGTGAAGCATGTGACTCCATCTCAGTAAGTAAATTCTAAACAAACGTTCTTCAAGGAATTTGTTTCAATAATTATCAATTATTACATTATTTCATGCAGTCACAAAAAAGTGAACAGTAAGATAATTACAACAGGGATGTGTTCAAGAAAGTTGTATTTTATAACAAGAAGTAAATTCAATTCTTCCGGTTTATAGCAATCATGCCACTACTGAATGTTCACCATTTCATAGTAGTGTAATAACCTTTTGTTAAATGACATGAATCCTCATTTCATGAACATAGCTTAACAAACCGATACAAAACGGTCGCATAGATCCATAAGACCATCCTCAGGACACAGCTTTGCTCAGTATCCAGATATTCCTATACAGAGTAAACACAATATATACAACAATGAATAACCACTGGGTTCACCAACAATATCTGTATATCGTCTGCCCACACCGCAGTCCAACATCAGTGACTGGCAACGAGGCATGCCTACATACTAATACAAGCCTTCAACTACTAATCACCAAAGTGCCACTCATGCAAACCATAGCGACCAACACTAACAAGCAAGAAAAGCAAATTCCTTACTATATACACTTTTCCTTTCTTCTCCTTGTCAAAACCAATCGCTGTACAAACGGGAAAACGCTATCAAATACGGTTCTTACCAATAACGTTTTTTCAAATAAGGTATTCAATCAGTGGCACTCAGGTCGCAAAAATTTCTTTAACTGCGGGGAGGGGATAGCATTAGTGACCGACGCCAACAACACCCAGAGTCCATGTTTTCAAGCCCTGTATCATCCGTTTACTTACATGGCCCAGGGAATCAATCTCCTGACTCACGGCTCCTCTTCTTGCTCGAGGTTTCTACGCGACCGCTCACCTAGCGAGTAAAACTTAAACCTCATTTGCGTATGGTGACGTCATGACGGGACAGTCATCTTGGTAGTAATAAACGTCTAGTGCGGAAAGCATTACGTGGTCCGGATCTATTTGTTAGCTACACTCACAATTATGTAGAGTTCTCCCAAAGTGCCCAGTTACATAAAAAGGTGCCATAATTCCACCTCGTTTACTTTAATTAACCACCACATTATTACGGACCAAATATACTCAAATTACAAATACATTTTATGAGTATATATAACAACGCTTTCCGCACTAGACGTTTATTACTTCCATGATGGCGGTCACGTCAAATAGATTGGATAAAGCGACAAAAGCAATCAGTGACCTATAAAAAATTCTCCAAACTATCCATGCATCACTGAACACAGTGGAGACAAAAAAAAAGGAGAGGTGAGGGTAGATGTTACCTTTCTTCGCCAAGACCCAAGAAATACAACTAGCAGTATCAGAGGCAGAGGGCTGTCTCAACGGCTGAAAAGGAGGTCATACATCTCAAAACCAAATTCACCCACCTCCTCACTATTAATTAACTCAACCACAGAGCCGAAGATGCGGGTAATCGGCCCAAACTGAATAATTTGTGCCTAGTGGGCTTTCCGGAAAATGCAGAACATAATCGACCAGCCGAATTCTAAGAGGAATGGCTCAAATCATGGATGCCAGCAGATAAACTCCCACATTGGTTCGCACCAAACAGAGCGCTCACTCCTAAGCCCCCTCCTGGTGCAAAACGCAGGCCGATGATTGTGCAGTTTTTCAACTTCAAAGATACTCTATCCTGAGGGAAGTTTGTTCACATCCAAACCTCCAGTGCCAGAACTCCATAATCCTGATCTTCCTGGATTATACAAGAGGTGCAGGCCTGGCGTAGGTCCTATGAATCAGTGAAACAAAAACTACGGGCCCTGCAACTCTCCCGCGCACTTTTATTTCCAGCTGTCCTCAAAGTGATATTTGTTTATGTTTATTAAATTTGTATTGCGCACAAATACCCGAAGGTGTCTCGGCACAGAGGATTATACAATGACAGAAATAATGAAAAATGAATTTATTGATCAAAGAGCCACATTTTCAGCCGTTTTCGGAAAATTAAAAGGGATGGACTGGTCTTGATGGTGAGAGGGAGAGTATTCCAAAGCCTCGTCGTAGCTACCAAAAAGCGTCTGTCTCCCCAAGCAGCTGTTCTGGTGCGAGGAAGAAGGTAGTTGGATGCCGAGCGGAGAGACCTGCTGGGGGTGTAAATCCTGAAAGCATTTATCAAAAATTGAGGACCTGAGTTGTGGATGGCCTTATATGCAATACAGAGGGCCTTGAATTTTATGCGGCTTCTGACTCTGAGCCAGTGCAGTTGACGTATGGCCGCCGAAACGGATTGGTATTTGGGAATGGAATGGAAAGAAGTGCCCTAGCTGCCGCATTTTGGACCGATTGCAGTTTATCCACTACCTGCTGTTGGGCATTTAGCAGGAGGGCATTGCAATAGTCCATTTTTGAAAATATTAGAGTGGTTATCAACGTTATTCCTGCAGCTGGAGGCAAGTAGGGAAGTCGTTTTTTGATTTTTCTAAGGGTGAAGAAAGAGGATGAAGTCACAGTATTAACATGATGGACAAATGTTAATTTGGTGTCGAATATGACACCAAGGTTCCTGACCTTGGCAAACGGTGCCGATGGGGGGCCGAAGTCAGTGGGCCACCAAATGTCAGACCATACAGGGGACAGGTTGCCAAAGGTCATCACCTCTGGCTTATCCGAATTTAGTTTTAGGTAGTTCATCAGCATCGAGGAGCCTATGGCTAGCATAGCCTCCTGGAATCTTGATGCAACTGCCAAACCATTCTTATGGACCGCCAACACCAATTGGGTGTCGTCAGCATAGGTAGTCAAACTCAGCCCATAAGCTTTTATGACCCTCGCCAAGTCCGACACATAGATGTTAAATAGTGTCGGACTTAGCGATGATCCCTGGGGTACTCCATAGGGTGATGTGGGCGAGTAGAAAGTACCAAGTTTCACAGATTGGGAGCGGTTGGCCAGAAAGGAGGCTATAAGGTCTCTGGCTAGATGGTTAACCCCCAGTGCTGCGACCCGGTCGATCAAGATGGAGTGATCGACCGTGTCAAAGGCAAATTTGAAGACAAATGTCATTTTTTTGACATCCCTGAAGCAGCACAGAAGGAAAACATATGGCAGGTCCGACTGAAACTTCTTTTCCATCTACTGGTCAAACCTCCGGGGCCGATAGAGCTTGGAGTAACCGTCGAAGACGGGTCCATACAAGATCCTGCCGCAAAAGACTCAATATGCACACAGTCCCCCCTCTGGGAGCTCAGGATTCTCGGTCCCACCGCCGCCGAAGACTGTCCGCATGCTGTTCCAAGCAGCGAGGAGAGACTGAGTCGAGCACCTTCTCTCATTTAAAAGTTTGTGGTCGGGGCATGCGGGGGGGGGGGTTAGGGGGGGTTCACCACTCCACACCTACCTTTAAGACCCTGGTTATAAGTTTGTGACTATTGTTTAGGGTGACGGATGCTTGGGGGGTGGAGAAGGGTGGGAGGGGGTGTGGGGCGGTCGGGGTTTGCGGGAGTACGGGGAGTACAGGGTGGGGGAAGCGGAGTACGGGGAAAGTATGGGGTGAGGGAATAGTGGGGTTGCCGCCACAGAATATGGGGGCTTATCTGTTTGTTGGTTTTTCTTCCTTTTTAGAAAGTCACTAAGTCCTATCAGAACCATACCATTAATGGCTTCACTGCACCACATCTACTCGACTTTCAGCGCCTAACCCTATCCATAGTCAACGTACGTTCTTGGCCTGTATGCTTCATTGATTCCCTATCTTGCCATGGTCCCGTACAGTGTGTTATCTTGGTACATAAACTGTCTTTTGTACAGGATTAAACGAGCATTAGTGATGTGCTATACTCAGCATTTTCCCCGTTCAATCTTAATGCTTCAGGAGACGCGCTTGCTGGGCATCAAGTGTCAATTCCTAGCGTAATATGGATTTGACAGGGTCTATCATGCTGGATATGCCTGAGGGTCCAGTGGAGTGGCAATTTTGGTACAACGCACCTGTCCCTAAATGGTGGGTTAAACTTGTGCAGATCCACAAGGTTGGTATTTGACTGTCACAGGTACGACTTGAGAGCAGCCCGATAAATATCCTTTGTTTCTATGCTCCCCTATAGCACACGAGTCCTCCTTCGTCACGCTCCTCATGATTATAACTCCAATGCCTCAAGATCACACCATTATAGGAGGCGATTTCAATGCAGCTCTGGAACTGGTGTGAGACTATACAGGTCCCCCCCTCGGAAGCTAGGCGACTGGGGATTACCTCTTTACAAAACGAGTGTCCACTTTAGGTTTATGTGGAATGAAACATACCACAGACGTCCCCTTGGTGTAGATACTCTCACGAGGCATATCTGATCCCACTTTCCTTTACTCCTTTGAATTGGTGTGCCGCTTGCCACCAGGTGCTCTATATGGAGGCTCAATGCCTGGTATCTACAGGATGCAGCATACACTCAAGCCATCAAATTGGAGATCAAGGCCTATTTCCACACAAACACAGGGTCCGTCTATTCCATGGGTGTTCTTTGGGCTGTATGCTAGGCCACCATGTGGGGACATGCTAGGGTTCTCATCCGGCAAAAGGAAAAAGCACAGCTCAACTGAGTCACCAAACTAGATACTCAGACCTTCCATCTAGAGCAGCAACTCTCCAGGTTCAGATGCGGAGCCATCACCAGACAACTGAGTAGACTTGAAGATGAGATCAGAGCCTGCTCCCTTGAAAAGACGAAGCAACTCTGGCGGGCGTCAACAGCTAGAATATACGTATGGGGAGACAAAAAACAGTAAACTGTTGTACTGATTAGCCTCCGAACCCTTGGAAGGCTGGATTACACTTGATTTAGCGGATGCTCAGAATAGTACACAATTCTACTTTGGCTATCACCCAGGTTTTTGCCGACTACTACTATAATCTTTACAGGGCTGTCCCTCATCCCCAGGCTGAACAAATCGTACCCTTCTTAGATGAAATATCGTTACCCAGTCTCTCTATAACTGATAGGCATGCACTAGACCAGCCACTCACTCTTGAGTAGATTGGAGATGCAATCTTCGAGATGGCCACTGGGAAAACACCTGGCCCAATGGAGTTTTACTCAAAATACAAAGATATCCTGGCACCTCATCTCTTGGTGCTTTAACAGGACGCAAGACAAAGGGGCTTCCTTCCCCGAGAGCTAGATCAGGCCACAATAGTAGTCATAACAAAGACACCCCCACCCCCCATCTCTCTCCTCCTCAGAATATCAGTCTCTGTCTCTTATTAATTGAGAGGTGAAGATATTGGCGATTGGCCATTCGCCTGTGGTCAGGCATTCATTCATTAAACCACCCTGACCAATTTGGCTTCATGCCCACTAGAAGTATGAGACCCAATCTGAGACGTTTGCGTGTTGCACTGGCACATCAACATAAATTACCAGCTCCGTTAGCTTTACGGTTAATGGACTGTGAAAAAGACTTTGATACGGGAGACTAGACCCATTTGGCTGAAGTGTTGGACAGTGCGGGATTTGGGACTGTTTTTGTGGTTGGTGCAAATCCTCTAATCCAACCCAACGGCCCGAGTACAGATAAATGGAGCGATGTCAGAGGAGTCCATTTGGTCGAGGAACTAGGCAGTGATGTCTCCTCTCCTTTTCGCGTTGGTCATTGAACCCTGGCCCGCCTTATATGGGATACCAGACATGAAAATTGAATCATGATGTGCTGTTATACCTTTCAAACCTAATAAATAGCGGTCCCTGCTGCCTCAGCATTCTAAAGCTTTTCTCAGAGGCATCGGATTTGATAGTTGCCCAGGTAAATTGCTTCTGGTCTCACACCCTTCTAGGGATTGTATAGCCTGGCAGACGGACATTCCAATACGTAGGCTAAGCTTTCATTATTTGGGTATTCATGTGGCACTTGACCCAGCTACGACTTGGTCCCTCAACATTACCCCCCCCCCCCTTACACACACGAACAAAGTGGATCTCAAGAAATAGCAAACCTTAACTTTGATTGTTATGGGAGGATAGCACTTTACAAGATAATAGTACTTCCTAGATTCTTATATTTTTTCAAAACTTCCCCCTCACTATATTTCGGAATTGGTTTAGAGAAATAGACACAGCCAATTTCATTTTTATGGCATTATTCTAGAGCTCTTTTCACCTCCCCGAAATGTCAATGTGCAGCTTATGACGGGGGGCTGGGTATGGTCAACCTATACTTCTACTATCTGGCGTCTCACGTGCTGATTGTCAATGATTGGTTTAATGGAGAATGGTCAGATCCTACCTCTGGATGTGAGCTTGCTACATTGGGCTTTCCCGAATTCAAGACTGGCGTCACCTTTGCGCTGTCACCTAGACTCTCACTTAGGTGACTCGTTGGTCTTCACTGGGTGGAGGGATCTCTGCAGCATAAGGGATGGTGGTGAACAATTACTCAACAGACCCCCCCCCCCCCCCCCCCCCCCCTTTATGGCATGGCAAGTGGTTTGGAGATGTGGCGGCCCTGGAAGGGTTTGTGTACTGGGACTACTTTGGTATTACTCTACTATATGACATTTGGACAGGATCCCATATCATCTTCTTTCAGGAGTTGCAGCAGACCTATGCGTTAGCTAAGACACAATTCTTTAATTTTTACAGCTGCGTCATGCTTTAGAGGTCCATGTCCCCCATGGCATGAATGTCCCAGCGTTTAACCCCACGGAGGCCAAATTGATGATGGGAGCCCTGGGTAGGGTGGTGTCTCCTATATTTATCACTTCTGTTAATTAAACATTTCCATGAATACATCTGGATGAACAAGCAAACACACAAAGATTTTGCCAGGTGCCCGAAAGTAGCGGCACAAGATTACATTTAAAGTTGGGCAATGTGGATTACTTATTTTTATTTTTATTTTGAAAGTTTTATATAGCGCGAACAAGATCTTTGCAGATATCAGAGCGCTTTACAAGGACAAGGGGGTATACTAGTTGAGGTAGTTAGGTACGAGGTGCACAGTTACATAGGTAGGTCGATAAACAAGAGGTAGGTAATGTAGGTACAAGGTGCATAGTCAAAACAGGTGCACCACTAGTATATAGGTACAAAAAGAAGTGGCATATACTTGTTTAAGCGTGCTTAAAATGCTTTTGGAGGTAGCATACAGGTAAGCATTGTTGAGGTAGGTGAGTAAATGGTGCATAGTCACACAGGTGCATCAGTAGTACAGGAGTAGGAATAGTTCAGTTGGTGTAGGTACAGTGTGCAAGTCAAACAGGTGCGTCAACAATATAAAAAATATACAAATACATATACAAACAAATAAGTCGATCATACAAGTAATACAAATGGTCCAAGGGGTCAGGCAGGTAGTACAGAGCGGATACTTGAGAAGTACAGAATAATAGATCATGTGTATTTAGCCATGAGGATCGCTTTTACTTCTTTCTTAAAAAGTTTGTTGGAGGAGAGGCGGGAGTAAGTTCCAGATCCCGGGCGCCATTCCTGAGAAGGAGCGTTTATAGGTTTTTTCCTTCCGAAATCTTCGAGGCTTCAGCAGAAGATTGTTTGTGCTTCTAGTAGTTCTAGAGCCACCAGAAATTGGCAGCTTATGAGTGAGGTAGGCTGGCAAGTTCAAATGTACAGCCTTGTGTGTCATGCAGGCGATTTTCAGCTGTATTCTGGCTTCAAAAGGTAGCCAGTTCAGGGATTTAAAGTCAGGGGAAATATGCGAGTATTTTTTTGAGCCAGTGATGAGTCTCGCTGCAGCGTTAAGGAACGCACTTAGGGGAGCCGTTGTAGTTAGGGGGAGCCCGCAGAGGGCGGTGCTACCGTATTCTATGTGCGGGATGACTATAGATTGTACTGCAGTTTGGAAGTCTTTGGCTGGGAGGAAGGGTTAAAGTTTTCTGAAGGTATTAATTTGGAAGTTCGCTCCTTTGGTTGCCTTGCTGATGTGCTGCTGCATGTTGAGATTGGCGTCAAGTGTTATGCCTAAAGATTTTGCTGATTCTACGATGGTAGGTTGTACATTTAGAGCCGTTAGGTGCTTAAGCCAGGTTTGAGCGGTAGAGATTTTTGCGGGAGGTGAGATCAGAAGGAACTCAGTCTTCAGCGCATTGAGTTTGAGGTGATTCTTGGCAAGCCAGGATTGGGTGTTTCTGATCGTGGTGTTCAGAAGTATGATGTCCTTGGGAGATTGTATTTTGAGATAAAGTTGGGTGTCGTCGGCATACATGTGAAAGTGAACATTGGATGCTTGTAGCAAAGTAGCGAGAGGTTCCATAACTAGGTTGAACAGTGTTGGGGAGAGGGAGGATCCTTGAGGGACGCCTAGCGATACAGGTACCGGAGAGGACATCAGGTTGTTGCTTTTGAATCTCTGAGACCGGTTGTGTAGAAAGGAAGTGAACCACTTGAGAACAGTCCCAGATATGCCCATTCTTGTGTTTAATAGTTCGAGTAGGTTTTCATGTTTAACTGTGTTGAATGCTGAGGAGAGATCAAGAAGGATGAGAAGGCAGGTATCATTTTGGTCTAGGATTTGGAGGGCGTCGTCAACTATGTGAGTCATAGCAGTTTCGGTACTGTGCCCTGCTCGGAAGCCTGATTGATGAGGGTTGGCCGGCCTTTGCAGGAGGTGTTAGATGAGCGTGCAGGGTTGGCCGAAGCATTGTTCATGTTCAGGCTGTATGTTCTATCCTACGCTACTTCACCCACAGAATTGAGATGCGAGGGAACTACATCCGCTACACATGATCGCAGGTATGCGAGTAGTGGTTCCCATATGTTTTTAGGTCAGGTATTGGTGGTCATAAGGTTCCAATAAGCGGACAGCTGTTCCTGTAAGAACACAGTATCTTTGAGCCAATCCTCTCAATGCGGGACCCAGCGTCTGCCCCAATACATTGCGATGGTCTTAGCAAGCAGTAGGAGCATGGCCACCAATTTTCTGCAGCCATTCGGCAGGTGTTGCATGTTTCAAAGTAAAAATCGTTCAAGCGCATAAAACGTGGGTGGTGCAGCTGGGAGGGGAGCTAAGTATGTGCACAGTGCCATTCGTAGTAGATAATTTTTTTCTAGGGCCGTCACTCTTCACCCCGCACCTGAGGAAGCTCTATAAAGGTCCCAATCAGGAACGAGTCACCCATTAAGTCAGAGCTTCCATAACCGTGCGCAGAGGTCAGTCTCTTATAGGAAGGATAGCGCAGGATGTTTGGGCAGGGGGATAGAGTACCTCCAGCCGCCCTTTACGGCGTAGCTCGTACCATGCCCACACTGTACATCCCACTGTGTCTATCTCTAAGCTCGAGCAGGTCTGTTCCCTGTATAGGACCGTGTATAACGGTTATGGTGTTGCCTGATCATGTTCGGGTGCAGTTTGTGCCAAGAACTGTGTCGGATACACTCAGTGGAATCTAAACTGCGCCTGTGCTCAGCAGTAGTATAGGTAAAAGTCTGGCATGGCGAGGCCACCCTAACCACTCTGTCAGAGATAATGGAAATCCTATGCAGCCTCTAATTCGATTTTCGAGTCATTCCATTAATCTACTGTAGTTGAAGCACCACAGTGCTTCAATGTTGCGACTCACCCAAATGCCAAAGTACAGCACTGGGAATTCTGTTTGGAATTGAACTGTGGCCCCTGTCAACGGGAAGATCATGTACTTAGCCTTGTTCATGAGTATACCAGAAAGCCCTTTGAATCTAAGGAATTCCCTGATCAGGGGGGCCAGGTTCTCCACATGACATTTTATGTATTATGTTAACATCGTCCGCCTATAAAAAGACAAGTATCATATGCGGCGTAAACGCCAGTCTGCGATGTGCATGGTGCTATTGCAGGTGCTATGCCAGATGCTCCATGGCTAAGGCAAAGAGTAGGGTGCGACAGAGGGCACCCCGAACGGGTGCCCCTAGAGACTGAGAACGAGGAGGATATCATGCCATTAACTCTTAACTGAGCAGAGGGGAGGGAGTAAAGCAAAGCTATAAGTTTGATCAATTTGGCACTTAGCCCTATCCGAGCGAGGAGCACAAACAAATATGACGATTGAAGCAAATTGAATGTTTTGGTACCATCTAGGAAAATTCGCAGCAGCTTGCAACGTTGGGTCCACCTCCTGAACTGTGGCAAAGAGCGTGCGCAGATTGTGTGCTGTGGCTCTGCCCGGAAATGAAGCCACATTGATCTGGCTGCAGCACCTGAGGCAGTAGTGGAAGAAGCAAAGCTGTTATGAGCTTGGCAAATTTCTTATTGTCAAGGTTGGTCATGGATAGCGGCCAGTATGAGTCACATCTCTGAGGGTCTTTAGAAGGTTTCAGGATTGTGATTATGAGGGCCTCCTGCAGTGACTGGGGGAGCGACCAGCGTTCCAGACATTCCTCATACATATTTATGAAGTGTGGGGATAATAGAATCGCATATTCCTTGAAGAAGGGGACAGATAGACTGTCAAGGCCCAGAGTCTTGTTACCATGGCAGAGCCTGAATGTCAGTCAGTTAAAAAAACAACTTTCTTTGGTTTATCATAACCATAAAGCATAGCGTAAAAATGTATAACAAGCACCAAAAGAAAACGTCATATTTCAGTAAAACTTTTAAAACATCACCAAATCTAAAAATCCCTAAGCGTATCCACCCCTTGCATTTATTCATTATCTACTTTCAAAAAGAGGGTGTCCAATGGGTCATACATTTTACACCACAACAAATTAAAATATTGGAAGTGCCTCTCATCCAGCTTATTACCGCCTGCCTGCAGGTACGAATTTGTAAGTCCTTAAAAGGTGCCATTAACAGATTCCTTCGTTCTATTTCCTAATTATCACAAACGCACACTAAATGACACATTGATTCATTACGATATCCGCACAGATGGCAATTTTCAGTTAGTTCTTTTCTTTTCCAGGAAGGGATTAAATCCTTTGTATTATAGTCACCCAATCTGTATGCAGTAAACCTCTTATTTAAAGATAGCCGAAAATGCGCCACTAAATAGGGTTGCGGTTTTAATGTGGTATAGGAATTTATTACTGCCCATGCGTGGCGTCGTTTGGACAGTCTTCTTTTGCCTTCTAGAAATGACAGTTTCTTCGCCGTGGCATTACACGCTTTATTAAATGTTTTTCTCTCCATCTTTTGATTCCAGACCTCGTCCATATCTAGTACAGCCAGGGCAGTTCGCAAGGAATCGCCCCATGTATTTTTAAAAAATATATACATATTGAGTTTGTATTTCCATCCAACATAAATAATTCAGCGATCCAAGTTCTGATGCTCTAAGTTTCCAGCACAATTTAACGAAATGTTGCTTTTCTTTGGTATTCCTGATTCTGGAGACCAAATTCCAGGCGCACCTGTGCTGGAGATTCTCCCTTTGGGAGATTAAAAACGGCTTTGTATGTTTTTGTCTGCAGTTCATTTAAAATTGCAGTTTCTTGGCCATGCCAGATTTCCAGGCCGTAGGACAAAGTTGGAAGCAATTGAGCTGCCATTATTTTCGAAGAGATGGCCATGTGAGGGGCATTGCAATTTCTTGTAGAGCTGTTTGTAGGCAAAGATCAATGATTGGGCTTTCGCTTTTATATCCATTTTTTGCTCCGTAAAAGACATTCTTTGGCCCAATCTGATGCCTAAATAGTTATATGATCTAGTTCCTCAATTTGCATCCCCTTAGCATACCATTTATATTTTGTTCCGGCTTTGGGGTCTGCTAGTCGAACCACCTTGGTTTTTTTCTTATTCCTACACTGCGCAACAAGTTGGCCAAAATTGCAGGAGATCATGATTGGAGTGACTCAATAGAAACCCTCGCATCCAGGAGGCGGTGGCGCAGTTAATAGCCTTGGGCTCCGACTTTGAAAACTCATTCAACTCCTCAAGCAACGCATTTTACATTTTAAATATCTAATGATGATCCGGGCATAAGAACAATTGTTACTTACCTGTAAACAGGTGGTTCTCCAGTATTGGTGTCTTTCACAGATTCACATGCTTGAATATTCCCCGAAGTGGGGGTACCATGGTACATAAAAATAGCAATAAAAATGCTAAAATATATATGTGAGGACATAAAATAAGAAAAGAAAATAGAAGTAAATACACAAATAAAACCTCTAAAACAATTCCTACATAGGAATGCATGATAGAGAGAGAGAGAAAACACTTGCAACATATCACTGTCATTATGTTAGTCCAAACTACAGCCAATCAGGCGCCAGCACCTTCTAGAACCTTCTCCTCCGAAGCTCAAGCCCTCAGATTTTCGTAGCACCAAAGTGACCCAGAGTGCATGAGGAGAAGAGAGCCTCTGAAGGGAGGTGGGTGGGTCGCATGCGAACCTATGAAAGACACCAATACTGGAGAACCACCTGTTTACAGGTAAGTAACAATTGTTCTTCTCCAGTATTGGGGGGCCTTTAATAGATTCCCATGCTTGAATAGAGTAGAGAGCAGTAACCTCCGAAGAGCTGAGATTGCTAAGCACAGCATGGAAAAAGCTCAAAGACAGTAATAATACAGTTATGGAAGCATCGATAGCAATCGCAGAAAAAACATAAAGGAGGGGGGAACAGAGGCTCACCTTATTTGAAAAGATGACGAAGGACTGCCTGTCCCACTGCCGAATCCGCCTCATTGATGGCGTCCAAGCAGTAATGCTTGGTGAATGTGTGCCTGCTGGACCATGTGGCTGCACGGCAGATCTGATGAAGCTGCACACCAGCAAACAGGGCGGTGGATGAAGACATTGCCCTGGTAGAATGAGCCCTCACTGAAGACTGTAAAGGCCTGCCAGCTTGTTGATGGCAGAAGACAATGGCTGAAGAAATCCAACGGGCAATCGTTGGCTTGGTAACTGGATGCCCCTTACGCATACGTCCGTAAGCAATGAACAGTTGGTCGGACCTGCGGAAGGGGGCAGTTCTGTTTATGTAAAATTTAAGGCATCGTTTGATGTCCAAGGAATATAATCGCTGTTCAGCTGGAGACTTTGGCTCAGCAAAGAAAGTTTTCAAAAACACAGGCTCATTTAGATGGAAGTCCGTAGGCACCTTTGGTAGGAAAGATGGGTTGGTGCGAAGCACCACGCCGCCAGGTTTGAATTGAAGAAATAGGGCTTGATAGTAAAGGCGTGGAGGTCACTCACGCGACGAGATGAGGTCAGAGCAAGGAGAAGAGCAACCTTCCAGGTGAGGAACTTTAAGTTCGCCCTATGGATGGGCTCAAATGGCGTTTTCATTAGTTGTTAAAACAACGTTGAGATGCCACGTTGGAGGAGGGCGCCGAAGAGGCGGGAACGTCCGGAAAAGACCTTTGAAAAACTGACGGATAATTCTGGACGAGAAGAGGGAGGAGGAGCCATCTTGCCGGAAACGAGAGATTGCAGCTAGGAAAACTCATGGTAGCATACGAGAGCCCAGATAGAGCTAGACTCAAAAAGAACGGAAGGAGCGGCTCCGGAGTAGAATGGACTGGATGGACTGGATGGACATTTGCCGCCACGCACCAAAGACGGTAGATGGAGCTCTAGCATGAGCGAGGATCTCTCTGCAGTCTTGTGAGATATTTCAATGTGCGAACTCAAGGTGCTCAGGTTCCATGCTGACAATTGTATAGAGGATGGATCTGGATGGCAAATCTGGCCTCTGTCCATCGTGAGGAGGTCTGGACGAGGACGAAGAGGAATGGGCTCGTACTGGGACAGAAGGAGCAACTCAGAGAACCACGCCTGTCGGGGCCATCAAGGGGCGATCAGGAGAATGTGGCAAGGCTTTCAAGAACCGGAGAGGGGATTTCAACTTGCGTAAGACGGGCATTTCCGGTTCTCTGGTGTCGCAAAGAGGTCCAGAGACGGACGACCCCATCAGTGAAACACGAGTTCCAGAGTCGGCTGATGTAGCTTCCACTCGTGTGTCGATGATGTGGACCTGCTGAGGGAATCCGCCAGAATTGTGGAAACGCCCGTCAGATGCACCGCCCTCAGGGTTATTTGATGACCGATAGCCCAATCCCAGATCGACTGAGCCAGTCGAGACAAACGTTGAGACTTGGTCCCCACCCTGTTTGTTCACGTAGTGCATACTGGGGGTATTGTCCGTCTGAATAAGCACTGACTCCCCTTGAACTACAGGAAGGAACGACTTGAGTGACAGGAATATTGCCATCAACTCTAGCCTGTTGATATGCCAAAAGTGTTGGGGCGGAGACCATTTGCCTTTGATGGAGAGGCCTTGAAGTTGAGCGCCCCAGCCGTCCAGAGAGGCGTCCGTTGTGAGCGTGAGATCTGGCGCGTTGACGAGAAAAGACGCTCCAGTCGCCAGGCAGGTCGGCTGTGCCCACCAGTACAGAGCTGTCCTCATGTGAGCGGTAACGGCCACCAGGTTGTTGAAAGAACCGGAGACCTGACGCCACTGTACATCCAGTGCCTCCTGAATGGGACGAGTCCGCAGTCTGCAATGTGGGATCAGTGCAATAAAAGATGATGCCATTCCTAGAAATTATTTTAATGTCCGGACAGAAACGGGCTGTCTTGATCGAATGAGAGACACTAAGCGGAGGATCTTCTGTTGACGTTCGTGAGAAACTAATGCCTTTGAAAGCACAGTGTTTAAGGTTGCCCCTAAGAAACTCCTGGCTTGAGCTGGTGCAAACTGTGACTTGACGTTGATGGCCAAGCCGAGGGATTGAAACACATCTTGATAAGTGTCTTGGCTTAGTTGATGGCAGGATTGAGATTTTAGGAGACAATCGTCCAAGTATGGAAAAATTTTGGACGTCTTGGAGGCGTAGGTGAGCCACCACTGGAGCCAATACCTTCGTGAACACACGAGGGGCGGATCGGAGGCCGAAAGGCAACACTTTGAACTGGAAATGCCTCTGTCCTACTCTGAAACGCAGGTACTTTCGATGCTGTTGGAGAATTGGGACATGAAAGTATGCGTCCTGAAGGTCGATGGTGGTCATAAAATCGCCGCTGGAAAGACGACGCAGGATCTCCAGTAGTGTAAGCATGCGGAAGGATTGGCTCTTTAGGTATATGTTGAGAGCCCTCAAATCTAGAATAGGTCGCCAATCTCCCGTCTTCTTGAGTACGAGGAAAAAACAAGAGTAAAACCCCTCTCCTCTGTGAGACACTGGAACCACTTCGACTGCACCTTTTGAAGAAGAAGACGGACTTGATGGTAAAGCTCCTTGAGATGGGGAGGAGACGGGCCAGACGGTGGAGTATGAGGAGGAATCCTTTCATCACCATGTCCAAAATCCAGCGGTCTGAGGTGATGGAGGACCATTGAGAATAGAACAGAGAGATTCGACCTCCAACACTTTGGGGAAGACAACATTGGCGTTTGTGAGTGGATCCCCGATATGAAGACTTTCCCCTATATGACTTTGTCGACTGTTGTCGGTTTGACTGCTGTCGGTTAGAAGAGTAACGTTGGATACTCTGATTGTAGGAGCGATATTGAGATTGTCCTCCTCGAAAAGTGGAAAAAGTGCCACGTCCGCGTGCACCCCGAAATGGCGGTTTCCGAAATTGCAAGGTGCCCAATGATCGAGCCGTATCAGTGTCCTTTTTAATGGACTCTAGATCCTCGTCAATGTGTGTCCCAAACAGCGATTCTCCATCATATGGCATATCAAGGATCTTGGACTGGACTTCCTGCCGGAAAGAGGTTGACTTCAACCAACCTTGGCGTCGTAGGGCAGCCGCACTAGCAAGCTGACTGAAAACTAGTGTTCGCAATTGTGAGAAGTTGGCCTGATATGCAGTGCTCACTATTCTAGTGAAAACTATGTATCAGTCCAGACAACCCTTATTGATGATTGGTTGTAAGTCAACCTTATAGACCAGCTATCCTAGTAGCGTGGATACGAGCAGTCTAAGGCTAAAGACTCGAGAGGGCGTGTTAAGCCAGCTGTTATACCATCACATATACCCCTTGAATACCAAGTGAAAGGACACCACACAAGTGTTATGAAAATAAACAGTGTATTTATTACAATCACAACAGCCCTGTACTCTTTATGAGGACAGGGTACTAAGCACAACACAAAACTCTTACGAAAATACTTAAGTTAAGCACAGTATATACAAATGCCCGAGGGGCACGGAAAACCATATACTCTGAAAGTGGAATGCGAAATTACTAGCAGGTAAGTACAGTACTAATAGGCTTTGGAATCGCTAGGACTTGACTATAGAATCTTTAGATTACTTCTAGGAGGCCCAGGGGACTCGGGTGCAGAGTGTGCACTCTCACGCGTGATGCGGGACAAAGTCTATGGTAGCTAGTAAAAGCAATGTTAGTGTTCTCGGGCGAACCCGACCTGGTAGGAGGAAAACGAAAGTGGATTCTGACCCTTGGATAGTGAGGCTATGCTGGGGCACCGAAATGCCGAAGTTACCTAGCCCAGGGGCTGCAGCTGCATAGGTCTCAAAAGACGTCGGGAATCCTCGTAGACGGACCAGGAGCCTGGAAGAAAGATGTTGGCAGGCGACCAGTGAAGAGAGTTCGAAGTGATCCAAGCCTGGATCTTGAAGATGGACGATACCTGAAAGCAGAGGGGACCAAGTTCGTGACTACTAGCCAGTAGTCAGGTGGCACCAGGAGGGCACCGGATGGTAGTCACCTCGACTAGGTGAGTGGGCGACGCTGGGCTCTGCAGATCTCACGGACCAAGAGGCGTTTGTCGGCGACCAGGATGGAGGAGCGAGCTGTCCCACGATGGATGAAGCTGTCGGCGTCGCTGGACCCAGGATAGGGCAACAAAGCCTTGGCTAATTCAAGCCCACGCGGTGGACCTAAAATGGCATCTTGAGTGGACCAGGAGGGTCCGGGGTGCTCCTCTTTTGGAAGGGAGCAAGGGCCAGTCTGGTGCAACCAGACCAGCAGCAGTGTTGTCGTCGGGCGTCGTTAAGAAGGCCACAAGCCAGCGGGCTAGTAGCCAAACAACGCGGTGAGCAGCAAAAAGCAGAAGGGCCCCACGCAGATCGTGGAGATGCTGGGAGGCTGTACTTCGGTGCTGGAGCTGCTCAGGGTCGGGGCTTCTCGGACCCCAAAGCACTCACCAGAGGATCCCTCGGCGGTCGTGCTGGAAAGAAGTCGTGCAGTCTTGAAGATGGCCGGTCCCTCGAGGTCTCGTCGCACTCACGGTTCTCAGCTTTGCTGTAGAGGGGAGTAGAGGTCAGAGGTGCCAGGGAAGCCGGTTCTCGTCGAGCTGGGCAGTCGGATTCCGGAGGAAGGACTTGCAGCAGACCGCAGTGTTCTTAAGATGGTGCCTGCGGATGCAGGGTGACTACTCCTTAGTCACAAGGGAGAATCTTGAAAAAGAAATCTTGAAGTCCTTTCGTAGAAAGTCGTGTCTTGATTCCAAAGATGATCTAATTTGGAAGGGGGCCCGCTCCTAACTTTATACTAGGAAAAGGGGCTGACCCGGTAACTAGGTCCTGCCTATGGGTGGGACTAGGAGGGGGGTGGTTACACCCTTCTCCCATGCCGGACTTTCCCCAGGCCAGGGGCTGGTGTGCCCCTGGAACTGGTTCTGGCCAGCCTATGCGTAGTGAGCACAGGGGTGCCACTCAGCAGTCACCTTCCTGTAAAGCCCTGCCTACCCAGGATACACAAAACCCTGTCTGGGATGGTGCTAGCACCGCCCCGGACAGGAAACCCTTTGTCCAGGCTCTCCTCGCTGGAAGGACTCCCAGCAGCAGGAGGTCAGACTCGTGTCTGTGGTGGCAGCATCCATTTTGTGGAGCTGAGGCTTCAGTTAACTTTAACCGGGGTTCACAGTTACATACATGTCGTGTCCCTCTAGAAGGGTGGAATGCTAACCCCGTCGCCAGAATTGGCGAGGGGTTAGTATTCCAATTCGTATGACACCTTACTCGACATGTTTTGATAAAGCAATACCAGAGATAGCATATAACCGCGAGGATTATAATGCACTTAAGAGTATATGGTATGCGTTATCATGGAACAGCTATTAGGACTTGGTTCCGCAAGCTGCAAACGGGCTCAGCTCATGCCAGAGCACCATTTCACACGATTCCATGCACTCTGCCTTCAGGATTGTTAAGGCCTGCCATAGGAGTGACTGATAGGAATCTGTGTGTCCATTCTTAGGGTTAGATATAGGTATACTATATCTATAGCAAAGGGTGATTACACGACTTTGCCCCAGCGGTCATGCAGCCAGTTGTGTCAGATTTAGGAGGCCAGCCAGGGGTGGCATAATACATGCTTCAGCCCCTGGTAGGCCCTGGGTACACCTATGCCCTGAGTTACAGGGTCTGATAAGGTGGCCCAGTACCAATTGGTAAATGCACCTAGGGTACATGTCGTAATTTAGAGAGAGAACAGCCAGGCTGTGGGTCCGATTGGCAGGCCCACAGCCAGAGAAAGTCGTAAACCAGTGAAACAAAAGCAAAAAATCTGGGTGATCATAGGATTGCAGACCCTACTCTCCTACAGCAATATCGACTGCGCAGTCAATCATCTCTTCAGATGTTCTTTCTCCGTCCTGGAGAATTTGCAAAGCGTCAGGGATGAGGTTGACAAAGGCAGACATGTCCGACCATATCTGCCGGTCGTAGCGGCCTAAGACGGCTAAGGCATTAGCCACCCTAACTGTTGTGGAAGCCATGGTGGAAAATTTGCGCCCAATAGCGTCTAGGCGCCGACCTTCTCTATCTGGAGGTGCTGTGATCGGAGACGCTGGATTACGGGACCGACGCTGTGCCACCTGAGTTACCACCGAATCAGGTTTTGGATGAGAGACCAGGCATGCTGGTGATCCTGTTAGGGCCTTATACTTCTTCTCAAGGCGCGGCATTTGAGCAGGTCACGAATTTGGAGCCTGCATGAGCTTCAGTCCCTCCTTCCAAATAAAATCGATGATCGGAACCGTGTGGACCTGCTTGAATGGTTGATGTTTAAAATCATAGAGGAAACAGTCCTCCTCTCGGTGTGTCCTGGGTAATTTGAAGCGCAGAGCCGCTCTATCCACCAGCTGATGAAAACTGGCAATATCTACTGGAGGGGATTTTCCAGGTTCTCCTGGCGGAGGGGAGGGTGTCTGTATTTGGTAGTCGTCCCACTCTGCCATGCTGGTTGTGGCATCATCATTGTCTATCATCGTGGACCTCTCCGTCTTCCCGTTCTGGAAGCACATCATCATCATCATCCTGTGGATACACATTGAACCTGGGGTGAAGGCGTCGGTGGCAAAGGTGGCGGAACAGAGGTTGGAGCTGCCGCAGCCACAGCAGCCAGTGGTCTAGGAGTACCTTGCGGCGTAGGTGTAAAACGCCGGTTGTAGTCATCCAGCATATGCTGGAGGTTTGAAATCAGAGACAAAGGCAATGTAGCCGTTGGAACTTGGATGAACTGTTCCTCAGCTTGAGACTCCTTGTCGTCGCTGTAGTCGTCACTGCCATAATCTTGGCATTTGATGATCAGATCTGACGGACAGTGTGCCGCCCTGAAAGGGTCATCCACATCATTACCAGAGTCCGGATCATGCTCAGAGCCAGTGGCAAACATAGGTGAAAGTGGCTGCGGATCTGGAGCAGACAACTGGTGGCATGGACTTCGACGGCGGTGGTGTGAAGGTCCTGTGGCGACAGATGCAGAACCTGAAGACTGCAAAAGCAATAGAGGCAATGAGGCAAACTAGGATGGTGCCACCGTCGACGGTATCATTGACGGTGCTGATATGGCCGTCGATGAAGAGGACTTCAATCGATCCATCGTCGACAGAAGGAAACACCATAGATGGCAAAGCCACCGCCGAAGTAGTCGACTCAGAAGACACCCCTGTCGACAGAGCCCTCGTCGACGGAGCTTTGGTCGACGGAGTCTTCGTCGACGATGAAGACTTTTTGATGGCTTTCGTTGACGATACTGGTTTCTTCGTCGACGATGAGGTGATAGGAATCGTCGACGAGGCAGTCTTAAAGGCCAATGAGACTCTCGTAGACGTGGAGGCTGTCGACGAGACCGTCGTCGACTAAGTAGAAGCTGACGTCGTCATCAGTGTCCTCGTCGACCATGTAGACACTGATGATCTCGGGACACTCGTCGACGCTCTCGTCGACGACGAAGCATGTTTTTGTATGGAAACACGCCGTGAGGCAGCAGAAGACGCCTGAGAGCCAGGTCTCGTGGGCGTAGAAGTAGTAGGAGCCGGTGGGGACACCACAGAGACCAAAGGCAGGGCAAGTTTCTTCCTTTTCAGAAAAGGATAGGGCACATCCTGCACACTACTACGCTTAGATGCTGCAGTGGAGGGTCCAGACTGAAAATTCTCCACATCAGACAGAGCTGAATCCTTGTCCTTAAGACGTTCGAGCCAAAGGAGCGGACGGCCTTCCCTGTCCTTAAGAGTTTTTGTAGAAAAGGTTCTACAAAACTTGCAGCTGCCAACGTCATGGACAGGGGAGAGACAATACATACATTTCTTGTGGGGGTCCTCTTTAAAAAGACGCAACTTCCCACAAGAAGAACAAGGTCAGAATAAAGACTTCTTACTTGACATGATGAGAAGACTGGAAAATAGAAGTAATTGAGGAAAAAACTGAGCAGAGCTCAGGGAGACTCCCTTCACACGACGTGTGGTAGAAAATCTGAGGGCTTGAGCTTCTGAGGAGAAGGTTCTAGAGGGTGCTGGCGCCTGATTGGCTGTAGTTTGGACTAACACAATGACAGTGATATGTTGCAAGTGTTTTCTCTATATCATGCATTCCTATGTAGGAATTGTTTTAGAGGTTTTATTTGTGTATTTACTTCTATTTTTTTTTCTTATGTTATGTCCTCACATATAATTATTTTAGCTTTTTTATTGCTATTTTTATGTACCATGGGACTCCCACTTCGACGACGGGGAATATTCAAGCATGTGAATCTATGAAAAACACCCCTAATACTGGAGAAAGTGTATTAGCAGCGTGCCTGGCGAGAAAGGAAGAAATGCAACAGATCGCAAAGACCTGGAACCTGTAAGACCTCGTGTGACGTGTGTGCCGCTTTCAACGGACTTTCATTACTGTAAAACACAGGCTGTTGGGAATTGTGATACTCTGGGGTATCATTTACTATGTGGCATATGATTGGACAAAAGAAGAGGAAGAAACCAGGGAAATGTATGACGTGGTGGTCAACATAGCTGAACGCAGAGAGGACCTCGCAGCGCTTTACAGAATCGACGTAAAATGCGTGCGTCGTAATCCGAAGAGCAGCATGCTCATAGTAAATCAGCTGTACCTGTGTTTTGTAAAATACTCAAAAGTACTACCATGCGTGATCTTTATTTTCAGAACCCCTATAAATCCGAAGGCATGTTATACAACATAGCGAGATAGTTGTTATTTAAAGTAATCCGAATAGCCAAAATGTTCAATGTTATAAGGGGGGTTCCAACCAGCCACGGCAGGAGATAGTAATGCTATTGACGCACAGGAGGCGCTATTACAATATGTTGCAGACCAGCTTTCAGTTTCAGTCCGGTATAAGCAAACAACCCTTCCATGCCCTTTAATTGTTTTACATTCTCTGTACTCTCTCACGAGCCGAGTGGTCGCTCCCAGTGCCCCTGCTGAGACCTGGTATCGTAGCGCTGCATTGACTTATAAGCTGCATTTCACCTGCCTGCGCCTAGCTAGCGCTAAAAATCTTTCACGCTGTATTTTATAAAATTGTGCTGTGTTTAACGTGACTTGCGCATTAGCCTCCAGCGCTCCGCTCATTGCCTTGCAAAGTTGCATTTTGTCTTGCCTGCTTGTGCCCAGTTGCCATTGGACTCATTGGCGCTGTGTTGTGATCGTTTCTGCTGTTTCATCGTGGTTTGCACGTTGTCCTCCAGCGCTCCGCTCTGTTCCCCCCCTCCGCCTCCATTTTGTTTGTTGTGGTCGTCGTCCTCGTGTGCCCGCCCCGCCTCCCAGCTGAGACGCCCTCGCCCCTCCCCCTCCACTATCCATATATGACAGTAGCTCCCGTGCGCAGCGTCCACGCGCAGCGTCCGCGCCCAACCCGCGCCGAAGGTGCGCCAAAGGTAAGCCTGTCTACGCCCGTCCGCGCCTGGACCGCGCCCAGCGCCAGACCCCCTGTCCCCCGTCCCTCCCAGCCCCCCGCATTACCTACGATGCCGCTACCCTCCTAGCCCTTAACCCCGGTCGCGCTCCCAACTGCGTCCAAGCCGCCCCTGGACAAACCCATGGACCTTTCTCCTGCTTCTCCTGCAAATTCAGCGGCACCGACAACATCTCCGCTACGACCACACCACAGATTCCCGACCCCAACCACCTACAATGCATCCTTCTCAACACCCGATCAGTCCACAGGCACGCCATCGACCTATGGAATCTACTAGACACCATTTCTCCAGACATCGCCTTCCTTACAGAAACATGGATGAATGCTTCCTCCGCACCAGACATCACCATTGCCATCCCTGAAGACTATAAGATCACTCGCAAAGACCGTACCAGCCACACAGGAGGAGGAATCGCTATCGTCCATAAGAAATCAATCCGCATATCAACCAGCTCGGACGCCAACCTCGCCAACTCCGAACACCTACACTTCCAGATCCACATCGACCCCAAAACCACACTCAGAGGCACCCTCCTCTACAGACCACCAGGACCCCACGCAAAATTCAGTGAAGACATCACGGACTTCATCACCCCACACGCGCTCCCCTCCAAAGACTACATCCTTCTGGGAGACCTCAACTTTCACCTCGAAAAGATCAACGACCGCAACACCGCCACCCTCGTGGACAACCTCGCCAACCTCGGACTTAAACAACTAGTCACTTCCCCCACCCACATCGCAGGTCACACACTCGACCCCATCTTCACATCCAGCAACCATGTCTCCTTCAGCCACACTACGGACCTCCTCTGGACTGACCACAGCTGCGTTCACTTCACCTACAACAAACCAAAACCCAGCATCCACCTCCAACCTACCCTACAAAGGAACTGGAACAAAATCACCACGGACCAAATCTCCGCATCGCTCCTTCAAAACACCCCAGCCCTCTCTTCTAACGCTAACGAAGCCGCCGCCAACCTCACCCTATGGCTATCCAACACCGCTGACACCTTAGCACCACTGAAAAAACGTCAAAACAAACCTGGCAGCAAGAAGGCCTCATGGTTCAACGTTGATCTCAAGAAGTCCAAGAAACTCTGCCGCTCCCTTGAAAAGGCCTGGAAAAAAGACCCAACCACCAGCACCAAGGATGCCTTCAAAAACGCCACCCGCACTCACCACCAACTAATCCGAAAAGCCAAAAAAACAGCATTCAAGGATCGACTTGACAACAACGCTCACAACAGCAAGGAACTTTTCAAGATCGTCAAGGAATTTTCCAATCCCTCGGCCAACTCCAACGACATCACCCCCTCTCAAACCCTCTGCGACTCCCTAGCCTCATTTTTCCACAACAAGATTGCAGACATCCACAACAGCTTTGACAACCAACCCGGAAACCAACCCATCCTACCATTTGCTGATCATCTTCCCCCCGTGAACACCCTTAACGACTGGAACCCAATCTCCACTGAGGACACCATCCGCCTGATGAATTCCATTCACTCAGGATCCCCCACAGACCCATGTCCTCACCACATCTTCAACAAAGCAGACTCCGTCATAGCACCGCACCTCCGAGACGTCATCAACTGCTCCTTCAACTCCGCCACCTTCCCGGAAGACTGGAAACACGCTGAACTCACCGCCCTTCTGAAAAAACCCACAGCGGACCCCACCGAACTCAAAAATTACCGCCCCATCTCGCTTCTTCCATTCCCGGCCAAAGTCATCGAGAAAGCTGTCAACAACCAGCTCGCCGCCTTCCTCGAAGCCAACAAATCCCTCGACCCCTCACAATCTGGCCTCCGAGCAAAACACAGCACTGAGACCGCCCTCATCGCAGCAACAGACGACATTCGAACTCTACTGGACAATGGAGACACAGTCGCCCTCATCCTCCTCGACCTCTCTGCAGCATTCGACACAGTCTGCCACAGCACCCTTTTACAACGCCTCAATAACATCGGAATCCAAGGAAAAGCACTTGAATGGATCACCTCGTTCCTCACCGGAAGAACCCAGAGAGTCCGCCTTCCACCATTCAAGTCCGAGGCCTCTGAAGTCATCTGCGGCGTACCACAAGGATCCTCACTCAGTCCCACCCTCTTCAACGTATACATGAGCCCCCTCGCGGCCATCGCACGCCAACACAACCTCAACATCATCTCGTACGCGGATGACACCCAACCGATCCTTTCCCTCACCAATGACCCCAGCACCGCCAAAACCAACCTACACGAAGGAATGAAAGAAGTTGCCGAATGGATGAAACAAAGCCGTCTGAAACTGAACTCAGACAAAACAGAAGTCCTCATCTTAGGTACATCCCCCTCTGCTTGGGACGACTCCTGGTGGCCGGAAGCCCTCGGAAGAGCACCCATCCCGACAGACCACGCACGGAACCTAGGCGTCATCCTGGATTCTTCACTCTCAATGAACAGACAAGTCAGCGCCGTATCCTCTTCCTGCTTCAACATTCTTCGCATGCTCAGAAAAACATTTCGCTGGATCCCCTCCGAAACAAGGAAAATAGTCACCCACGCTCTGGTCACGAGCCGACTGGACTACGGAAACACCCTCTACGCAGGTACTACCGCAAAACTCCAGAAGAAACTCCAACGAATCCAAAACGCCTCAGCCAGACTCATATTAGACATCCCACGCAACAATCACATCTCTGGTCACCTTAAAGACCTCCACTGGCTACCCGTCAATAAGAGGATCACTTTCCGACTACTTACCCACGCACACAAATCACTCTACGACATCGGTCCAGAATGCCTCAACTCTCGACTGTCCTTCTACACCCCCTCCCGCCAACTACGTTCTTCCAGCCAAGCCCTCGCCACTGTACCTCGCATCAACAAGACCACCATGGGAGGCAGATCCTTTTCATACCTGGCTGCTAAAACATGGAACTCTCTCCCCGCTTACCTTCGCCTTACCCAGAACCACCTAGCATTCAGAAAGCAACTTAAAACGTGGATATTTGACAAGTAATCCTCCCTTTCCTAAGCGCCTTGAAACCCTCCGGGTATGTAGTGCGCTATATAAATCCTTTGACTTGACTTGACTTGTCAGACTGGGACCTTCCCACCCGCTAGCAGAAGAATCCCTTCTCTTGCACGTTTCAAAACAGAGGCCAAAACCTTTCTCATGGGTAAATTCCTCATCTAAGGATTTCCCTCTTCCACCACTTTGGGACAGATGAATCTAAGTCTATTGCCTCGCACCCAGATCACCATTCTCTCCGCCGAGAATACGTGGGACTTTTTCTTTTACTGACTAACAGTGATTTGAACCTTCTCCTGTATCCCCCTCGCTCCCTTTGTTCTTAGCACCACACCCCTAGCCATCCTATCTGTTGATTATGTATTTTTCTGCACTTTAAACGTTGTTTTTGTTCACCACTGTACCTTGTAAAGCGCTCAGATACCCTCATTGATCAAGTTCGCGCTCTATAAAAAACAAAAAAAACAACAAAAAAAACAATGTCATCTGCGTACTGCAGGGACTGAATTGACTCATTTGCTAGTTTGGGTGGGTGGCTGTTTGTCATTAGCAGATAAATATTTAGATCTGCTAAGTATAAATTGAATAGACATGGTGATAGGACGCAGCCCTGTTTGAAGCCATTGGTTATTTTTATCTTTGCTGATAGTCTGCTGCCTTCTCCTAGCTTCACCCTAGCCCATGTTTCGCAGTATGGAGCCATTATTGTGTTTATCAATTCCTGCGGTAATCCCCATTCTTTCAGTTACAGCCATAGTCGGTCTCGCGGCACTCTATCGAAAGCAGATTTCAAATCGATGTAACACGCCAGTAGACTGTTTTTTTTAATTGTAGCTTTTTCGATTAAGAGAGCCATTGTTGCCAGATTTGTGATGGTGACCATGCCCTTCCTGAAACCAGTTTAAAATTTTGGAATTATTCTTTTTTCCTCCATCCACTCCTGTACATGTTGTAAAATGCAGGATGCGAACAATTTTGCCTCTACATCTATTAAGGCAATGAGCCTGTAATTCCCGGGTTCCATTCGGCTGACATTTTTATAAATTGGATGGAGTAAACTTCCTCTCCAGGAAACTGGTATCATGTTCTCTAAATACAGCTGGTTAAAAAGAGGAGCAAGGTAATTAGCCCAAAAATCGGGATCTTGCGCCAGAGGCCTTTAACTTTTTTATCACCACCCGTAAGCTTTTCGTTGTTGTAAAAGTTATTAGAGCCTGAATGATTTTGACCCCCTCCTCCTCCATGAACGGCTTTTCCAGGAAGGCTCTATTGTGTGCCGTCCAGCCATAGCAATTGTACAGAATCAAAAATTTCTCCTAGTTCAGGGGGAGACATCCTTTGTTCAGTGCTGTATAGGGATGAGTAAAAAGGCCATTTTGGCCTGGACAGCCGCTTGTCCTACCACCAGTGCGACTCCGGAGGTATGTTGCTCTACGATGTAGTTGCTATGCCCTTGGCTTCCTGAAGAGGCCCTCACCGTCCTACCCACACGGTCTCCCTCACCATACTTCCGAGCTCTAATCTCCCTGCTGAACAAGTGAGCTTCACTGGCGGCTGCCTCCTCAAACTCGCTTCGTGATGGTCTAAGTATGCAGCAACCAATCTCCCTTTGAGGTTGTCGTTCAAGCACTGGACATTCCATGTGATACATGTCAATCTCGCCATCCCATTCTTATATTCGTCTGGACATTCAGCGTCATGTACTTGCCTGCTGTCAAGAATGCGTCATACGGAGTAGAAGGTAGGGCACAGGTCGTTCGGGAAGGAAAGTAAGAAAAAGATAGATAACTTGTGTAACATTCAACCTCAAAAACACGCACCCTGGAACCCACCCACCTCCCACTCCAGCCCCCAAACTGGCTAAATGGTGTCTCCCACTGTCCCTCCATACCCACAATGATTTATGGTCTGGTCGAAATTGGGAATCTTCCCCCTATAAGGGGGGGGGGGGGGGTGTCACTGAGTGCCCTGCGCGTCTCAGCTGGTGGTCGCTGGACAAGCTTGTGCAAGGAAGCAGGAGTGCCTCTTTGCCGATAAAGCGACATTGACAAGTTTATCTAATGAGTAAAGAAAGTGAGGGGGGGGGGGTGGGGGGAGGGAAGTCTTTGTTCTGCAGGTCAACTCCTGTTTTGTAGAGAGGCTGGTAGAGATAGCGCCCCCAAGGGCAAGTGATACTATTCTTAGTCAATCATGGTGTGAGAAGTTGGCCTGATATATGAGGTTTCCAATTCTGGAACCACCATGTATCAGTCCAAACAATCCCTTATGGTGCCTGGTTGTAAGTCAACCTTATAGACAAGCTATCTTAATGGTAGCATAGACTAAGCAGCCTTAAAGGCTAAACTCAAGAGGTCTTGCGAGCTGTTTTACCAATCACAATCCTGTAATATCAAATGAAAGGACACCACACAAGTATATATTATAAAAATATATGTGTTTATTTCTAAAATAATCCGCAGTACTCTTTATGAGCAAAGGGGCACAAGCGTTAAATCAAAAGCACAGTATAACATATGAAAGTTGCACAATTATGGATGAGGGCGGGTGGCCACTCAAACCATATATTAAAAAAGTGGTATAAGAGATACCAATCGAACTCGGGACAAGCAATGCTGAAGTCGGGAAAAGCCCGCTGGATTCGGGTGCAGTGCTCAAAGTACACGCATGCACCAATGCAAAGTCAATGGTGCGTCAAAGTTACACAAATAGAGTTTAAGGATACTTCCGCTGAACCTAGATGGACAAAGCTTTAGACACAGACCCTAGAGGTGTGTTCCAGTGTGGGAACACCGGCGTTGCTGAGTTACCTCACCAACAGGAAGCGGGTGCATTGGGTCGAAGTGGCGTCGGGTTTCGTCACGCAGGTTGTTGGTGCTTAACGCTGAAGATGCTGCAGGCGATGTGAAGGAGAAGTGTCCGGTGTGATCCAAGGGTGGATCAGAGTAGAAAAGTACCTGAAAGCAGAGGGGACAGAGTCTGGGTCACTCAGCAGTGACCAGGGTGGAACCAGGACAGAACCAGGCAATGTTTGGCGCAATCAGGTTGTTGTCGAGGAGCTTCTCTCTGCTGCCACCTGGGCTATGGGGCATCTGCGACGTCCAGGAGCGGGTCACGAGCTGTCCCACGCAGGCTCTCACTGTCGGCGCTGTCTGCTTCAAGTTTGGAGCAAACAACACTTGGCAAGAGCAATCCACGCAGAACTGGAAGATTGCTTCTCACTCGGACCAGGAGGGTCAGAGCGGTTGCTCCTTTTCAGAGGAGCTGGTGCAAGTCTGGAGCAACCAGAATCGCAAGTCGTATTTAGGTTTTCGCCGGCACAGGGGCCACAAGCCAGCTGGCAAGTGACCGGGCCAACGCGTCGAGCCAAAGAAAGCAGAAGGGCCCCACGCAGCACTCGTCGAGTGTAGAGGGGTGAGCTTCGGTGCAAAAGTGGCTCAGGGTTGGGGCTTCTCAAACCCCGGTGTACAGCTTCAAGGGTTGCTCGTGGGCTGCACAGTCAGCGTCTCGTGGTCTTTTCAAGATGGCGTGCCCCACGCTTCCGGTCGCCTCCACGGGTCTCAGCTCTGGATCGGGCTGTAAGAAGGCAGGCAAGCTTGATCTCGTCGATCTCTGTCGCTCGAGTTCCGGCGGGAACTGCAACAAAGCAGACGTCGAGGTGCTGGATGGTGCCTGTTTGCACAGGGTGGTCACTCCTTGACCACAAGGGAGATTCTTCAGTCTTCTACGTTGAGTAGGATGCCGAAGGGTCCAGAGTTTCGTTTCAAATGTTTCATCAGGATAATCTGAGTGCGTTGGCACTGCTCCTATTCTTATACCAATCTAGGGGGCTGGATTACCTGCTAGGTCCCCTCCCATGGGTGGGACCCAGGAAGGGGGTGGATACACCCCTTTCCTTTGATCCAGGCCACGCTGGGACTGGGGCTGGTGTGCCCCAGAACCGTTTTGGCCGATTTACGCAAGGGGTAGCCTTGTGCGCCCCAGGCAGTGTCTGGTTTGTTTCAAACCTCCCCGCTACAATCCACTATCTCCTGTCTGGGGTGGTGTAACACCTCCCTACGACAGGAAAGCCTTTGTCCAGGCCTCCTCTGCTGAGTTTCGGTCAGCAGCAGGAGGTCAGACTTGGGTCTGTGGCAGAAGTATCCATTTTGTGGATCTGAGGCGCTTTTAAAAATCAACCGCGTTTCAGTAAAGTAAGAACAATTGTTACTTACCTGTAAACAGGTGGTTCTCCAGTATTGGTGTCTTTCATAGATTCACATGCTTGAATATTCCCCGTCGTCGGAGTGGGAGTCCCACGGTAAATAAAATAGCAATAAATGCTAAATATATAATAATATATAATAAATATGTATATATATAATAAGGAAAAACCCAAAAAATGCATACAATAACCATCTGGTATCTAACCAAGAGTTTCCACATAGGAATGCATGGAGAAGAAGAAGTTCCAATGCAGCCTATCCTTGTCATTATGTTAGTCCAAACTGCAGCCAATCAGGCGCCAGCAGCCCTCTAGAACCTTCTCCTCAGAGCTCAATCCCTCAGATTTTCGTAGCACAAGAGTGACCACAGAGTCTATGAGGAGAAGCGAGCCTCTGAGGGGAGGATGGGAGGGTCGCATGTGAATCTATGAAAGACACCAATACTGGAGAACCACCTGTTTACAGGTAAGTAACAATTGTTCTTCTCCAGTATTGGGGTGTCTTTCATAGATTCACATGCTTGAATATAGAATAGTAAGCAGTCCGTATCCGAACACAAAGTTTCCAGGATGCAATGTATACACAAACGGTTGGAATCAACAGGTGTAAACCATGCCATAGAAGTTACAAAACTATATGTATACATAGAGAAGACATGCATAAGACTGGAAACCATAGGAGGAGGGTAGAACAGAGGCTCACCTTATTGAAAAAGATTACGGAGCACAGCTTGTCCCACTGCGGTATCCCCTTCAGCCATGGCACCCAGATTGTAGTGCTTCGTGAACGTGTGCCTGCTGGACCACGTGGCTGCTCTGCAAATCTGATGCAATGGAACTCCGGCAAAGAGTGCAGTCGAAGAGGGCACAGACCTGGTAGAGTGGGCTCTTACTGTAGACTGTAAAGGCTTTCCCGCTTTCTGATGGCAGAAAGCAATCGCCGAAGCCACCCAGCGGGCTACTGTAGGTTTGGTGACTGGTCGCCCTTTTTGAAAACGGCCATAGGCCACGAAGAGCTGATCCGATTTTCGGAACTGGGCTGTTCTGCTGATGTAGAACTTTAAACATCTTTTAATGTCCAAAGAGTGCAGGTGTTGTTCCGCAGGTGATTGCGGATTGGCAAAGAAAGACTTCAGTATAACAGGTTCATTAATGTGGAAGTCTGACGGCACTTTTGGAAGGAAAGTAGGGTTAGTGCGTAAAAGCACAGAATCCGGTTTGAACTGTAGAAATGGTTGTTTAATCGTGAAAGCATGCATATCACTCACTCGACGTGAGGACGTCAGAGCAAGTAAAAGCGCAACCTTCCAGGTGACATATTTGAGGTCTGCGCTATGGATTGGCTCAAACGGAGCAGTCATTAATTGTGACAGGACAATGTTGAGGCGCCACTCTGGGGGAGGACGCCGAACTGGAGGAAAAGTCCGAAGAAGTCCTTTGAAGAATTGACGTATCAATCTGGATGAGCATAAGGACGCGGAGCCATCATGGCGGAAGCGTGATATTGCCGCCAGAAAAACTCTTAAAGTAGCATGTGACAAACCCGACTGAGCCAGATGGAGAAAGAAAGGGAGGAGCTCAGCGGGCGTGGCACGCAAAGGATGTACTCCGGCGTCTGCACACCAGTGGCAAAAGCGTTTCCATTTCAACTTATAGGTTTTTATAGTTGATGGAGCCCTGGCCTGAGCGAGGATGTTACGACACTCCTGAGGGATGCTTAGATGTGCAAATTCACAGTGCTCAGGTTCCAGGCTGACAAGCTCAGGGAAGAGGGGTCCGGATGGTAGATTTGACCCCTGTTCATGGAGAGAAGATCCATTCGAGGATGAAGAAGAATGGGTTTGCATTGAGACAGGAGTAGCAGCTCTGAGAACCACGCCTGTCGTGGCCACCTGGGAGCAATCAGAAGGATGTGGCAAGGCTCTCTCCGCATCTTCCAAAGTACGCGAGGCACTAGAGGGATCGGAGGAAAAGCGTAGGCGAAGAGATTCGACCAATCCATCAAAAGGGCATTGCCTTGGGACCCTTTGTGGGGATGCCAGCTTGCGTAAGCGGGGCATTTGCGGTTCTCTGGAGTCGCAAACAGGTCGATTGCAGGGAATCCCCAACGGTGAAAGACCATATCGAGTGTTGGCTGGTGGAGTTCCCACTCGTGGTTGGATGATCGGGATCTGCTTAGGGAATCCGCCAGGAGGTTGGACAACCCCGGAAGATGTACTGCAGTGATTTGGATTTGATGATTGATGGACCAGTCCCAAATCGCCTCTGCCAGGCGGGATAACACCGGAGACTTCGTTCCGCCCTGTTTGTTTATATAATGCATGCAGGTCGTGTTGTTCGTTTGTATGAGAACTGACTCTCCCTGCAGCACTGGTTGAAATGATTTCAGGGCCAGAAAGATAGCCATAAGCTCCAACTTGTTGATGTGCCAGGTCTTTTGATGGAAAGTCCATTTCCCTTTCACGGACAGGTCTTGGAGGTGAGCTCCCCAGCCCTCCAGGGAGGCATCCGTTGTCAGTGTTAGATCTGGGGTGTTGGACAGAAAAGACGTGCCTGCTGCTAGCTGGTGTGGTTGTGCCCACCATCTGAGCGCCTTCTTCATGGGAATGGTGATGGAGACCTGATCGTTGAAGGAACCGGTGGCTTGACGCCACTGCTTGTCCAGAGCCTGTTGGATAGGTCGTGCTCGTAGTCGGCAATGAGGGACAAGAGCGATGCATGACGAAGCCATCCCTAGAAAAGACTTCAATAAGCGGACTGAAACGCACTTCTTTGCGAGAAGTAGCGAAACTAGCCGGAGGATCCTCTGTTGACGTTCCCGGGAGACAAATGCTTTGGCTAGGTTGGTGTCCAGCGTTGCTCCTAGGAAATCTTTGCAAGTTGTTGGCTGCAATTGAGATTTCTCCAGATTGATGGACAGACCCAAGGAACGGAATACTGTCTGGCAGATTGCAGTATGGTGTAGAAGTTGTGCGCGGGATTGTGACTTCAGGAGGCAGTCGTCGAGATATGGGAATATCTGTATGCCTTGGAGACGAAGAAAAGCCATGACCGGAGCCAACATTTTTGTAAAGACTCGGGGGGCTGAACGGAGGCCAAATGGAAGGACCCTGAATTGGAAATGAAGGTGACCCACCTTGAAGCGCAGGAATTTGCGATGAGCCGCTAGAATTGGGACATGGAAGTAGGCGTCCCGGAGATCGATGGTAGTCATGAAATCTCCGACTGAGAGCAAACGCAAGATCTCTGTAAGCGTGAGCATACGGAAGGTCTGGTCCTTGAGATAATGATTGAGTGCTCTCAAGTCCAGTATTGGTCTCCATTCTCCGTTCTTTTTGAGGACGAGGAAAAAACGGGAATAAAACCCCTTCCCTCTCTGCGACTTTGGCACAACTTCCACCGCACCTTTCTGAAGGAGAAGGCGAACCTGATGAAATAGTTCTTTGAGGTGCGGAGGTGGTGGTCCGGAAGGTGGCGTTGGAGGAGGTACCTCGACAAATTCCAATGCATGGCCTCTCTTCACAATGTCGAGTGCCCAACGGTCCGTAGTAATGGAGGACCATTGAGAACCAAACAGAGAGATTTGACCTCCAATTCTCCGTTCGATAGAGGAGTCATTGACGTTTGTTGGATTGTCCTCTGAAATTAGACTTCCCTCTGTAAGTTCTGGCAGGCTGCTGACGGGAAGACTGCTGGCGATTACCGGTGTAACGCTGGTTACCTTGGTTGAAGGACCGGTATTGACTGCTTCCTCCACGAAAAGTGGACGTAGTGCCACGTCCTCGAGCACCCCGAAAGGGCTGCTTCTTAAACTGAAGGGTACCCAAAGCACGTGCAGTGTCCGTGTCCTTTTTAATGGATTGTAGCGCTTCATCAATATGCGCTCCAAATAATGACTCGCCGTCAAATGGCATATCTAGGATTCGTGCCTGAACTTCCTGCCGAAACGAAGTTGAGCGTAACCAACCCTGGCGACGCAGGACGGCCGCTCCAGCGAGCTGGCGAAAACCGGTGCAGGCTACATCCACTGCACAATCTATAAGTTCTTCTGCCGTCCTTTCTCCTTCTTGCAGAATTTTCTGTGCTTCTGTCTTGGAAGCATCTGGGAGTAACGCTACATAGGCGGCCATGTCAGCCCAAGCCTGACGGTCATAACGGCCTAAAATGGCCATTGCGTTAGCTACTCGAACTGTTGTAGAGGACATGGAGGAAAATTTTCGCCCAATAGCATCCAGGCGACGGCCCTCACGGTCCGGAGGAGCAGTGATTGTAGACGCCGGATTCTTTGAACCCCGTTGAGCTGCCTGCGTGACGACAGAGTCGGGCTTAGGTTGACCTGTAAGGCATGCTGGAGATCCTATAGGAGCTTTGTATTTCTTTTCTAACCTTGGCAGCTGTGCTGGTAGAGAGTTTGGCGTCTTCATTATTTTCTCTCCTTCAGACCAGATGAAATCTATAATCGGGACTGTGTGGATCTGTTTCAAGGGCTGGTTTTTGAAATCGTATAGGAAGCAATCTTCCTCTCGGTGTGCTCGTGGCAATTTGAATCGCTGTGCTGCCCTATCCATTAACTGGTGGAAGCCCGCGATGTCTACTGGAGGAGAATCCGCTGAAGGCACCTGAGAAGGAGATGGTGTTTGAGCACGATAGTCATCCCACTCCGCCAAATGTTCCTCACCATCCTCATCAACTTCAGAAACTTCACCATCTTCACGCTCTGGAGGATTCTCGTCATCATCATCCTCCGGATAGATGGTAGTGTGAACACGAACTGATGTAGTTCGGTGAACAGTTACAGGCGACGCTGGTTGAGGAGGAGCCAGAACCGGGTTAGAAACTGGATTCATTACTGATGGGACCGTTGTAACCTGTGGCGTTGGTGGGAAACGCCGATTGTAGTCTTCCAACATACTTTGGAGGTTTGATATCATGGAGATAGGCAACATCGCAGTTGGAACTTGAGTGTGAGTCGTTTGATGTTGGCCATAAACATCTTCCTCGTCGTTACTGAGGTCTTGGCACTTAATATTTAGATCCGAAAGACTGTGAGCTTGGTCATCAGACTCTTGATCAGAATCAGTCGCAAACAGCGGAGATGGAGGATTAATCATCTCTTGCTCTGTAAGAGTCTCGAACTGTGGTTTGCTGGACTGCAAGGGCAATAGAGGCATTGTAGCAAAAGAAGAGGCCGGCGTCGAAATTGTGTCCTGCGTACGCGTCGACGGCATGACATCAATTGACTTCTGCGATGGGATCGACTTGGATGCCATCGTCGACGAGGAGACCGTCGACGGAGCAGTCTTCAGTGGTATCGATGGAGTCATCGTCGACGGAACCTTCACTTTTAATGTCTTCGTCGACTGAGTCATCGTCGACGGAGCCATCGTCGACGGAGCCGTCGTCGACGGAGCGGTCGTCGACGGAGCAGATGGAACAGGTCCCCTCGTCGACGGGATAGCCGTCGACGGTGCGCTCGTCGACGAGAGCGTCGACGGAGTCAAAGCCTTCACACCTCTAGTCGACGACGACCGGGTCGTCGACGAGTGAGCTTTTTTCGTCGTTGAAGATGAAATAGGAATCACAGAAGATACAGTCTTAGAGCTGAGAACCACTCTCATCGACGATGAAGACGTCGACGCTAAAGCCGACGACGATCCAGAGGCCAGCGTCGTTGTGACTGTCGTCGTCGATTTGGAACCAGAGAAAGCCATTCTCGTCGACGGAGTAGAAACCACCGTCGTCAACGGCAAATCCGTTTTCCTCACAGAAAAACTGGATTTTGAAGCAGAAGGAGCCTGAGAGCTTTGTCTTGTGGGCCCAGACGGGGTAGGCAAAGGTGAAGACACCGCAGGGGTCATTGTGAGGGAAACTTTCCTCTTTTTAAGAAATGGTGAAGGCACCTCCTGCACACTACCACGTTTAGAAGCTGCTTTAGAACGGCCTGACCCAAGACTTTCAGCGTCAGAAATTACACTATCTTTGTCTTTAAGCCTCTGAAGCCAGACAAGTAAACGGCCTTCTCTGTCCTTTTGAGTTTTCTCTGAGAATTTTCTACAGAGTTTACAGGTATCCACTTCATGGTCCGGGTAAAGGCAGTAAATACACTTACTGTGTGGGTCATCATGAAATAATCTCAGCTTTCCACAGGAGGAGCAAGCTCTGAAGAGAGACTTCTTACTTGAAGACATTTTGGAAGAAACTGGAACACTTGAAGAAAGAAAACTGAGCAGAGCTCAGGGAGACTCCCTTACACACGACGTGCGGTAGAAAATCTGAGGGCTTGAGCTCTGAGGAGAAGGTTCTAGAGGGCTGCTGGCGCCTGATTGGCTGCAGTTTGGACTAACATAATGACAAGGATAGGCTGCATTGGAACTTCTTCTTCTCCATGCATTCCTATGTGGAAACTCTTGGTTAGATACCAGATGGTTATTGTATGCATTTTTTGGGTTTTTCCTTATTATATATATACATATTTATTATATATTATTATATATTTAGCATTTATTGCTATTTTATTTACCGTGGGACTCCCACTCCGACGACGGGGAATATTCAAGCATGTGAATCTATGAAAGACACCCCAATACTGGAGAACATGTCTTCTCCCTCTAGAGGGGTGGAATGATATCCCCGTCGACAGAACTGTCGAAGGGATAGTATTCCAAATCGTATGACACCTTACACGACATATTTTGATAAAGCCAAACCAAAGTTGCTATATAACCGCGAGGATTATAATGCACTTAATAGTATATGGTATGGCATTATCCCGGAACAGCTTAGGGAGATGTACCAGACAGCTGCAGACAGGCTCAGCTCATGCCAGAGCTCCATCTCACATTAAACCACGCACTCTGCCTCCAGGATTGATGAGGCCTTCCATAGGAGTGGCTCACAGGTTTATATGTGTCCAGATATAGGTTTAGATATAGGTATACTATATCTAAGCAAGGGGTGATTACACCCACTTGCCCCAGCTGAGTGATCAGCCAGTTGTGTCAATTTAAGAACCAGCCAGGGGTGGCAAAAGCTATGCTTCAGCCCCTGGTAGGCCTTGGTGGCACCTATGCCCTGAGCACCTATAGTGCATGGTACAGGGGCTGAAAAGGAGTCCATTTCCAATTGGGTTATATACCTATTTTTTTATTTTTATTTATTTTCAAAGTTTTATATAGCGCGAACAAGATCTTCGCAGATATCAGAGTGCTTTACATAGAGGGGTACATGAGGGAACATGGTCAAACAAGTAAATCAATAGATCACACAGTACAAATAGGTGGCTGCAAAGCCAATCCTGTGAGTAATAAGACAACTCATACAAATAAGTAAAGGGGTCAAACATGTAGTACAGATCGGTGCAGGGTGTTAACAGAGTTCGAGATAGTAGTTCAAGTGTATTTAGCCATGAGGATAGCTTTTACTTCTTTTTTAAAGAGTGTAGTGGAAGAGATAACCATTAAAGTAATGGGGTAACCCTAGAGGTACTGGACTTGGGTAATAACTAATACAAACAAACAATGGTCCGAGACCAATCTATTTATGAACGCAATAGGTCAAAACTTAAACAATTTGAGGCGTGTATTATATTCATGAACCTGAACTCAATTAATGAAGAGCAAAAAAATAGGCAACAGCAACAAACTCAAACCATATGCAATATTTTAATCTATTGTCGTAATGAAGGATCAATTCACAGTATTATGTACATTTTATATACAATGCCCCGTATCAAGAGCGTGCAGTAAAGAAAAAAGTGTCAAAAGGGCGTGATCGTGATAAGATGAAAGGAAAATAAATCACACAGAGTATATAAAAATTATTCTGTATTATTCAGAAAAAACCAGCCAATAAGGACTGGAACAGTATGTCCTGGCCACTTCAATAAGTCAATATACAGTCCTTAATGTTATTCATAAGACATAAGATGTATAAATGTCTGCACTAATAGAGGGGGGGGGGGGAATAACATTAGTGGTCCAGGTTTTTAAGTAGGTGTCGACGTTTCGACTCGTCTTGCGGCCTTGCGGTTGGTTATGCCTGGGCCATGCGAGTTTTCTTCAGGACAGATATGACGGGGCAAGGGATCTCGTAGATGACCCCTTCACAGGATGAAATGGACGTAATTTTCTTTCCAAAGTAACTTAGTCCTTATATATCCAATGGGAATATTGTTCAGATGCTCTGTTCTGTGTGTATGGGGTTCCTATCTTACTCATAAGAACATGTACCAATACATGTCTTTTTACTCGAATTCCAATGTAAAATATCCAGCTTGTAAATCTTCACCAATATATTAGCCTGAGTTGGCTATCTGCAGTGGCTTCATGGGAAGGGTTAATTCATAAATCACTCGCCGATTCTGAGGAGTAAAAACCGGCAGCGGCAAGATAGGCAGCGTGTTTAATATTAGACACGCGTCAAGGTAGAACCCCAGGGCAACTGCTCACGGAGGGGAGCGCGGCGTGGTCTGACACAGAACAGAGCATCTGGACAATATTCCCATTGGATATATAAGGACTAAGTTACTTTGGAAAGAAAATTACGTCCATTTCATCCTGTGAAGGGGTCATCTACGAGATCCCTTGCCCCGTCATATCTGTCCTGAAGAAAACTCGCATGGCCCAGGCATAACCAACCGCAAGGCCGCAAGACGAGTCGAAACGTCGACACCTACTTAAAAACCTGGACCACTAATGTTATTCCCCCCCCCCCCCCCCCTCTATTAGTGCAGACATTTATACATCTTATGTCTTATGAATAACATTAAGGACTGTATATTGACTTATTGAAGTGGCCAGGACATATTGTTCCAGTCCTTATTGGCTGGTTTTTTCTGAACAATACAGAATAATTTTTATATACTCTGTGTGATTTCTTTTCCTTTCATCTTATCACGATCACGCCCTTTTGACACTTTTTTCTTTACTGCACGCTCTTGATACGGGGCATTGTATATAAAATGTACATAATACTGTGAATTGATCCTTCATTACGACAATAGATTAAAATATTGCATATGGTTTGAGTTTGTTGCTGTTGCCTATTTTTCTGCTCTTCATTAATTGAGTTCAGGTTCATGAATATAATACACGCCTCAAATTGTTTAAGTTTTGACCTATTGCGTTCATAAATAGATTGGTCTCGGACCATTGTTTGTTTATATTAGTGGAAGAGATAAGCCTGGTTTCGGGAGGGAGTGAGTTCCAAATCCTAGGCGCCATTCCTGAGAAGGAGCGTTTGTATGTTTTTTCCATCCGGAATCTTCAAAGTTTCAGCAGAAGATTGTTTGTGCCTCTTGTGTTTCTAATTCCCCCAGAGATTGTCAATTTCTGAGCGAGTATAGTACATATATGTGAATTTAGAGAGAGAATAGTAGGCTGGGGGTCTGATTAGCAGGTCCACAGCCTCAGTAAGTCGAAAACCAGTGAAGCTAAAAGCAAAAATTGGGGTGACCATAGGATAGCAGACCCTACTCTCCTACACATGGTCACTGGAGTCGCCCCTCTCTTCCGCATCTCTGTCAAACCTTGGTGTCTGCTTGGACAGACTAAGGTCTCTTGCGTACTTGGCTTCACTCTTCGGGTCCGTGAAGTATGAGGTTTTCCCAGCGTGAAATATTTGCAATTTTGCTGGGTATAGTAAGGAATATTTGACGTCCAGTTTCTGTAAAGATTGTTTGACTGGCAAGAATTCCCTTCTGGCTGCCTGCACTGGGCGGGTGAAATCATGATACAAGGATACAGAGCTCCCTTGGTAGATGACATTCTGGTGGTCTCTTGTATCTCTGTTTCTATAGTTATTGTTAACTGGGGTTTATTTAGCGCCAAATCACCGTCAGGTCTCTAGGCGCTCATGATAATGACAGTAACAACAACTGAATAAATAAACAGAGGTACATATGTGACAACATTACTTAGATAGAGCAGAAAGCTTTCCTAAACAGGAGTGTTTTTAACGACTTCCTAAAATGCAAAAGGTTTACTTCTTTACGGAGTGACTCCGGTAATTTGTTCCACATCTGTGGGACCTGAACAGAGAAAGATCTCCCTCCCTTGTTTGCCATTTTAAAACGCGGACAAGACAACAATTGGGAGTTAGAGGACCTAAGCATTCGTTTGGAATTATAGACCCCAAGACGTTCTTTTATATAGGCAGGCGCTTGCCCATAGATTGCCTTATGGGCAATACAGAAACTTTTAAACTCCACCCTTTGCTTTATGGGGAGCCAATGTAGCCTGCGCAATAATGGAGAGGCACAGGTCAGTCTAGGTAGTCTACAAATTAATCGCGCTGCATCATTCAAAGTTACCTGCAAGCGATTAGTCAGTGTTTTTGGCAGACCTAGGTAGAGCGTTTTCCCATTGTCTATCCTCGAGACAATGGTACGGAGCATAGTTAAAGAAAGTAGGGGAACTAGCTTGCGTAGCTGCCTAATTAGGTTAGTACAGGTCTCAACAACAGAAGATACCTGGCTAGCCATTGTCAGCTCATGGTCGATCTTAATACCAAGGCTTTTCACATTGGGACACGGTTTCGGGGTGGGGCCATGTTCCTGGGGCAAGAACAACTCACTCCAGGGCGAGGCAACAGTTGAAACCACCAAAACCTCTGTTTTTTCCGGATTTATCTTCAGCGAATTTGCCGCCATCCAGCTCACCGTATATCTAAGTATATTCTGGGCCTGGGACTGTGCAGATGCCGTGTTATCAATACTCAGTAGCAACTGAGTATCGTCGGCATAATTAAAGATTCTGCAACCCATACTACCCAAAGAATCTATCAGTGGTTGCAGGTAAAGATTGAACAAAAGTGGGGACAGTGCAGAGCCCTGTGGGACTCCGCACTCTAGAGTACCCACCTCGGATATACAATCCCCCAACTGAATCCTATGAGTCCTCCCCGAAATAAAGGATTTCAGCCACTGGTGAGCTAAATCCTTTATTGCAAACGCGGCCAGTCTGTCCAGAAGCAGGGCATGGCTGACAGTATCAAATGCCGCTGAAAGATCTAAAAGTATCAGGGCACTTGGTTTCTTACTGTCAGCCATGCCTCTGAGCTCATCCAGCACCGAGAGCATTACTAACTCGGCGCTGTGATGTGCACGGAACCCCGCCTGACGCTCCTGGAGTAGATGTGTAACTCCAGGAATGAGCAAAGGGACTTCAGCACATGTTGTTCCAATATTTTGGACAAGAAAGGCAGCTGGGATATTGGCCTATGGTTTTTTAAAATAGCCGGGTCAGCCCCCGGCTTTTTTTATCAAGGGCTTGACTCGTGCTTCTTTAAATCTAGCTGGTAGAAGGCCAGTATAAAACTAATTGTTTAAAAGGGAGACGATGTGGTCCTCTACAACAGGGAGCGCCAGACAGAAGACACTGGGAGGACATTGGTCCGCAGGGGAACCTGACTTGGTCCTACTCATAAGCTGCCCAAGAGTTGTAGAGTCTATACCTGGAAACCTAGAGATGGTGGATTTCGGGGGAGCTTGAGAAACATGTAATGCAGAGGGACCACTGGAGGTACTATTCTTAATATCAGACAGAATAGTTACCACTTTCTCAAGAAAGTAACGTTGAAAGGTGTTACAATCTATCGTTATTTCTGATTTTTCTTCTCTTGCTCAGTTCTTTTAGGATTTTAAACGTTTCTTTCTGAATATTGTCTGCATTATTTATACGGGTTTCATAATATTCACCTTTTGCTAACACGATAAGCTTTTTACATAAGTTCAGAGATATTTTATACTGTTCCCGATCTATACAGTCTTTTGTTTTCCTTCAGCATCTCTCAAGATGGCGAAGCTTTCTTTTATGTTCCCTCAGAGGCGGGGTAAACCATGGGGCACCTTTTCCAGCACCCTTTATTTTCTGTACCCTTTCAAGTGCTATCTGGTCGATGGCCTGTCTAATATTCCGCGCTATGACCTTATAGTGCTGATCTAAATCACCATAAGAGGTAAGTGGTTGCATATATTTAGGAAGGACATCACTTAAGGCCTTAGAATCAACATTTTTTCCATTGACGTACTTTTTTGGTTTTTAGGGGTAGTTGAAACAAGTAACTTTCAATAGGGACGTCATAATGAAGTAGATAATGGTCAGACCAAATACAGGGTAAAATATTCGTAAGGGCCACCTCTGGATCAGAGGTCCAGATTAGGTCAAGGGTGTGACCCTTAATATGCGTTGGAGCATCTACAAGCTGTTCAAGGCCCAGTGAAGTCATGAAGGTCGCCAACTGTCAAGTTGTCAAGTCTTTGCGGGACCTGTCCCAGTGGACATTAAAATCTCCAGTTACCAAAACTTTTTTATATCGAGTACAGATATCTGAGATAATGGGGGCAAATAATTCGTTGAACATTGAGGTGCCTTTTGGCGGGCGATTAACAGTGAGAACAATAAAACCGGTATTGTTCAAAGTGATCTTCACTCCAAGTATATCTGCTGAATCAACTGTTTCAGCTAATGATTGAATAACTGTTAGATGTTTTTTAAACAGAATTGCTACCCCCCCCCCCGAACATTGTCATCACGATTGTGCCAGATGATGTCGTATCCATTTGAGAGGGCTGCTATAATATCGGGTGATGAATTGTCACCTAGCCACGTTTCTGTAAGGGTTAGGACGTCTATATCCTCATCCTGAAGAAGAGTAAAGATTTCAAGGTGATGTTTTTGAAGCGACCTTGTATTCAGGCTGACGAGCTTCAGAGAGGGCGGGAGAGTAATGGACCTGCAGCTAAGGGGTCGTAGGATGTTAATCTCCTTTAATCTAGTCAAAGTAATTGAATTTAGAGTCTGCCTACCTGAGTCTAAAAGCTGTAGCTCACTCGAAGAGTATGTCAGACGCCCACCAGGGGTACTGGCCCCTGGGCCCGATCGTGCGCGGACGGGCACAGACGGGCAAGACTCTGGCTCGACTCCGGCGCGATTGCGGCGCGCCCGCTGCGCGTCATGACAGGTTTTTTTAGGGGACTCGCGGTCACGCCTGAGCACTAGAGTGCTCACAAGATGGCGCGGCGAAACCGTCCCACAAGTACCCCCAAGATGGCTGCGTAGGATAAAAATGCAGACTACAGACCCGCTAAAGCAGCGGTGGTTATACCAATTACAGTGCAAGATTGCGCTACAACAAGGGATTAAAATCAGGGGTTAAGAACGAAAAAGAAAAAATAAAGTTTGAACAGAATAGGTATTTTAAAATTCACTCCGCTGCATACAGAACTCGCCCCAGGCGCAGGATACTCAAAATGCGCTGCGAGGTCTGAACACGCCTTAAAAGACTAATAATAATCGTTCTGGCAGTCGCCCCAGGCAGTGGTCCAGGGCCCAGCAATCTTGTGCGCTCTTTCTATGATGCACACAGGTGATGAGCCCGAAGCATTTATTCCACTCCAGCCACTGCGGGGGACTCCGGTATTCCCACGAACCCCAGGTTGCTGCAGCTCGACTGCCCTTCCAGGTCTTCGTGCTGGTTTCTGATCACCTCTAGTACTTTCTCCATACTGAGGAGTTTTTCCCGGGTTGCTTTGCTCTTGTCTTCCAACATGGACGTGCACTGTTCGACTTGCCCAATTAGTTTCTGGTGATTAGTGACCTTCTCTAATAGGCGAACAAATCTATCTGCATAGGAGTCGATTTTGTTGTTGATTGCTGAGAGGGACTGTTTCAAATCCTTGAACATTTCTTGTATGTCCTGTTGAGGGGTGGGGTGCTCCTGATTCTACATCCCACTGGCTGATCTCTATGACGGTGGGCCCCCTGGGGGGTCTGCCTTGCTCGAAAACTAGTTTTGACTGTCTGGTGTCAGCTTTCCCCATGTCACCGAGTGGTTCCAAACCTCTGTGGGATCAGGTGCTGCCAGCCCTGCCGAGAGGTTCAGAGCACAGGGGGAGTCTGCCAAACAGCTGCATGGGATTCTCAGCCAAGGCAGCAGTCTAGTTACCAAGTTGGAGTCCTTCTCAGCTTCCGGTCTGGTACAAATGGCACAGTTCGCAAGGCGTCCTCGAGTCCCCACAGAGTGTAGCCAGTCACCACCCACCTTAGTAGGGATCAGTCCTCAGGAGTTCTCTATTGTGAGCCATCTCAGATAAGGGCACGCACGAATCCGGTTCGCCCCTAATTGCCACTTTATTTTAGGTGTTTTTGTTTGAGTTTTCTAAAATTTTCCGTTTATGTGGCCTCGCAGCCCTATGCTACAGAGTCATGGGGGCAGAGCTTCACCACTGCCTGAGACCGTCACGGTACCCCCCCAACCTCCCCTAGGTGCCCACAGCCAGGACAGGCTTCCCTCTTCAGTCTCGGCAGTCCCGCCAGCCCTGCACGCAGCAGTCAGCTTGCCTCACTGTGCGTTCCTGCTCACTTCAGCCCGCAATCCTCGTGGTCAGTCTGTGCCGCCTGGGGTCATGGCGCTTTTCATGCATCTGTCGCCTGCAGCTTTCCTACCTCCTGTCGCGGACCATGGAGGTTGGCGGGCGATCTAGGCAGACACTCTTCCCATGTCTCACGCCCCATAGCAGGACCCAGCCGCTCACCCTCCATCTCGTCCCAACACTGCCTCCCACCAGAGGGTGGTGATGGACGGAGCATCTGAATCAATCAAACACTCACACCCAGTCAAAAGATCTGGGTTTAATCCATCACCGTTCTTTAGCCCACTCTGCCACCCCAGTTCTGACATGGCTATATGCAAATCAGTCTGACCCTGTGCCTTATGGGAACACTGACCCTGTGCCTCATGGGAACAGTCCAGCCCGAACTGCCAAGCCATGTCTTCCCTGGACCGGAAACTAGCTTCCGAGGACCGGTTTCTGGCATTCCAGCCGTCTTCAGCCTGGCTTGCTTGAATCCAGTGGCAAAGTCAGTAAGGGACTCACGTCTGAGCATACCCTGCCACACTTATGGCGGCCAAAAGCGGTACAAAAGGGGTTGGTGATGGACGGAGCATCTGAATCAATCAAACACTCACGCCCAGTCAAAAGATCTGCCAGGCCTCAGCACAGCGCTACGGTCACAGTGCTCAGTTCTTCCGTGGGGGAGTTTGGGGAGGGGAGGAGGGGGTGGTAGGGGGAGGGGTAACAACAGTACGGATGGTTATTCGTGCCAATGCAGCCCCAGCTGTGGTCAGGCCACATCACCGCCTCAGCACCTCAAGGCTGCTCCCCACCATAAAGCGGCTATGCAGCGCAGTTTAGTATGCACAAGCCTCTGTTCGGGTCTCTGTTACGGTCTTGGAGCACCCCTTGCTGTATTTCATTTTAGGTGTCGATGGCAGCAGTAGATGTCAGATTAATGACCGATTTTTTGTCCTGCCTGCAGAGCCTCTCCAGATGGCGGCCATTTTGCTGCTGGGCTCTCTAGCGTTTGCTAGATTTATCGCACCTTTATTATTAATGCTTCAGACAGGCTCCATTGCCTGAGAACACTGGGAGACCTGGCTGAGGCTTTTAGATGACGAGGATCGGCGTGAAGTTTTGATGGCCCTCAATCTCCTCCAGGCACACAGGACTTTCCTGGGAATTGCCCAGTTAGTCGCTAAAAGGGATATAGCTTTCCATAGGAAGGCAGCTAAAGCACCAAAGCTGTCAAAATGGAGATCTAGAGTGGATTAGTGCGCTCAACAAGAAAAACCTGTTTACTCTGCAAACGGACACCCAAGCAAATATACTAAGGTTTGGGGCAAATGGCTTGGGCGTTTGGGAGGAGGCGCTGAATTGTGATTCTGCAGTATGTAAGATCCTTGGTATCTCATTCTGTACTGAGTTCTCTATTGCCCTGGCTCTCAGCCTGATGGTAAGTGATGCGGTTGAGGTCTTTTTTCCAGATCATTAGTGGGACTTGTTTTCTTGCAATAAATGTGTTCATACAAAAAGAAAAATCCTAAAAGGGACCAAGGGGCATCCTGCCCATTGATAGTTAAGTGTAAAGGGAGGCCTGGACAAAAGAAGCTTTTCTTTCCCGTGGAAACTAGCGAGCTTGGGAGGGGGGAGCCGGCCCAAACCAATTTGTATAGTTTCAGAGGAGGGGACAGACCATTTTCCTAAACACACCCCTAGCTAGCACACCAAAAATCATCAACGGCATAGGGGTGCTTCCATATTGGATCTGAGTCAGATAGTGCACTGTGGAATAGTTTGCAGTAAGGCCAACAGCATGTGATGTGTAAGTGAGAACTTTTTTTTCCTCACTGGCAGCAAATTTCCATGAGTCACACCCATCTACAGACTACTGAATTCTACAAAAGTGGCAACTCACCCACAGTTCTTTAGAACACTTTCTGGACCTGTGGAAGAACAGAAAAGGACTGGACTTGCGGTCTGTGATGTGTGTTGACCTGAAAGATTATGCCCGAGTGCCTGGACTCTGAAGGGGACTCCAAGGGTCTCTTGGCTGACATCCTGTGTGGCTACATTGACACAAGAGGCCTGTTTCAAGAAGTGTCAAGCTCACCATAGCAACCACACCTTGCTGGTCCCTGCTGGAGTGAATCCTGGATGCTACATGCTTCCCCTGAAGTCCTGGGAGCCTTAGAACACAACAACAGGAGGAACTACTTCAGAAAGTCTGAAAAGTTGGTACTTAAATACTTTTTGGATTTCCAAGACCTCCAGAGCATCAGCAGGACCTCGCAGTAAAGGTATTGGACTTCAAGAGGACTTAGATACAGCTTCTAAGCTTGCCTCACTGGAGGATTTTGATTTCCATTTTAGAGACTGAGTCAGAAGGTAAAATCTTTGACTGAGACAACCTGCATAGAGTATCAGATTTCCACTCCATCGCAGTCAGCCTGAAATTGAGCCTAGATCCGGGTCAACCACAAATAGTGAATTCTAATTGGCGCTCTATTTTTTCATGGCCCGTTTGACCCTTCAACTTTAAAAATTAATCTCTCCTGTTCCTTATATTGGATTTTAGTTATTTTTGTGTCCTATTTCTTATTGAAGTTTTCTCAATTTTTAGAAAAGGGTTGTGGGATTTTAATTGTGCTGAGTTTTGACTTTCTCATTGTTTTGATAACGCAAAATACTTTACACACTTTTTTCTTTTTTTTCCGTCTGCTGTGTCCCATTTCTACCAGGGGACATGCCCAGGCTTATTAACTGAACTTGTGTGTTAGACCTAAAGGCGTTTGGACATATTACTTCGGAAGGAGTCGCATCCTCCCCAAATAATAACCCATTTTCTTACATGGGTGAATGTGGACTCCCCTGACCCTGTGGTTGCAGTAGAAGGTGAATGCATATTTCCACTCGCCTGGTGTGTGTGTGTATTTCTATTCCTGTATGCAACAGAATGGGATTTGTAGAACCCCCTTATCCAGTCTGCAGCAGAAGTTAGTGTGTGTGTATTACTATTTTGTTTAGATGGGGTGCAGTGACCACAGTTTTAAGTTTCAGTTTTGTTCAGATTGTGTGGTATTGAAAGTTATGTTATGTTAAACATTTCTTATAAAGCGCACATACACAGATTGGTTTCTTGGCGCTGAAATTAAGTTATTGCTAAAACCCTATATGTTTAGTTGTCTGCAGAATCTAGTTATAAGTTTGGGTAAAGAGCCAAGTCTTAAGAAGCCTATGGAATCTAAAATGTTCAGTGCAGGTTCTATTGTGTCTAAAGGAAGAGTGTTCCAGAAGCTGGGTGCAAATATGCCAAAACTTGCATCCACCTATTCGTTTCAGTTTGTAGGACGGAATGGTTAGAAGGTTAAGCTACGTGCAGGTAAATATTTCTGAACAAGTCTGGATATAAAATACTAAACACTTGGATGCTAGCAGCTGAACGGGCGGTCCACAATAATATCAGGGAAAAATATATTGTGTTCACAATACAGTCAATGGGTGGTGCATCTAGAGGGAGGGTGCGCATCCAATACCCAACATTTCTGAAACAGAAGAAAAATTTCAAATCACCTTCTGAGCACACTAATGAGTAACTAAAGGACTGTTTCAACCAAATTAAAGTTGCAAAAAGAAATTAAATAGCTGGCAGTCCACTTAATATCATGAAAAAATCAAGTCCGTTCTCCAGACGTAGTAGTCTCTGCAGATCTTCAAGGGTTTATTCCAAAGTAACATAAGCTCTATACATCAGTCTCTGTACATGGATGGTACATCAGCCAACACGTGTTTCGGCATGTATTTATATCATACATAGACTTCTTCATTACTCAAAGTATATAGTATTTCCTGGATATATAACTCCTTCGTCTTGATTACCAGGAAAAATGATCAAAAATTACCATAAGTACGTGTTCAGTATTCCGCATAAAGATTCCAACGCTTTCAATAATACCTCCTCTTTAATTATTATCACGAAGTGGGTTTCATATAACGGAGGTAGCTTAATACTCCTGTATCACAGTATTTGTCTTTAAAAAAGACTGAGGACTTAAACCCCAAAATATAGAGTATTTCCTTTTCGTCCTCGTAAATGTTTTAATTCTCAAAATGTAATATCCTCAGAACTCGTGATAAATCAGGAGGATCATCAAAGTAATATCACCAAAGTCAAGTCCGGTCCTCCGTTCTCCTCCTGTACGGTGGCAGCAAAAATCCTTGCTGCTTGTCGGCGTTCCTCCTGATATATCACGAGTTCTGAGGATATTACATTTTGAGAATTAAAACATTTACGGGGACGAAAAGGAAATACTCTATATTTTGGGGTTTAAGTCCTCAGTCTGTTTTAAAGACGAATACTGTGATGATACAGGAGTATTAAGCTACCTCCGTTATATGAAACCCACTTCGTGATAATAATTAACGAGGAGGTATTATTGAAAGCGTTGGAATCTTTATGCGGAATACTGAACACGTACTTATGGTAATTTTTGATCATTTTTCCTGGTAATCAAGACGAAGGAGTTCTATATCCTGAAAATTCTATTTACTTTGAGCCCTGAAGAAGTCTATGTGTGATATAAATACACGACGAAACACGTGTTGGCTGATGTACCATCCATGTACAGAGACTGATGTATAGAGCTTATGTTACTTTGGAATAAACCCTTGAAGATCTGCAGAGACTACTACGTCTGGAGAACGGACTTGATTTTTTCATGATATTAAGTGGACTGCCAGCTATTTAATTTCTTTTTGCAACTCTAATCTGGTTGAAACCGTCCTTTAGTTACTCATTAGTGTGCTCAGAGGGTGATATGAAAGTCTGGATATAAATTTTGGGCTACCACCATGCAGGGTTTTAAAAACAAGGCAGCCAACTTTAAATGCACATCATTGTGAGATGGGAAGCCAATGTAGCTCTTTCATAGTGGGAGAGATGTGTTCACATCTGGGTTGATGGGATATCAACCTGGCTACCTGGTTCTGGACCATCTGCAGTCTTTTGGTGCGATAGAGCGGGATGCCAAAGTATAGAGAGTTGGCATATCCAGGTGTGATATCACCATGGCTAGGAACACCTGGATTAAAGCTTCCCGAGTGAGTAATCTCCTAATCTTCCTTATTTTCCTCAATTGAAAGACACAGGTGGAAGTTACTGCTCGTAACTGAGATTTCATGGCGAGGTCACTATTGATGATCACTCCCAGACTTTTGGCTGAGGAAGAAGGGTTAGGTGAAGAGCCTAGTTCACTTGGCCAAAAATGTGCGTTCCAAGGGTTCAGGGGACCACCTATAAGGATCACTTCTGTTTTGTATTGGTTTAATTTTAACTGGTTGTTATTCATTCAGTCACGGATGTGTAGCATCGTTGCCTGGAATTCAGATATCGAATCCGCTGAATTATTGATATAAAACAACAGAAAGTAGTGTGTGCACATATTGTTTAATGATCCTGCGTTGGGCTAATATCTGTTTCCTGTTTTAATATGTTATAATTGAATAATTGAGGGAAAGAGGTGTGGTGAAATCTGCTGCTTTTCCATTCCATTCCATTCCCTGCTCAGCCTAGGCTGTGATATATGATGCGCTGTTCGGGATGCAACTGTATGGCTTGATTTACAAAGAAGAGTGAACTGAACAGGGTAGAGGCTGCTCACGGAAAGTCATTCTACCAAGTAACCTCTAAACCGGCCTCCTCAACAAAGCGAGTGTTCCTTTTGTACATGGACTAGTTATACCCGCGTTTAGTAAAGGACACACTTAAAAAAAATCACAAGGGGGGCCCACACCGCCGCTGCAATCGGACCCAAAGGAGACCGCTATGCGTTGCCGAGGGAAAAGGGGGGGCGAGGCAGCCAACTAACCCCCGAAGGTGCCGCTGTTCCCCCACATGGCGCAGAGGGAGGAGAGCACCCAGAGGCGCAGGTCCACCACCCTTATCGCCAGCCGCCTGTACTCTCGCACCCTGCAGCACCCACCAGGTCCCCGGATCAGCTGCTCCCCTCCTCACAGGGCACTCCTTACTGTCACAGTCCGACCTGACCTTTGAGTTTCTCCTTTTTCAGAAAGCGATTGCCTATCTTTGAACTCCAATAAAAAATTATGACACGAAAAGGCACAGATCTAAAATAGGACAAAGTCCTTTGTTATTCTAGGGCACCAGAAAATAGAGGAAACAGCAATCACTAACTATTTCTGATGCTGCTACCTTCCCTATAGCTTCTGTGGCCAAGAGAGATAACACCTCCTGACACAGCAGGAGAGGTGTCCTCGGTCAGCTAGTGGCATGTTGGGTTGGGAGGGTGGGGGGAGGGGAGGCAGTTACAAAAGGGATAGCTGCAAAACCCACAGTATGATGTTACTGACCTCTAGTGGTGCAGGTAATGGCAATCCAGACCCCCACTGAAAGCCCATGGTGGTCCGAGGGCATTTGAAAGGGGTTTGGAGGCTGCAGCTGGCGAGGATGGAGGGGGTTGGACTGGCTCAACCTCTGGCTTCCTGTCTAACGTGTCTGAGGGAACTGCGTCCTCAGCCACAAAAAGATTCATTGGGGTTGCTGGGCAAATAATAAAGACACAGTGAGAAGCCCCTCCCTCGGCTACGAAAGGGGCAGAACGTTGGTTGCAGTTGGCGTGCCATAGAAAGGCACAAGTGCCTGCTTGCAGCTCTGCTATCTTTAAAGGGCTCGAGTGCACATTTTGCCTTCTCTCACAACAACCGGGCACCTTCAAAGGGCATGCCATGAGAGAGTCTTAGACATGCCCCGAAAAGCCAGTGGTTCTCAACCAGGCTTGGCGCCTAAGGGCCACCAACGATGAAATTGTTCTGCCCAGTGAGCCGGTCATATCCAGTCCACATTGTATGGTGAACTTGGCTGCGTCCCTCCCGTCATTAATTGAAAGAGTATGGCTCAGGCCTTGTCCGAGAAAATTGGGCAGCACTTGTGCAACTAAGTCCAAGATGGCAAGGGAGTATCAGCCCAAGAGGCAGGCAGTGTTCAGACTGTAGTGCAAGGCTAGCGGAAGAGAATATCCTCTTCACAAAGGTGTCCAGCCTTTTGGATTCCCTGTCCAGTGGAGTGGTGGGGAATGCGCTTGGGTAAACTCTAGAGCTGGAGGGATGGACCACCAATCTCTCAGGGTGTGGGGTAAGGAAACTGTGGTCCAATAGGGTACGGAGATGGCGGTGGGCAATTGTCCTATGCACATGAGCCCCTGTGCAGGGATTGGACTAGGCCTGAGTAGTACATCAGTAAGGGCGTCAGTGAATGGGAGTAATGTTTCGGAAGGGGCAACACCCGGCTGAAGCACCTATGTCCAGACAGTCGTCTTGATTGCCACTAAGGGTGGGGTAAGGTCGAGAACCTCAGCTATCCTCCGCACCACCACTGCGATGAGCCACCCTCCTCTGTAGCGACAGCAGAGGTGAGTGACCAGGTCAAGCCAGTATCTGGGGATGTGTCCAGTCCAGATCCACATACCAGTTGTCCTCCTCCTCTAACTGGTATCCAACGGCAGACCACTCCCTTTAGTCTCCCAATCCAGATAGAATGAGCAATCCTAAATACAGGGTTGCGCGTGTATTAACTATTCCTAAATTCTATACATTGATCATATTAAATAAAAACCTAAGGTTTTTTTCATTCCCACTTTTCATTCATTAGATTTTACTACATAAATTGAAGAATAGTCGGTAAACATAGAAAAATTATATGCTGCAGTTCAGTTCTAGGTAACGGGCATTGCATGTTTTTAGAGAACCAAACACTATATATCTCTGCAATAAGAAGGGGTTGACTGATGTAACAGTACAACACTTTTGTAAATTACCCATAGAGAAAATTACATATTAAAAGGTCACTTTTTTCTATTACCTTCTAGTTTATTTTCATAATTCTTTTATTTAAATGATTAGTTTGGAGAACCATAAGCTATCTACACAATGACTGCCTGCAGATTTCCTTATGTTGTCTACTTTTCAGAAAAGTGTAACTTTCCGGGTTCACAGACTGGTTTCACATCTGCTTCCACCACCTACTTCAAGTAGATAGAAACCACAGAATAAGAATAAGGGGCTACGACTTTGAAAAATGAAATTTTTTTCTAACCACTCTGCTTGTTCCTGAAAGCTGGTAAGATAAATATGTTGGCACAGCACACCTTCAGTGATGTAAAAGTGTGCTCTTTTTGGCACAGCATTTCCCCCAGCCATTTTCAAAAGAGAAAAAAGAATCCCCTAAATAATGTTATATTTTGATTATTTTCTCAGTTCTGGGGGAATAAATAAAACCAAGATAGCTTTAGAATCCCTAATATCGGCGAAAAAAGGCTGCAAATCTGGTCTGGATATCTTTTGTAGAAAAAATATATGAAGGTTTAAGTATGAAATGCCTCGAGCATAAAAAACATAGAACCCAGCACTCAAGTGGAAAAGCCTAAAAAATTAAGAGGTAAAATTTTAACCAATAAATAAGAAATAAAGAATTTATACTCCAACAACAAAATGATGCAGTAATAAGGGCGCTATAATTCAGGCGTCGCAGCACACCCGGTTGCACTCGACACCCTCAGTGGGAACCTGATGATGAAGCCTGCCACCCACTTGGTTGGTGGGTGAGGGTTCTTTTAAAAAACAATTGGTTTCTCCCACACAAACTAGTAATCGAATGGTGTTAAAATATTGTTTGTATGAGCCTGTTCTCTTTGATTGAGGTAGTAATAAGGCCACCTGTTGGATACCTGCACCCAATTCGTGTTTCCTCAATGAAGTCTAAGACCATTAGCGTCTGTTATTCATCAAGCGATGACATTTCTCTCCAGGTCCGTTCTTGCCTACATATACGCCAATTTCAAGCAAACTACTTACATGCATAAATCTCCTAATGTGTTGTTTACATTGTTAGTCACTATCTAACTGATGTATAACAACACATTTATATATATTAAAAGACTGCCCCGTCTACTGACTGTTACACCCTGGTTTGCAGCACACTCTGTACTGTATGCACACACTTACCTTAGTCCAGGGATGTGCCTTGATTTGAGGGAATTTGAATTCAGTGTAGTTTGGGTTCATTTCTCTTATTTGCTCCCTTGTTGGTGTTCCCAAGACCTAGTGGAAGAATACATTACCATTAGCAAATACAGAGGAAGTAAGCAACTTACAGTTTGCATAAGTTTCCTTATGTGACAGGTTACCCTCTTAACTGATGGCATTCTTTTAGCTATCACTGAAAAAACATCAATATCTTTCAAGGGAAATAAAAATACAATGTAAAGTTACTTTCTTGGCAAGAAAAACACCAGAGCATTGAGATTTGGGGTTGACCAGTATACAAAGAAAAAAAAACACGTAGTGTGCATGGATAGCTAACATCCAATGAGAGTAGATGCCTTGCGTACAAACCAAAAATAAACACTAACTTTGGTGGCTAGGCACCCAGGATTGTCGTTGGGTAGAATGATGCTGTGTGTAAGCTAAAAGAGGGCCACCATACAATATCAAAGGACAAGCAAGATGCACCGTTTAGAACTTGCTTGAACGCTAGTAGAGCATTCATAATGGGAAATCAAGCGAGGTCTCATGCGAATGGATCTCGGCATTTATTTCCACAGGCTTATTCAGCCGTGAGTACATGCTAATGTGAGGCGGAAAGCTTTCTTGGCCTATGCACAATGCAGC